>NW_026909213.1:2805068-4005068 GCF_033115175.1 Lepus europaeus | reverse complement strand
AGAGCTAGATCAGAAGTGGAGCAGGTAGGACTCAATTTGGTGTCCATGTGAGACACCCACACTGCAGCAGGAAGCTTTACCCACTACCCCACAGTGATGGCCCTGGCACTGATTATTTTTTTTTTACAGAATTGGTAACAAATGAATATTTTAATTAGCCTAACAATAGTTTCTGTTTAACCTGAGGGATTGGTAGAGTTGTGTGTGCTCTTTCAGGGCCTTGCTGCTCTTCCCATGTGTAAAGCCTATATTCCCCCATAGGGCGGGTACTTTATTTCTGTTGCCCAGCTAATATGCCCATTTCTCTCTATGCCTTTCCTTCATGATCTTGCTAGCACAGTAGAATCTAGGGAGAATCTAGACTGTTTGTCTCACCACTCTCTCTGAATAATTTCTCTTGCAGATAAGATCCTGGAGAAATCTTCATGTACCCAAGACCAACAAAAAAGAATATGTTGCCAGTAAGTTGTTTATTCCTCAGCTTCTTTCACATTGTATTTATTTTTGACAGGCAGAGTTAGAAACAGGCAGAGAGAGAGAGAGAAAGATTTTTCTTCCATTGGTTTACCCCCCAAATGGTCGCTACGGCTGGCACGCTGTGCCAATCCGAAACCAGGAGCCAGATACTTCCTGCTGGTCTCCCATACATGTGTGGGGCCCAAGGACTTGGGCCATCCTCCACTGCCTTCCCAGGCCACAGCAGAGAGCTGGACTGAAAGAGGAGCAAGCGGGACAGAATCTGGCACCCCAACCGGGACTAGAACCCAGGGTACCAGCACCGCAGGCAGAGGATTACCCTAGTGAGCTGCGGTTCCGGCCTACATTGTATTTTAAGATGTTTATAAGATTTAGTTAGGTTGGAAAAGCATAAAGAAATATAATTCAGAATCAGGACAAATTGAGCATGGCTGCAAGATTTAAAGCCATCTGAGCTGAATGCACATTGGTTTCAATTTTTTTTATTGTCATAGCTTCAAGATGTTTTACATGGTTCTAGTGGAAAGTTACAGAAGAATTGAGGAGCTGGTGCTATGGTACAGCAGGTTAAAGCCCTGGCCTGAAGCGCCGGTATCCCATATGAGCACTAATTCTAGTCCTGGCTGTTCCTCTTCCAATCCAGCTCTCAACTATGGCCTGGGATAGCAGTAGAAGATGGCTCAAGTCCTTGGGTCCCTGCATCATCCATGTGGGAGATCTAGAAGAAAGTCCTAGCTCCTGGCTTCGGATGGGTGCAGCTCTGGGTGTTGCGGCCATCTGGGAAGTGAACCAGTGGATGGAAGACCTCTCTCTCTGTCTCTACCTCTCTCTAACTCTCTTTCAAATAAATAAAATAAATCTTTTTCAAAAGAGTTACAGGGAGAGGAGAGAAAGAAAAGTCTTCCATCCACTGTTTAACCCTCTAAGTGGCCAAAACTGCTGGAGATTGCGTTATCCAAAGCTAGGAGCCAGGAGCATCCTCTGGGTCTCCTAGGCCATAAACAGATAGCAGGATCAGAACAAAAACAGCTGGGGCCAGTGCTGTGGTTAAGCTTCTGCCTGTGATGCTGGCATCTCATATGGGCACCGATTTGAGTCCCAGCTGTTCCACTTCTGATCCAGCTCTTTGCTATGACCTAAGAGAGTAGTACAGTGCACCCACGCTGCACCCACATGGGAGATCTGGAAGAAGCTCCTGGCTCCTGGCTTTGTATCACCCCAGCCTCATTTGTTTGTGAGCATTTGGGGAGTGAACCAGTAAATGGAAGATTTTTCTCTCTATCCCTTTCTGTAACTCTACTTTCAAATAAATATTAAAAAGAAGATCATGTGGAACACAAACTGGTGCCCATATGTAATGCTGGCACCATAGGTGGATGTTTAGCATACTATGCCACAACACTGGCACTGAGAGAGAGATCGTGACCTTCAATCAACTGATTTACACTCCAAACACCCACAGAAGCCAGGGCTGAGGCAGGGTCATAGCTGAGAACCAGGAATGTAGTCCTGGCTCTCACTTGAGTTGAGCAGCCTACATTCTAGAGTTGCCAATGCTGACTTCTAGTGTTCTAGATTCAGAAAAAATCAAGAATTAGGAGCAGGCCTGACCGCACAGCCGAAAATGCTGAGGTAGGACCAGGGCATTAGGCTAAATGACTGTCTTTTCCCTTGCCGTGGTAGAAACTGCTATACGCCTTCTCCTGGAAGTTAACCTGTTTGTATCATGACATCACTGAGAGTTTCTTCTCTTTTTACTGGTGTCCTGTTGATTCCATTCTGCAATTCACCTTGACAGGTTGACCCTATATCATCTGACACATCTGTATCTCCTGCTTGGGCTTCTTGCACAGCATGTAGACCACTATATTTACTCCCTGTTGAGTGTTTCCTTATAGCCGTCCAAATGGCACCTCAAGCTGCTCAAATCTAAAATGAAAACCTGGGGCTGACATTGTGACATTGTGGTATAGTGAGTTAAACAGCTGTCTAGGATGCCAGCATCCCTTATGGATTTTGTTTCCTGGTTGTTCTATTTCCAATCCAGCTCCCTGCTTAGCATACCTCTGCAAGCAGCAGAAGTTGATCCAAGTGCTTGGGCACCTGCACTTGGTCTCACCTATGTGTGAGACCCTGATGAAGCTTCTGGCTCCTGATTTCAGTCTGGTTCAGCTCTAGCTGTTACACCCATTTAGGGAGCGGAGCAGCTGATGGCAGATCTTTCTCTGTCTTCAATCTCTCAAACTATGTCTTTCAAAAGAAGTTAGTTAATCATTAAAAATAAATAAGATAAAAAACACATAATTCATTCTCTCATTTTAAATATTACTGCCAAATACCCTTGACCAAAATAATCAAAATGAAAATTTTTCTAGAATGCTCCTTAAGCTTATGTCTTTTTTTCCTCAGAAACTTTATATTTAAGGAATACAAACTTCATGCATTTCATAATGACGATGTTAAGAACATAGTGATTCTTTCCACCATGCTCATCCTCCCACCACACGCCCACCTCTCTTCTTCCTCCCTCTCCTATTCCGATTCTTATTTTTTATTAAGATCTATTTGCAATTAACTTTAAACACATGATTAACTATACTAATTAAAGAGCTCAACAAATATTATGAAAAAAGCTGTTCAGTAGTTGAGAAAGGCTGTTCAATGCTGTTGCTACTCAAATTGTCAATTTCATTTCTATAGATTACCTTTAGGTGCTCTATTAGTTATCACAGATCAGGGAGAACACATGGTTAAGTATGATGTTTTCCAGGTTCATGCATTTTGTTTCAAATAACAGGATTTTATTTTTTAATCTTTTTTTTGACAGGCAGAGTGGACAGTGAGAGAGAGAGACAGAGAAAGGTCTTCCTTTGCTGTTGGTTCATCCTCCAATGGCCGCCGTAGCCGGTGCACTGCAGCCGGTGCACCGCGCTGATCCAAATCCAGGAGCCAGGTGCTTCTCCTGGTCTCCCATGGGGTGCAGGACCCAAGCACTTGGGCCATCCTCCACTGCACTCCCGGGCCACAGCAGAGAGCTGGCCTGGAAGAGGTGCAACTGGGACAGAATCTGGCACCCTGACTGGTTCTAGAACCTGGTGTGCCGGCACCGCAGGTGGAGGATTAGCCTATTGAGCCACAGTGCCAGCCTATTTTTTAATCTCTGTTAATGTTATGTGAAATACATAATTTCCTTTTTTAAAAAAGATTTATTATTTATTTGAAAGTCAGTGTTACACCAGAGAGGCAGATTTTTTTTAAGATTTATTTATTTATTTGAAAGTCAGAGTAACACAGAGAGAGGAGAGGCAGAGAGAGGTTTTCCATCCATTGGTTCACTCCCCAATTGGGCACAACAGCCCGAGCTGGGCCTCTCCTAAGCAAGAGCCAGGAGCTTCTTCTGGATCTTCCACATGGGTTCAGGGGCCCAAGGACTTGGGCCATCTTCTACTGCTTTTCCAGGCCATAGCAGAGAGCTGGATCAGAAGTGGAGCAGCTGGGTCTAGAACTGGCACCCATATGTGATGCTGGTGCTTCAGGCCAGCGCATTCACCTGATGCACCACAGTGCCAGCCCCAAGAGGCAGAGATATTTTTAATGTTGAGATTTTTATTATCCCTGGTATAAACATCAAATTTCCTTCTCTCCTGTCCTTTTCTTATTATGTTCTTCCCTTCCTGTACCAGTAGGTACAGGCTTTCTTCAGGTCCCCTTCTCTTTCCTTTTCTGCATTCTTTGATCTTTTTCTTTAGGATATTTCATTAGCTCTATTCACTGAAATTCTCCTGCTTTGTTCTCTGCTGAGCTCTACGTTGTATTTCTAGTTGCCCGTTGTTGATCCCAACATAGTTAACAACAGAAAATTCAAACACAATGTGTCCAAGTTCAGTCTCACTTCTTTCCATCATATTCTTGTTGATTTTTTCCCCAATTTCAATTTCCTGTGCCATGTCCATGCAGTCTTTCATGCACACATCATGGAATTGAACTTGTTTTAACCCTCCGCACAACCCATGGGTGCTGAATTGTGTTTGTGCTTCCTGTCTCTTGTGTTCTCTATTCTTAATACTCTATGTTTAATGGTTAGTGATGATATTTCTTTCTGATTTCTTGTCCAATTCTTCCTTTCTTTCTCTCCATTCTCCTTCCTTCCAGAGTTTGTCTTTAAATGCAAATCTGGGGTGCCTACATCTGACATGGGTGCCTGGTTTTGTTCCGACTGCTCATCTTCCTATCCAGCTCTCTGCTTGTGGCCTGGGAAAATAGTGGAAGATGGCCCAAGTGCTTGGGACCCTGCATCCATATGGGTGACCTTGAAGGAGCTCCTGGCTTCTGAGTGATGCAACTCTATCCATTGAGGCCATTTGGGGAGGGAACCAGCAGATGAAAGAGCTTTTTTCTATCCCTCCCTCTCTCTGTCTGTACTTGCATCTCTCAATTAAATAAAATCTTTTTTGAAATCCTGTCTCTTTGATTTTTTTTTTGGACAGGCAGAGTTAGACAGTGAGAGGGAGAGACAGAGAGAAAGGTCTTCCTTCCATTGGTTCACCCTCCAAATGGCCACTACAGTCAGTGCTGCACCGATCTGAAGCCAGGAGCCAGGTGGTACAGGCAGAGATAGAGAGGTCTTCCATCCACAGGTTTACTCCACAAATGGCTGCAAGGCTAGGGATCAGCCGATCCAAAGCCAGGGGCAGGAGTTTCTTTTGGGTCTGCCACATGGATACAGTGTCCCAAACACTTGGGCCATCTTTGACTGCTTTCCCAGGCCTTTGCAGAGAGCTGGAATGGAAGTGGAGCAGCTGGGACTCAAACCAGTGCCCTTATGGGATGTTGGCATTGCAGGCTGAGGTTTTAACCCACTGCACCACAGTGCCAGCTCCAATAAAATCTTTTAAAAAGTGCACATCTTCTAAGATAATTTCCACATTTATGTGCCTTGTTTGAGGACATAGGCAATACCTTTTATGTAAACAATAGCAAATACATTGATTTTTAGAGAAAATATGAAAAAGCTTATGAACATACTTTCTGCTAGTTCACTCCCCAAATGGTCACAATGGCTGGGGTTGGGCCAGTACCTGCCCAGAACCCCTTCCAAGTCTCCCAGGTGGGATGCAGAAGTCTAAATACTTGGGCCATCTTCCACTTGTTTTCCACATTTAGTCACAGGGAGTGGATCAGAAATGGAATAGGTGTGGCTCAAATTGTTAATCATGTGGGATTCTGTGGGTTTAGCTGGTGGCTTAATTTGCTGTGACACTACACCATCCCCCCAAATTTATTTTTTTAAACAGATTTCTTTATCTAGAGAGATTGAGACCTTCCATCCATTAGTTCATCCCCCAGATGTGAGCCATGGCACAGGCCCTCCCTATTTAATGGTTTATGTAAAAGAGTTTTAGGAGTGCAGTGTTGAAGCTCGTCAATAGCTTGGCCAGTGAAAATTATAACTGCCCTTGCCTGAGCTCCGAGCTCATCTCCCTTGGACCGCCCCAGTGGACTTCAGGAGTGGGTATGTGCCAGCAGCAGCCCTCCCCACTCACCCACCATGCATCGGCCCCGCCCGACAAGCCCCTAGGGTGGGCGAGGCTTCCCGGGGGGCCTATTTGCAACCCAGGGAGGCACGGGGCAGTCCGTGTGTGCGGCCCGGGGACACCCGCAGGCGTGTGTGCTCCCCCCGTGGCCGGCCTCTGCCACTAGCTAGCACCTGGGGTCACTTGGCAGTGTCGCCTGGGCAGCCTCTTAGAGCCAGGGGTCTGGCAGTCTCATGGGCGAATGGCCTATGTAAGCCCAGGGGGGCCCAGCCGCTCCCAAGCTCGGTGTGGAGGCCAGGAATACAGGGGACAGAAGTGGGGCTGGGTTCGTGATGCCGGAGCAGAGGGAGGGAGCTAGCTGAGGTGCAGCCAGCTGCACCCTCCCTCCCGGGGGCTGCCAGTGGAGGTTTTGGGAACACACGCTGCCCAGTGACACCTCCCATCCTGTGCCTGCAGCCGTCCAGGCAGGCTGCAGGGTCAGGTGCAGCCGTGGGACCGGCTCCCACGTGCAGGTGGCACAGCTTTCCTGGGGCTGCGCCTCGTCGTGGCCCAAAGGAGGTGGGGGCAACCTAGGAGGCCCCCAGGAACGCAGGAGTACCAGACTGTGGGCCTGCAGGCAACACGAGATGGCCCACGCGTGTGCGCCAGGCTCTGGAGGCCATGGTGGGACAGCCTGTACCCCAGCTCCGAGCAAATCTCGTGTGGACCACCCAGATGAGCATCAGGCATGGGTGCATAGCAACAGCTGCCCCCAAGAACGGCCCCACACTACAAGCCCTTAGGGCAGGGAATCATGGACCGCACATGCGCATATGTGACCCAGGGGGCCCCCAAGACAGAGCAGAAAGTTGACTACCTGCCTGGGTGCCAGGTACTCTAACATCCCTCAGAGAATGTTTGTGTGGCCTGGGGATGCCCACAGGTTGTCCACAAGGCCAGCCGCTGCCACTAGCTAGCACCTGGGGGCTGTTGGCAGCGCCGCCTGGGCAGCCTCCTAGAGCCAGGGGTCTGGCAGGCTCCGTGGGCAAATGGTCTACTGAAGCCGAGGGGGGCCCGTCCGCTCCAAAACCCAAAACGCGCTGCGGCCTCCAGGGACACAGGGGACACAAGTGGGTGTGTGGCTTGCAGTGCCCCACCAGAGGGAAGGAGGAAGGCTGCCTACTGAGGCGCAGCCAGCGCCAGCCCTTCAGGGAACTGCCAGCGGAGGCTTCGGGAGTGGGGGCTGCCAAGTGAGACCTCCCGTTCCCTGTGGCTGCAGCCGGCCAGGAGGGCTACAGTGTCGGGCACGCCCGCGGGCCTAGGGGGTTCTTGCCTGTGGGTGGGGCTTCCACGCACAAGGTGCACCTCATCATGGCCCAAAGGTGGTGGCGGGAACCCAGGAGGCACTCGGGGACGCAGGAAGGCCCCGCCCCCGGGCCTGCAGACAACACCTGTGGGCCCCTGGGCATGTCTGTCCACCCTCAGGAGGCCCTGCTAGGACAGCCCATGCCTGAGCTCCGAGCTCATCTGCCTTGGACCGCCCCAGTGGGCATCAGGAGTGGGTGTGTGCCAGCAGCAGCCCTCCCCACGCACCCACCCTGTGTCGGCCCTGCCCGACAAGCCCCTAGGGTGAGGATTCCTGGAGGGATAATTTGCAACCCGGGGAGACGCAGGTCATTCTGTGTGTGCGGCCCGGGGACACCCGCAGGTGTGTGTGCTCTCGGCCGGCCGCTGCCGCTAGCCAGCACCTGGGGGCTGTTGGCAGTGCCGCCTGGGCAGCCTCCTAGAGCCAGGGGTCTGGCAGGCTCTGCGGGTGAATGGTGTATGGAAGCCAGGGGGGCCCAGCTGCTCCAAAACCTAAAACGGGCTGCAGCCTCCAGGGACACAGGGGACACAAGTGGGTGTGTGTCTTGCAGTGCCCGACCAGAGGGAGGGAGGCTGGCTGTTGAGGCACTCCAGCACAAGTCCTTCAGGGACCTGCCAGCGGAGGCTTCGGCAGTAGGGGCTGCCAGCTCAGACCCCCTGTTCCCTGTGGCTGCAGCCGGCCAGAGGGGTTGCTGGGTCGGGTGTGCCGGTGAGCTAGGGTTCTTCTTGCCTGTGGGCAGGGCTTCCATGCACAAGGTGGCACCTCATCTCGTCCCAAGTGTGGTGATGGGAACGCAGTAGGCACTTGGGGACGCAGGAGGGCCAGGCCCCCGGGCCTGCAGGCAACACCTGGGGGCCCACGGGCATGTTTGTCCACACTCAGGAGGCCCTGCGGGGACAGCCGTTCCCGAGCTCCGAGCTCATCTGCCTTGGATCGCCGCAGTGAGCTTCAGGAGTCGGTGTGTGCCAGCAGTAGCCCTCCCCACCCACCCACCCTGTGTTGGCCCCGCCTGACAAGCCCCTAGGGCCAGGATTCCCAGTGGGCTCATTTGCAACCCGGGGAGGCCGGCAGTCAGTGTGTGTGTGGCCACGGACACCCGCAGGTGTGTGTGCTACCCCCGTGGCTGGCCGCCTCTGCTAGCTAGCACCCGGGGGCAGTTGGCAGCACTGCCTGGGCAGCCTCCTAGAGCCAGGGGTCTGGCAGGCTCCGCAGGTGAATGGCCTACGGCAGCCGAGCGGGGCCTGCCCGCTCCAAAACCCAAAATACGCTGTGGCCTCCAGTGACACAGGTGACACAAGTGGGTGTGTGGCTTGCAGTGCCCGACCAGAGGGAGGGAGGCTGCTGAGGCACAGCTGGCTCCAGCCTTTCGGCGAACTGCCAGCAGAGGCTTGGGCAGTGGGGGCTGCCAAGTCAGACATCCCGTCCCTGTGGCTGCAGCCGGCCAGCCGGGCTGCAGGATCGGGCATGTCCATGGCCTAGGGGGCTTCTTGCCTGTGGGCGGGGCTTCCAGGCACAAGGTGGCACCTCATCCCGGCCCAAGGGTGGTGGCGGGAACCAAGGAGTAGCTTGGGGATGCAGGAGTGCCCAGACTCCGGTCCTGCAGGCAACACCTGAGGGCTCCTGGTCGTGTCCATCCACCCTCAGGAGGCCCTGCTGGGACAGCCCGTGCCCGAGCTCCAAGCTCATCTCCCTTGGACCGCCCCAGTGGGCTTCAGGAGTGGGAGTGTGCCAGCAGCAGCCCTCCCCACCCACTCACAATGCGTCGGCCCCTGCCCATGAGAGTGTTTTAGGCATGGAAAGTCATGTAACTCTGGAAAAAAAAGAAAAAAGAAAACCTAAATGAAATATCTCTGCTATTGAGATTCCAGTGGAAAGAACTAGGCCATCAAGGTCGGAGGTAACTTTTTCTGATGGGAGGAGAGAACTTCCACTTTGACTATGACCCTGTTGGAATAAGATCGAAGTTGGCGATCCCTAAAGCCTTCATATCCTTGGCAGCTCATGACTGGATCCTAGGGAGGTTACTGACGCCATAAATAAGATTGTCAAATTGTTAAGTTAACAACAGGAGTCACTGTGTACTTTCGTCTCATGTGGGATCTGCCTTAATGTGTTGTCCAATGTGAAGTGATGTTATAACTAGTACTAAAACAATATTTTTACACTTTGTGTTTCTGTGTGGGTGCAAACTGATGAAATCTTTACTTAGTATATACTGAATGGATCTTCTGTATATAAAGATAATTGAAAATGGAAAAAAAACCTGCTGCAAAATTCGAAATTGCATAGAAAATTAATTAATTTTTAAAAAATATATCATGTGGGATCTCTGTCTTTAATGTGCTGTACACTGTTATTTAATGCTATAACTAGTACTCCAACAGTGTTTTTTCACTTTGTGTTGCTATGTGGAGGCAAACTGTTGAAATCTTTGCTTAATATGTGCTAAACTGATCTTCTGTATATAAAGAGAATTGAAAATTGTATCTTAATGTGAATGGAAGGGATCGGGAAAGGGGAGGGTTGTGGGTGGTAGGGAAGTTGTGGGGGGAAGCCATTGTAACCCATAAGCTGTACTTTGGAAATTTATATTCATTAAATAAAAGTTAAAAAAAGAAAATGTCATACACCAATGGTAAAAATCTGGAAAAGGTAAAAATAAGTTACTTTGAAAGGAGGAATGCATAAATCTGGCCTAAGACTCAGAACTATACATGAAATTTATGAGGTCTTACAGAACTTTGAGTAAGCTGATGAACTCACAATGAAAATCAAACCAAGATTGGCACAGGTTCATAGTATCACCACTGGCTTACTAGGATTTTATTTATACACAGATTATAGCAACATATTAAAAAATAAAATAAAATAAAAAATGATGTATGCATTATATAAACATGTGTTGTCTGGCTGGCACCATGGTACAGTAGGTTAACCTTCTGCCTGTGGCACTGGCATTCTATATGGCCACCAGTTCCAGTCCCAACTGCTCCTCTTCTAATCCAACTCTCTACTATAGCCTGGGAAAACAGTAGAAGATGGCCCAAGTGCTTGGGCCTACACTTGTGTGGGAGAATGTGAAGAAGCTCCTGGCTCCTGGTTTCAGATCTGCACAGCTCCTGCTGTTGTGGCCATTTGGGGTGTCAACCAATGAAGTACTTCATTCTGACTTTTCCTCTCACTGTCTATAACTCTACCTCTCAAGTAAATATATAACATCTTTTAAAAAACATGTTGTGATTATTGACAAAAATAAAAATGGACACACACATTAGGAAATGATGTGTCATGATTACTCTGAGAAGTAATGAATAATTTGAAAGACGGAATACTGGTGTGAAAAGTAGTGATAGGGAATTTTCTGATAAATAGTTCATCCCTATTACATCAATATTAGAAAGTTTGAAAAAAATCCCAGAAATTTCAGTAATACAAAGATCATGTTTTGTTCTACAATATGTGAATGGACAGATTCACATATCTTGAATTACAATGTGGAAGGATTCCCAGAGGGCTCATTTGCAACCTGATAATGTGTCTTGGAGGCAGAAGACAATTAACAAAATAATTAGTTTCCTACCATCTACATCAGAGAGCCAGATGAAGTTCTGGCTCCTGACATAGGCCTGGGTCAGCCCCAGTTGCTGTGGCAATTAGGTGGGTGAACAAATATATGGAACTTCCCTCCTCTATCTTCCTTTTCTATTGTTCAGCCAAAATAAATCCTTAAAAATATTAAAAGTCTTGCTCTCTTTTCCGGTTACCGCAGCGTGAGGAGCCATGAGCAGCAAAGTCTCTCGCGACACCCTGTACGAGGCAGTGCAGGAATTCCTGCATGGGAACCAGTGCAAGCGCTGAAAGTTTCTGGAGATGGTGGAGCTGCAGATCAGCTTGAAGAATTATGACCCCCAGAAAGACAAACGCTTCTCAGGCACCGGCAAGCTGAAGTCTACCCGTTCAAGTTCTCCGTGTGTGTCCTGGGTGACCAGCAGCACTGCGACGAGGCCAAGGCTGTGGACATCCCCCACATGGACATCAAGGTGCTCAAGAAGCTCAACAAGAACAAGAAGCTAGTCAAGAAGCTGGCCAAGAAGTATGACGCCTTTTTGGCCTCAGAGTCTCTGATTAAGCAGATCCCACAAATCCTGGGCACAGGCCTAAAAAAGGCTGGCAAGTTCCCCTCCCTGCTGACACACAATGAGAACATGGTGGCCAAAGTCGATGAGGTAAAGTCCACAATCAAGTTCCAGATGAAGAAGGTGCTGTGTCTGGCTGTGGCAGTTGGCCACGTGACGATGACAGATGATGAGCTTGTGTACAACATCCACCTGGCTGTCAACTTCCTGGTGCCACCGTCAAAATAAATAAATAAATAAATAAATAAATAAATATCTTGACTATGCAGAATTTTACCACTTTCAAAAATAAAAGGTAAATTAGACACCCCAAAATATCAATAAAATTTGCAAAATGTTACCTATAAAGGGTTAATATCCAAGTCTTGCCTTAAATTTTCCTGAAAAAGATATGTACACAAAGGTTTGTGGTAAAGTTACAATTTCTCAGGGTTGATAACATCACAATGAAAAAGATAACATGGAAGGCTCTGGCTTCTATATACTGATGGCACATGAAAGTGGTAGGTAAAATGTCAAAGGCAGAAGCAAAAAATGATAAGGGGATTCAAATGTAATAAAATATATATTGTATAACTGTGAGAAAAATATGTAATTTGTTAAGCAACAGTGGGGGGAGTCTTTCTGGTTTAATGGGTCTAGACACCACCTGTGATGCCAGCATCCTGTATGGGCACCAGATGCTCCATATCTGATTCAACTCTCTGTTAATGACCTGGGAAAAGTGGTGGAAGATGGTCTAAGGGCTTGGACCCTTGCTACCATTGTGGAAGACCCAGATGAAACTCCTAGACCTCAGCCTGGATCAGACTTGCCTGTTGCAGCCATCTGTGACATGAGCCAGCAGATGGAAGTGCTCTCTCACTCTCTCTATCTCCCCCTCACTCAGTCCTTGTAGCTTTGATTTTCAATAAATAAAACTTTAAAAAAATGAATGAGAAGGTGTGAAAAAACCAATGTCCAATAAGGTACTAAAAAGAGTCCATTATAATTGTACTAAATGGGGAATATTAAATCTTTTCCAGAAAACATAAGGATTTATAACACCATTTACCTGAATAACAATAAAGGAAATATGACTTACATTCTATTGTAACTCTTAGTAATCCAAGGTAAATTCTCATAAAAATTAAGAGCAAGCAAAATACATTACTGAAAAATGTGAATTATCAGAAAACTTAAGACTTTTCTGAAAATCTGTGTGCATGATAGCTTAGATATTAGAAATGAGCAATCTGGTAAGAGTAATAATAGGGGGCAGAGCCAAGATGGCGGATAGTGAGGACGTGCACCGTAGTTTGGGAAAATAAAATTTCATAAAAGTGGAATTACTGTAGCCTCAGGAAAAGACTCAAGAAAAAAACTGCAGAGGAAACGCTTCTGGATCTAGTGGATGTGACACAGAGGACCTACAGGGAGCCCACTGCGTGGAAACCCAACCGCGGGAGACGAGCTGCAGAATCTCGCCAGCGTGGGAACAAACAGAAGGTAAGACAAAGACATCAGAAACCCGAGACATTGAGGGGGGAAAAACAGAGGTCTCTCTCTTCACTCACTGAGCAAAACAAAGAGCAGGCACCATTTTACATATGTAAAGGGCCACCAACGAGTTCACAAACTCAGTAACTTTGGAACTTTGGTGAAACTTGAGAACACATTGAGGGCTGCATAAACTCTTTGTGTGGTCCCAGGGGTAGATCAAACAAATACTCACAGAGGCCGGATTTCAACTACCCTCAATTCCACTCACCTGTGCCGAATTACTTCCCAACTGAGTAAAAAAGAGAAAGAGAGAGAGAGAGAGAGAGAGAGAGAGAGAGCGATCCAGCAAGGAGCAAGGGAGAGAACAATCTGGGTGAGTCACTTTTTGCACAGCCTTAAACCTGAAGAATCAAGCGGAGCTCTCTGGCCACACCCATCACAGCCTCTAAGGATCCATCAAAGCAGACAGCCCACTTAGAGGCATAGCATAAGGAGAAAAAAACACCACAGACAAAAAAAAAACCCAAAAACCATAAATTATCTCCAACATGCCAAACAACAAACATAGAAACCGAGGTAACAAGAGCAAGGAAGACACTATGATGCCCCAAAATGAACAAGACACCCCAATGCAAGATTATGAAGATGAAGAGATAGAGGAAATGCAAGAAGCGGATCTCAAAAAACTGATAAGAACATTAAGAAGTTCTCAAAAACAAATTCTTGAACTACAGAAATCCTTAATGGACAAGATAGAAAATCACTCTCATGAAAATGAAATATTAAGGAGGAATCAAAATGAAATGAAACAACTAGTAGAACATGAAACTGTGATAGTGACCAAAAACCACAATGAAAAGGAACTCGATAGATCAAACGACAAACACATTAGAGAGCCTTAAAAACAGAATGGGTGAAGTAGAAGAGAGAATATCAGAATTAGAAGACAGAGAACAGTAAAGGAAACTGCCACATCAAAGAAAAGAAGAAGAAATCAGAAATCTAAAAAATACTCTCAGGAATCTACAGGATACTATTAAAAAATGCAACATTCAGGATCTAGGAGTTCCTGAAGGCATGGAGAGGGAGAAAGGATTAGAAGGCCTTTTTAGTGAGATAGTAGCAGAAAATTTCCCAGGTTTGGAGAAGGATAGAGACATCCTAGTACAGGAAGCTCATAGAACCCCTAATAAACATGACCAAAAGAGATCCTCACCACGACACGTCGTAATCAAACTCACCACAGTGAAACACAAAGAAAAGATCCTAAAATGTGCAAGAGAGCAACGCCAGATTACTCTCAGAGTATCTCCAATTAGACTCACAGCTGACTTCTCATCAGAAACCCTACAAGCCATGAGAGAATGGCGAGATACAGCCCAGGTACTAAGAGAGAAAAACTGCCAGCCCAGAATATTATATCCTGCAAAGCTCTCATTTGTGAATGAAGGCAAAATAAAGACCTTTCACAGTAAACAGAAATTGAAAGAATTTGTCACCTCTCGTCCAGCCCTACAAAAGATGCTTAAGGATGTGTTACATACAGAAACACAGAAACACAGTAACCAATATGAAAGAAGATAAAGGAAGGAAACCTCACAGCAAATGATCATAGGAGTCTCAAACCATATATTAGAAAAAATCTTTGGCAAATGGCAGGGCAAAGTTACTCCTTTTCAATAATCACATTGAATGTTAATGGCTTGAACTGTCCAGTTAAAAGACACCGATTGGTGGATTGGGTTAAGGAACAAAACCCATCTTTTTGCTGCTTACAAGAAACTCATCTTTCCAACAATGATCCATACAGACTGAAAGTGAAAGGCTGGAAAAAGATATACCATGCCAGCAGAAATGAAAAAAGAGCGGGCGTAGCCATCTTAATATCAGACAACATAAACTTTACCACAAAAACTGTTAGGAGAGACAAAGAGGGGCACTATTTAATGATTAAGGGATCCATTCAACAGGAAGATATAATGATTATCAATGTATATGCACCTAATTACAGGGCACCAGCTTATTTAAAAGACTTGTTAAGGGACTTAAAGGGAGACTTAGACTCCAATACAATAGTACTGGGGGACTTCAGTACTCCACTCTCAGAGATAGACAGATCAACAGGGCAGAAGATCAACAAGGAGACAGTAGATTTAAATGACACTATAGCCCAAATGGATCTAACAGATATCTACAGAACATTTCATCCTACATCTAAGGACTTTACATTCTTCTCAGCAGTCCATGGAACCTTCTCTAGGATTGACCACATCCTAGGCCATAAAGCAAGTCTCAGCAAATTCAAAAGAATTAGAATCATACCATGCAGCTTCTCAGACCATAAAGGAATGAAGTTGGAAATTAGCAACTCGGGAATCCCCAGAGCACGCGCAAACACATGGAGATTGAACAACATGCTCCTGAATGAACAATGGGTCATAGAAGAAATTAAAAGAGAAATCAAAAATTTTCTGGAAGTAAATGAGGATAAAAGCACAACATACCAAAACCTATAGGATACAACAAAAGCAGTGTTAAGAGGAAAGTTTATATCAATAGGTCCCTACATCAAGAAATTGGAAAGGCACCAAATAGATGAGCTTTCAAGTCATCTCAAGGATCTAGAAAATCTGCAGCAAACCAAACCCAAACCCAGTAGGAGAAGAGAAATAATTAAAATCAAAGAAGAAATCAACAGGATTGAATAAAAAAAAACATTACAAAAAATCAGCCAAACGAGGAGCTGTTTTTTTGAAAAAATAAACAAAATTGACACCCCATTGGCCCAACTAACTAAAAAAAGAAGAGAAAGACCCAAATCAATAGGATCAGAGATCCAAAAGGAAACGTAACAACAGACACCACAGAAATAAAAAGAATCAGAAATTACTACAAGGACTTGGATGCCAGCAAACAGGGAAATCTATCAGAAATGGACAGATTCTTGGACTGATACAACCTACCTAAATTGAGCCAGGAAGACCTAGAAAACCTAAACAGACCCATAACTGACACAGAAATTGAAACAGTGATAAAGGCCCTCCCGACAAAGAAAAGCCCAGGACCAGATGGATTCACTGCTGAGTTCTACCAGACATTTAGAGAAGAACTAACTCCAATTCTTCTCAAACTATTCAAAACAATCAAAAAAGAGGGAATCCTCCCAAATTTTTTCTATGAAGCCAGCATCACCTTAATTCCTAAGCCGGAAAAAGATGCAGCATTGAAAGAGAATTACAGACCAATATCCCTGTTGAACATAGATGCAAAAATCCTCAATAAAATGCTGGCCAATAGAATGCAACAACACATCAGAAAGATCATCCACCCAGACTAAGTGGGATTGATCCCTGGTATGCAGGGATGGTTCAACGTTCGCAAAACAATCAACATAATACACTACATTAACAGACTGCAGAAGAAAAACCATATGATTCTCTCAATAGACACAGAGAAAGCATTCGATAAAATACAACACCCTTTCATGATGAAAACTCTAAGCAAACTGGGTATGGAAGGAACATTCTTCAATACAATCAAAGCAATATATGAAAAACCCACGGCCAACATCCTATTGAATGGGGAAAAGTTGGAAGCATTTCCGCTGAGATCTGGTACCAGACAGGGATGCCCACTCTCACCACTGCTATTCAATATAGTTCTGGAAGTTTTGGCCAGAGCTATTAGGCAAGAAAAAGAAATTAAAGGGATACAAATCGGGAAGGAAGAACTCAAACTATCCCTCTTTGCAGATGATATGATTCTTTATTTAGGGGACCCAAAGAACTCTACTAAGAGACTACTGGAACTCATCGAAGAGTTTGGCAAAGTAGCAGGATATAAAATCAATGCACAAAAATCAACAGCCTTTGTATACACAGGCAATGCCACGGCTGAGGAAGAACTTCTAAGATCAATCCCATTCACAATAGCTACAAAAACAATCAAATACCTTGGAATAAAACTTAACCAAGGACGTTAAAGATCTCTACAATGAAAACTACAAAACCTTAAAGAAAGAAATAGAAGAGGATACCAAAAAATGGAAAAATCTTCCATGCTCATGGATTGGAAGAATCAATATCATCAAAATGTCTATTCTCCCAAAAGCAATTTATACATTCAATGCAATACCAATCAAGATACCAAAGACATTCTTCTCAGATCTGGAAAAAATGATGCTGAAATTCATATGGAGACACAGAAGACCTCGAATAGCCAAAGCAATCTTGTACAACAAAAACAAAGCCAGAGGCATCACAATACCAGATTTCAGGACATACTACAGAGCAGTTGTTATCAAAACAGCACGGTACTGGTACAGAAACAGATGGATAGACCAATGGAACAGAATAGAAACACCAGAAATCAATTCAAACATCTACAGCCAACTTATATTTGATCAAAGATCCAAAACTAATCCCTGGAATAAGGACAGTCTATTCAATAAATGGTGCTGGGAAAATTGGATTTCCACGTGCAGAAGCTTGAAGCAAGACCCATACCTGTCACCTTACACAAAAATTCACTCAACATGGATTAAAGACTTAAATCTATGACCTGAAACCATCAAATTATTAGAGAGCATTGGAGAAACCCTGCAAGATATAGGTTCAGGCAAAGACTTCTTCGAAAAGACCCCAGAAGCACAGGCAGTCAAAACCAAATTAACATTTGGGATTGCATCAAATTGAGAAGTTTCTGTACTTCAAAAGAAACAGTCAGGAAAGTGAAGAGGCAACCGATAGAATGGGAAAAAATATTTGCAAACTATACTACAGATAAAGGGTTGATAACCAGAATCTACAAAGAAATCAAGAAAATCCACAACAACAAAACAAACAACCCACTTAAGAAATGGGCCAAGGACCTCAATAGACATTTTTCAAAAGAGGAAATCCAAATGGCCAACAGACACATGAAAAAATGTTCAAGATCACTAGCAATCAGAGAAATGCAAATCAAAACCACAATGAGGTTTCACCTCACCCCAATGAGAATGGCTCACATTCAGAAATCTACCAACAACAGATGCTGGAGAGGATGTGGGGAAAAAGGGACACTAACCCACTGTTGGTGGGAATGCAAACTGGTTAAGCCACTATGGAAGTCAGTCTGGAGATTCCTCAGAAGCCTGAACATAACCCTACCATACAACCCAGCCATCCCACTCCTTGGAATTTACCCAAAGGAACTTAATTTGGCTAATAAAAAAGCCATCTGCACATTAATGTTTATTGCAGTTCAATTCACAATAGCTAAGACCTGGAACCAACCCAAATGCCCATCAACAGTAGACTGGATAAAGAAATTATGGGACATGTACGCCATAGAATACTATACAGCAGTAAGAAACAATGAAACCAAGTCATTTGCAACAAGATGGAGGGATCTGGAAACCATCATGCTGAGTGAATTAAGCCAGTCCCAAAGAGACAAATATCATTTGTTTACCCTGATCGGCGACAACTGAGCACCAAAGGGGAAACATGTTGAAGTGAAATGGACACTATAAGAAACAATGACCTGATCAGCTCTTGTCCTGACTCTAGATGTACAATGTAATACTTTATCCTTTTTGGTATTTGTTGTTGTAGTTGTTGTTGTTGTTCTAGTACTAGTGGTTGAACTCTGTAATTAACACACAATTATTCTTAGGTGTTTAAATTTTAACTGAAAAGTGATCCCTGTTAAATTTAAGAGTGGAAAAAGAGAGGGAGGAGATGTACAATTTGGGACATGCTCAATTGGACTTGCCCCAAATGATGGAGTTAGAAACGTGCCAGGGGATTCCAATACAATCCCATCAAGGTGGCATGTACCAATGCCATCTCCCTAGACCAAGTGATCAATTTCAGTTCACAATTGATGGCTCTGATAGGTCTAAGAGTCAAAGGGATCACACAAACAAGACAAGTGTCTGCTAATACTAACTGATAGAATCAAAAAGGGAGAGAAAGATCCAACATGGGAAGTGGGATACACAGCAGACTCATAGAATGGCAGATGTCCTAAACAACACTCTGGCCTCAGAATCAGCCCTTAAGGCATTCGCATCTGGCTGAAGAGCCCATGAGAGTATTGTAGGCATGGAAAGCCAAGATACCATGGAAAAGAAAAAAAAAGAAGACCTAAATGAAAGATCTCTGTGAGTGAGATCCCAGTGGAAAGAACGGGGCCATCAAAGAAGGAGGTACCTTTCTCTGAAGGGAGGAGAGAACTTCCACTTTGACTATGACCATGTCAGAATAAGATTGAAGTCAGCGAACCCTAAAGGCTTCCATAGCCCTGGCAACTCATGACTAGAGCCTAGGGAGATTACTGACACCATGAACTGGAGTGTCAAATTGTTAAGTCAGCAACAGAAGTCACTGTGTACTTACATCCCATGTGGGATCTGTCCTTAATGTGTTGTCTAACGTGCAGTGATGCTATAACTAGTACTGAAACAGTATTTTTTTTTAATTTTTGACAGGCAGAGTGGACAGTGAGAGACAGAGAGAAAGGTCTTCCTTTTGCCGTTGGTTCACCCTCCAATGGCCGCCGCGGTAGTGTGCTGCGGCTGGCGCACCGCGCTGTTCCGATGGCAGGAGCCAGGTGCTTATCCTGGTCTCCCATGGGGTGCAGAGCCCAAACACTTGGGCCATCCTCCACTGCACTCCCTGGCCACAGCAGGGAGCTGGCCTGGAAGAGGGGCAACTGGGACAGGATTGGTGCCCTGACCGGGACTAGAACCCGGTGTGCCGGCGCCGCAAGGCGGAGGATTAGCCTGTTGAGCCATGGCGCTGGCTCTGAAACAGTATTTTTACACTTTGTGTTTCTGTGTGGGTACAAACTGATGAGATCTTTACTAATTATATACTGAATCGATCTTCTGTATATAAAGATAATTGGAAATGAAAAAAAACCTGGTGTTAAATTGGAAATGGCATAGAAAATTAATTAATTTTTAAAAAAATATTATGTAGGATCTCTGTCTTTAATGTGCTGTACACTCTTATTTAATGCTATAACTAGTACTCCAACAGTATTTTTTTTCACTTTGTGTTGCTATATGGGGGCAAACTGGTGAAATCGTTACCTAATATATACTAAACTGATCTTCTGTATGTAAAGAGAATTGAAAATGAATCACGAAAAGGGAGTGGGAAAGGGGAGGGTTGTGGGTGGGAGGGAAGTTTTGGGAGGGGGAAGCCATTGTAACCCATAAGCTGTACTTTGGAAATTTATATTCATTGAATAAAAGTTTAATAAAAAAAAGAGAGATAGAGAAAAAAAGAGTAATAATAGAGCGACAACCAATTGTAAAGTAAGTTGCTAAAGAATAAATCATTAAAATTACAATAAAATTGGAAAAATAAAAAGGTAGAAAAATCACATTTCCTTGAAAATAATCATGACAGATGATAATACATGGAGCTACTCAATTGAGTATTTTAAAAATCATAGAAAAATTCAGAGGCCGGTACTGTGGGGCAGCAGGTAAATCCACCACCTACAGTGATGGCATCCCATAGAGGTGCCAGTTTGAGCCCCGGCTGTTCCACTTCTGATCCAGCTCCCTACTATGGCCTGGGAAAACAGTAGAAGATGGCCCAAGACCTTGGGAGCCTGCACCAATGTGGAAGACCTGGAAGAAGCTCCTGGCTCTTGGTTTCAGGTCAGCACAGCTCCAGCCATTGCAGCCAAGTGGGGAGTGAACCAACAGATAGAAGACCTCTCTCTCCCAATCTCTCTCTCTCTCTCCTTCTCTCTGTGTAACTCTTTCAAATAAATAAAATAAATCTTAAAAAAAAGAAAAATTCAAAGTCCCCTAATAATTGAGAAAAGACTTTAAAAAATTCTCATTAAGAAAAAGTGAATAATTGTTGGGACCTAAGATTACTCTAAGATTTGTATAAATGAAGATTACCAGGACAATTTATGTTTTGATGTAAATGACGATGTCATGTTGAAAAAGGATATTAATGATACATAAATAAAACATATAAACTAAAGAATTGAAATCATTATGAAAGAAAAATATGGCATATATAGATAATGTGA
Source organism: Lepus europaeus (assembly GCF_033115175.1). Classification (NCBI taxonomy): domain Eukaryota; kingdom Metazoa; phylum Chordata; class Mammalia; order Lagomorpha; family Leporidae; genus Lepus; species Lepus europaeus. Next base: position 3,984,048 of record NW_026909213.1, on the reverse strand, counting down.
TACTACTCAGTCAGAAAAAAAGAATGTAATTCCATCTCTTACAACGAAATGGCTGCAAACTGCAAACATGACCATTATACTAAGTGAAATAACACTGTGAGATAAAAGGCAATATATGTTTTCTCTTATGTGTTGTAGTTGATATAGAATACAAAAAAAACCACAATGAACAAGAATGAAATTGAAATCATGATATGATTATTATTTATAGCCTTTCTCTATATTACTATGGAATAATGTTTTTCTACTTTTTACTTGTTGAACATTATGGTTAGTGGTGCATTAAGCCTGTGACTATAAATTATAATTTAATTATCATTGCAAAAATTAAAGAAAAGTGAAACAAATGATGGGCAATTGAGGGATGGGAAAAATTGTGTCCCTCTTTCTGGAATTGAATCTGTAAACTACATGAAATCTGTTTTCTTACTAGTAATAAAAGTTTAAAAATAAATAAAATTCATTTGTAATTATTCTGAGAACAAATGAGTAATTTTAGTTGGAACAATAAATGTGTTAAAAGTAGATGCAAGACATTACTCTAAAACAGATCAATCAAATTTATTGAAAAAAAGGAAACAAAAGATATATTTTAGGAAAGATAAATCAAAGACCAAATAATTTGCCACAATAATCTTAGTTTTGTTCTTTCTTAACCACGCTTATCTTAAAGGAAATATGTATGTAGAACTATTCTATCGAAATTTTCAAAAATTGCAGTCTCAAATAATCATTTCCAAAAGCAAATAAAAATGTTATGCAATAAAATGTATTATGATTACTATGAGAAAAATGAATAGTTTTCATTAGCAATGATAGAATGGCAAGAATATTGAGGAATTATCGAAAACTAGACTATTGTGGCTGGCATTTTGACGTAGTGGGTAAAGTCACTACAGTGCTGGCATCCCATATTGGTACCAGTTCAAGCCCTGGCTGCTGCACTTCTGATCCAACTTTTCCTGGTGGGAAAGCACTAGATGATGGACAAACTCATTGGTCCTTGCACCTATGTAGAAATGTGGAAAAGTCTCCTAGTCTATGGATTCAATCTGGCTTGGCTATGGCCATTGCAGGCATTTGGGGAGTGAACCGGGATGGAAGATCTCTCTCTCTTTCTCACCTTGCTCTCTCTCTTACTCTCACTCTCACTCTTTGTCTCCCTCTTGCCCTGTAACTTGGCCTTTCAAATCAAATCAATAATTTTTAAAATTATACTATTATAATTAAGGTAAAAAGAAAAATAAATGAAAAATTTTCATGAAATGTAAATCAAAGTAAACATCACCAGCAGAATAAAACACAGGTAAGTTATCAGTATTTAGAATTAACCTACTGACATTTTCTTTTTTTTTTTTTAATTTATTTGACAGGTAGAATTATAGGCAGTGAGAGAGAGAGATGGAGAGAAAGGTCTTCCTTCCATTGGTTCACTCCCCAAATGGCCGCTACAGCCGATGCTGTGTGGATCTGAAGCCAGGAGCCAGGTGCCTCTTCCTGGTCTCCCATGCAGGTTCAGGAGCTCAAGCACCCAGGCCATCTTCCACTGCCCTCTGGGCCACAGCTAGAACCAGAGTTCTAGTCCTGTCAGGCATATGGGATGCTGGCACCACACAGGCGGAGGATTAACCAAGTGAGCCATGGCACTGGCCAACCTACTGACATTTTCAAAAACATCAAAGATAATGTCACAGTTCCATAAAATTCACAATTACCAGGAATGTGACACCTTGAAGGGAATAGTGGCCAGATTCTCCTAAAATGGTTCTGAAAAACTATGTATATGGAAGCTCCCAGAACAACTTACACAATATTGTGGCAGTTGATAACCTCATAATGAAAACATTAGCTAAGATGTTGTGAGACTCACAGTGGTAGGATTTGCAGAGTATAGATTACTAAAGATATACATAGGTGATAGTTACAAGAACAAACAAAAAATTAAATATGTATGATGATTTTATGAAATCAAATATACTGTAAGAAACAATAATTTCAGAGAAACAAAAGTAGAAAAACTAATATGTATAAGTATTTGGCTGGAAACTATAAAACTACAATTACCCTAAAAAGAAAAAAAGAAAGAATGAAAAAATACAGCATGGAAATCAAATATCAAACAAGTTAGCAGTAAAAATTCAAAGGAGGCAGTGTCTGTACCTTTTCTAATGCAACTCCCATACACTGAGTAAATATAGAGTCCTATAAAATTCAGATAATTTAAAAATATGTTGCATGAGAGCCAGTATCATGATACAGGAGGTAAAGCTGTCATCAGTGAAACCAGCATCCCATGTTGGTGCTGGTTCCTGTCCTTTGTGCTTCACTTCTGATCCAGCTCCCTGTTAATGGCTTAAGAAAAACAGCAAACAACACACCTAGTGATTGGGCCTCTGCTACTCATGTGGGAGATGGGAAGAAACTCCTGGCTCCTGGCTGAAGCCTGGATCACCTACCCATTGTAGCAATCTGTAGAGTAAACCAGCAGATAGCAAATCTCTGTCTCTCCTCTCACTGCAGCTCTTTCAAATAAGTGAACAAATCTTTAAAAAAATTTAAAAATGTGGCTTTAAAAATGTGTTACCTGCAATTATTCTTAGGTGTTTAAATCTTAACTGAAAAGTGATCCCTGTTAAATATAAGAATGAGAAGAAGAGAGGGAGGAGATGTACAATTTGGGACATGCTCAATTGGACTTGCCCCAAATGATGGAGTTAGAAACGTGCCAGGGGATTCCAATACAATCCCATCAAGGTGGCATGTACCAATGCCATCTCCCTAGACCAAGTGATCAATTTCAGTTCACAATTGATGGCTCTGATAGGTCTAAGAGTCAAAGGGATCACACAAACAAGACAAGTGTCTGCTAATACTAACTGATAGAATCAAAAAGGGAGAGAAAGATCCAACATGGGAAGTGGGATACACAGCAGACTCATAGAATGGCAGATGTCCTAAACAACACTCTGGCCTCAGAATCAGCCCTTAAGGCATTCGCATCTGGCTGAAGAGCCCATGAGAGTATTGTAGGCATGGAAAGCCAAGATACCATGGAAAAGAAAAAAAAGAAGAAGACCTAAATGAAGGATCTCAGCAAGTGTGATCCCAGTGGAAAGAACGGGGCCATCAAGGTAGGAGGTACCTTTCTCTGAAGGGAGGAGAGAACTTCCACTTTGACTATGACCATGTCAGAATAAGATTGAAGTCAGCGAACCCTAAAGTCTTCCATAGCCCTGGCAACTCATGACTAGAGCCTAGGGAGATTACTGACACCATGAACGGGAGTGTCAAATTGTTAAGTCAGCAACAGAAGTCACTGTGTACTTACATCCCATGTGGGATCTGTCCTTAATGTGTTGTCCAATGTGAAGTAATGATATAGCTAGTACTGAAACAGTATTTTTACACTTTGTGTTTCTGTGTGGGTGCAAACTGATGAAATCTTTACTTAGTATATACTGAATCTGTATATAAAGATAATTGAAAATTTAAAAAAAATGGTGTTAAATTGCAAATTACATAGAAAAGTAATCAATCTTTTTAAAAAAATATTATGTAGGATCTCTGTCATTAATGTGCTGTACACTGTTATTTAATGCTATAACTAGTACTCCAACAGTATTTTTTTACTTTTTGTTGCTATGTGAGGGCAAACTGTTGAAATCTTTATATATACTAAACTGATCTTCTGTATATAAAGAGAATTGAAAATGAATCTTGATGTGAATGGAAGGGGAGAGGGAGTGGGAAATGGGAGGGTTGAGGGTGGGAGGGAAGTTATGGTGGGGAAGCCATTATAATCCATAAGCTGTACTTTGGAAATTTATATTCATTAAATAAAAGATAAAAAAAACTGCATTAAATTTGTATAACTATTGACTCAGTCGGGCAGAGATGATAACTTAAGAGTCATTTATCACTCTATTAAAAATGAAATAAACTAATTTAAAAAATGTGTTACCTGGACAATGTGAATTATTAAGGATGCCAAGAATCTCAAAATATATGTATATAATTGTAGTTTGTACAACTTAAATAATTTTGTTTGAGTTCATCATCAAATAGTCAAAATTCAATTTGTTCATAAGTTCTCAATGGAAGGATAGATTTAGACTAAGATATTAAAACATACAAAGGTAATGGTAATATGAAAGATGAAACATAAGATTATTGGATATTCATGAATTAAAATATGTTATGATTAAGTGGAAGAAATAATAGATTTATAAAGACATATAAAAATTGACAAACTATGATAAAGAGATTATTATAACACATTAAAAGAAAATAAAGACTCAAGAAAAAGAAAATCAATGACAATCACACTTACCAGAACAGTCTTCAACTTCTTTAGCTTTCACAATTAAAGATAAATTTAGAGTCCCAAAATATAGTACCTGGACGTGGTGAATGATCAGCCGATCCTAAGGTCTCTCCAAGCAACTGTGTACTTGATAGTTGCCAGGACAACTTACAGAACTTTGAGGAAGCTGATTACCTCACAATGTAAAACTCAAACCTGATGGCCTCCATTTCACTTAGCAAATTCTGACATAAACTAGGATATTAAAGATGTATGTAGGTGGTAGACAGAAAGTCAAAAACCAAAAAATTCAAATATGCTGCAAATACTATGGAATAAGAAGCAATATGCTGTAATTACTGTAAGAAGGAATGAGTACTGTCTAGTAATAATGCTAATGACAGGAATTAAGAGAAGTTGCCTAAAAATAGCCCATAAAAATTAAATTATATTTGTATGAGTAGCTGTTATATATTCAAAGATAGCAACACATAAACATTGCAGATGTTTTAAAATAAAATAAAATAAAATATGGTAATTATCAATTAATTTTGTAGGAGCACCTAATGTAGAATGAAAAAAACAGGATTATATATTCTCTGTCTTTTCAGAATATAATTATTCTAATAATTAATTTTCATTTTACTTTATTTTACAAAACAGCAATCCACCATGTGGTGGGGAAAATCGTGATCCTTTCCTACAGGTGGCTTGAACAGCACTATTCTAGCAACAGTCTAGAATGCATTACTAAAAATTTATTTGCTTTATACACAGTGCAAATATTTAATTAAGTGAATAATAAGCTCATTTTAATGATTTATATATTTATTTGAAAGGCAGAGTTTCACAGAGACAGAGAGAGAGAAGGAGAGGAAGAGTGAGGGAGAGAGGGAGAGAGAGAGAGAGAGAGAGAGAGAGAGAGAGAGAGAGAGAGAGAGGTCTTCCATCAGCTGTTTCACAACCCAGAGGGCCACAATAGCCAGAGCTGTGCTGATCTGAAGCCGGGAACCAGGAGTTTCTTCCAGTTCTTCCATGCAGGTTCAGGGGCCCAATCACTTGGATCAGAAGTAGAGCAGTTGGCACACAGACCAACACACATATGGGATGCTGATACTGCAGGTGGTGGCTTTACACACTACACCACAGTGCCGGCCCCATAAACACATTCCTAAGACTAGGGTCCATAAACTTTCTAATCATACCTTCATTCCATTTCTCAGAGACCATGTAGATATTCATATTATTAATTTAATTTTATATTTTCTTGTCTGTATTTTTATTGTATCAGTCTTAATAGAGGAATTTGCATTAATAAGTATTATCTCCCTTAGTTAGTTGGTGGTAAATGTTAATCACATCTATAAATATCTACATAGCAACATCAATAATAATCTTTTGCCAAGCTCAGCACAGCAGCACAATTAAGTTAACTAAGTTGAATTGTTGATTACAATAGTCTTCTTGTCAATACTGAATCCATAACATATCCTTAAACCAAATGTAAACTTCAAATAAATAACAGGCCCTCTTCCATATTAAATAATACAACTCTACTTAGAACCAAAAATGCTGATCATTCTCTTTATCTCATGGCAAAAAACATCATCTCTAGTTAGTGTACAAACCACAGCATTCTACTCAATTACTGTCACCAAGTGAGTTACCCCAAATCGGGAATATCTAAACAATACATTGCAAGCCTCATTAAAGCTTATCTAAGAATGTGAGAGGTAAACTGTACCAAAATCCAAGGCTTTCATATGAGTACTTATGCTGGGATCCAGTGAACTGGGGTAGACTAGGAAGCATTCTTATAAAAAAGACTATACTCTGTGTGTGTGTGTGGGGGGGGGGTTTGCAAACTGTAGAAATTGTCATTTAGCATAGGATTTATCTTCTGTATATAAATATAATTAAAAATGAACCTTAATGAAGAATGGAATGTAAGTGGGAGTAGGAGGTGGGATGGTTTGGGGGTGGGAGGGTGGGTATGGGGGAAGAACCATTATAATCCAAAAGTTGTGCTTATGAAAGTTTTATTTATTAAACAAAAGCTTTCTATAAAAATAAAAAATAAAATAAATCATAATGATAAAAAGACTTCTTTTTGGGATGTACCTAAGTTGCTAACAAGAAAGAAGGCTGACAGTTGATAGGCATTCAAGAGGCAGAAAATTTTCCAATTCTCATACTTTTGTACTTGGTAAAATGGAGATCTACTGAGATACAGAAATATTCCTGATGAGAAAATATTCTTTTTGGATTTCATGGCTAGCCTTGAAAGGATCATAACACAGAAGAAATACATATTCTCAAGAAAGAACATATTGGGGTCAGAACTTTGGTGTAGTTGGTAAAGCCACCGCTTTCAATGCTGGCATCCCGTATGGCTGCCAGTTTGATTCCCAGCTGCTCCACTTCTGATCCAGCTTTCTGTTATGACCTGAGAAGGCAGTGGAAGATGGCCCAGGTTTTTGGGACTCTTTATTCATGTGGGAGACCCAGAAGAAGCTCCTGGCTCCTGGTTTTGGATTGGCACAATTCCAAACTTTGCAGCCATTTGGGGAGTGAACCAGATGGTGGAAGACCTTTCCTCCTCTCTCTCTCTCTCTCTCTCTCTCTCTCTCTCTCTGTGTGTGTGTGTGGGTGGGTGTGTGTGTACTTCTCTCTCTGTGTAACTATGATTTTCAAGCAAAATAAATAATCTTTAAAAATAGTGATTATAACAATTATTTCACATGATAAGCAGAACATATGTCAGATAGATTTCTGTGTCTGTAGGTATGACAAGTAATGGGAACAATTAAAATAGTCAAGAATTAAGATAGTTAACTCTAAAGGGAAGGGAAGAAATAAACCTTTGTGTAAGAATAAGTTAAGCATAAAATTATGTATTCCTTTGCTTATTTTTATTTTTATATGAATGGCTTTTTGAATGTTTATTTGCTTATTTGAAAGGCAGAGTTACAGAGAGACAGAGGCAGAGAGAGAGAGAGAGAGAGAGAGAGAGAGAGAGAGGTCTTCCAACCACTGGTTCACTCTCCAAATGGCTACAATGGCCTGAGTAGGGCCAATCCATTGCCAGGAGTCAGGAATGTCCTCCAGGTCTCCCACATGGGTGCAAGGGCCCACGGAATTTGAAGTCTTCTACTATTTTCCCAGGGCATAGCAGGGAGCTGGACCAGAGTTAAAATGTAATGAGATTAGAAAAGAATCCCTGAAAACTTGTGAATGAAACAAATGTTTGCAATTAAAGAAAGGTTTTTCCATATATATTATAAAAAGTGATAATAGTTAAAGAAAAATAATATTGTGGTGTACATATAAAAATAATATATCAGAAATATAAGAAAAACACATTTTTCTTGTAATTATTTGTTGACTTAATGTTGGATTAAGCTTATAATTATAAGGTAAATGGAAAGTATATCATCATAATAATCAAAAGAAAGAATAAGAAATGGAGGGGGAGGGAAAGTGGAAGCATGAGCAGGAGGGAGATTAGAGTAGAAAGTAAAACTATGCTCCTAAATCTGTATGTATGAAATACATAAAATTTGTTCAAATATTTAAATATAAAATATACAAAGGAATAATATATTTTAAAAGGAGCTCTTTTAAATATAACTTGGTACTGAAAAGTGCTTTAAATGTTGCTAGAAGATATATATTTTAGACATTTCAAAATTGTACAATTCACAACTCTGTGATACCATGATGGATGAGATGAATCCCTATTTAGTTTCCATTGTGCTCTATTTGAATAACAAGCATTTTCAGAGTTAAGAACAGGGAATGAAACATGGCTTCTCTGAATGAAGTTCACAACACCTGATGGGATTAGGAGAATTCAGTTTTTCCAATTGCCTATTATTAGTTATGTCCTTAGTTACTGAGAGAAGCTGGGAATATGAATGCCAACAAGTATCCATGCTCTTTATTTTTTTCAAATAAGAGAAGAGACTGAATGTACCCAAAACTATAGTACTAGAACTAGGTTACATACCTTCAAACTCAAATGGATTATTCTATTTAGTTCTCTATATAATAGTCATTATAAATAATGTCATAATGCAATCACTTGGAAAACAATTCTGACATTTTTGCATATATAGGACATTCTGCATGTTAATTATTAGCAAAAATGCAGGGTATCTGTTATTACAATGAGTTTTTTTTTACTACAACTATCAGATAGTTACTGGATTATTCTCTCAAATGAGACTTTCTAACACATTTCAAGGATTGATTAGTACATGGGAAGAGTAGTAAGGAACCAATAGAATTAAATGAGACTCTAAAAGCCAGACCTTGGAAACAGCACATAGTAAAGTGTAAGAAAGAATTTTTACAGTAGGAACTCAGCTCCAAACAATTTCTATTCATGGTAGTCTCATAGATAAAGAGACAGCCCATCTCTACACAGAGAATTCTTTTTTTTTTTGTATTAAAAGTCACTCTTTTTATTCCCTTGCAATGTACACTGAATCAAAAATTCTATAAACCTTATGGAATAACTACTTAAGGAAGCTATTTATCAATCTATAACATACATCCAAATATTCAGAATTTTGAGAAGTTTCCAACAAATAATCATGCACTACTTCAAATATTAAGGAAGCTGTTATTTATGCCTCTACATGTTAATCAGCTCAGTTTTATTTTTTTTCTTTTTTTTTAACTTTTATTTAATGAATATAAATTTCCAGTGTACAGCTTATGCATTACAATGGCTTCCCCCCCCCAATAACTTCCCTCCCACCCGCAACCCTCCCCCCTCCCGCTCCCTCTCCCCTTCCATTTGCATCAAGATTCATTTTCAATTCTCTTTATATACAGAAGATCAATTTAGTATAAAGATTTCAACAGTTTGCACCCACATAGAAACACAAAGTGAAACATACTGTTTGAGTACTAGTTATAGCATTAAATCACAATGTACAGCACATTAAGGACAGAGATCCCACATGAGGAGCAAGTGCACAGTGGCTCCTGTTGTTGACCCAACAAATTGACACTCTAGTTTATGGCGCCAGTAACCATCCTAGGCTGTCGTCATGAGTTGCCAAGGCTATGGAAGCCTTCCAAGTTCACCGACTCTGATCATATTTAGACAAGGTCATAAAAGACAGAGTGAGGATAGTAACCAATGATCCTAAGAGTGGCATTTACCAGGTTTGAACAATTATACAGCATTAAGTGGGGAAGAGGACCATCAGTACACACAGGTTGGGAGTAGAGCCATTGGTGGTAGAGTAGAGGTTATGATTACAAAGGAATGAGGCCCAAGTGAACTAGACAGGGCCTAGAACAAAGGACAGAGTCACTATTAGAGGAGCTAAGAAAGGTGCTGTCTAAGCTACAATTAAGTTTTCTGATTGAGAGGCAAATAGAACCTGATAGAAGGGGCTTGATAATAATCTGGTGGGCTTTAGGCCTTGTAAATTCAGAGGCCCAGACCTATCTATCTCTTCACATGGGGTATATCCTAAGGGAGGTGTGAACCTCCTGGGGGAAGGCACTCTGTTGACTTTCATTACTTGGCTGGCCTGGGAGGAGAGCTGGCCAGGTAAAGGCAGGGGGCATCTCTAACAAGAAATTTACAGTTCTGCCTGCAATGTTGCTGACCCTACTTGACCATCCCCTCAGCTGCAGTGGTCACTTTGGAAGTTGGGCTGAGTGAAGGGCTTTTCAGCTTAGAGCCAGTAAGATCTGTGGCTCTGACCTGGGCATCCTTCGACTCCAGGGCAGGTCCATTTCCAGTGATCCAACTCTTGGCAGAGCTGCCAGGGCTCTTCACAAGCTGACTTCTGCTGAAGCCCAGGCTTACCACATTGAAAGCCACTGCAGTGGACTGGCCTGTTGGGTCTCCTTGAGGGCAGATCACTGTACAGATCAGCCATTAATAGGCCTGCCACCCATTGCTTCTGATGCCTAGCTTTCTTTTCCTCCTGGTTTGTGTTAAAGCAGACCAGACGATGCAAGTCAAGGGAGTGCCCGTTTCCCATCTCTAATCTTCGGTGGCCTGAACTACAAGTCTATAGTCACAGGCATGTTCTGTAGTAGTTTTTCTAAGGTAGACAATGCCCATGAGGAAAATTATATTCTCACTTTAAAACTTTCTTTCCCTTTGGTCTGAAAGGGAGGTTTTTTCTACTTACTGTATACTTCGCTGATGGTGAAGTGAATCAAGCTATGAGATTATTATTTGAGTTCTTATTTTGGCTATGCTATTGCAGAAAAATGTTAGCCATCTCTTTTATAAGGTCTAAAGATTAAATTGTGCATCCTACAGATTCCTTCATAATAGAATTAGTTTCCTACCTTGAAGAGAATAGAGAAATGAAAGAACAAGTTGGGCTTAGAATAGAGAAATGAGGGAGCAAGTCCTAGATCGCTTGCTGACAATAGCAATATCACATGAATACTTAGCAAACCGTATCAACCATTAGATAACAACTTAAGAAAACATTTACCAGAAGGTCCAATGCCTTCTATAAATTTTAAGAATCATGTATTTGAAAACACCTCTTAAATATCTAACATGGTGTAGTTTGTTTAGCCAGTAAACTTAAGCACAACCATCTAAAATGTTTTTAGTTTCTTTCTACCAACAAGTCTAAAACATATGATACACAGATTCAGGTCCCACAAATTAAAATGTATCTTTGATTGATTTTAGCAGCTTAAATTTATGGACAATCTTATCTATAAGCCATTTAAAATAAAACTCTTAATAAAATTTCCTATGTGGACATACAATATGTACACACATATAATATAGCATAATAGACCAATATAGCAATTTTAATAATAGCTTTTAAAATCTTTAAATCTTTTTGTAGATTGCCAATTGATTTGAATTGCTTTTTCTTTTTAGTAACCTCAGTTAACCATACTTTCTATCAGTTGGTACTGTTAATACATTATTGGCTTCATCTGTTTACAGAGCCATCCCAAAGTACTGAATACAATAAAAGTGGCTGGAAAAAGTCCATAGGAACCTATAGGAGGACAGCTAAACACAGAACCAACAACGCTTTAGTTTTATGAGCAGCAGATATTCAAATTTTTGAAAAAAGCACATATTTAAATAACCCATAGCTCTTAATAAAAATTCAGCTGTTTTTGAACAATTAGAATTTAACAGACATCAAGAGAACATAATAGATTACTTTAACACATTGCTTTAACAGAGCATCAGAGTTTAATTCTATGTCAGAGAGAAACTGAGCTTCCTGTGATCTTCTGCTGTGAGGCTTCCCTCCTCTACCTTCTTTCATATTGGTGACCATGTTTCCGTGTTTCTGTGTGTAACACATCTTTAAGCATCCTTTGCAGGGCAGGATGAGTGGCAACAAATTCTTTCAGTTTCTGTTTGCTGTGAAAAGTCTTAATTTCACCTTCATTCACAAATGAGAGCTTTGCAGGATATAGTATTCTGGGCTGGCAGTTTTTCTCTCTTAGTACCTGGGCTATGTCTCGCCATTCCCTTCTAGCTTGTAGGGTTTCTGATGAGAAGTCTGCTGTGATTCTAATTGGAGATCCTCTAAGAGTGACCCGACGTTTCTCTCTTGCACCTTTTAGGATCTTTTCTTTATGTTTCACTGTGGTGAGTTTGATTACAACATGTCGTGGTGAGGATCTCTTTTGGTCATGTTTATTAGGGGTTCTATAAGCTTCCTGTACTAAGATGCCTCTGTCCTTCTCCAAACCTGGGAAATTTTCTGCTAGTATCTCACTGAAAATGCCTTCTAATCCTTTCTCCCTCTCCATGCCTTCAGGAACTCCTAGAACCCGAATGTTGGGTTTTTTAATAATATCCTGTAAATTCCTGACAATATTTTTTAGATTTCTAATTTCTTCTTCTTTTCTTTGGTTTGCCTGTTTCCTTTCCTGTTCTCTGTCTTCTAAGTCTGATATTCTCTCTTCTGCTTCGCCCATTCTGTTTTTAAGGCTCTCTAATGTGTTTGTCATTTGATCCATTGAACTCTTCATTTCATTATGATTTCTAGTCACTATCAGAGTTTCTTGCTCCACTAGTTGTTTCATTTCATTTTGATTCCTCCTTAATATTTCACTTTCACGAGAGAGATTTTCTATCTTGTCCATGAAGGATTTCTGTAGTTCAAGAATTTGTTTTTGAGAACTTCTTAATGTTCTTATCAATTTTTTGAGATCCGCTTCTTGCATTTCTTTGATCTCATCATCTTCATAATCTTGAATTGGGGTGTCTTTTTCATTTGGGGGCGTCATAGTTTCTTCCTTGTTCTTGTTAGCTTGGTTTTTGCGTTTGTTGTTTGGCATGTTGGAGATATCCGGCTTATTCACTGTGGTGTTTTTTCTTGTTACACTATGGCTCTATATTAAGTGGACTGTCTGCTTTCAGTGGAGCCTTAGAGGCTTGAGATGAGTGTGGATTGAGAGCTGTGTTTGGTTCCTCAGGGTTGAGGGTGTGTCAAGGATGACACTCCCAGGTTAGGTGTGGTAAATCTCTCTTTCTTTTTTTGATTTAAAAGGGAAGTAATTCCGCACAGCTGAACGTAATTGGAGGTAGTTAGCAGGCAAATGATATACCCACAGGAGCCAGAGATCAGAAGCTCTTTCCCAAGGACCACACAGGGAATCTCTGCTGCCCTCAGTGTGGGCTCCAATTCTCCTGCAGTCTCCCACTGGGTTGCCAAGTTAGATGCTAATCTCCTGTTATTTCACCCCTCCCCACAGAGTCAGGTTTTTCTGCTAGGCTCAGGGCTGGTGCAGACCTGAGGTCGCCCTGCTTATGACGTATGTCCAAAATGGCGCCTGCTCTGTCTTGCTCGCCTGTGAGAGGTGAGCGGAGAGAGAGAAACTTGTGTCCGTATCAGTCACTTTTTTTATTTTTTATTTTTCTCTCTCTTCTAGTTAGCCTGGTGAACTTTTCCCCACGGAGTTTCAAGCCTCGTTCCCTCTAGCCTCCTCTTTCCACTTGCCTGCTGGTATCTCGGGCTATGGAGGTTCGGCTCACCTCGCGTTCCAGCGCTGGTGCGTTGAGTCTGCCGCTGGTGTCCCGAACTTGGGCTCCCACGCTCTCCACGCAGGTCCACTGTGAATCACTAGTTCCGGAAGAGTTTCCTCTGCTGTTTCATCCCCTACTCTTCCTTGACACTGCAGTATCTCCACTTATATTAAACTTTCTCTCCCCCCGGACTAAGTGTGCTTCCTGCCTATTCCGCCATCTTGCCGCCTCCCTACACAGAGAATTCTTGATCAGCCCTGCCACAAGCCCTGAGATAAGGAAGCAGGTAATGATGCAAGGGAAAACAGAGCTCCACATTATCAAAGTAAATGGAAAGTGCAGAAAGAGGAAAAACAAACTCCACTCTCTTGGTTAAAAGTAAAAGATTGGGATGAATATGTAATTCCAAGGTGTCATTGAGAAGAAGAGTAGGAATAAAACACCAAGTTGCATGATTGATACTGTACCTCCTAAAAATAGATTCAGCTTTTTGATTGGGTTTGTATTTAAATGTTTGATGCTTTTCAGAAATCAATCACAAGCATTGTGAATGTAATCAAAGCCTGAGATCAATTTTTCAGTTGTGATAAATCATTGAAAAATACAATGTGAAGGTGTTTCTGAGCTTTTATTAGGCTTACACTTCAAAGTTTTTAAAATGAAAAAAGTATTCTTTACTTGTTTTTCCTATAAGGTATGTATATAAGAGAGATAAAATATAAATACTAGGTTATTGTCATTATGTAGTCTATCGTCCCATTAATATCTAAATTAAAATAAACCTTCTAGGTGATCATATCCAAAACCTTAGAGAATTTGGCAATGTTAATGTCCTTCTAACTATTAATTCTCACATTCTGAGTAAAATCAGTGATGACTAAACCTGCATCTGACATGTACAAGATATTGTCATTATGTTCCTATATCTTTCTAAAGTGTGTATTGCCATAGGGGTTGTCTTCATAGCAACTAAAACAATCAAGTGAAAAAGTTCCTATACTTAAGGTGCTTCCTCCCATTCTCTATAGTTTATTTATGTCAATGTCTATCAAATTATTTTCCTAGTAACCAAAAGGAGTTCTTAAATTAGTGGTTATTGTTAGTCTTAAAGAGTTAGGCATCTATTTTTGACAAACCAAACACAAATTAAAAAAAAAAAACCTGTTCAATGGGATTTTGAGTAAAAGCATGTTTAATTAATAGCAGTTTTCTTACTGAATAAAAGTCTTTCTAGAGTTTTCCCATTTGGAGACTCTAGCATCTTGTTAAACACTAGATTCTCATATACTTAGTTACAACTAGAAGAAATTACTATGTATTACAGATGCTACTTTAAAAAGTTATGCTAAGAGCCAGCACTGTGGCATATAAGCCTCCACTTGTCATGCCAGAATCCCATATGGGCACTGTTTCAATTCCTGGCTGCTCCTCTTCCAATCCACCTCTCTGCTATGGCCTGGGAAAGCACTGGAAGATGACCCAAGTGCTTGGGCTGCTGCATCCATATGTGAGATGCAGAGATCCTGGCTCTGCTCAGCTTCAGCTTTTGCAGCCACATAGGGAATAAGCCATTGGAACGAAGTCCTTTCTCTCTGTCTCCATCTCTCTCTGTCTGTAACTACCTCTCAAATAAATAAAAATCTTTTTTAAAAAAATGACATTATGATGGAAAGGCAGTTACCCTTTCCAAATCTTTTTACCCTCAATTGTAAATGATGTAGCTATCATCTTAGTAGCATCTAGTGCTAACATTTAATGATGAAAATCACAGAATTAAAAAAAATTACCTCTTTATGCCACATTGTGATGGGAAAAGGCTAACATAGATGGTGAAGTTAATGAAAAAATGAATCATTTCAATTGAAAGTTATTTGCTGTAAAGTCAACTAATTATCATTGTTAATTTTGAAAGAATAGAATATCTGCATCTGGTTTCCTGCATAGGTGTTAGATTGCTTTACATTTAGATTTTAAACATATTTGGAATTTATTTCTATTAACAGTTAAAACTCTTTTTTAATGACTTGTTTATTTATTGGAAAGAATTACAGTAACAGAGGTAGTGGGGAGAGGAGTGGGAAGAAGAGAGAAGGAAAGAGAGACTGAGATATTTTTCATCCAATGGCTCACTCATCGGAAGGCTGAAATGAGTGGGGCTGGACCAGGCCAAAGTTTGGAGACTGGAGATATTTCTGGCCCTCTCAGATGGGATCCAGGGGTCCAAACAGTTTGATCATCATCTGCTGATTTTTCCTGGCCATTCTCAGGGAGTTGGATTGGAAGTGGAGTAGCTGGGACACAAGTTGACTCTATAAACAATGCCAACGTTGAAGGTGGCACTTTTTCTGCCAAAATGCTGGCCCCTTTCTGTCTTTCACTCAGCTTTTTTTTTTCACAAAACTGCAATCCTTTTTTTTTATTTTTTTAACTTTTATTTAATGAATATAAATTTCCAATGTACAGCTTATGGATTACAATAGCTTCCCCCCCACAACTTCCCTACCACCCACAACCCTCCCCTTTCCCGATCCCTCTCCCCTTCCATTCACATCAAGATTCATTTTCAATTCTCTTTATATACAGAAGATCAATTCAGTATATATTAAGTAAAGATTTCAACAGTTTGCCTCCACATAGCAACACAAAGTGAAAAAATACTGTTGGAGTACTAGTTATAGCATTAAATAACAGTGTACAGCACATTAAAGACAGAGATCCTACATGATATTTTTTAAAAATTAATTTTCTATGCATTTTCCAATTTAGCACCAGGTTTGTTTTTTTTTTTTTCATTTCCAATTATCTTTATATACAGAAGATCGATTCAGTATATACTAAGTAAAGCTTTCATCAGTTTGCACCCGCAAAGAAACACAAAGTGTAAAAATACTGTTTTAGGACTAGTTATAACATCACTTCACATTGGCCAACACATTAAAGACAGATCCCACATGAGATGTAAGTACACAGTGACTCCTGTTGTTGACTAACAATTTGACACTCTTGTTTATGGCGTCAGTAATCTCCCTAGGCTCTAGTCATATCACTCAGCTTTTTTAAAAGATGTATTTACTTGTTTGTAGAGGACACTACCTAAATATTCTTGGGGTAGAACACTCCTCTGAAATACATGGCTGCAGTTATGTTTCTGCCTATGCAGGCAGGATGAGGGCACACGTTCCCAATGAAATGCAGTGGCAGAAGCAGCAGGTGGATTATGGGCTTTAATTATACCTATTTTTTTCAGGAATTTGCTATAACATCTGAAAAGACCTGTCTGTGATGATATGTATCACTATTCTATTCTCCATCATGGATCACCACACCAGATTCCATTCCCATCTTAAAGTTGTGTACAACCTTGATACATGCTTGCTAGCTAGTAAAATTGTTTGTACCTTCTAATAAAATATGCTGGCTGAGAGCTATCTAGCAACATCCTCTTCTGATGGAGGCTCCCATGTCCTGTCTCTTCTTTATCAGTTCACGATGTTTATTTATTTGAAAGCCAGAATGATAGGATCAACTTGTTCATTCCATAACTTATCACTTTAATAATGAGTTCATATCACATTTGTGAGATTACAGAAATACAACTGCTACTGGAACTAAGTCAAGAATGAGAAGAAATTAACTTCTGTGGCACCTATGCAAAAATTTTAATAATCATGTTATTTTTGCTCTCAACCTCCTAATATTTCTGTGCAACTTATGAAGCTATTTTATCATCTGCTAAGTGATAAATTGACAATTTTCATAATTTTCTTATTCCTGAAAAGTTTCTCTAAAAATTATTATCAATTGACTTTCTCCTCTTCTAGGTTTTCTGTAATGAGAGATTATTACATTTCTATTTCATAGTTTCTATTACAGCTTCTCCTCCACCCCCATGCCTTTTAACGCAATGAATTGTTTCAGGTAGGCCTGCCAAATATTGAATCCCTGTTTCCTCTGCTCTGCCTTCCCCACTTATTCAAATACATAAATCACAAGCACTGCTTTCCTTCAGTAGCCCTCACTGGTTACACTATCTGTTGCTATCCCTAGAGATTAACAATCTGAAATTAAAAGATTCAAACAGCCTTCATGACTCTAGGTTTTTTATTATCTTGTTTATCTGAAGAGTTGAAACCAGGTTTTACACCAAAAAACTATTTTCCCAATTTGGAAAAACCTCCCTAGATGTTAAGTAATGTACAAAGGAGCATTTGATTGATTTCTCAAATCATGGCTTGTGGGTTAGTTCATATAGATGATTATTTTCC
Organism: Lepus europaeus; assembly: GCF_033115175.1. Taxonomy (NCBI): domain Eukaryota; kingdom Metazoa; phylum Chordata; class Mammalia; order Lagomorpha; family Leporidae; genus Lepus; species Lepus europaeus. The sequence continues at coordinate 3,966,482 of NW_026909213.1, read as the reverse complement.
TTGATTCCTGAAGATTTAAATGCCAAGACCTTACCTGAGAGAGGTATACTGGCTCCATTTTTTTCTTCTACTGTTTTCACTGACATTCTAAATAAATCACCAGTATATTTCAGATATATATTCAGATATATTTCAAGTTGTCTATAAATTCTATGACTTTAGTTAAAAGCCAGTCACCTATAAGAACCATATTATTATTATCTAAATTCACACAAAACTGCTTTATATTTGAATTCTGTTAGTGCCTGTGTTGACCATGTGGTTTAAAAATGACACTTCAAGGTGAACAATGTTTTGCAGTGGACTATGGTGCTGCTTGTGACACCTGCATCTGATAGTGCAGTGCTTCAAATTGAGTCCACTTCTGCTTCTGATCCAACTTCCTGGTAATCTGCTCTTTGGAGGCAGTAAATGACAGTACAGGTACTTGAGTCCCTGTCACCCACTTGGGAGACCTGAATGAAGTTCTGTGCTCTGGGCTTTGGCCTGATCCAGGCCCAGCTATTCTTGAGGCTTGGAGAGTGAACCACTAAATGGAAGATCAGTATGTGTGTGTGTGTGTGCATAAAATAAGAGCACTTAAAAATAAATAAGGGCAAGCTGCCGCCATGGCTCACTAGGCTGATCCTCCACCTGTAGCACCAGACCCCGGGTTCTAGTCCCAATAGGGGTGCCAGATTCTGTCCCATTTGCTCCTCTTCCAGTCCAGCTCTCTACTGTGGCCTAGGAAGGCAGTGGAGGATGGCCCAAGTACTTGGGCCCTGCACCAGTATGGGAGACCAGGAGGAAGCATCTGACTCCTGCCTTCAGATCAGCACAGTGCACTGGCCATAGTGGCCATTTTGGGGGGTGAACCAATGGAAGGAAGACCTTTCTCTCTGTCTCTCTCTCTCTCTCTCTCATTAACTCTGGCTGGCAAAATCAATCAATCAATCAATCAATAAATCAATCAATAAACAAACAAATAAGGGCAAAACATATAGAAGACAAAAGTAAGTAGCATGGTTCTAGCTACAAAAACTCAGTGTTGGGAAGGTGCCAGTACTCTCCAGTATGATGTACTAATTGATGCAATCACAGTAAAATATTTAACATGTTATGTGAAGGAATATAAATATTTTTAGGGTAGGACTTACTCCAGCTAATATAAAATAGTATTGGCCATACCTGTTTGCCTGAAACATAGAAAATTATGTCTCATAAGTTTTTCAATACTTGCTGTTCACTGAATGAATAAACCCAAATCATGGCATAGAAAATTTTAATTTAATAGTACACATTTGTAAGTACTTTTTGAGAATAAAATGATGCTTTCATGAATATGCTACACAGGTAAATATAAGCAATAATAACATTGTTTACTGTATCATAAAATCCTGGTATGGATTTGGAAGGATTTCCTGAACAGCATTCTTTTACTTCATGTCGAAAGAAACAGGATGGGAGTTTGTGTTAACTAGTCCAGTGTGGTCCTTGAGGTGGAGACTATGAATAAGAGAGAAATACTGAATCAAATTGTGAAATTATCACCAAGTGCAGATCAGTGTGTAAAGTGTCTAGATTGTTATTAGGCTGACATAGGGTAATACTGCTGCCTCTAAAATCTGTTAAGACTCTTTAGCAAAGTCTCTGACTGGCTTCACTCTGTGACTTCCTGTGTTTATGATAGTTTCTGGGGCCTTTGTGGAAAACTAAGCCACTCCTATTGTCATGGAAAATAACCAGGTTCTCAAGATACATGTCGCTTATATTCCTTACCTTCAGTTTTCTCTGCTGTTTACTCTTCATTGACTACCTAACACACCACTTGCTTTCTCCAGCAGAAAATATTTGGACCTATTTTGCTGTTCCTATTTCTATCATTCTTGCCAAAGCCTTCAATGTCATTGCTAACAGAAAATGGTTGAGGGACACCTACTTTCATTGGGGCACCTAACTTCATCATTCTCATCTCCCCCAAGATCCAACAAACCTGTGGAATTTGAGTGGTATCACTCCTCCTTAGTGACACAGAGGCACATTTTTACCATGGCCAGAATATCATCATATACAACAAAGTTTCAGCTATTGCCATCTACTGGGTCCAGGGATGCCTGTGGCCTTTGTTCTGGGATGTACAGGGCTTTTCCAGTCAAGAATCTGCGTAACAGATTAAATGAAACCAAGTTCCTGACATTCAGTGTGGTTGTGCCCCTACATTTTCAGAGTTACAGGACCAAAGGAAAGGTAAAGATGACTCTGGACATCTTTTCCATCTTGGTCTCCAGTGCTGGGCTACCTCTCTGTCTACAAGTGATACTTTATTTTGGTAAAAGCAGTTAGAAAACCTCTGTGTGTGTTCTCGGATATAGCATATTTGAAATGCAGTAAACCTAATGAAATAACTTGTGATTTCCTAAAATGGTGGCTTTGAAGACAAAGCCACACCATTCTTGCAGACAGTATTACATTGAAAGATGACATTCAAGGGACCAGTACTGTGGCATAGTGGATGAAGCTACTGCCTGTAGTGCCTGCATCTTATATGGTCACTAGTTTGAGTCTCAGTGGCTCCACTTCTGATCCAGCCCTCTATTTTGGCCTGGGAAAGCAGTAGAATGTGGCCCAAGTCCTTCAGCCCCTGCAACCACATGGGAGACCTGGAAGACACACCTGCCTCCTGGTTTTTATTAAATTGGTAATATTATTATTTAATTAATCCTCAACATTTTACCTGTTTCTAATTTTTTTTGACAGGCAGAGTGGACAGAGAGAGAGACAGAGAGAAAGGTCTTCCTTTGCCGTTGGTTCACCCTCCAATGGCTGCTGCGGCCAGCGCACCACGCTGATCTGATGGCAGGAGCCAGGTGCTTATCCTGGTCTCCCATGCGGGTGCAGGGCCCAAGCACTTGGGCTGTCCTCCACTGCACTCCCAGGCCATAGCAGAGAGCTGGCCTGGAAGAGGGGCAACCGGGATAGAATCCGGTGCCCCAACCGGGACTAGAACCCGGAGTGCCGGCGCCGCAAGGCGGAGGTTTAGCCTGTTAAGCCATGGCGCCAGCCTAATTTTTAAGGTCTCATCTATCAGTCTACACCTGGCATTCTCTCAGCCCCAGGCCCAGGGAGTTATTGGTGTGGGGCCTCTAGAAAATCAGTGGCAGTAACATCAGCAGAAGCTACAGGTTATGGGGGCTGTAGGAACAGCGGGGTTCATTCCTCATGGAAAGGTGTTCTGCTTAACACTCACTTGACTAGGTACTTGGCCAGCTCCTTCTGCTATTCTGTTGCAGCCTACATCTCTCCTCATAGCTTCTCCTGCTGTCTTGCCCCTGACTGGGCTGGCAGCTTCTGGCCACAGTTGGTTTCTGGGTTGGCCTGCTATCCTTGTACCTGGGAACTGGGTTGAGATTGTGAAGTTGGCCTGCAGCTTAGGCTCCAGGTTGAGAATGCATGACATGGGGCTGGTCTCCAACAGCCACACCCGTTTTCTGTAACACTCTTCCCAGAATGTTCCAGAGATTAAAGACAGGAGAGTCCATCCTGGATGGATTCTTAAAGCATGTGAGAGTGAGACCAGAAGACCATATAGAGGAGAGTAGAACACAGTTGCAGGAGGCTGAGTGTGCTGCCACAGATGGTGCTGCTTAGTCCATGCAATGTGTAGTGGGGAGGATCATCTGGGAGCTCCCCAGCTACAATGCCAAGAATGCTATGGATCCACTCTGAGGTTTGCAAGTGGCAAGAATTGGTGCTCACAGCCTTGAGGATACAGTCCACACAATCCAGGTCATAGATGGACTCAGCCAACAGGGTTCCTCTAAGTTGATGTTGCTACCCACAATGCTTGCACTCAGGTCAGGGGGTCACAGGGGGACCACAGCTGCAAAAAAGAACATGGTTCAAATATCATGGGCTCTTGTGGCCTTTCTGAGGCACTGATGTTTGAAGGCCCCATGACTGATGCACTGGAACACAAGTGCCTGCTTCCTGCTTTCTGGCAGAGAACTTGACCTTGGCCTTGCTTGTGAAGACTCCAACCAACACTCATTCATAGAAGTTGTCCATTATATGAGCAGTGGCACCATGGAACACTGGCAGCAGCTGGCCTGCAGGTTCAAACTGTGCAGGACGATCCCCAGGGATATTTCATGGCAGACCTGGCATTCAAGAGCTATGACACTGGGCTTGCTACAACAGGTCTCTCAGCTGCTCCCTGCCAACACCACCATGTTTGTTCAGGACAGGCACAGCCACCCTCCTTTGCTCACAGCCTGCAAGGCTGCATCCAGGAAAGAGGCAGGGCTGCCTAGGGGGTCCACATGGATGGCATCACACAGCTCTGTTTGATACCCTCTGGATCTGGTGATACAGTATTCAGGGTGAGGCTATATCAGATGTACTGTTCATTGAGCTTCACATGGCAGCATATGAGACTTGTGGCCCTGCAGAGGCATCATTGTTAACCATGGGTTGGAGCTGGGGCACCTCTCAGGTGAATCAAAGCATTTAATCCAGAAGCCGCAGGCCCTGGAGAACTCTCAGTCCTCCTTCACAGATTCCCCTCATAGTCACTGTGGAAGGGTGATCTCCAGTCCCAGGTTTCCACACTCTTTTTGATTCAGCCCTTTCCTCATCTTTCTCTGACTAGTCCACAACCTGTTTCTGCAGGTCCTTCTTGGAAAGCAAGCTAGTTGATCACAACTCACATGAGATCCCCACCTTATTGGTGGTGGAAAAGGTGATTGTCTCAGCCCCCTCAGTTTCTGGCGATTCCTGAGCTTCAGGTGGACTCTCCTCCATGGAACACTCCATGCCTTTCTCCATTGCTGCTGGATTCAGGGATGCTTGGAAAGGCCCCTGCATAAACTTGGCTGCAGAGAGACTTCTTTTGAAATATATAGTACTGGCCGGTGCCGTGGCTTAACAGGCTAATCCTCTGACTTACGGCGCCAGCACACCGGGTTCTAGTCCTGGTTGGGGCGCCGGATTCTCTCCCGGCTGCCCCTCTTCCAGGCCAGCTCTTTGCTATGGCCCAGGAAGGCAGTGGAGGATGGCCCAAGTCCTTGGGCCTTGCACCCGAATGGGAGACCAGGATAAGCACCTGGCTCCTGGCTTTGGATCAGCGTGATGAGCTGGCCGCAGCGGCCATTGGAGGGTGAACCAACAGCAAAAAGAAAGACCTTTCTCTCTGTCTCTCTCTCACTATCTACTCTGCCTGTCCAAAAAAAAAAAGAAATATATAGTACTGAATTCATCTATGCACCTTTTCGCTGCTTCTAAAATGTGATGTAATAATGTGATTAAATATACTTGAAGTGATATTCTAGAATAATCACCCATGCAGTTTAATTTTAAACATACATAATACTATGTCAAATAACCTTGTTAGGATAAAGGCCTATTGCTTTAATAGATCAACAGTAATATTATTTTTAAATTTATATTTTGAGAGACAGATAAAGATGAACAGAGAGACCACCATCTGCTGGTTCTCTTATAAAATGCCCACAATGGCCAGAGCTGGACTAGGACTAAATTGGGAGCTTAGAATTCAATCCAGGTCTCCTACTTGATTGAAGGAATCAAATTTTTGAGCCATCTCCTGCCACATCCCATGGTGTGCATTAGCAGGAATGCACAGTTCAGAATGTAAATGTGACTCAAGCCCAGGATGTGGAACTCAAACTGTGATATAGAACTCAAGCATCCCAATCCATGTGTTAATTTCTAGCACAAATACTTATCCTGAAAGTACTGCTATTATTTGTGACTTTTTCATACATTTTGTCTGTAGAAATGTGGAAGCAATGAATAATCTCATGTGTTTAATATGACTGTTCTTGGGGCTGGTGCTGTGGCTCAGTAGGTTAATCCTCCACCTGTGGTGCCAGCATCCCATATGGGCACCAGTTCTAGTCCCAGCTGCTCCTTTTCTTATCCAGCTCTCTGCTGTGGCCTGAGAAAACAGAAGAAGATGGCCCAAATCCTTGGGCCCCTGCACCCATGTGGGAGACCAGGGAGAGGTAACTGACCCCTGGCTTCGGATCGGCACAGCTCCAGCCATTGCAGCCATTTGGGGAGTGAACCAATGAAGGGAAGACCTCTCTCTCTCCCTCTTTCTCTCTCTCTGTCTATAACTCTACCTCTCAAATAAATAAATAATTTTTATAAAATGATTGTCCTTTATTACAAGGAAAGGTTATTCCTGCTTTGACATTTCTTTTTAAATACTTTGTATCATTTTTATCATATACTTTTTTATTTTATGTAGACAAAGTAAATTGTTTCTATATAATTTAGTTAATTACTTTCATTTTAAAAAATGATCTGTGCATACAAAAATATTAGGACAAATTTTTATTGTGGAATCATTGTAAATATTGTGAGCTCATCAATTATTTTTTGTCTGAGAGACAGTTACTTACCAATAGATACAAACAGAAAGAGAGATAGACATCTCCCACACATATGTTGACTTCTCAAATGCCTACAATAGCCCAGGTGAGGCTGAGACCAAATGAGAAGTCAATCCAGGTACCCTCTTTGATTCATCACTTGCTGCTTCTTAGAGTGCACCTAAGCATGAAACTGAAATGAGGGTAGTGTTGGGATTCAAACTCAGCATTCCACCATGGAATGCAGGCATCTCAACTGCTAGGACAAATGCTCACTTCATAATTTTAAAGTTATTTTGGCTATTTACTCAAATGGAAATTCCTTCTAAAAATGATTTGAGAAGGGCCAATGCTGTGGTATAGTAGGCTTATCCTTCTTATGTGGTGCCAGCTTTTCTTATGGGGTCTAGTTCATATCCTGACTGCTCTTCTTCTGATCCAGCTCTCTGCTATGCCTAGGAAAGCAATAGAAGATGGTCTGAGTGGTTGGGCCACTGCACCAGCATGGGAGATTCCAAAGAAGCTAACAGCTCCTGGTTTTAAATTGGCCCATCTCTGGCCATTCCATCCATTTAGGGAGTGAACCAGCAAATGGAAGACCTTTCTGGCTATCTCTTTCTGATCTTCAAATAAATAAATAAAATCTGTAAAAATGATTTTAGAATGGTATTTTCTTAAAATTATCATATTTGTTCATATTTATGGGGTATGGCAAGATAAGGGAATACCTCAGGTTAGTTAGCACTTTCATCTTCTTAAACATTAAAATGACTTTATTAATAATTGTACATATTTATGAAGTGTAATGTGAAATTTCAACAAAGGTGCATCATGTGCTCTGGTAAAATTAGTCATTAATATTTTCTCATCTTTGCCTTTACTTAATTTTTGCATCCTATGAGAACCTCTCTTTTGTTTCCTCAAAGGATATCTAATAGGATATCATGAACTATAGCCACCCCACTTGCTTGTGTATCATTAGGAACTTATTCCTTCAAAATCCGATTTGGTACCCATTATTCAACCTCCCTTTAATCTCACACACACAATTACCATACTACAGTTATCACTATTTTGTGTACGGATTGACTTTTTTAGCTTCAACACATGTAGGAGAAAGTGTAGTATTTATCTTTGTCTGTTTTGCATATTTCAACTGACATCAAGTTTTCCAAATCCATCCATTTTGCTGAAAGTTACAGAATTTCATTCTTTTTATGGCTGATAGATTTCCATTGTGAATATATACTGCATTTTCTTTGTTCATCTTGTGATAGATATTCCATATCTTCCTATTGAGAAAAGCCTCTATAATCCAAAAGTTGTACTTTTGAAATTTATATTTATTAAACAAAAGTTGAAAAAAACATGATTTTTCATGCCATTATATCTGTTGACATCAAAGTGGTTTTAATTATATTGTAGTTGATTATAACATCATATTGGTAGTTTTATGACATTACAATGGAAGCTTAGGATATCAAAATATTGGTTCATGATTTTACAGTTGATGGTGACATCTCAATGGACATTCATGTCATTTACACCCAGTGGTCATTTGTGACATTCCAATTGAATATTACCTCATGATGGTAGTTTTATATCAGAATAATATTCATTTCATCATGACTACATAATTTTTGGTCTATGACATAACAATTGCATATTTACGGCAGGACAATATTAGTATATGACATGAAAATGATTTTAAAAATATCAGAATTTGTTATAACTTCAATATTGTGATTTCCTACATTTTATTATGCCATCAAAATGGTGGTTTTTGACATAGTAATTGACTAAGATATAATTATAGATTTATGACATCAAAATGGTTTTATGAATTCTTAATTGAATGTGACATCATAATATTTTATGGGATCAATATTAATTATGATGTTAAAATGATAAGTTTATGATATCCCAATAATTTCAATGACTTCACAATTCATTTTGAGACTACAATGGTAGTTTTGTGAGATCACAATCATCATTATGAAATCACTAGTGTTGTTTATGACATCACAATTGATCATAATCTCACAATGGCAGGTTTATGATACAGGAATTGTTGGTTTATGTAATCATAAGTATTTTATGACATCAAAATTGATTATGACTAACAATGGTAGGTTTATTGCAGTACATTACATTTTATGGTACCCCAATATTGATATATGACATAATTGTTTTTATGACATCACTGCCAATTACAGTATTACCATGGTGGCTTATGACATCTCAATTGATTCTGATGTTACATCATTGGATTTATGGCATCACAATGGCTTTTATGACTTGGCAATTGATAACATCACAGTAGTTGGTTTATGATTTCACAATGGTGATTTATCAAATCCTGATTGATTATAATATCACTAGTATTTTGAGGATGCCACAATTGATTTTATCATAACAATGGTAATTTTATAAAATCACAGATTATACATGTCAAAACATTGAATTTATATTCACAATCATTTTATGACATCACAATTGATTATAACAGGATGATGATAGTGAATGAAAATTTATTATGGCATCAGAGTGCTTGTGACATCAGCATATTGGTTTATTACATAAGAATAGTTTTAACATCATAATATATTTTATTATTGCATGGAGGTTCATAACATCATCATTGATTATGATATCACAATGGCAAGTTTATGATGTCCCATTGGTTCAATGAATTCACAGAGGTAGTTTTATTACATCACTAAGGTCATTATGACACCACAAAAAGTTATTCAGGACATTGCAATTTATTATTACACCACAATGTAGGTTTATGACACCACAATGATTTTTATAAATTTGCTATTGATTATGACATCAAAATAGTAGTCTTCTAGTCATTGTTTTTGGTTTATGACATCACAGTGGATTATGACTCCATAATGGACATTTATGTCACAGTGTTTTTTTATGATTTCACAATTGTTCAGGATATCATAGAGATAGTTTTATGATACAACCATGATTTCCCACTTGGTCTGGATGGATGATCTTTCTGACGTGTTGTTGAGTTCTATTGGCCAGAATTTTATTGAGGATTTTGTGTTTATGTTCATCAGGGAGATTCTCTGTGATTCTGTTTCTCAGCTGCATCTTTTTCAGGTTTAGGAATGAAGGTAATGTTGTATTTGTAGAAAGCATTTGCGAAGATACCCTCTCTTTCAATTGTTTTGAATAGTTTGAGAATAATTGGAGTTAGTTCTTCTTTAAATGTCTGGTAAATTCAGCAGTGAATCCATCTGTTCCTGGGCTTTTCTTCATTGGGAGAGCCTTCACCACTGATTCAATTTCTGATTTGTTTATGGGTCTGTTTAGGTTTTCTATGTCTTCATGGTTCAATTTAGGTAGGTTGTATGTGTCCAGGAATCTATAATTTTTGATAGATTTCCCAGTAGTAATTTCTGATGAGTCTTTTTATTTCTGTGGTGTCTTTTGTTACCTGTGCAATTTCTTTCTAAGTTTAATGATTTGGGTCTTCCCTCTCCTTTTTTTGGTTAGTTGGACCAATGGTGTGTCAATTTTGTTAATTTTTTCAAAAAACTACCTCTTTGTTTTGATGATCTTTTGTAATGTTTCTTGGATTCGATTCCATTGATTTCTTCTCTAATTTTAATTATTTCTCTTCTCCTAGTTCTGGGTTTGGTTTGCTGTAGTTTTTCTAGATCCTCGAGATGCATTGATAGCTCATTTATTTAGTGTTTTTCCAATGTCTTGATGTAGGTAACTATTGCTATAAACTTTCCTCTTAACACTGCTTTTGCTATAGCCCATAAGTTTTGATATGTTGTGCTGTTATCTTCATTTGCTTTCAGAAAGTTTTTGACTTATTTTTGCTTTCTTCTATGACCCAATGTTCATTCAGGAGCATGTTGTTTAGTCTCCATGTGTTTGATTATGCTCTAGGGATTCCTGAGTTGTTAATTTCCAGCTTCATTTCATTGTGGTCTGAGAGGATGCATGGTATGATTTCAATTCTTTTGAATTTGCTGAGGCTTTCTTTATGGCCTAGTATGTGGTCAATCCTAGAATAAGTTCCATGCACTGTTGAGAAGAATGTGTATTCTTTAAGTATAGGATAAAAAGTTCTGTAGATATCTGTTAGATCCTTTTGGTCTATAGTGTTGATTAAATCTTTTATTTCCTCATTGATTTTCTGTCTGGTTGATATGTCCATTGCTGATAGTGGAGTATTGAAGTCCCCCAGTACTATTGTACTGGAGTTTAAGTCTCCCTTTATGTTTCTTAACATATCTTTTATATAACCTGGTGCCCTGTAATTAGGTGTATATATGTTTATGATAGTTACATCTTCCTGTAGAATTGGTCCCTTAATCATTATATAGTTCCCTCTTTGTGTCTTTTAACAATTTTTGTATTAAAGTCTGTTTTGTCTGATATCAAGATGGCTATGCCCACTCTTTTTTGATTTCTGTTGCCATGGAATAACTTTTTCTGACATTTCATTTTCAGTTTGCATGCACATTTGTTGGAAAGATGTGTTTCTTGTAAGCAACAATTAGATTGGTTTTGTTTTTTAATCCATTCAGCCAGTCTGTGTCTTTTAACTGTAGAGTAAGAATTATTTATTCTATAGACAGAGTTATAGAGAGGGAGATGCATACACAAATGAGAGAAAGAGAGAGAGAGACTTCTATCCACAGATTTACATCCCAAATGACCACAGCAACAAGGAGCGCTGGGCCAGGCCAAAGCTTGGAACTCCTCCTAGGTCTCCATATGGGTGATATGGACCCAAATGTTTGGTACATCCTCCACCCCTTTTGCAGATGTCTTACTAGGGAACTGTATTGGAAGTGAAGCAACTGTGACTCAAAACAGAAGCTCATATATGATGTTGGTATTGCATGCCACAGTTTAACTTTCTGCACTACATTAGCTCCAAATAACAGTTTTTAAAGAATTGTTTGGCAATTTTCATGGTTTAAAAAACAAAAAGAATAATATTATTTCATGACAAGTGGAAATTATATGGAATTCAAACTTGAATGACCATAAAATTTTATTGGCACATGGCCAGCCATTATTGTCTATTATACCTGAGACCAGAGTTGAGTAGTTGTGACAGACACTAATGTGGCACGCATATCTCATTTTCTTCATTATTTGCCCATGTTTCCACAATCACTGACTTTTTAGCAATCTATAGTACCCTTTTGTGTGAAATAAGTTGAGTGAATTTCTCTGCTTTCAACCTAAGTCCAACAGAATGAGTGAACTCTTGCCATTCATTGGTTGCATCATGGATTTATTTCTGCATACCCAAGCCATCACACCATCCACTTTCCTTGGAGTACCCCTCCCTTCTCCATCTGGGAATTCCTGGTCATCTTTTAGGTTCTAATCCAAATCTCATCTTTGTAAAGTTTTTCTTGAGTCCTCCAGAAATTATAGCACCTATACCTGACTTTCACAGTGCTGCAGATGGATTCTAGTGCTTCTCTGAGGGACAAGGGTGAAGGAAAGGTATTCAGAACATCACACTCCTGCCTCTCTGATATATCCATACATGCACCTTCCCCTCTTGTCTCATTGGAATTGGCATGTGAAATCATTGTTTAGAGAAAATGAATGATATGAGATGTGAACATTCATTACTGTGAGCTGGTAAGCCTCAGCTTCACTCAGAAAATGCTCCAGATAGCCTCAAATCACTTGATGTATCCATTATAGAATTCTCTCTTTTTCATTTCATTGCCATTGGTAGGCCAAGCCCCTGAGACAAGGAAGGTGTTTTCTATTTCTTTATTACTCTAGCTCCAAAATGCAGGCACACTCCATAGACGTTGAGAGAATTGAGTTGTATAGGGTGCTTTTTCCCCCAGGGTCTTGAAATCATGCCACCATCTTGGCAATAGGGCAAAACTACCTATGACTTCATATAAATCAATGTTGATGTATAATGAGGGCCCAAAATCTTTAAAATTAGTGATTCCCAAACTTTAGTGTATTGAGGATTAAAAACACAAAAATTCTCTAATAGGCAGATTTCAGACCTTTACCCCAAGCATAACACTAGCATGAAGTCCTGAAATATACTTGATGGTTGGCTTGAACCTTGTAACTCAGGTAGTCATAAGTTGTACTATTTGCAGACCCAGAAACATGTTACTTATTTAGTTTAGGGGGTCATATAGACTCTCACCTTCCTAAATTATTCTCAGGTGTTTACAAGGATAACTTATTTTTTTCTTTTTTGACAGGAAGAGTTATAGACAGTGAGAGAGAGACAGAGAGAAATGTCTTCCTTCCATCAGTTCACTCCCTTAATGGCCACTACTGCTGGCGCTGTGCTGATCCAAAGCCAGGAGCCGGGTGCTTCCTCCCGGTCTCCCATGTGGGTGCAGGGACCCAAGCACTTGAGCCATCCTCCGTCTGCCCTCCCTGGCCACAGCAGAGAGCTGGACTGGAAGAGGGGCAACTGGACTAGCACCCGGCACCCCAATCAGGACTAGAACATGGGGTGCCGGCACCACAGGCAGAGGATTTAGCAAGTGAGCCACGGCGCCAGCCAGGATATCTTGCTTTAAGATAACATTAAGCTAAAAGAAATTTATTCAGGAGACAAATCAGATTATATTACTTGTATTGCAAATAGATCGTTTTAGGAAAGATTTGCTACAGATGTCCATTGAAAGATCCAGAAACCCTTCATAGTCTTCAAAATTGGATATTATTTCAAACATGATTTACACTCAAGTTTTCTGGAACATTGCTGTTGTTATGGTTCTTAAAATTCACACTCATATGTAAATTGCTCAAAATGTATCACTCCCCTGGTATCTTCTTAAAAATATGATATCATAATGGTGGTTTATCACATTCCAATTATTACATCACCAGAGTCTTATGTCATCACAACTGATTATGAGACAATGATGGCAGCTTAGGACATCAAAATGTTTTACAGCATCACAACAGATTTTGATTTCACTCTGATTTCTATGATATCATAAATGTTTTTAACATCATAACAAGTTTTATGGCATCACAAAGTTTATAACATCATAACATCACAATGGTGGTTTATTATATCACAATTATTACATCACAATGGTATGTTATGCCACAATGGCTTTTATGGCTTCAAAGTTCAATTAATAATAATAATGACAACATAGTAGCTGGTTTATGAAATAACATTTTCTATTTATCACAGTATAAATCACAATTAGTATATGTTATCACAGTGGTTTTCATGACACCACAGTTGATTATGACACCAAATGGTGGTCTATGGAATAACAATGTGACATCACAATGCTAGATTTATAGTGTCACAATGGTATTTTTGACTTTACAATTGATTATGACATCACAGAAGTTGGTTTGTGACATGACAATTTTTGGTTTATTGCATCATAACATTGAAGCAAAACAATGGTTTTCACGATATCACAATTGATTATCTTACCACAATGGCAATTTAACACATCATAATTGATTATCCTACCACGATGGTAGTTTAACACATCACAACTGATTATGACTTCCTAAAGTTAGATTTGTGGCACTATGATGGTTTTATTCACAACTTACTATGACTTCACAATAGTATCTTTATAGCATCACAATGCTTTATTGACATCACAATTGGTTTTAGTGTTGCAATGATAGGTTCATAACATCAATGTGGCTTTTATGACTACAATATTGATCATGATATCAAATGGGTTATGACATTGAAATGGTTATTTATATCACAGTTGACTAATATGACATCACAATTGATTATGACATAACAATGGTAGCTTTATTGCAACACAATTGTATGCTATGCTATCACATTATTGATTTATGGAATCAAAGTAGATTTTATGATATCATAATTGGTTTCAGTATGATAAAGATGTTTTATGATATCACAACTGATACAGCATCATAATAGCTTATACGGCATAAATGTTGCTATTATCATAACTGTAGTTTATGGCATCACAAACTGATTTAGACTTCATTCTAGTAGATGTATTATATCATAATGGAGTTTGTGCGTCAGTTGATTAAGACATCACAATTGTAGGTGTATGATTATCATATCCTAGTTGTTTAGGAATTTATAAGGATTTTTATGATAGCAGAATTGATTATGACATTCCAATTATAGCTTTATGTCATTTATATCATGGTTTTTCATATAATAGGTATTGACTTAAAAATGATTTTAATTACATCACAGTTGATTATAACATCATATTGGCAGTTTTATGACATCAAAATGGAGGCTTATGATGTCAAAATATTGGTTCATGACTTTACAAATAATGATGGCACCACAGTGGAAAGTCATGTCAATACAGTGTTCATTTATGATATCCCAATTGATTATTACCTCACAATGGCAGTTTTATGACATCACAATGATATTCATGGGCTCACTATTTTGTCATGACTACATAATGTTTTATCTATGATATCACAATTACATATTCATGGCAGCATATTAGTGTATGATGTCAAAATAGTTTTCATTATAGCTGAATTGGTCATAATATCAATATTGTGTTTTATGACATCACAACTGATGATACCATCAAAATGCTGGTTTATGACATAGCAATTGACTAAGAAATCATAATTATAGGTTTATGACACTATGATGGTTTTTATTATTTCACAATTTAATATGACATTATAATGGTTACTTTATGAGATCACAATTAATTATGATGTCATAATGGTAAGATTATGATGTCCCAATTATTTCAATGACTTCACAATTATGACACCAAAATGGTAGTTTTATGAAATCACAGTTTTCATTATGATATCATTAGGATTGTTTATGCATTGCAATTGATCATAATGTCACCATGGTAGTTTTGTAACATCAGAATGGTTGGTTTCTATCATTAGTATTCTGTTTCATTGCAGTACAATACTTTATGCCACCACAATACTGATTTATGACATCATGAGTGTTTTATCTCAACACTACTGATTATCGTATCTCAATGGTGGATTAGTATATATCAATTGATTATGATGTAACAACATTGGATTTGTGGCATCACATTGGCTTTTATGACTTGACATCACAGTGGTTGGTTTATTTGTGTGTGTGTGTGTGTTTCTATCTTTTATATTTTTTATTTTTAAAGCTTTTATTTAATGAATACAATTTTCATAGGTACAGCTTTAGGGATATATTGGTTTTCCCCCTATACCCACCCTCCCTTTCCCACTCCCATCCCACCTCCTACTCCCTCTCCCATCCCATTCTTCTTTAAGATTCATTTTTAATTAACTTTATATACAGAAGATGAACTCTACACTAAGTAAAGCTTTCAACAGCTTACACATATACCTACACACAATGTAAAAAAAATGAGAACAAGATTTGCAGTTCTTACAGTACAACTCATTAAGGACAGAAGTACTACATAGGGAGTAAGTACAGTGACTTATATTGTTAATTTAACAATTTAAGCTCTTATTTATGACCTCAGTGATCATCCGAGGCTCTTGCCATGAGCTGTCAAGGCTATGGAATCCTTTTGTAACCACACTCTCTGCCATTATTTAGACAAAGCCATAAGCAAAGGGAAGTTCACCTCCTCACTTCAGAGAAAAACACATCCTTCTTTAATGGCCCCTTCTTTTCACTGCGGTCTCATTCACAGAGATCCTTCATGTAGGATATTTTTGCCACAGTGTCTTGGCTTTCCATGCCTGCATTGCTCTCATGAGCTTTTCAGCCCCATCTGAATGCCTTAAGGGCTGATTCTGAGTTCAGGGAGTTACTTAAAGCCATTTTCATTCAATAAGCCTGTTGTCTGGACTGCTTCCCATGTTCCATTCTGTTTTTGTTATTAACAGGCACTTGACACAATTTATATGGTTTCTTTAACACTTAATCCTATCTTTATGTTCAATTTAACACTTAATATGGTCACTTTAACAATTAAGATGGCGTTTTACAACTTTACAGTTAGAAACTTTCTCCTCCCTATCTTATCCTCTTTTATTTTTACTGAGATCTAATTTACATATATATATATACCTAAATATATATATATATATATATATATATATAGGATTAACTGTATGTTAAAGAGTTCATATATAGTATGAAGAAAAGGAAAAATTTAAAAACAAATAAATAAATAAAAATAAAAATAAAAATAAAAATAAAAAAAAGTTCCCCAAAGTCATGATGAGGATGTTCAAGTCCTTGTTTCTCAAAATGTCAATTTCACTTCTACAGCTTTCATTTTAGATGCACTATTAGTTCTCATAGATTAGGGAGAACATATAGTATTTGTCCCTTTTGGGACTGACTGATTTCATTAACTATGAAGTTTTCCAGATTGGTCCACTTTGCTGTTAATCATGGATATATCTTTTTAAACTGCTGTGTAGTATTTCACAGTGTACATATCACATAATATCTTTATCAAGTCTTTTATTAATGGGCATTTAGGTTGATTCCCTGTCTTAGCTCTTGTGAATTGAGCTGCAATGAACACTGAGGTGCAGACAGCTATTTTGTTTACTGATTTCATGTCCCTTGGGTAAATTTCCAGGAGTGAATTGCCTGGGTCATATGGTAGTCTATATTCAGATTTTTGAAGTTTCTACAAACTGTCTTTCATGGTGTCTTAACCAGTTTACATTCCAACCAACAGTGAATTAGGGTAACTTTCTTTCCACCTCCTCCTCATCATTTGTTGTTTTTTTCATTTCTATATGAATGCCATTCTCACAGGGATGAGGTGAAACCTTGTGGTTTTTGCATTTCCTAGACAGCTAGTGATCCTGAACATTTTTTTCATTTGTCTGTTGACCATTTGGATTTCTTCTTTTGAAAAATGTCTGTTTAAGTCCTTTGCCCATTTCTTAACTGGGTTGTTTGCTTTGTTGTTGTAGAGTTTCCTATTTTCGTTGTAGATTCTGGTTATTAATCCTTTATTAGTTGCATAGTTTGCAAATAATTTCTCCCATTGTGTTGGTTGCCTCTTTACTTTCCTGTTTCTTTTTCAGTACAGAAAATTCTCAATTTGATATAATCCAGGTTAATTTTGGCTTGGCTACCTGTGCCTCTGGAGTCTTTTCCAAAATATCTTTGCCTGTGCCAATATCTTGAAGGGTTTCTGTGATATTCTTCAATAATTTGATTGTGTTGGGTCATAGATTTAGATCTTTAATCCATGTTGAGTGGATTTTTGTGTAAGATGTGTATTAGGGGTCTTGTGTCATACTTCTGCATGGGGAAATCCAGTTTATATGGTACCATTTGTTGAATAAACTGCCCTTGCTCCAGGAATTGATTTTAGCTACTTGATCAAGTATAAGTTGTTGTAAATGATTGGATTGATTTCTGGTATTCTGTTCCATTGGTCTATCTATCTGTTTTGTCCAGTACCATACTGCTTATCATGCCTCCAGCTTTGTTTTTGTTGTATCAATTGATTTAGTTATTCAAGGTCTCCTGTGCCTCCATATGAATTCCAGCATCATTTCCTCTAGATCTGAGAAGAATGTCTTTGGTATTTCAATTGGTATCATTGAATCTGTGAATTGCTTTTGGAATAATGGGCATTTTGATGATATTGATTTTTCCAATTCATAAACATGCAATGTTTTTCCATTTGTTGTATCCTCTTCTGTTTCTTTTTAAGCTTTTATAATTCTCATTAAAGAGAAATTTGACATTCTTGATTACATTTATTCCAAGATATTTGATTTTTTTTTTAAATCTTAGAAGTTCTTCCTCAGCTGTGATATTGTCTGTGTATACAGAGGTTGTTGATTTTTGAGTATTGATTTTAAATCCTGCTACTTAACCAAACTCTTCTATGAGTTATAATAATCTCTTAGTAGAGTTCTTTGGATCCCTACATAATCATGTTGTCTGAATGTAGGGATAGTTTGACTTCTTCATTCCCAATTTGTATCCCTTTGATTTCCTTTTATTGTCTAATGTCTCTGGCTAAAACTTCCAGTACTATATTGAATAGCAATGATGAGAATGGTCATCCCTGCCTGGTACCAGATCTCAGTGGGAATGCTTTCAACTTTCCCTCCATTGAAATGATGCTGGTGGTGGGATTGTCATCAATTGCCTTGAGTATGCTGAAGAATGTTCTTTGTAAACTCAATTTTCTTAGAGTTTTCATCATGAAAGGTTATTGAAGTTTATCAAATACTTACTCTGCAGCTATTGAGATAATAATATGGTTCTTCTTTTGCCATTTTTATGTGTTGTATCACATTGACTTGAGCTTAATTTCTAATTTATGCTTGTAACCTGTTCCAGTTTGAGATGTTGTGGGTATTTGGAGAACGAACTAAAATTTAAAAATGAATAGTCTCTCTCTCTCTCTCTATCTATTTATCTCCCCTCTCTCTTTCTTCACCTCCCTCTCATTACCCTTCAAATAAATTATTTTAAAAACATTGAAAATGGAACTAAAAATTAGCTCATTTTGTTGAAAAATTTAAAATCCAGAGAAACAAGGAGTTCTTCAAAAGTTTATGGAAATGTTATGAATTATCATGCATAAATTTCAAAATTTTGCAGCTAAACAGACATCCTGTATTTCTATTTTTATCATGAAACTTCAAATTACCCTCATGTATGTAACACAAAATGATAAATGTGTAAAATTTAGGTAGAATGAGTGCTATATTTAGTCTGTTCCACATCAATTGGGAGCTGCTTCCTCATTTATCTTTGTGATTTCTCTGACAACAGAGTCTGCATTTGGATCTGGGTAAATGAGCTTTAGAATGTAGCTCCAGGGTTTCATGAAAAATCATTGTAGGATTCACTACAGTCCTGTCTCCAAGCATTTGGTAAATGATTGCATTAGTTTTAACTCTTCTGAGTTGTCAGACTGCATTTGAGAAAGTAGGAAGGATTCCTTGTTGTTTTCTAGTTTTCCAGGGCTTCAATCACAAAGTCCCATACCCTGGATGATTCCACACAAAACATGTGCACTGCCCCCAGTTCTGGAGTCTGCAGGTCTGAGATAAAGCTCATCAGGGCTGGCTCCTTCTGAAGGCTGTGGAGAGTAATATGCTCCAGGACTCTCTTCTAGTTCCATGTGGATTATTCACACTCTATGGTGTCCTTGGCTTGCAGACATGTCACCCTTATCTCTGCCTTCACTTTCACATTGTATTCTGCCTGTGCCCATGTCTGCCTCCAAAACTCTCCATCTCATAAGGACACCATCCATATTGGATTGTGACCCACTGTGTTCTAGTATAACCTCTCCTACCAAATAAGGTCACAGTCTAAAGTACTACACATCATAATTTTAACACAGAATTTGAGTGTTAAGGGGAACAATTCATCATTGGTAGTGACTGTCACCCTTCTGATCTATGTTCCTTGTTTCACACAAATTTGAAAAATAGAGATTGAGGAAGAGTAGCATCTCCTAATGTTGATATGCATAAAACAAAATAGATCATGTCTAGGATTGCCCTAAGTGAACTCAAAATCTTCTAGACATTCAAAATAAGCATGACATCTATTTACCATGAATATTGCTTAAATAAAGGCAGGGGCTGGCATCATTCACCCTAGAGGTTAAGATGCCTATTAGGACACAAGAATCCTATTTCAGAGTGACTTGATTCCATTCCCAACTTGAGCTCCTAACTACAGCTTTCTTCAGATGCAGACCCTGGAAGGCAGTAGTTGATGGCCCAAGTAGTTGGGTCCCAGCCACACACACTGGAGAAACAGATGGAATCCCTGGCTTCTAGCTTTGACACAGCCTATCCCTGGCTGTTGCAGATAGTTTGGAAGTGAACCTGTGAATAGAAACACTCTTTTCTCTCCTCCCTCTCCTCTTCCCCTCTTGTCTTCTACTATTCTTCTCACTCTCCCTGTCAGGTGTAAACATAAAAATAAATTTAAAAATTAAAAAAGACAAAACATGTTAGGGCTCAATAGAATAAGAAATCATCGGGCTTGGATGCTCTGCTCCAATACCAGGTGAAGAAGATTAAAACACCTTGTCAGTATGGTCCTTCTTTGCTTTACACAGCTCATACATGTGTATGGTATACATATACTTGCATAAACAACAGATATATTTTCCTTGAAAGCATACACAGCATGTTATAATTCCACCTTTAAATGTTAAAAAAATCAGAAATTTGGCCAGTGCCGCAGCTCACTAGGCTAATCCTCTGCCTTGCGGTGCCAGCACACTGGGTTCTAGTCCCAGTCAGGGCACCGATCCTGTCCCGGTTGCCCCTCTTCCAGGCCAGCTCTCTGCTGTGGCCAGGGAGTGCAGTGGAGGATGGCCCAAGTGCTTGGGCCCTGCACCGCATGGGAGACCAGGAGAAGCACCTGTTTTCTGCCTTAGGATCAGCGCGGTGCACCGGCAGCAGCACGCCTACTGCGGTGGCCATTGGAGGGTGAACCAACGGCAAAAGGAAGACCTTTCTCTCTGTATCTCTCTCACTGTCCACTCTGCCTGTCAAAAATAAAAATAAAAATAAAAATAAAAAAATCGGAAATTGAATTTAATACTTCCAGTATGATGGTTGTTAATTTTCACTTCTGAGGTACCTACATCTATTTTTGAGAATAGTTTCTAAATTGCCCTTCTTTAATTGAACAAGTATGTTTTCCCACCTCTATTCCTATATCCTGTTGTTTACCCTTAGCATGAATGCCTCCCCTCCTGTGTTCACTACCACATATCCTGTTCCAGAATAGCCTGTCCAGTCCAGTCCAGCTCTTCAAGGAAACAGGAGACTTCATCACATAAGCATCATGGAGTGCCAATTAATATGTAAAACTTAAAATACCTGTGACTTTTCAAATGTTGTTAAGATTTTGGTCCTATTTGTTTACTTTTTCTGCTTTGGGTTTTCTTAAGATTTATTTCTGGTTCTGTAATAGTTCAAAAATACCTGTTCTTTATGTAATTATTGAAAAATATTCCTTTTACATTATGTTTCAAAATTAAAATATAGCAGCTTTTAGAAAATGAAACAAAAGAAAAAAATTAAAAGCACAACGCTCCCACAATCACCATTTATATGTTGATGTTTTCCATCTTATCTTTTATTGCCATTGCTTTATATTGCTGTAATCACCTATATTTTTATTGCCTCCTAGATGGCACTCAGCACAAACATCTAACTATTTTGTCATATCATCATCATCATCATATTTAACAGCTGCATGATGGGCCACATATGCCTATAGTTTAGTTTGTTTACAAAACAAAATGCCCCAGCCTATGCAGAGTAGAGACTCAAAGGCTGCCCTCATTTGGTTCAGCAAAGCACACATCCTGCTTGGAGGGGACTGAACATTCACAGAGTAAGGATGCTTTTTTGTTGCATGAAGATGCTGCCTACCTGTTTAGCTATGTGTTTGTGAGTTGTCCAGGTACAGTTGATGCTCTAATCAAATTCCCCTACTTAGAGATTGGGCTTTTTTTGGGATTAACAAAGTGCTTTCATGTAGCAATAGACTTGCACATGGATATCTAACAAGTGGACACACTATATATTGCATAGCAGTTCTTTTTTTGGAAGAGAGATCAGCTTTTCCAATGTAATAGTTTCTAAAAACGAAGTTCTCTTGTAAACTGTATCCATAGGCCTTTCTGGAGTAAAGAATTTAAAAAAGAGACTACCAATGTACTATAACTTTGGAAAATATACTGAAGAATATGAAGACTAACTGTTCTGGATTCTGAATTATGGCAGCAGACATTAATGTTCTCTACTGGGATAAAACAGCTATGGTTTCCTTGCTCACTTTTCAGGGCCATATGAGGTAAATGGGTGCAAGCTGATTGTGTTCAATAATCTCTTGCTAACTCTTTTCTTGGCATTCCAGAAAGAATGAGTACAAGAAATGGTTTTAAGAAAATAGGACTGACTGTGAACCTCTAATTTCTTGTTTACAAAACTGGGAAATGTGATCTATAAGTGAGATGTATCAATTCAATTTAATTAATTATTTAAATAAAACTTGAGAGGGAAAGAAATCTAGGTTATTTCTGGTGCTAGTAATAAACAAAATCTGTCTTATCCTCAAGGAGAATCCCTGAGTAGCATGGGAGAAGTTCTCCCAACCTTTTCTTCAAGGCTTGAAGGACGAACATGTGATTACTGATAAAATACAGAATTCCCTTTTAAATAGGGATTTCAAATAAATAGCTTTATTTTGGCACAATTAAGTACCAAATATTGTATGGATAACTTAAAATAAAAGGTATTAATCATTTATCTAGATATAAAATTTACTGGTATGTTTTGTGTTTTTTAATTGCTTAGTCATTTAGAAATGAAAGAAATAATTCATCGTGATTAAATAAGTGTACTCCAAGCAAGCAGACAATAATTTGTTGTGTGTGTGTGTGTGTGTGGCTGGTGTTGCAGGATAGCAGCTAATGCTCCAACCTGAACTTCTGGCATCCCATATGGGCACCAGTTCACATACTGGCTGCTGCAATTCTGACCCAGCTTCCTGTTAATGGCCTGGGAAAAGCAGTGGAAGATGATTCAAGTGTTTCGGTACTTGATATTCATGTGGGAGACACAAAAGCTCTTGGCTCCTGGCTCCTGCCTGGCCCAGTCCCAGCCATTGCAGCCATCTGTGGTACAAACCAGTGAATGAATATCTCTCTCTCTCTCTCTCTCTCTCTCTCTCTCTCTCTCTCTCGTGTGTGTGTCCCTCCCTAGGTATAAATCTGCCTTCCAAATAAATGAATGAATCTTTATTAAAATAAAGTCTATCATTGCATTCCTCAGGGTCTGAGGGTTACTCCCACTATATTCAGTGCTAAATTTGTAGTTATCACCCTAGACCAAGCCTATTGTTACAGTATGTCCAGATAACAACAGGATGTCCAGAAAACAAACCACATACCTTTAGTTTTTTTCCAGTGACCTTTTAGTTTCTTGTGTCTGGTGTTTGGATCTTTTTCTTTCATGAGGGCCACAATGTTGATGTGGTCCTGTGCTAAAAAACTTGCAGCAGCAATAATCCTCTGCAAAATACAGATGATAAAGGCAAAATCCAAAGGGAAAATGAGCCTCTTAGCTGAGAAGACTGTAAAGTGCTCCTTCTGCAGATCATTTGCTCCAGGGGATGTTTCATGAAGGAAATGTGGCTTGCACACACTGTAGGTCATATACTTTATTCAGGCTGAAGGTGCCAACTTTTATTTGGTACCTGCTGCATGCCAAATTGTTCTGACATTTTTCTTGACAGGCTACCTAACTTGCCTCTGCCTGTAGCCTTGGGTTCTCCTGCCTAGGTTTGATGCCTTGGTGCCCAATACACTCTGTTCTTACTTCCATCTTTGGAGACATGGGATGGTCTCCCATGGGGTGCAGGACCCAAGCACTTGGGCCATCCTCTACTGCATTCCTGGGCCATAGCAGAGAGCTGGCCTGGAAGAGGGGCAACCAGGACAGAATCCGGCACCCTGACCGGGACTAGAACCCGGTGTGCCGGTGCCACAGGTAGAGGATTAGCCTATAGAGTCACGGTGCTGGCCCTTAACTCATCTTCCTTCCAAACAGCCTTGCCACTTGCTTAGTTGTCACTCTCCCAGTCCCTTGGATCCAGACTTTGCCTCTGGAACTTCTGTTCTTATCTAACACAGGCCCCCAATTTTTTAAGCCAACCCCACCTTGGGGTTACTAAAGCACATTAGATCTTGTACTTGCTTGTTTGCACATGGATTTACATCTCAACAGGTGTGTACTGTGATGATTAAAGAAGGTGAGAGCTGCTGTTATTGGACTATGGACCATAGCAAAAAAAAGTTTGAGAATTATATTTCTACTTTTTTTAGAGTGACCACTGTGGAGTTAGAGAGAAATATGAAAACAATGATAGTTATGACCCAACCATGGGTCCAGCTCAGGGGAAGCGCTTGGGAAAAATTTCCCAGAGCAGAGCTGTGACCACTGTGTGCAGGAGGCCCTCAGAGAAAGATGCTGGGCTGAGATTCCCTGGGAAGGCAGGGTCTGCATTCCCTTGGCCCATGTGCCAAAATCATAAGAAGCCTCAGATAACTAGTGAAGAGGAGGAAGACTTTGAAGAAAGTCTGCAGCCACGACCTTGGCTAAAGCCTTCTGCCCTCACAAGGACAATAATTCAAAAGTGTCAGAACCAAGGCCTTCATCTCAGAACTTTTTTTTCTTTTTTTTTTTGGACAGAGTTAAGGCCGGTGCACTGCGTTGATCGAAAGCCAGGAGCCAGATGCTTCCCCCTGGTCTCCTATGAGGGTGCAGGGCCCAAGGACTTGGGCCATCCTCCACTGCACTCCTAGGCCACAGCAGAGAGCTGGACTGGAAGAGGAGTAACCGGGATAGAACTAGTGCCCTAACTGGGACTAGAACCCAGGTTGCCAGTGCTGCAGGTGGTAGATTAGCTGAGTGAGCCTCGGCACCGGCCCATCTCAGAGCTTTTAGAGAAGAAGGCAATATAACTTCAGAGAGCAGTGATGAGGAGTTGCCTTTGAGCCAAGTGATTACTATCTTTTGATCTCTGCTCACAGTAATCAGAAGTTGGTCCAGCTGTGACCTAAGTGCAGGCTTTGAACACCCTGAGGAAGGCCAGGATCTCAGCTAGCACAGCCAGGAGCTTATCAGCATGGATGGAGTTATCCTGGCAATGCAAACCTCAGCTCCATAACAGCCAGTATATTAACCATTGCCCACCCAAGGATAGTCCCTGGGATGAGCAGCAACAATGAGTCTAGTAGGGTATCAGATGAAAGAAATAAGAGGTAACAGCCATGCAGGTGACAAAGAATCTATTTCCCTTCCTGCTGAGAAAGCTTCCCTGTGCTCCTTTTCTAGAAACACAGGGAAGCCCAGCCTCCTACTGCCAGTCTTTAACTGGCATGACAGTTCTGTGGGATACTCACTGTGATGAATCCTCAGAGTGCCTATGTCCATGACATAGTTACCAAAAGAAAAGGAAAAATTAAGAGCTAGCAGACTAGAGCCCCTCCTTCAGGGAACACCAAAACCAAAGACCCCATGAGCTCAGGCAGTAGTAAAGATAGCAGAAACAGCTCTTCAGAGAGTGAACAGAGATCTGAAGGTCCCCAGATGGCCAACTCAGTCCCACATTGGTTTTAACCTGTACTGGGTGACAGGGTAAATTATAGAGTACCCTAGATTTACTGTTGTCTGTTTTCTGATGTCAAAAGCTAGTCCCAGCCCATATATCATCCTTCTAGTTACCTCTACTGTGACCAAGTGATTCCTCAGATGCCAAGCAGGAGATAAAGGAATAACAAGCAGCAGAAATTCTTCCTAATACAGGTAAAAAGAGTCCACATGAAGCACCAAATGTCAGAAAACCAAGAAAAGGGCCTTGTGCCCCCAAGCCTCAGTCCTTCAAAGCAATACCATCCAGAGCCTCCTGAGCAAATCATGCCAATGAGTAACACCAGATGAAGGCCTTGGTGGTGAAGGTACTGATGCAGCTACTGAATCAGGAAAGAAAGAATGCCAATCACCAATATCACCAATATCACCAATATCAACAAGAAGGATAAAAGGAGCTGTAAAGCAGAAACATTCAGAGACCTGCTGGCCACTAAGAACCCTAGGAGAAGGCAGAAACAGAAGCTGATTTCTGATGAAGGTGGAGACAGTGTTAGTTCCCAAGAAAATGCCTCTATGACTTCCAAGGGGAATCAAAGAGAGACAGTGAAAGTTGTAAAGTCAAAGAAAAAGTCAAGGGGTCATCTTACTCTTATCCAAGCACAAGAAATTAAAGAATTGGAGATGGTGAAAATAAAAAATGGAGGTCAAAACAACCTGTAAACAAGGAGAATCATTGTAACAAGAAAAAATGAAAGTCAAGGATAAAATGGAAAAGAAGAAAGCAACAACAACAAAAAATGACTCTCATCCAAAGACCCCCAAGTCAACATTCAGAACAGGAGAAGTAGTGATCATCCTTATGTCTCTGACCTCTGTCTACCATGAGTTAGAACTATATTTTTAAATGATTCATTCATTTATTTATTTGAAAGGCAGAATTAGTGAGAGAGATCGAGAGATATACATAGAAAGAGAGTTTCCATCTGTTGGTTTATTCCCTAAGTGGCTGCCATGACCAGGGCTCAGTTTGCCAAGACTAAAAGAGAAGTTCTTCTGGACTTAAACTATCTGCCACTTTCACAGGCATATTTGCAGAAAGTTGGATTGGAAGTAGAGCAGCCATGAGTCAAACTATGGCCCATATGAGATGCTGGTTCTGTATACAACAGCTTAACCAAATGTGCTACAGTGCCAAACCCATGAAACTACATTTTTAATTTCCTCAACTCATAGAAAATTCTGGCCATCTTCAGGGGCTCCATGCTGGGCAAGTTATTGAGCCCACAAGGAGCATGGTCCAATGAGGAAGTGGGTCTAGATCCCTTGAGCTAGTCTACTTTTCCTAACACAGGATGCTTTGCACAGATGTGTACAATGTGTGTGTCTATATGTGGTGTACTTTTCAAAGCCAACATGCCCAAAGGCTTCAGGACTTCCCATCACCTTGCTCTGCAGAAATAGCAAAACCAGCCTGCAGCTCATCGTGTCCTACTTGGTCTCTGAGTGATCCTGAGGTTTTCGCAACTTTTTTCAGTCTTACTAATTGTGCCTTATTTAAAAATTTGGGAAAATATACTTGGCTCACTGAAAATTACAGCTCAACAATATGACACACTGTACAGTTGTTTGCCCTTATGATCCTGTGGCTGATCAGAGCTTGGGCTTGCTGCCATTGCCACATGGCACAGATTGCTACCCTAACAGTAGAACACTATTAAAAATTGTAAGTATGGCTTCTATTAAATTTATATCTCTTTTTCACCATCAGAAAGTGGAAAAATCTTTAACTTCCATAAGATGAGAACTTTCTGAATTGTATTTATTTATCTCTCCTTACATTTCATAGTCCTCCAAATCAAATGAGTAGAAGTACCATACCACTCATTGGGAAAATATTCTCCAAATTTTGTAAAGACTTTGTTTCTTCTCTGGCCCTCTATTCAATGAAAGTCGTTAATTTCCTATACTACTAGATAATTCCTAACCCATGTATCCAATTTTTTTATTTAAGCTTTACTTCCTATAATAATGTCAATAAAAACAGTCTTTTAGCCCAATATCCAAACCTAGAAATCATATATAAGTATGCCATCTGTAACATATAATCACACAGTAAGATTTATGAGATGTTTCTAATATATTGTGAGTGAAGGAAGGATCTCATTTTCTTTATTGTTACTTCCCTGATTCAAGAAGCCATATCACTCTCTTGCAAGATTTCTACTCTCTCCTTTCTGTATCTTAGCATTTACTCATAACATCCTACTACCCAGGCTCAACAAAGCAAGTGATCCATTTGAAACATACATGGAAAAACAATTCCAAGCTTAAAACCTACCAATAACTTTTCAATTTTTAATTTTAATTTATTTATTTGAAAAATAAAATTACATTTATGATTTTAAAAATTAAAATATAAATATCATTTATTTATGAACAATGGGGATTTCAAAATAT
Organism: Lepus europaeus; assembly: GCF_033115175.1. Taxonomy (NCBI): domain Eukaryota; kingdom Metazoa; phylum Chordata; class Mammalia; order Lagomorpha; family Leporidae; genus Lepus; species Lepus europaeus. Next base: position 3,938,556 of record NW_026909213.1, on the reverse strand, counting down.
TTGTGAGAATGAAACTAAAATGTAAGTTTATTTCGGTGCTAGACAATAAGAAATCCATGCATAATCAAAAAATCATGGAAAATATGTATTATAAAAATATGCAGCATTGCAAGATTTTGCACAAAAATATGATATATTTGCAGGAAACATAGCCATTTTGCAGACATGTAAAGTGTGGCTCATGTGTTGTGATTACCTGCACATACAGGTGTAATTTGCCTCTAATGGTTGAAGTACTAATCTAACAATCACAACATATGTGTTTCAAGCAAAGGAATGGAAATACATGTAGCCTGTTATGGCTACACGCAACTACGAGTGGAGACACTGGGAGGTAGCTAGGGATGCACAAACATGGATTGAAAGAATACATAGGCTGCAGATAAATCAATGCATATAGAAAATTTGTAGCCTTAAATGAATATGTTAGAATAAGATACTAAAAAACAATCATCACAGCTTCCACTTCAAGAATTAAAAAGAAAAATAAAACCTGAAAGTACATAGAATAATGTTGTATGTATTATTCAAAAATTATAGTATAATATATGTATTATTCAAAAATAATAGTCGGTATCAATGAAATGCTCTTTTAAAAAAATTACCACAAACAAGGTTAGATTTTAATATGTTAACAAAATTAATAGACTATAAGTAAAAGTGATTAAGGAAACAAAGGGAACAGTAACAGTAATATCCAGTTTCAAGAATTAAAACAATTCTTCACAAATATTATATCCCTGTCAATTGCTAGAATAAATATGTGAAACTCTCAGTAGTAAAATTTTGCTCAAGGTCAAAATCCACGGTTTTATTGAAAACCAAATTCCCAAAACCACAAACATAACATAAAATAGGAAAATCATTAAACCATGCATGTTGACTCACAATTTGAAAACTATCAACCAGTCAATAAAAAATTATAGAAGAAAAATTTCAAGTCTCTCTATATAAAATATTATAAATTTAAGGGAGGAAAAAAAAACTATATTTTCCAGATGTATCCAAAGTGCAAATAAGCAAGGAATATTTTAAAATTTCTTCTGGAAATCCAGCACATTATGATGACGCAAGTTGGTCAGAAACTTGAAATACAAATTAAGTATAAGCATACCTTGCATAAGCAGATGCACATATTCTTAAAGTAAAGTAGGGGAGATTGGCAAGATGGCAGAATAGGAACGGAGCACACTGATAGTCTGGGGAGAGACAGTTTAATAAAAGTGGAGATACTGCAGGTTCAAGGAAGAGTAGGGGAAGAAACAGCAGAGGAAACTCTTCTGGAACTAGTGATTCACAGTGGACGTGTGTGGAGAGTGTGGGAGCCCAAGTTCAGGACACCAGCGGCAGATTCAACACACCAGCGCTGGAACGTGAGGTGAGCCAAACCTCAATAGCCGAGACACCGATAGGGAAGCAGAAAGAGGAGACTAGAGGGAACAAGGCTTGAAACTCTGTGGGGAAAAGTTCACCAGGCTAACTAGAAGAGAGAGAGAGAGAGAGAGAGAGAGAGAGAGAGAGAGAGAGAGAGAAAGAGGGGGCCGATACGGACACGAGTTTCTCTCTCTCCACTCACCTCTCAAAGGCAAGCAAGACAAAGAGCAGGCGCCCTTTTGGACATACATCATAAGCGGGGCGACCTCAGGTCTGCACTGGGCCTGAGCCTAGCAGAAAAACCTGACTCTGGGTGTGTGTGTGTGAAATAACAGGAGATAAGGATCTAATGAATGCATGGTGCTAATGAACTGAGACTGTGAAAAAAGAGACGGTGGGGGAGAGAACCCACAGAATTCACGTGGGTGCTCTCCAGAGATGCTACAATTCGGTAACCTTGGCAACCCAGTGGGAGTCTGCAGGAGAATTGGAGCCCACACTGAGGGCAGCACAGATTCCCTGTGTGGTCCTTGGGAAAGAGCTTCTGATCTTTGGCTCCTGTGGGTATATCATTCGCCTGCTAACTACCTCCAATTCCATTCAGCTGTGCGGAATTACTTCCCTTTTGAATAATAAAAAAAACAGAAAGAAAGAAAGAGAGAGAGAGATTTACCACGCCTAATCTGGGAGTGTCACCTTTGACACACCCTAAACCCTGAGGAACCAAACAGAGCTCTCAGGCCACACCCACCTCAAGTCTCTAAGGCTCCATCAAAAGCAGACAGTCCACTTATTCTAGAGTCATAGTATAAAAAGAAAAAACACCACAGTGAAGAAACCAAAGAAAATCTCCAATATGTCAAACAACAAACACAAAAACCGAGGTAACAAGAACAAGGAAGTCACTATGATGCCCCCAAATGAAAAAGACACCCCAATTCAAGATTATGAAGATGATGAGATAGAAGAAATGCAAAAAGTGGATCTCAAAAAAATTGATAAGAACATTAAGAAGTTCTCAAAAACAAATTCTTGAACTACAGAAATTCTTAATGGACAAGACAGAAAATCTCTCTCGTGAAAATGAAATATTAAGGAGGAATCAAAATGAAATGAAACAACTAGTAGAACAAGAAACTGTAATAGTGATGAGAAATCATAATGAAATGAAGAATTCAATAGATCAAATGACAAACACATTAGAGTGCATTAAAAACAGAATGGGTGAAGCAGAAGAGAGAATATCAGACTTAGAAGACAGAGCACAGGAAAGTATACAAACCAAAGAAAAGAAGAGGAAATTAGAAATCTAAATAATATTGTTGGGAATCTACAGGATATTGGTTAAAAAAAAAGCTCATAGAACCCCTAGTAAACATGACCAAAAGAGATCCTCACCATGACATGTTGTAATCAAACTCACCACAGTGAAACATAAAGAAAGATTCTAAAATGTGCAAGAGAGAAAATGTCAGATTACTCTCAGAGGATCTCCAATTAGACTCACAGCAGACTTCTCATCAGAAACCCTACAAGCTAGAAGGGAATGGCAAGACATAGCCCAGGTACTAAGAGAGAAAAACTGCCAGCCCAGAATATTATATCCTGCAAAGCTCTCATTTGCGAATGAAGGTGAAAAAAAGATTTTTCATAGCAAACAGAAATTGAAAGAATTTGTTGCCACTCGTCCTGCCCTGCAAAAGATGTTTAAAGATGTGTTATACATAGAAACACAGAAACATGGTCATCAATATGAAAGAAGGTAAAGGAAGAAAACCTCACAGCAAAAGATCACAGGAAGCTCAGTTTCTCTTTGACATAGAATTAAAATCTGATTCTCTGTTAAATAATGTGTCAAATTAATCTATTATGTTCTCTTGATGTCTGTTAAATTCTAATTGTTCAAAAATAGCTGAATTTTTATTAAGAGCTATGGGTTATTTAAATATGTGCTTATTTTCAAAGATTTGAATAATCACCTTGTAACAATGATAACAATGATCAAATTTGGTCTGTTATGTCATGATTTTAAGGAATCTTATTTCAACCAGATATTTTGGATTTTGAGCCTACTTGGCATTCTTGACAGACATTCAAAAAATCAAAGTTTCAAACAATCTGGACTCTAAAATTTCCAGTAAATCCTGGACTTTGGTTTTTCCAGGTTGGGCCCAACTGAAAAAATTGAAGGACCTATGTCTCTCATCTTATAGAGACACCAACTAATCAGGGTATTTGGATTATATTAGAAGGACTGTCAAGATGTGATGTGGTACTAAACTTTAAATTTCTATAATGGAAAATGCTATTAATACAAATGTTTGAGAATTAAAAAGTCTAATGATCTTGTGTTACTAGACATGATAGTTATATTAATGAGAAAGTCCCAGAGGCCTAAAGGGTTAAATACTTGTAAAATCCTACAGGTGCTTTCAAAAATACTGTGAAGTAAGCAAGTGCCTCTTGTTGGTTGATGACTTTATAATTTTAAACACGGCAACATAAAGTCTTTTGTCATCCACAGTTACATATGATTTGCTGCTCATAAAACTAAAGCGTTGTTGGTTCTGTGTTTAGCTGTCCTCCTATAGGTTCCTATGGACTTTTTCCAGGCACTTCTATTGTAGTCAGTATTTTGGGATGGCTCTGTAAACAGATGAAGCCAATAATGTATTAACAGTGCCAACTGAGAGAAAGTATGGTTAACTGAGGTTATTAAAACAAAAAGCAATTCAAATCAATTGTCAATTTACAAAAAAAGAGTTAAAGATTTTAAATGCTATTATTAAAATTGCTATATTGGTCTATTATGTTATGTTATATATGTGTACATATTGTATGCCCACATGGGAAAATTTTATTAAGAATTTTATTTTAAATGGCTTATAGATAAGATTGTCCATAAATTTAAGCTGCTAAATTTGATCAAAGATACATTTTAATTCATCTGTATCATATGTTTTATACTTGTTGGTAGAAAGAAACTAAAAGCATTTTATATGTTTGTGCTTAAGTTTACTGGTTAAACAAACTACACCATGTTAGATATTTAAGAAGTGTTTCCAAATACATGATGCTTTTTTTAAATTTTTATTTATTTTTTTATTTTTGACAGGCAGAGTGGACAGTGAGAGAGAGACAGAGAGAAAGGTCTTCCTTTTGCCGTTGGTTCACCCTCCAATGGCCGCCACAGTAGGCGTGCTGCTGCCGGCGCACTGCGGTGATCTGATGGCAGGAGCCAGGTGCTTCTCCTGGTCTCCCATGGGGTGCAGGGCCCAAGGACTTGGGCCATCCTCTACTGCACTCCCTGGCCACGGCAGAGAGCTGGCCTGGAAGAGGGGCAACCGGGACAGGATCGGTACCCCGACTGGGACTAGAACCCAGTGTGCCGGCGCCGCAAGGCGGAGGATTAGCCTAGTGAGCTGCAGCGCCGGCTCCAAATACATGATTCTTAAAATTTATAGAAGGCATTGGATCTTCTGGTAAATGTTTTCTTCAGTTGTTATCTAATGGTTGAAACTGTTTGCTAAGTATTCATGTGATATTGCTATTGTGAGCAAGCGATCTAGGACTTGCTCCCTCATTTCTCTATTCTAAGCCCAACTTGTTCTTTCATTTCTCTATTCTCTACAAGGTAGGAAACTAATTCTATTATGAAGGAATCTGTAGGACACACAATTTAATCTTTAGACCTTATAAAAGAGATGGCTAACATTTTTCTGTAATAGATCCGGACGTGTTTCCTCTGGAGTTAATTCTTGAGTCTTTTCCTGAGGCTACAGTAATTCCACTTTTATGAAAAATTATTTTCACAAACTACAGTGCACGTCATCACTATCCGCCAATTGGCTCCGCAAATAAGTTATGTTTACAAATATAAATATCATGTTTGTTTGCCAATATTGCTATAGCTTTCTCCCAAAAAACACGAATGTGTTGATTTTGTGTCTCCATGTGGAACTAATTAGTGTTTCCCAGCAAAAAAGAAAATATTCAATGCTTAGTTTCATTCAAAACCATAAAGTGCATTGATAATTTCAAGAAAACAGAAAGCAGAGCCTGTAGGATGATCTGGGATTGAGTTAGCCATAACACAAGAGGATATTTCTGGTTTCATCCAGTCATATCCGGAAACAGTGTTGTGGAACTGGTATGCAATGACTCCGATAATCATCGTCAAAGAGTTTTAGGAGAAAGGCAAACTGAATTTCTTGGTCAAGTGTGTAAAAAGCCATGTTTACAAATATTAATATCATATTTGACACAATTGCTCAAGCTTTCTTCCAAGAAAACACGAATGTGTTGAGTTTGTGTCTCCATGTGGAACTAATTAGTGTTTCCCAGCACAAAAGAAAATATTCCCTGCTTAAATTCATTCAAAATCATAAAGTCCATTGATAATATCAAGAAAACACAAAGCAGAGCCTACAGCAAGATCTGGGATTGAGTTAGTCACAACACAAGAGGATATTTCTGGTTTCATCCAGTCATATCCAGACAAAGCGTTGCGGAACTGGTATGCAATGGACTGAGAAAATCACCCTCAACCTGGTTTTGTAGAAAAGCAAACTCATATTTTTGGGCAAGTGCAAAAAATGACATGTTTACAAATATAAATATCATGTGTGTATGCAACAGTTGCTCAAGCTTTCTCCAGGAAAAAACAAATGTATAGAGGTTTTGTCTGCATATGGAACTAATTAGATTTTCCAGCAAAAAATGAAATTTCCTCTACTGAAATTCACTGCAAAACGTAAGGTCCATTGGTAATATCAAGAAAACACAAAGCAGAGCCTGTAGCAAAATCTGGATTGAGTTAGCCATAACACAAGAAGATATTTCTGGTCTCATCCAGTCATATCCGGACAAAGTGTTGTGGAACTTGTATGCAATGACTCAGATAATCACCGTCAAACTGGTTTTGGAGAAAAGTACTCATTTTCTTGGTCAAGTCTTATAAAAAGCTACATTCGCAAATATTAATATCATGTTTGTTGACACAATTGCTCTAGCTTTCTCCCAAGAAAACACGATTTTGCTGAGTTTGTACCTCCATGTGGAACTAATTAGTGTTTCCCAGAACAAAAGAAAATATTCAATGCTTAGTTTCATTGAAGAGCATAAAGTCCATAGATGATATCAAGAAAACACAAAGCAGAGCCTGTAGCAAGATCTGGGATTGAGTTAGCCATAACACAAGAGGATACTTCTGGTTTCATCCAGTCATATCCGGACAAAGTGTTGTGGAACTGGTATGCAATGGACTCAGAAAATCATCCTCAAACTTGTTTTGTAGAACACCAAACTCGTATTCTTTGTCAAGTACCAAAAATGTCATGGTTACACATATAAATATCATTTTTGTTTGCCTCAGTTGCACTAGATTTCTCCCAAGAAAGCACGAATGTGTAGAGGTTTTGTCTGCATATGGAACTAATTAGTATTTCCAGCACAAAACGAAATTTCCACTATTGAAAGTCATTCCAAAATGTAAAGTCCATTGATAATATCCAGAAACCACAAACACAGAGTCTGTAGCAAGATCTGGGATTGTGTTAGCCATAACACAAGAGGATTTTTCTGGTTTCATCCACTATTAGCCTAACAAAGTTATGTGGAACTGGTATGCACTGGATTCAGATAATCACCGTCAAACTGGTTTTGGTGGAAAGCAAACTCATTTTCTTGGTCAATTGGATAAAAAGTCATGTTTACAAATATAAATATCATGTTTGTCTGTAGCAATTGCTCTAGCTTTCAGCCTAGAAAACGGGAATGTGTTGAGTTTGTGTCTCCTTGTGTAACTAGTTAGTGTTTCCCAGCACAAAAGAAAATATTCCCTGCTTAAATTCATTCAAAACCATAAAGTCCATTGATAATATCAAGAATACACAAAACAGAGCCTGTAGCACAATCTGGATTGAGTTAGCCATAACACAAGAGGATATTTCTGGTCTCATCCAGTCATATCCGGACAAAGTGTTGTGGAAGGTATGCAATGGACTCAGATAATCAACGTCAAACTGGTTTTGTAGAAAACCAAACTCGTATTCTTTGTCAAGTACCAAAAATGTCATGGTTACACATATAAATATCATGATTGTTTGCCACAGTTGCTCTAGCTTTCTGCCTAGAAAACACGAATGTGTTGAGTTTGTATCTCCATGTTGAATTAATAAATGTTTCCCAGCACAAAAGAAAGTATTCCCTGCCTAAATTCATTCAAAACCACAAAGTCCATTGATAATATCAAGAAAACACAAAGCAGAGTCTCTAACAAGATCTGGGATTGAGTTAGCCATAACACAGGAGGATATTTCTGGTTTCAACCAGTCATATCCGGACAAAGTGTTGTGGAACTGGTATGCAATGGACTCAGAAAATCACCCTCAAACTTGTTTTTTTAGAAAACCAAACTCGTATTCTTGGGCAAGTGCAAAAAATATCATGTTTACACATATAAATATCATGTTTGTTTGCCTTAGTTGCACTAGATTTCTCCCACGAAACACGAATGTACAGAGGTTTTGTCTACAAATGTAACTAATTAGCATTTCCAGCACAAACCAAAATTTCCTCTACTGAAATTCATTCAAAACTACAAAGTCCATTGATAATATCCAGAAAGCACAAACACAGAGTCTGTAGCAAGATCTGGGATTGAGTTAGCCATAACACAAGAGGATATTTGTGGTTTCATCCAGTCATATCCGGACAAAGTGTTGTGGAACTGGTATGCAATGGACCCAGAACATCACAGTCAAACTGGATTTAGAGAAAAGCAGAGTATTTTCTTAGGCAAGTGCATAAATGTCATCTATACAAATACAAATATAAAGTTTTTTTGCGGCAATTGCTCTTGCTTTCTGCATAGAAAACACAAATGTGTTGCGTTTGTGTCTCCATGTGTAACTAACAAGTGTTTCGCAGCACAAAAGAAAATATTCCCTGCTTCGATTCATTCAAATCCATAATGTCCACTGATAATATCAAGAAAGCACAAACACAGAGTCTGTAGCAAGATCTGGGATTGAGTTAGCCATAACACAAGAGGATATTTGTGGTTTCATCCAGTCATATCCGGACAAAGTGTGGTGGACCTGGTATGCAATGGACTCAGAAAATCACCCTCAAACTTGTCTTCTAGAAAACCAAACTCGTATTCTTGGGTAAGTACAAAAATTTGTCATTTTTACAAATATAAATATAATGTTTCTTTGCCACATTTGCTCCAGTTTTCTCCAAAGAAAACACAAAGAAGAGCCTGTAACAAGATCTGGGATTGAGTTAGCCATAACAAAGAGGATATTTCTGGTTTCATCCAGTCATATCCGGACAAGGTGTTGTGGAACTGGTATGAAATGGATATAGAAAATCACAGTCAAACTTGATTTAGAGAAAAGCAAATTATTTTTTTAGGCAAGTGCATAAATGTCATCTATACAAACACAAATATCAGGATTGTTTGCAGCAATTGCTCTAGCTTTCTGCCTAGAAAACACGAAGGAGTTGAGTTTGTGTCTCCATGTGGAAGTAATTTGTGTTTCCCAGCACAAAAGAAAACATTCCTGCTTAAATTCATTCAAAACCATAAAGTCCATGGATAATATTAAGAAAACACAAAACAGGGCTTGTAGCAAGATCTGGGATTGAGTTAGTCACAACACAAGAGGATATTTCTGGTTTCATCCAGTCATATCCGGACAAAGTGTTTTCCATCTAGTATGCAATGGACTGAGATAATCACCGTCAACTGGTTTTGGAGTAAAACAAACTCATTTTCTTGGTCAAGTGCATAAAAAGCCATGTTTATAAATGTAAATATCATGTTTGTTTGTAGCTATTGCTTTAGCTTTCTGCCTTAAAACACGAATGTGTTGAGTTTGTGTCTCCATGTGGAACTAATTAGTTTTTCCCAGCACAAAATAAAATATTGCCTGCTTAAATTCATTCCAAAGCATAAAGTCCATGGATAATATCAAGAAAACACAAAGCAGGGGCTGTAGCACGATCTGGGATTGAGTTAGTCACAACCCAAGAGGATATTTCTGGTTTCATCCAGTCATATCCGGACAAAGTGTTGTGGAACTGGTATGCAATGGACTCAGATAATCACCGTCAGACTGGTTTTGGAGTAAAGCAAACTCATTTTCTTGGTCAAGTGTATAAAAAGCCATTTTTACAATATTGTTGTATCTGAGTGAGTATGGACAAAGGAGCTCCACACATTGATAAAATTTGATGGTCCTTCATTTGCCAGCGGTGTATACTGGGCTCATTTCAGAAAGAACTCTCGACCCTGAAGTCTAAAGTAACAGGGTTTATAAAGGTAAAAAGCACAAAATCGGGAGGGGAATTTAAGGTTGCTAGGAACAGGGGCGAATACATGGTTACCGGGGTCAAGATGACCTAAAACCTATGCAAAACTACTATCAATTATAATCTTGACAATACCAGTTACAATCTTATAATCCTGACATTAATCCAGGTATTGGTTTTAATTATATGTAGGACATAGACAAATTACATTTTTATCATTAACCCAGGTGCAACCTTTCTACTTTCAAGCTTGAACAATTATGCTAGGGGGTTCCTATGCTCTGCCAAGTGTGATGTAGTAGACTGCTATTGTTCTATTGTTTTAGATCATAGTTTCAGACCAGAGTCTCACGGGGTGGGGGGTGCTTTCCCAGAGTGGAGTCTCAAGTGCTCCAAAATGGAGTCCCTACTGTCAAGGTGCTACTTCATTCCCCCCTTTTTCTTTTGAGACTAATCAAATCCTTGATTTAGTCACATCATATGGATCAGGAAGGATATTCACAGTAGAGTAATAGGTAACAGATTTGGCACCGGCTGATATTGGCATATGGGAAGTACTTAGCTCACCCAGAACCAAGGCTGTTGTGCTGAGGGCAGCAGTGCCTGCCACACTGAACCCAACCTGGACCAGAACTAACCTGGGGCCTATTGGTGACAACTGGAATGGGAGGTGCTCAGAACTGATGTTTGCTTTGATGGACCCAGCCCCCCATTGCTAGTTTTGGGTACAGAATATCACAGTGGGAAGAGTTGGGATCAGGTCTCAGAGTAAATCTTTTGTTTACAGCTTACAGTCTGTATGTATAAGACATTTTGTTAAAGCCTGAGAGGCCCACAGACACTTAGCCCAACCAGAGAGTCTCAGTCCTCCCCTTCTTTAAATCCACACCCTACTATTGTAGGGACCCAGGGCGTGGATTTCATCTTGGCTACTTCCTGCTGACAGGGGGTCGTTGTCCTGGGGGCCCCTTAGGGTGTGGAGTGGGGAGTGGCAGTCGAAACAGGGTTCCAACAGGAGGTGGTCTTTGAGGAGGCTGCAGTGTCAGCTTGTAGAAACTGCTTCCATCCAAGATTTTATGTGCACGGCCATCAAGATTTGTACTGCTTTAAATCTGGAGAAAACAAGTCTAACAAGCAGATTAAATACACAGGGTCTAAGACAAAGGACAGGGTCATTATTAATTACATGGGGTACAGGAAGACACATCATAAAGGAGGTGTGAACCTCCTTAGGGCAGGCAACCTGTTGACTCCCAGTTTCTAACTGGCCTGGGAGCAGAGCTGGACTGAATAGGAGGTCAGTATGGAAAAGCGAATCTCTGAAAGCAAATCTATAACATTGTCTACAATGTTACTGACCCTAGGCTGTCCCCCGATGGTGGTGGTTACTTTGGAAGCTGAGCAGAGGGAAGGGCTTTTCAGCTTAGAGCCAACAAGGTCTGCGGATCTGACCTAGGAGTCCTCCGACTCCAGGGCAGTTGCATTTTTAGTGACCCAGCTCTTAGATGGCAGAGCTGCTGGAGCTCTTTAAAGACTGACTTCTGTCATGACTGCTGTCTGTCCAAAGCCCTGGCTTTCCACATCAAAAACGAATCCAATTTAGGGTGGGACTGGTCTGTTGGGTCTTTTTTGATCGCAGGTCCCTGTGTACAGCTATATAAATATCAAGTTTGTTTGCAGCAATTGCTCTAGCTTTCTGCCTAGAAAACACGAATGTGTTGAGTTTATGTCTCCATGTGTAACTAGTTAGTGTTTCCCAGCACAAAAGAAAATATTCCTGCTTAAATTCATTCAAAACCATAAAGTCCATTGATAATATCAAGAATACACAAAACAGAGCCTGTAGCACCATCTGGGATTGAGTTAGCCATAACACAAGAGGATATTTCTGGTCTCATCCAGAAATATCCGGACAATGTGTTGTGGAACTGGTATGCAATGGATTCAGAAAATCACCCTCAAACTTGTTTTGTAGAAAACCAAACTCATTTTCTTGGTCACGTGGATACAAAGTCATATTTACAAATATCAATATCATGTTTGTTTGCAGCAATTGCTCTAGCTTTCTGCCTAGAAGACACGATTGTGTTGAGTTTGTCTCTCCATGTGGAACTAATCATTGTTTCCCAGCACAAAAGAAAATATTCCCTTCTTAAATTCATTCAAAATCATAAAGTCCATTGATAATATCAAGAAAACACAAATCAGAACATGTAGCACGAACTGGGATTTAGTTACCATAACACTAGAGGATATTTCTGGTTCCATGCCGTCATATCTGGACAAAGTGTTGTGGAACTGGTATGCAATGGACTCAGAAAATAACACTCAAAATTGTTTTGTAGAAAACCAAACTCGTATTCTTGGCAAATACAAAAAATATCATGTTTACATATATAAATATCATGTTCCTTTTCCATAGTTGCTCTAGATTTCTCCCAAGAAAACAAGAATGTGTAGAGGTTTTGTCTGCATATGGAAGTATTTAGCATTTCCAGCACAAAATGAAATTTCCTCTACTATAATTTGTTCCAAAAAGTAAAATCCATTGATAAAATGAAGAAACAACAAACACAGAGTCTGTAGCAAGATCTGGGATTGAGTTAGCCATAACACAAGAGGACATTTCTAGATTCATCCAGTCAAATCCAGAAAAAGTGTTGTGGAACTGGTATGCAATGGACTCAGATAATCACCGTCAAACTGGTTTTGGAGGAAAGCAAACTCATTTTCTTCGTCACGTGGATAAAAATCATGTTTACAAATATAAATATCATGTTTATTGAAAGCAATTGCTCTAGCATTCTCCCTAGAATACACAAATGTGTAGAGGTTGTGTAAACATTTGGAACTAATTAGCATTTCCAGCAGAAAATGAAATTTCCTCTACTGAAATTCACACAAAACCATAAAGTCCATGGATAATATCAAGAAAGCACAAAGCGGAGCCTGTAACAAGATCTGGTATTGAGTTAGCCATAACACAAGAGGATATTTCTTGTTTCATCCTGTAATATTCGATCAAAGTGTTGTTGAACTGATATGCAATGGAATCAGATAATCACTGTGAAACTGGTTTTGGAGGAAAGCAAGCTTATTTTCTTGGTCAAGTGGATAAAAAGTCATTTTTACACATATAAATATCATGTTTATTAGCAGCAATTGCCCTAGCTTTCTGCCTAGAAAACATGAATGTGTTGAGTTTGTGTCTCCTTGTGGAACTAATTAGTGTTTCCCAGCACAAAAGAAAATATTCCCTGCTTAAATTCATTCAAAAGCATAAAGTTATTGATAATATCAAGAAAACACAAAGCAGAACCTGTAACACGATCTGGGATTGAGTTAGCCATAACACAGGAGGATATTTCTGGTTGCATCCAGTCACATCTGGGAAAAGTGTTGTGGAACTGGTATGCACTGGACTCAGATAAGCGCCGTCAAACTGATTTTGTAGAAAACCAAACTCGTATTCGTGGGAAAGTGCAAAAAATGTCATGTTTACACATATAAATATCATGGTTGTTTGCCACAGTTGCTCTAGATATCTCCCAAGAAAACACGAATGTGTAGAGGTTTTGTCTACATATGGAACTAATTAGCATTTCCAGCACAAAATAAATTTTCTATTGAAAGTCATTCCAAAACGTAAAGTCCATTGAGAATATCTAGAAACCACAAACACAGAGTCTGCAGCAAGATCTGGGATGGAGGTAGCCATAACAAAGAGGATATTTGTGGTTTCATCCAGTCATATCCGGACAAAGTGTTGTGGAACTGGTATCCACTGGACTCAGATCATCACAGTCAAACTGGATTTGGAGTAAAGCAAACTCATTTTCTTGGTCAAGTGGATAAAAAGTCATGTTTATGAATATAAATATCATGTTTGCAGCAATTGCTCTACCTTACTGCCTAGAAAACAGGAATGTGTTGAGTTTGTGTCTGCATGTGAAATACTTAGTGTTTCCTAGCACAAAAGAAAATATTCGCTGCTTAAAATCATTCAAAACCATAAAGTCCATGGATAATATCAAGAAAACACAAAGCACGGCCTGTAGCACGATCTGGAATTGAGTTAGCCACAACACAAGAGGATATTTCTGGTTTCATCCAGTCATATCTGGAGAAAGTGTTGTTGAAGTGGTATGCGCTGGACTCAGATAATCACAGTCAAACTGGTTTTGGAGGGAAGCAAACTCATTTTCTTTGTCAAGTGCTTAAGGAGTCAAGTTTATACATATAAATATCATGTTTGTTGCAGCAATTGCTCTAGCATTCTGTCTAGAATGCACAAATGTGTAGAGGTTTTGTCTGCATATCGAACTAATTAGCATTTCCAGCACAAAATGAATTAGACTCTACTGAAATTCATTCAAAACCATAAAGACCATTGATAATATCAAGAAAACACAAAGCAGAGCTTGTAGCACCATGTTAGATTGAGTTAGCCATAACACAATAGGATATTTCTGGTTTCATCCAGTCATATCCGGACAAAGTGTTGTGGAGCTAATATGCAATGGACTCAGAAAATCACCCTCTAACTTGTTTTGTAGAAAAACTCGTATTCTAAGGCGAGTACAAAAAATGTCAAGTTTACACATATAAATATCATGTTTGTTTGCAGCAATTGCTATAGGTTTCTGCATATAAACATGAATGTGCTGAGTCAGTGTCTCCATGTGGAACTAATTAGTGTTTCCCAGACTAAAGAAAATATTCCCTTCTTAAATTCATTCAAAAGCATAAAGGACATTGATAATATCAGAAAACACAAAGCAGAGCTTGTAGCAAGATCTGGGATTGAGTTAGCCATAACACAAGAGGATGTTTCTGGTCTGAACCAGTCATATGCGCACAAAGGGTTGTGGAACTGGTATGCACTGGACTCAGATAATCACTGTCAAACTGGTTTTGGAGTAGAGCAAAGACATTTACTTGGTCACATGGATAAAAAGTCATGTTTACAAATATAAATATCATGTTTGTTTGCAGCAATTGCTCCAGCTTTATGCCTAGAAAACACGAATGTGTTGAGTTTGTGGCTGCATGTGAAGTACTTAGTGTTTCCTAGCACAAAAGAAAATATCCCCTGCTTAAAAGCATTCAAAACCATAAAGTCCATGGATAATATCAAGAAAACACAAAGCACGGCCTGTAGCACGATCTGGAATTGAGTTAGCCACAACACAAGAGGATATTTCTGGTTTCATCCAGTCATATCCGGAGAAAGTGTTGTGGAAGTGGTATGCGCTGGACTCAGATAATCACAGTCAAACTGGTTTTGGAGGAAAGCAAACTCATTTTCTTTGTCAAGTGCTTAAGAAGTCAAGTTTATACATATAAATATCATGTTTGTTTGCAGCAATTGCTCTAGCATTCTGCCTAGAATACACAAATGTGTAGAGGTTTTGTCTGCATATCAAACTAATTAGCATTTCCAGCACAAAATGAATTAGCCTCTACTGAAATTCATTCAAAACCATAAAGACCATTGATAATATCAAGAAAACACAAAGCAGAGCTTGTAGCACCATGTTAGATTGAGTTAGCCATAACACAATAGGATATTTCTGCTTTCATCCAGTCATATCCGGAGTAAGTGTTGTGGAAGTGGTTTGCAATGGACTCAGATAATCGCTGTCAAAATGGTTTTCTAGAAAACCAAACTCGTAAGCTAAGGCGAGTACAAAAAATGTCATGTTTACACATATGAATATCATGTTTGTTTGCAGCAATTGCTCTAGCTTTATGCCTAGAAAACACGAATGTGTTGAGTTTGTGTCTTCATGTGGAACTAATAAGTGTTTCCCAGCACTAAAGAAAATATTCCCTTCTTAAATTCATTCAAAAGCATAAAGGACATTGATAATATCAGAAAACACAAAGCAGAGCTTGTAGCAAGATCTGGGATTGAGTTAGCCATAACACAAGAGGATGTTTCTGGTCTGAACCAGTCATTTGCGCACAAAGGGTTGTGGAACTGGTATGCACTGGACTCAGATAATCACTGTCAAACTGGTTTTGGAGTAGAGCAAAGACATTTACTTGGTCACATGGATAAAAAGTCAAGTTTATACATATAAATATCATGTGTTTACAGCAATTGCTCTAGAATTCTGCCTAGAATACACAAATGTGTAGAGGTTTTTTCGGCATATTGAACTAATTAGCATTTCCAGCACAAAACAAAATTTCATCTACTGAAATTCATTCAAAAGCAGAAAGTCCATTGATAATATCAAGAAAACGCAAAGCAGAGCCAGTAGCACGATCTGGGATTGAGTTAGCCATAACACAGGAGGATATTTCTGGTTGCATCCAGTCACATCTGGGAAAAGTGTTGTGGAACTGGTATGCAATGGACTCAGATAATCACCGTAAAACTGGTTTTGGAGGAAAACAAACTCATTTTCTTGTCAAGTGTATAAAAATTCATGTTTACACATATATAAATATCATGTTTGTTTGCAGCAATTGCTCTAGCTTTATGCCTAGAAAACACAAATGTGTTGAGTTTGTGTCTTCATGTGGAACTAATAAGTGTTTCCCAGCACTAAAGAAAATATTCCCTTCTTAAATTCATTCAAAAGCATAAAGGACATTGATAATATCAGAAAACACAAAGCAGAGCTTGTAGCAAGATCTGGGATTGAGTTAGCCATAACACAAGAGGATGTTTCTGGTCTGAACCAGTCATATGCGCACAAAGGGTTGTGGAACTGGTATGCACTGGACTCAGATAATCACTGTCAAACTGGTTTTGGAGTAGAGCAAAGACATTTTCTTGGTCACGTGGATAAAAAGTCATGTTTACAAATATAAATATCGTGTTTGTTTGCAGCAATTGCTCCAGCTTTCTGCCTGGAAAACACAAATGTGTAGAGGTTTTGTCTGCATATCGAACTAATTAGCATTTCCAGCACAAAACAAAATTTCGTCTACTGAAATTCATTCAAAAGCATAAAGTCCATTGATAATATCAAGAAAATGCAAAGTAGAGCCAGTAGCACGATCTGGGATTGAGTTAGCCATAACACAGGAGGATATTTCTGGTTGCATCCAGTCACATCTGGAAAAAGTGTTGTGGAACTGGTATGCACTGGACTCAGATAAGCGCCGTCAAACTGATTTTGTAGAAAACCAAACTCGTATTCGTGGGCAAGTGCAAAAAATGTCATGTTTACACATATAAATATCATGGTTGGTTGCCCCAGTTGCTCTAGATATCTCCCAAGAAAACACGAATGTGTAGAGGTTTTGTCTACATATGGAACTAATTAGCATTTCCAGCACAAAATAAATTTTCTATTGAAAGTCATTCCAAAACGTAAAGTCCATTGAGAATATCTAGAAACCACAAACACAGAGTCTGCAGCAAGATCTGGGATGGAGGTAGCCATAACAAAGAGGATATTTCTGGTTTCATCCAGTCATATGCGGACAAAGTGTTGTGGAACTGGTATGCACTGGACTCAGATAATCACTGTCAAACTGGTTTTGGAGTAGAGCAAAGACATTTTCTTGGTCACGTGGATAAAAAGTCATGTTTACAAATATAAATATCGTGTTTGTTTGCAGCAATTGCTCCAGCTTTCTGCCTGGAAAACACAAATGTGTAGAGGTTTTGTCTGCATATTGAACTAATTAGCATTTCCAGCACAAAACAAAATTTGGTCTACTGAAATTCATTCAAAAGCATAAAGTCCATGGATAATATCAAGAAAACACAAAGCACGGCCTGTAGCACGATCTGGAATTGAGTTAGCCACAACACAAGAGGATATTTCTGGTTTCATCCAGTCATATCCGGAGAAAGTGTTGTGGAAGTGGTATGCGCTGGACTCAGATAATCACAGTCAAACTGGTTTTGGAGGAAAGCAAACTCATTTTCTTTGTCAAGTGCTTAAGAAGTCAAGTTTATACATATAAATATCATGTTTGTTTGCAGCAATTGCTCTAGCATTCTGCCTAGAATACACAAATGTGTAGAGGTTTTGTCTGCATATCAAACTAATTAGCATTTCCAGCACAAAATGAATTAGCCTCTACTGAAATTCATTCAAAACCATAAAGACCATTGATAATATCAAGAAAACACAAAGCAGAGCTTGTAGCACCATGTTAGATTGAGTTAGCCATAACACAATAGGATATTTCTGCTTTCATCCAGTCATATCCGGAGTAAGTGTTGTGGAAGTGGTTTGCAATGGACTCAGATAATCGCTGTCAAAATGGTTTTCTAGAAAACCAAACTCGTAAGCTAAGGCGAGTACAAAAAATGTCATGTTTACACATATGAATATCATGTTTGTTTGCAGCAATTGCTCTAGCTTTATGCCTAGAAAACACGAATGTGTTGAGTTTGTGTCTTCATGTGGAACTAATAAGTGTTTCCCAGCACTAAAGAAAATATTCCCTTCTTAAATTCATTCAAAAGCATAAAGGACATTGATAATATCAGAAAACACAAAGCAGAGCTTGTAGCAAGATCTGGGATTGAGTTAGCCATAACACAAGAGGATGTTTCTGGTCTGAATCAGTCATATGCGCACAAAGGGTTGTGGAACTGGTATGCACTGGACTCAGATAATCACTGTCAAACTGGTTTTGGAGTAGAGCAAACTCATTTTCTTGGTCAAGTGGATAAAAAATCATGTTTACAAATATAAATATCATGTTTGTTTGCAGCAATTGCTCCAGCTTTATGCCTAGAAAACACGAATGTGTTGAGTTTGTGTCTGCATGTGAAGTACTTAGTGTTTCCTAGCACAAAAGAAAATATCCCCTGCTTAAAAGCATTCAAAACCATAAAGTCCATGGATAATATCAAGAAAACACAAAGCACGGCCTGTAGCACGATCTGGAATTGAGTTAGCCACAACACAAGAGGATATTTCTGGTTTCATCCAGTCATATCCGGAGAAAGTGTTGTGGAAGTGGTATGCGCTGGACTCAGATAATCACAGTCAAACTGGTTTTGGAGGAAAGCAAACTCATTTTCTTTGTCAAGTGGTTAAGAAGTCAAGTTTATACATATAAATATCATGTGTTTACAGCAATTGCTCTAGAATTCTGCCTAGAATACACAAATGTGTAGAGGTTTTTTCGGCATATTGAACTAATTAGCATTTCCAGCACAAAACAAAATTTCATCTACTGAAATTCATTCAAAAGCAGAAAGTCCATTGATAATATCAAGAAAACGCAAAGCAGAGCCAGTAGCACGATCTGGGATTGAGTTAGCCATAACACAGTAGGATATTTCTGGTTGCATCCAGTCACATCTGGGAAAAGTGTTGTGGAACTGGTATGCACTGGACTCAGATAATCACCGTAAAACTGGTTTTGGAGGAAAACAAACTCATTTTCTTGTCAAGTGTATAAAAATTCATGTTTACACATATATAAATATCATGTTTGTTTGCAGCAATTGCTCTAGCTTTATGCCTAGAAAACACAAATGTGTTGAGTTTGTGTCTTCATGTGGAACTAATAAGTGTTTCCCAGCACTAAAGAAAATATTCCCTTCTTAAATTCATTCAAAAGCATAAAGGACATTGATAATATCAGAAAACACAAAGCAGAGCTTGTAGCAAGATCTGGGATTGAGTTAGCCATAACACAAGAGGATGTTTCTGGTCTGAACCAGTCATATGCGCACAAAGGGTTGTGGAACTGGTATGCACTGGACTCAGATAATCACTGTCAAACTGGTTTTGGAGTAGAGCAAAGACATTTTCTTGGTCACGTGGATAAAAAGTCATGTTTACAAATATAAATATCATGTTTGTTTGCAGCAATTGCTCCAGCTTTCTGCCTGGAAAACACAAATGTGTAGAGGTTTTGTCTGCATATCGAACTAATTAGCATTTCCAGCACAAAACAAAATTTCGTCTACTGAAATTCATTCAAAAGCATAAAGTCCATTGATAATATCAAGAAAATGCAAAGTAGAGCCAGTAGCACGATCTGGGATTGAGTTAGCCATAACACAGGAGGATATTTCTGGTTGCATCCAGTCACATCTGGAAAAAGTGTTGTGGAACTGGTATGCACTGGACTCAGATAAGCGCCGTCAAACTGATTTTGTAGAAAACCAAACTCGTATTCGTGGGCAAGTGCAAAAAATGTCATGTTTACACATATAAATATCATGGTTGGTTGCCACAGTTGCTCTAGATATCTCCCAAGAAAACACGAATGTGTAGAGGTTTTGTCTACATATGGAACTAATTAGCATTTCCAGCACAAAATAAATTTTCTATTGAAAGTCATTCCAAAACGTAAAGTCCATTGAGAATATCTAGAAACCACAAACACAGAGTCTGCAGCAAGATCTGGGATGGAGGTAGCCATAACAAAGAGGATATTTCTGGTTTCATCCAGTCATATGCGGACAAAGTGTTGTGGAACTGGTATGCACTGGACTCAGATAATCACCGTCAAACTGGATTTGGAGTAAAGCAAACTCATTTTCTTGGTCAAGTGGATAAAAAGTCATGTTTATGAATATAAATATCATCTTTGTTTGCAGCAATTGCTCTACCTTTCTGCCTAGAAAACAGGAATGTGTTGAGTTTGTGTCTGCATGTGAAGTACTTAGTGTTTCCTAGCACAAAAGAAAATATCCCCTGCTTAAAAGCATTCAAAACCATAAAGTCCATGGATAATATCAAGAAAACACAAAGCACGGCCTGTAGCACGATCTGGAATTGAGTTAGCCACAACACAAGAGGATATTTCTGGTTTCATCCAGTCATATCCGGAGAAAGTGTTGTGGAAGTGGTATGCGCTGGACTCAGATAATCACAGTCAAACTGGTTTTGGAGGGAAGCAAACTCATTTTCTTTGTCAAGTGGTTAAGAAGTCAAGTTTATACATATAAATATCATGTTTGTTTGCAGCAATTGCTCTAGCATTCTGCCTAGAATACACAAATGTGTAGAGGTTTTGTCTGCATATCAAACTAATTAGCATTTCCAGCACAAAATGAATTAGCCTCTACTGAAATTCATTCAAAACCAGAAAGACCATTGATAATATCAAGAAAACACAAAGCAGAGCTTGTAGCACCATGTTAGATTGAGTTAGCCATAACACAATAGGATATTTCTGCTTTCATCCAGTCATATCCGGAGTAAGTGTTGTGGAAGTGGTTTGCAATGGACTCAGATAATCGCTGTCAAAATGGTTTTCTAGAAAACCAAACTCGTAAGCTAAGGCGAGTACAAAAAATGTCATGTTTACACATATGAATATCATGTTTGTTTGCAGCAATTGCTCTAGCTTTATGCCTAGAAAACACGAATGTGTTGAGTTTGTGTCTTCATGTGGAACTAATAAGTGTTTCCCAGCACTAAAGAAAATATTCCCTTCTTAAATTCATTCAAAAGCATAAAGGACATTGATAATATCAGAAAACACAAAGCAGAGCTTGTAGCAAGATCTGGGATTGAGTTAGCCATAACACAAGAGGATGTTTCTGGTCTGAACCAGTCATATGCGCACAAAGGGTTGTGGAACTGGTATGCACTGGACTCAGATAATCACTGTCAAACTGGTTTTGGAGTAGAGCAAAGACATTTACTTCGTCACGTGGATAAAAAGTCATGTTTACAAATATAAATATCGTGTTTGTTTGCAGCAATTGCTCCAGCTTTCTGCCTGGAAAACACAAATGTGTAGAGGTTTTGTCTGCATATCGAACTAATTAGCATTTCCAGCACAAAACAATATTTCGTCTACTGAAGTTTATTCAAAAGCATAAAGTCCATTGATAATATCAAGAAAATGCAAAGTAGAGCCAGTAGCACGATCTGGGATTGAGTTAGCCATAACACAGGAGGATATTTCTGGTTGCATCCAGTCACATCTGGAAAAAGTGTTGTGGAACTGGTATGCACTGGACTCAGATAAGCGCCGTCAAACTGATTTTGTAGAAAACCAAACTCGTATTCGTGGGCAAGTGCAAAAAATGTCATGTTTACACATATAAATATCATGGTTGGTTGCCACAGTTGCTCTAGATATCTCCCAAGAAAACACGAATGTGTAGAGGTTTTGTCTACATATGGAACTAATTAGCATTTCCAGCACAAAATAAATTTTCTATTGAAAGTCATTC
Organism: Lepus europaeus; assembly: GCF_033115175.1. Classification (NCBI taxonomy): domain Eukaryota; kingdom Metazoa; phylum Chordata; class Mammalia; order Lagomorpha; family Leporidae; genus Lepus; species Lepus europaeus. The sequence goes on along the minus strand of NW_026909213.1, from coordinate 3,916,736 downwards.
CAAAACGTAAAGTCCATTGAGAATATCTAGAAACCACAAACACAGAGTCTGCAGCAAGATCTGGGATGGAGGTAGCCATAACAAAGAGGATATTTCTGGTTTCATCCAGTCATATGCGGACAAAGTGTTGTGGAACTGGTATGCACTGGACTCAGATAATCACCGTCAAACTGGATTTGGAGTAAAGCAAACTCATTTTCTTGGTCAAGTGGATAAAAAGTCATGTTTATGAATATAAATATCATCTTTGCAGCAATTGCTCTACCTTTCTGCCTAGAAAACAGGAATGTGTTGAGTTTGTGTCTGCATGTGAAGTACTTAGTGTTTCCTAGCACAAAAGAAAATATCCCCTGCTTAAAAGCATTCAAAACCATAAAGTCCATGGATAATATCAAGAAAACACAAAGCACGGCCTGTAGCACGATCTGGAATTGAGTTAGCCACAACACAAGAGGATATTTCTGGTTTCATCCAGTCATATCCGGAGAAAGTGTTGTGGAAGTGGTATGCGCTGGACTCAGATAATCACAGTCAAACTGGTTTTGGAGGGAAGCAAACTCATTTTCTTTGTCAAGTGGTTAAGAAGTCAAGTTTATACATATAAATATCATGTTTGTTTGCAGCAATTGCTCTAGCATTCTGCCTAGAATACACAAATGTGTAGAGGTTTTGTCTGCATATCAAACTAATTAGCATTTCCAGCACAAAATGAATTAGCCTCTACTGAAATTCATTCAAAACCATAAAGACCATTGATAATATCAAGAAAACACAAAGCAGAGCTTGTAGCACCATGTTAGATTGAGTTAGCCATAACACAATAGGATATTTCTGCTTTCATCCAGTCATATCCGGAGTAAGTGTTGTGGAAGTGGTTTGCAATGGACTCAGATAATCGCTGTCAAAATGGTTTTCTAGAAAACCAAACTCGTAAGCTAAGGCGAGTACAAAAAATGTCATGTTTACACATATGAATATCATGTTTGTTTGCAGCAATTGCTCTAGCTTTATGCCTAGAAAACACGAATGTGTTGAGTTTGTGTCTTCATGTGGAACTAATAAGTGTTTCCCAGCACTAAAGAAAATATTCCCTTCTTAAATTCATTCAAAAGCATAAAGGACATTGATAATATCAGAAAACACAAAGCAGAGCTTGTAGCAAGATCTGGGATTGAGTTAGCCATAACACAAGAGGATGTTTCTGGTCTGAACCAGTCATATGCGCACAAAGGGTTGTGGAACTGGTATGCACTGGACTCAGATAATCACTGTCAAACTGGTTTTGGAGTAGAGCAAAGACATTTACTTCGTCACGTGGATAAAAAGTCATGTTTACAAATATAAATATCGTGTTTGTTTGCAGCAATTGCTCCAGCATTCTGCCTGGAAAACACAAATGTGTAGAGGTTTTGTCTGCATATCGAACTAATTAGCATTTCCAGCACAAAACAATATTTCGTCTACTGAAGTTTATTCAAAAGCATAAAGTCCATTGATAATATCAAGAAAATGCAAAGTAGAGCCAGTAGCACGATCTGGGATTGAGTTAGCCATAACACAGGAGGATATTTCTGGTTGCATCCAGTCACATCTGGAAAAAGTGTTGTGGAACTGGTATGCACTGGACTCAGATAAGCGCCGTCAAACTGATTTTGTAGAAAACCAAACTCGTATTCGTGGGCAAGTGCAAAAAATGTCATGTTTACACATATAAATATCATGGTTGGTTGCCACAGTTGCTCTAGATATCTCCCAAGAAAACACGAATGTGTAGAGGTTTTGTCTACATATGGAACTAATTAGCATTTCCAGCACAAAATAAATTTTCTATTGAAAGTCATTCCAAAACGTAAAGTCCATTGAGAATATCTAGAAACCACAAACACAGAGTCTGCAGCAAGATCTGGGATGGAGGTAGCCATAACAAAGAGGATATTTCTGGTTTCATCCAGTCATATGCGGACAAAGTGTTGTGGAACTGGTATGCACTGGACTCAGATAATCACCGTCAAACTGGATTTGGAGTAAAGCAAACTCATTTTCTTGGTCAAGTGGATAAAAAGTCATGTTTATGAATATAAATATCATCTTTGCAGCAATTGCTCTACCTTTCTGCCTAGAAAACAGGAATGTGTTGAGTTTGTGTCTGCATGTGAAGTACTTAGTGTTTCCTAGCACAAAAGAAAATATCCCCTGCTTAAAAGCATTCAAAACCATAAAGTCCATGGATAATATCAAGAAAACACAAAGCACGGCCTGTAGCACGATCTGGAATTGAGTTAGCCACAACACAAGAGGATATTTCTGGTTTCATCCAGTCATATCCGGAGAAAGTGTTGTGGAAGTGGTATGCGCTGGACTCAGATAATCACAGTCAAACTGGTTTTGGAGGGAAGCAAACTCATTTTCTTTGTCAAGTGGTTAAGAAGTCAAGTTTATACATATAAATATCATGTTTGTTTGCAGCAATTGCTCTAGCATTCTGCCTAGAATACACAAATGTGTAGAGGTTTTGTCTGCATATCAAACTAATTAGCATTTCCAGCACAAAATGAATTAGCCTCTACTGAAATTCATTCAAAACCATAAAGACCATTGATAATATCAAGAAAACACAAAGCAGAGCTTGTAGCACCATGTTAGATTGAGTTAGCCATAACACAATAGGATATTTCTGCTTTCATCCAGTCATATCCGGAGTAAGTGTTGTGGAAGTGGTTTGCAATGGACTCAGATAATCGCTGTCAAAATGGTTTTCTAGAAAACCAAACTCGTAAGCTAAGGCGAGTACAAAAAATGTCATGTTTACACATATGAATATCATGTTTGTTTGCAGCAATTGCTCTAGCTTTATGCCTAGAAAACACGAATGTGTTGAGTTTGTGTCTTCATGTGGAACTAATAAGTGTTTCCCAGCACTAAAGAAAATATTCCCTTCTTAAATTCATTCAAAAGCATAAAGGACATTGATAATATCAGAAAACACAAAGCAGAGCTTGTAGCAAGATCTGGGATTGAGTTAGCCATAACACAAGAGGATGTTTCTGGTCTGAACCAGTCATATGCGCACAAAGGGTTGTGGAACTGGTATGCACTGGACTCAGATAATCACTGTCAAACTGGTTTTGGAGTAGAGCAAAGACATTTACTTGGTCACGTGGATAAAAAGTCATGTTTACAAATATAAATATCATGTTTGTTTGCAGCAATTGCTCCAGCTTTATGCCTAGAAAACACGAATGTGTTGAGTTTGTGTCTGCATGTGAAGTACTTAGTGTTTCCTAGCACAAAAGAAAATATCCCCTGCTTAAAAGCATTCACAACCATAAAGTCCATGGATAATATCAAGAAAACACAAAGCACAGCCTGTAGCACGATCTGGAATTGAGTTAGCCACAACACAAGAGGATATTTCTGGTTTCATCCAGTCATATCCGGAGAAAGTGTTGTGGAAGTGGTATGCGCTGGACTCAGATAATCACAGTCAAACTGGTTTTGGAGGAAAGCAAACTCATTTTCTTTGTCAAGTGCTTAAGAAGTCAAGTTTATACATATAAATATCATGTGTTTACAGCAATTGCTCTAGAATTCTGCCTAGAATACACAAATGTGTAGAGGTTTTTTCGGCATATTGAACTAATTAGCATTTCCAGCACAAAACAAAATTTCATCTACTGAAATTCATTCAAAAGCAGAAAGTCCATTGATAATATCAAGAAAACGCAAAGCAGAGCCAGTAGCACGATATGGGATTGAGTTAGCCATAACACAGGAGGATATTTCTGGTTGCATCCAGTCACATCTGGGAAAAGTGTTGTGGAACTGGTATGCACTGGACTCAGATAATCACCGTAAAACTGGTTTTGGAGGAAAACAAACTCATTTTCTTGTCAAGTGTATAAAAATTCATGTTTACACATATATAAATATCATGTTTGTTTGCAGCAATTGCTCTAGCTTTATGCCTAGAAAACACAAATGTGTTGAGTTTGTGTCTTCATGTGGAACTAATAAGTGTTTCCCAGCACTAAAGAAAATATTCCCTTCTTAAATTCATTCAAAAGCATAAAGGACATTGATAATATCAGAAAACACAAAGCAGAGCTTGTAGCAAGATCTGGGATTGAGTTAGCCATAACACAAGAGGATATTTCTGGTCTGAACCAGTCATATGCGCACAAAGGGTTGTGGAACTGGTATGCACTGGACTCAGATAATCACTGTCAAACTGGTTTTGGAGTAGAGCAAAGACATTTTCTTGGTCACGTGGATAAAAAGTCATGTTTACAAATATAAATATCGTGTTTGTTTGCAGCAATTGCTCCAGCTTTCTGCCTGGAAAACACAAATGTGTAGAGGTTTTGTCTGCATATCGAACTAATTAGCATTTCCAGCACAAAACAAAATTTCGTCTACTGAAATTCATTCAAAAGCATAAAGTCCATTGATAATATCAAGAAAATGCAAAGTAGAGCCAGTAGCATGATCTGGGATTGAGTTAGCCATAACACAGGAGGATATTTCTGGTTGCATCCAGTCACATCTGGAAAAAGTGTTGTGGAACTGGTATGCACTGGACTCAGATAAGCGCCGTCAAACTGATTTTGTAGAAAACCAAACTCGTATTCGTGGGCAAGTGCAAAAAATGTCATGTTTACACATATAAATATCATGGTTGGTTGCCACAGTTGCTCTAGATATCTCCCAAGAAAACACGAATGTGTAGAGGTTTTGTCTACATATGGAACTAATTAGCATTTCCAGCACAAAATAAATTTTCTATTGAAAGTCATTCCAAAACGTAAAGTCCATTGAGAATATCTAGAAACCACAAACACAGAGTCTGCAGCAAGATCTGGGATGGAGGTAGCCATAACAAAGAGGATATTTCTGGTTTCATCCAGTCATATGCGGACAAAGTGTTGTGGAACTGGTATGCACTGGACTCAGATAATCACCGTCAAACTGGATTTGGAGTAAAGCAAACTCATTTTCTTGGTCAAGTGGATAAAAAGTCATGTTTATGAATATAAATATCATCTTTGTTTGCAGCAATTGCTCTACCTTTCTGCCTAGAAAACAGGAATGTGTTGAGTTTGTGTCTGCATGTGAAGTACTTAGTGTTTCCTAGCACAAAAGAAAATATCCCCTGCTTAAAAGCATTCAAAACCATAAAGTCCATGGATAATATCAAGAAAACACAAAGCACGGCCTGTAGCACGATCTGGAATTGAGTTAGCCACAACACAAGAGGATATTTCTGGTTTCATCCAGTCATATCCGGAGAAAGTGTTGTGGAAGTGGTATGCGCTGGACTCAGATAATCACAGTCAAACTGGTTTTGGAGGGAAGCAAACTCATTTTCTTTGTCAAGTGGTTAAGAAGTCAAGTTTATACATATAAATATCATGTTTGTTTGCAGCAATTGCTCTAGCATTCTGCCTAGAATACACAAATGTGTAGAGGTTTTGTCTGCATATCAAACTAATTAGCATTTCCAGCACAAAATGAATTAGCCTCTACTGAAATTCATTCAAAACCATAAAGACCATTGATAATATCAAGAAAACACAAAGCAGAGCTTGCAGCACCATGTTAGATTGAGTTAGCCATAACACAATAGGATATTTCTGCTTTCATCCAGTCATATCCGGAGTAAGTGTTGTGGAAGTGGTTTGCAATGGACTCAGATAATCGCTGTCAAAATGGTTTTCTAGAAAACCAAACTCGTAAGCTAAGGCGAGTACAAAAAATGTCATGTTTACACATATGAATATCATGTTTGTTTGCAGCAATTGCTCTAGCTTTATGCCTAGAAAACACGAATGTGTTGAGTTTGTGTCTTCATGTGGAACTAATAAGTGTTTCCCAGCACTAAAGAAAATATTCCCTTCTTAAATTCATTCAAAAGCATAAAGGACATTGATAATATCAGAAAACACAAAGCAGAGCTTGTAGCAAGATCTGGGATTGAGTTAGCCATAACACAAGAGGATGTTTCTGGTCTGAACCAGTCATATGCGCACAAAGGGTTGTGGAACTAGTATGCACTGGACTCAGATAATCACTGTCAAACTGGTTTTGGAGTAGAGCAAAGACATTTTCTTGGTCACGTGGATAAAAAGTCATGTTTACAAATATAAATATCGTGTTTGTTTGCAGCAATTGCTCCAGCTTTCTGCCTGGAAAACACAAATGTGTAGAGGTTTTGTCTGCATATCGAACTAATTAGCATTTCCAGCACAAAATGAATTAGACTCTACTGAAATTCATTCAAAACCATAAAGACCATTGATAATATCAAGAAAACACAAAGCAGAGCTTGTAGCACCATCTTAGATTGAGTTAGCCATAACACAATAGGATATTTCTGGTTTCATCCAGTCATATCCGGACAAAGTGTTGTGGAGCTAATATGCAATGGACTCAGAAAATCACCCTCTAACTTGTTTTGTAGAACAACAAACTCGTATTCTAAGGCGAGTACAAAAAATGTCATGTTTACACATATGAATATCATGTTTGTTTGCAGCAATTGCTCTAGCTTTATGCCTAGAAAACACGAATGTGTTGAGTTTGTGTCTTCATGTGGAACTAATAAGTGTTTCCCAGACTAAGGAAAATATTCCCTTCTTAAATTCATTCAAAAGCATAAAGGACATTGAAAATATCAGAAAACACAAAGCAGAGCTTGTAGCAAGATCTGGGATTGAGTTAGCCATAACACAAGAGGATGTTTCTGGTCTGAACCAGTCATATGCGCACAAAGGGTTGTGGAACTGGTATGCACTGGACTCAGATAATCACTGTCAAACTGGTTTTGGAGTAGAGCAAAGACATTTAATTGGTCACATGGATAAAAAGTCATGTTTACAAATATAAATATCATGTTTGTTTGCAGCAATTGCTCCAGCTTTATGCCTAGAAAACACGAATGTGTTGAGTTTGTGTCTGCATGTGAAGTACTTAGTGTTTCCTAGCACAAAAGAAAATATCCCCTGCTTAAAAGCATTCAAAACCATAAAGTCCATGGATAATATCAAGAAAACACAAAGCACGGCCTGTAGCACGATCTGGAATTGAGTTAGCCACAACACAAGAGGATATTTCTGGTTTCATCCAGTCCTATCCGGAGAAAGTGTTGTGGAAGTGGTATGCGCTGGACTCAGATAATCACAGTCAAACTGGTTTTGGAGGGAAGCAAACTCATTTTCTTTGTCAAGTGGTTAAGAAGTCAAGTTTATACATATAAATATCATGATTGTTTGCAGCAATTGCTCTAGCATTCTGCCTAGAATACACAAATGTGTAGAGGTTTTGTCTGCATATCAAACTAATTAGCATTTCCAGCACAAAATGAATTAGCCTCTACTGAAATTCATTCAAAACCATAAAGACCATTGATAATATCAAGAAAACACAAAGCAGAGCTTGTAGCACCATGTTAGATTGAGTTAGCCATAACACAATAGGATATTTCTGCTTTCATCCAGTCATATCCGGAGTAAGTGTTGTGGAAGTGGTTTGCAATGGACTCAGATAATCGCTGTCAAAATGGTTTTCTAGAAAACCAAACTCGTAAGCTAAGGCGAGTACAAAAAATGTCATGTTTACACATATGAATATCATGTTTGTTTGCAGCAATTGCTCTAGCTTTATGCCTAGAAAACACGAATGTGTTGAGTTTGTGTCTTCATGTGGAACTAATAAGTGTTTCCCAGCACTAAAGAAAATATTCCCTTCTTAAATTCATTCAAAAGCATAAAGGACATTGATAATATCAGAAAACACAAAGCAGAGCTTGTAGCAAGATCTGGGATTGAGTTAGCCATAACACAAGAGGATGTTTCTGGTCTGAACCAGTCATATGCGCACAAAGGGTTGTGGAACTGGTATGCACTGGACTCAGATAATCACTGTCAAACTGGTTTTGGAGTAGAGCAAAGACATTTTCTTGGTCACGTGGATAAAAAGTCATGTTTACAAATATAAATATCGTGTTTGTTTGCAGCAATTGCTCCAGCTTTCTGCCTGGAAAACACAAATGTGTAGAGGTTTTGTCTGCATATCGAACTAATTAGCATTTCCAGCACAAAACAAAATTTCGTCTACTGAAATTCATTCAAAAGCATAAAGTCCATTGATAATATCAAGAAAATGCAAAGTAGAGCCAGTAGCACGATCTGGGATTGAGTTAGCCATAACACAGGAGGATATTTCTGGTTGCATCCAGTCACATCTGGAAAAAGTGTTGTGGAACTGGTATGCACTGGACTCAGATAAGCGCCATCAAACTGATTTTGTAGAAAACCAAACTCGTATTCGTGGGCAAGTGCAAAAAATGTCATGTTTACACATATAAATATCATGGTTGGTTGCCACAGTTGCTCTAGATATCTCCCAAGAAAACACGAATGTGTAGAGGTTTTGTCTACCTATGGAACTAATTAGCATTTCCAGCACAAAATAAATTTTCTATTGAAAGTCATTCCAAAACGTAAAGTCCATTGAGAATATCTAGAAACCACAAACACAGAGTCTGCAGCAAGATCTGGGATGGAGGTAGCCATAACAAAGAGGATATTTCTGGTTTCATCCAGTCATATGCGGACAAAGTGTTGTGGAACTGGTATGCACTGGACTCAGATAATCACCGTCAAACTGGATTTGGAGTAAAGCAAACTCATTTTCTTGGTCAAGTGGATAAAAAGTCATGTTTATGAATATAAATATCATCTTTGTTTGCAGCAATTGCTCTACCTTTCTGCCTAGAAAACAGGAATGTGTTGAGTTTGTGTCTGCATGTGAAGTACTTAGTGTTTCCTAGCACAAAAGAAAATATCCCCTGCTTAAAAGCATTCAAAACCATAAAGTCCATGGATAATATCAAGAAAACACAAAGCACGGCCTGTAGCACGATCTGGAATTGAGTTAGCCACAACACAAGAGGATATTTCTGGTTTCATCCAGTCATATCCGGAGAAAGTGTTGTGGAAGTGGTATGCGCTGGACTCAGATAATCACAGTCAAACTGGTTTTGGAGGGAAGCAAACTCATTTTCTTTGTCAAGTGGTTAAGAAGTCAAGTTTATACATATAAATATCATGATTGTTTGCAGCAATTGCTCTAGCATTCTGCCTAGAATACACAAATGTGTAGAGGTTTTGTCTGCATATCAAACTAATTAGCATTTCCAGCACAAAATGAATTAGCCTCTACTGAAATTCATTCAAAACCATAAAGACCATTGATAATATCAAGAAAACACAAAGCAGAGCTTGTAGCACCATGTTAGATTGAGTTAGCCATAACACAATAGGATATTTCTGCTTTCATCCAGTCATATCCGGAGTAAGTGTTGTGGAAGTGGTTTGCAATGGACTCAGATAATCGCTGTCAAAATGGTTTTCTAGAAAACCAAACTCGTAAGCTAAGGCGAGTACAAAAAATGTCATGTTTACACATATGAATATCATGTTTGTTTGCAGGAATTGCTCTAGCTTTATGCCTAGAAAACACAAATGTGTTGAGTTTGTGTCTTCATGTGGAACTAATAAGTGTTTCCCAGCACTAAAGAAAATATTCCCTTCTTAAATTCATTCAAAAGCATAAAGGACATTGATAATATCAGAAAACACAAAGCAGAGCTTGTAGCAAGATCTGGGATTGAGTTAGCCATAACACAAGAGGATGTTTCTGGGCTGAACCAGTCATATGCGCACAAAGGGTTGTGGAACTAGTATGCACTGGACTCAGATAATCACTGTCAAACTGGTTTTGGAGTAGAGCAAAGACATTTTCTTGGTCACGTGGATAAAAAGTCATGTTTACAAATATAAATATCATGTTTGTTTGCAGCAATTGCTCCAGCTTTATGCCTAGAAAACACGAATGTGTTGAGTTTGTGTCTTCATGTGGAACTAATAAGTGTTTCCCAGCACTAAAGAAAATATTCCCTTCTTAAATTCATTCAAAAGCATAAAGGACATTGATAATATCAGAAAACACAAAGCAGAGCTTGTGGCAAGATCTGGGATTGAGTTAGCCATAACACAAGAGGATGTTTCTGGTCTGAACAGTCATATGCGCACAAAGGGTTGTGGAACTGGTATGCACTGGACTCAGATAATCACTGTCAAACTGGTTTTGGAGTAGAGCAAAGACATTTTCTTGGTCACGTGGATAAAAAGTCATGTTTACAAATATAAATATCATGTTTGTTTGCAGCAATTGCTCCAGCTTTATGCCTAGAAAACACGAATGTGTTGAGTTTGTGTCTGCATGTGAAGTACTTAGTGTTTCCTAGCACAAAAGAAAATATCCCCTGCTTAAAAGCATTCAAAACCATAAAGTCCATGGATAATATCAAGAAAACACAAAGCACGGCCTGTAGCACGATCTGGAATTGAGTTAGCCACAACACAAGAGGATATTTCTGGTTTCATCCAGTCATATCCGGAGAAAGTGTTGTGGAAGTGGTATGCGCTGGACTCAGATAATCACAGTCAAACTGGTTTTGGAGGAAAGCAAACTCATTTTCTTTGTCAAGTGCTTAAGAAGTCAAGTTTATACATATAAATATCATGTGTTTACAGCAATTGCTCTAGAATTCTGCCTAGAATACACAAATGTGTAGAGGTTTTTTTGGCATATTGAACTAATTAGCATTTCCAGCACTAAACAAAATTTCATCTACTGAAATTCATTCAAAACCAGAAAGTCCATTGATAATATCAAGAAAACGCAAAGCAGAGCCAGTAGCACGATCTGGGATTGAGTTAGCCATAACACAGGAGGATATTTCTGATTGCATCCAGTCACATCTGGGAAAAGTGTTGTGGAACTGGTATGCACTGGACTCAGATAATCACCGTAAAACTGGTTTTGGAGGAAACAAACTCATTTTCTTGTCAAGTGTATAAAAATTCATGTTTACACATATATAAATATCATGTTTGTTTGCAGCAATTGCTCTAGCTTTATGCCTAGAAAACACAAATGTGTTGAGTTTGTGTCTTCATGTGGAACTAATAAGTGTTTCCCAGCACTAAAGAAAATATTCCCTTCTTAAATTCATTCAAAAGCATAAAGGACATTGATAATATCAGAAAACACAAAGCAGAGCTTGTAGCAAGATCTGGGATTGAGTTAGCCATAACACAAGAGGATGTTTCTGGTCTGAACCAGTCATATGCGCACAAAGGGTTGTGGAACTGGTATGCACTGGACTCAGATAATCACTGTCAAACTGGTTTTGGAGTAGAGCAAAGACATTTTCTTGGTCATGTGGATAAAAAGTCATGTTTACAAATATAAATATCGTGTTTGTTTGCAGCAATTGCTCCAGCTTTCTGCCTGGAAAACACAAATGTGTAGAGGTTTTGTCTGCATATCGAACTAATTAGCATTTCCAGCACAAAACAAAATTTCGTCTACTGAAATTCATTCAAAAGCATAAAGTCCATTGATAATATCAAGAAAATGCAAAGTAGAGCCAGTAGCACGATCTGGGATTGAGTTAGCCATAACACAGGAGGATATTTCTGGTTGCATCCAGTCACATCTGGAAAAAGTGTTGTGGAACTGGTATGCACTGGACTCAGATAAGCGCCGTCAAACTGATTTTGTAGAAAACCAAACTCGTATTCGTGGGCAAGTGCAAAAAATGTCATGTTTACACATATAAATATCATGGTTGGTTGCCCCAGTTGCTCTAGATATCTCCCAAGAAAACACGAATGTGTAGAGGTTTTGTCTACATATGGAACTAATTAGCATTTCCAGCACAAAATAAATTTTCTATTGAAAGTCATTCCAAAACGTAAAGTCCATTGAGAATATCTAGAAACCACAAACACAGAGTCTGCAGCAAGATCTGGGATGGAGGTAGCCATAACAAAGAGGATATTTCTGGTTTCATCCAGTCATATGCGGACAAAGTGTTGTGGAACTGGTATGCACTGGACTCAGATAATCACCGTCAAACTGGATTTGGAGTAAAGCAAACTCATTTTCTTGGTCAAGTGGATAAAAAGTCATGTTTATGAATATAAATATCATCTTTGTTTGCAGCAATTGCTCTACCTTTCTGCCTAGAAAACAGGAATGTGTTGAGTTTGTGTCTGCATGTGAAGTACTTAGTGTTTCCTAGCACAAAAGAAAATATCCCCTGCTTAAAAGCATTCAAAACCATAAAGTCCATGGATAATATCAAGAAAACACAAAGCACGGCCTGTAGCACGATCTGGAATTGAGTTAGCCACAACACAAGAGGATATTTCTGGTTTCATCCAGTCCTATCCGGAGAAAGTGTTGTGGAAGTGGTATGCGCTGGACTCAGATAATCACAGTCAAACTGGTTTTGGAGGGAAGCAAACTCATTTTCTTTGTCAAGTGGTTAAGAAGTCAAGTTTATACATATAAATATCATGTTTGTTTGCAGCAATTGCTCTAGCATTCTGCCTAGAATACACAAATGTGTAGAGGTTTTGTCTGCATATCAAACTAATTAGCATTTCCAGCACAAAATGAATTAGCCTCTACTGAAATTCATTCAAAACCAGAAAGACCATTGATAATATCAAGAAAACACAAAGCAGAGCTTGTAGCACCATGTTAGATTGAGTTAGCCATAACACAATAGGATATTTCTGCTTTCATCCAGTCATATCCGGAGTAAGTGTTGTGGAAGTGGTTTGCAATGGACTCAGATAATCGCTGTCAAAATGGTTTTCTAGAAAACCAAACTCGTAAGCTAAGGCGAGTACAAAAAATGTCATGTTTACACATATGAATATCATGTTTGTTTGCAGCAATTGCTCTAGCTTTATGCCTAGAAAACACGAATGTGTTGAGTTTGTGTCTTCATGTGGAACTAATAAGTGTTTCCCAGCACTAAAGAAAATATTCCCTTCTTAAATTCATTCAAAAGCATAAAGGACATTGATAATATCAGAAAACACAAAGCAGAGCTTGTAGCAAGATCTGGGATTGAGTTAGCCATAACACAAGAGGATGTTTCTGGTCTGAACCAGTCATATGCGCACAAAGGGTTGTGGAACTGGTATGCACTGGACTCAGATAATCACTGTCAAACTGGTTTTGGAGTAGAGCAAAGACATTTTCTTGGTCACGTGGATAAAAAGTCATGTTTACAAATATAAATATCGTGTTTGTTTGCAGCAATTGCTCCAGCTTTCTGCCTGGAAAACACAAATGTGTAGAGGTTTTGTCTGCATATTGAACTAATTAGCATTTCCAGCACAAAACAAAATTTGGTCTACTGAAATTCATTCAAAAGCATAAAGTCCATTGATAATATCAAGAAAATGCAAAGTAGAGCCAGTAGCACGATCTGGGATTGAGTTAGCCATAACACAGGAGGATATTTCTGGTTGCATCCAGTCACATCTGGAAAAAGTGTTGTGGAACTGGTATGCACTGGACTCAGATAAGCGCCGTCAAACTGATTTTGTAGAAAACCAAACTCGTATTCGTGGGCAAGTGCAAAAAATGTCATGTTTACACATATAAATATCATGGTTGGTTGCCCCAGTTGCTCTAGATATCTCCCAAGAAAACACGAATGTGTAGAGGTTTTGTCTACATATGGAACTAATTAGCATTTCCAGCACAAAATAAATTTTCTATTGAAAGTCATTCCAAAACGTAAAGTCCATTGAGAATATCTAGAAACCACAAACACAGAGTCTGCAGCAAGATCTGGGATGGAGGTAGCCATAACAAAGAGGATATTTCTGGTTTCATCCAGTCATATGCGGACAAAGTGTTGTGGAACTGGTATGCACTGGACTCAGATAATCACCGTCAAACTGGATTTGGAGTAAAGCAAACTCATTTTCTTGGTCAAGTGGATAAAAAGTCATGTTTATGAATATAAATATCATCTTTGTTTGCAGCAATTGCTCTACCTTTCTGCCTAGAAAACAGGAATGTGTTGAGTTTGTGTCTGCATGTGAAGTACTTAGTGTTTCCTAGCACAAAAGAAAATATCCCCTGCTTAAAAGCATTCAAAACCATAAAGTCCATGGATAATATCAAGAAAACACAAAGCACGGCCTGTAGCACGATCTGGAATTGAGTTAGCCACAACACAAGAGGATATTTCTGGTTTCATCCAGTCATATCCGGAGAAAGTGTTGTGGAAGTGGTATGCGCTGGACTCAGATAATCACAGTCAAACTGGTTTTGGAGGGAAGCAAACTCATTTTCTTTGTCAAGTGGTTAAGAAGTCAAGTTTATACATATAAATATCATGTTTGTTTGCAGCAATTGCTCTAGCATTCTGCCTAGAATACACAAATGTGTAGAGGTTTTGTCTGCATATCAAACTAATTAGCATTTCCAGCACAAAATGAATTAGCCTCTACTGAAATTCATTCAAAACCAGAAAGACCATTGATAATATCAAGAAAACACAAAGCAGAGCTTGTAGCACCATGTTAGATTGAGTTAGCCATAACACAATAGGATATTTCTGCTTTCATCCAGTCATATCCGGAGTAAGTGTTGTGGAAGTGGTTTGCAATGGACTCAGATAATCGCTGTCAAAATGGTTTTCTAGAAAACCAAACTCGTAAGCTAAGGCGAGTACAAAAAATGTCATGTTTACACATATGAATATCATGTTTGTTTGCAGCAATTGCTCTAGCTTTATGCCTAGAAAACACAAATGTGTTGAGTTTGTGTCTTCATGTGGAACTAATAAGTGTTTCCCAGCACTAAAGAAAATATTCCCTTCTTAAATTCATTCAAAAGCATAAAGGACATTGATAATATCAGAAAACACAAAGCAGAGCTTGTAGCAAGATCTGGGATTGAGTTAGCCATAACACAAGAGGATGTTTCTGGTCTGAGCCAGTCATATGCGCACAAAGGGTTGTGGAACTGGTATGCACTGGACTCAGATAATCACTGTCAAACTGGTTTTGGAGTAGAGCAAAGACATTTTCTTGGTCACGTGGATAAAAAGTCATGTTTACAAATATAAATATCGTGTTTGTTTGCAGCAATTGCTCCAGCTTTCTGCCTGGAAAACACAAATGTGTAGAGGTTTTGTCTGCATATCGAACTAATTAGCATTTCCAGCACAAAACAAAATTTCGTCTACTGAAATTCATTCAAAAGCATAAAGTCCATTGATAATATCAAGAAAATGCAAAGTAGAGCCAGTAGTACGATCTGGGATTGAGTTAGCCATAACACAGGAGGATATTTCTGGTTGCATCCAGTCACATCTGGAAAAAGTGTTGTGGAACTGGTATGCACTGGACTCAGATAAGCACCGTCAAACTGATTTTGTAGAAAACCAAACTCGTATTCGTGGGCAAGTGCAAAAAATGTCATGTTTACACATATAAATATCATGGTTGGTTGCCACAGTTGCTCTAGATATCTCCCAAGAAAACACGAATGTGTAGAGGTTTTGTCTACATATGGAACTAATTAGCATTTCCAGCACAAAATAAATTTTCTATTGAAAGTCATTCCAAAACGTAAAGTCCACTGAGAATATCTACAAACCACAAACACAGAGTCTGCAGCAAGATCTGGGATGGAGGTAGCCATAACAAAGAGGATATTTCTGGTTTCATCCAGTCATATGCGGACAAAGTGTTGTGGAACTGGTATGCACTGGACTCAGATAATCACCGTCAAACTGGATTTGGAGTAAAGCAAACTCATTTTCTTGGTCAAGTGGATAAAAAGTCATGTTTATGAATATAAATATCATCTTTGTTTGCAGCAATTGCTCTACCTTTCTGCCTAGAAAACAGGAATGTGTTGAGTTTGTGTCTGCATGTGAAGTACTTAGTGTTTCCTAGCACAAAAGAAAATATCCCCTGCTTAAAAGCATTCAAAACCATAAAGTCCATGGATAATATCAAGAAAACACAAAGCACGGCCTGTAGCACAATCTGGAATTGAGTTAGCCACAACACAAGAGGATATTTCTGGTTTCATCCAGTCATATCCGGAGAAAGTGTTGTGGAAGTGGTATGCGCTGGACTCAGATAATCACAGTCAAACTGGTTTTGGAGGGAAGCAAACTCATTTTCTTTGTCAAGTGGTTAAGAAGTCAAGTTTATACATATAAATATCATGTTTGTTTGCAGCAATTGCTCTAGCATTCTGCCTAGAATACACAAATGTGTAGAGGTTTTGTCTGCATATCAAACTAATTAGCATTTCCAGCACAAAATGAATTAGCCTCTACTGAAATTCATTCAAAACCAGAAAGACCATTGATAATATCAAGAAAACACAAAGCAGAGCTTGTAGCACCATGTTAGATTGAGTTAGCCATAACACAATAGGATATTTCTGCTTTCATCCAGTCATATCCGGAGTAAGTGTTGTGGAAGTGGTTTGCAATGGACTCAGATAATCGCTGTCAAAATGGTTTTCTAGAAAACCAAACTCGTAAGCTAAGGCGAGTACAAAAAATGTCATGTTTACACATATGAATATCATGTTTGTTTGCAGCAATTGCTCTAGCTTTATGCCTAGAAAACACAAATGTGTTGAGTTTGTGTCTTCATGTGGAACTAATAAGTGTTTCCCAGCACTAAAGAAAATATTCCCTTCTTAAATTCATTCAAAAGCATAAAGGACATTGATAATATCAGAAAACACAAAGCAGAGCTTGTAGCAAGATCTGGGATTGAGTTAGCCATAACACAAGAGGATGTTTCTGGTCTGAGCCAGTCATATGCGCACAAAGGGTTGTGGAACTGGTATGCACTGGACTCAGATAATCACTGTCAAACTGGTTTTGGAGTAGAGCAAAGACATTTTCTTGGTCACGTGGATAAAAAGTCATGTTTACAAATATAAATATCGTGTTTGTTTGCAGCAATTGCTCCAGCTTTCTGCCTGGAAAACACAAATGTGTAGAGGTTTTGTCTGCATATCGAACTAATTAGCATTTCCAGCACAAAACAAAATTTCGTCTACTGAAATTCATTCAAAAGCATAAAGTCCATTGATAATATCAAGAAAATGCAAAGTAGAGCCAGTAGTACGATCTGGGATTGAGTTAGCCATAACACAGGAGGATATTTCTGGTTGCATCCAGTCACATCTGGAAAAAGTGTTGTGGAACTGGTATGCACTGGACTCAGATAAGCGCCGTCAAACTGATTTTGTAGAAAACCAAACTCGTATTCGTGGGCAAGTGCAAAAAATGTCATGTTTACACATATAAATATCATGGTTGGTTGCCACAGTTGCTCTAGATATCTCCCAAGAAAACACGAATGTGTAGAGGTTTTGTCTACATATGGAACTAATTAGCATTTCCAGCACAAAATAAATTTTCTATTGAAAGTCATTCCAAAACGTAAAGTCCATTGAGAATATCTAGAAACCACAAACACAGAGTCTGCAGCAAGATCTGGGATGGAGGTAGCCATAACAAAGAGGATATTTCTGGTTTCATCCAGTCATATGCGGACAAAGTGTTGTGGAACTGGTATGCACTGGACTCAGATAATCACCGTCAAACTGGATTTGGAGTAAAGCAAACTCATTTTCTTGGTCAAGTGGATAAAAAGTCATGTTTATGAATATAAATATCATCTTTGTTTGCAGCAATTGCTCTACCTTTCTGCCTAGAAAACAGGAATGTGTTGAGTTTGTGTCTGCATGTGAAGTACTTAGTGTTTCCTAGCACAAAAGAAAATATCCCCTGCTTAAAAGCATTCAAAACCATAAAGTCCATGGATAATATCAAGAAAACACAAAGCACGGCCTGTAGCACGATCTGGAATTGAGTTAGCCACAACACAAGAGGATATTTCTGGTTTCATCCAGTCATATCCGGAGAAAGTGTTGTGGAAGTGGTATGCGCTGGACTCAGATAATCACAGTCAAACTGGTTTTGGAGGGAAGAAAACTCATTTTCTTTGTCAAGTGGTTAAGAAGTCAAGTTTATACATATAAATATCATGTTTGTTTGCAGCAATTGCTCTAGCATTCTGCCTAGAATACACAAATGTGTAGAGGTTTTGTCTGCATATCAAACTAATTAGCATTTCCAGCACAAAATGAATTAGCCTCTACTGAAATTCATTCAAAACCAGAAAGACCATTGATAATATCAAGAAAACACAAAGCAGAGCTTGTAGCACCATGTTAGATTGAGTTAGCCATAACACAATAGGATATTTCTGCTTTCATCCAGTCATATCCGGAGTAAGTGTTGTGGAAGTGGTTTGCAATGGACTCAGATAATCGCTGTCAAAATGGTTTTCTAGAAAACCAAACTCGTAAGCTAAGGCGAGTACAAAAAATGTCATGTTTACACATATGAATATCATGATTGTTTGCAGCAATTGCTCTAGCTTTATGCCTAGAAAACACAAATGTGTTGAGTTTGTGTCTTCATGTGGAACTAATAAGTGTTTCCCAGCACTAAAGAAAATATTCCCTTCTTAAATTCATTCAAAAGCATAAAGGACATTGATAATATCAGAAAACACAAAGCAGAGCTTGTAGCAAGATCTGGGATTGAGTTAGCCATAACACAAGAGGATGTTTCTGGTCTGAACCAGTCATATGCGCACAAAGGGTTGTGGAACTGGTATGCACTGGACTCAGATAATCACTGTCAAACTGGTTTTGGAGTAGAGCAAAGACATTTTCTTGGTCACGTGGATAAAAAGTCATGTTTACAAATATAAATATCGTGTTTGTTTGCAGCAATTGCTCCAGCTTTCTGCCTGGAAAACACAAATGTGTAGAGGTTTTGTCTGCATATCGAACTAATTAGCATTTCCAGCACAAAACAAAATTTCATCTACTGAAATTCATTCAAAAGCATAAAGTCCATTGATAATATCAAGAAAATGCAAAGTAGAGCCAGTAGCACGATCTGGGATTGAGTTAGCCATAACACAGGAGGATATTTCTGGTTGCATCCAGTCACATCTGGAAAAAGTGTTGTGGAACTGGTATGCATTGGACTCAGATAAGCGCCGTCAAACTGATTTTGTAGAAAACCAAACTCGTATTCGTGGGCAAGTGCAAAAAATGTCATGTTTACACATATAAATATCATGGTTGGTTGCCACAGTTGCTCTAGATATCTCCCAAGAAAACACGAATGTGTAGAGGTTTTGTCTACATATGGAACTAATTAGCATTTCCAGCACAAAATAAATTTTCTATTGAAAGTCATTCCAAAACGTAAAGTCCATTGAGAATATCTAGAAACCACAAACACAGAGTCTGCAGCAAGATCTGGGATGGAGGTAGCCATAACAAAGAGGATATTTCTGGTTTCATCCAGTCATATGCGGACAAAGTGTTGTGGAACTGGTATGCACTGGACTCAGATAATCACCGTCAAACTGGATTTGGAGTAAAGCAAACTCATTTTCTTGGTCAAGTGGATAAAAAGTCATGTTTATGAATATAAATATCATCTTTGTTTGCAGCAATTGCTCTACCTTTCTGCCTAGAAAACAGGAATGTGTTGAGTTTGTGTCTGCATGTGAAGTACTTAGTGTTTCCTAGCACAAAAGAAAATATCCCCTGCTTAAAAGCATTCAAAACCATAAAGTCCATGGATAATATCAAGAAAACACAAAGCACGGCCTGTAGCACGATCTGGAATTGAGTTAGCCACAACACAAGAGGATATTTCTGGTTTCATCCAGTCATATCCGGAGAAAGTGTTGTGGAAGTGGTATGCGCTGGACTCAGATAATCACAGTCAAACTGGTTTTGGAGGGAAGCAAACTCATTTTCTTTGTCAAGTGGTTAAGAAGTCCAGTTTATACATATAAATATCATGTTTGTTTGCAGCAATTGCTCTAGCATTCTGCCTAGAATACACAAATGTGTAGAGGTTTTGTCTGCATATCAAACTAATTAGCATTTCCAGCACAAAATGAATTAGCCTCTACTGAAATTCATTCAAAACCAGAAAGACCATTGATAATATCAAGAAAACACAAAGCAGAGCTTGTAGCACCATGTTAGATTGAGTTAGCCATAACACAATAGGATATTTCTGCTTTCATCCAGTCATATCCGGAGTAAGTGTTGTGGAAGTGGTTTGCAATGGACTCAGATAATCGCTGTCAAAATGGTTTTCTAGAAAACCAAACTCGTAAGCTAAGGCGAGTACAAAAAATGTCATGTTTACACATATGAATATCATGATTGTTTGCAGCAATTGCTCTAGCTTTATGCCTAGAAAACACAAATGTGTTGAGTTTGTGTCTTCATGTGGAACTAATAAGTGTTTCCCAGCACTAAAGAAAATATTCCCTTCTTAAATTCATTCAAAAGCATAAAGGACATTGATAATATCAGAAAACACAAAGCAGAGCTTGTAGCAAGATCTGGGATTGAGTTAGCCATAACACAAGAGGATGTTTCTGGTCTGAACCAGTCATATGCGCACAAAGGGTTGTGGAACTGGTATGCACTGGACTCAGATAATCACTGTCAAACTGGTTTTGGAGTAGAGCAAAGACATTTTCTTGGTCACGTGGATAAAAAGTCATGTTTACAAATATAAATATCGTGTTTGTTTGCAGCAATTGCTCCAGCTTTCTGCCTGGAAAACACAAATGTGTAGAGGTTTTGTCTGCATATCGAACTAATTAGCATTTCCAGCACAAAACAAAATTTCATCTACTGAAATTCATTCAAAAGCATAAAGTCCATTGATAATATCAAGAAAATGCAAAGTAGAGCCAGTAGCACGATCTGGGATTGAGTTAGCCATAACACAGGAGGATATTTCTGGTTGCATCCAGTCACATCTGGAAAAAGTGTTGTGGAACTGGTATGCACTGGACTCAGATAAGCGCCGTCAAACTGATTTTGTAGAAAACCAAACTCGTATTCGTGGGCAAGTGCAAAAAATGTCATGTTTACACATATAAATATCATGGTTGGTTGCCACAGTTGCTCTAGATATCTCCCAAGAAAACACGAATGTGTAGAGGTTTTGTCTACATATGGAACTAATTAGCATTTCCAGCACAAAATAAATTTTCTATTGAAAGTCATTCCAAAACGTAAAGTCCATTGAGAATATCTAGAAACCACAAACACAGAGTCTGCAGCAAGATCTGGGATGGAGGTAGCCATAACAAAGAGGATATTTCTGGTTTCATCCAGTCATATGCGGACAAAGTGTTGTGGAACTGGTATGCACTGGACTCAGATAATCACCGTCAAACTGGATTTGGAGTAAAGCAAACTCATTTTCTTGGTCAAGTGGATAAAAAGTCATGTTTATGAATATAAATATCATCTTTGTTTGCAGCAATTGCTCTACCTTTCTGCCTAGAAAACAGGAATGTGTTGAGTTTGTGTCTGCATGTGAAGTACTTAGTGTTTCCTAGCACAAAAGAAAATATCCCCTGCTTAAAAGCATTCACAACCATAAAGTCCATGGATAATATCAAGAAAACACAAAGCACGGCCTGTAGCACGATCTGGAATTGAGTTAGCCACAACACAAGAGGATATTTCTGGTTTCATCCAGTCATATCCGGAGAAAGTGTTGTGGAAGTGGTATGCGCTGGACTCAGATAATCACAGTCAAACTGGTTTTGGAGGGAAGCAAACTCATTTTCTTTGTCAAGTGGTTAAGAAGTCCAGTTTATACATATAAATATCATGTTTGTTTGCAGCAATTGCTCTAGCATTCTGCCTAGAATACACAAATGTGTAGAGGTTTTGTCTGCATATCAAACTAATTAGCATTTCCAGCACAAAATGAATTAGCCTCTACTGAAATTCATTCAAAACCAGAAAGACCATTGATAATATCAAGAAAACACAAAGCAGAGCTTGTAGCACCATGTTAGATTGAGTTAGCCATAACACAATAGGATATTTCTGCTTTCATCCAGTCATATCCGGAGTAAGTGTTGTGGAAGTGGTTTGCAATGGACTCAGATAATCGCTGTCAAAATGGTTTTCTAGAAAACCAAACTCGTAAGCTAAGGCGAGTACAAAAAATGTCATGTTTACACATATGAATATCATGTTTGTTTGCAGCAATTGCTCTAGCTTTATGCCTAGAAAACACAAATGTGTTGAGTTTGTGTCTTCATGTGGAACTAATAAGTGTTTCCCAGCACTAAAGAAAATATTCCCTTCTTAAATTCATTCAAAAGCATAAAGGACATTGATAATATCAGAAAACACAAAGCAGAGCTTGTAGCAAGATCTGGGATTGAGTTAGCCATAACACAAGAGGATGTTTCTGGTCTGAACCAGTCATATGCGCACAAAGGGTTGTGGAACTGGTATGCACTGGACTCAGATAATCACTGTCAAACTGGTTTTGGAGTAGAGCAAAGACATTTTCTTGGTCACGTGGATAAAAAGTCATGTTTACAAATATAAATATCGTGTTTGTTTGCAGCAATTGCTCCAGCTTTCTGCCTGGAAAACACAAATGTGTAGAGGTTTTGTCTGCATATTGAACTAATTAGCATTTCCAGCACAAAACAAAATTTGGTCTACTGAAATTCATTCAAAAGCATAAAGTCCATTGATAATATCAAGAAAATGCAAAGTAGAGCCAGTAGCACGATCTGGGATTGAGTTAGCCATAACACAGGAGGATATTTCTGGTTGCATCCAGTCACATCTGGAAAAAGTGTTGTGGAACTGGTATGCACTGGACTCAGATAAGCGCCGTCAAACTGATTTTGTAGAAAACCAAACTCGTATTCGTGGGCAAGTGCAAAAAATGTCATGTTTACACATATAAATATCATGGTTGGTTGCCCCAGTTGCTCTAGATATCTCCCAAGAAAACACGAATGTGTAGAGGTTTTGTCTACATATGGAACTAATTAGCATTTCCAGCACAAAATAAATTTTCTATTGAAAGTCATTCCAAAACGTAAAGTCCATTGAGAATATCTAGAAACCACAAACACAGAGTCTGCAGCAAGATCTGGGATGGAGGTAGCCATAACAAAGAGGATATTTCTGGTTTCATCCAGTCATATGCGGACAAAGTGTTGTGGAACTGGTATGCACTGGACTCAGATAATCACCGTCAAACTGGATTTGGAGTAAAGCAAACTCATTTTCTTGGTCAAGTGGATAAAAAGTCATGTTTATGAATATAAATATCATCTTTGTTTGCAGCAATTGCTCTACCTTTCTGCCTAGAAAACAGGAATGTGTTGAGTTTGTGTCTGCATGTGAAGTACTTAGTGTTTCCTAGCACAAAAGAAAATATCCCCTGCTTAAAAGCATTCAAAACCATAAAGTCCATGGATAATATCAAGAAAACACAAAGCACGGCCTGTAGCACGATCTGGAATTGAGTTAGCCACAACACAAGAGGATATTTCTGGTTTCATCCAGTCATATCCGGAGAAAGTGTTGTGGAAGTGGTATGCGCTGGACTCAGATAATCACAGTCAAACTGGTTTTGGAGGGAAGCAAACTCATTTTCTTTGTCAAGTGGTTAAGAAGTCAAGTTTATACATATAAATATCATGTTTGTTTGCAGCAATTGCTCTAGCATTCTGCCTAGAATACACAAATGTGTAGAGGTTTTGTCTGCATATCAAACTAATTAGCATTTCCAGCACAAAATGAATTAGCCTCTACTGAAATTCATTCAAAACCAGAAAGACCATTGATAATATCAAGAAAACACAAAGCAGAGCTTGTAGCACCATGTTAGATTGAGTTAGCCATAACACAATAGGATATTTCTGCTTTCATCCAGTCATATCCGGAGTAAGTGTTGTGGAAGTGGTTTGCAATGGACTCAGATAATCGCTGTCAAAATGGTTTTCTAGAAAACCAAACTCATAAGCTAAGGCGAGTACAAAAAATGTCATGTTTACACATATGAATATCATGTTTGTTTGCAGCAATTGCTCTAGCTTTATGCCTAGAAAACACAAATGTGTTGAGTTTGTGTCTTCATGTGGAACTAATAAGTGTTTCCCAGCACTAAAGAAAATATTCCCTTCTTAAATTCATTCAAAAGCATAAAGGACATTGATAATATCAGAAAACACAAAGCAGAGCTTGTAGCAAGATCTGGGATTGAGTTAGCCATAACACAAGAGGATGTTTCTGGTCTGAGCCAGTCATATGCGCACAAAGGGTTGTGGAACTGGTATGCACTGGACTCAGATAATCACTGTCAAACTGGTTTTGGAGTAGAGCAAAGACATTTTCTTGGTCACGTGGATAAAAAGTCATGTTTACAAATATAAATATCGTGTTTGTTTGCAGCAATTGCTCCAGCTTTCTGCCTGGAAAACACAAATGTGTAGAGGTTTTGTCTGCATATCGAACTAATTAGCATTTCCAGCACAAAACAAAATTTCATCTACTGAAATTCATTCAAAAGCATAAAGTCCATTGATAATATCAAGAAAATGCAAAGTAGAGCCAGTAGCACGATCTGGGATTGAGTTAGCCATAACACAGGAGGATATTTCTGGTTGCATCCAGTCACATCTGGAAAAAGTGTTGTGGAACTGGTATGCACTGGACTCAGATAAGCGCCGTCAAACTGATTTTGTAGAAAACCAAACTCGTATTCGTGGGCAAGTGCAAAAAATGTCATGTTTACACATATAAATATCATGGTTGGTTGCCACAGTTGCTCTAGATATCTCCCAAGAAAACACGAATGTGTAGAGGTTTTGTCTACATATGGAACTAATTAGCATTTCCAGCACAAAATAAATTTTCTATTGAAAGTCATTCCAAAACGTAAAGTCCATTGAGAATATCTAGAAACCACAAACACAGAGTCTGCAGCAAGATCTGGGATGGAGGTAGCCATAACAAAGAGGATATTTCTGGTTTCATCCAGTCATATGCGGACAAAGTGTTGTGGAACTGGTATGCACTGGACTCAGATAATCACCGTCAAACTGGATTTGGAGTAAAGCAAACTCATTTTCTTGGTCAAGTGGATAAAAAGTCATGTTTATGAATATAAATATCATCTTTGTTTGCAGCAATTGCTCTACCTTTCTGCCTAGAAAACAGGAATGTGTTGAGTTTGTGTCTGCATGTGAAGTACTTAGTGTTTCCTAGCACAAAAGAAAATATCCCCTGCTTAAAAGCATTCAAAACCATAAAGTCCATGGATAATATCAAGAAAACACAAAGCACGGCCTGTAGCACGATCTGGAATTGAGTTAGCCACAACACAAGAGGATATTTCTGGTTTCATCCAGTCATATCCGGAGAAAGTGTTGTGGAAGTGGTATGCGCTGGACTCAGATAATCACAGTCAAACTGGTTTTGGAGGGAAGCAAACTCATTTTCTTTGTCAAGTGGTTAAGAAGTCAAGTTTATACATATAAATATCATGTTTGTTTGCAGCAATTGCTCTAGCATTCTGCCTAGAATACACAAATGTGTAGAGGTTTTGTCTGCATATCAAACTAATTAGCATTTCCAGCACAAAATGAATTAGCCTCTACTGAAATTCATTCAAAACCATAAAGACCATTGATAATATCAAGAAAACACAAAGCAGAGCTTGTAGCACCATGTTAGATTGAGTTAGCCATAACACAATAGGATATTTCTGCTTTCATCCAGTCATATCCGGAGTAAGTGTTGTGGAAGTGGTTTGCAATGGACTCAGATAATCGCTGTCAAAATGGTTTTCTAGAAAACCAAACTCGTAAGCTAAGGCGAGTACAAAAAATGTCATGTTTACACATATGAATATCATGTTTGTTTGCAGCAATTGCTCTAGCTTTATGCCTAGAAAACACGAATGTGTTGAGTTTGTGTCTTCATGTGGAACTAATAAGTGTTTCCCAGCACTAAAGAAAATATTCCCTTCTTAAATTCATTCAAAAGCATAAAGGACATTGATAATATCAGAAAACACAAAGCAGAGCTTGTAGCAAGATCTGGGATTGAGTTAGCCATAACACAAGAGGATGTTTCTGGTCTGAACCAGTCATATGCGCACAAAGGGTTGTGGAACTGGTATGCACTGGACTCAGATAATCACTGTCAAACTGGTTTTGGAGTAGAGCAAAGACATTTTCTTGGTCACGTGGATAAAAAGTCATGTTTACAAATATAAATATCGTGTTTGTTTGCAGCAATTGCTCCAGCTTTCTGCCTGGAAAACACAAATGTGTAGAGGTTTTGTCTGCATATTGAACTAATTAGCATTTCCAGCACAAAACAAAATTTGGTCTACTGAAATTCATTCAAAAGCATAAAGTCCATTGATAATATCAAGAAAATGCAAAGTAGAGCCAGTAGCACGATCTGGGATTGAGTTAGCCATAACACAGGAGGATATTTCTGGTTGCATCCAGTCACATCTGGAAAAAGTGTTGTGGAACTGGTATGCACTGGACTCAGATAAGCGCCGTCAAACTGATTTTGTAGAAAACCAAACTCGTATTCGTGGGCAAGTGCAAAAAATGTCATGTTTACACATATAAATATCATGGTTGGTTGCCCCAGTTGCTCTAGATATCTCCCAAGAAAACACGAATGTGTAGAGGTTTTGTCTACATATGGAACTAATTAGCATTTCCAGCACAAAATAAATTTTCTATTGAAAGTCATTCCAAAACGTAAAGTCCATTGAGAATATCTAGAAACCACAAACACAGAGTCTGCAGCAAGATCTGGGATGGAGGTAGCCATAACAAAGAGGATATTTCTGGTTTCATCCAGTCATATGCGGACAAAGTGTTGTGGAACTGGTATGCACTGGACTCAGATAATCACCGTCAAACTGGATTTGGAGTAAAGCAAACTCATTTTCTTGGTCAAGTGGATAAAAAGTCATGTTTATGAATATAAATATCATCTTTGTTTGCAGCAATTGCTCTACCTTTCTGCCTAGAAAACAGGAATGTGTTGAGTTTGTGTCTGCATGTGAAGTACTTAGTGTTTCCTAGCACAAAAGAAAATATCCCCTGCTTAAAAGCATTCAAAACCATAAAGTCCATGGATAATATCAAGAAAACACAAAGCACGGCCTGTAGCACGATCTGGAATTGAGTTAGCCACAACACAAGAGGATATTTCTGGTTTCATCCAGTCCTATCCGGAGAAAGTGTTGTGGAAGTGGTATGCGCTGGACTCAGATAATCACAGTCAAACTGGTTTTGGAGGGAAGCAAACTCATTTTCTTTGTCAAGTGGTTAAGAAGTCAAGTTTATACATATAAATATCATGTTTGTTTGCAGCAATTGCTCTAGCATTCTGCCTAGAATACACAAATGTGTAGAGGTTTTGTCTGCATATCAAACTAATTAGCATTTCCAGCACAAAATGAATTAGCCTCTACTGAAATTCATTCAAAACCAGAAAGACCATTGATAATATCAAGAAAACACAAAGCAGAGCTTGTAGCACCATGTTAGATTGAGTTAGCCATAACACAATAGGATATTTCTGCTTTCATCCAGTCATATCCGGAGTAAGTGTTGTGGAAGTGGTTTGCAATGGACTCAGATAATCGCTGTCAAAATGGTTTTCTAGAAAACCAAACTCATAAGCTAAGGCGAGTACAAAAAATGTCATGTTTACACATATGAATATCATGTTTGTTTGCAGCAATTGCTCTAGCTTTATGCCTAGAAAACACAAATGTGTTGAGTTTGTGTCTTCATGTGGAACTAATAAGTGTTTCCCAGCACTAAAGAAAATATTCCCTTCTTAAATTCATTCAAAAGCATAAAGGACATTGATAATATCAGAAAACACAAAGCAGAGCTTGTAGCAAGATCTGGGATTGAGTTAGCCATAACACAAGAGGATGTTTCTGGTCTGAACCAGTCATATGCGCACAAAGGGTTGTGGAACTGGTATGCACTGGACTCAGATAATCACTGTCAAACTGGTTTTGGAGTAGAGCAAAGACATTTTCTTGGTCACGTGGATAAAAAGTCATGTTTACAAATATAAATATCGTGTTTGTTTGCAGCAATTGCTCCAGCTTTCTGCCTGGAAAACACAAATGTGTAGAGGTTTTGTCTGCATATCGAACTAATTAGCATTTCCAGCAGAAAACAAAATTTCGTCTACTGAAATTCATTCAAAAGCATAAAGTCCATTGATAATATCAAGAAAATGCAAAGTAGAGCCAGTAGCACGATCTGGGATTGAGTTAGCCATAACACAGGAGGATATTTCTGGTTGCATCCAGTCACATCTGGAAAAAGTGTTGTGGAACTGGTATGCACTGGACTCAGATAAGCGCCGTCAAACTGATTTTGTAGAAAACCAAACTCGTATTAGTGGGCAAGTGCAAAAAATGTCATGTTTACTCATATAAATATCATGGTTGGTTGCCACAGTTGCTCTAGATATCTCCCAAGAAAACACGAATGTGTAGAGGTTTTGTCTACATATGGAACTAATTAGCATTTCCAGCACAAAATAAATTTTCTATTGAAAGTCATTCCAAAACGTAAAGTCCATTGAGAATATCTAGAAACCACAAACACAGAGTCTGCAGCAAGATCTGGGATGGAGGTAGCCATAACAAAGAGGGTATTTCTGGTTTCATCCAGTCATATGCGGACAAAGTGTTGTGGAACTGGTATGCACTGGACTCAGATAATCACCGTCAAACTGGATTTGGAGTAAAGCAAACTCATTTTCTTGGTCAAGTGGATAAAAAGTCATGTTTATGAATATAAATATCATCTTTGTTTGCAGCAATTGCTCTACCTTTCTGCCTAGAAAACAGGAATGTGTTGAGTTTGTGTCTGCATGTGAAGTACTTAGTGTTTCCTAGCACAAAAGAAAATATCCCCTGCTTAAAAGCATTCAAAACCATAAAGTCCATGGATAATATCAAGAAAACACAAAGCACGGCCTGTAGCACGATCTGGAATTGAGTTAGCCACAACACAAGAGGATATTTCTGGTTTCATCCAGTCCTATCCGGAGAAAGTGTTGTGGAAGTGGTATGCGCTGGACTCAGATAATCACAGTCAAACTGGTTTTGGAGGGAAGCAAACTCATTTTCTTTGTCAAGTGGTTAAGAAGTCCAGTTTATACATATAAATATCATGTTTGTTTGCAGCAATTGCTCTAGCATTCTGCCTAGAATACACAAATGTGTAGAGGTTTTGTCTGCATATCAAACTAATTAGCATTTCCAGCACAAAATGAATTAGCCTCTACTGAAATTCATTCAAAACCATTAAAACCATTGATAATATCAAGAAAACACAAAGCAGAGCTTGTAGCACCATGTTAGATTGAGTTAGCCATAACACAATAGGATATTTCTGCTTTCATCCAGTCATATCCGGAGTAAGTGTTGTGGAAGTGGTTTGCAATGGACTCAGATAATCGCTGTCAAAATGGTTTTCTAGAAAACCAAACTCATAAGCTAAGGCGAGTACAAAAAATGTCATGTTTACACATATGAATATCATGTTTGTTTGCAGCAATTGCTCTAGCTTTATGCCTAGAAAACACAAATGTGTTGAGTTTGTGTCTTCATGTGGAACTAATAAGTGTTTCCCAGCACTAAAGAAAATATTCCCTTCTTAAATTCATTCAAAAGCATAAAGGACATTGATAATATCAGAAAACACAAAGCAGAGCTTGTAGCAAGATCTGGGATTGAGTTAGCCATAACACAAGAGGATGTTTCTGGTCTGAACCAGTCATATGCGCACAAAGGGTTGTGGAACTGGTATGCACTGGACTCAGATAATCACTGTCAAACTGGTTTTGGAGTAGAGCAAAGACATTTTCTTGGTCACGTGGATAAAAAGTCATGTTTACAAATATAAATATCGTGTTTGTTTGCAGCAATTGCTCCAGCTTTCTGCCTGGAAAACACAAATGTGTAGAGGTTTTGTCTGCATATCGAACTAATTAGCATTTCCAGCACAAAACAAAATTTCGTCTACTGAAATTCATTCAAAAGCATAAAGTCCATTGATAATATCAAGAAAATGCAAAGTAGAGCCAGTAGCACGATCTGGGATTGAGTTAGCCATAACACAGGAGGATATTTCTGGTTGCATCCAGTCACATCTGGAAAAAGTGTTGTGGAACTGGTATGCACTGGACTCAGATAAGCGCCGTCAAACTGATTTTGTAGAAAACCAAACTCGTATTCGTGGGCAAGTGCAAAAAATGTCATGTTTACACATATAAATATCATGGTTGGTTGCCACAGTTGCTCTAGATATCTCCCAAGAAAACACGAATGTGTAGAGGTTTTGTCTACATATGGAACTAATTAGCATTTCCAGCACAAAATAAATTTTCTATTGAAAGTCATTCCAAAACGTAAAGTCCATTGAGAATATCTAGAAACCACAAACACAGAGTCTGCAGCAAGATCTGGGATGGAGGTAGCCATAACAAAGAGGATATTTCTGGTTTCATCCAGTCATATGCGGACAAAGTGTTGTGGAACTGGTATGCACTGGACTCAGATAATCACCGTCAAACTGGATTTGGAGTAAAGCAAACTCATTTTCTTGGTCAAGTGGATAAAAAGTCATGTTTATGAATATAAATATCATCTTTGTTTGCAGCAATTGCTCTACCTTTCTGCCTAGAAAACAGGAATGTGTTGAGTTTGTGTCTGCATGTGAAGTACTTAGTGTTTCCTAGCACAAAAGAAAATATCCCCTGCTTAAAAGCATTCAAAACCATAAAGTCCATGGATAATATCAAGAAAACACAAAGCACGGCCTGTAGCACGATCTGGAATTGAGTTAGCCACAACACAAGAGGATATTTCTGGTTTCATCCAGTCATATCCGGAGAAAGTGTTGTGGAAGTGGTATGCGCTGGACTCAGATAATCACAGTCAAACTGGTTTTGGAGGGAAGCAAACTCATTTTCTTTGTCAAGTGGTTAAGAAGTCAAGTTTATACATATAAATATCATGTTTGTTTGCAGCAATTGCTCTAGCATTCTGCCTAGAATACACAAATGTGTAGAGGTTTTGTCTGCATATCAAACTAATTAGCATTTCCAGCACAAAATGAATTAGCCTCTACTGAAATTCATTCAAAACCAGAAAGACCATTGATAATATCAAGAAAACACAAAGCAGAGCTTGTAGCACCATGTTAGATTGAGTTAGCCATAACACAATAGGATATTTCTGCTTTCATCCAGTCATATCCGGAGTAAGTGTTGTGGAAGTGGTTTGCAATGGACTCAGATAATCGCTGTCAAAATGGTTTTCTAGAAAACCAAACTCGTAAGCTAAGGCGAGTACAAAAAATGTCATGTTTACACATATGAATATCATGTTTGTTTGCAGCAATTGCTCTAGCTTTATGCCTAGAAAACACGAATGTGTTGAGTTTGTGTCTTCATGTGGAACTAATAAGTGTTTCCCAGCACTAAAGAAAATATTCCCTTCTTAAATTCATTCAAAAGCATAAAGGACATTGATAATATCAGAAAACACAAAGCAGAGCTTGTAGCACGATCTGGGATTGAGTTAGCCATAACACAAGAGGATGTTTCTGGTCTGAGCCAGTCATATGCGCACAAAGGGTTGTGGAACTGGTATGCACTGGACTCAGATAATCACTGTCAAACTGGATTTGGAGTAGAGCAAAGACATTTACTTGGTCACATGGATAAAAAGTCATGTTTACAAATATAAATATCATGTTTGTTTGCAGCAATTGCTCCAGCTTTATGCCTAGAAAACACGAATGTGTTGAGTTTGTGTCTGCATGTGAAGTACTTAGTGTTTCCTAGCACAAAAGAAAATATCCCCTGCTTAAAAGCATTCAAAACCATAAAGTCCATGGATAATATCAAGAAAACACAAAGCACGGCCTGTAGCACGATCTGGAATTGAGTTAGCCACAACACAAGAGGATATTTCTGGTTTCATCCAGTCATATCCGGAGAAAGTGTTGTGGAAGTGGTATGCGCTGGACTCAGATAATCACAGTCAAACTGGTTTTGGAGGAAAGCAAACTCATTTTCTTTGTCAAGTGCTTAAGAAGTCAAGTTTATACATATAAATATCATGTGTTTACAGCAATTGCTCTAGAATTCTGCCTAGAATACACAAATGTGTAGAGGTTTTTTCGGCATATTGAACTAATTAGCATTTCCAGCACAAAATGAATTAGCCTCTACTGAAATTCATTCAAAACCAGAAAGTCCATTGATAATATCAAGAAAACACAAAGCAGAGCTTGTAGCACCATGTTAGATTGAGTTAGCCATAACACAATAGGATATTTCTGCTTTCATCCAGTCATATCCGGAGTAAGTGTTGTGGAAGTGGTTTGCAATGGACTCAGATAATTGCTGTCAAAATGGTTTTCTAGAAAACCAAACTCATAAGCTAAGGCGAGTACAAAAAATGTCATGTTTACACATATGAATATCATGTTTGTTTGCAGCAATTGCTCTAGCTTTATGCCTAGAAAACACAAATGTGTTGAGTTTGTGTCTTCATGTGGAACTAATAAGTGTTTCCCAGCACTAAAGAAAATATTCCCTTCTTAAATTCATTCAAAAGCATAAAGGACATTGATAATATCAGAAAACACAAAGCAGAGCTTGTAGCAAGATCTGGGATTGAGTTAGCCATAACACAAGAGGATGTTTCTGGTTTGAGCCAGTCATATGCGCACAAAGGGTTGTGGAACTGGTATGCACTGGACTCAGATAATCACTGTCAAACTGGTTTTGGAGTAGAGCAAAGACATTTTCTTGGTCACGTGGATAAAAAGTCATGTTTACAAATATAAATATCGTGTTTGTTTGCAGCAATTGCTCCAGCTTTCTGCCTGGAAAACACAAATGTGTAGAGGTTTTGTCTGCATATCGAACTAATTAGCATTTCCAGCACAAAACAAAATTTCATCTACTGAAATTCATTCAAAAGCATAAAGGACATTGATAATATCAAGAAAATGCAAAGTAGAGCCAGTAGCACGATCTGGGATTGAGTTAGCCATAACACAGGAGGATATTTCTGGTTGCATCCAGTCACATCTGGAAAAAGTGTTGTGGAACTGGTATGCACTGGACTCAGATAAGCGCCGTCAAACTGATTTTGTAGAAAACCAAACTCGTATTCGTGGGCAAGTGCAAAAAATGTCATGTTTACACATATAAATATCATGGTTGGTTGCCACAGTTGCTCTAGATATCTCCCAAGAAAACACGAATGTGTAGAGGTTTTGTCTACATATGGAACTAATTAGCATTTCCAGCACAAAATAAATTTTCTATTGAAAGTCATTCCAAAACGTAAAGTCCATTGAGAATATCTAGAAACCACAAACACAGAGTCTGCAGCAAGATCTGGGATGGAGGTAGCCATAACAAAGAGGATATTTCTGGTTTCATCCAGTCATATGCGGACAAAGTGTTGTGGAACTGGTATGCACTGGACTCAGATAATCACCGTCAAACTGGATTTGGAGTAAAGCAAACTCATTTTCTTGGTCAAGTGGATAAAAAGTCATGTTTATGAATATAAATATCATCTTTGTTTGCAGCAATTGCTCTACCTTTCTGCCTAGAAAACAGGAATGTGTTGAGTTTGTGTCTGCATGTGAAGTACTTAGTGTTTCCTAGCACAAAAGAAAATATCCCCTGCTTAAAAGCATTCAAAACCATAAAGTCCATGGATAATATCAAGAAAACACAAAGCACGGCCTGTAGCACGATCTGGAATTGAGTTAGCCACAACACAAGAGGATATTTCTGGTTTCATCCAGTCATATCCGGAGAAAGTGTTGTGGAAGTGGTATGCGCTGGACTCAGATAATCACAGTCAAACTGGTTTTGGAGGGAAGCAAACTCATTTTCTTTGTCAAGTGGTTAAGAAGTCAAGTTTATACATATAAATATCATGTTTGTTTGCAGCAATTGCTCTAGCATTCTGCCTAGAATACACAAATGTGTAGAGGTTTTGTCTGCATATCAAACTAATTAGCATTTCCAGCACAAAATGAATTAGCCTCTACTGAAATTCATTCAAAACCAGAAAGACCATTGATAATATCAAGAAAACACAAAGCAGAGCTTGTAGCACCATGTTAGATTGAGTTAGCCATAACACAATAGGATATTTCTGCTTTCATCCAGTCATATCCGGAGTAAGTGTTGTGGAAGTGGTTTGCAATGGACTCAGATAATCGCTGTCAAAATGGTTTTCTAGAAAACCAAACTCGTAAGCTAAGGCGAGTACAAAAAATGTCATGTTTACACATATGAATATCATGTTTGTTTGCAGCAATTGCTCTAGCTTTATGCCTAGAAAACACGAATGTGTTGAGTTTGTGTCTTCATGTGGAACTAATAAGTGTTTCCCAGCACTAAAGAAAATATTCCCTTCTTAAATTCATTCAAAAGCATAAAGGACATTGATAATATCAGAAAACACAAAGCAGAGCTTGTAGCACGATCTGGGATTGAGTTAGCCATAACACAAGAGGATGTTTCTGGTCTGAGCCAGTCATATGCGCACAAAGGGTTGTGGAACTGGTATGCACTGGACTCAGATAATCACTGTCAAACTGGATTTGGAGTAGAGCAAAGACATTTACTTGGTCACATGGATAAAAAGTCATGTTTACAAATATAAATATCATGTTTGTTTGCAGCAATTGCTCCAGCTTTATGCCTAGAAAACACGAATGTGTTGAGTTTGTGTCTGCATGTGAAGTACTTAGTGTTTCCTAGCACAAAAGAAAATATCCCCTGCTTAAAAGCATTCAAAACCATAAAGTCCATGGATAATATCAAGAAAACACAAAGCACGGCCTGTAGCACGATCTGGAATTGAGTTAGCCACAACACAAGAGGATATTTCTGGTTTCATCCAGTCATATCCGGAGAAAGTGTTGTGGAAGTGGTATGCGCTGGACTCAGATAATCACAGTCAAACTGGTTTTGGAGGAAAGCAAACTCATTTTCTTTGTCAAGTGCTTAAGAAGTCAAGTTTATACATATAAATATCATGTGTTTACAGCAATTGCTCTAGAATTCTGCCTAGAATACACAAATGTGTAGAGGTTTTTTCGGCATATTGAACTAATTAGCATTTCCAGCACAAAATGAATTAGCCTCTACTGAAATTCATTCAAAACCAGAAAGTCCATTGATAATATCAAGAAAACACAAAGCAGAGCTTGTAGCACCATGTTAGATTGAGTTAGCCATAACACAATAGGATATTTCTGCTTTCATCCAGTCATATCCGGAGTAAGTGTTGTGGAAGTGGTTTGCAATGGACTCAGATAATTGCTGTCAAAATGGTTTTCTAGAAAACCAAACTCATAAGCTAAGGCGAGTACAAAAAATGTCATGTTTACACATATGAATATCATGTTTGTTTGCAGCAATTGCTCTAGCTTTATGCCTAGAAAACACAAATGTGTTGAGTTTGTGTCTTCATGTGGAACTAATAAGTGTTTCCCAGCACTAAAGAAAATATTCCCTTCTTAAATTCATTCAAAAGCATAAAGGACATTGATAATATCAGAAAACACAAAGCAGAGCTTGTAGCAAGATCTGGGATTGAGTTAGCCATAACACAAGAGGATGTTTCTGGTTTGAGCCAGTCATATGCGCACAAAGGGTTGTGGAACTGGTATGCACTGGACTCAGATAATCACTGTCAAACTGGTTTTGGAGTAGAGCAAAGACATTTTCTTGGTCACGTGGATAAAAAGTCATGTTTACAAATATAAATATCGTGTTTGTTTGCAGCAATTGCTCCAGCTTTCTGCCTGGAAAACACAAATGTGTAGAGGTTTTGTCTGCATATCGAACTAATTAGCATTTCCAGCACAAAACAAAATTTCATCTACTGAAATTCATTCAAAAGCATAAAGGACATTGATAATATCAAGAAAATGCAAAGTAGAGCCAGTAGCACGATCTGGGATTGAGTTAGCCATAACACAGGAGGATATTTCTGGTTGCATCCAGTCACATCTGGAAAAAGTGTTGTGGAACTGGTATGCACTGGACTCAGATAAGCGCCGTCAAACTGATTTTGTAGAAAACCAAACTCGTATTCGTGGGCAAGTGCAAAAAATGTCATGTTTACACATATAAATATCATGGTTGGTTGCCACAGTTGCTCTAGATATCTCCCAAGAAAACACGAATGTGTAGAGGTTTTGTCTACATATGGAACTAATTAGCATTTCCAGCACAAAATAAATTTTCTATTGAAAGTCATTCCAAAACGTAAAGTCCATTGAGAATATCTAGAAACCACAAACACAGAGTCTGCAGCAAGATCTGGGATGGAGGTAGCCATAACAAAGAGGATATTTCTGGTTTCATCCAGTCATATGCGGACAAAGTGTTGTGGAACTGGTATGCACTGGACTCAGATAATCACCGTCAAACTGGATTTGGAGTAAAGCAAACTCATTTTCTTGGTCAAGTGGATAAAAAGTCATGTTTATGAATATAAATATCATCTTTGTTTGCAGCAATTGCTCTACCTTTCTGCCTAGAAAACAGGAATGTGTTGAGTTTGTGTCTGCATGTGAAGTACTTAGTGTTTCCTAGCACAAAAGAAAATATCCCCTGCTTAAAAGCATTCAAAACCATAAAGTCCATGGATAATATCAAGAAAACACAAAGCACGGCCTGTAGCACGATCTGGAATTGAGTTAGCCACAACACAAGAGGATATTTCTGGTTTCATCCAGTCATATCCGGAGAAAGTGTTGTGGAAGTGGTATGCGCTGGACTCAGATAATCACAGTCAAACTGGTTTTGGAGGGAAGCAAACTCATTTTCTTTGTCAAGTGGTTAAGAAGTCAAGTTTATACATATAAATATCATGTTTGTTTGCAGCAATTGCTCTAGCATTCTGCCTAGAATACACAAATGTGTAGAGGTTTTGTCTGCATATCAAACTAATTAGCATTTCCAGCACAAAATGAATTAGCCTCTACTGAAATTCATTCAAAACCAGAAAGACCATTGATAATATCAAGAAAACACAAAGCAGAGCTTGTAGCACCATGTTAGATTGAGTTAGCCATAACACAATAGGATATTTCTGCTTTCATCCAGTCATATCCGGAGTAAGTGTTGTGGAAGTGGTTTGCAATGGACTCAGATAATCGCTGTCAAAATGGTTTTCTAGAAAACCAAACTCGTAAGCTAAGGCGAGTACAAAAAATGTCATGTTTACACATATGAATATCATGTTTGTTTGCAGCAATTGCTCTAGCTTTATGCCTAGAAAACACGAATGTGTTGAGTTTGTGTCTTCATGTGGAACTAATAAGTGTTTCCCAGCACTAAAGAAAATATTCCCTTCTTAAATTCATTCAAAAGCATAAAGGACATTGATAATATCAGAAAACACAAAGCAGAGCTTGTAGCACGATCTGGGATTGAGTTAGCCATAACACAAGAGGATGTTTCTGGTCTGAGCCAGTCATATGCGCACAAAGGGTTGTGGAACTGGTATGCACTGGACTCAGATAATCACTGTCAAACTGGATTTGGAGTAGAGCAAAGACATTTACTTGGTCACATGGATAAAAAGTCATGTTTACAAATATAAATATCATGTTTGTTTGCAGCAATTGCTCCAGCTTTATGCCTAGAAAACACGAATGTGTTGAGTTTGTGTCTGCATGTGAAGTACTTAGTGTTTCCTAGCACAAAAGAAAATATCCCCTGCTTAAAAGCATTCAAAACCATAAAGTCCATGGATAATATCAAGAAAACACAAAGCACGGCCTGTAGCACGATCTGGAATTGAGTTAGCCACAACACAAGAGGATATTTCTGGTTTCATCCAGTCATATCCGGAGAAAGTGTTGTGGAAGTGGTATGCGCTGGACTCAGATAATCACAGTCAAACTGGTTTTGGAGGAAAGCAAACTCATTTTCTTTGTCAAGTGCTTAAGAAGTCAAGTTTATACATATAAATATCATGTGTTTACAGCAATTGCTCTAGAATTCTGCCTAGAATACACAAATGTGTAGAGGTTTTTTCGGCATATTGAACTAATTAGCATTTCCAGCACAAAATGAATTAGCCTCTACTGAAATTCATTCAAAACCAGAAAGTCCATTGATAATATCAAGAAAACACAAAGCAGAGCTTGTAGCACCATGTTAGATTGAGTTAGCCATAACACAATAGGATATTTCTGCTTTCATCCAGTCATATCCGGAGTAAGTGTTGTGGAAGTGGTTTGCAATGGACTCAGATAATCGCTGTCAAAATGGTTTTCTAGAAAACCAAACTCGTAAGCTAAGGCGAGTACAAAAAATGTCATGTTTACACATATGAATATCATGTTTGTTTGCAGCAATTGCTCTAGCTTTATGCCTAGAAAACACAAATGTGTTGAGTTTGTGTCTTCATGTGGAACTAATAAGTGTTTCCCAGCACTAAAGAAAATATTCCCTTCTTAAATTCATTCAAAAGCATAAAGGACATTGATAATATCAGAAAACACAAAGCAGAGCTTGTAGCAAGATCTGGGATTGAGTTAGCCATAACACAAGAGGATGTTTCTGGTCTGAACCAGTCATATGCGCACAAAGGGTTGTGGAACTGGTATGCACTGGACTCAGATAATCACTGTCAAACTGGTTTTGGAGGAAAGCAAACTCATTTTCTTGGTCACGTGGATAAAAAGTCATGTTTACAAATATAAATATCGTGTTTGTTTGCAGCAATTGCTCCAGCTTTCTGCCTGGAAAACACAAATGTGTAGAGGTTTTGTCTGCATATTGAACTAATTAGCATTTCCAGCACAAAACAAAATTTCGTCTACTGAAATTCATTCAAAAGCATAAAGTCCATTGATAATATCAAGAAAATGCAAAGTAGAGCCAGTAGCACGATCTGGGATTGAGTTAGCCATAACACAGGAGGATATTTCTGGTTGCATCCAGTCACATCTGGAAAAAGTGTTGTGGAACTGGTATGCACTGGACTCAGATAAGCGCCGTCAAACTGATTTTGTAGAAAACCAAACTCGTATTCGTGGGCAAGTGCAAAAAATGTCATGTTTACACATATAAATATCATGGTTGGTTGCCACAGTTGCTCTAGATATCTCCCAAGAAAACACGAATGTGTAGAGGTTTTGTCTACATATGGAACTAATTAGCATTTCCAGCACAAAATAAATTTTCTATTGAAAGTCATTCCAAAACGTAAAGTCCACTGAGAATATCTACAAACCACAAACACAGAGTCTGCAGCAAGATCTGGGATGGAGGTAGCCATAACAAAGAGGATATTTCTGGTTTCATCCAGTCATATGCGGACAAAGTGTTGTGGAACTGGTATGCACTGGACTCAGATAATCACCGTCAAACTGGATTTGGAGTAAAGCAAACTCATTTTCTTGGTCAAGTGGATAAAAAGTCATGTTTATGAATATAAATATCATCTTTGTTTGCAGCAATTGCTCTACCTTTCTGCCTAGAAAACAGGAATGTGTTGAGTTTGTGTCTGCATGTGAAGTACTTAGTGTTTCCTAGCACAAAAGAAAATATCCCCTGCTTAAAAGCATTCAAAACCATAAAGTCCATGGATAATATCAAGAAAACACAAAGCACGGCCTGTAGCACGATCTGGAATTGAGTTAGCCACAACACAAGAGGATATTTCTGGTTTCATCCAGTCATATCCGGAGAAAGTGTTGTGGAAGTGGTATGCGCTGGACTCAGATAATCACAGTCAAACTGGTTTTGGAGGGAAGCAAACTCATTTTCTTTGTCAAGTGGTTAAGAAGTCAAGTTTATACATATAAATATCATGTTTGTTTGCAGCAATTGCTCTAGCATTCTGCCTAGAATACACAAATGTGTAGAGGTTTTGTCTGCATATCAAACTAATTAGCATTTCCAGCACAAAATGAATTAGCCTCTACTGAAATTCATTCAAAACCAGAAAGACCATTGATAATATCAAGAAAACACAAAGCAGAGCTTGTAGCACCATGTTAGATTGAGTTAGCCATAACACAATAGGATATTTCTGCTTTCATCCAGTCATATCCGGAGTAAGTGTTGTGGAAGTGGTTTGCAATGGACTCAGATAATCGCTGTCAAAATGGTTTTCTAGAAAACCAAACTCGTAAGCTAAGGCGAGTACAAAAAATGTCATGTTTACTCATATGAATATCATGTTTGTTTGCAGCAATTGCTCTAGCTTTATGCCTAGAAAACACGAATGTGTTGAGTCTGTGTCTTCATGTGGAACTAATAAGTGTTTCCCAGCACTAAAGAAAATATTCCCTTCTTAAATTCATTCAAAAGCATAAAGGACATTGATAATATCAGAAAACACAAAGCAGAGCTTGTAGCAAGATCTGGGATTGAGTTAGCCATAACACAAGAGGATGTTTCTGGTCTGAACCAGTCATATGCGCACAAAGGGTTGTGGAACTGGTATGCACTGGACTCAGATAATCACTGTCAAACTGGTTTTGGAGTAGAGCAAAGATATTTACTTGGTCACATGGATAAAAAGTCATGTTTACAAATATAAATATCATGTTTGTTTGCAGCAATTGCTCCAGCTTTATGCCTAGAAAACACGAATGTGTTGAGTTTGTGTCTGCATGTGAAGTACTTAGTGTTTCCTAGCACAAAAGAAAATATCCCCTGCTTAAAAGCATTCAAAACCATAAAGTCCATGGATAATATCAAGAAAACACAAAGCATGGCCTGTAGCACGATCTGGAATTGAGTTAGCCACAACACAAGAGGATATTTCTGGTTTCATCCAGTCATATCCGGAGAAAGTGTTGTGGAAGTGGTATGCGCTGGACTCAGAAATCACAGTAAAACTGGTTTTGGAGGAAAGCAAACTCATTTTCTTTGTCAAGTGCTTAAGAAGTCAAGTTTATACATATAAATATCATGTGTTTACAGCAATTGCTCTAGAATTCTGCCTAGAATACACAAATGTGTAGAGGTTTTTTCGGCATATTGAACTAATTAGCATTTCCAGCACAAAACAAAATTGCCTCTACTGAAATTCATTCAAAACCAGAAAGTCCATTGATAATATCAAGAAAACGCAAAGCAGAGCCAGTAGCACGATCTGGGATTGAGTTAGCCATAACACAGGAGGATATTTCTGGTTGCATCCAGTCACATCTGGGAAAAGTGTTGTGGAACTGGTATGCACTGGACTCAGATAATCACCGTAAAACTGGATTTGGAGGAAAACAAACTCATTTTCTTGTCAAGTGTATAAAAATTCATGTTTACACATATATAAATATCATGTTTGTTTGCAGCAATTGCTCTAGCTTTATGCCTAGAAAACACAAATGTGTTGAGTTTGTGTCTTCATGTGGAACTAATAAGTGTTTCCCAGCACTAAAGAAAATATTCCCTTCTTAAATTCATTCAAAAGCATAAAGGACATTGATAATATCAGAAAACACAAAGCAGAGCCAGTAGCACGATCTGGGATTGAGTTAGCCATAACACAGGAGGATATTTCTGGTTGCATCCAGTCACATCTGGAAAAAGTGTTGTGGAACTGGTATGCACTGGACTCAGATAAGCGCCGTCAAACTGATTTTGTAGAAAACCAAACTCGTATTCGTGGGCAAGTGCAAAAAATGTCATGTTTACACATATAAATATCATGGTTGGTTGCCACATTTGCTCTAGATATCTCCCAAGAAAACACGAATGTGTAGAGGTTTTGTCTACATATGGAACTAATTAGCATTTCCAGCACAAAATAAATTTTCTATTGAAAGTCATTCCAAAACGTAAAGTCCATTGAGAATATCTAGAAACCACAAACACAGAGTCTGCAGCAAGATCTGGGATGGAGGTAGCCATAACAAAGAGGATATTTCTGGTTTCATCCAGTCATATGCGGACAAAGTGTTGTGGAACTGGTATGCACTGGACTCAGATAATCACCGTCAAACTGGATTTGGAGTAAAGCAAACTCATTTTCTTGGTCAAGTGGATAAAAAGTCATGTTTATGAATATAAATATCATCTTTGTTTGCAGCAATTGCTCTACCTTTCTGCCTAGAAAACAGGAATGTGTTGAGTTTGTGTCTGCATGTGAAGTACTTAGTGTTTCCTAGCACAAAAGAAAATATCCCCTGCTTAAAAGCATTCAAAACCATAAAGTCCATGGATAATATCAAGAAAACACAAAGCACGGCCTGTAGCACGATCTGGAATTGAGTTAGCCACAACACAAGAGGATATTTCTGGTTTCATCCAGTCATATCCGGAGAAAGTGTTGTGGAAGTGGTATGCGCTGGACTCAGATAATCACAGTCAAACTGGTTTTGGAGGGAAGCAAACTCATTTTCTTTGTCAAGTGGTTAAGAAGTCAAGTTTATACATATAAATATCATGTTTGTTTGCAGCAATTGCTCTAGCATTCTGCCTAGAATACACAAATGTGTAGAGGTTTTGTCTGCATATCAAACTAATTAGCATTTCCAGCACAAAATGAATTAGCCTCTACTGAAATTCATTCAAAACCAGAAAGACCATTGATAATATCAAGAAAACACAAAGCAGAGCTTGTAGCACCATGTTAGATTGAGTTAGCCATAACACAATAGGATATTTCTGCTTTCATCCAGTCATATCCGGAGTAAGTGTTGTGGAAGTGGTTTGCAATGGACTCAGATAATCGCTGTCAAAATGGTTTTCTAGAAAACCAAACTCGTAAGCTAAGGCGAGTACAAAAAATGTCATGTTTACTCATATGAATATCATGTTTGTTTGCAGCAATTGCTCTAGCTTTATGCCTAGAAAACACGAATGTGTTGAGTCTGTGTCTTCATGTGGAACTAATAAGTGTTTCCCAGCACTAAAGAAAATATTCCCTTCTTAAATTCATTCAAAAGCATAAAGGACATTGATAATATCAGAAAACACAAAGCAGAGCTTGTAGCAAGATCTGGGATTGAGTTAGCCATAACACAAGAGGATGTTTCTGGTCTGAACCAGTCATATGCGCACAAAGGGTTGTGGAACTGGTATGCACTGGACTCAGATAATCACTGTCAAACTGGTTTTGGAGTAGAGCAAAGATATTTACTTGGTCACATGGATAAAAAGTCATGTTTACAAATATAAATATCATGTTTGTTTGCAGCAATTGCTCCAGCTTTATGCCTAGAAAACACGAATGTGTTGAGTTTGTGTCTGCATGTGAAGTACTTAGTGTTTCCTAGCACAAAAGAAAATATCCCCTGCTTAAAAGCATTCAAAACCATAAAGTCCATGGATAATATCAAGAAAACACAAAGCATGGCCTGTAGCACGATCTGGAATTGAGTTAGCCACAACACAAGAGGATATTTCTGGTTTCATCCAGTCATATCCGGAGAAAGTGTTGTGGAAGTGGTATGCGCTGGACTCAGAAATCACAGTAAAACTGGTTTTGGAGGAAAGCAAACTCATTTTCTTTGTCAAGTGCTTAAGAAGTCAAGTTTATACATATAAATATCATGTGTTTACAGCAATTGCTCTAGAATTCTGCCTAGAATACACAAATGTGTAGAGGTTTTTTCGGCATATTGAACTAATTAGCATTTCCAGCACAAAACAAAATTTCATCTACTGAAATTCATTCAAAACCAGAAAGTCCATTGATAATATCAAGAAAACGCAAAGCAGAGCCAGTAGCACGATCTGGGATTGAGTTAGCCATAACACAGGAGGATATTTCTGGTTGCATCCAGTCACATCTGGGAAAAGTGTTGTGGAACTGGTATGCACTGGACTCAGATAATCACCGTAAAACTGGATTTGGAGGAAAACAAACTCATTTTCTTGTCAAGTGTATAAAAATTCATGTTTACACATATATAAATATCATGTTTGTTTGCAGCAATTGCTCTAGCTTTATGCCTAGAAAACACAAATGTGTTGAGTTTGTGTCTTCATGTGGAACTAATAAGTGTTTCCCAGCACTAAAGAAAATATTCCCTTCTTAAATTCATTCAAAAGCATAAAGGACATTGATAATATCAGAAAACACAAAGCAGAGCCAGTAGCACGATCTGGGATTGAGTTAGCCATAACACAGGAGGATATTTCTGGTTGCATCCAGTCACATCTGGAAAAAGTGTTGTGGAACTGGTATGCACTGGACTCAGATAAGCGCCGTCAAACTGATTTTGTAGAAAACCAAACTCGTATTCGTGGGCAAGTGCAAAAAATGTCATGTTTACACATATAAATATCATGGTTGGTTGCCACATTTGCTCTAGATATCTCCCAAGAAAACACGAATGTGTAGAGGTTTTGTCTACATATGGAACTAATTAGCATTTCCAGCACAAAATAAATTTTCTATTGAAAGTCATTCCAAAACATAAAGTCCATTGAGA
The DNA here is from genome assembly GCF_033115175.1 of Lepus europaeus. Classification (NCBI taxonomy): domain Eukaryota; kingdom Metazoa; phylum Chordata; class Mammalia; order Lagomorpha; family Leporidae; genus Lepus; species Lepus europaeus. The sequence goes on along the minus strand of NW_026909213.1, from coordinate 3,872,394 downwards.
ATATCTAGAAACCACAAACACAGAGTCTGCAGCAAGATCTTGGATGGAGGTAGCCATAACAAAGAGGATATTTCTGGTTTCATCCAGTCATATGCGGACAAAGTGTTGTGGAACTGGTATGCACTGGACTCAGATAATCACCGTCAAACTGGATTTGGAGTAAAGCAAACTCATTTTCTTGGTCAAGTGGATAAAAAGTCATGTTTATGAATATAAATATCATCTTTGTTTGCAGCAATTGCTCTACCTTTCTGCCTAGAAAACAGGAATGTGTTGAGTTTGTGTCTGCATGTGAAGTACTTAGTGTTTCCTAGCACAAAAGAAAATATCCCCTGCTTAAAAGCATTCAAAACCATAAAGTCCATGGATAATATCAAGAAAACACAAAGCACGGCCTGTAGCACGATCTGGAATTGAGTTAGCCACAACACAAGAGGATATTTCTGGTTTCATCCAGTCATATCCGGAGAAAGTGTTGTGGAAGTGGTATGCGCTGGACTCAGATAATCACAGTCAAACTGGTTTTGGAGGGAAGCAAACTCATTTTCTTTGTCAAGTGGTTAAGAAGTCAAGTTTATACATATAAATATCATGTTTGTTTGCAGCAATTGCTCTAGCATTCTGCCTAGAATACACAAATGTGTAGAGGTTTTGTCTGCATATCAAACTAATTAGCATTTCCAGCACAAAATGAATTAGCCTCTACTGAAATTCATTCAAAACCAGAAAGACCATTGATAATATCAAGAAAACACAAAGCAGAGCTTGTAGCACCATGTTAGATTGAGTTAGCCATAACACAATAGGATATTTCTGCTTTCATCCAGTCATATCCGGAGTAAGTGTTGTGGAAGTGGTTTGCAATGGACTCAGATAATCGCTGTCAAAATGGTTTTCTAGAAAACCAAACTCGTAAGCTAAGGCGAGTACAAAAAATGTCATGTTTACTCATATGAATATCATGTTTGTTTGCAGCAATTGCTCTAGCTTTATGCCTAGAAAACACGAATGTGTTGAGTCTGTGTCTTCATGTGGAACTAATAAGTGTTTCCCAGCACTAAAGAAAATATTCCCTTCTTAAATTCATTCAAAAGCATAAAGGACATTGATAATATCAGAAAACACAAAGCAGAGCTTGTAGCAAGATCTGGGATTGAGTTAGCCATAACACAAGAGGATGTTTCTGGTCTGAACCAGTCATATGCGCACAAAGGGTTGTGGAACTGGTATGCACTGGACTCAGATAATCACTGTCAAACTGGTTTTGGAGTAGAGCAAAGATATTTACTTGGTCACATGGATAAAAAGTCATGTTTACAAATATAAATATCATGTTTGTTTGCAGCAATTGCTCCAGCTTTATGCCTAGAAAACACGAATGTGTTGAGTTTGTGTCTGCATGTGAAGTACTTAGTGTTTCCTAGCACAAAAGAAAATATCCCCTGCTTAAAAGCATTCAAAACCATAAAGTCCATGGATAATATCAAGAAAACACAAAGCATGGCCTGTAGCACGATCTGGAATTGAGTTAGCCACAACACAAGAGGATATTTCTGGTTTCATCCAGTCATATCCGGAGAAAGTGTTGTGGAAGTGGTATGCGCTGGACTCAGAAATCACAGTAAAACTGGTTTTGGAGGAAAGCAAACTCATTTTCTTTGTCAAGTGGTTAAGAAGTCAAGTTTATACATATAAATATCATGTGTTTACAGCAATTGCTCTAGCATTCTGCCTAGAATACACAAATGTGTAGAGGTTTTTTCGGCATATTGAACTAATTAGCATTTCCAGCACAAAACAAAATTTCATCTACTGAAATTCATTCAAAACCAGAAAGTCCATTGATAATATCAAGAAAACGCAAAGCAGAGCCAGTAGCACGATCTGGGATTGAGTTAGCCATAACACAGGAGGATATTTCTGGTTGCATCCAGTCACATCTGGGAAAAGTGTTGTGGAACTGGTATGCACTGGACTCAGATAATCACCGTAAAACTGGTTTTGGAGGAAAACAAACTCATTTTCTTGTCAAGTGTATAAAAATTCATGTTTACACATATATAAATATCATGTTTGTTTGCAGCAATTGCTCTAGCTTTATGCCTAGAAAACACAAATGTGTTGAGTTTGTGTCTTCATGTGGAACTAATAAGTGTTTCCCAGCACTAAAGAAAATATTCCCTTCTTAAATTCATTCAAAAGCATAAAGGACATTGATAATATCAGAAAACACAAAGCAGAGCTTGTAGCAAGATCTGGGATTGAGTTAGCCATAACACAAGAGGATGTTTCTGGTCTGAACCAGTCATATGCGCACAAAGGGTTGTGGAACTGGTATGCACTGGACTCAGATAATCACTGTCAAACTGGTTTTGGAGTAGAGCAAAGATATTTACTTGGTCACATGGATAAAAAGTCATGTTTACAAATATAAATATCATGTTTGTTTGCAGCAATTGCTCCAGCTTTATGCCTAGAAAACACGAATGTGTTGAGTTTGTGTCTGCATGTGAAGTACTTAGTGTTTCCTAGCACAAAAGAAAATATCCCCTGCTTAAAAGCATTCAAAACCATAAAGTCCATGGATAATATCAAGAAAACACAGAGCATGGCCTGTAGCACGATCTGGAATTGAGTTAGCCACAACACAAGAGGATATTTCTGGTTTCATCCAGTCATATCCGGAGAAAGTGTTGTGGAAGTGGTATGCGCTGGACTCAGAAATCACAGTAAAACTGGTTTTGGAGGAAAGCAAACTCATTTTCTTTGTCAAGTGCTTAAGAAGTCAAGTTTATACATATAAATATCATGTGTTTACAGCAATTGCTCTAGAATTCTGCCTAGAATACACAAATGTGTAGAGGTTTTTTCGGCATATTGAACTAATTAGCATTTCCAGCACAAAACAAAATTTCATCTACTGAAATTCATTCAAAACCAGAAAGTCCATTGATAATATCAAGAAAACGCAAAGCAGAGCCAGTAGCACGATCTGGGATTGAGTTAGCCATAACACAGGAGGATATTTCTGGTTGCATCCAGTCACATCTGGGAAAAGTGTTGTGGAACTGGTATGCACTGGACTCAGATAATCACCGTAAAACTGGATTTGGAGGAAAACAAACTCATTTTCTTGTCAAGTGTATAAAAATTCATGTTTACACATATATAAATATCATGTTTGTTTGCAGCAATTGCTCTAGCTTTATGCCTAGAAAACACAAATGTGTTGAGTTTGTGTCTTCATGTGGAACTAATAAGTGTTTCCCAGCACTAAAGAAAATATTCCCTTCTTAAATTCATTCAAAAGCATAAAGGACATTGATAATATCAGAAAACACAAAGCAGAGCCAGTAGCACGATCTGGGATTGAGTTAGCCATAACACAGGAGGATATTTCTGGTTGCATCCAGTCACATCTGGAAAAAGTGTTGTGGAACTGGTATGCACTGGACTCAGATAAGCGCCGTCAAACTGATTTTGTAGAAAACCAAACTCGTATTCGTGGGCAAGTGCAAAAAATGTCATGTTTACACATATAAATATCATGGTTGGTTGCCACATTTGCTCTAGATATCTCCCAAGAAAACACGAATGTGTAGAGGTTTTGTCTACATATGGAACTAATTAGCATTTCCAGCACAAAATAAATTTTCTATTGAAAGTCATTCCAAAACGTAAAGTCCATTGAGAATATCTAGAAACCACAAACACAGAGTCTGCAGCAAGATCTGGGATGGAGGTAGCCATAACAAAGAGGATATTTCTGGTTTCATCCAGTCATATGCGGACAAAGTGTTGTGGAACTGGTATGCACTGGACTCAGATAATCACCGTCAAACTGGATTTGGAGTAAAGCAAACTCATTTTCTTGGTCAAGTGGATAAAAAGTCATGTTTATGAATATAAATATCATCTTTGTTTGCAGCAATTGCTCTACCTTTCTGCCTAGAAAACAGGAATGTGTTGAGTTTGTGTCTGCATGTGAAGTACTTAGTGTTTCCTAGCACAAAAGAAAATATCCCCTGCTTAAAAGCATTCAAAACCATAAAGTCCATGGATAATATCAAGAAAACACAAAGCACGGCCTGTAGCACGATCTGGAATTGAGTTAGCCACAACACAAGAGGATATTTCTGGTTTCATCCAGTCATATCCGGAGAAAGTGTTGTGGAAGTGGTATGCGCTGGACTCAGATAATCACAGTCAAACTGGTTTTGGAGGGAAGCAAACTCATTTTCTTTGTCAAGTGGTTAAGAAGTCAAGTTTATACATATAAATATCATGTTTGTTTGCAGCAATTGCTCTAGCATTCTGCCTAGAATACACAAATGTGTAGAGGTTTTGTCTGCATATCAAACTAATTAGCATTTCCAGCACAAAATGAATTAGCCTCTACTGAAATTCATTCAAAACCATAAAGACCATTGATAATATCAAGAAAACACAAAGCAGAGCTTGTAGCACCATGTTAGATTGAGTTAGCCATAACACAATAGGATATTTCTGCTTTCATCCAGTCATATCCGGAGTAAGTGTTGTGGAAGTGGTTTGCAATGGACTCAGATAATCGCTGTCAAAATGGTTTTCTAGAAAACCAAACTCGTAAGCTAAGGCGAGTACAAAAAATGTCATGTTTACTCATATGAATATCATGTTTGTTTGCAGCAATTGCTCTAGCTTTATGCCTAGAAAACACGAATGTGTTGAGTCTGTGTCTTCATGTGGAACTAATAAGTGTTTCCCAGCACTAAAGAAAATATTCCCTTCTTAAATTCATTCAAAAGCATAAAGGACATTGATAATATCAGAAAACACAAAGCAGAGCTTGTAGCAAGATCTGGGATTGAGTTAGCCATAACACAAGAGGATGTTTCTGGTCTGAACCAGTCATATGCGCACAAAGGGTTGTGGAACTGGTGTGCACTGGACTCAGATAATCACTGTCAAACTGGTTTTGGAATAGAGCAAAGATATTTACTTGGTCACATGGATAAAAAGTCATGTTTACAAATATAAATATCATGTTTGTTTGCAGCAATTGCTCCAGCTTTATGCCTAGAAAACACGAATGTGTTGAGTTTGTGTCTGCATGTGAAGTACTTAGTGTTTCCTAGCACAAAAGAAAATATCCCCTGCTTAAAAGCATTCAAAACCATAAAGTCCATGGATAATATCAAGAAAACACAAAGCATGGCCTGTAGCACGATCTGGAATTGAGTTAGCCACAACACAAGAGGATATTTCTGGTTTCATCCAGTCATATCCGGAGAAAGTGTTGTGGAAGTGGTATGCGCTGGACTCAGAAATCACAGTAAAACTGGTTTTGGAGGAAAGCAAACTCATTTTCTTTGTCAAGTGGTTAAGAAGTCAAGTTTATACATATAAATATCATGTGTTTACAGCAATTGCTCTAGCATTCTGCCTAGAATACACAAATGTGTAGAGGTTTTTTCGGCATATTGAACTAATTAGCATTTCCAGCACAAAACAAAATTTCATCTACTGAAATTCATTCAAAACCAGAAAGTCCATTGATAATATCAAGAAAACGCAAAGCAGAGCCAGTAGCACGATCTGGGATTGAGTTAGCCATAACACAGGAGGATATTTCTGGTTGCATCCAGTCACATCTGGGAAAAGTGTTGTGGAACTGGTATGCACTGGACTCAGATAATCACCGTAAAACTGGTTTTGGAGGAAAACAAACTCATTTTCTTGTCAAGTGTATAAAAATTCATGTTTACACATATATAAATATCATGTTTGTTTGCAGCAATTGCTCTAGCTTTATGCCTAGAAAACACAAATGTGTTGAGTTTGTGTCTTCATGTGGAACTAATAAGTGTTTCCCAGCACTAAAGAAAATATTCCCTTCTTAAATTCATTCAAAAGCATAAAGGACATTGATAATATCAGAAAACACAAAGCAGAGCTTGTAGCAAGATCTGGGATTGAGTTAGCCATAACACAAGAGGATGTTTCTGGTCTGAACCAGTCATATGCGCACAAAGGGTTGTGGAACTGGTATGCACTGGACTCAGATAATCACTGTCAAACTGGTTTTGGAGTAGAGCAAAGATATTTACTTGGTCACATGGATAAAAAGTCATGTTTACAAATATAAATATCATATTTGTTTGCAGCAATTGCTCCAGCTTTATGCCTAGAAAACACGAATGTGTTGAGTTTGTGTCTGCATGTGAAGTACTTAGTGTTTCCTAGCACAAAAGAAAATATCCCCTGCTTAAAAGCATTCAAAACCATAAAGTCCATGGATAATATCAAGAAAACACAGAGCATGGCCTGTAGCACGATCTGGAATTGAGTTAGCCACAACACAAGAGGATATTTCTGGTTTCATCCAGTCATATCCGGAGAAAGTGTTGTGGAAGTGGTATGCGCTGGACTCAGAAATCACAGTAAAACTGGTTTTGGAGGAAAGCAAACTCATTTTCTTTGTCAAGTGCTTAAGAAGTCAAGTTTATACATATAAATATCATGTGTTTACAGCAATTGCTCTAGAATTCTGCCTAGAATACACAAATGTGTAGAGGTTTTTTCGGCATATTGAACTAATTAGCATTTCCAGCACAAAACAAAATTTCATCTACTGAAATTCATTCAAAACCAGAAAGTCCATTGATAATATCAAGAAAACGCAAAGCAGAGCCAGTAGCACGATCTGGGATTGAGTTAGCCATAACACAGGAGGATATTTCTGGTTGCATCCAGTCACATCTGGGAAAAGTGTTGTGGAACTGGTATGCACTGGACTCAGATAATCACCGTAAAACTGGATTTGGAGGAAAACAAACTCATTTTCTTGTCAAGTGTATAAAAATTCATGTTTACACATATATAAATATCATGTTTGTTTGCAGCAATTGCTCTAGCTTTATGCCTAGAAAACACAAATGTGTTGAGTTTGTGTCTTCATGTGGAACTAATAAGTGTTTCCCAGCACTAAAGAAAATATTCCCTTCTTAAATTCATTCAAAAGCATAAAGGACATTGATAATATCAGAAAACACAAAGCAGAGCCTGTAGCACGATCTGGGATTGAGTTAGCCATAACACAGGAGGATATTTCTGGTTGCATCCAGTCATATGCGGACAAAGTGTTGTGGAACTGGTATGCACTGGACTCAGATAATCAGCGTAAAACTGGTTTTGGAGGAAAACAAACTCATTTTCTTGTCAAGTGTATCAAAAATCAGGTTTACACATATAAATATCATGTTTATTTGAGCAATTGCTATAGCTTTCTGCCTAGAAAACATGAATGTGTTGAGTTTGTGTCTCCATGTGGAACTAATAAATCTTTCCCAGCACAAAAGAAAATATTCCCTGCTTAAATTCATTCAAAAGCATAAAGTCCATTGATAATATCAAGAAAACACAAAGCTGAGCCTGTAACACGATCTGGGATTGAGTTAGCCATAACAACGAGGATACTTTTGGTTTCATCCAGTCATATCCGGACAAAGTGTTGTGGAACTGATATGACTGGACTCAGATCATCACAGTCAAACTGGATTTGGAGTAAAGCAAACTCATTTTCTTGGTCAAGTTGATAAAAAGTCATGTTTATGATTATAAATAACATATTTGCAGCAATTGCTCTACCTTTCTGCCTAGAAAACAGGAATGTGTTGAGTTTGTGTCTGCATGTGAAGTACTTAGTGTTTCCTAGCACAAAAGAAAATATTCCCTGCTTAAATTCATTAAAAACCATAAAGTCCATGGATAATATCAAGAAAACACAAAGCACGGCCTGTAGCACGATCTGGAATTGAGTTAGCCACAACACAAGAGGATATTTCTGGTTTCATCCAGTCATATCCGGAGAAAGTGTTGTGGAAGTGGTATGCGCTGGACTCAGATAATCACAGTCAAACTGGTTTTGGAGGGAAGCAAACTCATTTTCTTTGTCAAGTGGTTAAGAAGTCCAGTTTATACATATAAATATCATGTTTGTTTGCAGCAATTGCTCTAGCATTCTGCCTAGAATACACAAATGTGTAGAGGTTTTGTCTGCATATCAAACTAATTAGCATTTCCAGCACAAAATGAATTAGCCTCTACTGAAATTCATTCAAAAGCATAAAGACCATTGATAATATCAAGAAACACAAAGCAGTGCTTGTAGCACCATCTTAGATTGAGTTAGCCATAACAAAATAGGATATTTCTGGTTTCATCCAGTCATATCCGGAGAAAGTGTTTTGGAAGTGGTATGCAATGGACTCAGATAATCACCCTCTAACTTGTTTTCTAGAAAACCAAACTCGTAAGCTAAGGCGAGTACAAAAAATGTCAAGTTTACACATATAAATATCATGTTTGTTTGCAGCAATTGCTATAGCTTTCTGCATATAAACACGAATGTGCTGAGTCAGTGTCTCCATGTGGAACTAATTAGTGTTTCCCAGCCAAAAGAAAATATTCCCTGCTTCAATTCATTCAAAACCATAAAGTCCATTGATAATATCAAGAAACGCAAAGCAGAGCCTGTAGCAAAAGCTGGGATTGAATTAGCCATAACACAGGAGGATATTTCTGGTTGCATCCAGTCAAATCCGTACAAAGTGTTGTGGAACTGGTATGCAATGGACTCAGATAATCGCTGTCAAAATGGTTTTCTAGAAAACCAAACTCGTATTCTTGGGCTAGTGTATAAAAAGTCATGTTTACACATATATAAATATCATGTTTATTTGCAGCAATTGCTCTAGCTTTATGCCTAGAAAACACAAATGTGTTGAGTCTGTGTCTTCATGTGGAACTAATAAGTGTTTCCCAGCACTAAAGAAAATATTCCCTTCTTAAATTCATTCAAAAGCATAAAGGACATTGATAATATCAGAAAACACAAAGCAGAGCTTGTAGCAAGATCTGGGATTGAGTTAGCCATAACACAAGAGGATGTTTCTGGTCTGAACCAGTCATATGCGCACAAAGGGTTGTGGAACTGGTATGCACTGGACTCAGATAATCACTGTCAAACTGGTTTTGGAGTAGAGTAAAGACATTTTCTTGGTCACGTGGATAAAAAGTCATGTTTACAAATATAAATATCGTGTTTGTTTGCAGCAATTGCTCCAGCTTTCTGCCTGGAAAACACAAATGTGTAGAGGTTTTTTCGGCATATTGAACTAGTTAGCATTTCCAGCACAAAACAAAATTTCGTCTACTGAAATTCATTCAAAACCAGAAAGTCCATTGATAATATAAAGAAAACGCAAAGTAGAGCCAGTAGCACGATCTGGGATTGAGTTAGCCATAACACAGGAGGATATTTCTGGTTGCATCCAGTCACATCTGGAAAAAGTGTTGTGGAACTGGTATGCACTGGACTCAGATAAGCGCCGTCAAACTGATTTTGTAGAAAACCAAACTCGTATTCATGGGAAAGTGCAAAAAATGTCATGTTTACACATAAAATATCATGATTGTTTGCCATAGTTGCTCTAGATATCTCCCAAGAAAACACGAATTTGTAGAGGTTTTGTCTACATATGGAACTAATTAGCATTTCCAGCACAAAATAAATTTTCTATTGAAAGTCATTCCAAAACGTAAAGTCCATTGAGAATATCTAGAAACCACAAACACAGAGTCTGCAGCAAGATCTGGGATGGAGGTAGCCATAACAAAGAGGATATTTCTGGTTTCATCCAGTCTTATGCGGACAAAGTGTTGTGGAACTGGTATGCACTGGACTGAGATCATCACAGTCAAACTGGATTTGGTTAAAGCAAACTCATTTTCTTGGTCAAGTGGATAAAATGTCATGTTTATGAATATAAATATCATCTTTGTTTGCAGCAATTGCTCTACCTTTCTGCCTAGAAAACAGGAATGTGTTGAGTTTGTGTCTGCATGTGAAGTAATTAGTGTTTCCTAGCACAAAAGAAAATATTCCCTGCTTAAAAGCATTCAAACCATAAAGTCCATGGATAATATCAAGAAAACACATAGCGGAGCCTGTAGCACCAACTGGGATTGAGTTAGTCACAACACAAGAGGATATTTCTGGTTTCATCCAGTCATATCCGGACAAAGTGCTGTGGAACTGGTATGCGCTGGACTCAGATAATCACCGTCAAACTGGTTTTGGAGGAAAACAAACTCATTTTCTTGGTCAAGTGGATAAATATCCATGTTTACAAATATAAATATCATGCTTGTTTGCAGCAATTTCTCTAGCTTTCTGCCTAGAAAACACTATTGTATTGAGTTTATGTCTCCATGTGGAACTAATTAGTTTTTCAAGCACAAAAGAAAATATTCCCTGCTAAAATGCATTCAAACCATAAAGGCCATTGATAATATCAACAAAACACAAAGCAGAGCCTGTAGCACGATCTGGGATTGAGTTAGTCATTACACAATAGGATATTTCTGGTTTCATCCAGTCATATCCGGAGAAAGTGTTGTGGAACTGGTAGGCATGGACTCAGATAATCACCGTCAAACTGGTTTTGAGGGAAAACAACTCATTTTCTTGGCCAAGTGGATAATAAGTGATTTTTTAAAATATAAATATCAAGATTGTTTGCAGCATTGCTCTAGCTTTCTGCCCAGAGAACACGATTGTGTTGAGTTTGTGTCACCATGTGGAGCTCGTTAGTATTTCACAGCACATAAGAAAATATTCCCTGCTTAGAAGCATTCAAACCAAAAAGGCCCTGGATAATATCCAGAAAACACAAAGAGGATCCTGTAGCACCAACTGGGATTGAGTTAGTCACAACACAAGAGGATATTTCTGGTTTCATCCAGTCATATCCGGACAAAGTGTTGTGGAACTGGTATGCGCTGGACTCAGATAATCACCGTCAAACTGGTTTTGGGATAAACAAACTCGTTTGCTTGGTCACGTGGTTAAAAAGTCATGTTTACAAATCTAAATATCATGTTTGTTTACAGCAATTGCTCTAGCTTTCTGCCTAGAAAACACGATTGTGTTGAGTTTGTGTCTCCACGTGGAACTAATTAGTGTTTCCCAGCACAAAATAAAATATTCCCTGCTTAAATGCATTCAAACCATAAAGGCCCTGATAATATCAAGAAAACACAAAGCAGAGCCTGTAGCACGATGTGGGATTCAGTAAGCCATAATACAATGTCTTCATCCAGTTATATCCGGACAAGGATTTTTGGAGTTGGTATGAAGTGGACTCACAAAATCACACTCAAACTGGATTTAGAGAAATGCATATTATTTTCTTAGGCAGTGCATAAATGTCATCTATACAAACACAAATATCACTATTGTTTGCAGCAATTGCTCTCAGTTTCTGCCTAGAAAACACGAATGTGTTGAGTTTGTGTCTCCATGTGGAACTAATTAGTGATTCCTAGCATAAAAGAAAACATTCCCTGCTTAAATTCATTCAAAACCATAACGTCCATGGATAATATCAAGAAAACACAAATCAGGGCCTGCAGCACCATCTGGGATTGAGTTAGTCACAACACAAGAGGATATTTCTGGTTTCATCCAGTCATATCCGAACAAAGTGTCTTGGAACTGGTATGCAATGGACTCAGATAATCACCATCAAACTGGTTTTGGGGGAAAACAAACTCATTTTCTTGGTCACATGGATAAAAAGTCATGTTTACAAATATAAATATCATGTTTGTTTGCAGCAATTGTTCTAGCTTTCTGCCTAAAAAACATGAATGTGTTGAGTTTCTGTCTGCATGTGGAAATAATTAGCGTTTACCAGCACAAAAAAATAATCCCTGCTTAAATGCATTCAAAACCATAAAGGACATTGATAATATCATGAAAACACGAAGCAGAGCCTGTAGCACCATTTGGGATAGAATTTGCTATAACACAAGAGGATATTTTTGCTTTCATCCTGTCATATCTGGACCAAGTGTTGTGGAACTGGCATGCATTGCACTCAGATAATCAATGACAAACTGGTTTTGGAGGAAAGCAAACTCATTTTCTTGTTCAAGTGCATAAAAAGCCATGTTTACAAATATAAATATCAGAGCGGCAAGATGGCGGAATAGGAAGGGAGCACACTATTAGTCCGGGCGAGAGACAGGTTAATAAAAGTGGAGATACTGCAGGATCAAGGAAGAGTAGGGGAAAAAACAGCAGAGGAAACTCTTCCTGAACTAGTGATCCACTGTGTACCTGCGTGGAGAGCGTGGGAGCCCAAGTTCGGGACACCAGCGGCAGACTCAACACACCAGCGCTGGAACGCGAGGTGAGCCGAACCTCAATAGCCCGAGACACCAGCGGGTAAGCGGAAAGAGGAGACTAGAGGGAATGAGGCTTGAAACTCCGTGGGGAAAAGTTCACCAGGCTAACTAGAAGAGAGAGAGGAAAAAAAAAAGTGACCGATACGGACACGAGTTTCTCTCTCTCTCCTCACCCCTCAAAGGCAAGCAAGAAAAAGAGCAGGTGCCATTTTGGACATACGTCATAAGCAAGGCGACCTCAGGTCTGCACCGGCCCTGAGCCTAGCAGAAAAACCTGACTCTGGGGGGAGGGGTGAAATAACAGGAGATTAGCATCTAACTTGGCAACCCAGTGGGAGACTGCAGGAGAATTGGAGCCCACACTGAGGGCAGCACAGATTCCCTGTGTGGTCCTTGGGAAAGAGCTTCCGATCTCTGGCTCCTGTGGGTATATCATTTGCCTGCTAATGACCACCAATTATGTTCAGCTGTGCGGAATCACTTCCCTTTTGAATCAAAAAAAGAAAGAGAGAGAGATTTACCACACCTAACCTGGGAGTATCATCTTTGACACACCCTCAACCCTGAGGAAACAAACACAGCTCTCAGTCCACACTCATCTCAAGCCTCTAAGGTTCCACCAAAAGCAGACAGTCCACTTAATATAGAGCCATAGTGTAACAAGAAAAAACACCACAGTGAAGAAACCAAATATCTCCAACATGCCAAACAACAAATGCGAAAACCGAGGTAACAAGAACAAGGAAGACCCTATGACGCCCCCAAATGAAAAAGACACCCCAATTCAAGATTATGAAGGTGATGAGATCGAAGAAATGCAAGAAGCGGAACTCAAAAAATTGATAAGAACATTAAGAAGTTCTCAAAAACAAATTCTTGAACTACAGAAATCCTTAATGGACAAGAAAGAAAATCTCTCTCGTGAAAATGAAATATTAAGGAGGAATCAAAATGAAATGAAACAACTAGTAGAACAAGAAACTGTGATAGTGATGAGAAATCATAATGAAATGAAGAATTCAATAGATCAAATGACAAACACATTAGAGAGCCTTAAAAACAGAATGGGCGAAGCAGAAGAGAGAATATCAGACATAGAAGACAGGGAACAGGAAAGGAAACAGGCAAACCAAAGAAAAGAAGAAGAAATCAGAAATCTAAAAATTATTGTTGGGAATCGACAGGATACTATTAAAAAACCCAACATTCGGGTTCTAGGAGTTCCTGAAGGCATGGAGAGGGAGAAAGGATTAGAAGGCATTTTCAGTGAGATACTAGCAGAAAATTTCCCAGGTTTGGAGAAGGACAGAGGCATCTTAGTACAGGAATCTTATAGAACCCCTAATAAACATGACCAAAAGAGATCCTCACCACGACATGTTGTAATCAAACTCACCACAGTGAAACATAAAGAAAAGATCCTAAAATGTGCAAGAGAGAAATGTCAGATTACTCTTAGAGGATCTCCAATTAGACTCACAGCAGACTTCTAATCAGAAACCCTACAAGCTAGAAGGGAATGGCGAGACATAGCCCAGGTACTAAGAGAGAAAAACTGCCAGCCCAGAATACTATATACTGCAAAGCTCTCATTTGTGAATGAAGGTGAAATTAAGACTTTTCATAGCAAACAGAAACTGAAAGAATTTGTAGCCACTCTTCCTGCCCTGCAAAAGATGCTTAAAGATGTGTTACACACAGAAACACGGAACATGGTCACCAATATGAAAGAAGGTAAAGGAAGGAAACCTCACAGCAAAAGATCACAGGAAGCTCAATTTCTCTTTGACATAGAATTAAACTCTGATGCTCTGCTAATGCAATGTGTTAAAGAAATCTATCATGTTCTCTTGATGTCTGTTAAATTCTAATTGTTCAAAAACATCTGAATTTTTAGTAAGAGCTATGGGTTATTTAAATATGTGCTTATTTTCAAAGATTGGAATAATCACCTTGTAACAATGATCAAATTTGGTCTATATTATGTCATGATTTTAAGGAATCTTATTTCAACCAGATATTTTGGATTTTGAGCCTTCTTGGCATTCTTGACAGGCATTCAAAAAAATCAAAGTTTCAAACAATCTGGACTCTAAAATTTCCAGTAAATCCTGGACTTTGGTTGTTCCAGTTTGGGCCCAACTGAAAAAATCGAAGGACCTATGTCTCTCATCCTATAGAGACACCAACTAATAAGGCTATTTGGATTATATTAGAAGGACTGTTGTACCAAACTTTAAATTTCTATAATGGAAAATGCTATTAATACAAATGTTTGAGAATTAAAACGTCTAATGATCTTGTGTTACTAGACATGATAGTTATATTAATGAGAAAGCCCCAGTGGCCTAAAGGGTTAAATACTTGTAAAATCCTACAGGTGCTTTCAAAAATACTGTGAAGTAAGCAAGTGCCTCTTGTTGGTTGATGACTTTATAATTTTAAACATGGCGACTTAAAGTCTTTTGTCATCCACAGTTATATATGATTTGCTGCTCATAAAAGTAAAGCGTTGTTGGTTCTGTGTTTAGCTGTCCTCCTATAGGTTCCTATGGACTTTTTCCATCCACTTCTATTGTATTCAGTACTTTGGGATGGCTCTGTAAACAGATGAAGCCAATAATGTATTAACAGTACCAACTGAGAGAAAGTATGGTTAACTTAGGTTACTAAAAAGAAAAAACAAATCAAATCAATTGGTAATCTACAAAAAGAGTTAAAGATTTTAAAAGCTAGTATTAAAATTGCTATATTGGCCTACTATGCTATGTTATATATTGTATGTCCACATGGGGAAATTTTATTAAGAGTTTTATTTTAAATGGCTTATAGATAAGATTGTCCATAAATTTAAGCTGCTAAAATCAATCAAAGATACATTTTATTTTGTGTGACCTGAACCTGTGTATCATATGTTTTAAACGTGTTGGTAGAAAGAAACTAAAAACATTTTATATGGTTGTGCTTATTTTACTGGTTAAACAAACTACACCATGTTAGATACTTCAGAGGTGTTTTCAAATACATGATTCTTAAAATTTATAGAAGGCATTGGACCTTCTGGTAAATGTTTTCTTGAGTTGTTATCTAATGGTTGAAGCTGTTTGCTAAGTATTCATGTCATATTGCTAATGTCAGCAAGCGATCTATGACTTGGTCCCTCATTTCTCTATTCTAAGCCCAACGTGTTCTTTCATTTCTCTATTCTCTTCAAGGTAGGAAACTAATTCTATTATGAAGGAATCTGTAGGACACACAATTTAATCTTTAGACCTTATAAAAGAGATGGCTAACATTTTTCTGTAATAGCATAGCCAAAATAAGAACTTAAATAATAACCTCATAGCTAGATTCTCTTCGCCATCAGCAAAGTATACAGTAAGTACAAAAAACCTCCCTTTTAGACCAAAGGGAAAGAAAGTTTTAAAGTGAGAATATAATTTTCCTCATGGGCATTGTCTACCTTAGAAAAACTACTACAGAACGTGCCTGTGACTATAGACATGTAGTTCAGGCCACCGAAGATTAGAGATGGGACACGGGCACTCCCTTGACTTGCATCCTCTGGTCTGCTTTAACACAAACCAGGAGGAAAAGAAAGCTAGGCATCAGAAGCATGGGGTGGCAGGCCTATTAATGGCTGATCTGTACAGTGATCTGCCCTCAAGGAGACCCAACAGGCCAGTCCACTGCAGTGGCTTGCAATGTGGTAAGCCTGGGCTTCAGCAGAAGTCAGCTTGTGAAGAGCCCTGGCAGCTCTGCCAAGAGTTGGATCACTGGAAATGGACCTGCCCTGGAGTCAAAGGATGCCCAGGTCAGAGCCACAGATCTTATTGGCTCTAAGCTGAAAAGCCCTGCACTCAGCCCAACTTCCAAAATGACCACTGCAGCTGAGGGGATGGTCAAGTAGGGTCAGCAACATTGCTGAACTGTAAATTTCTTGTTAGAGATGCCCCCTGCCTTTACCTGGCCAGCTCTCCTCCCAGGCCAGCCAAGTAATGAAAGTCAACAGAGTGCCTTCCCCTAGGAGGTTCACACCTCCCTTAGGATATACCCCATGTGAAGAGATAGATAGGTCTGGGCCTCTGAATTTACAAGGCCTAAAGCCCACCAGATTATTATCAAGCCCCTTCTATCAGGTTCTATTTGCCTCTCAATCAGAAAAATTACTTGTAGCTTAGACAGCACCTTTCTTAGCTCCTCTAATAATGACTCTGTCCTTTGTTCTAGGCCCTGTCTAGTGCACTTGGGCCTCATTCCTTTGTAATCATAACCTCTACTCTACCACCAATGGCTCTACTCCCGACCTGTGTGTACTGATGGTCCTCTTCCCCACTTAATGCTGTATAATTGTTCAAACCTGGTAAATGCCACTCTTAGGATCATTGGTTACTATCCTCACTCTGTCTTTTATGACCTTGTCTAAATATGATCCGAGTCGGCAAACATGGAAGGCTACCATAGCCTTGGCAACTCATGACGACAGCCTAGGGTGGTTACTGGCACCATAAACTAGAGTGTCAATTTGTTGGGTCAACAACAGGAGCCACTGTGCACTTGCTCCTCATGTGGGATCTCTGTCCTTAATGTGCTGTCCATTGTGATTTAATGCTATAACTAGTACTCAAACAGTATGTTTCACTTTGTGTTTCTATGTGGGTGCAAACTGCTGAAATCTTTATACTAAATTGATCTTCTGTATATAAAGAGAATTGAAAATGAATCTTGATGTGAATGGAAGGGGAGAGGGAGCGGGAGAGGGGAGGGTTGCGGGTGGGAGAGAAGTTTTGGGAGGGAAAAGCCATTGTAGCCCATAAGCTGTACTTTGGAAATTTATATTCATTAAATAAAAGTTTAATTAAAAATATAAATATCATGTTTGTTTGCAGCAAATGCTCTAGCTTTCTGCCTAGAGAACACCATTGTGTTGAGTTTGTGTCTCCATGTTGAAGTAATTAGTGTTTCCCAGCACAAAAGAAAATATTCCCTGCTTAAAAGCATTAAAACCATAAAGGCCATTGATAGTATAAGAAAACACAAAGCAGAGCCTGTAACACAATGTGGGATTCAGTAAGCCATAACACAATGGATATTTCTGGTTTCATCCAGTCATATCCGGACAAGGATTTGTGGAATTGTTATGAAATGGACTCAGAAAATCACAGTCAAACTGGATTTAGAGAAAAGCAAAGTATTTTCTTAGGCAAGTGCATAAATGTCATCTATAAAAACACAAATATCTAGTTTGTTTGCAGCAATTGCTCTCACTTTCTGCCTAGAAATCACGATTGTGTTGAGTTTGTGTCTCCATGTGGAACTAATTAGTTTTTCCCAGCATAAAAGAGAATATTCCCTGCTTACATTCATTCAAAACCATAAAGTCCATGGATAATATCAAGAAAAAGCACAGCAGAGCCTGTAGCATGACATGGGATTACATTACCCATAACACAAGAGGATATTTCTGGTTTCATTCATTCATATCCGGGCAAAGTGTTTTGGAACTGGTATGCAATGGAGTCAGATAATCACCATCAAACTGGTTTTGGGGGAAAACAAACTCATTGTCTTGGTCAAGTGGATAAAAAGCAATGTTTACAAATATAAATATCATGTTTGTTTGCATCAATTGCTCTAGCTTTCTTTCTAGAAAAAACGAATGTGTTGAATTTGTGTCTCCATGAGGACATAATTAGTGTTTCCCAGCACAAAAGAAAATATTCCCTGCCTAAATTCATTCAAAACCATAAAGGCCATTGATATTATCAAGAAAACACAAAGCAGAGGCTGAAGACCCATTTGGGATAGAGTTTGCCATAACACAAGAGAATATTTCTAGGTTCATCCAGTCATATCCAGACAAAGTGTTGTGGAATGGTATACAATGGACTCAGAAAAACACCATGAAACTGGTTTTGGAGGAAAGCAAACTCATTTTCTTGGTCAAGTGGATAAAAAGCCATGTTTACAAATGTAAATATGTTTGTTTGCAGCAATTGCTGTAAATTTCTCCCTAAAAAATTCGAATGATTTGAGTTTGTGTCTCCATGTGGAACTAATTAGTGTTTTCCAGCAGAAAAAAAATATTCCCTGCTTAAATGCATTCAAAACCGTAAAATCCATGGATAATATTAAGAAAACACAAAGCAGGGCCTGCAGCACCATCTGGGATTGAGTTAGTCAATACATAAGTGGATATTTCTGGTTTCATCCAGTCATATCCGGACAAAGTGTTGTGGAACTAGTATGCAATGGACTCAGATAATCACCGTCAAACTGGTTTTGGAGTAAAGCAAACTCATTTTCTTGGTCAAGTGGATAAAAAGTCATGTTCACAAATATAAATATCATGTTTGTTTGCAGCAATTGCTCTAGCTTTCTGCCTAGAAAACACGAATGTGTTGAGTTTTTGTCTCTATGTGGAAGTAATTAGTGTTTCCCAGCACAAGAGAAAATATTTCCTGCTTAAATTCATTCAAAACCATAAAGTCCATGGAAATATATTAAGAAAACATAAAACAAGGCCTGTAGCAAGATCTAGGATTGAGTTAGTAACAACACAAGAGGATATTTCTGGTTTCATCCAGTCAGATCTGAATAAAGTGTCTTGGAACAGGTATGCAATGGACTCAGATAATCACCCTCAAACTGGTTTTGGGGGAAAACAAACTCATTTTCTTGGTCACATGGATAAAAAGTGATGTTTACAAATATAAATATCAATTTGTTTTCAGCAATTGCTCTAGCTTTCTGCCTAGAAAACACGAATGTGTTGAGTTTGTGTCTCCATGTGGAACTAACTAGATTTTCTCAGCACAAAAGAAAATATTCCCTGCTTAAATGCATTCAAAACCATACAGTCCATGTATAATATCAAGAAAACACAAAACAAGGCCTGTAGCACGATCTGGGATTCAGTTAGTCACAACACAAGAGGATATTTCTGGTTTCATGCAGTCATATCCGGACAAAGTGTTTTGGAACTGGTATGCAATGGACTCACATAATCACCGTCAAACTGGTTTTGGGGGAAAACAAACTCATTTTCTTTGTCAAGTGGATAAAAAGTGATGTTTGCAAATATAAATATCATCTTTGTTTGCAGCAATTGCTCAAGCTTTTGGCCTAGAAAACACGAATGAGTTGAGTTTGCGTCTCCATGTGGAACTAATTAGTGTTTCCCAGCAAAAAATAAAATATGCCCTGCTTAAATTCATTCAAAACCTAAAGTCCATGCATAATATCAAGAAAACACAAAATACAGCCTGTAGCACGATCTGGGATTTCGTCATATTTACAAATATAAATATCATGTTTGTTTGCAGGAATTGCTCGAGCTTTCTGCCTAGAAAACATGATTGTGTTGAGTTGTTTGGAAGTACAAAAAATATCATGTTTACATATATAAATAGCATGATTGTTTACCACAGTTGCTCTAGATTTCTCTCAAGAAGATACGAATGTGTAGATGCTTTGTCTGCATATGGAACTAATAGCATTTCCAGCACAATACGAAATTTCCTCTACTGAAATTCATTCCAAAACATAAAGTCCATTAATAATATCCAGAAACCACAAACACAGAGCCTGAAGCACGATGTGGGATTGAGTTAGCCATAACACAAGAGGATATTTCTGGTTTCATCCAGTCATATCCGGACAATGTTGTGAAACTGGTATGCAATGGACTCAGATAATCACCCTCCAACTGGTTTTGGGGTAAAGCAAACTCATTTTCTTGGTCAAGTGGATAAAAAGTTATGCTTACACATATAAATATCAGGTTTGTTTGCAACAATTTCTCTAGATTTCTACCTAGACAACACAAACGTGTAGAGGTTTTGTCTGCATTTCAAACTAATTAGCATTTCAGGCACAAAACGATATTTCCTCTACTGAAATTCATTCAAAACCATAAAGTCCATTGATAATATCAAGAAAACACAAAGCAGAGCCTGTAGCATGATCTGGGATTGAGTTAGCCATAACATAATAGAATATTTCTGGTTTCATCCAGTCATATCCGGACAAAGTGTTTTGGAACTGGTATGCAATGGACTCACATATTCACTGTAAAACTGGTTTTGGGGGAAAGCAAACTCATTTTCTTATTCAAGTGGATAAAAAGTCATATTAACACATATAAATATCATGTTTGTTTGCAGCAATTGCTCTCAGTTTCTGCCTAGAAAACACGAATGTGTTGAGTTTGTGTCTCCATGTGGAACTAATTAGTGATTCCTAGCATAAAAGAAAACATTCCCTGCTTAAATTCATTCAAAACCATAACGTCCATGGATAATATCAAGAAAACACAAATCAGGGCCTGCAGCACCATCTGGGATTGAGTTAGTCACAACACAAGAGGATATTTCTTGTTTCATCCACATATCCGGACAAAGTTTTGTAGAAACCAAACTCATATTCTTGGGCAAGTACAAAAAAATATCAGGTTAACATATGTAAATATCATGTTTGTTTGCCACAGTTGCTCTAGATTTCTCCCAAGAAAACATGAATGTGTAGAGGTTTTCTCTGCATATGGAACTAATTAGCATTTCCAGGCAAAATGAAATTTCCTCTACTGAAATTCATTCCAAAATATAAAGTCCATTGATAATATCCAGAAACCACAAGCAGAGCCTGTAGCAAGATCTGGGATTGAGTTACCATTACACAAGAGGTTATTTCTGTTTTCATCCAGTCATATCCGGACAAAGTGTTCTGGAACTGGTATGCAATGGACTCAGATAATCACCCTCAAACTGGTTTTGGAGGAAAGCAAACTCCTTTACTTGGTCAAGTGGATAAAAGTCACGTTTACAAATATAAATATCATGTTTTTTTGCCGCAATTGCTCTAGCTTTCTGCCTAGAAAACACAAATGTGTAGAGGTTTTATCTGCATTTCGAACTAATTAGCATTTCAGGCACAAAACAAAATTTCCTCTACTGTCCTCTTCACCGACCAATTGACCTTAGGTCCTCTCGTAAGTCGACTCCTGTTTTCTGGTGTTGCCTTCTGGGTATTGGAGGTCTGAGGAGACGCCAATACAGTCTCCATTCCGTTTGATTGCAACGGTGTTAGGACGGGATACTCTGGTCTGGTTAAGGAAAGGCCTGTCCTGGATGTACTGGTTTCTGTTCCTGTCTTGTGGCCACTTTCTGATGCACCGTCTGCATCCATAATCCTGGGAGGTAAACTCTTCTCCCTGTCCTGCCTGTTTGTCTCCTTTATTCCCTTGTCTCTGGAGTCTCTGTCCCTTCCCTGAGCATGGGCTCTGCTCAGTCCAAGGGACACCTTTTCAATGTAAATTTTCTCTCTTTTAAATCTAACAAGATTGCTGCCTTAAAAATTGCCTGTAACTTGCCAACGTTTTGTGGCTTGGTTTTTACAGATCTGGATAACAACAGGTGATCAGCCCTGATGTGGATTTTTCAATCTCTGGTTTATGTCATTGATTTCTAGCTGGAGTTTTATAAAAAGAGTAAAATTCCATGTAAATGTAATTTTGACCTTAATTCAGACAAAGGTATGATACAATATCAACATGTTAAGTCACTGAGGTAAAACTGCTAATTATAAATTGGGTAAATGAGATAAATGTGTCTAACAAAAATGTCTTCATTAGAGTTCATATATAAAAAAAAAATTCAAGACTACTTAAAAGTAACTAAGGTTAAAATTTGATGTGTTATCTTATTCTAAAAATGTTGTCTTAATTTACAAATTTTTAAAGGATTATTTTAATATAAACCCTGAATTCAGCAAATAAAAAGGCCACAAGTATAAAACTGTTCTTGGTAAGAAAAAAAAAACCAAAAAAACAGGTTTCAATTGTAAAAAGAGGTTTTTAAGTTTGAGTTGTAAAAAGTGTAAAAAGGTCACAAAAGGTATTTTTTGGTGATTTTCTGAGTCCATTCAATACTAGTTCCACAACACTTTGTCCGGATATGACTGAATGAAACCAGAAATATCCTCTTGTGTTGTGACTAACTCAATTCCAGATCGTGCTACAACCCCTCTTTTGTGTTTTCTTGATATTATCCATGGACTGTATGCTTTTGAATGAATTTAAGCAGGGAGTATTTTCTTTTGTGCTGGGATACACTAATTAGTTCCACATGGAGACACAAACTCAACAGATTCCTGTTTTCTAGGCAGAAAGCTAGATCAATTTTGCAAAAAACATTATATTACATTTGTAAAAATGACATTTTATAAACTTGACCAAGAAAATGAATTTGCTTTACTCCAAAACCAGTTTGACGGTGATTATCTGAGTCCATTGCATACTAGTTGCAAAACACTTTGTCCAGATATGACTGGATGAAACCAGAAATATCCTCTTGTGTTGTGACTAACTCAATCCCAGATCGTGCTACATGCCCTCTTTTGTGTTTTCTGGATATTAGCCATGGACTTTATGATTTTTAGTGAATTTAAGCAGGGAATATTTTCTTTTGTGCTGTGAAAAACTAATATGTTCCACATGGAGACACAAACTCAACACATTCGCGTTTTCTAGGCAGAAAGCTACAGCAATTGCTGTAAACAACATGATATTTATATTTGTATACCTGGTTTTTATCCCCTTAACCAAGAAAATACTTTGTTTTCTCCTAAATCCAGTTTGACGGTGATTATCTGAGTCCATTGCATACCAGTTCCACAACACTTTGTCCTGATATGACTTTGTGAAACCAGAAATATCCTCTTGTGTTTTGACTAACTCAATCCCAGATCATGCTACAACCACTCTTTTGTGTTTTCTTGATAGTATCAATGGACTTTAACCTTTGAATGTATTTAAGCAAGGGATATTTTCTTTTGTACTGGGAAACAGTAATTACTTCCAATGGAAACACAAACTCAACGCATTCGTGTTTTCTAGGCAGAAACCTGGAGCAATTGCTGCAAACAAACATGATATTTATATTTGTAAACATGACATTTTATCCACTTGACCAAGAAAATGAGTTTGCTTTACTCCAAAACCAGTTTGACGGTGATTATCTGAGTCCATTGCATACTAGTTCCAAAAAACACTTTGTCCAGATATGACTGGATAAAACCAGAAATATCCTATTGTGTTCTGACTAACTCAATGCCAGATCATGCTACAAGCCCTCTTTTGTGTTTTCTTGATATTATACATGGACTGTATGCTTTCAATGAATTTAAGCAGGGAGTATTTTCTGTTGTGCTGTGAAAAACAAATCAGTTCCACAGGGAGACACAAACTCAACACAATCATGTTTTCTAGGCAGAAAGCTAGAGAAATTACTGGAAACAAACATGATATTTATATTTCTAAAAATGACTTTTTATCCACTTGACCAAGAAAATGGGTTGGCTTTACTCCAAAACCAGTTTGACGGTGATTATCTGAGTCCGTTGCATACTAGTTCCACAACACTTTGTCCGGATATTACTGGATGAAACCAGAAATATCCTCTTGTGTTGTGACTAACTTAATACCAGATCACGCTATAAATTATCTTCTGTGTTTTCTTAATATTATACATGAACTGTATGTTTTTGATTGAATGTAAGCAGGGAATATTTTCTTTTTTGCTGGGAAAAAAAAATTTGTTCCACATGGAGACACAAACTCTACTCATTCCTGTTTTATAGGCAGAAAGCTAGAGCAATTGCTGCAAACAAAGATGATACTTATATTTGTGAACATGGCTTTTTATCCACTTGACCAAGAAAATGAGTTTGCTTTCCCCCAAAACCAGTTTTACAGTGATTATGTGAGTCCATTGCATACCAGTTCCACAACACTTTGTCCGGATATGACTGGATGAAACCAGAAATATCCTCTTGTGTTGTGATTAACTCAATCCCAGATAGTGCTACAAGCCCTCTTTTGTGTTTTCTTGATATTATACATGGACTGTATGCTTTTGAATGAATTTAAGCAGGGAGTATTTTCTTTTGTGCTGGGAAAAACTAATTTGTTCCACATGGAGACACAAACTCAACTCATTCCTGTTTTATAGGCAGAAAGCTAGAGCAATTGCTGCAAACAAACATGATATTTATATTTATAAACATGGCTTTTTATCCAGTTGACCAAGAAAATGAGTTTGCTTTCCCCCAAACCAGTTTGACGGTGATTATCTGAGTCCATTGCGTGCCAGTTCCACAACACTTGGTCCGGATATGACTGGATGATACCAGAAATATCCTCTCGTGTTGTGACTAACTCAATCCCAGATCGTGCTACAAGCACTCTTTGGTGTTTTCTTGATATTATCAATGGACTTTATCGTTTTGCATGTATTTAAGCAAGGGATATATTCTTTTGTGCTGGGAAACACTAATCACTTCGAATAGAGACACAAACTCAACACATTCGGGTTTTCTAGGCTGAAAGCTAGAGCAATTGCTGCACATAAACATGCTATTTATATTTGTAAACATGGCTTTTTATCCACTTGACCAAAAAATGAGTTTGCTTTACCCCAAAGCTGGTTTGTCGGTGATTTATGAATCCAGTTCATACCAGTTCCACAACATCTTGTACTGATATGATTGGATGAAACGAGAAATATCCTCTTGTGTTATGGCTAACTCAATCCCAGATCTTGCTACAGGCTCTGCTTTGTGCTTTCTTGATATTCTCAATGACCTTTATGGTTTTGAATGCATTTAAGCAGGGGATATTTGCTTTAGTGCTGGGAAAAGCTAATTAGTTCTATATGGAGAAGGAAACTTAACACAATCATGTTTCTAGGCAGAAAGCTAGAGCAATTGCTGCAAACAAATTGATATTTATATTTGTAAACATGGCTTTTTATCCACTTGACTAAGAAAATGAGTTTGCTTTCCTCCAAAACCACTTTGACGTTGATTATCTGAGTCCATTGCATACTAGTTCCACAAAACTTTGTAAAGATATGACTGGATGAAACCAGAAAGATCCTCTTGTGTTGTGACTAACTCAATCCCAAATCAAGCTACAGGCCCTTTTTTGTGTTTTCTTGATATTATACATGGATTGTATGCTTTTGAATGAATTTAAGCAGGGAATATTTTCTTTTGTGCTAGGAAAAAATTATTAGTTCAACATGGAAACACAAACTCAACCCATTCGTTTTCTAGGCAGAAAGCTAGATCAATTTTTGCAAACAAACATTATATTTATATATGACATTTTATCCAATTGACCAAGAAAATGAGTTTGGTTTACTCCAAAACCAGTTTGAAGGTGATTATCTGAGTGTATTGCATACTAATTCCACAACACTTTGTCCGGATATGACTGGATGAATCCAGAAATATCCTCTTGTGTTGTGACTAACTCAATCCCAGATCATGCTACAAATCCTCTTTTGTGTTTTCTTGATATTATACTTGGACTGTATCGTTTTGAATGAATTTAAGCAGGGAATATTTTCTTTTTTGCTGGGAAAAAAAATGTGTTCCACATGGAGACAAAAACTCAATTCATTCATGTTTTCTAGGCAGAAGCTGGATCAATTTTTGCAAACAAACATTATATTTATATTTGTAAACATGACATTTTATCCACTTGACCAAGAAAATGGGTTTGCTTTACTCCAAAACCAGTTTGACGGTGATTATCTGAGTCCATTGCATAGAAGTTCCAAAACACTTTGTCTGGATATGACTGGATGAAACCAGAAATACCCTTTTGTGTTGTGACTAACTCAATCCCAGATCATGCTACAGGCTCTGCTTTGTGGTTTCTGGATATTATCAATGGCCTTTATGGTTTTGAATGCATTTAAGCAGGGAATATTTTCTTTTGTGCTGGGAAACACTAATTAATTTCACATGGAGACACAAACTCAACACATTCATGTTTTCTAGGCAGAAAGGTAGAGCAATTGCTATAAACCAACATGATATTTATATTTGGAAATATAACTTTTTATCCACAAGAAGAAGAAAATGAGTTTGCTTTACTTCAAAACCAGTTTGACGGTGATTATCTGAGTCCATTGCATACCAGTTCCACAACACTTTGTGCGCATATGACTGGTTCAGACCAGAAACATCCTCTTGTGTTATGGCTAACTCAATCCCAGATCTTGCTACAAGCTCTGCTTTGTGTTTTCTGATATTATCAATGTCCTTTATGCTTTTGAATGAATTTAAGAAGGGATATGACTGCATGAAACAAGAAATATCCTCTTGTGTTTTGGCTAACTCAATCCCAGATGGTGTGACAGGCTCTGCTTTGTGTTTCCTTGATATTATCAGTGGCCTTTATGCATTTAAGCAGGGTATCTTTTCTTTTGTGCTTGTTAACACTAATTACTGCCACATAGAGATACAAACTCAACACATTCCTGTTTTCCATGCAGAAAGCTAGAGCAATTGCTGTAAACAAAGATGATATGTAATGTTGAAATAAGACTTTTCATCCACGTGACCAAGAAAATGAGTTTGTTGTCCCCCAAAACAAGTTTGACGGTGACTGTCTGGGTCCAGTGCATACCAGATCCAAAACACTTTGTTCGGATATGCCTGAATGAAACCAGAAATATCCTCTTGTGTTATCGCTAACTCCATCCCAGATGGTGCTACAGGCCCTGCTTTGTGTTTCCTTGATATTATCCATGGACTTTATGGTTTTTAATGAGTTTAAGTAGGCAATATTTTCTTTTGTGCTTGGAAAAACTAATTTGTTTCACATGGAGACACAAACTCAAATCATCCGTGTTTTCTAGGAATAAAGCTAGAGCAATTGCTGCAAACAAACATTATATTTATATTTGTAAACATGACTTTTTATCCACTTGACCAAGAAAATGAGTGTTCTTTCTCCCAAAACCAGTTTGAAAGTGATTATCTGAGTCCATTGCATACCATTTCCACAACACTTTGTCCGGATATGACTGGATGAAACCAGAAATATCCTCTTGTGTTGTGACTAACTGAATCCCAGATCGTGCTACAGCTCCTGTTTTATGTTTTCTTGATATTATACATGGACTTTATGGTTTTGAATGAAATTAAGCAGGGGATATTTTCTTTTGTGCTGGGATACACTAATTACTTCCACATGGAGACACAACCTCAACACATTCGTGTATTCTAGGCAGAAAGCTAGAGCAATTGCTGCAAAAAAACTTGATATTTGTGTTTGTATAGATGACATTATGCACTTGCCTAAGAAAATACTTTGCTGTTCTCTAAATCCAGTTTGACGGTGATTTTCTGATTCCATTTCCTTCCAATTCCACAACACTTTATCCGGATATGACTTGATGAAACCAGAAATATCCTCTTGTGTTATTGCTAACTCAATCCTAGATAGTGCAACAGGCTCTGCTTTGTGCATTCTTGATGTTATCAATGGACTTCAGGGTTATGAATGCATTTAAGCAGGGAATATGTTCTTTTGTACTGGCAAACACTAATTATTGAACATGGAGACACAGATTCAAAACATTTGTGTTTTCTAGGCAGAAAGCTAGAGCAATTGCTGCAAATAAACATGATATTTATATTTGTAAACTTCACTTTTTGCCACTTGAACAAGAAAATGAGTTTGTTTTCCCCCAAAACCAGTTTGACGGTGATTATCTGAGCCCATTGCATACCAGTTGCACAACACTTTGTCTGGATATTACTGGATGAAACCAGAAATATCCTCTTGTGGCTAACTGAATCCCAGATCATGCAACAGGTCCTGCTTTGTGTTTCCTTTATATTATCCATGGACTTTATGCTTTTGATTGAATTTAAACAGGGGATATTTTCATTTGATTTGGAAACACTAATTAGTTCCACATGGAGACACAAACTCAACACATTCCTGTTTTCTAGGCAGAAAGCTAGAGCAATTGTACAAACAAACATGATATTTATATTTGTAAACATGACTTTTTATCCACGTGACCATGAAAATGATTTTGTATTCCCCCAAAAGCAGTTTGACTGTGGTTATCTGAGTCCATTGCATACCAGTTCCACAACACTTTGTCCGGATATGACTGGATGAAACCAGAAATATCTCTTGTAATGGCGAACTCAATCTGAGATGGTGCTACAGGTCTGCTTTGTGTTTTCTTGATATTATCAATGGCCTTTATGGTTTTGAATGCATTTAAGCAGGGAATATTTTCTTTTGTGCTGGGAAACACTAATTATTTCTACATGGAGACACAAACTCAACCCATTGCTGTTTTCTAGGCAGAAAGCTAGAGCAATTGCTGCAAACAAACACGAATTTTATATTTGCAAACATCACTTTTTACCCACTTGATCAACAGAATGAGTTTGTTTTCCCCGAAACCAGTTTGAGAGTGATTATCTGAGTCCAGTACATACCAGTTCCACAACACTTTGTCCGGATATGACTGGATGAATCCAGAAATATCCTCTTGTGTTGTGACTAACTCAATCCCAGATTTTGCTACAGGCCCTGTTTTGTGTTCTCTTCATATTTTCAATGGCCTTTATGGTTTTGAATGAATGTAAGCAGGGAATATTTTCTTTTGTGCTGGGAAACACTGATTACTTCCACATGGAGACACAAACTCAACACATTCGTGTTTTCTAGGCAGAAAGCTAGAGCAATTCCTGCAAACACGAATTTTATATTTGCAAACATCACTTTTTATCCACTTTTTCAAGAGAATGAGTTTGTTTTCCTCCAAAACCAGTTTGACGGTGATTATCTAAGTCCATTGCATACTAGCTCCACAACACTTTGTCCGGATATGACTGGATGAAACCAGAAATAGCCTCTTGTGTTATGGCTAACTCTATCCAAAATGGGGTACAGGCTCTGCTTTGTGTTTTCTTGATATTATCAATGGAATTTATGGTTTTGAATGCATTGAAGCAGGGGATATTTTCCTTTGTGTTGGCAAACACTAATTAATTCCCCATGGAAACACAAATTCAACAGATTCCTGTATGCTATGCAGAAAGCTAGAGCAATTCATGCAAAAAACATGATATTATATTTGTAAACGTGGCTTTTTATCCACTTGACCAAGAAAATGGGTTTGGTTTACTCCAAAACCAGTTTGACGGTGATTATCTGAGTCCAGTGCATACCAGTTCTACAACAGTTTGTCCGGATATGACTGGATGAATCCAGAAATATCCTCTGTGTTGTGACTAACTCAATCCGTGATCTTGCTAAAGGCCCTGTTTTGTTTTTTCTTGATATTAACAATGACTTTATGGTTTTGAATGCATTTAAGCAGGGAGTATGTTCTATTGTGCTGGGAAAAACTAATTAGTTCCACATGGAGACACAAACTCGACACATTCTTGTCTGCTAGGCAGAACGCTAGAGCAATTCCTGCAAACAAACATGATATTTATATTTGGAAACATGACTTTTTATCCACTTGACCAAGAAAATGGGTTTGGTTTACTCCAAAACCTGTTTGACGGTGATTATCTCAGTCCAGTGCATACCAGTTCGACAACACTTTGTCCGGATATGACTGGATGAAACCAGAAATATCCTCTTGTGTTATGGCTAACACAATCCACCTTGCTACAGACTCTGTGTTTGTGGTTTCTTGATATTATCCACGGACTTTATGGTTTTGAATGAATGTAAGCAGGGAATATTTTCTTTTGTGCTAAGAAACGCTAATTATTTCCACATGGAGACACAAACTGAACAGATTCATGCTTTCTAGGCAGAAAGCTAGAGCAATTGCTACAAACATACATGATATTTATATTTGTAAACATCACTTTTTATCCACTTGACCAAGAATGTGTTTGCTTTCCTTCAAAACCAGTTTGTCTGTGATTATCTGAGTCCATTGCATACCAGTTCCACAAAACTTTGTCCGGATATTACTGGATGAATGCAGAAATATACTCTTGTGTTGTGACTAACTCAATACCAGATCAGGCTATAAATCCTCTTCTGTGTTTTGTTAATATTATATGTGAACTGTATGGTTTTGATTGAATTTAAGCAGGGAATATTTTCTTTTGTGCTGGGTAACACTAATTATTACCACATGGAGACACAAACTCAACACATTCGTGTTTTCTAGTGAAATCTGGAGCAATTGTTGCAAACAAACATGATATTTATATTTGTAAACATGACTTTTTATCCACTTGACCAAGAAAATGAGTTTGTTTTCCTCCAAAACCATTTTGAGAGTGATTATCTGAGTCCATTGCATACCAGTTCCAAGACACTTTGTTCGGATATGACTGGATGAAACCAGAAATATCCTCTTGTGTTTTGGCAAACTCTATCCCAAGCGGTGCTACAGGCTCTTCTTTGTATTTTCTCGATATTATCAATGGCCTTTATGGTTTTGAATGCTTTTAAGCAGGGAATATTTTCTTTTGTGCTGGGAAACACTAATTACTTCCACATGGAGACACCAACTCAACACATTCGTGTTTTCTAGGCAGAAAGCTAGAGCAATTGCTGCAAGCAATCTTGATATTTGTGTTTGTATAGAGGACATTTATGCACTTGCCTGAGAAAATACTTTGCTTTTCTCTAGATCCAGTTTGACTGTGATTTTCTTAATCCATTTCCTACCTGTTCCACAACATCTTGTCCGGATATGACTGGATGAAACCAGAAATATCCTCTTGTGTTATGGCTAACTCAATCCACCTTGCTACAGACTCTGTGTTTGTGCTTTCTTGATATTATCCATGAACTTTATGGTTTTGAATGAATGTAAGCAGGGAATATTTTCTTTTGTGCTGGGAAACACTAATTACTTCCACATGGAGACACAAACTCAACACATTCCTGTTTTCTATGTAGAAAACTAGAGCAATTGCTGCAAACAAACATGATATTTATATTTGTAAACAGGCTTCTTATCCACGTGACCAAGAAAATGAGTTTTTTTCCCCAAAATCCAGTGTTACGGTGATATTCTGAGTACATTGCATACCAGTTCCACAACACTTTGTCCGGATATGACTGGATGAAACCAGAAATATCCTCTTGTGTTATGACTCACTCAATCCCATATCATGCTACAGGCTCTGCTTTGTGTTTTCTTGATATTATCCATGGACTTTATGGTTTTGAATGAATTTAAGAAGGGGATATTTTATTTTGTGCTGGGAAAAACTAATTAGTTCCACATGGAGACACAAACTCAACACATTCGTGTTTTATAGGCAGAAAGCTAGAGCAATTGCTACAACCAAACATAATATTTATATTTGTCAACATGGCTTTTATCCACTTCACCAAGGAAATCAGTGTGTTTTCCCCAAAAACAGGTTTGACTGTGATTATCTGTGTCCCTTGAAAACCACTTCCACAACACTTTGTCAGGATATGACTGGATGAAACCAGAAATATCCTCTTGTGTTATGTATAACTCAATCCCAGATGGTGCTACAGACTCTGCTTTGTGTTTTCTTGATATTGTCCATGGAGTTTATGCTTTTGAATGAATTTAAGCAGGCAATATTTTCTTTTGTGCTGGGAAAAACTAATTAGTTCCACATGAAGACACAAACTCAACTCATTCTTGTTTTCTAGGCAGAAAGCTCGAGCAATTGCTGCAAACAAACTAGATATTTGTGTTTGTATAGATGATATTTATGCACTTGCCTAAGAAAATACTTTGCTTTTCTCTAAATCTAGTTTTACGGTGCTTATCTGAGTCCATTGCACACCAGTTCCACAACACTTTTTCCGGAAATGACTGGATCAAACCAGAAATGTCCTCCTCTGTTATGGCTAACTCAATCCCAGATGCTGTTACAGGGTCTGCTTTGGGTTTCCTTGATATTATCAATGGCCTGTATGGTTTTGAATGAGTTGAAGCAGGCAATATTTTCTTTTGTGCTGCGAAACACTAATTACTTCCACATGGAGACACAAACTCAACACATTTGTTCTTTCTAGGCTGAAAGCTAGAGCAATTTCTGCAAACAAACATGATATTTATATTTCTAAACATGACTTTTTATCCACGTGACCAAGAAAATGAGTCTGTTTTCCCCCAAAGCCAGTTTGACAGTGATTATCTGAGTCCATTGCATACCAGTTCCACAACACCTTGTTCTGATATGACTGGATGAAACCAGAAATATCCTCTTGTGTTATGGCTAACTCAAACCCAGATCGTGCTACAGGCTCTGCTTTGTGTTTTCTTGATATATTCCATGGAGTTTATGATTTTTAATTAATTTAAGCAGGGGATATTTTATTTTCTCCTGGGAAATATTAATTCCTTCCACATGGAGACACAAACTCAACACATTATTGTTTACTATGCAGAAACCTAGAGCAATTGCTGCAAACAAACCTGATATTTGTGTTTGTAAACATGGCTTTCTATCCACTGCACCAAGGAAATGAGTTTGCTTTCCTCCGAAACCACTTTGTCAGTGATTATCTGAGTCCAGTGCATACCAGTTCTACAACACTTTGTCCGGATATGACTGGATGAAACCAGAAATATCCTCTTGTGTTATGGCTAACTCAAACCCAGATCATGCTACAGGCTCTGCTTTGTGTTTTCTTGATATTATGAATTCCCTTTATGGTTTTGAATGAATTTAAGCAGGGAGTATTTTCTTTTGTGCTGCAAAACACTAATTAGTTCTACATGAGACACAAACTCAACACAATCGTGTTCTCTAGGCAGAAAGCCAGAGCAATTGCTGCAAACAAACATGATATTACTATTTGTAAACATGACTTTTTATCCACTTGACCAAGGAAATGAATTTGTTTTCACCCAAAAACAGTTTGACGGTGATTATCTGAGTCCAGTGCATACCAGTTCCACAACACTTTGTCCAGATGTGACTGGATGAAACCATAAATATCCTCTTGTGTTATGGCTAACTCAATCCCAGATTTTCCTACAGGTTCAGCTTTGTGTTTTTTTGATATTATCAATGGCCTTTATGGTTTTGAAAGAATTTAAACAGGGAATATTTTCTTTGGTGCTGCAAAAACACTAATTACCTGCATATGGAGACACAAACTCAACACATTCGTGTTTTCTAGGCCAAAAGTTAGAGTAATTGCTGCAAACAAACATGATATTTATTTTGTACACATGGCTTTTTATCCACCAGACCATGAAAATGAGTTTCCTTTACTCCAAAACCAGTTTGACGGTGATTATGTGAGTCCAGTGCATACCAGTTCCACAACACTTTGTCCGGATATGACTGCATGAAACCAGAAATATCCTCTTGTGCTATGGCTAACTCAATCCCAGATGGTGCTACAGGATCTGCTTTGTGTTTTCTTGATATTATCAATGCACTTTATGATTTTGAATGAATTTAAACAGGCAATATTTTCTTTTGTGCTGCGAAACACTGATTGGTTCCACATGGAGACACAAACTGAACACAATTATGTTTTGTAGGCAGTAAGCTAGAGCAATTGCTGCAAACATACTTGATATTTGCATTTGTAAACATGACTTTTTTTTAACTTTTATTTAATGAATATAAATTTCCAGTGTACAGCTTATGGATTACAATGGCTTCCCCCTCCCATAACTTCCCTCCCACCCGCAACCCTCCCCTCTCCCGCTCCCTCTCCCCTTCCATTCACATCAAGATTCATTTTCAATTCTCTTTATATACAGAAGATCAATTTAGTATAAAGATTTCAGCAGTTTGCACCCACATAGAAACACAAAGTGAAACATACTGTTTGAGTACTAGTTATAGCATTAAATCACAATGGACAGCACATTAAGGACAGAGATCCCACATGAGGAGCAAGTGCACAGTGGCTCCTGTTGTTGACCCAACAAATTGACACTCTAGTTTATGGCTCCAGTAACCATCCTAGGCTGTCGTCATGAGTTACCAAGGCTATGGTAGCCTTCCAAGTTTATCGACTCGGATCATATTTAGACAAGGTCATAAAAGACAGAGTGAGGATAGTAACCAATGATCCTAAGAGTGGCATTTACCAGGTTTGAACAATTATACAGCATTAAGTGGGGAAGAGCACCATCAGTACACACAGGTCGGGAGTAGAGCCATTGGTGGTAGAGTAGAGGTTATGATTACAAAGGAATGAGGCCCAAGTGCACTAGACAGGGCCTAGAATAAAGGACAGAGTCATTATTAGAGGAGCTAAGAAAGGTGCTGTCTAAGCTACAAGTAATTTTTCTGATTGAGAGGCAAATAGAACCTGATAGAAGGGGCTTGATAATAATCTGGTGGGCTTTAGGCCTTGTAAATTCAGAGGCCCAGACCTATCTATCTCTTCACATGGGGTATATCCTAAGGGAGGTGTGAACCTCCTAGGGGAAGGCACTCTGTTGACTTTCATTACTTGGCTGGCCTGGGAGGAGAGCTGGCCAGGTAAAGGCAGGGGGCATCTCTAACAAGAAATTTACAGTTCTGCCTGCAATGTTGCTGACCCTACTTGACCATCCCCTCAGCTGCAGTGGTCATTTTGGAAGTTGGGCTGAGTGCAGGGCTTTTCAGCTTAGAGCCAATAAGATCTGTGGCTCTGACCTGGGCATCCTTTGACTCCAGGGCAGGTCCATTTCCAGTGATCCAACTCTTGGCAGAGCTGCCAGGGCTCTTCACAAGCTGACTTCTGCTGAAGCCCAGGCTTACCACATTGCAAGCCACTGCAGTGGACTGGCCTGTTGGGTCTGCTTGAGGGCAGATCACTGTACAGATCAGCCATTAATAGGCCTGCCACCCATTGGTTCTGATGCCTAGCTTTCTTTTCCTCCTGGTTTGTGTTAAAGCAGACCAGAGGATGCAAGTCAAGGGAGTGCCCAAGACCCATCTCTAAACTTCGGTGGCCTGAACTACAAGTTTATAGTCACAGGCATGTTCTGTAGTAGTTTTTCTAAGGTAGACAATGCCCATGAGGAAAATTATATTCTCACTTTAAAACTTTCTTTCCCTTTGGTCTGAAAGAGAGGTTTTTTCTACTTACTGTATACTTGGCTGATGGCGAAGTGAATCTAGCTATGAGGTTATTATTTAAGTTCTTATTTTGGCTATGCTATTACAGAAAAATGTTAGACATCTCTTTTATAAGGTCTAAAGATTAAATTGTGCATCCTACAGATTCCTTCATAATAGAATTAGTTTCCTACCTTGAAGAGAATAGAGAAATGAAAGAACAAGTTGGGCTTAGAATAGAGAAATGAGGGAGCAAGTCCTAGATCATTTGCTGACAATAAGAATATCACGTGAATACTTAGCAAACCGTTTCAACCATTAGATAACAACTTAAGAAAACATTTACCAGAAGGTCCAATGCCTTCTATAAATTTTAAGAATCATGTATTTGAAAACACCTCTTAATTATCTAACATGGTGTAGTTTGTTTAGCCAGTAAACTTAAGCACAACCATCTAAAATGTTTTTAGTTTCTTTCTACCAACACGTTTAAAACATATGATACACAGGTTCAGGTCACTCAAATTCAAATGTATCTTTGATTGATTTTAGCAGCTTAAATTTATGGACAATCTTATCTATAAGCCATTTAAAATAAAACTCTTAATAAAATTTCCCTATGTGGACATACAATATGTACACACATATAATATAGCATAATAGACCAATATAGCAATTTTAATACTAGCTTTTAAAATCTTTAACTCTTTTTGTAGATTGCCAATTGATTTGAATTGCTTTTTGTTTTTAGTAACCTCAGTTAACCATACTTTCTCTCAGTTGGTACTGTTAATACATTATTGGCTTCATCTGTTTACAGAGCCATCCCAAAGTACTGAATACAATAAAAGTGGCTGGAAAAAGTCCATAGGAACCTATGGGAGGACAGCTAAACACAGAACCAACAACGCTTTAGTTTTGTGAGCAGCAAATCATATATAACTGTGGATGACAAAAGACTTTAAGTCGCCATGTTTAAAATTATAAACTTATCAGCCAACAAGAGGCACTTGCTTACTTCACAGTATTTTTGAAAGCACTTGTAGGATTTTACAAGTATTTAACCCTTTAGGCCTCTGGGGCTTTCTCATTAAGATAACTATCATGTCTAGTAACACAAGATCATTAGACGTTTTAATTCTCAAACATTTGTATTAATAGCATTTTCCATTATAGAAACTTAAAGTCTGGTACCACATCACACCTTGACAGTCCTTCTAATATACTTTTTATCCACTTGAAAAAGGAAATGAGTTTGCTTTACTCCAAAACCAGTTTGAGGGTGACTATCTGAGTCCATTGCATACTAGTTCCACAACACTTTGTCCGGATATGACTGCATGAAACCAGAAATGTCCTATTGTGTTGTGACTAACTCAATCCCAGATCTTGCTAAAGGCCCTTTTTTGTGTTTTCTTGATATGATCCATGGACCTTATTGTTTTGAATGAATTTAAGCAGGGGGTATGTTCTATTGTGCTGGGAAAAACTAATTAATTCCACATGGAGACACAAACTCGACATTCTTGTCTGCTAGGCAGAAAGCCAGATCAATTGCTGCAAACAAACATATTTATATTTGTAAGCATCACTTTTATCCACTTGACCAATAAAATGAGTTTGTTTCCCCCAAAACAAGTTTGATGGTAATTATCTGAGTTCAGTGCACACCAGTTCCACTACACTTTGTCCGGATATGACTGGACGAAACCGGAAATATCCTCTTGTGTTATGGCTACTTCAATCCCAGATCTTGCTACAGGCTCTGCTTTGTGTTTTCTTGATATTATCAATGCCTTTTATGGTTTTGAATGAATTTAAGCTGTGGATATTTTCTTTTGTGCTGCAAAACACTAATTAGTTCCACATGGAGACACAAACTCAACACATTCCTGTTTCCTAGGCAGAAAGCTAGAGTAATTGCTGCAAACAAACGTGATATTTATATTTGTAAACATCACTTTTTATTCACTTGACCAAGAAAATGAGTTTGCTTCATTCCAAAGCCAGTTTGACGGTGGTTATCTGAGTCCATTGCATACTAGTTCTACAACACTTTGTCCGGATATGACTGGAAGAAACCAGAAATATCCTCTGGTGTTATGGCTAACTCAATCTCAGATCTTGCTACAGGCTCTGCTTTGTGTTTTCTTGATATTATCAATGGACTTTATGGTTTTGAATGAATTTAAAAAGGGGATATTTTCAGAGAGCGGCAAGATGGCGGAATAGGAATGCAGCACACTATTAGCTAGGGAGAGAGACAAGTTAATGAATGTGGAGATACTGCAGGGTCAAGGAAGAGTAGGGGAAGAAACAGCAGAGGAAACTCTTCCTGAACTAGTGACTCACAGTGGACCTGTGTGGAGAGCGTAGGAGCCCAAGTTCGGTACACCAGCGGCAGACTCAACACACCAGCGCTGGAACGTGAGGTGAGCCGAACCTCAATAGCCCAAGACACCAGCGGGCAATTGGAAAGAGGAGACTAGAGGGAACGAGGCTTGAAACTCCATGGAGAAAAGTTCACCAGGCTAACTAGAAGAGAGAGGCAAAAAAAAAGTGACCGATACGGACACGAGTTTCTCTCTCTCTCCTCACCCCTCAAAGTTGAGAAAGACAAAGAGCAGGCACCATTTTGGACATACGTCATAAGCAGGGCGACCTCAGGTCTGCACCTGCCCTGAGCCTAGCAGAAAAACCTGACTCTGGGGGGAGGGGTGAAATAACAGGAGATTAGCATCTAACTTGGCAACCCAGTGGGAGACTGTAGGAGAATTGGAGCCCACACTGAGGGCAGCACAGATTCCCTGTGTAGTCCTTGGGAAAGAGCTTCCGATCTCTGGCTCCTGTGGGTATATCATTTGCCTGCTAACTACCTCCAATTACATTCAGCTGTGCGGAATTACTTCCCTTTTGAATCAAAAAAAGAAAGAAAGAGAGATTTACCACACCTAACCTGGGAGTGTCATCTTTGACACACCCTCAACCCTGAGGAAACAAACACAGCTCTCAGTCCACACTCATCTCAAGCCTCTAAGGCTCCACTAAAAGCAGACAGTCCACTTAATATAGAGCCATAGTGTAACAAGAAAAAACACCACAGTGAAGAAACCAAATATCTCCAACATGCCAAACAACAAATGCGAAAACCGAGGTAACAAGAACAAGGAAGACCCTATGACGCCCCCAAATGAAAAAGACACCCCAATTCAAGATTATGAAGGTGATGAGATCGAAGAAATGCAAGAAGCGGAACTCAAAAAATTGATAAGAACATTAAGAAGTTCTCAAAAACAAATTCTTGAACTACAGAAATCCTTAATGGACAAGAAAGAAAATCTCTCTCGTGAAAATGAAATATTAAGGAGGAATCAAAATGAAATGAAACAACTAGTAGAACAAGAAACTGTGATAGT
This sequence comes from Lepus europaeus, assembly GCF_033115175.1. NCBI lineage: Eukaryota > Metazoa > Chordata > Mammalia > Lagomorpha > Leporidae > Lepus > Lepus europaeus. The sequence goes on along the minus strand of NW_026909213.1, from coordinate 3,833,884 downwards.
GATGAGAAATCATAATGAAATGAAGAATTCAATAGATCAAATGACAAACACATTAGAGAGCCTTAAAAACAGAATGGGCAAAGCAGAAGAGAGAATATCAGACTTAGAAGACAGAGAACAGGAAAGGAAACAGGCAAACCAAAGAAAAGAAGAAGAAATCAGAAATCTAAAAATTATTGTCGGGAATCCACAGGATACTATTAAAAAACCCAACATTCGGGTTTTAGGAGTTCCTGAAGGCATGGAGAGGGAGAAAGGATTAGAAGGCATTTTCAGTGAGATACTAGCAGAAAATTTCCCAGGTTTGGAGAAGGACAGAGGCATCTTAGTACAGGAATCTTATAGAACCCCTAATAAACATGACCAAAAGAGATCCTCACCACGACACGTCGAAATCAAACTCACCACAGTGAAACAGAAAGAAAAGATCCTAAAATGTGCAAGAGAGTAACGTCAGATTACTCTTAGAGGATCTCCAATTAGACTCACAGCTGACTCTTCATCAGAAACCCTACAAGCTAGAAGGGAATGGCGAGACATAGCCCAGGTACTAGGAGAGAAAAACTGCCAGCCCAGAATATTATATCCTGCAAAGCTCTCATTTGCGAATGAAGGTGAAATTAAGACTTTTCATAGCAAACAGAAACTGAAAGAATTTGTAGCCACTCATCCTGCCCTGCAAAAGATGCTTAAAGATGTGTGACACACAGAAACACAGAAACACGGAAACATGGTCATCAATATGAAAGAAGGTAAAGGAAGGAAACCTCACAGCAAAAGATCACAGGAAGCTCAATTTCTCTTTGACATAGAATTAAAATCTGATTCTTTGTTAAAGCAATGTGTTAAAGTAATCTATTATGTTCTCTTGATGTCTGTTAAATTCTAATTGTTCAAAACATCTATATTTTTAGTAAGAGCTATGGGTTATTTAAATATGTGCTTATTTTCAAAGATTTGAATAATCACCTTGTAACAATGATCAAATTTGGTCTATATTAAGTCATGATTTTAAGGAATCTTATTTCAACCAGATATTTTGGATTTTGAGCCTTCTTGGCATTCTTGACAGGCATTCAAAAAATCAAAGTTTCAAACAATCTGGTCTCTAAAATTTCCAGTAAATCCTGGACTTTGGTTTTTCCAGGTTGGGCCCAACTGAAAAAATTGAAGGACCTATGTCTCTCATCCTATAGAGACACCAACTAATCAGGCTATTTGGATTATATTAGAAGGACTGTCAAGATGTGATGTGGTACCAAACTTTAAGTTTCTATAATGGAAAATGCTATTAATACAAATGTTTGAGAATTAAAAAGTCTAATGATCTTGTGTTACTAGACATGATAGTTATCTTAATGAGAAAGCCCCAGAGGCCTAAAGGGTTAAATACTTTTAAAATCCTACAGGTGCTTTCAAAAATACTGTGAAGTAAGCAAGTGCCTCTTGTTGGTTGATGACTTTATAATTTTAAACATGGCGACTTAGTCTTTTGTCATCCACAGTTATATATGATTTGCTGCTCATAAAACTAAAGCGTTGTTGGTTCTGTGTTTAGCTGTTCTCTTATAGGTTCCTATGGACTTTGTCCAGACAATTCTATTGTATTCAGTACTTTGGGATGGCTCTGTAAACAGATGAAGCCAATAATGTATTAACAGTACCAACTGAGAGAAAGTATGGTTAACTGAGGTTACTAAAAACAAAAAGCAATTCAAATCAATTGGCAATCTACAAAAAGAGTTAAAGATTATAAAAGCTAGTATTAAAATTGCTATATTGGTGTACTATGCTATGTTATATGTGTGTACATATTGTATGTCCACATGGGGAAATTTTATTAAGAGTTTTCTTTTAAATGGCTTATAGATAATATTGTCCATAAATTTAAGCTGCTAAAATAAATCAAAGATGCATTTTAATTTGTGTGACCTGAATCAATGTATCATATGTTTTAAACTTGTTGGTAGAAAGAAAGTAAAAACATTTTATAAGGTTGTGCTTATTTTACTGGTTAAACAAACCCCATTTTGGATAGAGTTAGCCATAACACAAGAGGATATTTCTGGTTTCATCCTGTCATATCAGGACGAAGAGTTGTGGAACTGGTATGCAATGGACTAAATAACCACAGTCAAACTGCTTTTGGGGGAATACAAAATCATTTTCATGGTCACGTGGATAAAAAGTCATGTTTACAAATAAAAATATCATGTTTGTTTGCAGAAATTGCTCTAGCTTTCTGCCTAGAAAACAGGAATGTGTTGAGTTTGTGTTTTCATGTGGAACTAATTAGTGTTTGCCAGCACAAAAAAAAACATTCCCTGCTATAATGCATTGAAAACCAAAAAGGCCATTGATAATATCAAGAAAACACAAAGCAGAGCCTGTAGCACCATTTGGGATAGACTTTGCCATAACACAAGAAGATATTTCTGGTTTCATCCAGTCATATCCGGACAAAGTGTGGTAGAACTGGTATGCCATGGACTCAGATAATCACCGTCAAACTGGTGTTGGAGGAAAGCAAACTTATTTTCTTGTCCAAGTGGATAAAAAGTGATGTTTACAAATATAAATATCATGTTTGTTTTCATCAATTGCTCTAGCTTTCTGCCTAGAAAACAGGAATGTGTTGAGTTTGTGTCTCCATGTGGAAGTAATTAGTGTTTCCCAGCACAAAAGAAAATATTCCCTACTTAAATGCATTCAAAACCATAAAGGCCATTGATAATATCAAGAAAACACAAAACAAGGCCTTCAGCACCACCTGGGATTGAGTTAGTCACAACACAAGAGGATATTTCTGGATTCATCCAGTCATATCTGGACAAAGTGTTGTGGAACTGGTATGTACTGGACTCAGATAATCACTCTCAAACTCGTTTTGGGGGATACAAACTCATTTTCTTGGTCAAGTGGATAAAAAGTCAAGTTTACAAATAAAAATATCATGTTTGTTTGCAGAATTGCTCTAGCTTTCTGCCTAGAAATCAGGAATGTGTTGAGTTTGTGTCTCCATGTGGAACTAATTAGTGTTTCCCAGCACAAAAGAAAACATTCCCTGCTATAATGCATTGAAAACCAGAAAGGCCATTGATAATATCAAGAAAACAGAAAGCAGAGCCTGTAGCACCACTTGGGATAGACTTTGTCATAACACCAGAAGATATTTCTGGTTTCATCCAGTCATATCCGGACAAAGTGTGGTGGAACTGGTATGACCTGGACTCAGATAATCACCGTCAAACTGGTGTTGGAGGAAAGCAAATTTATTTTCTTGGTCATGTGGATAAAAGGTGATGTTTCCAAATATAAAAATCATGTTTGTTTGCAGGAATTGCTCTAGCTTTCTGCCTAGAAAACAGGAATGTGTTGAGTTTGTGTCTCCATGTGAAATTAATTAGTGTTTCCCAGCACAAAAGAAAATATTCCCTGCTTAAATGCATTCAAAACCATAAAGGCCATTGATAATATCAAGAAAACACAAAGCAGGGCCTTCAGCACTCCCTGGGATTGAGTTAGTCAAAACACAAGCGGATATTTCTGGTTTCATCCAGTCATACCCGGACAAAGTGTTGTGGAGCTAGTATGCAATGGACTCAGATAATCACCGTCAAACTGGTTTTGGAATAAACGCAACTCATTTTCTTGTTCAAGTGGATAAAAAGTCACGTTTACAAATATAAATATCATGTTTTTTGCATCAATTGCTCTAGCTTTCTGCATAGAATGCAGGAATCTGTTGTATTTGTGTCTCCATGGGGAACTAATTAGAGTTTTCCAGCACAAAAGAAAATATCCCCTGCTTAAATGCATTCAAAACCATAAATTCCATTGATAGTATCAAGAAAACACAAAGCAGAGCCTGTAGCCCCATTTTGGATAGAGTTAGCCATAACACAAGAGGATATTTCTGGTTTCATGCAGTCATATCCGAAAAAAGTGGTGTGGAACTGGTATGCACTGGACTCAGATAATCACAGTCAAACTGGTTTTGGGGGAAAACAAACTCATTTTCTTGGTCACGTACATTAAAGGTCATGTTTAGAAATATAAATATCATGTTTGTTTGCAGAAATTGCTCTAGCTTTCTGCCTAGAAAGCAGGAATGTATTGAGTTTCTGTCTCCATGTGGAAATAATGAGTGTTTTGCAGCACAAAAGAAAATATCCCCTGCTTAAATGCATTCCAAACCATAAAGTCCATGGATAATATCAAGAAACCACAAAGCAGAGCCTGTAGCAAGACCTGGGGTTGAGTTAACCATAACACAAGAGGATATTTCTGATTTGATCCAGTCATATCCGGACAAAGTGTTGTGGAGCTGGTATGCACTGGACTCAGATAATCCCCGTCAAAGTGGTTTTGGAGTAAAGCAAACTCATTTTCTTGGTCACGTGGATAAAAGCCATGGTTACAAATATAAATATCATATTTGTTTGCAGCAATTGCTCGAGCTTTCTTCCTAGAAAACAGGAATGTTTTGAGTTCGTGTCTCCATGTGGAAGTCATTAGTGTTTCCCAGCACAAAAGAAAATATTCCCTGCTTACATTCATTCAAAACCATAAAGTCCGTGGATAATATCAAGAAACCACAAACACAGAGTCTGTAGCAAGGTGGATTGAGTTAGCCATAACACAAGAGGATATTTCTGGTTTCATCCAGTCATATCCGGACAAAGTGTTGTCGAACTGGTATGCACTGGACTGAGATAATCACCGTCAAACAGGTTTTGGAGTAAACCAAACCCATTTTCTTGGTCAAGTGGATAAAAAGTCATGTTTCCAAATATAAATATCATGTTTGTTTGCAGGAATTGCTCTAGCGTTCTGCCTAGCAGACAAGAATGTGTCGAGTTTGTGTCTCCATGTGGAACTAATTAGTTTTTCCCAGCACAATAGAACATACTCCCTGCTTAAATGCATTCAAAACCATAAAGTCATTGTTAATATCAAGAAAACACAAAACAGGGCCTTTAGCAAGATCTAGGATTGAGTTAGTCACAACAGCAGAGGATATTTCTGGATTCATCCTGTCATATCCAGACAAAGTGTTGTGGAACTGGTATGTACTGGACTCAGATAATCACTCTCAAACTCATTTTGGGGGAAAACAAACTCATTTTCTTGGTCAAGTGGATAAAATGTGATGTTTACAAATATAAATATCATGTTTGTTTGCAGCAATTGCTCTAGCTTTCTGCCTAGAAAACATGAATATGTTGAGTTTGTCTCTCCATGTGGAACTAATTAGTGTTTCCCAGCACAAAAGAAAATATTCCCTGCTTAAATTCATTCAAAACCTTAAGTCCTTTGATAATATCTAGAAACCACAAACAAAGAGTCTGTAGCAAGATATGGGATTGAGTTTTCACAACACAAGTGGATATTTCTGGATTCATCCAGTCATATCCGGACAAAGTGTGTAGAACTAGTATGCCATGGACTCTGATAATCACGGTCAAACTGGTTTTGCAGTAAAGCCAACGCATTTTCTTGTTCAAGTAGATAAAAAAGTGATGTTTCCAAATATAAAAATCATGTTTGTTTGCAGGAATTGCTCTAGCTTTCTGCCTAGAAAACAGGAATGTGTTGAGTTTGTGTCTCCATGTGAAATTAATTAGTGTTTCCCAGCACAAAAGAAAATATTCCCTGCTTAAATGCATTCATAACCATAAAGGCCATTGATAACATCAAGAACACACAAAGCAGGGCCTTCAGCACTCCCTGGGATTGAGTTAGTCAAAACACAAGCGGATATTTCTGGTTTCATCCAGTCATACCCGGACAAAGTGTTGTGGAGCTAGTATGCAATGGACTCAGATAATCACCGTCAAACTGGTTTTGGAATAAACGCAACTCATTTTCTTGTTCAAGTGGATAAAAAGTCACGTTTACAAATATAAATATCATGTTTTTTGCATCAATTGCTCTAGCTTTCTGCATAGAATGCAGGAATCTGTTGTATTTGTGTCTCCATGGGGAGCTAATTAGAGTTTTCCAGCACAAAAGAAAATATCCCCTGCTTAAATGCATTCAAAACCATAAATTCCATTGATAGTATCAAGAAAACACAAAGCAGAGCCTGTAGCCCCATTTTGGATAGAGTTAGCCATAACACAAGAGGATATTTCTGGTTTCATGCAGTCATATCCGAAAAAAGTGGTGTGGAACTGGTATGCACTGGACTCAGATAATCACAGTCAAACTGGTTTTGGGGGAAAACAAACTCATTTTCTTGGTCACGTACATTAAAGGTCATGTTTAGAAATATAAATATCATGTTTGTTTGCAGAAATTGCTCTAGCTTTCTGCCTAGAAAGCAGGAATGTATTGAGTTTCTGTCTCCATGTGGAAATAATGAGTGTTTTGCAGCACAAAAGAAAATATCCCCTGCTTAAATGCATTCCAAACCATAAAGTCCATGGATAATATCAAGAAACCACAAAGCAGAGCCTGTAGCAAGACCTGGGGTTGAGTTAACCATAACACAAGAGGATATTTCTGATTTGATCCAGTCATATCCGGACAAAGTGTTGTGGAGCTGGTATGCACTGGACTCAGATAATCCCCGTCAAAGTGGTTTTGGAGTAAAGCAAACTCATTTTCTTGGTCACGTGGATAAAAGCCATGGTTACAAATATAAATATCATATTTGTTTGCAGCAATTGCTCGAGCTTTCTTCCTAGAAAACAGGAATGTTTTGAGTTCGTGTCTCCATGTGGAAGTCATTAGTGTTTCCCAGCACAAAAGAAAATATTCCCTGCTTACATTCATTCAAAACCATAAAGTCCGTGGATAATATCAAGAAACCACAAACACAGAGTCTGTAGCAAGGTGGATTGAGTTAGCCATAACACAAGAGGATATTTCTGGTTTCATCCAGTCATATCCGGACAAAGTGTTGTCGAACTGGTATGCACTGGACTGAGATAATCACCGTCAAACAGGTTTTGGAGTAAACCAAACCCATTTTCTTGGTCAAGTGGATAAAAAGTCATGTTTCCAAATATAAATATCATGTTTGTTTGCAGGAATTGCTCTAGCGTTCTGCCTAGCAGACAAGAATGTGTCGAGTTTGTGTCTCCATGTGGAACTAATTAGTTTTTCCCAGCACAATAGAACATACTCCCTGCTTAAATGCATTCAAAACCATAAAGTCATTGTTAATATCAAGAAAACACAAAACAGGGCCTGTAGCAAGATCTAGGATTGAGTTAGTCACAACAGCAGAGGATATTTCTGGATTCATCCTGTCATATCCGGACAAAGTGTTGTGGAACTGGTATGTACTGGACTCAGATAATCACTCTCAAACTCATTTTGGGGGAAAACAAACTCATTTTCTTGGTCAAGTGGATAAAATGTGATGTTTACAAATATAAATATCATGTTTGTTTGCAGCAATTGCTCTAGCTTTCTGCCTAGAAAACATGAATATGTTGAGTTTGTCTCTCCATGTGGAACTAATTAGTGTTTCCCAGCACAAAAGAAAATATTCCCTGCTTAAATTCATTCAAAACCTTAAGTCCTTTGAGAATATCTAGAAACCACAAACAAAGAGTCTGTAGCAAGATATGGGATTGAGTTTTCACAACACAAGTGGATATTTCTGGATTCATCCAGTCATATCCGGACAAAGTGTGTAGAACTAGTATGCCATGGACTCTGATAATCACGGTCAAACTGGTTTTGCAGTAAAGCCAACGCATTTTCTTGTTCAAGTAGATAAAAAAGTGATGTTTCCAAATATAAAAATCATGTTTGTTTGCAGGAATTGCTCTAGCTTTCTGCCTAGAAAACAGGAATGTGTTGAGTTTGTGTCTCCATGTGAAATTAATTAGTGTTTCCCAGCACAAAAGAAAATATTCCCTGCTTAAATGCATTCAAAACCATAAAGGCCATTGATAACATCAAGAACACACAAAGCAGGGCCTTCAGCACTCCCTGGGATTGAGTTAGTCAAAACACAAGAGGATATTTCTGGTTTCATCCAGTCATACCCGGACAAAGTGTTGTGGAGCTAGTATGCAATGGACTCAGATAATCACCGTCAAACTGGTTTTGGAATAAACGCAACTCATTTTCTTGTTCAAGTGGATAAAAAGTCACGTTTACAAATATAAATATCATGTTTTTTGCATCAATTGCTCTAGCTTTCTGCATAGAATGCAGGAATCTGTTGTATTTGTGTCTCCATGGGGAACTAATTAGAGTTTTCCAGCACAAAAGAAAATATCCCCTGCTTAAATGCATTCAAAACCATAAATTCCATTGATAGTATCAAGAAAACACAAAGCAGAGCCTGTAGCCCCATTTTGGATAGAGTTAGCCATAACACAAGAGGATATTTCTGGTTTCATGCAGTCATATCCGAAAAAAGTGTTGTGGAACTGGTATGCACTGGACTCAGATAATCACAGTCAAACTGGTTTTGGGGGAAAACAAACTCATTTTCTTGGGCACGTACATTAAAGGTCATGTTTAGAAATATAAATATCATGTTTGTTTGCAGAAATTGCTCTAGCTTTCTGCCTAGAAAGCAGGAATGTATTGAGTTTCTGTCTCCATGTGGAAATAATGAGTGTTTTGCAGCACAAAAGAAAATATCCCCTGCTTAAATGCATTCCAAACCATAAAGTCCATGGATAATATCAAGAAACCACAAAGCAGAGCCTGTAGCAAGACCTGGGGTTGAGTTAACCATAACACAAGAGGATATTTCTGATTTGATCCAGTCATATCCGGACAAAGTGTTGTGGAGCTGGTATGCACTGGACTCAGATAATCCCCGTCAAAGTGGTTTTGGAGTAAAGCAAACTCATTTTCTTGGTCACGTGGATAAAAGCCATGGTTACAAATATAAATATCATATTTGTTTGCAGCAATTGCTCGAGCTTTCTTCCTAGAAAACAGGAATGTTTTGAGTTCGTGTCTCCATGTGGAAGTCATTAGTGTTTCCCAGCACAAAAGAAAATATTCCCTGCTTACATTCATTCAAAACCATAAAGTCCGTGGATAATATCAAGAAACCACAAACACAGAGTCTGTAGCAAGGTGGATTGAGTTAGCCATAACACAAGAGGATATTTCTGGTTTCATCCAGTCATATCCGGACAAAGTGTTGTCGAACTGGTATGCACTGGACTGAGATAATCACCGTCAAACAGGTTTTGGAGTAAACCAAACCCATTTTCTTGGTCAAGTGGATAAAAAGTCATGTTTCCAAATATAAATATCATGTTTGTTTGCAGGAATTGCTCTAGCGTTCTGCCTAGCAGACAAGAATGTGTCGAGTTTGTGTCTCCATGTGGAACTAATTAGTTTTTCCCAGCACAATAGAACATACTCCCTGCTTAAATGCATTCAAAACCATAAAGTCATTGTTAATATCAAGAAAACACAAAACAGGGCCTGTAGCAAGATCTAGGATTGAGTTAGTCACAACAGCAGAGGATATTTCTGGATTCATCCTGTCATATCCAGACAAAGTGTTGTGGAACTGGTATGTACTGGACTCAGATAATCACTCTCAAACTCATTTTGGGGGAAAACAAACTCATTTTCTTGGTCAAGTGGATAAAATGTGATGTTTACAAATATAAATATCATGTTTGTTTGCAGCAATTGCTCTAGCTTTCTGCCTAGAAAACATGAATATGTTGAGTTTGTCTCTCCATGTGGAACTAATTAGTGTTTCCCAGCACAAAAGAAAATATTCCCTGCTTAAATTCATTCAAAACCTTAAGTCCTTTGATAATATCTAGAAACCACAAACAAAGAGTCTGTAGCAAGATATGGGATTGAGTTTTCACAACACAAGTGGATATTTCTGGATTCATCCAGTCATATCCGGACAAAGTGTGTAGAACTAGTATGCCATGGACTCTGATAATCACGGTCAAACTGGTTTTGCAGTAAAGCCAACGCATTTTCTTGTTCAAGTAGATAAAAAAGTGATGTTTCCAAATATAAAAATCATGTTTGTTTGCAGGAATTGCTCTAGCTTTCTGCCTAGAAAACAGGAATGTGTTGAGTTTGTGTCTCCATGTGAAATTAATTAGTGTTTCCCAGCACAAAAGAAAATATTCCCTGCTTAAATGCATTCAAAACCATAAAGGCCATTGATAACATCAAGAACACACAAAGCAGGGCCTTCAGCACTCCCTGGGATTGAGTTAGTCAAAACACAAGAGGATATTTCTGGTTTCATCCAGTCATACCCGGACAAAGTGTTGTGGAGCTAGTATGCAATGGACTCAGATAATCACCGTCAAACTGGTTTTGGAATAAACGCAACTCATTTTCTTGTTCAAGTGGATAAAAAGTCACGTTTACAAATATAAATATCATGTTTTTTGCATCAATTGCTCTAGCTTTCTGCATAGAATGCAGGAATCTGTTGTATTTGTGTCTCCATGGGGAACTAATTAGAGTTTTCCAGCACAAAAGAAAATATCCCCTGCTTAAATGCATTCAAAACCATAAATTCCATTGATAGTATCAAGAAAACACAAAGCAGAGCCTGTAGCCCCATTTTGGATAGAGTTAGCCATAACACAAGAGGATATTTCTGGTTTCATGCAGTCATATCCGAAAAAAGTGTTGTGGAACTGGTATGCACTGGACTCAGATAATCACAGTCAAACTGGTTTTGGGGGAAAACAAACTCATTTTCTTGGTCACGTACATTAAAGGTCATGTTTAGAAATATAAATATCATGTTTGTTTGCAGAAATTGCTCTAGCTTTCTGCCTAGAAAGCAGGAATGTATTGAGTTTCTGTCTCCATGTGGAAATAATGAGTGTTTTGCAGCACAAAAGAAAATATCCCCTGCTTAAATGCATTCCAAACCATAAAGTCCATGGATAATATCAAGAAACCACAAAGCAGAGCCTGTAGCAAGACCTGGGGTTGAGTTAACCATAACACAAGAGGATATTTCTGATTTGATCCAGTCATATCCGGACAAAGTGTTGTGGAGCTGGTATGCACTGGACTCAGATAATCACCGTCAAAGTGGTTTTGGAGTAAAGCAAACTCATTTTCTTGGTCACGTGGATAAAAGCCATGGTTACAAATATAAATATCATATTTGTTTGCAGCAATTGCTCGAGCTTTCTTCCTAGAAAACAGGAATGTTTTGAGTTCGTGTCTCCATGTGGAAGTCATTAGTGTTTCCCAGCACAAAAGAAAATATTCCCTGCTTACATTCATTCAAAACCATAAAGTCCGTGGATAATATCAAGAAACCACAAACACAGAGTCTGTAGCAAGGTGGATTGAGTTAGCCATAACACAAGAGGATATTTCTGGTTTCATCCAGTCATATCCGGACAAAGTGTTGTCGAACTGGTATGCACTGGACTGAGATAATCACCGTCAAACAGGTTTTGGAGTAAACCAAACCCATTTTCTTGGTCAAGTGGATAAAAAGTCATGTTTCCAAATATAAATATCATGTTTGTTTGCAGGAATTGCTCTAGCGTTCTGCCTAGCAGACAAGAATGTGTCGAGTTTGTGTCTCCATGTGGAACTAATTAGTTTTTCCCAGCACAATAGAACATACTCCCTGCTTAAATGCATTCAAAACCATAAAGTCATTGTTAATATCAAGAAAACACAAAACAGGGCCTTTAGCAAGATCTAGGATTGAGTTAGTCACAACAGAAGAGGATAGTTCTGGATTCATCCTGTCATATCCGGACAAACTGTTGTGCAACTGGTATGCACTAGAATAAGATAATCACCATCAAACAGGTTTTGGCGTAAACCACACCCATTTTCTGGGTCAAGTGCATAAAAAGTGATGTTTACAAATATAAATATCATGTTTGTTTGCAGCAATTGCTCTAGCTTTCTGCCTAGAAAACATGAATATGTTGAGTTTGTCTCTCCATGTGGAACTAATTAGTGTTTCCCAGCACAAAAGAAAATATTCCCTGCTTAAATTCATTCAAAACCTTAACTCCTTTGATAATATCTTGAAACCACAAACAAAGAGTCTGTGGCAAGATATGGGATTGAGTTTTCACAACACAAGTGGATATTTCTGGATTCATCCAGTCATATCCGGACAAAGTGTGTAGAACTAGTATGCCATGGACTCTGATAATCACGGTCAAACTGGTTTTGGAATAAAGCCAACGCATTTTCTTGTTCAAGTAGATAAAAAAGTGATGTTTCCAAATATAAAAATCATGTTTGTTTGCAGGAATTGTTCTAGCTTTCTGCCTAGAAAACAGGAATGTGTTGAGTTTGTGTCTCCATGTGAAATTAATTAGTGTTTCCCAGCACAAAAGAAAATATTCCCTGCTTAAATGCATTCAAAACCATAAAGGCCATTGATAACATCAAGAACACACAAAGCAGGGCCTTCAGCACTCCCTGGGATTGAGTTAGTCAAAACACAAGAGGATATTTCTGGTTTCATCCAGTCATACCCGGACAAAGTGTTGTGGAGCTAGTATGCAATGGACTCAGATAATCACCGTCGAACTGGTTTTGGAGTAAACGCAACTCATTTTCTTGTTCAAGTGGATAAAAAGTCATGTTTACAAATATAAATATCATGTTTTTTGCATCAATTGCTCTAGCTTTCTGCATAGAATGCAGGAATCTGTTGTATTTGTGTCTTCATGGGGAACTAATTAGAGTTTTCCAGCACAAAAGAAAATATCCCCTGCTTAAATGCATTCAAAACCATAAATTCCATTGATAATATCAAGAAAACACAAAGCAGAGCCTGTAGCCCCATTTTGGATAGAGTTAGCCATAACACAAGAGGATATTTCTGGTTTCATGCAGTCATATCCGAAAAAAGTGGTGTGGAACTGGTATGCACTGGACTCAGATAATCACAGTCAAACTGGTTTTGGGGGAAAACAAACTCATTTTCTTGGTCACGTACATTAAAGGTCATGTTTAGAAATATAAATATCATGTTTGTTTGCAGAAATTGCTCTAGCTTTCTGCCTAGAAAGCAGGAATGTATTGAGTTTCTGTCTCCATGTGGAAATAATGAGTGTTTTGCAGCACAAAAGAAAATATCCCCTGCTTAAATGCATTCCAAACCATAAAGTCCATGGATAGTATCAAGAAACCACAAAGCAGAGCCTGTAGCAAGACCTGGGGTTGAGTTAACCATAACACAAGAGGATATTTCTGATTTGATCCAGTCATATCCGGACAAAGTGTTGTGGAGCTGGTATGCACTGGACTCAGATAATCACTCTCAAACTCATTTTGGGGGAAAACAAACTCATTTTCTTGGTCAAGTGGATAAAATGTGATGTTTACAAATATAAATATCATGTTTGTTTGCAGCAATTGCTCTAGCTTTCTGACTAGAAAACATGAATATGTTGAGTTTGTGTCTCCATGTGGAACTAATTAGTGTTTCCCAGCACAAAAGAAAATATTCCCTGCTTACATTCATTCAAAACCATAAAGTCCATGGATAATATCAAGAAAGCACAAACACAGAGTCTGTAGCAAGGTGGATTGAGTTAGCCATAACACAAGAGGATATTTCTGGTTTCATCCAGTCATATCCGGACAAAGTGTTGTCGAACTGGTATGCACTGGACTGAGATAATCACCGTCAAACAGGTTTTGGAGTAAACCAAACCCATTTTCTTGGTCAAGTGGATAAAAAGTCATGTTTCCAAATATAAATATCATGTTTGTTTGCAGGAATTGCTCTAGCGTTCTGCCTAGCAGACAAGAATGTGTCGAGTTTGTGTCTCCATGTGGAACTAATTAGTTTTTCCCAGCACAATAGAACATACTCCCTGCTTAAATGCATTCAAAACCATAAAGTCATTGTTAATATCAAGAAAACACAAAACAGGGCCTGTAGCAAGATCTAGGATTGAGTTAGTCACAACAGCAGAGGATATTTCTGGATTCATCCTGTCATATCCGGACAAAGTGTTGTGGAACTGGTATGTACTGGACTCAGATAATCACTCTCAAACTCATTTTGGGGGAAAACAAACTCATTTTCTTGGTCAAGTGGATAAAATGTGATGTTTACAAATATAAATATCATGTTTGTTTGCAGCAATTGCTCTAGCTTTCTGACTAGAAAACATGAATATGTTGAGTTTGTGTCTCCATGTGGAACTAATTAGTGTTTCCCAGCACAAAAGAAAATATTCCCTGCTTAAATTCATTCAAAACCTTAAGTCCTTTGAGAATATCTAGAAACCACAAACAAAGAGTGTGTAGCAAGATATGGGATTGAGTTTTCACAACACAAGTGGATATTTCTGGATTCATCCAGTCATATCCGGACAAAGTGTGTAGAACTAGTATGCCATGGACTCTGATAATCACGGTCAAACTGGTTTTGGAGTAAAGCCAACGCATTTTCTTGTTCAAGTAGATAAAAAAGTGATGTTTCCAAATATAAAAATCATGTTTGTTTGCAGGAATTGCTCTAGCTTTCTTCCTAGAAAACAGGAATGTGTTGAGTTTGTGTCTCCATGTGAAATTAATTAGTGTTTCCCAGCACAAAAGAAAATATTCCCTGCTTAAATGCATTCAAAACCATAAAGGCCATTGATAATATCAAGAAAACACAAAGCAGGGCCTTCAGCACTCCCTGGGATTGAGTTAGTCAAAACACAAGCGGATATTTCTGGTTTCATCCAGTCATACCCGGACAAAGTGTTGTGGAGCTAGTATGCAATGGACTCAGATAATCACCGTCAAACTGGTTTTGGAGTAAAGCAAACTCATTTTCTTGTTCAAGTGGGTAAAAAGTCATGTTTACAAATATAAATATCATGTTTTTTGCATCAATTGCTCTAGCTTTCTGCATAGAATGCAGGAATCTGTTGTATTTGTGTCTCCATGGGGAACTAATTAGAGTTTTCCAGCACAAAAGAAAATATCCCCTGCTTAAATGCATTCAAAACCTTAAAGTCCATTGATAATATCAAGAAAACACAAAGCAGAGCCTGTAGCCCCATTTTGGATAGAGTTAGCCATAACACAAGAGGATATTTCTGGTTTCATCCAGTCATATCCGGACAAAGTGTTGTGGAACTGGTATGCACTGGACTCAGATAATCACAGTCAAACTGGTTTTGGGGGAAAACAAACTCATTTTCTTGGTCACGTAGATTAAAAGTCATGTTTAGAAATATAAATATCATGTTTGTTTGCAGAAATTGCTCTAGCTTTCTGCCTAGAAAGCAGGAATGTACTGAGTTTCTGTCTCCATGTGGAAATAATGAGTGTTTTGCAGCACAAAAGAAAATATCCCCTGCTTAAATGCATTCCAAACCATAAAGTCCATGGATAATATCAAGAAACCACAAAGCAGAGCCTGTAGCAAGACCTGGGGTTGAGTTAACCATAACACAAGAGGATATTTCTGATTTGATCCAGTCATATCCGGACAAAGTGTTGTGGAGCTGGTATGCACTGGACTGAGATAATCACCGTCAAAGTGGTTTTGGAGTAAAGCAAACTCATTTTCTTGGTCACGTGGATAAAAACCATGGTTACAAATATAAATATCATATTAGTTTGCAGCAATTGCTCGAGCTTTCTTCCTAGAAAACAGGAATGTTTTGAGTTCGTGTCTCCATGTGGAAGTCATTAGTGTTTCCCAGCACAAAAGAAAATATTCCCTGCTTACATTCATTCAAAACCATAAAGTCCATGGATAATATCAAGAAACCACAAACACAGAGTCTGTAGCAAGGTGGATTGAGTTAGCCATAACACAAGAGGATATTTCTGGTTTCATCCAGTCATATCCGGACAAAGTGTTGTCGAACTGGTATGCACTGGACTGAGATAATCACCGTCAAACAGGTTTTGGAGTAAACCAAACCCATTTTCTTGGTCAAGTGGATAAAAAGTCATGTTTCCAAATATAAATATCATGTTTGTTTGCAGGAATTGCTCTAGCGTTCTGCCTAGCAGACAAGAATGTGTCGAGTTTGTGTCTCCATGTGGAACTAATTAGTTTTTCCCAGCACAATAGAACATACTCCCTGCTTAAATGCATTCAAAACCATAAAGTCATTGTTAATATCAAGAAAACACAAAACAGGGCCTGTAGCAAGATCTAGGATTGAGTTAGTCACAACACAAGAGGATATTTCTGGATTCATCCTGTCATATCCGGACAAACTGTTGTGGAACTGGTATGCACTAGAATCAGATAATCACCGTCAAACAGGTTTTGGCGTAAACCACACCCATTTTCTGGGTCAAGTGGATAAAAAGTGATGTTTACAAATATAAATATCATGTTTGGTTGTAGCAATTGCTCTAGCTTTCTGCCTAGAAAACACGAATGTGTTGAGTTTGTGTCTCCATGTGGAAGGAATCAGTGTTTCCCAGCACAAAAGAAAATATTCCCTGCTTACATTCATTCAAAACCATAAAGTCCATGGATAATATCAAGAAAACACAAAACAGGGCCTGTGGCAAGATCTGGGATTGAGTTAGTCACAACACAAGAGGATATTTCTGGATTCATCCAGTCATATCCGGACAAAGTGTTGTGGAACTGGTATGTACTGGACTCAGATAATCACTCTCAAACTCATTTTGGGGGAAAACAAACTCATTTTCTTGGTCAAGTGGATAAAATGTGATGTTTACAAATATAAATATCATGTTTGTTTGCAGCAATTGCTCTAGCTTTCTGACTAGAAAACATGAATATGTTGAGTTTGTGTCTCCATGTGGAACTAATTAGTGTTTCCCAGCACAAAAGAAAATATTCCCTGCTTAAATTCATTCAAAACCTTAAGTCCTTTGATAATATCTAGAAACCACAAACAAAGAGTCTGTAGCAAGATATGGGATAGAGTTTTTCACAACACAAGTGGATATTTCTGGATTCATCCAGTCATATCCGGACAAAGTGTGTAGAACTAGTATGCCATGGACTCTGATAATCACGGTCAAACTGGTTTTGGAGTAAAGCCAATGCATTTTCTTGTTCAAGTAGATAAAAAAGTGATGTTTCCAAATATAAAAATCATGTTTGTTTGCAGGAATTGCTCTAGCTTTCTGCCTAGAAAACAGGAATGTGTTGAGTTTGTGTCTCCATGTGAAATTAATTAGTGTTTCCCAGCACAAAAGAAAATATTCCCTGCTTAAATGCATTCAAAACCATAAAGGCCATTGATAACATCAAGAACACACAAAGCAGGGCCTTCAGCACTCCCTGGGATTGAGTTAGTCAAAACACAAGAGGATATTTCTGGTTTCATCCAGTCATACCCGGACAAAGTGTTGTGGAGCTAGTATGCAATGGACTCAGATAATCACCGTCAAACTGGTTTTGGAATAAACGCAACTCATTTTCTTGTTCAAGTGGATAAAAAGTCACGTTTACAAATATAAATATCATGTTTTTTGCATCAATTGCTCTAGCTTTCTGCATAGAATGCAGGAATCTGTTGTATTTGTGTCTCCATGGGGAACTAATTAGAGTTTTCCAGCACAAAAGAAAATATCCCCTGCTTAAATGCATTCAAAACCATAAATTCCATTGATAGTATCAAGAAAACACAAAGCAGAGCCTGTAGCCCCATTTTGGATAGAGTTAGCCATAACACAAGAGGATATTTCTGGTTTCATGCAGTCATATCCGAAAAAAGTGGTGTGGAACTGGTATGCACTGGACTCAGATAATCACAGTCAAACTGGTTTTGGGGGAAAACAAACTCATTTTCTTGGTCACGTACATTAAAGGTCATGTTTAGAAATATAAATATCATGTTTGTTTGCAGAAATTGCTCTAGCTTTCTGCCTAGAAAGCAGGAATGTATTGAGTTTCTGTCTCCATGTGGAAATAATGAGTGTTTTGCAGCACAAAAGAAAATATCCCCTGCTTAAATGCATTCCAAACCATAAAGTCCATGGATAATATCAAGAAACCACAAAGCAGAGCCTGTAGCAAGACCTGGGGTTGAGTTAACCATAACACAAGAGGATATTTCTGATTTGATCCAGTCATATCCGGACAAAGTGTTGTGGAGCTGGTATGCACTGGACTCAGATAATCCCCGTCAAAGTGGTTTTGGAGTAAAGCAAACTCATTTTCTTGGTCACGTGGATAAAAGCCATGGTTACAAATATAAATATCATATTTGTTTGCAGCAATTGCTCGAGCTTTCTTCCTAGAAAACAGGAATGTTTTGAGTTCGTGTCTCCATGTGGAAGTCATTAGTGTTTCCCAGCACAAAAGAAAATATTCCCTGCTTACATTCATTCAAAACCATAAAGTCCATGGATAATATCAAGAAACCACAAACACAGAGTCTGTAGCAAGGTGGATTGAGTTAGCCATAACACAAGAGGATATTTCTGGTTTCATCCAGTCATATCCGGACAAAGTGTCGTCAAACTGGTATGCACTGGACTGAGATAATCACCGTCAAACAGGTTTTGGAGTAAACCAAACCCATTTTCTTGGTCAAGTGGATAAAAAGTCATGTTTCCAAATATAAATATCATGTTTGTTTGCAGGAATTGCTCTAGCGTTCTGCCTAGCAGACAAGAATGTGTCGAGTTTGTGTCTCCATGTGGAACTAATTAGTTTTTCCCAGCACAATAGAACATACTCCCTGCTTAAATGCATTCAAAACCATAAAGTCATTGTTAATATCAAGAAAACACAAAACAGGGCCTTTAGCAAGATCTAGGATTGAGTTAGTCACAACAGCAGAGGATATTTCTGGATTCATCCTGTCATATCCAGACAAAGTGTTGTGGAACTGGTATGTACTGGACTCAGATAATCACTCTCAAACTCATTTTGGGGGAAAACAAACTCATTTTCTTGGTCAAGTGGATAAAATGTGATGTTTACAAATATAAATATCATGTTTGTTTGCAGCAATTGCTCTAGCTTTCTGCCTAGAAAACATGAATATGTTGAGTTTGTCTCTCCATGTGGAACTAATTAGTGTTTCCCAGCACAAAAGAAAATATTCCCTGCTTAAATTCATTCAAAACCTTAAGTCCTTTGATAATATCTAGAAACCACAAACAAAGAGTCTGTAGCAAGATATGGGATTGAGTTTTCACAACACAAGTGGATATTTCTGGATTCATCCAGTCATATCCGGACAAAGTGTGTAGAACTAGTATGCCATGGACTCTGATAATCACGGTCAAACTGGTTTTGCAGTAAAGCCAACGCATTTTCTTGTTCAAGTAGATAAAAAAGTGATGTTTCCAAATATAAAAATCATGTTTGTTTGCAGGAATTGCTCTAGCTTTCTGCCTAGAAAACAGGAATGTGTTGAGTTTGTGTCTCCATGTGAAATTAATTAGTGTTTCCCAGCACAAAAGAAAATATTCCCTGCTTAAATGCATTCAAAACCATAAAGGCCATTGATAACATCAAGAACACACAAAACAGGGCCTTCAGCACTCCCTGGGATTGAGTTAGTCAAAACACAAGAGGATATTTCTGGTTTCATCCAGTCATACCCGGACAAAGTGTTGTGGAGCTAGTATGCAATGGACTCAGATAATCACCGTCAAACTGGTTTTGGAATAAACGCAACTCATTTTCTTGTTCAAGTGGATAAAAAGTCACATTTACAAATATAAATATCATGTTTTTTGCATCAATTGCTCTAGCTTTCTGCATAGAATGCAGGAATCTGTTGTATTTGTGTCTCCATGGGGAACTAATTAGAGTTTTCCAGCACAAAAGAAAATATCCCCTGCTTAAATGCATTCAAAACCATAAATTCCATTGATAGTATCAAGAAAACACAAAGCAGAGCCTGTAGCCCCATTTTGGATAGAGTTAGCCATAACACAAGAGGATATTTCTGGTTTCATGCAGTCATATCCGAAAAAAGTGGTGTGGAACTGGTATGCACTGGACTCAGATAATCACAGTCAAACTGGTTTTGGGGGAAAACAAACTCATTTTCTTGGTCACGTAGATTAAAGGTCATGTTTAGAAATATAAATATCATGTTTGTTTGCAGAAATTGCTCTAGCTTTCTGCCTAGAAAGCAGGAATGTATTGAGTTTCTGTCTCCATGTGGAAATAATGAGTGTTTTGCAGCACAAAAGAAAATATCCCCTGCTTAAATGCATTCAAAACCATAAAGTCCATGGATAATATCAAGAAACCACAAAGCAGAGCCTGTAGCAAGACCTGGGGTTGAGTTAACCATAACACAAGAGGATATTTCTGATTTGATCCAGTCATATCCGGACAAAGTGTTGTGGAGCTGGTATGCACTGGACTGAGATAATCACCGTCAAAGTGGTTTTGGAGTAAAGCAAACTCATTTTCTTGGTCACGTGGATAAAAGCCATGGTTACAAATATAAATATCATATTTGTTTGCAGCAATTGCTCGAGCTTTCTTCCTAGAAAACAGGAATGTTTTGAGTTCGTGTCTCCATGTGGAAGTCATTAGTGTTTCCCAGCACAAAAGAAAATATTCCCTGCTTACATTCATTCAAAACCATAAAATCCGTGGATAATATCAAGAAACCACAAACACAGAGTCTGTAGCAAGGTGGATTGAGTTAGCCATAACACAAGAGGATATTTCTGGTTTCATCCAGTCATATCCGGACAAAGTGTTGTCGAACTGGTATGCACTGGACTGAAATAATCACCGTCAAACAGGTTTTGGAGTAAACCAAACCCATTTTCTTGGTCAAGTGGATAAAAAGTCATGTTTCCAAATATAAATATCATGTTTGTTTGCAGGAATTGCTCTAGCGTTCTGCCTAGCAGACAAGAATGTGTCGAGTTTGTGTCTCCATGTGGAACTAATTAGTTTTTCCCAGCACAATAGAACATACTCCCTGCTTAAATGCATTCAAAACCATAAAGTCATTGTTAATATCAAGAAAACACAAAACAGGGCCTTTAGCAAGATCTAGGATTGAGTTAGTCACAACAGAAGAGGATAGTTCTGGATTCATCCTGTCATATCCGGACAAACTGTTGTGCAACTGGTATGCACTAGAATAAGATAATCACCATCAAACAGGTTTTGGGGTAAACCACACCCATTTTCTGGGTCAAGTGCATAAAAAGTGATGTTTACAAATATAAATATCATGTTTGTTTGCAGCAATTGCTCTAGCTTTCTGCCTAGAAAACATGAATATGTTGAGTTTGTCTCTCCATGTGGAACTAATTAGTGTTTCCCAGCACAAAAGAAAATATTCCCTGCTTAAATTCATTCAAAACCTTAAGTCCTTTGATAATATCTAGAAACCACAAACAAAGAGTCTGTAGCAAGATATGGGATTGAGTTTTCACAACACAAGTGGATATTTCTGGATTCATCCAGTCATATCCGGACAAAGTGTGTAGAACTAGTATGCCATGGACTCTGATAATCACGGTCAAACTGGTTTTGGAGTAAAGCCAACGCATTTTCTTGTTCAAGTAGATAAAAAAGTGATGTTTCCAAATATAAAAATCATGTTTGTTTGCAGGAATTGTTCTAGCTTTCTGCCTAGAAAACAGGAATGTGTTGAGTTTGTGTCTCCATGTGAAATTAATTAGTGTTTCCCAGCACAAAAGAAAATATTCCCTGCTTAAATGCATTCAAAACCATAAAGGCCATTGATAACATCAAGAAAACACAAAGCAGGGCCTTCAGCACTCCCTGGGATTGAGTTAGTCAAAACACAAGAGGATATTTCTGGTTTCATCCAGTCATACCCGGACAAAGTGTTGTGGAGCTAGTATGCAATGGACTCAGATAATCACCGTCAAACTGGTTTTGGAGTAAACGCAACTCATTTTCTTGTTCAAGTGGATAAAAAGTCATGTTTACAAATATAAATATCATGTTTTTTGCATCAATTGCTCTAGCTTTCTGCATAGAATGCAGGAATCTGTTGTATTTGTGTCTCCATGGGGAACTAATTAGAGTTTTCCAGCACAAAAGAAAATATCCCCTGCTTAAATGCATTCAAAACCATAAATTCCATTGATAATATCAAGAAAACACAAAGCAGAGCCTGTAGCCCCATTTTGGATAGAGTTAGCCATAACACAAGAGGATATTTCTGGTTTCATGCAGTCATATCCGAAAAAAGTGGTGTGGAACTGGTATGCACTGGACTCAGATAATCACAGTCAAACTGGTTTTGGGGGAAAACAAACTCATTTTCTTGGTCACGTACATTAAAGGTCATGTTTAGAAATATAAATATCATGTTTGTTTGCAGAAATTGCTCTAGCTTTCTGCCTAGAAAGCAGGAATGTATTGAGTTTCTGTCTCCATGTGGAAATAATGAGTGTTTTGCAGCACAAAAGAAAATATCCCCTGCTTAAATGCATTCCAAACCATAAAGTCCATGGATAGTATCAAGAAACCACAAAGCAGAGCCTGTAGCAAGACCTGGGGTTGAGTTAACCATAACACAAGAGGATATTTCTGATTTGATCCAGTCATATCCGGACAAAGTGTTGTGGAGCTGGTATGCACTGGACTCAGATAATCACTCTCAAACTCATTTTGGGGGAAAACAAACTCATTTTCTTGGTCAAGTGGATAAAATGTGATGTTTACAAATATAAATATCATGTTTGTTTGCAGCAATTGCTCTAGCTTTCTGACTAGAAAACATGAATATGTTGAGTTTGTGTCTCCATGTGGAACTAATTAGTGTTTCCCAGCACAAAAGAAAATATTCCCTGCTTACATTCATTCAAAACCATAAAGTCCATGGATAATATCAAGAAAGCACAAACACAGAGTCTGTAGCAAGGTGGATTGAGTTAGCCATAACACAAGAGGATATTTCTGGTTTCATCCAGTCATATCCGGACAAAGTGTTGTCGAACTGGTATGCACTGGACTGAGATAATCACCGTCAAACAGGTTTTGGAGTAAACCAAACCCATTTTCTTGGTCAAGTGGATAAAAAGTCATGTTTCCAAATATAAATATCATGTTTGTTTGCAGGAATTGCTCTAGCGTTCTGCCTAGCAGACAAGAATGTGTCGAGTTTGTGTCTCCATGTGGAACTAATTAGTTTTTCCCAGCACAATAGAACATACTCCCTGCTTAAATGCATTCAAAACCATAAAGTCATTGTTAATATCAAGAAAACACAAAACAGGGCCTGTAGCAAGATCTAGGATTGAGTTAGTCACAACACAAGAGGATATTTCTGGATTCATCCTGTCATATCCGGACAAACTGTTGTGGAACTGGTATGTACTGGACTCAGATAATCACTCTCAAACTCATTTTGGGGGAAAACAAACTCATTTTCTTGGTCAAGTGGATAAAATGTGATGTTTACAAATATAAATATCATGTTTGTTTGCAGCAATTGCTCTAGCTTTCTGCCTAGAAAACATGAATATGTTGAGTTTGTGTCTCCATGTGGAACTAATTAGTGTTTCCCAGCACAAAAGAAAATATTCCCTGCTTAAATTCATTCAAAACCTTAAGTCCTTTGAGAATATCTAGAAACCACAAACAAAGAGTCTGTAGCAAGATATGGGATTGAGTTTTCACAACACAAGTGGATATTTCTGGATTCATCCAGTCATATCCGGACAAAGTGTGTAGAACTAGTATGCCATGGACTCTGATAATCACGGTCAAACTGGTTTTGGAGTAAAGCCAACGCATTTTCTTGTTCAAGTAGATAAAAAAGTGATGTTTCCAAATATAAAAATCATGTTTGTTTGCAGGAATTGCTCTAGCTTTCTGCCTAGAAAACAGGAATGTGTTGAGTTTGTGTCTCCATGTGAAATTAATTAGTGTTTCCCAGCACAAAAGAAAATATTCCCTGCTTAAATGCATTCAAAACCATAAAGGCCATTGATAATATCAAGAAAACACAAAGCAGGGCCTTCAGCACTCCCTGGGATTGAGTTAGTCAAAACACAAGCGGATATTTCTGGTTTCATCCAGTCATACCCGGACAAAGTGTTGTGGAGCTAGTATGCAATGGACTCAGATAATCACCGTCAAACTGGTTTTGGAGTAAAGCAAACTCATTTTCTTGTTCAAGTGGGTAAAAAGTCATGTTTACAAATATAAATATCATGTTTTTTGCATCAATTGCTCTAGCTTTCTGCATAGAATGCAGGAATCTGTTGTATTTGTGTCTCCATGGGGAACTAATTAGAGTTTTCCAGTACAAAAGAAAATATCCCCTGCTTAAATGCATTCAAAACCATAAAGTCCATTGATAATATCAAGAAAACACAAAGCAGAGCCTGTAGCCCCATTTTGGATAGAGTTAGCCATAACACAAGAGGATATTTCTGGTTTCATCCAGTCATATCCGGACAAAGTGTTGTGGAACTGGTATGCACTGGACTCAGATAATCACAGTCAAACTGGTTTTGGGGGAAAACAAACTCATTTTCTTGGTCACGTAGATTAAAAGTCATGTTTAGAAATATAAATATCATGTTTGTTTGCAGAAATTGCTCTAGCTTTCTGCCTAGAAAGCAGGAATGTACTGAGTTTCTGTCTCCATGTGGAAATAATGAGTGTTTTGCAGCACAAAAGAAAATATCCCCTGCTTAAATGCATTCCAAACCATAAAGTCCATGGATAATATCAAGAAACCACAAAGCAGAGCCTGTAGCAAGACCTGGGGTTGAGTTAACCATAACACAAGAGGATATTTCTGATTTGATCCAGTCATATCCGGACAAAGTGTTGTGGAGCTGGTATGCACTGGACTCAGATAATCCCCGTCAAAGTGGTTTTGGAGTAAAGCAAACTCATTTTCTTGGTCACGTGGATAAAAGCCACGTTTACAAATATAAATATCATATGTGTTTGCAGCAATTGCTCGAGCTTTCTTCCTAGAAAACAGGAATGTTTTGAGTTCGTGTCTCCATGTGGAAGTCATTAGTGTTTCCCAGCACAAAAGAAAATATTCCCTGCTTACATTCATTCAAAACCATAAAGTCCATGGATAATATCAAGAAAGCACAAACACAGAGTCTGTAGCAAGGTGGATTGAGTTAGCCATAACACAAGAGGATATTTCTGGTTTCATCCAGTCATATCCGGACAAAGCGTTTTCGCACTGGTATGCACTGGACTGAGATAATCACCGTCAAACAGGTTTTGGAGTAAACCAAACCCATTTTCTTGGTCAAGTGGATAAAAAGTCATGTTTCCAAATATAAATATCATGTTTGTTTGCAGGAATTGCTCTAGCGTTCTGCCTAGCAGACAAGAATGTGTCGAGTTTGTGTCTCCATGTGGAACTAATTAGTTTTTCCCAGCACAATAGAACATACTCCCTGCTTAAATGCATTCAAAACCATAAAGTCATTGTTAATATCAAGAAAACACAAAACAGGGCCTGTAGCAAGATCTAGGATTGAGTTAGTCACAACAGAAGAGGATATTTCTGGATTCATCCTGTCATATCCGGACAAAGTGTTGTGGAACTGGTATGCACTAGAATCAGATAATCACCGTCAAACAGGTTTTGGCGTAAACCACACCCATTTTCTGGGTCAAGTGGCTAAAAAGTGATGTTTACAAATATAAATATCATGTTTGGTTGTAGCAATTGCTCTAGCTTTCTGCCTAGAAAACACGAATGTGTTGAGTTTGTGTCTCCATGTGGAAGGAATCAGTGTTTCCCAGCACAAAAGAAAATATTCCCTGCTTACATTCATTCAAAACCATAAAGTCCATGGATAATATCAAGAAAACACAAAACAGGGCCTGTAGCAAGATCTGGGATTGAGTTAGTCACAACACAAGAGGATATTTCTGGATTCATCCAGTCATATCCGGACAAAGTGTTGTGGAACTGGTATGTACTGGACTCAGATAATCACTCTCAAACTCCTTTTGGGGGAAAACAAACTCATTTTCTTGGTCAAGTGGATAAAATGTGATGTTTACAAATATAAATATCATGTTTGTTTGCAGCAATTGCTCTAGCTTTCTGACTAGAAAACCTGAATATGTTGAGTTTGTGTCTCCATGTGGAACTAATTAGTGTTTCCCAGCACAAAAGAAAATATTCCCTGCTTAAATTCATTCAAAACCTTAAGTCCTTTGGTAATATCTAGAAACCACAAACAAAGAGTCTGTAGCAAGATATGGGATTGAGTTTTTCACAACACAAGTGGATATTTCTGGATTCATCCAGTCATATCCGGACAAAGTGTGTAGAACTAGTATGCCATGGACTCTGATAATCACGGTCAAACTGGTTTTGGAGTAAAGCCAATGCATTTTCTTGTTCAAGTAGATAAAAAAGTGATGTTTCCAAATATAAAAATCATGTTTGTTTTCAGGAATTGTTCTAGCTTTCTGCCTAGAAAACAGGAATGTGTTGAGTTTGTGTCTCCATGTGAAATTAATTAGTGTTTCCCAGCACAAAAGAAAATATTCCCTGCTTAAATGCATTCAAAACCATAAAGGCCATTGATAATATCAAGAAAACACAAAGCAGGGCCTTCAGCACTCCCTGGGATTGAGTTAGTCAAAACACAAGAGGATATTTCTGGTTTCATCCAGTCATACCCGGACAAAGTGTTGTGGAGCTAGTATGCAATGGACTCAGATAATCACCGTCAAACTGGTTTTGGAGTAAACGCAACTCATTTTCTTGTTCAAGTGGGTAAAAAGTCATGTTTACAAATATAAATATCATGTTTTTTGCATCAATTGCTCTAGCTTTCTGCATAGAATGCAGGAATCTGTTGTATTTGTGTCTCCATGGGGAACTAATTAGAGTTTTCCAGCACAAAAGAAAATATCCCCTGCTTAAATGCATTCAAAACCATAAAGTCCATTGATAATATCAAGAAAACACAAAGCAGAGCCTGTAGCCCCATTTTGGATAGAGTTAGCCATAACACAAGAGGATATTTCTGGTTTCATGCAGTCATATCCGAAAAAAGTGGTGTGGAACTGGTATGCACTGGACTCAGATAATCACAGTCAAACTGGTTTTGGGGGAAAACAAACTCATTTTCTTGGTCACGTACATTAAAGGTCATGTTTAGAAATATAAATATCATGTTTGTTTGCAGAAATTGCTCTAGCTTTCTGCCTAGAAAGCAGGAATGTATTGAGTTTCTGTCTCCATGTGGAAATAATGAGTGTTTTGCAGCACAAAAGAAAATATCCCCTGCTTAAATGCATTCAAAACCATAAAGTCCATGGATAATATCAAGAAACCACAAAGCAGAGCCTGTAGCAAGACCTGGGGTTGAGTTAACCATAACACAAGAGGATATTTCTGATTTGATCCAGTCATATCCGGACAAAGTGTTGTGGAGCTGGTATGCACTGGACTCAGATAATCACCGTCAAAGTGGTTTTGGAGTAAAGCAAACTCATTTTCTTGGTCACGTGGATAAAAACCATGGTTACAAATATAAATATCATATTAGTTTGCAGCAATTGCTCGAGCTTTCTTCCTAGAAAACAGGAATGTTTTGAGTTCGTGTCTCCATGTGGAAGTCATTAGTGTTTCCCAGCACAAAAGAAAATATTCCCTGCTTACATTCATTCAAAACCATAAAGTCCATGGATAATATCAAGAAAGCACAAACACAGAGTCTGTAGCAAGGTGGATTGAGTTAGCCATAACACAAGAGGATATTTCTGGTTTCATCCAGTCATATCCGGACAAAGTGTTGTCGAACTGGTATGCACTGGACTGAGATAATCACCGTCAAACAGGTTTTGGAGTAAACCAAACCCATTTTCTTGGTCAAGTGGATAAAAAGTCATGTTTCCAAATATAAATATCATGTTTGTTTGCAGGAATTGCTCTAGCGTTCTGCCTAGCAGACAAGAATGTGTCGAGTTTGTGTCTCCATGTGGAACTAATTAGTTTTTCCCAGCACAATAGAACATACTCCCTGCTTAAATGCATTCAAAACCATAAAGTCATTGTTAATATCAAGAAAACACAAAACAGGGCCTTTAGCAAGATCTAGGATTGAGTTAGTCACAACAGAAGAGGATATTTCTGGATTCATCCTGTCATATCCGGACAAACTGTTGTGGAACTGGTATGCACTAGAATCAGATAATCACTCTCAAACTCATTTTGGGGGAAAACAAACTCATTTTCTTGGTCAAGTGGATAAAATGTGATGTTTACAAATATAAATATCATGTTTGTTTGCAGCAATTGCTCTAGCTTTCTGACTAGAAAACATGAATATGTTGAGTTTGTGTCTCCATGTGGAACTAATTAGTGTTTCCCAGCACAAAAGAAAATATTCCCTGCTTAAATTCATTCAAAACCTTAAGTCCTTTGAGAATACCTAGAAACCACAAACAAAGAGTCTGTAGCAAGATATGGGATTGAGTTTTCACAACACAAGTGGATATTTCTGGATTCATCCAGTCATATCCGGACAAAGTGTGTAGAACTAGTATGCCATGGACTCTGATAATCACGGTCAAACTGGTTTTGGAGTAAAGCCAACGCATTTTCTTGTTCAAGTAGATAAAAAAGTGATGTTTCCAAATATAAAAATCATGTTTGTTTGCAGGAATTGCTCTAGCTTTCTGCCTAGAAAACAGGAATGTGTTGAGTTTGTGTCTCCATGTGAAATTAATTAGTGTTTCCCAGCACAAAAGAAAATATTCCCTGCTTAAATGCATTCAAAACCATAAAGGCCATTGATAATATCAAGAAAACACAAAGCAGGGCCTTCAGCACTCCCTGGGATTGAGTTAGTCAAAACACAAGAGGATATTTCTGGTTTCATCCAGTCATACCCGGGCAAAGTGTTGTGGAGCTAGTATGCAATGGACTCAGATAATCACCGTCAATCAGGTTTTGGAGTAAACGCAACTCATTTTCTTGTTCAAGTGGGTAAAAAGTCACGTTTACAAATATAAATATCATGTTTTTTGCATCAATTGCTCTAGCTTTCTGCATAGAATGCAGGAATCTGTTGTATTTGTGTCTCCATGGGGAACTAATTAGAGTTTTCCAGCACAAAAGAAAATATCCCCTGCTTAAATGCATTCAAAACCATAAATTCCATTGATAATATCAAGAAAACACAAAACAGGGCCTGTAGCAAGATCTGGGATTGTGTTAGCCATAACACAAGAGGATATTTCTGGTTTCATGCAGTCATATCCGAAAAAAGTGGTGTGGAACTGGTATGCACTGGACTCAGATAATCACAGTCAAACTGGTTTTGGGGGAAAACAAACTCATTTTCTTGCTCACGTAGATTAAAGTTCATGTTTAGAAATATAAATATCATGTTTGTTTGCAGAAATTGCTCTAGCTTTCTGCCTAGAAAGCAGGAATGTATTGAGTTTCTGTCTCCATGTGGAAATAATGAGTGTTTTGCAGCACAAAAGAAAATATCCCCTGCTTAAATGCATTCAAAACCATAAAGTCCATGGATAATATCAAGAAACCACAAAGCAGAGCCTGTAGCAAGACCTGGGGTTGAGTTAACCATAACACAAGAGGATATTTCTGATTTGATCCAGTCATATCCGGACAAAGTGTTGTGGAGCTGGTATGCACTGGACTGAGATAATCACCGTCAAAGTGGTTTTGGAGTAAAGCAAACTCATTTTCTTGGTCACGTGGATAAAAGCCATGGTTACAAATATAAATATCATATTTGTTTGCAGCAATTGCTCGAGCTTTCTTCCTAGAAAACAGGAATGTTTTGAGTTCGTGTCTCCATGTGGAAGTCATTAGTGTTTCCCAGCACAAAAGAAAATATTCCCTGCTTACATTCATTCAAAACCATAAAGTCCATGGATAATATCAAGAAAGCACAAACACAGAGTCTGTAGCAAGGTGGATTGAGTTAGCCATAACACAAGAGGATATTTCTGGTTTCATCCAGTCATATCCGGACAAAGTGTTGTCGAACTGGTATGCACTGGACTGAGATAATCACCGTCAAACAGGTTTTGGAGTAAACCAAACCCATTTTCTTGGTCAAGTGGATAAAAAGTCATGTTTACAAATATAAATATCATGTTTGTTTGCAGGAATTGCTCTAGCGTTCTGCCTAGCAGACAAGAATGTGTCGAGTTTGTGTCTCCATGTGGAACTAATTAGTTTTTCCCAGCACAATAGAACATACTCCCTGCTTAAATGCATTCAAAACCATAAAGTCATTGTTAATATCAAGAAAACACAAAACAGGGCCTGTAGCAAGATCTAGGATTGAGTTAGTCACAACACAAGAGGATATTTCTGGATTCATCCTGTCATATCCGGACTAACTGTTGTGGAACTGGTATGCACTAGAATCAGATAATCACCGTCAAACAGGTTTTGGCGTAAACCACACCCATTTTCTGGGTCAAGTGGATAAAAAGTGATGTTTACAAATATAAATATCATGTTTGGTTGTAGCAATTGCTCTAGCTTTCTGCCTAGAAAACACGAATGTGTTGAGTTTGTGTCTCCATGTGGAAGTAATCAGTGTTTCCCAGCACAAAAGAAAATATTCCCTGCTTACATTCATTCAAAACCATAAAGTCCATGGATAATATCAAGAAAACACAAGCAGGGCCTGTAGCAAGATCTGGGATTGAGTTAGTCACAACACAAGAGGATATTTCTGGATTCAATCCAGTCAGATCCGGACAAAGTGTTGTGGAACTGGTATGTACTGGACTCAGATAATCACTCTCAAACTCCTTTTGGGGGAAAACAAACTCATTTTCTTGGTCAAGTGGATAAAATGTGATGTTTACAAATATAAATATCATGTTTGTTTGCAGCAATTGCTCTAGCTTTCTGACTAGAAAACATGAATATGTTGAGTTTGTGTCTCCATGTGGAACTAATTAGTGTTTCCCAGCACAAAAGAAAATATTCCCTGCTTAAATTCATTCAAAACCTTAAGTCCTTTGAGAATACCTAGAAACCACAAACAAAGAGTCTGTAGCAAGATATGGGATTGAGTTTTCACAACACAAGTGGATATTTCTGGATTCATCCAGTCATATCCGGACAAAGTGTGTAGAACTAGTATGCCATGGACTCTGATAATCACGGTCAAACTGGTTTTGGAGTAAAGCCAACGCATTTTCTTGTTCAAGTAGATAAAAAAGTGATGTTTCCAAATATAAAAATCATGTTTGTTTGCAGGAATTGCTCTAGCTTTCTGCCTAGAAAACAGGAATGTGTTGAGTTTGTGTCTCCATGTGAAATTAATTAGTGTTTCCCAGCACAAAAGAAAATATTCCCTGCTTAAATGCATTCAAAACCATAAAGGCCATTGATAATATCAAGAAAACACAAAGCAGGGCCTTCAGCACTCCCTGGGATTGAGTTAGTCAAAACACAAGAGGATATTTCTGGTTTCATCCAGTCATACCCGGGCAAAGTGTTGTGGAGCTAGTATGCAATGGACTCAGATAATCACCGTCAATCAGGTTTTGGAGTAAACGCAACTCATTTTCTTGTTCAAGTGGGTAAAAAGTCACGTTTACAAATATAAATATCATGTTTTTTGCATCAATTGCTCTAGCTTTCTGCCTAGAAAACACGAATGTGTTGAGTTTGTGTGTCCATGGGGAACTAATTAGAGTTTTCCAGCACAAAAGAAAATATCCCCTGCTTAAATGCATTCAAAACCATAAAGTCCATTGATAATATCAAGAAAACACAAAGCAGAGCCTGTAGCCCCATTTTGGATAGAGTTAGCCATAACACAAGAGGATATTTCTGGTTTCATGCAGTCATATCCGAAAAAAGTGGTGTGGAACTGGTATGCACTGGACTCCGATAATCACAGTCAAACTGGTTTTGGGGGAAAACAAACTCATTTTCTTGCTCACGTAGATTAAAGGTCATGTTTAGAAATATAAATATCATGTTTGTTTGCAGAAATTGCTCTAGCTTTCTGCCTAGAAAGCAGGAATGCATTGAGTTTCTGTCTCCATGTGGAAATAATGAGTGTTTTGCAGCACAAAAGAAAATATCCCCTGCTTAAATGCATTCCAAACCATAAAGTCCATGGATAATATCAAGAAACCACAAAGCAGAGCCTGTAGCAAGACCTGGGGTTGAGTTAACCATAACACAAGAGGATATTTCTGATTTGATCCAGTCATATCCGGACAAAGTGTTGTGGAGCTGGTATGCACTGGACTCAGATAATCCCCGTCAAAGTGGTTTTGGAGTAAAGCAAACTCATTTTCTTGGTCACGTGGATAAAAGCCATGGTTACAAATATAAATATCATATTTGTTTGCAGCAATTGCTCGAGCTTTCTTCCTAGAAAACAGGAATGTTTTGAGTTCGTGTCTCCATGTGGAAGTCATTAGTTTTTCCCAGCACAAAAGAAAATATTCCCTGCTTACATTCATTCAAAACCATAAAGTCCATGGATAATATCAAGAAACCACAAACACAGAGTCTGTAGCAAGGTGGATTGAGTTAGCCATAACACAAGAGGATATTTCTGGTTTCATCCAGTCATATCCGGACAAAGTGTTGTCGAACTGGTATGCACTGGACTGAGATAATCACCGTCAAACAGGTTTTGGAGTAAACCAAACCCATTTTCTTGGTCAAGTGGATAAAAAGTCATGTTTCCAAATATAAATATCATGTTTGTTTGCAGGAATTGCTCTAGCGTTCTGCCTAGCAGACAAGAATGTGTCGAGTTTGTGTCTCCATGTGGAACTAATTAGTTTTTCCCAGCACAATAGAACATACTCCCTGCTTAAATGCATTCAAAACCATAAAGTCATTGTTAATATCAAGAAAACACAAAACAGGGCCTGTAGCAAGATCTAGGATTGAGTTAGTCACAACACAAGAGGATATTTCTGGATTCATCCTGTCATATCCGGACAAACTGTTGTGGAACTGGTATGCACTAGAATCAGATAATCACCGTCAAACAGGTTTTGGCGTAAACCACACCCATTTTCTGGGTCAAGTGGATAAAAAGTGATGTTTACAAATATAAATATCATGTTTGGTTGTAGCAATTGCTCTAGCTTTCTGCCTAGAAAACACGAATGTGTTGAGTTTGTGTCTCCATGTGGAAGTAATTAGTGTTTCCCAGCACAAAAGAAAATATTCCCTGCTTACATTCATTCAAAACCATAAAGTCCATGGATAATATCAAGAAAACACAAAACAGGGCCTGTAGCAAGATCTGGGATTGAGTTAGTCACAACACAAGAGGATATTTCTGGATTCATCCAGTCATATCCGGACAAAGTGTTGTGGAACTGGTATGTACTGGACTCAGATAATCACTCTCAAACTCCTTTTGGGGGAAAACAAACTCATTTTCTTGGTCAAGTGGATAAAATGTGATGTTTACAAATATAAATATCATGTTTGTTTGCAGCAATTGCTCTAGCTTTCTGACTAGAAAACATGAATATGTTGAGTTTGTGTCTCCATGTGGAACTAATTAGTGTTTCCCAGCACAAAAGAAAATATTCCCTGCTTAAATTCATTCAAAACCTTAAGTCCTTTGAGAATATCTAGAAACCACAAACAAAGAGTCTGTAGCAAGATATGGGATTGAGTTTTCACAACACAAGTGGATATTTCTGGATTCATCCAGTCATATCCGGACAAAGTGTGTAGAACTAGTATGCCATGGACTCTGATAATCACGGTCAAACTGGTTTTGGAGTAAAGCCAACGCATTTTCTTGTTCAAGTAGATAAAAAAGTGATGTTTCCAAATATAAAAATCATGTTTGTTTGCAGGAATTGCTCTAGCTTTCTGCCTAGAAAACAGGAATGTGTTGAGTTTGTGTCTCCATGTGAAATTAATTAGTGTTTCCCAGCACAAAAGAAAATATTCCCTGCTTAAATGCATTCAAAACCATAAAGGCCATTGATAATATCAAGAAAACACAAAGCAGGGCCTTCAGCACTCCCTGGGATTGAGTTAGTCAAAACACAAGAGGATATTTCTGGTTTCATCCAGTCATACCCGGACAAAGTGTTGTGGAGCTAGTATGCAATGGACTCAAATAATCACCGTCAAACTGGTTTTGGAGTAAACGCAACTCATTTTCTTGTTCAAGTGGGTAAAAAGTCACGTTTACAAATATAAATATCATGTTTTTTGCATCAATTGCTCTAGCTTTCTGCATAGAATGCAGGAATCTGTTGTATTTGTGTCTTCATGGGGAACTAATTAGAGTTTTCCAGCACAAAAGAAAATATCCCCTGCTTAAATGCATTCAAAACCATAAAGTCCATTGATAATATCAAGAAAACACAAAGCAGAGCCTGTAGCCCCATTTTGGATAGAGTTAGCCATAACACAAGAGGATATTTCTGGTTTCATGCAGTCATATCCGAAAAAAGTGTTGTGGAACTGGTATGCACTGGACTCAGATAATCACAGTCAAACTGGTTTTGGGGGAAAACAAACTCATTTTCTTGGTCACGTAGATTAAAGGTCATGTTTAGAAATATAAATATCATGTTTGTTTGCAGAAATTGCTCTAGCTTTCTGCCTAGAAAGCAGGAATGTATTGAGTTTCTGTCTCCATGTGGAAATAATGAGTGTTTTGCAGCACAAAAGACAATATCCCCTGCTTAAATGCATTCCAAACCATAAAGTCCATGGATAATATCAAGAAACCACAAAGCAGAGCCTGTAGCAAGACCTGGGGTTGAGTTAACCATAACACAAGAGGATATTTCTGATTTGATCCAGTCATATCCGGACAAAGTGTTGTGGAGCTGGTATGCACTGGACTGAGATAATCACCGTCAAAGTGGTTTTGGAGTAAAGCAAACTCATTTCCTTGGTCACGTGGATAAAAGCCATGGTTACAAATATAAATATCATATTTGTTTGCAGCAATTGCTCGAGCTTTCTTCCTAGAAAACAGGAATGTTTTGAGTTCGTGTCTCCATGTGGAAGTCATTAGTGTTTCCCAGCACAAAAGAAAATATTCCCTGCTTACATTCATTCAAAACCATAAAGTCCATGGATAATATCAAGAAAGCACAAACACAGAGTCTGTAGCAAGGTGGATTGAGTTAGCCATAACACAAGAGGATATTTCTGGTTTCATCCAGTCATATCCGGACAAAGTGTTGTCGAACTGGTATGCACTGGACTGAGATAATCACCGTCAAACAGGTTTTGGAGTAAACCAAACCCATTTTCTTGGTCAAGTGGATAAAAAGTCATGTTTCCAAATATAAATATCATGTTTGTTTGCAGGAATTGCTCTAGCGTTCTGCCTAGCAGACAAGAATGTGTCGAGTTTGTGTCTCCATGTGGAACTAATTAGTTTTTCCCAGCACAATAGAACATACTCCCTGCTTAAATGCATTCAAAACCATAAAGTCATTGTTAATATCAAGAAAACACAAAACAGGGCCTGTAGCAAGATCTAGGATTGAGTTAGTCACAACACAAGAGGATATTTCTGGATTCATCCTGTCATATCCGGACAAACTGTTGTGGAACTGGTATGCACTAGAATCAGATAATCACCGTCAAACAGGTTTTGGAGTAAACCACACCCATTTTCTGGGTCAAGTGGATAAAAAGTGATGTTTACAAATATAAATATCATGTTTGGTTGTAGCAATTGCTCTAGCTTTCTGCCTAGAAAACACGAATGTGTTGAGTTTGTGTCTCCATGTGGAAGGAATCAGTGTTTCCCAGCACAAAAGAAAATATTCCCTGCTTACATTCATTCAAAACCATAAAGTCCATGGATAATATCAAGAAAACACAAGCAGAGCCTGTAGCAAGATCTGGGATTGAGTTAGTCACAACACAAGAGGATATTTCTGGATTCAATCCAGTCATATCCGGACAAAGTGTTGTGGAACTGGTATGTACTGGACTCAGATAATCACTCTCAAACTCATTTTGGGGGAAAACAAACTCATTTTCTTGGTCACGTGGATAAAATGTGATGTTTACAAATATAAATATCATGTTTGTTTGCAGCCATTGCTCTAGCTTTCTGACTAGAAAACATGAATATGTTGAGTTTGTGTCTCCATGTGGAACTAATTAGTGTTTCCCAGCACAAAAGAAAATATTCCCTGCTTAAATTCATTCAAAACCTTAAGTCCTTTGAGAATACCTAGAAACCACAAACAAAGAGTCTGTAGCAAGATATGGAATTGAGTTTTCACAACACAAGTGGATATTTCTGGATTCATCCAGTCATATCCGGACAAAGTGTGTAGAACTAGTATGCCATGGACTCTGATAATCACGGTCAAACTGGTTTTGGAGTAAAGCCAACGCATTTTCTTGTTCAAGTAGATAAAAAAGTGATGTTTCCAAATATAAAAATCATGTTTGTTTGCAGGAATTGCTCTAGTTTTCTGCCTAGAAAACAGGAATGTGTTGAGTTTGTGTCTCCATGTGAAATTAATTAGTGTTTCCCAGCACAAAAGAAAATATTCCCTGCTTAAATGCATTCAAAACCATAAAGGCCATTGATAATATCAAGAAAACACAAAGCAGGGCCTTCAGCACTCCCTGGGATTGAGTTAGTCAAAACACAAGAGGATATTACTGGTTTCATCCAGTCATACCCGGACAAAGTGTTGTGGAGCTAGTAAGCAATGGACTCAGATAATCACCGTCAAACTGGTTTTGGAGTAAACGCAATTCATTTTCTTGTTCAAGTGGATAAAAAGTCACGTTTACAAATATAAATATCATGTTTTTTGCATCAATTGCTCTAGCTTTCTGCATAGAATGCAGGAATCTGTTGTATTTGTGTCTCCATGGGGAACTAATTAGAGTTTTCCAGCACAAAAGAAAATATCCCCTGCTTAAATGCATTCAAAACCATAAATTCCATTGATAATATCAAGAAAACACAAAGCAGAGCCTGTAGCCCCATTTTGGATAGAGTTAGCCATAACACAAGAGGATATTTCTGGTTTCATGCAGTCATATCCGAAAAAAGTGGTGTGGAACTGGTATGCACTGGACTCAGATAATCACTCTCAAACTCATTTTGGGGGAAAACAAACTCATTTTCTTGGTCACGTAGATTAAAGGTCATGTTTAGAAATATAAATATCATGTTTGTTTGCAGGAATTGCTCTAGCTTTCTGCCTAGAAAGCAGGAATGTATTGAGTTTCTGTCTCCATGTGGAAATAATGAGTGTTTTGCAGCACAAAAGAAAATATCCCCTGCTTAAATGCATTCAAAACCATAAAGTCCATGGATAATATCAAGAAACCACAAAGCAGAGCCTGTAGCAAGACCTGGGGTTGAGTTAACCATAACACAAGAGGATATTTCTGATTTGATCCAGTCATATCCGGACAAAGTGTTGTGGAGCTGGTATGCACTGGACTCAGATAATCACCGTCAAAGTGGTTTTGGAGTAAAGCAAACTCATTTTCTTGGTCACGTGGATAAAAACCATGGTTACAAATATAAATATCATATTAGTTTGCAGCAATTGCTCGAGCTTTCTTCCTAGAAAACAGGAATGTTTTGAGTTCGTGTCTCCATGTGGAAGTCATTAGTGTTTCCCAGCACAAAAGAAAATATTCCCTGCTTACATTCATTCAAAACCATAAAGTCCATGGATAATATCAAGAAAGCACAAACACAGAGTCTGTAGCAAGGTGGATTGAGTTAGCCATAACACAAGAGGATATTTCTGGTTTCATCCAGTCATATCCGGACAAAGTGTCGTCGAACTGGTATGCACTGGACTGAGATAATCACCGTCAAACAGGTTTTGGAGTAAACCAAACCCATTTTCTTGGTCAAGTGGATAAAAAGTCATGTTTCCAAATATAAATATCATGTTTGTTTGCAGGAATTGCTCTAGCGTTCTGCCTAGCAGACAAGAATGTGTCGAGTTTGTGTCTCCATGTGGAACTAATTAGTTTTTCCCAGCACAATAGAACATACTCCCTGCTTAAATGCATTCAAAACCATAAAGTCCGTGGATAATATCAAGAAAACACAAAACAGGGCCTGTAGCAAGATCTAGGATTGAGTTAGTCACAACACAAGAGGATATTTCTGGATTCATCCTGTCATATCCGGACAAACTGTTGTGGAACTGGTATGCACTAGAATCAGATAATCACCGTCAAACAGGTTTTGGCGTAAACCACACCCATTTTCTGGGTCAAGTGGATAAAAAGTGATGTTTACAAATATAAATATCATGTTTGGTTGTAGCAATTGCTCTAGCTTTCTGCCTAGAAAACACGAATGTGTTGAGTTTGTGTCTCCATGTGGAAGTAATTAGTGTTTCCCAGCACAAAAGAAAATATTCCCTGCTTACATTCATTCAAAACCATAAAGTCCATGGATAATATCAAGAAAACACAAAACAGGGCCTGTAGCAAGATCTGGGATTGAGTTAGTCACAACACAAGAGGATATTTCTGGATTCAATCCAGTTATATCCGGACAAAGTGTTGTGGAACTGGTATGTACTGGACTCAGATAATCACTCTCAAACTCATTTTGGGGGAAAACAAACTCATTTTCTTGGTCACGTGGATAAAATGTGATGTTTACAAATATAAATATCATGTTTGTTTGCAGCAATTGCTCTAGCTTTCTGACTAGAAAACATGAATATGTTGAGTTTGTGTCTCCATGTGGAACTAATTAGTGTTTCCCAGCACAAAAGAAAATATTCCCTG
Organism: Lepus europaeus; assembly: GCF_033115175.1. NCBI lineage: Eukaryota > Metazoa > Chordata > Mammalia > Lagomorpha > Leporidae > Lepus > Lepus europaeus. Next base: position 3,795,284 of record NW_026909213.1, on the reverse strand, counting down.
CTTAAATTCATTCAAAACCTTAAGTCCTTTGAGAATATCTAGAAACCACAAACAAAGAGTCTGTAGCAAGATATGGGATTGAGTTTTCACAACACAAGTGGATATTTCTGGATTCATCCAGTCATATCCGGACAAAGTGTGTAGAACTAGTATGCCATGGACTCTGATAATCACGGTCAAACTGGTTTTGGAGTAAAGCCAACGCATTTTCTTGTTCAAGTAGATAAAAAAGTGATGTTTCCAAATATAAAAATCATGTTTGTTTGCAGGAATTGCTCTAGCTTTCTGCCTAGAAAACAGGAATGTGTTGAGTTTGTGTCTCCATGTGAAATTAATTAGTGTTTCCCAGCACAAAAGAAAATATTCCCTGCTTAAATGCATTCAAAACCATAAAGGCCATTGATAATATCAAGAAAACACAAAGCAGGGCCTTCAGCACTCCCTGGGATTGAGTTAGTCAAAACACAAGCGGATATTTCTGGTTTCATCCAGTCATACCCGGACAAAGTGTTGTGGAGCTAGTATGCAATGGACTCAGATAATCACCGTCAAACTGGTTTTGGAGTAAACGCAACTCATTTTCTTGTTCAAGTGGGTAAAAAGTCACGTTTACAAATATAAATATCATGTTTTTTGCATCAATTGCTCTAGCTTTCTGCCTAGAAAGCAGGAATGTATTGAGTTTCTGTCTCCATGTGGAAATAATGAGTGTTTTGCAGCACAAAAGAAAATATCCCCTGCTTAAATGCATTCCAAACCATAAAGTCCATGGATAATATCAAGAAACCACAAAGCAGAGCCTGTAGCAAGACCTGGGGTTGAGTTAACCATAACACAAGAGGATATTTCTGATTTGATCCAGTCATATCCGGACAAAGTGTTGTGGAGCTGGTATGCACTGGACTCAGATAATCACCGTCAAAGTGGTTTTGGAGTAAAGCAAACTCATTTTCTTGGTCACGTGGATAAAAGCCATGGTTACAAATATAAATATCATATTTGTTTGCAGCAATTGCTCGAGCTTTCTTCCTAGAAAACAGGAATGTTTTGAGTTCGTGTCTCCATGTGGAAGTCACTAGTGTTTCCCAGCACAAAAGAAAATATTCCCTGCTTACATTCATTCAAAACCATAAAGTCCATGGATAATATCAAGAAACCACAAACACAGAGTCTGTAGCAAGGTGGATTGAGTTAGCCATAACACAAGAGGATATTTCTGGTTTCATCCAGTCATATCCGGACAAAGTGTCGTCGAACTGGTATGCACTGGACTGAGATAATCACCGTCAAACAGGTTTTGGAGTAAACCAAACCCATTTTCTTGGTCAAGTGGATAAAAAGTCATGTTTCCAAATATAAATATCATGTTTGTTTGCAGGAATTGCTCTAGCGTTCTGCCTAGAAAGCAGGAATGTATTGAGTTTCTGTCTCCATGTGGAAATAATGAGTGTTTTGCAGCACAAAAGAAAATATCCCCTGCTTAAATGCATTCAAAACCATAAAGTCCATGGATAATATCAAGAATCCACAAAGCAGAGCCTGTAGCAAGACCTGGGGTTGAGTTAACCATAACACAAGAGGATATTTCTGATTTGATCCAGTCATATCCGGACAAAGTGTTGTGGAGCTGGTATGCACTGGACTGAGATAATCACCGTCAAAGTGGTTTTGGAGTAAAGCAAACTCATTTTCTTGGTCACGTGGATAAAAGCCATGTTTACAAATATAAATATCATATTTGTTTGCAGCAATTGCTCGAGCTTTCTTCCTAGAAAACAGGAATTTTTTGAGTTCGTGTCTCCATGTGGAAGTCATTAGTGTTTCCCAGCACAAAAGAAAATATTCCCTGCTTACATTCATTCAAAACCATAAAGTCCATGGATAATATCAAGAAAGCACAAACACAGAGTCTGTAGCAAGGTGGATTGAGTTAGCCATAACACAAGAGGATATTTCTGGTTTCATCCAGTCATATCCGGACAAAGTGTTGTCGAACTGGTATGCACTGGACTGAGATAATCACCGTCAAACAGGTTTTGGAGTAAACCAAACCCATTTTCTTGGTCAAGTGGATAAAAAGTCATGTTTCCAAATATAAATATCATGTTTGTTTGCAGGAATTGCTCTAGCGTTCTGCCTAGCAGACAAGAATGTGTCGAGTTTGTGTCTCCATGTGGAACTAATTAGTTTTCCCAGCACAATAGAACATACTCCCTGCTTAAATGCATTCAAAACCATAAAGTCATTGTTAATATCAAGAAAACACAAAACAGGGCCTGTAGCAAGATCTAGGATTGAGTTAGTCACAACACAAGAGGATATTTCTGGATTCATCCTGTCATATCCGGACAAACTGTTGTGGAACTGGTATGCACTAGAATCAGATAATCACCGTCAAACAGGTTTTGGCGTAAACCACACCCATTTTCTGGGTCAAGTGGATAAAAAGTGATGTTTACAAATATAAATATCATGTTTGGTTGTAGCAATTGCTCTAGCTTTCTGCCTAGAAAACACGAATGTGTTGAGTTTGTGTCTCCATGTGGAAGTAATTAGTGTTTCCCAGCACAAAAGAAAATATTCCCTGCTTACATTCATTCAACACCATAAAGTCCATGGATAATATCAAGAAAACACAAAACAGGGCCTGTAGCAAGATCTGGGATTGAGTTAGTCACAACACAAGAGGATATTTCTGGATTTATCCAGTCATATCCGGACAAAGTGTTGTGGAACTGGTATGTACTGGACTCAGATAATCACTCTCAAACTCCTTTTGGGGGAAAACAAACTCATTTTCTTGGTCAAGTGGATAAAATGTGATGTTTACAAATATAAATATCATGTTTGTTTGCAGCAATTGCTCTAGCTTTCTGATTAGAAAACATGAATATGTTGAGTTTGTGTCTCCATGTGGAACTAATTAGTGTTTCCCAGCACAAAAGAAAATATTCCCTGCTTAAATTCATTCAAAACCTTAAGTCCTTTGATAATATCTTGAAACCACAAACAAAGAGTCTGTAGCAAGATATGGGATTGAGTTTTCACAACACAAGTGGATATTTCTGGATTCATCCAGTCATATCCGGACAAAGTGTGTAGAACTAGTATGCCATGGACTCTGATAATCACGGTCAAACTGGTTTTGGAGTAAAGCCAACGCATTTTCTTGTTCAAGTAGATAAAAAAGTGATGTTTCCAAATATAAAAATCATGTTTGTTTGCAGGAATCGCTCTAGCTTTCTGCCTAGAAAACAGGAATGTGTTGAGTTTGTGTCTCCATGTGAAATTAATTAGTGTTTCCCAGCACAAAAGAAAATATTCCCTGCTTAAATGCATTCAAAACCATAAAGGCCATTGATAATATCAAGAAAACACAAAGCAGGGCCTTCAGCACTCCCTGGGATTGAGTTAGTCAAAACACAAGAGGATATTTCTGGTTTCATCCAGTCATACCCGGACAAAGTGTTGTGGAGCTAGTATGCAATGGACTCAGATAATCACCGTCAAACTGGTTTTGGAGTAAACGCAACTCATTTTCTTGTTCAAGTGGATAAAAAGTCATGCTTACAAATATAAATATCATGTTTTTTGCATCAATTGCTCTAGCTTTCTGCATGGAATGCAGGAATCTGTTGTATTTGTGTCTCCATGGGGAACTAATTAGAGTTTTCCAGCACAAAAGAAAATATCCCCTGCTTAAATGCATTCAAAACCATAAATTCCATTGATAATATCAAGAAAACACAAAGCAGAGCCTGTAGCCCCATTTTGGATAGAGTTAGCCATAACACAAGAGGATATTTCTGGTTTCATGCAGTCATATCCGAAAAAAGTGTTGTGGAACTGGTATGCACTGGACTCAGATAATCACAGTCAAACTGGTTTTGGGGGAAATCAAATTCATTTTCTTGGTCACGTAGATTAAAGGTCATGTTTAGAAATATAAATATCATGTTTGTTTGCAGAAATTGCTCTAGCTTTCTGCCTAGAAAGCAGGAATGTATTGAGTTTCTGTCTCCATGTGGAAATAATGAGTGTTTTGCAGCACAAAAGAAAATATCCCCTACTTAAATGCATTCCAAACCATAAAGTCCATGGATAATATCAAGAAACCACAAAGCAGAGCCTGTAGCAAGACCTGGGGTTGAGTTAACCATAACACAAGAGGATATTTCTGATTTGATCCAGTCATATCCGGACAAAGTGTTGTGGAGCTGGTATGCACTGGACTCAGATAATCACCGTCAAAGTGGTTTTGGAGTAAAGCAAACTCATTTTCTTGGTCACGTGGATAAAAGCCATGGTTACAAATATAAATATCATTTTTGTTTGCAGCAATTGCTCGAGCTTTCTTCCTAGAAAACAGGAATGTTTTGAGTTCGTGTCTCCATGTGGAAGTCATTAGTGTTTCCCAGCACAAAAGAAAATATTCCCTGCTTACATTCATTCAAAACCATAAAGTCCATGGATAATATCAAGAAAGCACAAACACAGAGTCTGTAGCAAGGTGGATTGAGTTAGCCATAACACAAGAGGATATTTCTGGTTTCATCCAGTCATATCCGGACAAAGTGTTGTCGAACTGGTATGCACTGGACTGAGATAATCACCGTCAAACAGGTTTTGGAGTAAACCAAACCCATTTTCTTGGTCAAGTGGATAAAAAGTCATGTTTCCAAATATAAATATCATGTTTGTTTGCAGGAATTGCTCTAGCGTTCTGCCTAGAAAGCAGGAATGTATTGAGTTTCTGTCTCCATGTGGAAATAATGAGTGTTTTGCAGCACAAAAGAAAATATCCCCTGCTTAAATGCATTCAAAACCATAAAGTCCATGGATAATATCAAGAATCCACAAAGCAGAGCCTGTAGCAAGACCTGGGGTTGAGTTAACCATAACACAAGAGGATATTTCTGATTTGATCCAGTCATATCCGGACAAAGTGTTGTGGAGCTGGTATGCACTGGACTGAGATAATCACCGTCAAAGTGGTTTTGGAGTAAAGCAAACTCATTTTCTTGGTCACGTGGATAAAAGCCATGTTTACAAATATAAATATCATATTTGTTTGCAGCAATTGCTCGAGCTTTCTTCCTAGAAAACAGGAATGTTTTGAGTTCGTGTCTCCATGTGGAAGTCATTAGTGTTTCCCAGCACAAAAGAAAATATTCCCTGCTTACATTCATTCAAAACCATAAAGTCCATGGATAATATCAAGAAAGCACAAACACAGAGTCTGTAGCAAGGTGGATTGAGTTAGCCATAACACAAGAGGATATTTCTGGTTTCATCCAGTCATATCCGGACAAAGTGTTGTCGAACTGGTATGCACTGGACTGAGATAATCACCGTCAAACAGGTTTTGGAGTAAACCAAACCCATTTTCTTGGTCAAGTGGATAAAAAGTCATGTTTCCAAATATAAATATCATGTTTGTTTGCAGGAATTGCTCTAGCGTTCTGCCTAGCAGACAAGAATGTGTCGAGTTTGTGTCTCCATGTGGAACTAATTAGTTTTTCCCAGCACAATAGAACATACTCCCTGCTTAAATGCATTCAAAACCATAAAGTCATTGTTAATATCAAGAAAACACAAAACAGGGCCTTTAGCAAGATCTAGGATTGAGTTAGTCACAACAGAAGAGGATATTTCTGGATTCATCCTGTCATATCCGGACAAACTGTTGTGGAACTGGTATGCACTAGAATCAGATAATCACCGTCAAACAGGTTTTGGCGTAAACCACACCCATTTTCTGGGTCAAGTGGATAAAAAGTGATGTTTACAAATATAAATATCATGTTTGGTTGTAGCAATTGCTCTAGCTTTCTGCCTAGAAAACACGAATGTGTTGAGTTTGTGTCTCCATGTGGAAGGAATCAGTGTTTCCCAGCACAAAAGAAAATATTCCCTGCTTACATTCATTCAACACCATAAAGTCCATGGATAATATCAAGAAAACACAAAACAGGGCCTGTAGCAAGATCTGGGATTGAGTTAGTCACAACACAAGAGGATATTTCTGGATTCATCCAGTCATATCCGGACAAAGTGTTGTGGAACTGGTATGTACTGGACTCAGATAATCACTCTCAAACTCCTTTTGTGGGAAAACAAACTCATTTTCTTGGTCAAGTGGATAAAATGTGATGTTTACAAATATAAATATCATGTTTGTTTGCAGCAATTGCTCTAGCTTTCTGATTAGAAAACATGAATATGTTGAGTTTGTGTCTCCATGTGGAACTAATTAGTGTTTCCCAGCACAAAAGAAAATATTCCCTGCTTAAATTCATTCAAAACCTTAAGTCCTTTGATAATATCTTGAAACCACAAACAAAGAGTCTGTAGCAAGATATGGGATTGAGTTTTCACAACACAAGTGGATATTTCTGGATTCATCCAGTCATATCCGGACAAAGTGTGTAGAACTAGTATGCCATGGACTCTGATAATCACGGTCAAACTGGTTTTGGAGTAAAGCCAACGCATTTTCTTGTTCAAGTAGATAAAAAAGTGATGTTTCCAAATATAAAAATCATGTTTGTTTGCAGGAATCGCTCTAGCTTTCTGCCTAGAAAACAGGAATGTGTTGAGTTTGTGTCTCCATGTGAAATTAATTAGTGTTTCCCAGCACAAAAGAAAATATTCCCTGCTTAAATGCATTCAAAACCATAAAGGCCATTGATAATATCAAGAAAACACAAAGCAGGGCCTTCAGCACTCCCTGGGATTGAGTTAGTCACAACACAAGCGGATATTTCTGGTTTCATCCAGTCATACCCGGACAAAGTGTTGTGGAGCTAGTATGCAATGGACTCAGATAATCACCGTCAAACTGGTTTTGGAGTAAACGCAACTCATTTTCTTGTTCAAGTGGATAAAAAGTCATGCTTACAAATATAAATATCATGTTTTTTGCATCAATTGCTCTAGCTTTCTGCATGGAATGCAGGAATCTGTTGTATTTGTGTCTCCATGGGGAACTAATTAGAGTTTTCCAGCACAAAAGAAAATATCCCCTGCTTAAATGCATTCAAAACCATAAATTCCATTGATAATATCAAGAAAACACAAAGCAGAGCCTGTAGCCCCATTTTGGATAGAGTTAGCCATAACACAAGAGGATATTTCTGGTTTCATGCAGTCATATCCGAAAAAAGTGTTGTGGAACTGGTATGCACTGGACTCAGATAATCACAGTCAAACTGGTTTTGGGGGAAATCAAATTCATTTTCTTGGTCACGTAGATTAAAGGTCATGTTTAGAAATATAAATATCATGTTTGTTTGCAGAAATTGCTCTAGCTTTCTGCCTAGAAAGCAGGAATGTATTGAGTTTCTGTCTCCATGTGGAAATAATGAGTGTTTTGCAGCACAAAAGAAAATATCCCCTACTTAAATGCATTCCAAACCATAAAGTCCATGGATAATATCAAGAAACCACAAAGCAGAGCCTGTAGCAAGACCTGGGGTTGAGTTAACCATAACACAAGAGGATATTTCTGATTTGATCCAGTCATATCCGGACAAAGTGTTGTGGAGCTGGTATGCACTGGACTCAGATAATCACCGTCAAAGTGGTTTTGGAGTAAAGCAAACTCATTTTCTTGGTCACGTGGATAAAAGCCATGGTTACAAATATAAATATCATTTTTGTTTGCAGCAATTGCTCGAGCTTTCTTCCTAGAAAACAGGAATGTTTTGAGTTCGTGTCTCCATGTGGAAGTCATTAGTGTTTCCCAGCACAAAAGAAAATATTCCCTGCTTACATTCATTCAAAACCATAAAGTCCATGGATAATATCAAGAAAGCACAAACACAGAGTCTGTAGCAAGGTGGATTGAGTTAGCCATAACACAAGAGGATATTTCTGGTTTCATCCAGTCATATCCGGACAAAGTGTTGTCGAACTGGTATGCACTGGACTGAGATAATCACCGTCAAACAGGTTTTGGAGTAAACCAAACCCATTTTCTTGGTCAAGTGGATAAAAAGTCATGTTTCCAAATATAAATATCATGTTTGTTTGCAGGAATTGCTCTAGCGTTCTGCCTAGAAAGCAGGAATGTATTGAGTTTCTGTCTCCATGTGGAAATAATGAGTGTTTTGCAGCACAAAAGAAAATATCCCCTGCTTAAATGCATTCCAAACCATAAAGTCCATGGATAATATCAAGAATCCACAAAGCAGAGCCTGTAGCAAGACCTGGGGTTGAGTTAACCATAACACAAGAGGATATTTCTGATTTGATCCAGTCATATCCGGACAAAGTGTTGTGGAGCTGGTATGCACTGGACTGAGATAATCACCGTCAAAGTGGTTTTGGAGTAAAGCAAACTCATTTTCTTGGTCACGTGGATAAAAGCCATGTTTACAAATATAAATATCATATTTGTTTGCAGCAATTGCTCGAGCTTTCTTCCTAGAAAACAGGAATTTTTTGAGTTCGTGTCTCCATGTGGAAGTCATTAGTGTTTCCCAGCACAAAAGAAAATATTCCCTGCTTACATTCATTCAAAACCATAAAGTCCATGGATAATATCAAGAAAGCACAAACACAGAGTCTGTAGCAAGGTGGATTGAGTGAGCCATAACACAAGAGGATATTTCTGGTTTCATCCAGTCATATCCGGACAAAGTGTTGTCGAACTGGTATGCACTGGACTGAGATAATCACCGTCAAACAGGTTTTGGAGTAAACCAAACCCATTTTCTTGGTCAAGTGGATAAAAAGTCATGTTTCCAAATATAAATATCATGTTTGTTTGCAGGAATTGCTCTAGCGTTCTGCCTAGCAGACAAGAATGTGTCGAGTTTGTGTCTCCATGTGGAACTAATTAGTTTTTCCCAGCACAATAGAACATACTCCCTGCTTAAATGCATTCAAAACCATAAAGTCATTGTTAATATCAAGAAAACACAAAACAGGGCCTTTAGCAAGATCTAGGATTGAGTTAGTCACAACAGAAGAGGATATTTCTGGATTCATCCTGTCATATCCGGACAAACTGTTGTGGAACTGGTATGCACTAGAATCAGATAATCACCGTCAAACAGGTTTTGGCGTAAACCACACCCATTTTCTGGGTCAAGTGGATAAAAAGTGATGTTTACAAATATAAATATCATGTTTGGTTGTAGCAATTGCTCTAGCTTTCTGCCTAGAAAACACGAATGTGTTGAGTTTGTGTCTCCATGTGGAAGGAATCAGTGTTTCCCAGCACAAAAGAAAATATTCCCTGCTTACATTCATTCAACACCATAAAGTCCATGGATAATATCAAGAAAACACAAAACAGGGCCTGTAGCAAGATCTGGGATTGAGTTAGTCACAACACAAGAGGATATTTCTGGATTCATCCAGTCATATCCGGACAAAGTGTTGTGGAACTGGTATGTACTGGACTCAGATAATCACTCTCAAACTCCTTTTGGGGGAAAACAAACTCATTTTCTTGGTCAAGTGGATAAAATGTGATGTTTACAAATATAAATATCATGTTTGTTTGCAGCAATTGCTCTAGCTTTCTGATTAGAAAACATGAATATGTTGAGTTTGTGTCTCCATGTGGAACTAATTAGTGTTTCCCAGCACAAAAGAAAATATTCCCTGCTTAAATTCATTCAAAACCTTAAGTCCTTTGATAATATCTTGAAACTACAAACAAAGAGTCTGTAGCAAGATATGGGATTGAGTTTTCACAACACAAGTGGATATTTCTGGATTCATCCAGTCATATCCGGACAAAGTGTGTAGAACTAGTATGCCATGGACTCTGATAATCACGGTCAAACTGGTTTTGGAGTAAAGCCAACGCATTTTCTTGTTCAAGTAGATAAAAAAGTGATGTTTCCAAATATAAAAATCATGTTTGTTTGCAGGAATCGCTCTAGCTTTCTGCCTAGAAAACAGGAATGTGTTGAGTTTGTGTCTCCATGTGAAATTAATTAGTGTTTCCCAGCACAAAAGAAAATATTCCCTGCTTAAATGCATTCAAAACCATAAAGGCCATTGATAATATCAAGAAAACACAAAGCAGGGCCTTCAGCACTCCCTGGGATTGAGTTAGTCACAACACAAGCGGATATTTCTGGTTTCATCCAGTCATACCCGGACAAAGTGTTGTGGAGCTAGTATGCAATGGACTCAGATAATCACCGTCAAACTGGTTTTGGAGTAAACGCAACTCATTTTCTTGTTCAAGTGGATGAAAAGTCATGTTTACAAATATAAATATCATGTTTTTTGCATCAATTGCTCTAGCTTTCTGCATAGAATGCAGGAATCTGTTGTATTTGTGTCTCCATGGGGAACTAGTTAGAGTTTTCCAGCACAAAAAAAAATCCCCTGCTTAAATGCATTCAAAACCATAAATTCCATTGATAATATCAAGGAAACACAAAGCAGAGCCTGTAGCCCCATTTTGGATAGAGTTAGCCATAACACAAGAGGATATTTCTGGTTTCATGCAGTCATATCCGAAAAAAGTGTTGTGGACCTGGTATGCACTGGACTCAGATAATCACAGTCAAACTGGTTTTGGGGGAAAACAAACTCATTTTCTTGGTCACGTAGATTAAAAGTCATGTTTAGAAATATAAATATCATGTTTGTTTGCAGAAATTGCTCTAGCTTTCTGCCTAGAAAGCAGGAATGTATTGAGTTTCTGTCTCCATGTGGAAATAATGAGTGTTTTGCAGCACAAAAGAAAATATCCCCTGCTTAAATGCATTCCAAACCATAAAGTCCATGGATAATATCAAGAATCCACAAAGCAGAGCCTGTAGCAAGACCTGGGGTTGAGTTAACCATAACACAAGAGGATATTTCTGATTTGATCCAGTCATATCCAGACAAAGTGTTGTGGAGCTGGTATGCACTGGACTCAGATAATCACCGTCAAAGTGGTTTTGGAGTAAAGCAAACTCATTTTCTTGGTCATGTGGATAAAAGCCATGGTTACAAATATAAATATCATATTTGTTTGCAGCAATTGCTCGAGCTTTCTTCCTAGAAAACAGGAATGTTTTGAGTTCGTGTCTCCATGTGGAAGTCATTAGTGTTTCCCAGCACAAAAGAAAATATTCCCTGCTTACATTCATTCAAAACCATAAAGTCCATGGATAATATCAAGAAACCACAAACACAGAGTCTGTAGCAAGGTGGATTGAGTTAGCCATAACACAAGAGGATATTTCTGGTTTCATCCAGTCATATCCGGACAAAGTGTTGTCGAACTGGTATGCACTGGACTGAGATAATCACCGTCAAACAGGTTTTGGAGTAAACCAAACCCATTTTCTTGGTCAAGTGGATAAAAAGTCATGTTTCCAAATATAAATATCATGTTTGTTTGCAGGAATTGCTCTAGCGTTCTGCCTAGCAGACAAGAATGTGTCGAGTTTGTGTCTCCATGTGGAACTAATTAGTTTTTCCCAGCACAATAGAACATACTCCCTGCTTAAATGCATTCAAAACCATAAAGTCATTGTTAATATCAAGAAAACACAAAACAGGGCCTGTAGCAAGATCTAGGATTGAGTTAGTCACAACAGAAGAGGATATTTCTGGATTCATCCTGTCATATCCGGACAAACTGTTGTGGAACTGGTATGCACTAGAATCAGATAATCACCGTCAAACAGGTTTTGGCGTAAACCACACCCATTTTCTGGGTCAAGTGGCTAAAAAGTGATGTTTACAAATATAAATATCATGTTTGGTTGTAGCAATTGCTCTAGCTTTCTGCCTAGAAAACACGAATGTCTTGAGTTTGTGTCTCCATGTGGAAGTAATTAGTGTTTCCCAGCACAAAAGAAAATATTCCCTGCTTACATTCATTCAACACCATAAAGTCCATGGATAATATCAAGAAAACACAAAACAGGGCCTGTAGCAAGATCTAGGATTGAGTTAGTCACAACAGCAGAGGATATTTCTGGATTCATCCAGTCATATCCGGACAAAGTGTTGTGGAACTGGTATGTACTGGACTCAGATAATCACTCTCAAACTCCTTTTGGGGGAAAACAAACTCATTTTCTTGGTCAAGTGGATAAAATGTGATGTTTACAAATATAAATATCATGTTTGTTTGCAGCAATTGCTCTAGCTTTCTGATTAGAAAACATGAATATGTTGAGTTTGTGTCTCCATGTGGAACTAATTAGTGTTTCCCAGCACAAAAGAAAATATTCCCTGCTTAAATTCATTCAAAACCTTAAGTCCTTTGAGAATATCTAGAAACCACAAACAAAGAGTCTGTAGCAAGATATGGGATTGAGTTTTCACAACACAAGTGGATATTTCTGGATTCATCCAGTCATATCCGGACAAAGTGTGTAGAACTAGTATGCCATGGACTCTGATAATCACGGTCAAACTGGTTTTGGAGTAAAGCCAACGCATTTTCTTGTTCAAGTAGATAAAAAAGTGATGTTTCCAAATATAAAAATCATGTTTGTTTGCAGGAATCGCTCTAGCTTTCTGCCTAGAAAACAGGAATGTGTTGAGTTTGTGTCTCCATGTGAAATTAATTAGTGTTTCCCAGCACAAAAGAAAATATTCCCTGCTTAAATGCATTCAAAACCATAAAGGCCATTGATACTATCAAGAAAACACAAAGCAGGGCCTTCAGCACTCCCTGGGATTGAGTTAGTCAAAACACAAGAGGATATTTCTGGTTTCATCCAGTCATACCCGGACAAAGTGTTGTGGAGCTAGTATGCAATGGACTCAGATAATCACCGTCAAACTGGTTTTGGAGTAAACGCAACTCATTTTCTTGTTCAAGTGGATAAAAAGTCATGTTTACAAATATAAATATCATGTTTTTTGCATCAATTGCTCTCGCTTTCTGCATGGAATGCAGGAATCTGTTGTATTTGTGTCTCCATGGGGAACTAATTAGAGTTTTCCAGCACAAAAGAAAATATCCCCTGCTTAAATGCATTCAAAACCATAAATTCCATTGATAGTATCAAGAAAACACAAAGCAGAGCCTGTAGCCCCATTTTGGATAGAGTTAGCCATAACACAAGAGGATATTTCTGGTTTCATGCAGTCATATCCGAAAAAAGTGTTGTGGAACTGGTATGCACTGGACTCAGATAATCACAGTCAAACTGGTTTTGGGGGAAAACAAACTCATTTTCTTGGTCACGTAGATTAAAAGTCATGTTTAGAAATATAAATATCATGTTTGTTTGCAGAAATTGCTCTAGCTTTCTGCCTAGAAAGCAGGAATGTATTGAGTTTCTGTCTCCATGTGGAAATAATGAGTGTTTGGCAGCACAAAAGAAAATATCCCCTGCTTAAATGCATTCCAAACCATAAAGTCCATGGATAATATCAAGAATCCACAAAGCAGAGCCTGTAGCAAGACCTGGGGTTGAGTTAACCATAACACAAGAGGATATTTCTGATTTGATCCAGTCATATCCAGACAAAGTGTTGTGGAGCTGGTATGCACTGGACTCAGATAATCACCGTCAAAGTGGTTTTGGAGTAAAGCAAACTCATTTTCTTGGTCACGTGGATAAAAGCCATGGTTATAAATATAAATATCATATTTGTTTGCAGCAATTGCTCGAGCTTTCTTCCTAGAAAACAGGAATGTTTTGAGTTCGTGTCTCCATGTGGAAGTCATTAGTGTTTCCCAGCACAAAAGAAAATATTCCCTGCTTACATTCATTCAAAACCATAAAGTCCATGGATAATATCAAGAAACCACAAACACAGAGTCTGTAGCAAGGTGGATTGAGTTAGCCATAACACAAGAGGATATTTCTGGTTTCATCCAGTCATATCCGGACAAAGTGTTGTCGAACTGGTATGCACTGGACTGAGATAATCACCGTCAAACAGGTTTTGGAGTAAACCAAACCCATTTTCTTGGTCAAGTGGATAAAAAGTCATGTTTCCAAATATAAATATCATGTTTGTTTGCAGGAATTGCTCTAGCGTTCTGCCTAGCAGACAAGAATGTGTCGAGTTTGTGTCTCCATGTGGAACTAATTAGTTTTTCCCAGCACAATAGAACATACTCCCTGCTTAAATGCATTCAAAACCATAAAGTCATTGTTAATATCAAGAAAACACAAAACAGGGCCTGTAGCAAGATCTAGGATTGAGTTAGTCACAACACAAGAGGATATTTCTGGATTCATCCTGTCATATCCGGACAAACTGTTGTGGAACTGGTATGCACTAGAATCAGATAATCACCGTCAAACAGGTTTTGGCGTAAACCACACCCGTTTTCTGGGTCAAGTGGATAAAAAGTGATGTTTACAAATATAAAAATCATGTTTGTTTGCAGGAATTGCTCTAGCTTTCTGCCTAGAAAACACGAATGTGTTGAGTTTGTGTCTCCATGTGGAAGTAATTAGTGTTTCCCAGCACAAAAGAAAATATTCCCTGCTTACATTCATTCAAAACCATAAAGTCCATGGATAATATCAAGAAAACACAAAACAGGGCCTGTAGCAAGATCTGGGATTGAGTTAGTCACAACACAAGAGGATATTTCTGGATTCATCCAGTCATATCCGGACAAAGTGTTGTGGAACTGGTATGTACTGGACTCAGATAATCACTCTCAAACTCCTTTTGGGGGAAAACAAACTCATTTTCTTGGTCAAGTGGATAAAATGTGATGTTTACAAATATAAATATCATGTTTGTTTGCAGCAATTGCTCTAGCTTTCTGACTAGAAAACATGACTATGTTGAGTTTGTGTCTCCATGTGGAACTAATTAGTGTTTCCCAGCACAAAAGAAAATATTCCCTGCTTAAATTCATTCAAAACCTTAAGTCCTTTGATAATACCTAGAAACCACAAACAAAGAGTCTGTAGCAAGATATGGGATTGAGTTTTCACAACACAAGTGGATATTTCTGGATTCATCCAGTCATATCCGGACAAAGTGTGTAGAACTAGTATGCCATGGACTCTGATAATCACGGTCAAACTGGTTTTGCAGTAAAGCCAACGCATTTTCTTGTTCAAGTAGATAAAAAAGTGATGTTTCCAAATATAAAAATCATGTTTGTTTGCAGGAATTGCTCTAGCTTTCTGCCTAGAAAACAGGAATGTGTTGAGTTTGTGTCTCCATGTGAAATTAATTAGTGTTTCCCAGCACAAAAGAAAATATTCCCTGCTTAAATGCATTCAAAACCATAAAGGCCATTGATAATATCAAGAAAACACAAAGCAGGGCCTTCAGCACTCCCTGGGATTGAGTTAGTCAAAACACAAGAGGATATTTCTGGTTTCATCCAGTCATACCCGGACAAAGTGTTGTGGAGCTAGTATGCAATGGACTCAGATAATCACCGTCAAACTGGTTTTGGAGTAAACGCAACTCATTTTCTTGTTCAAGTGGATAAAAAGTCATGTTTACAAATATAAATATCATGTTTTTTGCATCAATTGCTCTCGCTTTCTGCATGGAATGCAGGAATCTGTTGTATTTGTGTCTCCATGGGGAACTAATTAGAGTTTTCCAGCACAAAAGAAAATATCCCCTGCTTAAATGCATTCAAAACCATAAATTCCATTGATAATATCAAGAAAACACAAAGCAGAGCCTGTAGCCCCATTTTGGATAGAGTTAGCCATAACACAAGAGGATATTTCTGGTTTCATGCAGTCATATCCGAAAAAAGTGTTGTGGAACTGGTATGCACTGGACTCAGATAATCACAGTCAAACTGGTTTTGGGGGAAAACAAACTCATTTTCTTGGTCACGTAGATTAAAAGTCATGTTTAGAAATATAAATATCATGTTTGTTTGCAGAAATTGCTCTAGCTTTCTGCCTAGAAAGCAGGAATGTATTGAGTTTCTGTCTCCATGTGGAAATAATGAGTGTTTTGCAGCACAAAAGAAAATATCCCCTGCTTAAATGCATTCCAAACCATAAAGTCCATGGATAATATCAAGAAACCACAAAGCAGAGCCTGTAGCAAGACCTGGGGTTGAGTTAACCATAACACAAGAGGATATTTCTGATTTGATCCAGTCATATCCGGACAAAGTGTTGTGGAGCTGGTATGCACTGGACTCAGATAATCACCGTCAAAGTGGTTTTGGAGTAAAGCAAACTCATTTTCTTGGTCACGTGGATAAAAGCCATGGTTACAAATATAAATATCATATTTCTTTGCAGCAATTGCTCGAGCTTTCTTCCTAGAAAACAGGAATGTTTTGAGTTCGTGTCTCCATGTGGAAGTCATTAGTGTTTCCCAGCACAAAAGAAAATATTCCCTGCTTACATTCATTCAAAACCATAAAGTCCATGGATAATATCAAGAAAGCACAAACACAGAGTCTGTAACAAGGTGGATTGAGTTAGCCATAACACAAGAGGATATTTCTGGTTTCATCCAGTCATATCCGGACAAAGTGTTGTCGAACTGGTATGCACTGGACTGAGATAATCACCGTCAAACAGGTTTTGGAGTAAACCAAACCCATTTTCTTGGTCAAGTGGATAAAAAGTCATGTTTCCAAATATAAATATCATGTTTGTTTGCAGGAATTGCTCTAGCGTTCTGCCTAGCAGACAAGAATGTGTCGAGTTTGTGTCTCCATGTGGAACTAATTAGTTTTTCCCAGCACAATAGAACATACTCCCTGCTTAAATGCATTCAAAACCATAAAGTCATTGTTAATATCAAGAAAACACAAAACAGGGCCTGTAGCAAGATCTAGGATTGAGTTAGTCACAACAGAAGAGGATATTTCTGGATTCATCCTGTCATATCCGGACAAACTGTTGTGGAACTGGTATGCACTAGAATCAGATAATCACCGTCAAACAGGTTTTGGCGTAAACCACACCCGTTTTCTGGGTCAAGTGGATAAAAAGTGATGTTTACAAATATAAAAATCATGTTTGTTTGCAGGAATTGCTCTAGCTTTCTGCCTAGAAAACACGAATGTGTTGAGTTTGTGTCTCCATGTGGAAGTAATTAGTGTTTCCCAGCACAAAAGAAAATATTCCCTGCTTACATTCATTCAAAACCATAAAGTCCATGGATAATATCAAGAAAACACAAAACAGGGCCTGTAGCAAGATCTGGGATTGAGTTAGTCACAACACAAGAGGATATTTCTGGATTCATCCAGTCATATCCGGACAAAGTGTTGTGGAACTGGTATGTACTGGACTCAGATAATCACTCTCAAACTCCTTTTGGGGGAAAACAAACTCATTTTCTTGGTCAAGTGGATAAAATGTGATGTTTACAAATATAAATATCATGTTTGTTTGCAGCAATTGCTCTAGCTTTCTGACTAGAAAACATGAATATGTTGAGTTTGTGTCTCCATGTGGAACTAATTAGTGTTTCCCAGCACAAAAGAAAATATTCCCTGCTTAAATTCATTCAAAACCTTAAGTCCTTTGAGAATACCTAGAAACCACAAACAAAGAGTCTGTAGCAAGATATGGGATTGAGTTTTCACAACACAAGTGGATATTTCTGGATTCATCCAGTCATATCCGGACGAAGTGTGTAGAACTAGTATGCCATGGACTCTGATAATCACGGTCAAACTGGTTTTGGAGTAAAGCCAACGCATTTTCTTGTTCAAGTAGATAAAAAAGTGATGTTTCCAAATATAAAAATCATGTTTGTTTGCAGGAATTGCTCTAGCTTTCTGCCTAGAAAACAGGAATGTGTTGAGTTTGTGTCTCCATGTGAAATTAATTAGTGTTTCCCAGCACAAAAGAAAATATTCCCTGCTTAAATGCATTCAAAACCATAAAGGCCATTGATAATATCAAGAAAACACAAAGCAGGGCCTTCAGCACTCCCTGGGATTGAGTTAGTCAAAACACAAGAGGATATTTCTGGTTTCATCCAGTCATACCCGGACAAAGTGTTGTGGAGCTAGTATGCAATGGACTCAGATAATCACCGTCAAACTGGTTTTGGAGTAAACGCAACTCATTTTCTTGTTCAAGTGGATAAAAAGTCATGTTTACAAATATAAATATCATGTTTTTTGCATCAATTGCTCTCGCTTTCTGCATGGAATGCAGGAATCTGTTGTATTTGTGTCTCCATGGGGAACTAATTAGAGTTTTCCAGCACAAAAGAAAATATCCCCTGCTTAAATGCATTCAAAACCATAAATTCCATTGATAATATCAAGAAAACACAAAGCAGAGCCTGTAGCCCCATTTTGGATAGAGTTAGCCATAACACAAGAGGATATTCCTGGTTTCATGCAGTCATATCCGAAAAAAGTGTTGTGGAACTGGTATGCACTGGACTCAGATAATCACAGTCAAACTGGTTTTGGGGGAAAACAAACTCATTTTCTTGGTCACGTAGATTAAAAGTCATGTTTAGAAATATAAATATCATGTTTGTTTGCAGAAATTGCTCTAGCTTTCTGCCTAGAAAGCAGGAATGTATTGAGTTTCTGTCTCCATGTGGAAATAATGAGTGTTTTGCAGCACAAAAGAAAATATCCCCTGCTTAAATGCATTCCAAACCATAAAGTCCATGGATAATATCAAGAAACCACAAAGCAGAGCCTGTAGCAAGACCTGGGGTTGAGTTAACCATAACACAAGAGGATATTTCTGATTTGATCCAGTCATATCCGGACAAAGTGTTGTGGAGCTGGTATGCACTGGACTCAGATAATCACCGTCAAAGTGGTTTTGGAGTAAAGCAAACTCATTTTCTTGGTCACGTGGATAAAAGCCATGGTTACAAATATAAATATCATATTTGTTTGCAGCAATTGCTCGAGCTTTCTTCCTAGAAAACAGGAATGTTTTGAGTTCGTGTCTCCATGTGGAAGTCATTAGTGTTTCCCAGCACAAAAGAAAATATTCCCTGCTTACATTCATTCAAAACCATAAAGTCCATGGATAATATCAAGAAAACACAAAACAGGGCCTGTAGCAAGATCTGGGATTGAGTTAGTCACAACACAAGAGGATATTTCTGGATTCATCCAGTCATATCCGGACAAAGTGTTGTGGAACTGGTATGTACTGGACTCAGATAATCACTCTCAAACTCCTTTTGGGGGAAAACAAACTCATTTTCTTGGTCAAGTGGATAAAATGTGATGTTTACAAATATAAATATCATGTTTGTTTGCAGCAATTGCTCTAGCTTTTTGACTAGAACACATGAATATGTTGAGTTTGTGTCTCCATGTGGAACTAATTAGTGTTTCCCAGCACAAAAGAAAATATTCCCTGCTTAAATTCATTCAAAACCTTAAGTCCTTTGAGAATACCTAGAAACCACAAACAAAGAGTCTGTAGCAAGATATGGGATTGAGTTTTCACAACACAAGTGGATATTTCTGGATTCATCCAGTCATATCCGGACAAAGTGTGTAGAACTTGTGTGCCATGGACTCTGATAATCACGGTCAAACTGGTTTTGGAGTAAAGCCAACGCATTTTCTTGTTCAAGTAGATAAAAAAGTGATGTTTCCAAATATAAAAATCATGTTTGTTTGCAGCAATTGCTCTAGCTTTCTGCCTAGAAAACAGGAATGTGTTGAGTTTGTGTCTCCATGTGAAATTAATTAGTGTTTCCCAGCACAAAAGAAAATATTCCCTGCTTAAATGCATTCAAAACCATAAAGGCCATTGATAATATCAAGAAAACACAAAGCAGGGCCTTCAGCACTCCCTGGGATTGAGTTAGTCAAAACACAAGAGGATATTTCTGGTTTCATCCAGTCATACCCGGACAAAGTGTTGTGGAGCTAGTATGCAATGGACTCAGATAATCACCGTCAAACTGGTTTTGGAGTAAACGCAACTCATTTTCTTGTTCAAGTGGATAAAAAGTCATGTTTACAAATATAAATATCATGTTTTTTGCATCAATTGCTCTCGCTTTCTGCATGGAATGCAGGAATCTGTTGTATTTGTGTCTCCATGGGGAACTAATTAGAGTTTTCCAGCACAAAAGAAAATATCCCCTGCTTAAATGCATTCAAAACCATAAAGTCCATTGATAATATCAAGAAAACACAAAGCAGAGCGTGTAGCCCCATTTTGGATAGAGTTAGCCATAACACAAGAGGATATTTCTGGTTTCATGCAGTCATATCCGGACAAAGTGGTGTGGAACTGGTATGCACTGGACTCAGATAATCACAGTCAAACTGGTTTTGGGGGAAAACAAACTCATTTTCTTGGTCACGTAGATTAAAAGTCATGTTTAGAAATATAAATATCATGTTTGTTTGCAGAAATTGCTCTAGCTTTCTGCCTAGAAAGCAGGAATGTATTGAGTTTCTGTCTCCATGTGGAAATAATGAGTGTTTTGCAGCACAAAAGAAAATATCCCCTGCTTAAATGCATTCCAAACCATAAAGTCCATGGATAATATCAAGAAACCACAAAGCAGAGCCTGTAGCAAGACCTGGGGTTGAGTTAACCATAACACAAGAGGATATTTCTGATTTGATCCAGTCATATCCGGACAAAGTGTTGTGGAGCTGGTATGCACTGGACTCAGATAATCACCGTCAAAGTGGTTTTGGAGTAAAGCAAACTCATTTTCTTGGTCACGTGGATAAAAGCCACGTTTACAAATATAAATATCATATGTGTTTGCAGCAATTGCTCGAGCTTTCTTCCTAGAAAACAGGAATGTTTTGAGTTCGTGTCTCCATGTGGAAGTCATTAGTGTTTCCCAGCACAAAAGAAAATATTCCCTGCTTACATTCATTCAAAACCATAAAGTCCATGGATAATATCAAGAAAGCACAAACACAGAGTCTGTAACAAGGTGGATTGAGTTAGCCATAACACAAGAGGATATTTCTGGTTTCATCCAGTCATATCCGGACAAAGTGTTGTCGAACTGGTATGCACTGGACTGAGATAATCACCGTCAAACAGGTTTTGGAGTAAACCAAACCCATTTTCTTGGTCAAGTGGATAAAAAGTCATGTTTCCAAATATAAATATCATGTTTGTTTGCAGGAATTGCTCTAGCGTTCTGCCTAGCAGACAAGAATGTGTCGAGTTTGTGTCTCCATGTGGAACTAATTAGTTTTCCCAGCACAATAGAACATACTCCCTGCTTAAATGCATTCAAAACCATGAAGTCATTGTTAATATCAAGAAAACACAAAACAGGGCCTGTAGCAAGATCTAGGATTGAGTTAGTCACAACACAAGAGGATATTTCTGGATTCATCCTGTCATATCCGGACAAACTGTTGTGGAACTGGTATGCACTAGAATCAGATAATCACCGTCAAACAGGTTTTGGCGTAAACCACACCCGTTTTCTGGGTCAAGTGGATAAAAAGTGATGTTTACAAATATAAAAATCATGTTTGTTTGCAGGAATTGCTCTAGCTTTCTGCCTAGAAAACACGAATGTGTTGAGTTTGTGTCTCCATGTGGAAGTAATTAGTGTTTCCCAGCACAAAAGAAAATATTCCCTGCTTACATTCATTCAAAACCATAAAGTCCATGGATAATATCAAGAAAACACAAAACAGGGCCTGTAGCAAGATCTGGGATTGAGTTAGTCACAACACAAGAGGATATTTCTGGATTCATCCAGTCATATCCGGACAAAGTGTTGTGGAACTGGTATGTACTGGACTCAGATAATCACTCTCAAACTCCTTTTGGGGGAAAACAAACTCATTTTCTTGGTCAAGTGGATAAAATGTGATGTTTACAAATATAAATATCATGTTTGTTTGCAGCAATTGCTCTAGCTTTCTGACTAGAACACATGAATATGTTGAGTTTGTGTCTCCATGTGGAACTAATTAGTGTTTCCCAGCACAAAAGAAAATATTCCCTGCTTAAATTCATTCAAAACCTTAAGTCCTTTGAGAATACCTAGAAACCACAAACAAAGAGTCTGTAGCAAGATATGGGATTGAGTTTTCACAACACAAGTGGATATTTCTGGATTCATCCAGTCATATCCGGACAAAGTGTGTAGAACTTGTGTGCCATGGACTCTGATAATCACGGTCAAACTGGTTTTGGAGTAAAGCCAACGCATTTTCTTGTTCAAGTAGATAAAAAAGTGATGTTTCCAAATATAAAAATCATGTTTGTTTGCAGAAATTGCTCTAGCTTTCTGCCTAGAAAACAGGAATGTGTTGAGTTTGTGTCTCCATGTGAAATTAATTAGTGTTTCCCAGCACAAAAGAAAATATTCCCTGCTTAAATGCATTCAAAACCATAAAGGCCATTGATAATATCAAGAAAACACAAAGCAGGGCCTTCAGCACTCCCTGGGATTGAGTTAGTCAAAACACAAGAGGATATTTCTGGTTTCATCCAGTCATACCCGGACAAAGTGTTGTGGAGCTAGCATGCAATGGACTCAGATAATCACCGTCAAACTGGTTTTGGCGTAAACCACACCCATTTTCTGGGTCAAGTGGATAAAAAGTGATGTTTACAAATATAAATATCATGTTTGGTTGTAGCAATTGCTCTAGCTTTCTGCCTAGAAAACACGAATGTGTTGAGTTTGTGTCTCCATGTGGAAGTAATTAGTGTTTCCCAGCACAAAAGAAAATATTCCCTGCTTACATTCATTCAAAACCATAAAGTCCATGGATAATATCAAGAAAACACAAAACAGGGCCTGTAGCAAGATCTGGGATTGAGTTAGTCGCAACACAAGAGGATATTTCTGGATTCATCCAGCCATATCCGGACAAAGTGTTGTGGAACTGGTATGTACTGGACTCAGATAATCACTCTCAAACTCCTTTTGTGGGAAAACAAACTCATTTTCTTGGTCAAGTGGATAAAATGTGACTTTTACAAATATAAATATCATGTTTGTTTGCAGCAATTGCTCTAGCTTTCTGATTAGAAAACATGAATATGTTGAGTTTGTGTCTCCATGTGGAACTAATTAGTGTTTCCCAGCACAAAAGAAAATATTCCCTGCTTAAATTCATTCAAAACCTTAAGTCCTTTGAGAATACCTAGAAACCACAAACAAAGAGTCTGTAGCAAGATATGGGATTGAGTTTTCACAACACAAGTGGATATTTCTGGATTCATCCAGTCATATCCGGACAAAGTGTATAGAACTAGTTTGCCATGGACTCTGATAATCACGGTCAAACTGGTTTTGGAGTAAAGCCAACGCATTTTCTTGTTCAAGTAGATAAAAAAGTGATGTTTCCAAATATAAAAATCATGTTTGTTTGCAGGAATCGCTCTAGCTTTCTGCCTAGAAAACAGGAATGTGTTGAGTTTGTGTCTCCATGTGAAATTAGTTAGTGTTTCCCAGCACAAAAGAAAATATTCCCTGCTTAAATGCATTCAAAACCATAAAGGCCATTGATAATATCAAGAAAACACAAAGCAGGGCCTTCAGCACTCCCTGGGATTGAGTTAGTCAAAACACAAGCGGATATTTCTGGTTTCATCCAGTCATACCTGGACAAAGTGTTGTGGAGCTAGTATGCAATGGACTCAGATAATCACCGTCAAACTGGTTTTGGAGTAAACGCAACTCATTTTCTTGTTCAAGTGGATAAAAAGTCATGTTTACAAATATAAATATCATGTTTTTTGCATCAATTGCTCTAGCTTTCTGCATAGAATGCAGGAATCTGTTGTATTTGTGTCTCCATGGGGAACTAATTAGAGTTTTCCAGCACAAAAGAAAATATCCCCTGCTTAAATGCATTCAAAACCATAAATTCCATTGATAGTATCAAGAAAACACAAAGCAGAGCCTGTAGCCCCATTTTGGATAGAGTTAGCCATAACACAAGAGGATATTTCTGGTTTCATGCAGTCATATCCGAAAAAAGTGTTGTGGAACTGGTATGCACTGGACTCAGATAATCACCGTCAAACTGGTTTTGGGGGAAAACAAACTCATTTTCTTGGTCACGTAGATTAAAAGTCATGTTTAGAAATATAAATATCATGTTTGTTTGCAGAAATTGCTCTAGCTTTCTGCCTAGAAAGCAGGAATGTATTGAGTTTCTGTCTCCATGTGGAAATAATGAGTGTTTTGCAGCACAAAAGAAAATATCCCTTGCTTAAATGCATTCCAAACCATAAAGTCCATGGATAATATCAAGAAACCACAAAGCAGAGCCTGTAGCAAGACCTGGGGTTGAGTTAACCATAACACAAGAGGATATTTCTGATTTGATCCAGTCATATCCGGACAAAGTGTTGTGGAGCTGGTATGCACTGGACTCAGATAATCACCGTCAAAGTGGTTTTGGAGTAAAGCAAACTCATTTTCTTGGTCACGTGGATAAAAGCCATGGTTACAAATATAAATATCATATTTGTTTGCAGCAATTGCTCGAGCTTTCTTCCTAGAAAACAGGAATGTTTTGAGTTCGTGTCTCCATGTGGAAGTCATTAGTGTTTCCCAGCACAAAAGAAAATATTCCCTGCTTACATTCATTCAAAACCATAAAGTCCATGGATAATATCAAGAAACCACAAACACAGAGTCTGTAGCAAGGTGGATTGAGTTAGCCATAACACAAGAGGATATTTCTGGTTTCATCCAGTCATATCCGGACAAAGTGTTGTCGAACTGGTATGCACTGGACTGAGATAATCACCGTCAAACAGGTTTTGGAGTAAACCAAACCCATTTTCTTGGTCAAGTGGATAAAAAGTCATGTTTCCAAATATAAATATCATGTTTGTTTGCAGGAATTGCTCTAGCGTTCTGCTTAGCAGACAAGAATGTGTCGAGTTTGTGTCTCCATGTGGAACTAATTAGTTTTTCCCAGCACAATAGAACATACTCCCTGCTTAAATGCATTCAAAACCATGAAGTCATTGTTAATATCAAGAAAACACAAAACAGGGCCTGTAGCAAGATCTAGGATTGAGTTAGTCACAACAGAAGAGGATATTTCTGGATTCATCCTGTCATATCCGGACAAACTGTTGTGGAACTGGTATGCACTAGAATCAGATAATCACCGTCAAACAGGTTTTGGCGTAAACCACACCCATTTTCTGGGTCAAGTGGATAAAAAGTGATGTTTACAAATATAAATATCATGTTTGGTTGTAGCAATTGCTCTAGCTTTCTGCCTAGAAAACACGAATGTGTTGAGTTTGTGTCTCCATGTGGAAGGAATCAGTGTTTCCCAGCACAAAAGAAAATAGTCCCTGCTTACATTCATTCAAAACCATAAAGTCCATGGATAATATCAAGAAAACACAAAACAGGGCCTGTAGCAAGATCTGGGATTGAGTTAGTCGCAACACAAGAGGATATTTCTGGATTCATCCAGTCATATCCGGACAAAGTGTTGTGGAACTGGTATGTACTGGACTCAGATAATCACTCTCAAACTCCTTTTGGGGGAAAACAAACTCATTTTCTTGGTCAAGTGGATAAAATGTGATGTTCACAAATATAAATATCATGTTTGTTTGCAGCAATTGCTCTAGCTTTCTGACTAGAAAACATGAATATGTTGAGTTTGTGTCTCCATGTGGAACTAATTAGTGTTTCCCAGCACAAAAGAAAATATTCCCTGCTTAAATTCATTCAAAACCTTAAGTCCTTTGAGAATATCTAGAAACCACAAACAAAGAGTCTGTAGCAAGATATGGGATTCAGTTTTCACAACACAAGTGGATATTTCTGGATTCATCCAGTCATATCCGGACAAAGTGTGTAGAACTAGTATGCCATGGACTCTGATAATCACGGTCAAACTGGTTTTGGAATAAAGCCAACGCATTTTCTTGTTCAAGTAGATAAAAAAGTGATGTTTCCAAATATAAAAATCATGTTTGTTTGCAGGAATTGCTCTAGCTTTCTGCCTAGAAAACAGGAATGTGTTGAGTTTGTGTCTCCATGTGAAATTAGTTAGTGTTTCCCAGCACAAAAGAAAATATTCCCTGCTTAAATGCATTCAAAACCATAAAGGCCATTGATAATATCAAGAAAACACAAAGCAGGGCCTTCAGCACTCCCTGGGATTGAGTTAGTCAAAACACAAGCGGATATTTCTGGTTTCATCCAGTCATACCCGGACAAAGTGTTGTGGAGCTAGCATGCAATGGACTCAGATAATCACCGTCAAACTGGTTTTGGAGTAAACGCAACTCATTTTCTTGTTCAAGTGGATTAAAGTCACGTTTACAAATATAAATATCATGTTTTTTGCATCAATTGCTCTAGCTTTCTGCATAGAATGCAGGAATCTGTTCTATTTGTGTCTCCATGGGGAACTAATTAGTGTTTTCCAGCACAAAAGAAAATATCCCCTGCTTAAATGCATTCAAAACCATAAATTCCATTGATAATATCAAGAAAACACAAAGCAGAGCCTGTAGCCCCATTTTGGATAGAGTTAGCCATAACACAAGAGGATATTTCTGGTTTCATGCAGTCATATCCGAAAAAAGTGGTGTGGAACTGGTATGCACTGGACTCAGATAATCACAGTCAAACTGGTTTTGGGGGAAAACAAACTCATTTTCTTGGTCACGTAGATTAAAAGTCATGTTTAGAAATATAAATATCATGTTTGTTTGCAGAAATTGCTCTAGCGTTCTGCCTAGAAAGCAGGAATGTATTGAGTTTCTGTCTCCATGTGGAAATAATGAGTGTTTTGCAGCACAAAAGAAAATATCCCCTGCTTAAATGCATTCCAAACCATAAAGTCCATGGATAATATCAAGAAACCACAAAGCAGAGCCTGTAGCAAGACCTGGGGTTGAGTTAACCATAACACAAGAGGATATTTCTGATTTGATCCAGTCATATCCGGACAAAGTGTTGTGGAGCTGGTATGCACTGGACTCAGATAATCACCGTCAAAGTGGTTTTGGAGTAAAGCAAACTCATTTTCTTGGTCACGTGGATAAAAGCCATGGTTACAAATATAAATATCATATTTCTTTGCAGCAATTGCTCGAGCTTTCTTCCTAGAAAACAGGAATGTTTTGAGTTCGTGTCTCCATGTGGAAGTCATTAGTGTTTCCCAGCACAAAAGAAAATATTCCCTGCTTACATTCATTCAAAACCATAAAGTCCGTGGATAATATCAAGAAAAGACAAACACAGAGTCTGTAGCAAGGTGGATTGAGTTAGCCATAACACAAGAGGATATTTCTGGTTTCATCCAGTCATATCCGGACAAAGTGTTGTCGCACTGGTATGCACTGGACTGAGATAATCACCGTCAAACAGGTTTTGGAGTAAACCAAAACCATTTTCTTGGTCAAGTGGATAAAAAGTCATGTTTCCAAATATAAATATCATGTTTGTTTGCAGGAATTGCTCTAGCGTTCTGCCTAGCAGACAAGAATGTGTCGAGTTTGTGTCTCCATGTGGAACTAATTAGTTTTTCCCAGCACAATAGAACATACTCCCTGCTTAAATGCATTCTAAACCATAAAGTCATTGTTAATATCAAGAAAACACAAAACAGGGCCTTTAGCAAGATCTAGGATTGAGTTAGTCACAACAGAAGAGGATATTTCTGGATTCATCTTGTCATATCCGGACAAACTGTTGTGCAACTGGTATGCACTAGAATCAGATAATCACCGTCAAACAGGTTTTGGCGTAAACCACACCCATTTTCTGGGTCAAGTGGATAAAAAGTGATGTTTACAAATATAAATATCATGTTTGGTTGTAGCAATTGCTCTAGCTTTCTGCCTAGAAAACACGAATGTGTTGAGTTTGTGTCTCCATGTGGAAGTAATCAGTGTTTCCCAGCACAAAAGAAAATATTCCCTGCTTACATTCATTCAAAACCATAAAGTCCATGGATAATATCAAGAAAACACAAAACAGGGCCTGTAGCAAGATCTGGGATTGAGTTAGTCACAACACAAGAGGATATTTCTGGATTCATCCAGTCATATCCGGACAAAGTGTTGTGGAACTGGTATGTACTGCACTCAGATAATCACTCTCAAACTCCTTTTGGGGGAAAACAAACTCATTTTCTTGGTCAAGTGGATAAAATGTGATGTTTACAAATATAAATATCATGTTTGTTTGCAGCAATTGCTCTAGCTTTCTGACTAGAAAACATGACTATGTTGAGTTTGTGTCTCCATGTGGAACTAATTAGTGTTTCCCAGCACAAAAGAAAATATTCCCTGCTTAAATTCATTCAAAACCTTAAGTCCTTTGAGAATACCTAGAAACCACAAACAAAGAGTCTGTAGCAAGATATGGGATTGAGTTTTCACAACACAAGTGGATATTTCTGGATTCATCCAGTCATATCCGGACAAAGTGTGTAGAACTAGTATGCCATGGACTCTGATAATCACGGTCAAACTGGTTTTGGAATAAAGCCAACGCATTTTCTTGTTCAAGTAGATAAAAAAGTGATGTTTCCAAATATAAAAATCATGTTTGTTTGCAGGAATCGCTCTAGATTTCTGCCTAGAAAACAGGAATGTGTTGAGTTTGTGTCTCCATGTGAAATTAATTAGTGTTTCCCAGCACAAAAGAAAATATTCCCTGCTTAAATGCATTCAAAACCATAAAGGCCATTGATACTATCAAGAAAACACAAAGCAGGGCCTTCAGCACTCCCTGGGATTGAGTTAGTCAAAACACAAGAGGATATTTCTGGTTTCATCCAGTCATACCCGGACAAAGTGTTGTGGAGCTAGTATGCAATGGATTCAGATAATCACCGTCAAACTGGTTTTGGAATAAACGCAACTCATTTTCTTGTTCAAGTGGACAAAAATTCACGTTTACAAATATAAATATCATCTTTTTTGCATCAATTGCTCTAGCTTTCTGCATAGAATGCAGGAATCTGTTGTATTTGTGTCTCCATGGGGAACTAGTTAGAGTTTTCCAGCACAAAAGAAAATATCCCCTGCTTAAATGCATTCAAAACCATAAAGTCCATTGATAATATCAAGAAAACACAAAGCAGAGCCTGTAGCCCCATTTTGGATAGAGTTAGCCATAACACAAGAGGATATTTCTGGTTTCATGCAGTCATATCCGAAAAAAGTGTTGTGGAACTGGTATGCACTGGACTCAGATAATCACAGTCAAACTGGTTTTTGGGGAAAACAAACTCATTTTCTTGGTCACGTAGATTAAAAGTCATGTTTAGAAATATAAATATCATGTTTGTTTGCAGAAATTGCTCTAGCTTTCTGCCTAGAAAGCAGGAATGTATTGAGTTTCTGTCTCCATGTGGAAATAATGAGTGTTTTGCAGCACAAAAGAAAATATCCCCTGCTTAAATGCATTCCAAACCATAAAGTCCATGGATAATATCAAGAAACCACGAAGCAGAGCCTGTAGCAAGACCTGGGGTTGAGTTAACCATAACACAAGAGGATATTTCTGATTTGATCCAGTCATATCCGGACATAGTGTTGTGGAGCTGGTATGCACTGGACTCAGATAATCACCGTCAAAGTGGTTTTGGAGTAAAGCAAACTCATTTTCTTGGTCACGTGGATAAAAGCCATGGTTACAAATATAAATATCATATTTGTTTGCAGCAATTGCTCGAGCTTTCTTCCTAGAAAACAGGAATGTTTTGAGTTCGTGTCTCCATGTGGAAGTCATTAGTGTTTCCCAGCACAAAAGAAAATATTCCCTGCTTACATTCATTCAAAACCATAAAGTCCGTGGATAATATCAAGAAACCACAAACACAGAGTCTGTAGCAAGGTGGATTGAGTTAGCCATAACACAAGAGGATATTTCTGGTTTCATCCAGTCATATCCGGACAAAGTGTTGTCGAACTGGTATGCACTGGACTGAGATAATCACCGTCAAACAGGTTTTGGAGTAAACCAAACCCATTTTCTTGGTCAAGTGGATAAAAAGTCATGTTTCCAAATATAAATATCATGTTTGTTTGCAGGAATTGCTCTAGCGTTCTGCCTAGCAGACAAGAATGTGTCGAGTTTGTGTCTCCATGTGGAACTAATTAGTTTTTCCCAGCACAATAGAACATACTCCCTGCTTAAATGCATTCAAAACCATAAAGTCCGTGGATAATATCAAGAAAACACAAAACAGGGCCTTTAGCAAGATCTAGGATTGAGTTAGTCACAACAGAAGAGGATATTTCTGGATTCATCTTGTCATATCCGGACAAACTGTTGTGGAACTGGTATGCACTAGAATCAGATAATCACCGTCAAACAGGTTTTGGCGTAAACCACACCCATTTTCTGGGTCAAGTGGCTAAAAAGTGATGTTTACAAATATAAATATCATGTTTGGTTGTAGCAATTGCTCTAGCTTTCTGCCTAGAAAACACGAATGTGTTGAGTTTGTGTCTCCATGTGGAAGGAATCAGTGTTTCCCAGCACAAAAGAAAATATTCCCTTCTTACATTCATTCAAAACCATAAAGTCCATGGATAATATCAAGAAAACACAAAACAGGGCCTGTAGCAAGATCTGGGATTGAGTTAGTCACAACACAAGAGGATATTTCGGGATTCATCCAGTCATATCCGGACAAAGTGTTGTGGAACTGGTATGTACTGGACTCAGATAATCACTCTCAAACTCCTTTTGGGGGAAAACAAACTCATTTTCTTGGTCAAGTGGATAAAATGTGATGTTTACAAATATAAATATCATGTTTGTTTGCAGCAATTGCTCTAGCTTTCTGACTAGAAAACATGACTATGTTGAGTTTGTGTCTCCATGTGGAACTAATTAGTGTTTCCCAGCACAAAAGAAAATATTCCCTGCTTAAATTCATTCAAAACCTTAAGTCCTTTGAGAATACCTAGAAACCACAAACAAAGAGTCTGTAGCAAGATATGGGATTGAGTTTTCACAACACAAGTGGATATTTCTGGATTCATCCAGTCATATCCGGACAAAGTGTGTAGAACTAGTATGCCATGGACTCTGATAATCACGGTCAAACTGGTTTTGGAATAAAGCCAACGCATTTTCTTGTTCAAGTAGATAAAAAAGTGATGTTTCCAAATATAAAAATCATGTTTGTTTGCAGGAATCGCTCTAGCTTTCTGCCTAGAAAACAGGAATGTGTTGAGTTTGTGTCTCCATGTGAAATTAATTAGTGTTTCCCAGCACAAAAGAAAATATTCCCTGCTTAAATGCATTCAAAACCATAAAGGCCATTGATACTATCAAGAAAACACAAAGCAGGGCCTTCAGCACTCCCTGGGATTGAGTTAGTCAAAACACAAGCGGATATTTCTGGTTTCATCCAGTCATACCCGGACAAAGTGTTGTGGAGCTAGTATGCAATGGACTCAGATAATCACCGTCAAACTGGTTTTGGAGTAAACGCAACTCATTTTCTTGTTCAAGTGGACAAAAATTCACGTTTACAAATATAAATATCATGTTTTTTGCATCAATTGCTCTAGCTTTCTGCATAGAATGCAGGAATCTGTTGTATTTGTGTCTCCATGGGGAACTAGTTAGAGTTTTCCAGCACAAAAGAAAATATCCCCTGCTTAAATGCATTCAAAACCATAAATTCCATTGATAGTATCAAGAAAACACAAAGCAGAGCCTGTAGCCCCATTTTGGATAGAGTTAGCCATAACACAAGAGGATATTTCTGGTTTCATGCAGTCATATCCGAAAAAAGTGGTGTGGAACTGGTATGCACTGGACTCAGATAATCACAGTCAAACTGGTTTTGGGGGAAAACAAACTCATTTTCTTGGTCACGTACATTAAAGGTCATGTTTAGAAATATAAATATCATGTTTGTTTGCAGAAATTGCTCTAGCTTTCTGCCTAGAAAGCAGGAATGTATTGAGTTTCTGTCTCCATGTGGAAATAATGAGTGTTTTGCAGCACAAAAGAAAATATCCCCTGCTTAAATGCATTCCAAACCATAAAGTCCATGGATAATATCAAGAAACCACAAAGCAGAGCCTGTAGCAAGACCTGGGGTTGAGTTAACCATAACACAAGAGGATATTTCTGATTTGATCCAGTCATATCCGGACAAAGTGTTGTGGAGCTGGTATGCACTGGACTCAGATAATCCCCGTCAAAGTGGTTTTGGAGTAAAGCAAACTCATTTTCTTGGTCACGTGGATAAAAGCCATGGTTACAAATATAAATATCATATTTGTTTGCAGCAATTGCTCGAGCTTTCTTCCTAGAAAACAGGAATGTTTTGAGTTCGTGTCTCCATGTGGAAGTCATTAGTGTTTCCCAGCACAAAAGAAAATATTCCCTGCTTACATTCATTCAAAACCATAAAGTCCATGGATAATATCAAGAAACCACAAACACAGAGTCTGTAGCAAGGTGGATTGAGTTAGCCATAACACAAGAGGATATTTCTGGTTTCATCCAGTCATATCCGGACAAAGTGTCGTCAAACTGGTATGCACTGGACTGAGATAATCACCGTCAAACAGGTTTTGGAGTAAACCAAACCCATTTTCTTGGTCAAGTGGATAAAAAGTCATGTTTCCAAATATAAATATCATGTTTGTTTGCAGGAATTGCTCTAGCGTTCTGCCTAGCAGACAAGAATGTGTCGAGTTTGTGTCTCCATGTGGAACTAATTAGTTTTTCCCAGCACAATAGAACATACTCCCTGCTTAAATGCATTCAAAACCATAAAGTCATTGTTAATATCAAGAAAACACAAAACAGGGCCTTTAGCAAGATCTAGGATTGAGTTAGTCACAACAGAAGAGGATATTTCTGGATTCATCTTGTCATATCCGGACAAACTGTTGTGCAACTGGTATGCACTAGAATCAGATAATCACCGTCAAACAGGTTTTGGCGTAAACCACACCCATTTTCTGGGTCAAGTGGATAAAAAGTGATGTTTACAAATATAAATATCATGTTTGGTTGTAGCAATTGCTCTAGCTTTCTGCCTAGAAAACATGAATGTGTTGAGTTTGTGTCTCCATGTGGAAGTAATTAGTGTTTCCCAGCACAAAAGAAAATATTCCCTGCTTACAGTCATTCAAAACCATAAAGTCCATGGATAATATCAAGAAAACACAAAACAGGGCCTGTAGCAAGATCTGGGATTGAGTTAGTCACAACACAAGAGGATATTTCTGGATTCATCCAGTCATATCCGGACAAAGTGTTGTGGAACTGGTATGTACTGGACTCAGATAATCACTCTCAAACTCCTTTTGGGGGAAAACAAACTCATTTTCTTGGTCAAGTGGATAAAATGTGATGTTTACAAATATAAATATCATGTTTGTTTGCAGCAATTGCTCTAGCTTTCTGACTAGAAAACATGACTATGTTGAGTTTGTGTCTCCCTGTGGAACTAATTAGTGTTTCCCAGCACAAAAGAAAATATTCCCTGCTTAAATTCATTCAAAACCTTAAGTCCTTTGAGAATATCTAGAAACCACAAACAAAGAGTCTGTAGGAAGATATGGGATTGAGTTTTCACAACACAAGTGGATATTTCTGGATTCATCCAGTCATATCCGGACAAAGTGTGTAGAACTACTATGCCATGGACTCTGATAATCACGGTCAAACTGGTTTTGGAGTAAAGCCAACGCATTTTCTTGTTCAAGTAGATAAAAAAGTGATGTTTCCAAATATAAAAATCATGTTTGTTTCCAGGAATCGCTCTAGCTTTCTGCCTAGAAAACAGGAATGTGTTGAGTTTGTGTCTCCATGTGAAATTAATTAGTGTTTCCCAGCACAAAAGAAAATATTCCCTGCTTAAATGCATTCAAAACCATAAAGGCCATTGATACTATCAAGAAAACACAAAGCAGGGCCTTCAGCACTCCCTGGGATTGAGTTAGTCGAAACACAAGCGGATATTTCTGGTTTCATCCAGTCATTCCCGGACAAAGTGTTGTGGAGCTAGTATGCAATGGACTCAGATAATCACCGTCAAACTGGTTTTGGAATAAACGCAACTCATTTTCTTGTTCAAGTGGATAAAAAGTCACGTTTACAAATATAAATATCATGTTTTTTGCATCAATTGCTCTAGCTTTCTGCATAGAATGCAGGAATCTGTTGTATTTGTGTCTCCATGGGGAACTAATTAGAGTTTTCCAGCACAAAAGAAAATATCCCCTGCTTAAATGCATTCAAAACCATAAATTCCATAGATAGTATCAAGAAAACACAAAGCAGAGCCTGTAGCCCCATTTTGGATAGAGTTAGCCATTATACAAGAGGATATTTCTGGTTTCATGCAGTCATATCCGAAAAAAGTGGTGTGGACCTGGTATGCACTGGACTCAGATAATCACAGTCAAACTGGTTTTGGGGGAAAACAAACTCATTTTCTTGGTCACGTAGTTTAAAAGTCATGTTTAGAAATATAAATATCATGTTTGTTTGCAGAAATTGCTCTAGCTTTCTGCCTAGAAAGCAGGAATGTATTGAGTTTCTGTCTCCATGTGGAAATAATGAGTGTTTGGCAGCACAAAAGAAAATATCCCCTGCTTAAATGCATTCCAAACCATAAAGTCCATGGATAATATCAAGAAACCACAAAGCAGAGCCTGTAGCAAGACCTGGGGTTGAGTTAACCATAACACAAGAGGATATTTCTGATTTGATCCAGTCATATCCGGACAAAGTGTTGTGGAGCTGGTATGCACTGGACTCAGATAATCACCGTCAAAGTGGTTTTGGAGTAAAGCAAACTCATTTTCTTGGTCACGTGGATAAAAGCCATGGTTACAAATATAAATATCATATTTGTTTGCAGCAATTGCTCGAGCTTTCTTCCTAGAAAACAGGAATGTTTTGAGTTCGTGTCTCCATGTGGAAGTCATTAGTGTTTCCCAGCACAAAAGAAAATATTCCCTGCTTACATTCATTCAAAACCATAAAGTCCATGGATAATATCAAGAAAGCACAAACACAGAGTCTGTAGCAAGGTGGATTGAGTTAGCCATAACACAAGAGGATATTTCTGGTTTCATCCAGTCATATCCGGACAAAGTGTCCTCGAACTGGTATGCACTGGACTGAGATAATCACCGTCAAACAGGTTTTGGAGTAAACCACACCCATTTTCTGGGTCAAGTGGATAAAAAGTCATGTTTACAAATATAAATATCATGTTTGTTTGCAGGAATTGCTCTAGCGTTCTGCCTAGCAGACAAGAATGTGTTGAGTTTGTGTCTCCATGTGGAACTAATTAGTTTTTCCCAGCACAAAAGAAAATATTCCCTGCTTACATTCATTCAAAACCATAAAGTCCATGGATAATACCAAGAAAACACAAAACAGGGCCTGTAGCAAGATCTGGGATTGAGTTAGTCGCAACACAAGAGGATATTTCTGGATTCATCCAGTCATATCCGGACAAAGTGTTGTGGAACTGGTATGTACTGGACTCAGATAATCACTCTCAAACTCCTTTTGGGGGAAAACAAACTCATTTTCTTGGTCAAGTGGATAAAATGTGATGTTTACAAATATAAATATCATGTCTGTTTGCAGCAATTGCTCTAGCTTTCTGACTAGAAAACATGACTATGTTGAGTTTGTGTCTCCATGTGGAACTAATTAGTGTTTCCCAGCAATAAAGAAAATATTCCCTGCTTAAATTCATTCAAAACCTTAAGTCCTTTAATAATATCTAGAAACCACAAACAAAGAGTCTGTAGCAAGATATGGGATTGAGTTTTCACAACACAAGTGGATATTTCTGGATTCATCCAGTCATATCCGGACAAAGTGTGTAGAACTAGTATGCGATGGACTCTGATAATCACGGTCAAACTGGTTTTGGAGTAAAGCCAACGCATTTTCTTGTTCAAGTAGATAAAAAAGTGATGTTTCCAAATATAAAAATCATGTTTGTTTGCAGGAATCGCGCTAGCTTTCTGCCTAGAAAGCAGGAATGTGTTGAGTTTGTGTCTCCATGTGAAATTAATTAGTGTTTCCCAGCACAAAAGAAAATATTCCCTGCTTAAATGCATTCAAAACCATAAAATCCATGGATAATATCAAGAAACCACAAAGCAGAGCCTGTAGCAAGACCTGGGGTTGAGTTAACCATAACACAAGAGGATATTTCTGATTTGATCCAGTCATATCCAGACAAAGTGTTGTGGAGCTGGTATGCACTGGACTCAGATAATCACCGTCAAAGTGGTTTTGGAGTAAAGCAAACTCATTTTCTTGGTCACGTGGATAAAAGCCATGGTTACAAATATAAATATCATATTTGTTTGCAGCAATTGCTCGAGCTTTCTTCCTAGAAAACAGGAATGTTTTGAGTTCGTGTCTCCATGTGGAAGTCATTAGTGTTTCCCAGCACAAAAGAAAATATTCCCTGCTTACATTCATTCAAAACCATAAAGTCCGTGGATAATATCAAGAAACCACAAACACAGAGTCTGTAGCAAGGTGGATTGAGTTAGCCATAACACAAGAGGATATTTCTGGTTTCATCCAGTCATATCCGGACAAAGTTTTGTCGAACTGGTATGCACTGGACTGAGATAATCACCGTCAAACAGGTTTTGGAGTAAACCAAACCCATTTTCTTGGTCAAGTGGATAAAAAGTCATGTTTCCAAATATAAATATCATGTTTGTTTGCAGGAATTGCTCTAGCGTTCTGCCTAGCAGACAAGAATGTGTCGAGTTTGTGTCTCCATGTGGAACTAATTAGTTTTTCCCAGCACAATAGAACATACTCCCTGCTTAAATGCATTCTAAACCATAAAGTCATTGTTAATATCAAGAAAACACAAAACAGGGCCTTTAGCAAGATCTAGGATTGAGTCAGTCACAACACAAGAGGATATTTCTGGATTCATCCTGTCATATCCGGACAAACTGTTGTGGAACTGGTATGCACTAGAATCAGATAATCACCGTCAAACAGGTTTTGGCGTAAACCACACCCATTTTCTGGGTCAAGTGGCTAAAAAGTGATGTTTACAAATATAAATATCATGTTTGGTTGTAGCAATTGCTCTAGCTTTCTGCCTAGAAAACACGAATGTGTTGAGTTTGTGTCTCCATGTGGAAGGAATCAGTGTTTCCCAGCACAAAAGAAAATATTCCCTGCTTACATTCATTCAAAACCATAAAGTCCATGGATAATATCAAGAAAACACAAAACAGGGCCTGTAGCAAGATCTGGGATTGAGTTAGTCACAACACAAGAGGATATTTCTGGATTCATCCAGTCATATCCGAACAAAGTGTTGTGGAACTGGTATGTACTGGACTCAGATAATCACTCTCAAACTCCTTTTGGGGGAAAACAAACTCATTTTCTTGGTCAAGTGGATAAAATGTGATGTTTACAAATATAAATATCATGTTTGTTTGCAGCAATTGCTCTAGCTTTCTGACTAGAACACATGAATATGTTGAGTTTGTGTCTCCATGTGGAACTAATTAGTGTTTCCCAGCACAAAAGAAAATATTCCCTGCTTAAATTCATTCAAAACCTTAAGTCCTTTGAGAATACCTAGAAACCACAAACAAAGAGTCTGTAGCAAGATATGGGATTGAGTTTTCACAACACAAGTGGATATTTCTGGATTCATCCAGTCATATCCGGACAAAGTGTATAGAACTAGTTTGCCATGGACTCTGATAATCACGGTCAAACTGGTTTTGGAGTAAAGCCAACGCATTTTCTTGTTCAAGTAGATAAAAAAGTGATGTTTCCAAATCATGTTTGTTTGCAGGAATTGCTCTAGCTTTCTGCCTAGAAAACAGGAATGTGTTGAGTTTGTGTCTCCATGTGAAATTAATTAGTGTTTCCCAGCACAAAAGAAAATATTCCCTGCTTAAATGCATTCAAAACCATAAAGGCCATTGATAATATCAAGAAAACACAAAGCAGGGCCTTCAGCACTCCCTGGGATTGAGTTAGTCGAAACACAAGCGGATATTTCTGGTTTCATCCAGTCATACCCGGACAAAGTGTTGTGGAGCTAGTATGCAATGGACTCAGATAATCACCGTGAAACTGGTTTTGGAGTAAACGCAACTCATTTTCTTGTTCAAGTGGATAAAAAGTCATGTTTAGAATTGTAAATGTCATGTTTGTTTGCAGAAATTGCTCTAGCTTTCTGCCTAGAAAGCAGGAATGAATTGAGTTTCTGTCTCCCTGTGGAAATAATGAGTGTTTTGCAGCACAAAAGAAAATATCCCCTGCTTAAATGCATTCCAAACCATAAAGTCCATGGATAATATCAAGAAACCACAAAGCAGAGCCTGTAGCAAGACCTGGGGTTGAATTAACCATAACACAAGAGGATATTTCTGATTTGATCCAGTCATATCCGGACAAAGTGTTGTGGAGCTGGTATGCACTGGACTCAGATAATCCCCGTCAAAGTGGTTTTGGAGTAAAGCAAACTCATTTTCTTGGTCACGTGGATAAAAGCCATGGTTACAAATATAAATATCATATTTGTTTGCAGCAATTGCTCGAGCTTTCTTCCTAGAAAACAGGAATGTTTTGAGTTCGTGTCTCCATGTGGAAGTAATCAGTGTTTCCCAGCACAAAAGAAAATATTCCCTGCTTACATTCATTCAAAACCATAAAGTCCATGGATAATATCAAGAAAGCACAAACACAGAGTCTGTAGCAAGGTGGATTGAGTTAGCCATAACACAAGAGGATATTTCTGGTTTCATCCAGTCATATCCGGACAAAGTGTAGTCAAACTGGTATGCACTGGACTGAGATAATCACCGTCAAACAGGTTTTGGAGTAAACCAAACCCATTTTCTTGGTCAAGTGGATAAAAAGTCATGTTTCCAAATATAAATATCATGTTTGTTTGCAGGAATTGCTCTAGCGTTCTGCCTAGCAGACAAGAATGTGTCGAGTTTGTGTCTCCATGTGGAACTAATTAGTTTTTCCCAGCACAATAGAACATACTCCCTGCTTAAATGCATTCAAAACCATAAAGTCCGTGGATAATATCAAGAAAACACAAAACAGGGCCTTTAGCAAGATCTAGGATTGAGTTAGTCACAACAGAAGAGGATACATCTGGATTCATCCTGTCATATCCGGACAAACTGTTGTGCAACTGGTATGCACTAGAATCAGATAATCACCGTCAAACAGGTTTTGGCGTAAACCACACCCATTTTCTGGGTCAAGTGGCTAAAAAGTGATGTTTACAAATATAAATATCATGTTTGGTTGTAGCAATTGCTCTAGCTTTCTGCCTAGAAAACACAAATGTGTTGAGTTTGTGTCTCCATGTGGAAGGAATCAGTGTTTCCCAGCACAAAAGAAAATATTCCCTGCTTACATTCATTCAAAACCATAAAGTCCATGGATAATATCAAGAAAACACAAAACAGGGCCTGTAGCAAGATCTGGGATTGAGTTAGTCACAACACAAGAGGATATTTCTGGATTCATCCAGTCATATCCGGACAAAGTGTTGTGGAACTGGTATGTACTGGACTCAGATAATCACTCTCAAACTCATTTTGGGGGAAAACAAACTCATTTTCTTGGTCACGTGGATAAAAGCCATGGTTACAAATATAAATATCATATTTGTTTGCAGCAATTGCTCGAGCTTTCTTCCTAGAAAACAGGAATGTTTTGAGTTCGTGTCTCCATGTGGAAGTAATCAGTGTTTCCCAGCACAAAAGAAAATATTCCCTGCTTACATTCATTCAAAACCATAAAGTCCATGGATAATATCAAGAAAGCACAAACACAGAGTCTGTAGCAAGGTGGATTGAGTTAGCCATAACACAAGTGGATATTTCTGGTTTCATCCAGTCATATCCGGACAAAGTGTCGTCAAACTGGTATGCACTGGACTGAGATAATCACCGTCAAACAGGTTTTGGAGTAAACCAAACCCATTTTCTTGGTCAAGTGGATAAAAAGTCATGTTTCCAAATATAAATATCATGTTTGTTTGCAGGAATTGCTCTAGCGTTCTGCCTAGCAGACAAGAATGTGTCGAGTTTGTGTCTCCATGTGGAACTAATTAGTTTTCCCAGCACAATAGAACATACTCCCTGCTTAAATGCATTCAAAACCATAAAGTCATTGTTAATATCAAGAAAACACAAAACAGGGCCTTTAGCAAGATCTAGGATTGAGTTAGTCACAACAGAAGAGGATACTTCTGGATTCATCCTGTCATATCCGGACAAACTGTTGTGGAACTGGTATGCACTAGAATCAGATAATCACCGTCAAACAGGTTTTGGCGTAAACCACACCCATTTTCTGGGTCAAGTGGCTAAAAAGTGATGTTTACAAATATAAATATCATGTTTGGTTGTAGCAATTGCTCTAGCTTTCTGCCTAGAAAACACAAATGTGTTGAGTTTGTGTCTCCATGTGGAAGGAATCAGTGTTTCCCAGCACAAAAGAAAATATTCCCTGCTTACATTCATTCAAAACCATAAAATCCATGGATAATATCAAGAAACCACAAAGCAGAGCCTGTAGCAAGACCTGGGGTTGAGTTAACCATAACACAAGAGGATATTTCTGATTTGATCCAGTCATATCCAGACAAAGTGTTGTGGAGCTGGTATGCACTGGACTCAGATAATCCCCGTCAAAGTGGTTTTGGAGTAAAGCAAACTCATTTTCTTGGTCACGTGGATAAAAGCCATGGTTACAAATATAAATATCATATTTGTTTGCAGCAATTGCTCGAGCTTTCTTCCTAGAAAACAGGAATGTTTTGAGTTCGTGTCTCCATGTGGAAGTCATTAGTGTTTCCCAGCACAAAAGAAAATATTCCCTGCTTACATTCATTCAAAACCATAAAGTCCGTGGATAATATCAAGAAACCACAAACACAGAGTCTGTAGCAAGGTGGATTGAGTTAGCCATAACACAAGAGGATATTTCTGGTTTCATCCAGTCATATCCGGACAAAGTTTTGTCGAACTGGTATGCACTGGACTGAGATAATCACCGTCAAACAGGTTTTGGAGTAAACCAAACCCATTTTCTTGGTCAAGTGGATAAAAAGTCATGTTTCCAAATATAAATATCATGTTTGTTTGCAGGAATTGCTCTAGCCTTCTGCCTAGCAGACAAGAATGTGTCGAGTTTGTGTCTCCATGTGGAACTAATTAGTTTTTCCCAGCACAATAGAACATACTCCCTGCTTAAATGCATTCTAAACCATAAAGTCATTGTTAATATCAAGAAAACACAAAACAGGGCCTTTAGCAAGATCTAGGATTGAGTCAGTCACAACACAAGAGGATATTTCTGGATTCATCCTGTCATATCCGGACAAACTGTTGTGGAACTGGTATGCACTAGAATCAGATAATCACCGTCAAACAGGTTTTGGCGTAAACCACACCCATTTTCTGGGTCAAGTGGCTAAAAAGTGATGTTTACAAATATAAATATCATGTTTGGTTGTAGCAATTGCTCTAGCTTTCTGCCTAGAAAACACGAATGTGTTGAGTTTGTGTCTCCATGTGGAAGGAATCAGTGTTTCCCAGCACAAAAGAAAATATTCCCTGCTTACATTCATTCAAAACCATAAAGTCCATGGATAATATCAAGAAAACACAAAACAGGGCCTGTAGCAAGATCTGGGATTGAGTTAGTCACAACAAAAGAGGATATTTCTGGATTCATCCAGTCATATCCGAACAAAGTGTTGTGGAACTGGTATGTACTGGACTCAGATAATCACTCTCAAACTCCTTTTGGGGGAAAACAAACTCATTTTCTTGGTCAAGTGGATAAAATGTGATGTTTACAAATATAAATATCATGTTTGTTTGCAGCAATTGCTCTAGCTTTCTGACTAGAACACATGAATATGTTGAGTTTGTGTCTCCATGTGGAACTAATTAGTGTTTCCCAGCACAAAAGAAAATATTCCCTGCTTAAATTCATTCAAAACCTTAAGTCCTTTGATAATACCTAGAAACCACAAACAAAGAGTCTGTAGCAAGATATGGGATTGAGTTTTCACAACACAAGTGGATATTTCTGGATTCATCCAGTCATATCCGGACAAAGTGTGTAGAACTAGTTTGCCATGGACTCTGATAATCACGGTCAAACTGGTTTTGGAGTAAAGCCAACGCATTTTCTTGTTCAAGTAGATAAAAAAGTGATGTTTCCAAATCATGTTTGTTTGCAGGAATTGCTCTAGCTTTCTGCCTAGAAAACAGGAATGTGTTGAGTTTGTGTCTCCATGTGAAATTAATTAGTGTTTCCCAGCACAAAAGAAAATATTCCCTGCTTAAATGCATTCAAAACCATAAAGGCCATTGATAATATCAAGAAAACACAAAGCAGGGCCTTCAGCACTCCCTGGGATTGAGTTAGTCGAAACACAAGCGGATATTTCTGGTTTCATCCAGTCATACCCGGACAAAGTGTTGTGGAGCTAGTATGCAATGGACTCAGATAATCACCGTCAAACTGGTTTTGGAGTAAACGCAACTCATTTTCTTGTTCAAGTGGATAAAAAGTCATGTTTAGAATTGTAAATGTCATGTTTGTTTGCAGAAATTGCTCTAGCTTTCTGCCTAGAAAGCAGGAATGAATTGAGTTTCTGTCTCCCTGTGGAAATAATGAGTGTTTTGCAGCACAAAAGAAAATATCCCCTGCTTAAATGCATTCAAAACCATAAAGTCCATGGATAATATCAAGAAACCACAAAGCAGAGCCTGTAGCAAGACCTGGGGTTGAATTAACCATAACACAAGAGGATATTTCTGATTTGATCCAGTCATATCCGGACAAAGTGTTGTGGAGCTGG
Organism: Lepus europaeus; assembly: GCF_033115175.1. NCBI lineage: Eukaryota > Metazoa > Chordata > Mammalia > Lagomorpha > Leporidae > Lepus > Lepus europaeus. Next base: position 3,752,590 of record NW_026909213.1, on the reverse strand, counting down.
TATGCACTGGACTCAGATAATCCCCGTCAAAGTGGTTTTGGAGTAAAGCAAACTCATTTTCTTGGTCACGTGGATAAAAGCCATGGTTACAAATATAAATATCATATTTGTTTGCAGCAATTGCTCGAGCTTTCTTCCTAGAAAACAGGAATGTTTTGAGTTCGTGTCTCCATGTGGAAGTAATCAGTGTTTCCCAGCACAAAAGAAAATATTCCCTGCTTACATTCATTCAAAACCATAAAGTCCATGGATAATATCAAGAAAGCACAAACACAGAGTCTGTAGCAAGGTGGATTGAGTTAGCCATAACACAAGAGGATATTTCTGGTTTCATCCAGTCATATCCGGACAAAGTGTAGTCAAACTGGTATGCACTGGACTGAGATAATCACCGTCAAACAGGTTTTGGAGTAAACCAAACCCATTTTCTTGGTCAAGTGGATAAAAAGTCATGTTTCCAAATATAAATATCATGTTTGTTTGCAGGAATTGCTCTAGCGTTCTGCCTAGCAGACAAGAATGTGTCGAGTTTGTGTCTCCATGTGGAACTAATTAGTTTTTCCCAGCACAATAGAACATACTCCCTGCTTAAATGCATTCAAAACCATAAAGTCCGTGGATAATATCAAGAAAACACAAAACAGGGCCTTTAGCAAGATCTAGGATTGAGTTAGTCACAACAGAAGAGGATACATCTGGATTCATCCTGTCATATCCGGACAAACTGTTGTGCAACTGGTATGCACTAGAATCAGATAATCACCGTCAAACAGGTTTTGGCGTAAACCACACCCATTTTCTGGGTCAAGTGGCTAAAAAGTGATGTTTACAAATATAAATATCATGTTTGGTTGTAGCAATTGCTCTAGCTTTCTGCCTAGAAAACACAAATGTGTTGAGTTTGTGTCTCCATGTGGAAGGAATCAGTGTTTCCCAGCACAAAAGAAAATATTCCCTGCTTACATTCATTCAAAACCATAAAGTCCATGGATAATATCAAGAAAACACAAAACAGGGCCTGTAGCAAGATCTGGGATTGAGTTAGTCACAACACAAGAGGATATTTCTGGATTCATCCAGTCATATCCGGACAAAGTGTTGTGGAACTGGTATGTACTGGACTCAGATAATCACTCTCAAACTCATTTTGGGGGAAAACAAACTCATTTTCTTGGTCACGTGGATAAAAGCCATGGTTACAAATATAAATATCATATTTGTTTGCAGCAATTGCTCGAGCTTTCTTCCTGGAAAACAGGAATGTTTTGAGTTCGTGTCTCCATGTGGAAGTAATCAGTGTTTCCCAGCACAAAAGAAAATATTCCCTGCTTACATTCATTCAAAACCATAAAGTCCATGGATAATATCAAGAAAGCACAAACACAGAGTCTGTAGCAAGGTGGATTGAGTTAGCCATAACACAAGTGGATATTTCTGGTTTCATCCAGTCATATCCGGACAAAGTGTCGTCAAACTGGTATGCACTGGACTGAGATAATCACCGTCAAACAGGTTTTGGAGTAAACCAAACCCATTTTCTTGGTCAAGTGGATAAAAAGTCATGTTTCCAAATATAAATATCATGTTTGTTTGCAGGAATTGCTCTAGCGTTCTGCCTAGCAGACAAGAATGTGTCGAGTTTGTGTCTCCATGTGGAACTAATTAGTTTTCCCAGCACAATAGAACATACTCCCTGCTTAAATGCATTCAAAACCATAAAGTCATTGTTAATATCAAGAAAACACAAAACAGGGCCTTTAGCAAGATCTAGGATTGAGTTAGTCACAACAGAAGAGGATACTTCTGGATTCATCCTGTCATATCCGGACAAACTGTTGTGGAACTGGTATGCACTAGAATCAGATAATCACCGTCAAACAGGTTTTGGCGTAAACCACACCCATTTTCTGGGTCAAGTGGCTAAAAAGTGATGTTTACAAATATAAATATCATGTTTGGTTGTAGCAATTGCTCTAGCTTTCTGCCTAGAAAACACGAATGTGTTGAGTTTGTGTCTCCATGTGGAAGGAATCAGTGTTTCCCAGCACAAAAGAAAATATTCCCTGCTTACATTCATTCAAAACCATAAAGTCCATGGATAATATCAAGAAAACACAAAACAGGGCCTGTAGCAAGATCTGGGATTGAGTTAGTCACAACACAAGAGGATATTTCTGGATTCATCCAGTCATATCCGGACAAAGTGTTGTGGAACTGGTATGTACTGGACTCAGATAATCACTCTCAAACTCATTTTGGGGGAAAACAAACTCATTTTCTTGCTCAAGTGGATAAAATGTGATGTTTACAAATATAAATATCATGTTTGTTTGCAGCAATTGCTCTAGCTTTCTGACTAGAAAACATGAATATGTTGAGTTTGTGTCTCTATGTGGAACTAATTAGTGTTTCCCAGCACAAAAGAAAATATTCCCTGCTTACATTCATTCAAAACCTTAAGTCCTTTGAGAATACCTAGAAACCACAAACAAAGAGTCTGTAGCAAGATATGGGATTGAGTTTTCACAACACAAGTGGATATTTCTGGATTCATCCAGTCATATCCGGACAAAGTGTATAGAACTAGTTTGCCATGGACTCTGATAATCACGGTCAAACTGGTTTTGGAGTAAAGCCAACGCATTTTCTTGTTCAAGTAGATAAAAAAGTGATGTTTCCAAATCATGTTTGTTTGCAGGAATTGCTCTAGCTTTCTGCCTAGAAAACAGGAATGTGTTGAGTTTGTGTCTCCATGTGAAATTAATTAGTGTTTCCCAGCACAAAAGAAAATATTCCCTGCTTAAATGCATTCAAAACCATAAAGGCCATTGATAATATCAAGAAAACACAAAGCAGGGCCTTCAGCACTCCCTGGGATTGAGTTAGTCGAAACACAAGCGGATATTTCTGGTTTCATCCAGTCATACCCGGACAAAGTGTTGTGGAGCTAGTATGCAATGGACTCAGATAATCACCGTGAAACTGGTTTTGGAGTAAACGCAACTCATTTTCTTGTTCAAGTGGATAAAAAGTCATGTTTAGAATTGTAAATGTCATGTTTGTTTGCAGAAATTGCTCTAGCTTTCTGCCTAGAAAGCAGGAATGAATTGAGTTTCTGTCTCCCTGTGGAAATAATGAGTGTTTTGCAGCACAAAAGAAAATATCCCCTGCTTAAATGCATTCAAAACCATAAAGTCCATGGATAATATCAAGAAACCACAAAGCAGAGCCTGTAGCAAGACCTGGGGTTGAATTAACCATAACACAAGAGGATATTTCTGATTTGATCCAGTCATATCCGGACAAAGTGTTGTGGAGCTGGTATGCACTGGACTCAGATAATCCCCGTCAAAGTGGTTTTGGAGTAAAGCAAACTCATTTTCTTGGTCACGTGGATAAAAGCCATGGTTACAAATATAAATATCATATTTGTTTGCAGCAATTGCTCGAGCTTTCTTCCTAGAAAACAGGAATGTTTTGAGTTCGTGTCTCCATGTGGAAGTAATCAGTGTTTCCCAGCACAAAAGAAAATATTCCCTGCTTACATTCATTCAAAACCATAAAGTCCATGGATAATATCAAGAAAGCACAAACACAGAGTCTGTAGCAAGGTGGATTGAGTTAGCCATAACACAAGAGGATATTTCTGGTTTCATCCAGTCATATCCGGACAAAGTGTAGTCAAACCGGTATGCACTGGACTGAGATAATCACCGTCAAACAGGTTTTGGAGTAAACCAAACCCATTTTCTTGGTCAAGTGGATAAAAAGTCATGTTTCCAAATATAAATATCATGTTTGTTTGCAGGAATTGCTCTAGCGTTCTGCCTAGCAGACAAGAATGTGTCGAGTTTGTGTCTCCATGTGGAACTAATTAGTTTTTCCCAGCACAATAGAACATACTCCCTGCTTAAATGCATTCAAAACCATAAAGTCCGTGGATAATATCAAGAAAACACAAAACAGGGCCTTTAGCAAGATCTAGGATTGAGTTAGTCACAACAGAAGAGGATACTTCTGGATTCATCCTGTCATATCCGGACAAACTGTTGTGGAACTGGTATGCACTAGAATCAGATAATCACCGTCAAACAGGTTTTGGCGTAAACCACACCCATTTTCTGGGTCAGTGGATAAAAAGTGATGTTTACAAATATAAATATCATGTTTGGTTGTAGCAATTGCTCTAGCTTTCTGCCTAGAAAACACAAATGTGTTGAGTTTGTGTCTCCATGTGGAAGGAATCAGTGTTTCCCAGCACAAAAGAAAATATTCCCTGCTTACATTCATTCAAAACCATAAAGTCCATGGATAATATCAAGAAAACACAAAACAGGGCCTGTAGCAAGATCTGGGATTGAGTTAGTCACAACACAAGAGGATATTTCTGGATTCATCCAGTCATATCCGGACAAAGTGTTGTGGAACTGGTATGTACTGGACTCAGATAATCACTCTCAAACTCATTTTGGGGGAAAACAAACTCATTTTCTTGGTCACGTGGATAAAAGCCATGGTTACAAATATAAATATCATATTTGTTTGCAGCAATTGCTCGAGCTTTCTTCCTAGAAAACAGGAATGTTTTGAGTTCGTGTCTCCATGTGGAAGTAATCAGTGTTTCCCAGCACAAAAGAAAATATTCCCTGCTTACATTCATTCAAAACCATAAAGTCCATGGATAATATCAAGAAAGCACAAACACAGAGTCTGTAGCAAGGTGGATTGAGTTAGCCATAACACAAGTGGATATTTCTGGTTTCATCCAGTCATATCCGGACAAAGTGTCGTCAAACTGGTATGCACTGGACTGAGATAATCACCGTCAAACAGGTTTTGGAGTAAACCAAACCCATTTTCTTGGTCAAGTGGATAAAAAGTCATGTTTCCAAATATAAATATCATGTTTGTTTGCAGGAATTGCTCTAGCGTTCTGCCTAGCAGACAAGAATGTGTCGAGTTTGTGTCTCCATGTGGAACTAATTAGTTTTCCCAGCACAATAGAACATACTCCCTGCTTAAATGCATTCAAAACCATAAAGTCATTGTTAATATCAAGAAAACACAAAACAGGGCCTTTAGCAAGATCTAGGATTGAGTTAGTCACAACAGAAGAGGATACTTCTGGATTCATCCTGTCATATCCGGACAAACTGTTGTGGAACTGGTATGCACTAGAATCAGATAATCACCGTCAAACAGGTTTTGGCGTAAACCACACCCATTTTCTGGGTCAGTGGATAAAAAGTGATGTTTACAAATATAAATATCATGTTTGGTTGTAGCAATTGCTCTAGCTTTCTGCCTAGAAAACACGAATGTGTTGAGTTTGTGTCTCCATGTGGAAGGAATCAGTGTTTCCCAGCACAAAAGAAAATATTCCCTGCTTACATTCATTCAAAACCATAAAGTCCATGGATAATATCAAGAAAACACAAAACAGGGCCTGTAGCAAGATCTGGGATTGAGTTAGTCACAACACAAGAGGATATTTCTGGATTCATCCAGTCATATCCGGACAAAGTGTTGTGGAACTGGTATGTACTGGACTCAGATAATCACTCTCAAACTCATTTTGGGGGAAAACAAACTCATTTTCTTGCTCAAGTGGATAAAATGTGATGTTTACAAATATAAATATCATGTTTGTTTGCAGCAATTGCTCTAGCTTTCTGACTAGAAAACATGAATATGTTGAGTTTGTGTCTCTATGTGGAACTAATTAGTGTTTCCCAGCACAAAAGAAAATATTCCCTGCTTACATTCATTCAAAACCTTAAGTCCTTTGAGAATACCTAGAAACCACAAACAAAGAGTCTTTAGCAAGATATGGGATTGAGTTTTCACAACACAAGTGGATATTTCTGGATTCATCCAGTCATATCTGGACAAAGTGTGTAGAACTAGTGTGCCATGGACTCTGATAATCACGGTCAAACTGGTTTTGGAGTAAAGCCAACGCATTTTCTTGTTCAAGTAGATAAAAAAGTGATGTTTCCAAATCATGTTTGTTTGCAGGAATTGCTCTAGCTTTCTGCCTAGAAAACAGGAATGTGTTGAGTTTGTGTCTCCATGTGAAATTAATTAGTGTTTCCCAGCACAAAAGAAAATATTCCCTGCTTAAATGCATTCAAAACCATAAAGGCCATTGATAATATCAAGAAAACACAAAGCAGGGCCTTCAGCACTCCCTGGGATTGAGTTAGTCAAAACACAAGCGGATATTTCTGGTTTCATCCAGTCATACCCGGACAAAGTGTTGTGGAGCTAGTATGCAATGGACTCAGATAATCACCGTCAAACTGGTTTTGGAGTAAACGCAACTCATTTTCTTGTTCAAGTGGATAAAAAGTCATGTTTAGAAATGTAAATGTCATGTTTGTTTGCAGAAATTGCTCTAGCTTTCTGCCTAGAAAGCAGGAATGCATTGAGTTTCTGTCTCCATGTGGAAATAATGAGTGTTTTGCAGCACAAAAGAAAATATCCCCTGCTTAAATGCATTCAAAACCATAAAGTCCATGGATAATATCAAGAAACCACAAAGCAGAGCCTGTAGCAAGACCTGGGGTTGAATTAACCATAACGCAAGAGGATATTTCTGATTTGATCCAGTCATATCCGGACAAAGTGTTGTGGAGCTGGTATGCACTGGACTCAGATAATCCCCGTCAAAGTGGTTTTGGAGTAAAGCAAACTCATTTTCTTGGTCACGTGGATAAAAGCCATGGTTACAAATATAAATATCATATTTGTTTGCAGCAATTGCTCGAGCTTTCTTCCTAGAAAACAGGAATGTTTTGAGTTCGTGTCTCCATGTGGAAGTAATCGGTGTTTCCCAGCACAAAAGAAAATATTCCCTGCTTACATTCATTCAAAACCATAAAGTCCATGGATAATATCAAGAAAGCACAAACACAGAGTCTGTAGCAAGGTGGATTGAGTTAGCCATAACACAAGAGGATATTTCTGGTTTCATCCATTCATATCCGGACAAAGTGTCGTCAAACTGGTATGCACTGGACTGAGATAATCACCGTCAAACAGGTTTTGGAGTAAACCAAACCCATTTTCTTGGTCAAGTGGATAAAAAGTCATGTTTCCAAATATAAATATCATGTTTGTTTGCAGGAATTGCTCTAGCGTTCTGCCTAGCAGACAAGAATGTGTCGAGTTTGTGTCTCCATGTGGAACTAATTAGTTTTCCCAGCACAATAGAACATACTCCCTGCTTAAATGCATTCAAAACCATAAAGTCATTGTTAATATCAAGAAAACACAAAACAGGGCCTTTAGCAAGATCTAGGATTGAGTTAGTCACATCAGAAAAGGATACTTCTGGATTCATCCTGTCATATCCGGACAAACTGTTGTGGAACTGGTATGCACTAGAATCAGATAATCACCGTCAAACAGGTTTTGGCGTAACCACACCCATTTTCTGGGTCAAGTGGCTAAAAAGTGATGTTTACAAATATAAATATCATGTTTGGTTGTAGCAATTGCTCTAGCTTTCTGCCTAGAAAACACAAATGTGTTGAGTTTGTGTCTCCATGTGGAAGGAATCAGTGTTTCCCAGCACAAAAGAAAATATTCCCTGCTTACATTCATTCAAAACCATAAAGTCCATGGATAATATCAAGAAAACACAAAACAGGGCCTGTAGCAAGATCTGGGATTGAGTTAGTCACAACACAAGAGGATATTTCTGGATTCATCCAGTCATATCCGGACAAAGTGTTGTGGAACTGGTATGTACTGGACTCAGATAATCACTCTCAAACTCATTTTGGGGGAAAACAAACTCATTTTCTTGCTCAAGTGGATAAAATGTGATGTTTACAAATATAAATATCATGTTTGTTTGCAGCAATTGCTCTAGCTTTCTGACTAGAAAACATGAATATGTTGAGTTTGTGTCTCTATGTGGAACTAATTAGTGTTTCCCAGCACAAAAGAAAATATTCCCTGCTTAAATTCATTCAAAACCTTAAGTCCTTTGAGAATACCTAGAAACCACAAACAAAGAGTCTGTAGCAAGATATGGGATTGAGTTTTCACAACACAAGTGGATATTTCTGGATTCATCCAGTCATATCCGGACAAAGTGTGTAGAACTAGTGTGCCATGGACTCTGATAATCACGGTCAAACTGGTTTTGGAGTAAAGCCAACGCATTTTCTTGTTCAAGTAGATAAAAAGTGATGTTTCCAAATCATGTTTGTTTGCAGGAATTGCTCTAGCTTTCTGCCTAGAAAACAGGAATGTGTTGAGTTTGTGTCTCCATGTGAAATTAATTAGTGTTTCCCAGCACAAAAGAAAATATTCCCTGCTTAAATGCATTCAAAACCATAAAGGCCATTGATAATATCAAGAACACACAAAGCAGGGCCTTCAGCACTCCCTGGGATTGAGTTAGTCAAAACACAAGCGGATATTTCTGGTTTCATGCAGTCATATCCGAAAAAAGTGTTGTGGAACTGGTATGCACTGGACTCAGATAATCACCGTCAAACTGGTTTTGGGGGAAAACAAACTCATTTTCTTGGTCACGTAGATTAAAAGTCATGTTTAGAAATATAAATATCATGTTTGTTTGCAGAAATTGCTCTAGCTTTCTGCCTAGAAAGCAGGAATGCATTGAGTTTCTGTCTCCATGTGGAAATAATGAGTGTTTTGCAGTACAAAAGAAAATATCCCCTGCTTAAATGCATTCAAAACCATAAAGTCCATGGATAATATCAAGAAACCACAAAGCAGAGCCTGTAGCAAGACCTGGGGTTGAATTAACCATAACACAAGAGGATATTTCTGATTTGATCCAGTCATATCCGGACAAAGTGTTGTGGAGCTGGTATGCACTGGACTCAGATAATCACCGTCAAAGTGGTTTTGGAGTAAAGCAAACTCATTTTCTTGGTCACGTGGATAAAAGCCATGGTTACAAATATAAATATCATATTTGTTTGCAGCAATTGCTCGAGCTTTCTTCCTAGAAAACAGGAATGTTTTGAGTTCGTGTCTCCATGTGGAAGTAATCAGTGTTTCCCAGCACAAAAGAAAATATTCCCTGCTTACATTCATTCAAAACCATAAAGTCCATGGATAATATCAAGAAAGCACAAACACAGAGTCTGTAGCAAGGTGGATTGAGTTAGCCATAACACAAGAGGATATTTCTGGTTTCATCCAGTCATATCCGGACAAAGTGTCGTCAAACTGGTATGCACTGGACTGAGATAATCACCGTCAAACAGGTTTTGGAGTAAACCAAACCCATTTTCTTGGTCAAGTGGATAAAGAGTCATGTTTCCAAATATAAATATCATGTTTGTTTGCAGGAATTGCTCTAGTGTTCTGCCTAGCAGACAAGAATGTGTCGAGTTTGTGTCTCCATGTGGAACTAATTAGTTTTTCCCAGCACAATAGAACACACTCCCTGCTTAAATGCATTCAAAAGCATAAAGTCCGTGGATAATATCAAGAAAACACAAAACAGGGCCTTTAGCAAGATCTAGGATTGAGTTAGTCACAACAGAAGAGGATACTTCTGGATTCATCCTGTCATATCCGGACAAACTGTTGTGGAACTGGTATGCACTAGAATCAGATAATCACCGTCAAACAGGTTTTGGCGTAAACCACACCCATTTTCTGGGTCAAGTGGCTAAAAAGTGATGTTTACAAATATAAATATCATGTTTGGTTGTAGCAATTGCTCTAGCTTTCTGCCTAGAAAACACAAATGTGTTGAGTTTGTGTCTCCATGTGGAAGGAATCAGTGTTTCCCAGCACAAAAGAAAATATTCCCTGCTTACATTCATTCAAAACCATAAAGTCCATGGATAATATCAAGAAAACACAAAACAGGGCCTGTAGCAAGATCTGGGATTGAGTTAGTCACAACACAAGAGGATATTTCTGGATTCATCCAGTCATATCCGGACAAAGTGTTGTGGAACTGGTATGTACTGGACTCAGATAATCACTCTCAAACTCATTTTGGGGGAAAACAAACTCATTTTCTTGCTCAAGTGGATAAAATGTGATGTTTACAAATATAAATATCATGTTTGTTTGCAGCAATTGCTCTAGCTTTCTGACTAGAAAACATGAATATGTTGAGTTTGTGTCTCTATGTGGAACTAATTAGTGTTTCCCAGCACAAAAGAAAATATTCCCTGCTTAAATTCATTCAAAACCTTAAGTCCTTTGAGAATACCTAGAAACCACAAACAAAGAGTCTGTAGCAAGATATGGGATTGAGTTTTCACAACACAAGTGGATATTTCTGGATTCATCCAGTCATATCCGGACAAAGTGTGTAGAACTAGTGTGCCATGGACTCTGATAATCACGGTCAAACTGGTTTTGGAGTAAAGCCAACGCATTTTCTTGTTCAAGTAGATAAAAAGTGATGTTTCCAAATCATGTTTGTTTGCAGGAATTGCTCTAGCTTTCTGCCTAGAAAACAGGAATGTGTTGAGTTTGTGTCTCCATGTGAAATTAATTAGTGTTTCCCAGCACAAAAGAAAATATTCCCTGCTTAAATGCATTCAAAACCATAAAGGCCATTGATACTATCAAGAACACACAAAGCAGGGCCTTCAGCACTCCCTGGGATTGAGTTAGTAAAAACACAAGCGGATATTTCTGGTTTCATGCAGTCATATCCGAAAAAAGTGTTGTGGAACTGGTATGCACTGGACTCAGATAATCACCGTCAAACTGGTTTTGGGGGAAAACAAACTCATTTTCTTGGTCACGTAGATTAAAAGTCATGTTTAGAAATATAAATATCATGTTTGTTTGCAGAAATTGCTCTAGCTTTCTGCCTAGAAAGCAGGAATGCATTGAGTTTCTGTCTCCATGTGGAAATAATGAGTGTTTTGCAGTACAAAAGAAAATATCCCCTGCTTAAATGCATTCAAAACCATAAAGTCCATGGATAATATCAAGAAACCACAAAGCAGAGCCTGTAGCAAGACCTGGGGTTGAATTAACCATAACACAAGAGGATATTTCTGATTTGATCCAGTCATATCCGGACAAAGTGTTGTGGAGCTGGTATGCACTGGACTCAGATAATCACCGTCAAAGTGGTTTTGGAGTAAAGCAAACTCATTTTCTTGGTCACGTGGATAAAAGCCATGGTTACAAATATAAATATCATATTTGTTTGCAGCAATTGCTCGAGCTTTCTTCCTAGAAAACAGGAATGTTTTGAGTTCGTGTCTCCATGTGGAAGTAATCAGTGTTTCCCAGCACAAAAGAAAATATTCCCTGCTTACATTCATTCAAAACCATAAAGTCCATGGATAATATCAAGAAAGCACAAACACAGAGTCTGTAGCAAGGTGGATTGAGTTAGCCATAACACAAGAGGATATTTCTGGTTTCATCCAGTCATATCCGGACAAAGTGTCGTCAAACTGGTATGCACTGGACTGAGATAATCACCGTCAAACAGGTTTTGGAGTAAACCAAACCCATTTTCTTGGTCAAGTGGATAAAGAGTCATGTTTCCAAATATAAATATCATGTTTGTTTGCAGGAATTGCTCTAGTGTTCTGCCTAGCAGACAAGAATGTGTCGAGTTTGTGTCTCCATGTGGAACTAATTAGTTTTTCCCAGCACAATAGAACACACTCCCTGCTTAAATGCATTCAAAAGCATAAAGTCCGTGGATAATATCAAGAAAACACAAAACAGGGCCTTTAGCAAGATCTAGGATTGAGTTAGTCACAAAAGAAGAGGATACTTCTGGATTCATCCTGTCATATCCGGACAAACTGTTGTGGAACTGGTATGCACTAGAATCAGATAATCACCGTCAAACAGGTTTTGGCGTAAACCACACCCATTTTCTGGGTCAAGTGGCTAAAAAGTGATGTTTACAAATATAAATATCATGTTTGGTTGTAGCAATTGCTCTAGCTTTCTGCCTAGAAAACACGAATGTGTTGAGTTTGTGTCTCCATGTGGAAGGAATCAGTGTTTCCCAGCACAAAAGAAAATATTCCCTGCTTACATTCATTCAAAATCATAAAGTCCATGGATAATATCAAGAAAACACAAAACAGGGCCTGTAGCAAGATCTGGGATTGAGTTAGTCACAACACAAGAGGATATTTCTGGATTCATCCAGTCATATCCGGACAAAGTGTTGTGGAACTGGTATGTACTGGACTCAGATAATCACCCTCAAACTCATTTTGGGGGAAAACAAACTCATTTTCTTGCTCAAGTGGATAAAATGTGATGTTTACAAATATAAATATCATGTTTGTTTGCAGCAATTGCTCTAGCTTTCTGACTAGAACACATGAATATGTTGAGTTTGTGTCTCCATGTGGAACTAATTAGTGTTTCCCAGCACAAAAGAAAATATTCCCTGCTTAAATTCATTCAAAACCTTAAGTCCTTTGATAATACCTAGAAACAACAAACAAAGAGTCTGTAGCAAGATATGGGATTGAGTTTTCACAACACAAGTGGATATTTCTGGATTCATCCAGTCATATCCGGACAAAGTGTGTAGAACTAGTGTGCCATGGACTCTGATAATCACGGTCAAACTGGTTTTGGAGTAAAGCCAACGCATTTTCTTGTTCAAGTAGATAAAAAAGTGATGTTTCCAAATCATGTTTGTTTGCAGGAATTGCTCTAGCTTTCTGCCTAGAAAACAGGAATGTGTTGAGTTTGTGTCTCCATGTGAAATTAATTAGTGTTTCCCAGCACAAAAGAAAATATTCCCTGCTTAAATGCATTCAAACCATAAAGGCCATTGATACTATCAAGAACACACAAAGCAGGGCCTTCAGCACTCCCTGGGATTGAGTTAGTCAAAACACAAGCGGATATTTCTGGTTTCATGCAGTCATATCCGAAAAAAGTGTTGTGGAACTGGTATGCACTGGACTCAGATAATCACCGTCAAACTGGTTTTGGGGGAAAACAAACTCATTTTCTTGGTCACGTAGATTAAAAGTCATGTTTAGAAATATAAATATCATGTTTGTTTGCAGAAATTGCTCTAGCTTTCTGCCTAGAAAGCAGGAATGCATTGAGTTTCTGTCTCCATGTGGAAATAATGAGTGTTTTGCAGTACAAAAGAAAATATCCCCTGCTTAAATGCATTCAAAACCATAAAGTCCATGGATAATATCAAGAAACCACAAAGCAGAGCCTGTAGCAAGACCTGGGGTTGAATTAACCATAACACAAGAGGATATTTCTGATTTGATCCAGTCATATCCGGACAAAGTGTTGTGGAGCTGGTATGCACTGGACTCAGATAATCACCGTCAAAGTGGTTTTGGAGTAAAGCAAACTCATTTTCTTGGTCACGTGGATAAAAGCCATGGTTACAAATATAAATATCATATTTGTTTGCAGCAATTGCTCGAGCTTTCTTCCTAGAAAACAGGAATGTTTTGAGTTCGTGTCTCCATGTGGAAGTAATCAGTGTTTCCCAGCACAAAAGAAAATATTCCCTGCTTACATTCATTCAAAACCATAAAGTCCATGGATAATATCAAGAAAGCACAAACACAGAGTCTGTAGCAAGGTGGATTGAGTTAGCCATAACACAAGAGGATATTTCTGGTTTCATCCAGTCATATCCGGACAAAGTGTCGTCAAACTGGTATGCACTGGACTGAGATAATCACCGTCAAACAGGTTTTGGAGTAAACCAAACCCATTTTCTTGGTCAAGTGGATAAAGAGTCATGTTTCCAAATATAAATATCATGTTTGTTTGCAGGAATTGCTCTAGTGTTCTGCCTAGCAGACAAGAATGTGTCGAGTTTGTGTCTCCATGTGGAACTAATTAGTTTTTCCCAGCACAATAGAACACACTCCCTGCTTAAATGCATTCAAAAGCATAAAGTCCGTGGATAATATCAAGAAAACACAAAACAGGGCCTTTAGCAAGATCTAGGATTGAGTTAGTCACAACAGAAGAGGATACATCTGGATTCATCCTGTCATATCCGGACAAACTGTTGTGGAACTGGTATGCACTAGAATCAGATAATCACCGTCAAACAGGTTTTGGCGTAAACCACACCCATTTTCTGGGTCAAGTGGCTAAAAAGTGATGTTTACAAATATAAATATCATGTTTGGTTGTAGCAATTGCTCTAGCTTTCTGCCTAGAAAACACGAATGTGTTGAGTTTGTGTCTCCATGTGGAAGGAATCAGTGTTTCCCAGCACAAAAGAAAATATTCCCTGCTTACATTCATTCAAAATCATAAAGTCCATGGATAATATCAAGAAAACACAAAACAGGGCCTGTAGCAAGATCTGGGATTGAGTTAGTCACAACACAAGAGGATATTTCTGGATTCATCCAGTCATATCCGGACAAAGTGTTGTGGAACTGGTATGTACTGGACTCAGATAATCACTCTCAAACTCATTTTGGGGGAAAACAAACTCATTTTCTTGCTCAAGTGGATAAAATGTGATGTTTACAAATATAAATATCATGTTTGTTTGCAGCAATTGCTCTAGCTTTCTGACTAGAAAACATGAATATGTTGAGTTTGTGTCTCCATGTGGAACTAATTAGTGTTTCCCAGCACAAAAGAAAATATTCCCTGCTTAAATTCATTCAAAACCTTAAGTCCTTTGAGAATACCTAGAAACCACAAACAAAGAGTCTGTAGCAAGATATGGGATTGAGTTTTCACAACACAAGTGGATATTTCTGGATTCATCCAGTCATATCCGGACAAAGTGTGTAGAACTAGTGTGCCATGGACTCTGATAATCACGGTCAAACTGGTTTTGGAGTAAAGCCAACGCATTTTCTTGTTCAAGTAGATAAAAAAGTGATGTTTCCAAATCATGTTTGTTTGCAGGAATTGCTCTAGCTTTCTGCCTAGAAAACAGGAATGTGTTGAGTTTGTGTCTCCATGTGAAATTAATTAGTGTTTCCCAGCACAAAAGAAAATATTCCCTGCTTAAATGCATTCAAAACCATAAAGGCCATTGATACTATCAAGAACACACAAAGCAGGGCCTTCAGCACTCCCTGGGATTGAGTTAGTAAAAACACAAGCGGATATTTCTGGTTTCATCCAGTCATACCCGGACAAAGTGTTGTGGAGCTAGTATGCAATGGACTCAGATAATCACCGTCAAACTGGTTTTGGGGGAAAACAAACTCATATTCTTGGTCACGTAGATTAAAAGTCATGTTTAGAAATATAAATATCATGTTTGTTTGCAGAAATTGCTCTAGCTTTCTGCCTAGAAAGCAGGAATGCATTGAGTTTCTGTCTCCATGTGGAAATAATGAGTGTTTTGCAGTACAAAAGAAAATATCCCCTGCTTAAATGCATTCAAAACCATAAAGTCCATGGATAATATCAAGAAACCACTAAGCCGAGCCTGTAGCAAGACCTGGGGTTGAGTTAACCATAACACAAGAGGATATTTCTGATTTGATCCAGTCATATCCGGACAAAGTGTTGTGGAGCTGGTATGCACTGGACTCAGATAATCACCGTCAAAGTGGTTTTGGAGTAAAGCAAACTCATTTTCTTGGTCACGTGGATAAAAGCCATGGTTACAAATATAAATATCATATTTGTTTGCAGCAATTGCTCGAGCTTTCTTCCTAGAAAACAGGAATGTTTTGAGTTCGTGTCTCCATGTGGAAGTCATTAGTGTTTCCCAGCACAAAAGAAAATATTCCCTGCTTACATTCATTCAAAACCATAAAGTCCATGGATAATATCAAGAAAGCACAAACACAGAGTCTGTAGCAAGGTGGATTGAGTTAGCCATAACACAAGAGGGTATTTCTGGTTTCATCCAGTCATATCCGGACAAAGTGTCGTCAAACTGGTATGCACTGGACTGAGATAATCACCGTCAAACAGGTTTTGGAGTAAACCAAACCCATTTTCTTGGTCAAGTGGATAAAAAGTCATGTTTCCAAATATAAATATCATGTTTGTTTGCAGGAATTGCTCTAGCGTTCTGCCTAGCAGACAAGAATGTGTCGAGTTTGTGTCTCCATGTGGAACTAATTAGTTTTTCCCAGCACAATAGAACATACTCCCTGCTTAAATGCATTCAAAACCATAAAGTCCGTGGATAATATCAAGAAAACACAAAACAGGGCCTTTAGCAAGATCTAGGATTGAGTTAGTCACAACAGAAGAGGATACTTCTGGATTCATCCTGTCATATCCGGACAAACTGTTGTGGAACTGGTATGCACTAGAATCAGATAATCACCGTCAAACAGGTTTTGGCGTAAACCACACCCATTTTCTGGGTCAAGTGGCTAAAAAGTGATGTTTACAAATATAAATATCATGTTTGGTTGTAGCAATTGCTCTAGCTTTCTGCCTAGAAAACACGAATGTGTTGAGTTTGTGTCTCCATGTGGAAGGAATCAGTGTTTCCCAGCACAAAAGAAAATATTCCCTGCTTACATTCATTTACATTCATTCAAAACCATAAAGTCCATGGATAATATCAAGAAAACACAAAACAGGGCCTGTAGCAAGATCTGGGATTGAGTTAGTCACAACACAAGAGGATATTTCTGGATTCATCCAGTCATATCCGGACAAAGTGTTGTGGAACTGGTATGTACTGGACTCAGATAATCACTCTCAAACTCATTTTGGGGGAAAACAAACTCATTTTCTTGCTCAAGTGGATAAAATGTGATGTTTACAAATATAAATATCATGTTTGTTTGCAGCAATTCCTCTAGCTTTCTGACTAGAAAACATGAATATGTTGAGTTTGTGTCTCTATGTGGAACTAATTAGTGTTTCCCAGCACAAAAGAAAATATTCCCTGCTTAAATTCATTCAAAACCTTAAGTCCTTTGAGAATACCTAGAAACCACAAACAAAGAGTCTGTAGCAAGATATGGGATTGAGTTTTCACAACACAAGTGGATATTTCTGGATTCATCCAGTCATATCCGGACAAAGTGTGTAGAACTAGTGTGCCATGGACTCTGATAATCACGGTCAAACTGGTTTTGGAGTAAAGCCAACGCATTTTCTTGTTCAAGTAGATAAAAAGTGATGTTTCCAAATCATGTTTGTTTGCAGGAATTGCTCTAGCTTTCTGCCTAGAAAACAGGAATGTGTTGAGTTTGTGTCTCCATGTGAAATTAATTAGTGTTTCCCAGCACAAAAGAAAATATTCCCTGCTTAAATGCATTCAAAACCATAAAGGCCATTGATAATATCAAGAAAACACAAAGCAGGGCCTTCAGCACTCCCTGGGATTGAGTTAGTCAAAACACAAGCGGATATTTCTGGTTTCATGCAGTCATATCCGAAAAAAGTGTTGTGGAACTGGTATGCACTGGACTCAGATAATCACCGTCAAACTGGTTTTGGGGGAAAACAAACTCATTTTCTTGGTCACGTAGATTAAAAGTCATGTTTAGAAATATAAATATCATGTTTGTTTGCAGAAATTGCTCTAGCTTTCTGCCTAGAAAGCAGGAATGCATTGAGTTTCTGTCTCCATGTGGAAATAATGAGTGTTTTGCAGTACAAAAGAAAATATCCCCTGCTTAAATGCATTCAAAACCATAAAGTCCATGGATAATATCAAGAAACCACAAAGCAGAGCCTGTAGCAAGACCTGGGGTTGAATTAACCATAACACAAGAGGATATTTCTGATTTGATCCAGTCATATCCGGACAAAGTGTTGTGGAGCTGGTATGCACTGGACTCAGATAATCACCGTCAAAGTGGTTTTGGAGTAAAGCAAACTCATTTTCTTGGTCACGTGGATAAAAGTCATGGTTACAAATATAAATATCATATTTGTTTGCAGCAATTGCTCGAGCTTTCTTCCTAGAAAACAGGAATGTTTTGAGTTCGTGTCTCCATGTGGAAGTAATCAGTGTTTCCCAGCACAAAAGAAAATATTCCCTGCTTACATTCATTCAAAACCATAAAGTCCATGGATAATATCAAGAAAGCACAAACACAGAGTCTGTCGCAAGGTGGATTGAGTTAGCCATAACACAAGAGGATATTTCTGGTTTCATCCAGTCATATCCGGACAAAGTGTTGTCAAACTGGTATGCACTGGACTGAGATAATCACCGTCAAACAGGTTTTGGAGTAAACCAAACCCATTTTCTTGGTCAAGTGGATAAAGAGTCATGTTTCCAAATATAAATATCATGTTTGTTTGCAGGAATTGCTCTAGTGTTCTGCCTAGCAGACAAGAATGTGTCGAGTTTGTGTCTCCATGTGGAACTAATTAGTTTTTCCCAGCACAATAGAACATACTCCCTGCTTAAATGCATTCAAAACCATAAAGTCCGTGGATAATATCAAGAAAACACAAAACAGGGCCTTTAGCAAGATCTAGGATTGAGTTAGTCACAACAGAAGAGGATACTTCTGGATTCATCCTGTCATATCCGGACAAACTGTTGTGGAACTGGTATGCACTAGAATCAGATAATCACCGTCAAACAGGTTTTGGCGTAAACCACACCCATTTTCTGGGTCAAGTGGCTAAAAAGTGATGTTTACAAATATAAATATCATGTTTGGTTGTAGCAATTGCTCTAGCTTTCTGCCTAGAAAACACGAATGTGTTGAGTTTGTGTCTCCATGTGGAAGGAATCAGTGTTTCCCAGCAGAAAAGAAAATATTCCCTGCTTACATTCATTCAAAACCATAAAGTCCATGGATAATACCAAGAAAACACAAAACAGGGCCTGTAGCAAGATCTGGGATTGAGTTAGTCACAACACAAGAGGATATTTCTGGATTCATCCAGTCATATCCGGACAAAGTGTTGTGGAACTGGTATGTACTGGACTCAGATAATCACTCTCAAACTCATTTTGGGGGAAAACAAACTCATTTTCTTGCTCAAGTGGATAAAATGTGATGTTTACAAATATAAATATCATGTTTGTTTGCAGCAATTGCTCTAGCTTTCTGACTAGAAAACATGAATATGTTGAGTTTGTGTCTCCATGTGGAACTAATTAGTGTTTCCCAGCACAAAAGAAAATATTCCCTGCTTAAATTCATTCAAAACCTTAAGTCCTTTGAGAATACCTAGAAACCACAAACAAAGAGTCTGTAGCAAGATATGGGATTGAGTTTTCACAACACAAGTGGATAGTTCTGGATTCATCCAGTCATATCCGGACAAAGTGTGTAGAACTAGTGTGCCATGGACTCTGATAATCACGGTCAAACTGGTTTTGGAGTAAAGCCAACGCATTTTCTTGTTCAAGTAGATAAAAAAGTGATGTTTCCAAATCATGTTTGTTTGCAGGAATTGCTCTAGCTTTCTGCCTAGAAAACAGGAATGTGTTGAGTTTGTGTCTCCATGTGAAATTAATTAGTGTTTCCCAGCACAAAAGAAAATATTCCCTGCTTAAATGCATTCAAAACCATAAAGGCCATTGATAATATCAAGAACACACAAAGCAGGGCCTTCAGCACTCCCTGGGATTGAGTTAGTAAAAACACAAGCGGATATTTCTGGTTTCATCCAGTCATACCCGGACAAAGTGTTGTGGAGCTAGTATGCAATGGACTCAGATAATCACCGTCAAACTGGTTTTGGGGGAAAACAAACTCATATTCTTGGTCACGTAGATTAAAAGTCATGTTTAGAAATATAAATATCATGTTTGTTTGCAGAAATTGCTCTAGCTTTCTGCCTAGAAAGCAGGAATGCATTGAGTTTCTGTCTCCATGTGGAAATAATGAGTGTTTTGCAGTACAAAAGAAAATATCCCCTGCTTAAATGCATTCAAAACCATAAAGTCCATGGATAATATCAAGAAACCACTAAGCAGAGCCTGTAGCAAGACCTGGGGTTGAGTTAACCATAACACAAGAGGATATTTCTGATTTGATCCAGTCATATCCGGACAAAGTGTTGTGGAGCTGGTATGCACTGGACTCAGATAATCACCGTCAAAGTGGTTTTGGAGTAAAGCAAACTCATTTTCTTGGTCACGTGGATAAAAGCCATGGTTACAAATATAAATATCATATTTGTTTGCAGCAATTGCTCGAGCTTTCTTCCTAGAAAACAGGAATGTTTTGAGTTCGTGTCTCCATGTGGAAGTCATTAGTGTTTCCCAGCACAAAAGAAAATATTCCCTGCTTACATTCATTCAAAACCATAAAGTCCATGGATAATATCAAGAAAGCACAAACACAGAGTCTGTAGCAAGGTGGATTGAGTTAGCCATAACACAAGAGGATATTTCTGGTTTCATCCAGTCATATCCGGACAAAGTGTCGTCAAACTGGTATGCACTGGACTGAGATAATCACCGTCAAACAGGTTTTGGAGTAAACCAAACCCATTTTCTTGGTCAAGTGGATAAAAAGTCATGTTTCCAAATATAAATATCATGTTTGTTTGCAGGAATTGCTCTAGCGTTCTGCCTAGCAGACAAGAATGTGTCCAGTTTGTGTCTCCATGTGGAACTAATTAGTTTTTCCCAGCACAATAGAACATACTCCCTGCTTAAATGCATTCAAAACCATAAAGTCATTGTTAATATCAAGAAAACACAAAACAGGGCCTGTAGCAAGATCTGGGATTGAGTTAGTCACAACACAAGAGGATATTTCTGGATTCATCCAGTCATATCCGGACAAAGTGTTGTGGAACTGGTATGTACTGGACTCAGATAATCACTCTCAAACTCATTTTGGGGGAAAACAAACTCATTTTCTTGCTCAAGTGGATAAAATGTGATGTTTACAAATATAAATATCATGTTTGTTTGCAGCAATTGCTCTAGCTTTCTGACTAGAAAACATGACTATGTTGAGTTTGTGTCTCCATGTGGAACTAATTAGTGTTTCCCAGCACAAAAGAAAATATTCCCTGCTTAAATTCATTCAAAACCTTAAGTCCTTTGAGAATACCTAGAAACCACAAACAAAGAGTCTGTAGCAAGATATGGGATTGAGTTTTCACAACACAAGTGGATATTTCTGGATTCATCCAGTCATATCCGGACAAAGTGTGTAGAACTAGTGTGCCATGGACTCTGATAATCACGGTCAAACTGGTTTTGGAGTAAAGCCAACGCATTTTCTTGTTCAAGTAGATAAAAAAGTGATGTTTCCAAATCATGTTTGTTTGCAGGAATTGCTCTAGCTTTCTGCCTAGAAAACAGGAATGTGTTGAGTTTGTGTCTCCATGTGAAATTAATTAGTGTTTCCCAGCACAAAAGAAAATATTCCCTGCTTAAATGCATTCAAAACCATAAAGGCCATTGATAATATCAAGAACACACAAAGCAGGGCCTTCAGCACTCCCTGGGATTGAGTTAGTAAAAACACAAGCGGATATTTCTGGTTTCATCCAGTCATACCCGGACAAAGTGTTGTGGAGCTAGTATGCAATGGACTCAGATAATCACCGTCAAACTGGTTTTGGGGGAAAACAAACTCATATTCTTGGTCACGTAGATTAAAAGTCATGTTTAGAAATATAAATATCATGTTTGTTTGCAGAAATTGCTCTAGCTTTCTGCCTAGAAAGCAGGAATGCATTGAGTTTCTGTCTCCATGTGGAAATAATGAGTGTTTTGCAGTACAAAAGAAAATATCCCCTGCTTAAATGCATTCAAAACCATAAAGTCCATGGATAATATCAAGAAACCACAAAGCAGAGCCTGTAGCAAGACCTGGGGTTGAGTTAACCATAACACAAGAGGATATTTCTGATTTGATCCAGTCATATCCGGACAAAGTGTTGTGGAGCTGGTATGCACTGGACTCAGATAATCACCGTCAAAGTGGTTTTGGAGTAAAGCAAACTCATTTTCTTGGTCACGTGGATAAAAGCCACGTTTACAAATATAAATATCATATGTGTTTGCAGCAATTGCTCGAGCTTTCTTCCTAGAAAACAGGAATGTTTTGAGTTCGTGTCTCCATGTGGAAGTCATTAGTGTTTCCCAGCACAAAAGAAAATATTCCCTGCTTACATTCATTCAAAACCATAAAGTCCATGGATAATATCAAGAAAGCACAAACACAGAGTCTGTAGCAAGGTGGATTGAGTTAGCCATAACACAAGAGGATATTTCTGGTTTCATCCAGTCATATCCGGACAAAGTGTCGTCAAACTGGTATGCACTGGACTGAGATAATCACCGTCAAACAGGTTTTGGAGTAAACCAAACCCATTTTCTTGGTCAAGTGGATAAAAAGTCATGTTTCCAAATATAAATATCATGTTTGTTTGCAGGAATTGCTCTAGCGTTCTGCCTAGCAGACAAGAATGTGTCCAGTTTGTGTCTCCATGTGGAACTAATTAGTTTTTCCCAGCACAATAGAACATACTCCCTGCTTAAATGCATTCAAAACCATAAAGTCATTGTTAATATCAAGAAAACACAAAACAGGGCCTGTAGCAAGATCTGGGATTGAGTTAGTCACAACACAAGAGGATATTTCTGGATTCATCCAGTCATATCCGGACAAAGTGTTGTGGAACTGGTATGTACTGGACTCAGATAATCACTCTCAAACTCAATTTGGGGGAAAACAAACTCATTTTCTTGCTCAAGTGGATAAAATGTGATGTTTACAAATATAAATATCATGTTTGTTTGCAGCAATTGCTCTAGCTTTCTGACTAGAAAACATGAATATGTTGAGTTTGTGTCTCCATGTGGAAGGAATCAGTGTTTCCCAGCACAAAAGAAAATATTCCCTGCTTACATTCATTCAAAACCATAAAGTCCATGGATAATATCAAGAAAACACAAAACAGGGCCTGTAGCAAGATCTGGGATTGAGTTAGCAACAACACAAGAGGATATTTCTGGATTCATCCAGTCATATCCGGACAAAGTGTTGTGGAACTGGTATGTACTGGACTCAGATAATCACTCTCAAACTCATTTTGGGGGAAAACAAACTCATTTTCTTGCTCAAGTGGATAAAATGTGATGTGTACAAATATAAATATCATGTTTGTTTGCAGCAATTGCTCTAGCGTTCTGCCTAGCAGACAAGAATGTTTCGAGTATGTGTCTCCATGTGGAACTAATTAGTGTTTCCCAGCACAAAAGAAAATATTCCCTGCTTAAATTCATTCAAAACCTTAAGTCCTTTGAGAATACCTAGAAACCACAAACAAAGAGTCTGTAGCAAGATATGGGATTGAGTTTTCACAACACAAGTGGATATTTCTGGATTCATCCAGTCATATCCGGACAAAGTGTGTAGAACTAGTGTGCCATGGACTCTGATAATCACGGTCAAACTGGTTTTGGAGTAAAGCCAACGCATTTTCTTGTTCAAGTAGATAAAAAAGTGATGTTTCCAAATCATGTTTGTTTGCAGGAATTGCTCTAGCTTTCTGCCTAGAAAACAGGAATGTGTTGAGTTTGTGTCTCCATGTGAAATTAATTAGTGTTTCCCAGCACAAAAGAAAATATTCCCTGCTTAAATGCATTCAAAACCATAAAGGCCATTGATAATATCAAGAACACACAAAGCAGGGCCTTCAGCACTCCCTGGGATTGAGTTAGTCAAAACACAAGCGGATATTTCTGGTTTCATCCAGTCATACCCGGACAAAGTGTTGTGGAGCTAGTATGCAATGGACTCAGATAATCACTGTCAAACTGGTTTTGGGGGAAAACAAACTCATATTCTTGGTCACGTAGATTAAAAGTCATGTTTAGAAATATAAATATCATGTTTGTTTGCAGAAATTGCTCTAGCTTTCTGCCTAGAAAGCAGGAATGCATTGAGTTTCTGTCTCCATGTGGAAATAATGAGTGTTTTGCAGTACAAAAGAAAATATCCCCTGCTTAAATGCATTCAAAACCATAAAGTCCATGGATAATATCAAGAAACCACAAAGCAGAGCCTGTAGCAAGACCTGGGGTTGAGTTAACCATAACACAAGAGGATATTTCTGATTTGATCCAGTCATATCCGGACAAAGTGTTGTGGAGCTGGTATGCACTGGACTCAGATAATCACCGTCAAAGTGGTTTTGGAGTAAAGCAAACTCATTTTCTTGGTCACGTGGATAAAAGCCATGGTTACAAATATAAATATCATATTTGGTTGCAGCAATTGCTCGAGCTTTCTTCCTAGAAAACAGGAATGTTTTGAGTTCGTGTCTCCATGTGGAAGTCATTAGTGTTTCCCAGCACAAAAGAAAATATTCCCTGCTTACATTCATTCAAAACCATAAAGTCCATGGATAATATCAAGAAAGCACAAACACAGAGTCTGTAGCAAGGTGGATTGAGTTAGCCATAACACAAGAGGATATTTCTGGTTTCATCCAGTCATATCCGAACAAAGTGTCGTCAAACTGGTATGCACTGGACTGAGATAATCACCGTCAAACAGGTTTTGGAGTAAACCAAACCCATTTTCTTGGTCAAGTGGATAAAAAGTCATGTTTCCAAATATAAATATCATGTTTGTTTGCAGGAATTGCTCTAGCGTTCTGCCTAGCAGACAAGAATGTGTCCAGTTTGTGTCTCCATGTGGAACTAATTAGTTTTTCCCAGCACAATAGAACATACTCCCTGCTTAAATGCATTCAAAACCATAAAGTCCGTGGATAATATCAAGAAAACACAAAACAGGGCCTTTAGCAAGATCTAGGATTGAGTTAGTCACAACAGAAGAGGATACTTCTGGATTCATCCTGTCATATCCGGACAAACTGTTGTGGAACTGGTATGCACTAGAATCAGATGATCACCGTCAAACAGGTTTTGGCGTAAACCACACCCATTTTCTGGGTCAAGTGGATAAAAAGTGATGTTTACAAATATAAATATCATGTTTGGTTGTAGCAATTGCTCTAGCTTTCTGCCTAGAAAACACAAATGTGTTGAGTTTGTGTCTCCATGTGGAAGGAATCAGTGTTTCCCAGCACAAAAGAAAATATTCCCTGCTTACATTCATTCAAAACCATAAAGTCCATGGATAATATCAAGAAAACACAAAACAGGGCCTGTAGCAAGATCTGGGATTGAGTTAGTCACAACACAAGAGGATATTTCTGGATTCATCCAGTCATATCCGGACAAAGTGTTGTGGAACTGGTATGTACTGGACTCAGATAATCACTCTCAAACTCCTTTTGGGGGAAAACAAACTCATTTTCTTGGTCAAGTGGATAAAATGTGATGTTTACAAATATAAATATCATGTTTGTTTGCAGCAATTGCTCTAGCTTTCTGACTAGAACACATGAATATGTTGAGTTTGTGTCTCCATGTGGAACTAATTAGTGTTTCCCAGCACAAAAGAAAATATTCCCTGCTTAAATTCATTCAAAACCTTAAGTCCTTTGAGAATACCTAGAAACCACAAACAAAGAGTCTGTAGCAAGATATGGGATTGAGTTTTCACAACACAAGTGGATATTTCTGGATTCATCCAGTCATATCCGGACAAAGTGTGTAGAACTAGTGTGCCATGGACTCTGATAATCACGGTCAAACTGGTTTTGGAGTAAAGCCAACGCATTTTCTTGTTCAAGTAGATAAAAAAGTGATGTTTCCAAATCATGTTTGTTTGCAGGAATTGCTCTAGCTTTCTGCCTAGAAAACAGGAATGTGTTGAGTTTGTGTCTCCATGTGAAATTAATTAGTGTTTCCCAGCACAAAAGAAAATATTCCCTGCTTAAATGCATTCAAAACCATAAAGGCCATTGATAATATCAAGAACACACAAAGCAGGGCCTTCAGCACTCCCTGGGATTGAGTTAGTCAAAACACAAGCGGATATTTCTGGTTTCATCCAGTCATACCCGGACAAAGTGTTGTGGAGCTAGTATGCAATGGACTCAGATAATCACTGTCAAACTGGTTTTGGGGGAAAACAAACTCATATTCTTGGTCACGTAGATTAAAAGTCATGTTTAGAAATATAAATATCATGTTTGTTTGCAGAAATTGCTCTAGCTTTCTGCCTAGAAAGCAGGAATGCATTGAGTTTCTGTCTCCATGTGGAAATAATGAGTGTTTTGCAGTACAAAAGAAAATATCCCCTGCTTAAATGCATTCAAAACCATAAAGTCCATGGATAATATCAAGAAACCACTAAGCAGAGCCTGTAGCAAGACCTGGGGTTGAGTTAACCATAACACAAGAGGATATTTCTGATTTGATCCAGTCATATCCGGACAAAGTGTTGTGGAGCTGGTATGCACTGGACTCAGATAATCACCGTCAAAGTGGTTTTGGAGTAAAGCAAACTCATTTTCTTGGTCACGTGGATAAAAGCCATGGTTACAAATATAAATATCATATTTGTTTGCAGCAATTGCTCGAGCTTTCTTCCTAGAAAACAGGAATGTTTTGAGTTCGTGTCTCCATGTGGAAGTCATTAGTGTTTCCCAGCACAAAAGAAAATATTCCCTGCTTACATTCATTCAAAACCATAAAGTCCATGGATAATATCAAGAAAGCACAAACACAGAGTCTGTAGCAAGGTGGATTGAGTTAGCCATAACACAAGAGGATATTTCTGGTTTCATCCAGTCATATCCGAACAAAGTGTCGTCAAACTGGTATGCACTGGACTGAGATAATCACCGTCAAACAGGTTTTGGAGTAAACCAAACCCATTTTCTTGGTCAAGTGGATAAAAAGTCATGTTTCCAAATATAAATATCATGTTTGTTTGCAGGAATTGCTCTAGCGTTCTGCCTAGCAGACAAGAATGTGTCGAGTTTGTGTCTCCATGTGGAACTAATTAGCTTTTCCCAGCACAATAGAACATACTCCCTGCTTAAATGCATTCAAAACCATAAAGTCCGTGGATAATATCAAGAAAACACAAAACAGGGCCTTTAGCAAGATCTAGGATTGAGTTAGTCACAACAGAAGAGGATACTTCTGGATTCATCCTGTCATATCCGGACAAACTGTTGTGGAACTGGTATGCACTAGAATCAGATGATCACCGTCAAACAGGTTTTGGCGTAAACCACACCCATTTTCTGGGTCAAGTGGCTAAAAAGTGATGTTTACAAATATAAATATCATGTTTGGTTGTAGCAATTGCTCTAGCTTTCTGCCTAGAAAACACGAATGTGTTGAGTTTGTGTCTCCATGTGGAAGGAATCAGTGTTTCCCAGCACAAAAGAAAATATTCCCTGCTTACATTCATTCAAAACCATAAAGTCCATGGATAATATCAAGAAAACACAAAACAGGGCCTGTAGCAAGATCTGGGATTGAGTTAGTCACAACACAAGAGGATATTTCTGGATTCATCCAGTCATATCCGGACAAAGTGTTGTGGAACTGGTATGTACTGGACTCAGATAATCACTCTCAAACTCATTTTGGGGGAAAACAAACTCATTTTCTTGGTCAAGTGGATAAAATGTGATGTTTACAAATATAAATATCATGTTTGTTTGCAGCAATTGCTCTAGCTTTCTGACTAGAACACATGAATATGTTGAGTTTGTGTCTCCATGTGGAACTAATTAGTGTTTCCCAGCACAAAAGAAAATATTCCCTGCTTAAATTCATTCAAAACCTTAAGTCCTTTGAGAATACCTAGAAACCACAAACAAAGAGTCTGTAGCAAGATATGGGATTGAGTTTTCACAACACAAGTGGATATTTCTGGATTCATCCAGTCATATCCGGACAAAGTGTGTAGAACTAGTGTGCCATGGACTCTGATAATCACGGTCAAACTGGTTTTGGAGTAAAGCCAACGCATTTTCTTGTTCAAGTAGATAAAAAAGTGATGTTTCCAAATCATGTTTGTTTGCAGGAATTGCTCTAGCTTTCTGCCTAGAAAACAGGAATATGTTGAGTTTGTGTCTCCATGTGAAATTAATTAGTGTTTCCCAGCACAAAAGAAAATATTCCCTGCTTAAATGCATTCAAAACCATAAAGGCCATTGATAATATCAAGAAAACACAAAGCAGGGCCTTCAGCACTCCCTGGGATTGAGTTAGTCAAAACACAAGCGGATATTTCTGGTTTCATCCAGTCATACCCGGACAAAGTGTTGTGGAGCTAGTATGCAATGGACTCAGATAATCACCGTCAAACTGGTTTTGGAGTAAACGCAACTCATTTTCTTGTTCAAGTGGATAAAAAGTCAGGTTTTCAAATATAAATATCATGTTTTTTGCATCAATTGCTCTAGCTTTCTGCATAGAATGCAGGAATCTGTTGTATTTGTGTCTCCATGGGGAACTAATTAGAGTTTTCCAGCACAAAAGAAAATATCCCCTGCTTAAATGCATTCAAAACCATAAAGTCCATTGATAATATCAAGGAAACACAAAGCAGAGCCTGTAGCCCCATTTTGGATAGAGTTAGCCATAACACAAGAGGATATTTCTGGTTTCATGCAGTCATATCCGAAAAAAGTGTTGTGGAACTGGTATGCACTGTACTCAGATAATCACCGTCAAACTGGTTTTGGGGGAAAACAAACTCATTTTCTTGGTCACGTAGATTAAAAGTCATGTTTAGAAATATAAATATCATGTTTGTTTGCAGAAATTGCTCTAGCTTTCTGCCTAGAAAGCAGGAATGTATTGAGTTTCTGTCTCCATGTGGAAATAATGAGTGTTTTGCAGCACAAAAGAAAATATCCCCTGCTTAAATGCATTCAAAACCATAAAGTCCATGGATAATATCAAGAAACCACAAAGCAGAGCCTGTAGCAAGACCTGGGGTTGAGTTAACCATAACACAAGAGGATATTTCTGATTTGATCCAGTCATATCCGGACAAAGTGTTGTGGAGCTGGTATGCACTGGACTCAGATAATCACCGTCAAAGTGGTTTTGGAGTAAAGCAAACTCATTTTCTTGGTCACGTGGATAAAAGCCATGGTTACAAATATAAATATCATATTTGTTGGCAGCAATTGCTCGAGCTTTCTTCCTAGAAAACAGGAATGTTTTGAGTTCGTGTCTCCATGTGGAAGTAATCAGTGTTTCCCAGCACAAAAGAAAATATTCCCTGCTTACATTCATTCAAAACCATAAAGTCCATGGATAATATCAAGAAAGCACAAACACAGAGTCTGTAGCAAGGTGGATTGAGTTAGCCATAACACAAGAGGATATTTCTGGTTTCATCCAGTCATATCCGGACAAAGTGTCGTCGAACTGGTATGCACTGGACTGAGATAATCACCGTCAAACAGGTTTTGGAGTAAACCAAACCCATTTTCTTGGTCAAGTGGATAAAAAGTCATGTTTCCAAATATAAATATCATGTTTGTTTGCAGGAATTGCTCTAGCGTTCTGCCTAGCAGACAAGAATGTGTCGAGTTTGTGTCTCCATGTGGAACTAATTAGTTTTTCCCAGCACAATAGAACATACTCCCTGCTTAAATGCATTCAAAACCATAAAGTCCGTGGATAATATCAAGAAAACACAAAACAGGGCCTTTAGCAAGATCTAGGATTGAGTTAGTCACAACAGAAGAGGATACTTCTGGATTCATCCTGTCATATCCGGACAAACTGTTGTGGAACTGGTATGCACTAGAATCAGATAATCACCGTCAAACAGGTTTTGGCGTAAACCACACCCATTTTCTGGGTCAAGTGGATAAAAAGTGATGTTTACAAATATAAATATCATGTTTGGTTGTAGCAATTGCTCTAGCTTTCTGCCTAGAAAACACAAATGTGTTGAGTTTGTGTCTCCATGTGGAAGGAATCAGTGTTTCCCAGCACAAAAGAAAATATTCCCTGCTTACATTCATTCAAAACCATAAAGTCCATGGATAATACCAAGAAAACACAAAACAGGGCCTGTAGCAAGATCTGGGATTGAGTTAGTCACAACACAAGAGGATATTTCTGGATTCATCCAGTCATATCCGGACAAAGTGTTGTGGAACTGGTATGTACTGGACTCAGATAATCACTCTCAAACTCATTTTGGGGGAAAACAAACTCATTTTCTTGCTCAAGTGGATAAAATGTGATGTTTACAAATATAAATATCATGTTTGTTTGCATCAATTGCTCTAGCTTTCTGACTAGAAAACATGAATATGTTGAGTTTGTGTCTCCATGTGGAACTAATTAGTGTTTCCCAGCACAAAAGAAAATATTCCCTGCTTAAATTCATTCAAAACCTTAAGTCCTTTGAGAATACCTAGAAACCACAAACAAAGAGTCTGTAGCAAGATATGGGATTGAGTTTTCACAACACAAGTGGATATTTCTGGATTCATCCAGTCATATCCGGACAAAGTGTGTAGAACTAGTGTGCCATGGACTCTGATAATCACGGTCAAACTGGTTTTGGAGTAAAGCCAACGCATTTTCTTGTTCAAGTAGATAAAAAAGTGATGTTTCCAAATCATGTTTGTTTGCAGGAATTGCTCTAGCTTTCTGCCTAGAAAACAGGAATGTGTTGAGTTTGTGTCTCCATGTGAAATTAATTAGTGTTTCCCAGCACAAAAGAAAATATTCCCTGCTTAAATGCATTCAAAACCATAAAGGCCATTGATACTATCAAGAACACACAAAGCAGGGCCTTCAGCACTCCCTGGGATTGAGTTAGTCAAAACACAAGCGGATATTTCTGGTTTCATCCAGTCATACCCGGACAAAGTGTTGTGGAGCTAGTATGCAATGGACTCAGATAATCACCGTCAAACTGGTTTTGGAGTAAACGCAACTCATTTTCTTGTTCAAGTGGATAAAAAGTCATGTTTACAAATATAAATATCATGTTTTTTGCATCAATTGCTCTAGCTTTCTGCATAGAATGCAGGAATCTGTTGTATTTGTGTCTCCATGGGGAACTAATTAGAGTTTTCCAGCACAAAAGAAAATATCCCCTGCTTAAATGCATTCAAAATCATAAAGGCCATTGATAATATCAAGAAAACACAAAGCAGAGCCTGTAGCCCCATTTTGGATAGAGTTAGCCATAACACAAGAGGATATTTCTGGTTTCATGCAGTCATATCCGAAAAAAGTGTTGTGGAACTGGTATGCACTGGACTCAGATAATCACCGTCAAACTGGTTTTGGGGGAAAACAAACTCATTTTCTTGGTCACGTAGATTAAAAGTCATGTTTAGAAATATAAATATCATGTTTGTTTGCAGAAATTGCTCTAGCTTTCTGCCTAGAAAGCAGGAATGCATTGAGTTTCTGTCTCCATGTGGAAATAATGAGTGTTTTGCAGCACAAAAGAAAATATCCCCTGCTTAAATGCATTCAAAACCATAAAGTCCATGGATAATATCAAGAAACCACAAAGCAGAGCCTGTAGCAAGACCTGGGGTTGAATTAACCATAACACAAGAGGATATTTCTGATTTGATCCAGTCATATCCGGACAAAGTGTTGTGGAGCTGGTATGCACTGGACTCAGATAATCACCGTCAAAGTGGTTTTGGAGTAAAGCAAACTCATTTTCTTGGTCACGTGGATAAAAGCCATGGTTACAAATATAAATATCATATTTGTTTGCAGCAATTGCTCGAGCTTTCTTCCTAGAAAACAGGAATGTTTTGAGTTCGTGTCTCCATGTGGAAGTAATCAGTGTTTCCCAGCACAAAAGAAAATATTCCCTGCTTACATTCATTCAAAACCATAAAGTCCATGGATAATATCAAGAAAGCACAAACACAGAGTCTGTAGCAAGGTGGATTGAGTTAGCCATAACACAAGAGGATATTTCTGGTTTCATCCAGTCATATCCGGACAAAGTGTTGTGGAGCTGGTATGCACTGGACTGAGATAATCACCGTCAAACAGGTTTTGGAGTAAACCAAACCCATTTTCTTGGTCAAGTGGATAAAAAGTCGTGTTTCCAAATATAAATATCATGTTTGTTTGCAGGAATTGCTCCAGCGTTCTGCCTAGCAGACAAGAATGTGTCGAGTTTGTGTCTCCATGTGGAACTAATTAGTTTTTCCCAGCACAATAGAACATACTCCCTGCTTAAATGCATTCAAAACCATAAAGTCCGTGGATAATATCAAGAAAACACAAAACAGGGCCTTTAGCAAGATCTAGGATTGAGTTAGTCACAACAGAAGAGGATACTTCTGGATTCATCCTGTCATATCCGGACAAACTGTTGTGCAACTGGTATGCACTAGAATCAGATGATCACCGTCAAACAGGTTTTGGCGTAAACCACACCCATTTTCTGGGTCAAGTGGATAAAAAGTGATGTTTACAAATATAAATATCATGTTTGGTTGTAGCAATTGCTCTAGCTTTCTGCCTAGAAAACACAAATGTGTTGAGTTTGTGTCTCCATGTGGAAGGAATCAGTGTTTCCCAGCACAAAAGAAAATATTCCCTGCTTACATTCATTCAAAACCATAAAGTCCATGGATAATATCAAGAAAACACAAAACAGGGCCTGTAGCAAGATCTGGGATTGAGTTAGTCACAACACAAGAGGATATTTCTGGATTCATCCAGTCATATCCGGACAAAGTGTTGTGGAACTGGTATGTACTGGACTCAGATAATCACTCTCAAACTCATTTTGGGGGAAAACAAACTCATTTTCTTGCTCAAGTGGATAAAATGTGATGTTTACAAATATAAATATCATGTTTGTTTGCAGCAATTGCTCTAGCTTTCTGACTAGAACACATGAATATGTTGAGTTTGTGTCTCCATGTGGAACTAATTAGTGTTTCCCAGCACAAAAGAAAATATTCCCTGCTTAAATTCATTCAAAACCTTAAGTCCTTTGAGAATACCTAGAAACCACAAACAAAGAGTCTGTAGCAAGATATGGGATTGAGTTTTCACAACACAAGTGGATATTTCTGGATTCATCCAGTCATATCCGGACAAAGTGTGTAGAACTAGTGTGCCATGGACTCTGATAATCACGGTCAAACTGGTTTTGGAGTAAAGCCAACGCATTTTCTTGTTCAAGTAGATAAAAAAGTGATGTTTCCAAATCATGTTTGTTTGCAGGAATTGCTCTAGCTTTCTGCCTAGAAAACAGGAATGTGTTGAGTTTGTGTCTCCATGTGAAATTAATTAGTGTTTCCCAGCACAAAAGAAAATATTCCCTGCTTAAATGCATTCAAAACCATAAAGGCCATTGATACTATCAAGAACACACAAAGCAGGGCCTTCAGCACTCCCTGGGATTGAGTTAGTCAAAACACAAGCGGATATTTCTGGTTTCATCCAGTCATACCCGGACAAAGTGTTGTGGAGCTAGTATGCAATGGACTCAGATAATCACCGTCAAACTGGTTTTGGAGTAAACGCAACTCATTTTCTTGTTCAAGTGGATAAAAAGTCATGTTTACAAATATAAATATCATGTTTTTTGCATCAATTGCTCTAGCTTTCTGCATAGAATGCAGGAATCTGTTGTATTTGTGTCTCCATGGGGAACTAGTTAGAGTTTTCCAGCACAAAAGAAAATATCCCCTGCATAAATGCATTCAAAACCATAAATTCCATGGATAATATCAAGAAAACACAAAGCAGAGCCTGTAGCCCCATTTTGGATAGAGTTAGCCATAACACAAGAGGATATTTCTGGTTTCATGCAGTCATATCCGAAAAAAGTGTTGTGGACCTGGTATGCACTGGACTCAGATAATCACCGTCAAACTGGTTTTGGGGGAAAACAAACTCATTTTCTTGGTCACGTAGATTAAAAGTCATGTTTAGAAATATAAATATCATGTTTGTTTGCAGAAATTGCTCTAGCTTTCTGCCTAGAAAGCAGGAATGCATTGAGTTTCTGTCTCCATGTGGAAATAATGAGTGTTTTGCAGCACAAAAGAAAATATCCCCTGCTTAAATGCATTCAAAACCATAAAGTCCATGGATAATATCAAGAAACCACAAAGCAGAGCCTGTAGCAAGACCTGGGGTTGAATTAACCATAACACAAGAGGATATTTCTGATTTGATCCAGTCATATCCGGACAAAGTGTTGTGGAGCTGGTATGCACTGGACTCAGATAATCACCGTCAAAGTGGTTTTGGAGTAAAGCAAACTCATTTTCTTGGTCACGTGGATAAAAGCCATGGTTACAAATATAAATATCATATTTGTTTGCAGCAATTGCTCGAGCTTTCTTCCTAGAAAACAGGAATGTTTTGAGTTCGTGTCTCCATGTGGAAGTAATCAGTGTTTCCCAGCACAAAAGAAAATATTCCCTGCTTACATTCATTCAAAACCATAAAGTCCATGGATAATATCAAGAAAGCACAAACACAGAGTCTGTAGCAAGGTGGATTGAGTTAGCCATAACACAAGAGGATATTTCTGGTTTCATCCAGTCATATCCGGACAAAGTGTTGTGGAGCTGGTATGCACTGGACTGAGATAATCACCGTCAAACAGGTTTTGGAGTAAACCAAACCCATTTTCTTGGTCAAGTGGATAAAAAGTCGTGTTTCCAAATATAAATATCATGTTTGTTTGCAG
The DNA here is from genome assembly GCF_033115175.1 of Lepus europaeus. Classification (NCBI taxonomy): domain Eukaryota; kingdom Metazoa; phylum Chordata; class Mammalia; order Lagomorpha; family Leporidae; genus Lepus; species Lepus europaeus. The sequence goes on along the minus strand of NW_026909213.1, from coordinate 3,718,154 downwards.
GAATTGCTCCAGCGTTCTGCCTAGCAGACAAGAATGTGTCGAGTTTGTGTCTCCATGTGGAACTAATTAGTTTTTCCCAGCACAATAGAACATACTCCCTGCTTAAATGCATTCAAAACCATAAAGTCCGTGGATAATATCAAGAAAACACAAAACAGGGCCTTTAGCAAGATCTAGGATTGAGTTAGTCACAACAGAAGAGGATACTTCTGGATTCATCCTGTCATATCCGGACAAACTGTTGTGCAACTGGTATGCACTAGAATCAGATGATCACCGTCAAACAGGTTTTGGCGTAAACCACACCCATTTTCTGGGTCAAGTGGATAAAAAGTGATGTTTACAAATATAAATATCATGTTTGGTTGTAGCAATTGCTCTAGCTTTCTGCCTAGAAAACACAAATGTGTTGAGTTTGTGTCTCCATGTGGAAGGAATCAGTGTTTCCCAGCACAAAAGAAAATATTCCCTGCTTACATTCATTCAAAACCATAAAGTCCATGGATAATATCAAGAAAACACAAAACAGGGCCTGTAGCAAGATCTGGGATTGAGTTAGTCACAACACAAGAGGATATTTCTGGATTCATCCAGTCATATCCGGACAAAGTGTTGTGGAACTGGTATGTACTGGACTCAGATAATCACTCTCAAACTCATTTTGGGGGAAAACAAACTCATTTTCTTGCTCAAGTGGATAAAATGTGATGTTTACAAATATAAATATCATGTTTGTTTGCAGCAATTGCTCTAGCTTTCTGACTAGAACACATGAATATGTTGAGTTTGTGTCTCCATGTGGAACTAATTAGTGTTTCCCAGCACAAAAGAAAATATTCCCTGCTTAAATTCATTCAAAACCTTAAGTCCTTTGAGAATACCTAGAAACCACAAACAAAGAGTCTGTAGCAAGATATGGGATTGAGTTTTCACAACACAAGTGGATATTTCTGGATTCATCCAGTCATATCCGGACAAAGTGTGTAGAACTAGTGTGCCATGGACTCTGATAATCACGGTCAAACTGGTTTTGGAGTAAAGCCAACGCATTTTCTTGTTCAAGTAGATAAAAAAGTGATGTTTCCAAATCATGTTTGTTTGCAGGAATTGCTCTAGCTTTCTGCCTAGAAAACAGGAATGTGTTGAGTTTGTGTCTCCATGTGAAATTAATTAGTGTTTCCCAGCACAAAAGAAAATATTCCCTGCTTAAATGCATTCAAAACCATAAAGGCCATTGATACTATCAAGAACACACAAAGCAGGGCCTTCAGCACTCCCTGGGATTGAGTTAGTCAAAACACAAGCGGATATTTCTGGTTTCATCCAGTCATACCCGGACAAAGTGTTGTGGAGCTAGTATGCAATGGACTCAGATAATCACCGTCAAACTGGTTTTGGAGTAAACGCAACTCATTTTCTTGTTCAAGTGGATAAAAAGTCATGTTTACAAATATAAATATCATGTTTTTTGCATCAGTTGCTCTAGCTTTCTGCATAGAATGCAGGAATCTGTTGTATTTGTGTCTCCATGGGGAACTAATTAGAGTTTTCCAGCACAAAAGAAAATATCCCCTGCTTAAATGCATTCAAAATCATAAAGGCCATTGATAATATCAAGAAAACACAAAGCAGAGCCTGTAGCCCCATTTTGGATAGAGTTAGCCATAACACAAGAGGATATTTCTGGTTTCATGCAGTCATATCCGAAAAAAGTGTTGTGGACCTGGTATGCACTGGACTCAGATAATCACCGTCAAACTGGTTTTGGGGGAAAACAAACTCATTTTCTTGGTCACGTAGATTAAAAGTCATGTTTAGAAATATAAATATCATGTTTGTTTGCAGAAATTGCTCTAGCTTTCTGCCTAGAAAGCAGGAATGCATTGAGTTTCTGTCTCCATGTGGAAATAATGAGTGTTTTGCAGCACAAAAGAAAATATCCCCTGCTTAAATGCATTCAAAACCATAAAGTCCATGGATAATATCAAGAAACCACAAAGCAGAGCCTGTAGCAAGACCTGGGGTTGAATTAACCATAACACAAGAGGATATTTCTGATTTGATCCAGTCATATCCGGACAAAGTGTTGTGGAGCTGGTATGCACTGGACTCAGATAATCACCGTCAAAGTGGTTTTGGAGTAAAGCAAACTCATTTTCTTGGTCACGTGGATAAAAGCCATGGTTACAAATATAAATATCATATTTGTTTGCAGCAATTGCTCGAGCTTTCTTCCTAGAAAACAGGAATGTTTTGAGTTCGTGTCTCCATGTGGAAGTAATCAGTGTTTCCCAGCACAAAAGAAAATATTCCCTGCTTACATTCATTCAAAACCATAAAGTCCATGGATAATATCAAGAAAGCACAAACACAGAGTCTGTAGCAAGGTGGATTGAGTTAGCCATAACACAAGAGGATATTTCTGGTTTCATCCAGTCATATCCGGACAAAGTGTCGTCGAACTGGTATGCACTGGACTGAGATAATCACCGTCAAACAGGTTTTGGAGTAAACCAAACCCATTTTCTTGGTCAAGTGGATAAAAAGTCGTGTTTCCAAATATAAATATCATGTTTGTTTGCAGGAATTGCTCTAGCGTTCTGCCTAGCAGACAAGAATGTGTCGAGTTTGTGTCTCCATGTGGAACTAATTAGTTTTTCCCAGCACAATAGAACATACTCCCTGCTTAAATGCATTCAAAACCATAAAGTCCGTGGATAATATCAAGAAAACACAAAACAGGGCCTTTAGCAAGATCTAGGATTGAGTTAGTCACAACAGAAGAGGATACTTCTGGATTCATCCTGTCATATCCGGACAAACTGTTGTGGAACTGGTATGCACTAGAATCAGATGATCACCGTCAAACAGGTTTTGGCGTAAACCACACCCATTTTCTGGGTCAAGTGGATAAAAAGTGATGTTTACAAATATAAATATCATGTTTGGTTGTAGCAATTGCTCTAGCTTTCTGCCTAGAAAACACAAATGTGTTGAGTTTGTGTCTCCATGTGGAAGGAATCAGTGTTTCCCAGCACAAAAGAAAATATTCCCTGCTTACATTCATTCAAAACCATAAAGTCCATGGATAATATCAAGAAAACACAAAACAGGGCCTGTAGCAAGATCTGGGATTGAGTTAGTCACAACACAAGAGGATATTTCTGGATTCATCCAGTCATATCCGGACAAAGTGTTGTGGAACTGGTATGTACTGGACTCAGATAATCACTCTCAAACTCATTTTGGGGGAAAACAAACTCATTTTCTTGCTCAAGTGGATAAAATGTGATGTTTACAAATATAAATATCATGTTTGTTTGCAGCAATTGCTCTAGCTTTCTGACTAGAACACATGAATATGTTGAGTTTGTGTCTCCATGTGGAACTAATTAGTGTTTCCCAGCACAAAAGAAAATATTCCCTGCTTAAATTCATTCAAAACCTTAAGTCCTTTGAGAATACCTAGAAACCACAAACAAAGAGTCTGTAGCAAGATATGGGATTGAGTTTTCACAACACAAGTGGATATTTCTGGATTCATCCAGTCATATCCGGACAAAGTGTGTAGAACTAGTGTGCCATGGACTCTGATAATCACGGTCAAACTGGTTTTGGAGTAAAGCCAACGCATTTTCTTGTTCAAGTAGATAAAAAAGTGATGTTTCCAAATCATGTTTGTTTGCAGGAATTGCTCTAGCTTTCTGCCTAGAAAACAGGAATGTGTTGAGTTTGTGTCTCCATGTGAAATTAATTAGTGTTTCCCAGCACAAAAGAAAATATTCCCTGCTTAAATGCATTCAAAACCATAAAGGCCATTGATACTATCAAGAACACACAAAGCAGGGCCTTCAGCACTCCCTGGGATTGAGTTAGTCAAAACACAAGCGGATATTTCTGGTTTCATCCAGTCATACCCGGACAAAGTGTTGTGGAGCTAGTATGCAATGGACTCAGATAATCACCGTCAAACTGGTTTTGGAGTAAACGCAACTCATTTTCTTGTTCAAGTGGATAAAAAGTCATGTTTACAAATATAAATATCATGTTTTTTGCATCAGTTGCTCTAGCTTTCTGCATAGAATGCAGGAATCTGTTGTATTTGTGTCTCCATGGGGAACTAATTAGAGTTTTCCAGCACAAAAGAAAATATCCCCTGCTTAAATGCATTCAAAATCATAAAGGCCATTGATAATATCAAGAAAACACAAAGCAGAGCCTGTAGCCCCATTTTGGATAGAGTTAGCCATAACACAAGAGGATATTTCTGGTTTCATGCAGTCATATCCGAAAAAAGTGTTGTGGACCTGGTATGCACTGGACTCAGATAATCACCGTCAAACTGGTTTTGGGGGAAAACAAACTCATTTTCTTGGTCACGTAGATTAAAAGTCATGTTTAGAAATATAAATATCATGTTTGTTTGCAGAAATTGCTCTAGCTTTCTGCCTAGAAAGCAGGAATGCATTGAGTTTCTGTCTCCATGTGGAAATAATGAGTGTTTTGCAGCACAAAAGAAAATATCCCCTGCTTAAATGCATTCAAAACCATAAAGTCCATGGATAATATCAAGAAACCACAAAGCAGAGCCTGTAGCAAGACCTGGGGTTGAATTAACCATAACACAAGAGGATATTTCTGATTTGATCCAGTCATATCCGGACAAAGTGTTGTGGAGCTGGTATGCACTGGACTCAGATAATCACCGTCAAAGTGGTTTTGGAGTAAAGCAAACTCATTTTCTTGGTCACGTGGATAAAAGCCATGGTTACAAATATAAATATCATATTTGTTTGCAGCAATTGCTCGAGCTTTCTTCCTAGAAAACAGGAATGTTTTGAGTTCGTGTCTCCATGTGGAAGTAATCAGTGTTTCCCAGCACAAAAGAAAATATTCCCTGCTTACATTCATTCAAAACCATAAAGTCCATGGATAATATCAAGAAAGCACAAACACAGAGTCTGTAGCAAGGTGGATTGAGTTAGCCATAACACAAGAGGATATTTCTGGTTTCATCCAGTCATATCCGGACAAAGTGTCGTCGAACTGGTATGCACTGGACTGAGATAATCACCGTCAAACAGGTTTTGGAGTAAACCAAACCCATTTTCTTGGTCAAGTGGATAAAAAGTCGTGTTTCCAAATATAAATATCATGTTTGTTTGCAGGAATTGCTCTAGCGTTCTGCCTAGCAGACAAGAATGTGTCGAGTTTGTGTCTCCATGTGGAACTAATTAGTTTTTCCCAGCACAATAGAACATACTCCCTGCTTAAATGCATTCAAAACCATAAAGTCCGTGGATAATATCAAGAAAACACAAAACAGGGCCTTTAGCAAGATCTAGGATTGAGTTAGTCACAACAGAAGAGGATACTTCTGGATTCATCCTGTCATATCCGGACAAACTGTTGTGGAACTGGTATGCACTAGAATCAGATGATCACCGTCAAACAGGTTTTGGCGTAAACCACACCCATTTTCTGGGTCAAGTGGATAAAAAGTGATGTTTACAAATATAAATATCATGTTTGGTTGTAGCAATTGCTCTAGCTTTCTGCCTAGAAAACACAAATGTGTTGAGTTTGTGTCTCCATGTGGAAGGAATCAGTGTTTCCCAGCACAAAAGAAAATATTCCCTGCTTACATTCATTCAAAACCATAAAGTCCATGGATAATATCAAGAAAACACAAAACAGGGCCTGTAGCAAGATCTGGGATTGAGTTAGTCACAACACAAGAGGATATTTCTGGATTCATCCAGTCATATCCGGACAAAGTGTTGTGGAACTGGTATGTACTGGACTCAGATAATCACTCTCAAACTCATTTTGGGGGAAAACAAACTCATTTTCTTGCTCAAGTGGATAAAATGTGATGTTTACAAATATAAATATCATGTTTGTTTGCAGCAATTGCTCTAGCTTTCTGACTAGAACACATGAATATGTTGAGTTTGTGTCTCCATGTGGAACTAATTAGTGTTTCCCAGCACAAAAGAAAATATTCCCTGCTTAAATTCATTCAAAACCTTAAGTCCTTTGAGAATACCTAGAAACCACAAACAAAGAGTCTGTAGCAAGATATGGGATTGAGTTTTCACAACACAAGTGGATATTTCTGGATTCATCCAGTCATATCCGGACAAAGTGTGTAGAACTAGTGTGCCATGGACTCTGATAATCACGGTCAAACTGGTTTTGGAGTAAAGCCAACGCATTTTCTTGTTCAAGTAGATAAAAAAGTGATGTTTCCAAATCATGTTTGTTTGCAGGAATTGCTCTAGCTTTCTGCCTAGAAAACAGGAAAGTGTTGAGTTTGTGTCTCCATGTGAAATTAATTAGTGTTTCCCAGCACAAAAGAAAATATTCCCTGCTTAAATGCATTCAAAACCATAAAGGCCATTGATAATATCAAGAACACACAAAGCAGGGCCTTCAGCACTCCCTGGGATTGAGTTAGTCAAAACACAAGCGGATATTTCTGGTTTCATCCAGTCATACCCGGACAAAGTGTTGTGGAGCTAGTATGCAATGGACTCAGATAATCACCGTCAAACTGGTTTTGGAGTAAACGCAACTCATTTTCTTGTTCAAGTGGATAAAAAGTCATGTTTACAAATATAAATATCATGTTTTTTGCATCAGTTGCTCTAGCTTTCTGCATAGAATGCAGGAATCTGTTGTATTTGTGTCTCCATGGGGAACTAATTAGAGTTTTCCAGCACAAAAGAAAATATCCCCTGCTTAAATGCATTCAAAATCATAAAGGCCATTGATAATATCAAGAAAACACAAAGCAGAGCCTGTAGCCCCATTTTGGATAGAGTTAGCCATAACACAAGAGGATATTTCTGGTTTCATGCAGTCATATCCGAAAAAAGTGTTGTGGACCTGGTATGCACTGGACTCAGATAATCACCGTCAAACTGGTTTTGGGGGAAAACAAACTCATTTTCTTGGTCACGTAGATTAAAAGTCATGTTTAGAAATATAAATATCATGTTTGTTTGCAGAAATTGCTCTAGCTTTCTGCCTAGAAAGCAGGAATGCATTGAGTTTCTGTCTCCATGTGGAAATAATGAGTGTTTTGCAGCACAAAAGAAAATATCCCCTGCTTAAATGCATTCAAAACCATAAAGTCCATGGATAATATCAAGAAACCACTAAGCAGAGCCTGTAGCAAGACCTGGGGTTGAGTTAACCATAACACAAGAGGATATTTCTGATTTGATCCAGTCATATCCGGACAAAGTGTTGTGGAGCTGGTATGCACTGGACTCAGATAATCACCGTCAAAGTGGTTTTGGAGTAAAGCAAACTCATTTTCTTGGTCACGTGGATAAAAGCCATGGTTACAAATATAAATATCATATTTGTTTGCAGCAATTGCTCGAGCTTTCTTCCTAGAAAACAGGAATGTTTTGAGTTCGTGTCTCCATGTGGAAGTAATCAGTGTTTCCCAGCACAAAAGAAAATATTCCCTGCTTACATTCATTCAAAACCATAAAGTCCATGGATAATATCAAGAAAGCACAAACACAGAGTCTGTAGCAAGGTGGATTGAGTTAGCCATAACACAAGAGGATATTTCTGGTTTCATCCAGTCATATCCGGACAAAGTGTCGTCGAACTGGTATGCACTGGACTGAGATAATCACCGTCAAACAGGTTTTGGAGTAAACCAAACCCATTTTCTTGGTCAAGTGGATAAAAAGTCGTGTTTCCAAATATAAATATCATGTTTGTTTGCAGGAATTGCTCTAGCGTTCTGCCTAGCAGACAAGAATGTGTCGAGTTTGTGTCTCCATGTGGAACTAATTAGTTTTTCCCAGCACAATAGAACATACTCCCTGCTTAAATGCATTCAAAACCATAAAGTCCGTGGATAATATCAAGAAAACACAAAACAGGGCCTTTAGCAAGATCTAGGATTGAGTTAGTCACAACAGAAGAGGATACTTCTGGATTCATCCTGTCATATCCGGACAAACTGTTGTGGAACTGGTATGCACTAGAATCAGATGATCACCGTCAAACAGGTTTTGGCGTAAACCACACCCATTTTCTGGGTCAAGTGGATAAAAAGTGATGTTTACAAATATAAATATCATGTTTGGTTGTAGCAATTGCTCTAGCTTTCTGCCTAGAAAACACAAATGTGTTGAGTTTGTGTCTCCATGTGGAAGGAATCAGTGTTTCCCAGCACAAAAGAAAATATTCCCTGCTTACATTCATTCAAAACCATAAAGTCCATGGATAATATCAAGAAAACACAAAACAGGGCCTGTAGCAAGATCTGGGATTGAGTTAGTCACAACACAAGAGGATATTTCTGGATTCATCCAGTCATATCCGGACAAAGTGTTGTGGAACTGGTATGTACTGGACTCAGATAATCACTCTCAAACTCATTTTGGGGGAAAACAAACTCATTTTCTTGCTCAAGTGGATAAAATGTGATGTTTACAAATATAAATATCATGTTTGTTTGCAGCAATTGCTCTAGCTTTCTGACTAGAACACATGAATATGTTGAGTTTGTGTCTCCATGTGGAACTAATTAGTGTTTCCCAGCACAAAAGAAAATATTCCCTGCTTAAATTCATTCAAAACCTTAAGTCCTTTGAGAATACCTAGAAACCACAAACAAAGAGTCTGTAGCAAGATATGGGATTGAGTTTTCACAACACAAGTGGATATTTCTGGATTCATCCAGTCATATCCGGACAAAGTGTGTAGAACTAGTGTGCCATGGACTCTGATAATCACGGTCAAACTGGTTTTGGAGTAAAGCCAACGCATTTTCTTGTTCAAGTAGATAAAAAAGTGATGTTTCCAAATCATGTTTGTTTGCAGGAATTGCTCTAGCTTTCTGCCTAGAAAACAGGAAAGTGTTGAGTTTGTGTCTCCATGTGAAATTAATTAGTGTTTCCCAGCACAAAAGAAAATATTCCCTGCTTAAATGCATTCAAAACCATAAAGGCCATTGATAATATCAAGAACACACAAAGCAGGGCCTTCAGCACTCCCTGGGATTGAGTTAGTCAAAACACAAGCGGATATTTCTGGTTTCATCCAGTCATACCCGGACAAAGTGTTGTGGAGCTAGTATGCAATGGACTCAGATAATCACCGTCAAACTGGTTTTGGAGTAAACGCAACTCATTTTCTTGTTCAAGTGGATAAAAAGTCATGTTTACAAATATAAATATCATGTTTTTTGCATCAGTTGCTCTAGCTTTCTGCATAGAATGCAGGAATCTGTTGTATTTGTGTCTCCATGGGGAACTAATTAGAGTTTTCCAGCACAAAAGAAAATATCCCCTGCTTAAATGCATTCAAAATCATAAAGGCCATTGATAATATCAAGAAAACACAAAGCAGAGCCTGTAGCCCCATTTTGGATAGAGTTAGCCATAACACAAGAGGATATTTCTGGTTTCATGCAGTCATATCCGAAAAAAGTGTTGTGGACCTGGTATGCACTGGACTCAGATAATCACCGTCAAACTGGTTTTGGGGGAAAACAAACTCATTTTCTTGGTCACGTAGATTAAAAGTCATGTTTAGAAATATAAATATCATGTTTGTTTGCAGAAATTGCTCTAGCTTTCTGCCTAGAAAGCAGGAATGCATTGAGTTTCTGTCTCCATGTGGAAATAATGAGTGTTTTGCAGCACAAAAGAAAATATCCCCTGCTTAAATGCATTCAAAACCATAAAGTCCATGGATAATATCAAGAAACCACAAAGCAGAGCCTGTAGCAAGACCTGGGGTTGAATTAACCATAACACAAGAGGATATTTCTGATTTGATCCAGTCATATCCGGACAAAGTGTTGTGGAGCTGGTATGCACTGGACTCAGATAATCACCGTCAAAGTGGTTTTGGAGTAAAGCAAACTCATTTTCTTGGTCACGTGGATAAAAGCCATGGTTACAAATATAAATATCATATTTGTTTGCAGCAATTGCTCGAGCTTTCTTCCTAGAAAACAGGAATGTTTTGAGTTCGTGTCTCCATGTGGAAGTAATCAGTGTTTCCCAGCACAAAAGAAAATATTCCCTGCTTACATTCATTCAAAACCATAAAGTCCATGGATAATATCAAGAAAGCACAAACACAGAGTCTGTAGCAAGGTGGATTGAGTTAGCCATAACACAAGAGGATATTTCTGGTTTCATCCAGTCATATCCGGACAAAGTGTTGTGGAGCTGGTATGCACTGGACTGAGATAATCACCGTCAAACAGGTTTTGGAGTAAACCAAACCCATTTTCTTGGTCAAGTGGATAAAAAGTCGTGTTTCCAAATATAAATATCATGTTTGTTTGCAGGAATTGCTCTAGCGTTCTGCCTAGCAGACAAGAATGTGTCGAGTTTGTGTCTCCATGTGGAACTAATTAGTTTTTCCCAGCACAATAGAACATACTCCCTGCTTAAATGCATTCAAAACCATAAAGTCCGTGGATAATATCAAGAAAACACAAAACAGGGCCTTTAGCAAGATCTAGGATTGAGTTAGTCACAACAGAAGAGGATACTTCTGGATTCATCCTGTCATATCCGGACAAACTGTTGTGGAACTGGTATGCACTAGAATCAGATGATCACCGTCAAACAGGTTTTGGCGTAAACCACACCCATTTTCTGGGTCAAGTGGATAAAAAGTGATGTTTACAAATATAAATATCATGTTTGGTTGTAGCAATTGCTCTAGCTTTCTGCCTAGAAAACACAAATGTGTTGAGTTTGTGTCTCCATGTGGAAGGAATCAGTGTTTCCCAGCACAAAAGAAAATATTCCCTGCTTACATTCATTCAAAACCATAAAGTCCATGGATAATATCAAGAAAACACAAAACAGGGCCTGTAGCAAGATCTGGGATTGAGTTAGTCACAACACAAGAGGATATTTCTGGATTCATCCAGTCATATCCGGACAAAGTGTTGTGGAACTGGTATGTACTGGACTCAGATAATCACTCTCAAACTCATTTTGGGGGAAAACAAACTCATTTTCTTGCTCAAGTGGATAAAATGTGATGTTTACAAATATAAATATCATGTTTGTTTGCAGCAATTGCTCTAGCTTTCTGACTAGAACACATGAATATGTTGAGTTTGTGTCTCCATGTGGAACTAATTAGTGTTTCCCAGCACAAAAGAAAATATTCCCTGCTTAAATTCATTCAAAACCTTAAGTCCTTTGAGAATACCTAGAAACCACAAACAAAGAGTCTGTAGCAAGATATGGGATTGAGTTTTCACAACACAAGTGGATATTTCTGGATTCATCCAGTCATATCCGGACAAAGTGTGTAGAACTAGTGTGCCATGGACTCTGATAATCACGGTCAAACTGGTTTTGGAGTAAAGCCAACGCATTTTCTTGTTCAAGTAGATAAAAAAGTGATGTTTCCAAATCATGTTTGTTTGCAGGAATTGCTCTAGCTTTCTGCCTAGAAAACAGGAATGTGTTGAGTTTGTGTCTCCATGTGAAATTAATTAGTGTTTCCCAGCACAAAAGAAAATATTCCCTGCTTAAATGCATTCAAAACCATAAAGACCATTGATAATATCAAGAACACACAAAGCAGGGCCTTCAGCACTCCCTGGGATTGAGTTAGTCAAAACACAAGCGGATATTTCTGGTTTCATCCAGTCATACCCGGACAAAGTGTTGTGGAGCTAGTATGCAATGGACTCAGATAATCACTGTCAAACTGGTTTTGGGGGAAAACAAACTCATATTCTTGGTCACGTGGATTAAAAGTCATGTTTAGAAATATAAATATCATGTTTGTTTGCAGAAATTGCTCTAGCTTTCTGCCTAGAAAGCAGGAATGCATTGAGTTTCTGTCTCCATGTGGAAATAATGATTGTTTTGCAGTACAAAAGAAAATATCCCCTGCTTAAATGCATTCAAAACCATAAAGTCCATGGATAATATCAAGAAACCACTAAGCAGAGCCTGTAGCAAGACCTGGGGTTGAGTTAACCATAACACAAGAGGATATTTCTGATTTGATCCAGTCATATCCGGACAAAGTGTTGTGGAGCTGGTATGCACTGGACTCAGATAATCACCGTCAAAGTGGTTTTGGAGTAAAGCAAACTCATTTTCTTGGTCACGTGGATAAAAGCCATGGTTACAAATATAAATATCATATTTGTTTGCAGCAATTGCTCGAGCTTTCTTCCTAGAAAACAGGAATGTTTTGAGTTCGTGTCTCCATGTGGAAGTCATTAGTGTTTCCCAGCACAAAAGAAAATATTCCCTGCTTACATTCATTCAAAACCATAAAGTCCATGGATAATATCAAGAAAGCACAAACACAGAGTCTGTAGCAAGGTGGATTGAGTTAGCCATAACACAAGAGGATATTTCTGGTTTCATCCAGTCATATCCGAACAAAGTGTCGTCAAACTGGTATGCACTGGACTGAGATAATCACCGTCAAACAGGTTTTGGAGTAAACCAAACCCATTTTCTTGGTCAAGTGGATAAAAAGTCATGTTTCCAAATATAAATATCATGTTTGTTTGCAGGAATTGCTCTAGCGTTCTGCCTAGCAGACAAGAATGTGTCGAGTTTGTGTCTCCATGTGGAACTAATTAGTTTTTCCCAGCACAATAGAACATACTCCCTGCTTAAATGCATTCAAAACCATAAAGTCCGTGGATAATATCAAGAAAACACAAAACAGGGCCTTTAGCAAGATCTAGGATTGAGTTAGTCACAACAGAAGAGGATACTTCTGGATTCATCCTGTCATATCCGGACAAACTGTTGTGGAACTGGTATGCACTAGAATCAGATGATCACCGTCAAACAGGTTTTGGCGTAAACCACACCCATTTTCTGGGTCAAGTGGATAAAAAGTGATGTTTACAAATATAAATATCATGTTTGGTTGTAGCAATTGCTCTAGCTTTCTGCCTAGAAAACACAAATGTGTTGAGTTTGTGTCTCCATGTGGAAGGAATCAGTGTTTCCCAGCACAAAAGAAAATATCCCCTGCTTACATTCATTCAAAACCATAAAGTCCATGGATAATATCAAGAAAACACAAAACAGGGCCTGTAGCAAGATCTGGGATTGAGTTAGTCACAACACAAGAGGATATTTCTGGATTCATCCAGTCATATCCGGACAAAGTGTTGTGGAACTGGTATGTACTGGACTCAGATAATCACTCTCAAACTCATTTTGGGGGAAAACAAACTCATTTTCTTGGTCAAGTGGATAAAATGTGATGTTTACAAATATAAATATCATGTTTGTTTGCAGCAATTGCTCGAGCTTTCTGACTAGAAAACAGGAATGTTTTGAGTTCCTGTCTCCATGTGGAAGTAATCAGTGTTTCCCAGCACAAAAGAAAATATTCCCTGCTTACATTCATTCAAAACCATAAAGTCCATGGATAATATCAAGAAAGCACAAACACAGAGTCTGTAGCAAGGTGGATTGAGTTAGCCATAACACAAGAGGATATTTCTGGTTTCATCCAGTCATATCCGGACAAAGTGTCGTCGAACTGGTATGCACTGGACTGAGATAATCACCGTCAAACAGGTTTTGGAGTAAACCAAACCCATTTTATTGGTCAAGTGGATAAAAAGTCATGTTTACAAATATAAATATCATGTTTGTTTGCAGTAATTGCTCTAGCGTTCTGCCTAGCAGACAAGAATGTGTCGAGTTTGTGTCTCCATGTGTAACTAATTAGTGTTTCACAGCATAAAAGAAAATATTCCCTGCTTAAATTCATTCAAAACCTTAAGTCCTTTGATAATACCTAGAAACCACAAACAAAGAGTCTGTAGCAAGATATGGGATTGAGTTTTCACAACACAAGTGGATATTTCTGGATTCATCCAGTCATATCCGGACAAAGTGTGTAGAACTAGTGTGCCATGGACTCTGATAATCACGGTCAAACTGGTTTTGGAGTAAAGCCAACGCATTTTCTTGTTCAAGTAGATAAAAAAGTGATGTTTCCAAATCATGTTTGTTTGCAGGAATTGTTCTAGCTTTCTGCCTAGAAAACAGGAATGTGTTGAGTTTGTGTCTCCATGTGAAATTAATTAGTGTTTCCCAGCACAAAAGAAAATATTCCCTGCTTAAATGCATTCAAAACCATAAAGGCCATTGATAATATCAAGAAAACACAAAGCAGGGCCTTCAGCACTCCCTGGGATTGAGTTAGTCAAAACACAAGCGGATATTTCTGGTTTCATCCAGTCATACCCGGACAAAGTGTTGTGGAGCTAGTATGCAATGGACTCAGATAATCACCGTCAAACTGGTTTTGGAGTAAACGCAACTCATTTTCTTGTTCAAGTGGATAAAAAGTCATGTTTACAAATATAAATATCATGTTTTTTGCATCAATTGCTCTAGCTTTCTGCATAGAATGCAGGAATCTGTTGTATTTGTGTCTCCATGGGGAACTAATTAGAGTTTTCCAGCACAAAAGAAAATATCCCCTGCTTAAATGCATTCAAAACCATAAATTCCATTGATAATATCAAGAAAACACAAAGCAGAGCCTGTAGCCCCATTTTGGATAGAGTTAGCCATAACACAAGAGGATATTTTTGGTTTCATGCAGTCATATCCGAAAAAAGTGTTGTGGAACTGGTATGCACTGGACTCAGATAATCACCGTCAAACTGGTTTTGGGGGAAAACAAACTCATTTTCTTGGTCACGTAGATTAAAAGTCATGTTTAGAAATATAAATATCATGTTTGTTTGCAGAAATTGCTCTAGCTTTCTGCCTAGAAAGCAGGAATGCATTGAGTTTCTGTCTCCATGTGGAAATAATGAGTGTTTTGCAGCACAAAAGAAAATATTCCCTGCTTAAATGCATTCAAAACCATAAAGTCCATGGATAATATCAAGAAACCACAAAGCAGAGCCTGTAGCAAGACCTGGGGTTGAGTTAACCATAACACAAGAGGATATTTCTGATTTGATCCAGTCATATCCGGACAAAGTGTTGTGGAGCTGGTATGCACTGGACTCAGATAATCACCGTCAAAGTGGTTTTGGAGTAAAGCAAACTCATTTTCTTGGTCACGTGGATAAAAGCCATGGTTACAAATATAAATATCATATTTGTTTGCAGCAATTGCTCGAGCTTTCTTCCTAGAAAACAGGAATGTTTTGAGTTCGTGTCTCCATGTGGAAGTCATTAGTGTTTCCCAGCACAAAAGAAAATATTCCCTGTTTACATTCATTCAAAACCATAAAGTCCGTGGATAATATCAAGAAAGCACAAACACAGAGTCTGTAGCAAGGTGGATTGAGTTAGCCATAACACAAGAGGATATTTCTGGTTTCATCCAGTCATATCCGGACAAAGTGTCGTCGAACTGGTATGCACTGGACTGAGATAATCACCGTCAAACAGGTTTTGGAGTAAACCAAACCCATTTTCTTGGTCAAGTGGATAAAAAGTCATGTTTACAAATATAAATATCATGTTTGTTTGCAGGAATTGCTCTAGCGTTCTGCCTAGCAGACAAGAATGTGTCGAGTTTGTGTCTCCATGTGGAACTAATTAGTTTTTCCCAGCACAATAGAACATACTCCCTGCTTAAATGCATTCAAAACCATAAAGTCCGTGGATAATATCAAGAAAACACAAAACAGGGCCTTTAGCAAGATCTAGGATTGAGTTAGTCACAACAGAAGAGGATACTTCTGGATTCATCCTGTCATATCCGGACAAACTGTTGTGGAACTGGTATGCACTAGAATCAGATAATCACCGTCAAACAGGTTTTGGCGTAAACCACACCCATTTTCTGGGTCAAGTGGATAAAAAGTGATGTTTACAAATGTAAATATCATGTTTGGTTGTAGCAATTGCTCTAGCTTTCTGCCTAGAAAACACGAATGTGTTGAGTTTGTGTCTCCGTGTGGAAGGAATCAGTGTTTCCCAGCACAAAAGAAAATATTCCCTGCTTACATTTATTCAAAACCATAAAGTCCATGGAAAATACCAAGAAAACACAAAACAGGGCCTGTAGCAAGATCTGGGATTGAGTTAGTCACAACACAAGAGGATATTTCTGGATTCATCCAGTCATATCCGGACAAAGTGTTGTGGAACTGGTATGTACTGGACTCAGATAATCACTCTCAAACTCATTTTGGGGGAAAACAAACTCATTGTCTTGGTCAAGTGGATAAAATGTGATGTTCACAAATATAAATATCATGTTTGTTTGCAGCAATTGCTCTAGCTTTCTGACTAGAAAACATGACTATGTTGAGTTTGTGTCTCCATGTGGAACTAATTAGTGTTTCCCAGCACAAAAGAAAATATTCCCTGCTTAAATTCATTCAAAACCTTAAGTCCTTTGATAATACCTAGAAACCACAAACAAAGAGTCTGTAGCAAGATATGGGATTGAGTTTTCACAACACAAGTGGATATTTCTGGATTCATCCAGTCATATCCGGACAAAGTGTGTAGAACTAGTGTGCCATGGACTCTGATAATCACGGTCAAACTGGTTTTGGAGTAAAGCCAACGCATTTTCTTGTTCAAGTAGATAAAAAAGTGATGTTTCCAAATCATGTTTGTTTGCAGGAATTGCTCTAGCTTTCTGCCTAGAAAACAGGAATGTGTTGAGTTTGTGTCTCCATGTGAAATTAATTAGTGTTTCCCAGCACAAAAGAAAATATTCCCTGCTTAAATGCATTCAAAACCATAAAGGCCATTGATACTATCAAGAAAACACAAAGCAGGGCCTTCAGCACTCCCTGGGATTGAGTTAGTCAAAACACAAGCGGATATTTCTGGTTTCATCCAGTCATACCCGGACAAAGTGTTGTGGAGCTAGTATGCAATGGACTCAGATAATCACCGTCAAACTGGTTTTGGAGTAAACGCAACTCATTTTCTTGTTCAAGTGGATAATAAGTCATGTTTACAAATATAAATATCATGTTTTTTGCATCAATTGCTCTAGCTTTCTGCATAGAATGCAGGAATCTGTTGTATTTGTGTCTCCATGGGGAACTAATTAGAGTTTTCCAGCACAAAAGAAAATATCCCCTGCTTAAATGCATTCAAAACCATAAATTCCATTGATAATATCAAGAAAACACAAAGCAGAACCTGTAGCCCCATTTTGGATAGAGTTAGCCATAACACAAGAGGATATTTTTGGTTTCATGCAGTCATATCCGAAAAAAGTGTTGTGGAACTGGTATGCACTGGACTCAGATAATCACCGTCAAACTGGTTTTGGGGGAAAACAAACTCATTTTCTTGGTCACGTAGATTAAAAGTCATGTTTAGAAATATAAATATCATGTTTGTTTGCAGAAATTGCTCTAGCTTTCTGCCTAGAAAGCAGGAATGCATTGAGTTTCTGTCTCCATGTGGAAATAATGAGTGTTTTGCAGCACAAAAGAAAATATCCCCTGCTTAAATGCATTCCAAACCATAAAGTCCATGGATAATATCAAGAAACCACAAAGCAGAGCCTGTAGCAAGACCTGGGGTTGAGTTAACCATAACACAAGAGGATATTTCTGATTTGATCCAGTCATATCCGGACAAAGTGTTGTGGAGCTGGTATGCACTGGACTCAGATAATCACCGTCAAAGTGGTTTTGGAGTAAAGCAAACTCATTTTCTTGGTCACGTGGATAAAAGTCATGGTTACAAATATAAATATCATATTTGTTTGCAGCAATTGCTCGAGCTTTCTTCCTAGAAAACAGGAATGTTTTGAGTTCGTGTCTCCATGTGGAAGTCATTAGTGTTTCCCAGCACAAAAGAAAATATTCCCTGCTTACATTCATTCAAAACCATAAAGTCCATGGATAATATCAAGAAAGCACAAACACAGAGTCTGTAGCAAGGTGGATTGAGTTAGCCATAACACAAGAGGATATTTCTGGTTTCATCCAGTCATATCCGGACAAAGTGTCGTCGAACTGGTATGCACTGGACTGAGATAATCACCGTCAAACAGGTTTTGGAGTAAACCAAACCCATTTTCTTGGTCAAGTGGATAAAAAGTCATGTTTCCAAATATAAATATCATGTTTGTTTGCAGGAATTGCTCTAGCGTTCTGCCTAGCAGACAAGAATGTGTCGAGTTTGTGTCTCCATGTGGAACTAATTAGTTTTTCCCAGCACAATAGAACATACTCCCTGCTTAAATGCATTCAAAACCATAAAGTCCGTGGATAATATCAAGAAAACACAAAACAGGGCCTTTAGCAAGATCTAGGATTGAGTTAGTCACAACAGAAGAGGATACTTCTGGATTCATCCTGTCATATCCGGACAAACTGTTGTGGAACTGGTATGCACTAGAATCAGATAATCACCGTCAAACAGGTTTTGGCGTAAACCACACCCATTTTCTGGGTCAAGTGGATAAAAAGTGATGTTTACAAATGTAAATATCATGTTTGGTTGTAGCAATTGCTCTAGCTTTCTGCCTAGAAAACACGAATGTGTTGAGTTTGTGTCTCCGTGTGGAAGGAATCAGTGTTTCCCAGCACAAAAGAAAATATTCCCTGCTTACATTTATTCAAAACCATAAAGTCCATGGAAAATACCAAGAAAACACAAAACAGGGCCTGTAGCAAGATCTGGGATTGAGTTAGTCACAACACAAGAGGATATTTCTGGATTCATCCAGTCATATCCGGACAAAGTGTTGTGGAACTGGTATGTACTGGACTCAGATAATCACTCTCAAACTCATTTTGGGGGAAAACAAACTCATTGTCTTGGTCAAGTGGATAAAATGTGATGTTCACAAATATAAATATCATGTTTGTTTGCAGCAATTGCTCTAGCTTTCTGACTAGAAAACATGACTATGTTGAGTTTGTGTCTCCATGTGGAACTAATTAGTGTTTCCCAGCACAAAAGAAAATATTCCCTGCTTAAATTCATTCAAAACCTTAAGTCCTTTGATAATACCTAGAAACCACAAACAAAGAGTCTGTAGCAAGATATGGGATTGAGTTTTCACAACACAAGTGGATATTTCTGGATTCATCCAGTCATATCCGGACAAAGTGTGTAGAACTAGTGTGCCATGGACTCTGATAATCACGGTCAAACTGGTTTTGGAGTAAAGCCAACGCATTTTCTTGTTCAAGTAGATAAAAAAGTGATGTTTCCAAATCATGTTTGTTTGCAGGAATTGCTCTAGCTTTCTGCCTAGAAAACAGGAATGTGTTGAGTTTGTGTCTCCATGTGAAATTAATTAGTGTTTCCCAGCACAAAAGAAAATATTCCCTGCTTAAATGCATTCAAAACCATAAAGGCCATTGATAATATCAAGAAAACACAAAGCAGGGCCTTCAGCACTCCCTGGGATTGAGTTAGTCAAAACACAAGCGGATATTTCTGGTTTCATCCAGTCATACCCGGACAAAGTGTTGTGGAGCTAGTATGCAATGGACTCAGATAATCACCGTCAAACTGGTTTTGGAGTAAACGCTACTCATTTTCTTGTTCAAGTGGATAAAAAGTCATGTTTACAAATATAAATATCATGTTTTTTGCATCAATTGCTCTAGCTTTCTGCATAGAATGCAGGAATCTGTTGTATTTGTGTCTCCATGGGGAACTAATTAGAGTTTTCCAGCACAAAAGAAAATATCCCCTGCTTAAATGCATTCAAAACCATAAATTCCATTGATAATATCAAGAAAACACAAAGCAGAGCCTGTAGCCCCATTTTGGATAGAGTTAGCCATAACACAAGAGGATATTTCTGGTTTCATGCAGTCATATCCGAAAAAAGTGTTGTGGACCTGGTATGCACTGGACTCAGATAATCACCGTCAAACTGGTTTTGGGGGAAAACAAACTCATTTTCTTGGTCACGTAGATTAAAAGTCATGTTTAGAAATATAAATATCATGTTTGTTTGCAGAAATTGCTCTAGCTTTCTGCCTAGAAAGCAGGAATGCATTGAGTTTCTGTCTCCATGTGGAAATAATGAGTGTTTTGCAGCACAAAAGAAAATATCCCCTGCTTAAATGCATTCAAAACCATAAAGTCCATGGATAATATCAAGAAACCACAAAGCAGAGCCTGTAGCAAGACCTGGGGTTGAGTTAACCATAACACAAGAGGATATTTCTGATTTGATCCAGTCATATCCGGACAAAGTGTTGTGGAGCTGGTATGCACTGGACTCAGATAATCACCGTCAAAGTGGTTTTGGAGTAAAGCAAACTCATTTTCTTGGTCACGTGGAAAAAGCCATGGTTACAAATATAAATATCATATTTGTTTGCAGCAATTGCTCGAGCTTTCTTCCTAGAAAACAGGAATGTTTTGAGTTCGTGTCTCCATGTGGAAGTCATTAGTGTTTCCCAGCACAAAAGAAAATATTCCCTGCTTACATTCATTCAAAACCATAAAGTCCATGGATAATATCAAGAAAGCACAAACACAGAGTCTGTAGCAAGGTGGATTGAGTTAGCCATAACACAAGAGGATATTTCTGGTTTCATCCAGTCATATCCGGACAAAGTGTCGTCGAACTGGTATGCACTGGACTGAGATAATCACCATCAAACAGGTTTTGGAGTAAACCAAAACAATTTTCTTGGTCAAGTGGATAAAAAGTCATGTTTACAAATATAAATGTCATGTTTGTTTGCAGAAATCGCTCTAGCTTTCTGCCTAGAAAGCAGGAATGCATTGAGTTTCTGTCTCCATGTGGAAATAATGAGTGTTTTGCAGCACAAAAGAAAATATCCCCTGCTTAAATGCATTCAAAACCATAAAGTCCATGGATAATATCAAGAAACCACAAAGCAGAGCCTGTAGCAAGACCTGGGGTTGAGTTAACCATAACACAAAAGGATATTTCTGATTTGATCCAGTCATATCCAGACAAAGTGTTCTGGAGCTGGTATGCACTGGACTCAGATAATCACCGTCAAAGTGGTTTTGGAGTAAAGCAAACTCATTTTCTTGGTCACGTGGATAAAAGCCATGGTTACAAATATAAATATCATATTTGTTTGCAGCAATTGCTCGAGCTTTCTTCCTAGAAAACAGGAATGTTTTGAGTTCGTGTCTCCATGTGGAAGTAATCAGTGTTTCCCAGCACAAAAGAAAATATTCCCTGCTTACATTCATTCAAAACCATAAAGTCCATGGATAATATCAAGAAACCACAAACACAGAGTCTGTAGCAAGGTGGATTGAGTTAGCCATAACACAAGAGGATATTTCTGGTTTCATCCAGTCATATCCGGACAAAGTGTTGTCGAACTGGTATGCACTGGCCTGAGATAATCACCGTCAAACAGGTTTTGGAGTAAACCAAACCCATTTTCTTGGTCAAGTGGATAAAAAGTCATGTTTACAAATATAAATATCATGTTTGTTTGCAGGAATTGCTCTAGCGTTCTGCCTAGCAGACAAGAATGTGTCGAGTTTGTGTCTCCATGTGGAACTAATTAGTTTTTCCCAGCACAATAGAACATACTCCCTGCTTAAATGCATTCAAAACCATAAAGTCCGTGGATAATATCAAGAAAACACAAAACAGGGCCTTCAGCAAGATCTAGGATTGAGTTAGTCACAACAGAAGAGGATATTTCTGGATTCATCCTGTCATATCCGGACAAACTGTTGTGGAACTGGTATGCACTAGAATCAGATAATCACCGTCAAACAGGTTTTGGCGTAAACCACACCCATTTTCTGGGTCAAGTGGATAAAAAGTGATGTTTACAAATATAAATATCATGTTTGGTTGTAGCAATTGCTCTAGCTTTCCGCCTAGAAAACACAAATGTGTTGAGTTTGTGTCTCCATGTGGAAGGAATCAGTGTTTCCCAGCACAAAAGAAAATATTCCCTGCTTACATTCATTCAAAACCATAAAGTCCATGGATAATATCAAGAAAACACAAAACAGGGCCTGTAGCAAGATCTGGGATTGAGTTAGTCACAACACAAGAGGATATTTCTGGATTCATCCAGTCATATCCGGACAAAGTGTTGTGGAACTGGTATGTACTGGACTCAGATAATCACTCTCAAACTCATTTTGGGGGAAAACAAACTCATTTTCTTGCTCAAGTGGATAAAATGTGATGTTTACAAATATAAATATCATGTTTGTTTGCAGCAATTGCTCTAGCTTTCTGACTAGAAAACATGAATATGTTGAGTTTGTGTCTCCATGTGGAACTAATTAGTGTTTCCCAGCACAAAAGAAAATATTCCCTGCTTAAATTCATTCAAAACCTTAAGTCCTTTGAGAATACCTAGAAACCACAAACAAAGAGTCTGTAGCAAGATATGGGATTGAGTTTTCACAACACAAGTGGATATTTCTGGATTCATCCAGTCATATCCGGACAAAGTGTGTAGAACTAGTGTGCCATGGACTCTGATAATCACGGTCAAACTGGTTTTGGAGTAAAGCCAACGCATTTTCTTGTTCAAGTAGATAAAAAAGTGATGTTTCCAAATCATGTTTGTTTGCAGGAATTGCTCTAGCTTTCTGCCTAGAAAACAGGAATGTGTTGAGTTTGTGTCTCCATGTGAAATTAATTAGTGTTTCCCAGCACAAAAGAAAATATTCCCTGCTTAAATGCATTCAAAACCATAAAGGCCATTGATAATATCAAGAACACACAAAGCAGGGCCTTCAGCACTCCCTGGGATTGAGTTAGTAAAAACACAAGCGGATATTTCTGGTTTCATCCAGTCATACCCGGACAAAGTGTTGTGGAGCTAGTATGCAATGGACTCAGATAATCACCGTCAAACTGGTTTTGGGGGAAAACAAACTCATATTCTTGGTCACGTAGATTAAAAGTCATGTTTAGAAATATAAATATCATGTTTGTTTGCAGAAATTGCTCTAGCTTTCTGCCTAGAAAGCAGGAATGCATTGAGTTTCTGTCTCCATGTGGAAATAATGAGTGTTTTGCAGTACAAAAGAAAATATCCCCTGCTTAAATGCATTCAAAACCATAAAGTCCATGGATAATATCAAGAAACCACTAAGCAGAGCCTGTAGCAAGACCTGGGGTTGAGTTAACCATAACACAAGAGGATATTTCTGATTTGATCCAGTCATATCCGGACAAAGTGTTGTGGAGCTGGTATGCACTGGACTCAGATAATCACCGTCAAAGTGGTTTTGGAGTAAAGCAAACTCATTTTCTTGGTCACGTGGATAAAAGCCATGGTTACAAATATAAATATCATATTTGTTTGCAGCAATTGCTCGAGCTTTCTTCCTAGAAAACAGGAATGTTTTGAGTTCGTGTCTCCATGTGGAAGTCATTAGTGTTTCCCAGCACAAAAGAAAATATTCCCTGCTTACATTCATTCAAAACCATAAAGTCCATGGATAATATCAAGAAAGCACAAACACAGAGTCTGTAGCAAGGTGGATTGAGTTAGCCATAACACAAGAGGATATTTCTGGTTTCATCCAGTCATATCCGGACAAAGTGTCGTCAAACTGGTATGCACTGGACTGAGATAATCACCGTCAAACAGGTTTTGGAGTAAACCAAACCAATTTTCTTGGTCAAGTGGATAAAAAGTCATGTTTCCAAATATAAATATCATGTTTGTTTGCAGGAATTGCTCTAGCGTTCTGCCTAGCAGACAAGAATGTGTCGAGTTTGTGTCTCCATGTGGAACTAATTAGTTTTTCCCAGCACAATAGAACATACTCCCTGCTTAAATGCATTCAAAACCATAAAGTCATTGTTAATATCAAGAAAACACAAAACAGGGCCTTTAGCAAGATCTAGGATTGAGTTAGTCACAACAGAAGAGGATACTTCTGGATTCATCCTGTCATATCCGGACAAACTGTTGTGGAACTGGTATGCACTAGAATCAGATAATCACCGTCAAACAGGTTTTGGCGTAAACCACACCCATTTTCTGGGTCAAGTGGCTAAAAAGTGATGTTTACAAATATAAATATCATGTTTGGTTGTAGCAATTGCTCTAGCTTTCTGCCTAGAAAACACGAATGTGTTGAGTTTGTGTCTCCATGTGGAAGGAATCAGTGTTTCCCAGCACAAAAGAAAATATTCCCTGCTTACATTCATTCAAAATCATAAAGTCCATGGATAATATCAAGAAAACACAAAACAGGGCCTGTAGCAAGATCTGGGATTGAGTTAGTCACAACACAAGAGGATATTTCTGGATTCATCCAGTCATATCCGGACAAAGTGTTGTGGAACTGGTATGTACTGGACTCAGATAATCACTCTCAAACTCATTTTGGGGGAAAACAAACTCATTTTCTTGCTCAAGTGGATAAAATGTGATGTTTACAAATATAAATATCATGTTTGTTTGCAGCAATTGCTCTAGCTTTCTGACTAGAAAACATGAATATGTTGAGTTTGTGTCTCCATGTGGAACTAATTAGTGTTTCCCAGCACAAAAGAAAATATTCCCTGCTTAAATTCATTCAAAACCTTAAGTCCTTTGAGAATACCTAGAAACCACAAACAAAGAGTCTGTAGCAAGATATGGGATTGAGTTTTCACAACACAAGTGGATATTTCTGGATTCATCCAGTCATATCCGGACAAAGTGTGTAGAACTAGTGTGCCATGGACTCTGATAATCACGGTCAAACTGGTTTTGGAGTAAAGCCAACGCATTTTCTTGTTCAAGTAGATAAAAAAGTGATGTTTCCAAATCATGTTTGTTTGCAGGAATTGCTCTAGCTTTCTGCCTAGAAAACAGGAATGTGTTGAGTTTGTGTCTCCATGTGAAATTAATTAGTGTTTCCCAGCACAAAAGAAAATATTCCCTGCTTAAATGCATTCAAAACCATAAAGGCCATTGATAATATCAAGAACACACAAAGCAGGGCCTTCAGCACTCCCTGGGATTGAGTTAGTAAAAACACAAGCGGATATTTCTGGTTTCATCCAGTCATACCCGGACAAAGTGTTGTGGAGCTAGTATGCAATGGACTCAGATAATCACCGTCAAACTGGTTTTGGGGGAAAACAAACTCATATTCTTGGTCACGTAGATTAAAAGTCATGTTTAGAAATATAAATATCATGTTTGTTTGCAGAAATTGCTCTAGCTTTCTGCCTAGAAAGCAGGAATGCATTGAGTTTCTGTCTCCATGTGGAAATAATGAGTGTTTTGCAGTACAAAAGAAAATATCCCCTGCTTAAATGCATTCAAAACCATAAAGTCCATGGATAATATCAAGAAACCACTAAGCAGAGCCTGTAGCAAGACCTGGGGTTGAGTTAACCATAACACAAGAGGATATTTCTGATTTGATCCAGTCATATCCGGACAAAGTGTTGTGGAGCTGGTATGCACTGGACTCAGATAATCACCGTCAAAGTGGTTTTGGAGTAAAGCAAACTCATTTTCTTGGTCACGTGGATAAAAGCCATGGTTACAAATATAAATATCATATTTGTTTGCAGCAATTGCTCGAGCTTTCTTCCTAGAAAACAGGAATGTTTTGAGTTCGTGTCTCCATGTGGAAGTCATTAGTGTTTCCCAGCACAAAAGAAAATATTCCCTGCTTACATTCATTCAAAACCATAAAGTCCATGGATAATATCAAGAAAGCACAAACACAGAGTCTGTAGCAAGGTGGATTGAGTTAGCCATAACACAAGAGGATATTTCTGGTTTCATCCAGTCATATCCGGACAAAGTGTCGTCAAACTGGTATGCACTGGACTGAGATAATCACCGTCAAACAGGTTTTGGAGTAAACCAAACCAATTTTCTTGGTCAAGTGGATAAAAAGTCATGTTTCCAAATATAAATATCATGTTTGTTTGCAGGAATTGCTCTAGCGTTCTGCCTAGCAGACAAGAATGTGTCGAGTTTGTGTCTCCATGTGGAACTAATTAGTTTTTCCCAGCACAATAGAACATACTCCCTGCTTAAATGCATTCAAAACCATAAAGTCATTGTTAATATCAAGAAAACACAAAACAGGGCCTTTAGCAAGATCTAGGATTGAGTTAGTCACAACAGAAGAGGATACTTCTGGATTCATCCTGTCATATCCGGACAAACTGTTGTGGAACTGGTATGCACTAGAATCAGATAATCACCGTCAAACAGGTTTTGGCGTAAACCACACCCATTTTCTGGGTCAAGTGGCTAAAAAGTGATGTTTACAAATATAAATATCATGTTTGGTTGTAGCAATTGCTCTAGCTTTCTGCCTAGAACACACGAATGTGTTGAGTTTGTGTCTCCATGTGGAAGGAATCAGTGTTTCCCAGCACAAAAGAAAATAGTCCCTGCTTACATTCATTCAAAACCATAAAGTCCATGGATAATATCAAGAAAACACAAAACAGGGCCTGTAGCAAGATCTGGGATTGAGTTAGTCACAACACAAGAGGATATTTCTGGATTCATCCAGTCATATCCGGACAAAGTGTTGTGGAACTGGTATGTACTGGACTCAGATAATCACTCTCAAACTCATTTTGGGGGAAAACAAACTCATTTTCTTGCTCAAGTGGATAAAATGTGATGTTTACAAATATAAATATCATGTTTGTTTGCAGCAATTGCTCTAGCTTTCTGACTAGAAAACATGAATATGTTGAGTTTGTGTCTCTATGTGGAACTAATTAGTGTTTCCCAGCACAAAAGAAAATATTCCCTGCTTAAATTCATTCAAAACCTTAAGTCCTTTGAGAATACCTAGAAACCACAAACAAAGAGTCTGTAGCAAGATATGGGATTGAGTTTTCACAACACAAGTGGATAGTTCTGGATTCATCCAGTCATATCCGGACAAAGTGTGTAGAACTAGTGTGCCATGGACTCTGATAATCACGGTCAAACTGGTTTTGGAGTAAAGCCAACGCATTTTCTTGTTCAAGTAGATAAAAAAGTGATGTTTCCAAATCATGTTTGTTTGCAGGAATTGCTCTAGCTTTCTGCCTAGAAAACAGGAATGTGTTGAGTTTGTGTCTCCATGTGAAATTAATTAGTGTTTCCCAGCACAAAAGAAAATATTCCCTGCTTAAATGCATTCAAAACCATAAAGGCCATTGATAATATCAAGAAAACACAAAGCAGGGCCTTCAGCACTCCCTGGGATTGAGTTAGTCGAAACACAAGCGGATATTTCTGGTTTCATCCAGTCACACCCGGACAAAGTGTTGTGGAGCTAGTATGCAATGGACTCAGATAATCACCGTCAAACTGGTTTTGGAGTAAACGCAACTCATTTTCTTGTTCAAGTGGATAAAAAGTCATGTTTACAAATATAAATATCATGTTTTTTGCATCAATTGCTCTAGCTTTCTGCATAGAATGCAGGAATCTTTTGTATTTGTGTCTCCATGGGGAGCTAATTAGAGTTTTCCAGCACAAAAGAAAATATCCCCTGCTTAAATGCATTCAAAACCATAAATTCCATTGATAATATCAAGAAAACACAAAGCAGAGCCTGTAGCCCCATTTTGGATAGAGTTAGCCATAACACAAGAGGATATTTCTGGTTTCATGCATTCATATCCGAAAAAAGTGTTGTGGAACTGTTATGCACTGGACTCAGATAATCACAGTCAAACTGGTTTTGGGGGAAAACAAACTCATTTTCTTGGTCACGCAGATTAAAAGTCATGTTTAGAAATATAAATATCATGTTTGTTTGCAGAAATTGCTCTAGCTTTCTGCCTAGAAAGCAGGAATGCATTGAGTTTCTGTCTCCATGTGGAAATAATGAGTGTTTTGCAGCACAAAAGAAAATATCCCCTGCTTAAATGCATTCCAAACCATAAAGTCCATGGATAATATCAAGAAACCACAAAGCAGAGCCTGTAGCAAGACCTGGGGTTGAGTTAACCATAACACAAGAGGATATTTCTGATTTGATCCAGTCATATCCGGACAAAGTGTTGTGGAGCTGGTATGCACTGGACTCAGATAATCACCGTCAAAGTGGTTTTGGAGTAAAGCAAACTCATTTTCTTGGTCACGTGGATAAAAGCCATGGTTACAAATATAAATATCATATTTGTTTGCAGCAATTGCTCGAGCTTTCTTCCTAGAAAACAGGAATGTTTTGAGTTCGTGTCTCCATGTGGAAGTCATTAGTGTTTCCCAGCACAAAAGAAAATATTCCCTGCTTACATTCATTCAAAACCATAAAGTCCATGGATAATATCAAGAAAGCACAAACACAGAGTCTGTAGCAAGGTGGATTGAGTTAGCCATAACACAAGAGGATATTTCTGGTTTCATCCAGTCATATCCGGACAAAGTGTTGTTGAACTGGTATGCACTGGACTGAGATAATCACCATCAAACAGGTTTTGGAGTAAACCAAACCCATTTTCTTGGTCAAGTGGATAAAAAGTCATGTATACAAATATAAATATCATGTTTGTTTGCAGGAATTGCTCTAGCGTTCTGCCTAGCAGACAAGAATGTGTCGAGTTTGTGTCTCCATGTGGAACTAATTAGTTTTTCCCAGCACAATAGAACATACTCCCTGCTTAAATGCATTCAAAACCATAAAGTCATTGTTAATATCAAGAAAACACAAAACAGGGCCTTTAGCAAGATCTAGGATTGAGTTAGTCACAACAGAAGAGGATATTTCTGGATTCATCCTGTCATATCCGGACAAAGTGTTGTGGAACTGGTATGCACTAGAATCAGATAATCACCGTCAAACAGGTTTTGGCGTAAACCACACCCATTTTCTGGGTCAAGTGGCTAAAAAGTGATGTTTACAAATATAAATATCATGTTTGGTTGTAGCAATTGCTCTAGCTTTCTGCCTAGAACACACGAATGTGTTGAGTTTGTGTCTCCATGTGGAAGGAATCAGTGTTTCCCAGCACAAAAGAAAATAGTCCCTGCTTACATTCATTCAAAACCATAAAGTCCATGGATAATATCAAGAAAACACAAAACAGGGCCTGTAGCAAGATCTGGGATTGAGTTAGTCACAACACAAGAGGATATTTCTGGATTCATCCAGTCATATCCGGACAAAGTGTTGTGGAACTGGTATGTACTGGACTCAGATAATCACTCTCAAACTCATTTTGGGGGAAAACAAACTCATTTTCTTGCTCAAGTGGATAAAATGTGATGTTTACAAATATAAATATCATGTTTGTTTGCAGCAATTGCTCTAGCTTTCTGACTAGAAAACATGAATATGTTGAGTTTGTGTCTCTATGTGGAACTAATTAGTGTTTCCCAGCACAAAAGAAAATATTCCCTGCTTAAATTCATTCAAAACCTTAAGTCCTTTGAGAATACCTAGAAACCACAAACAAAGAGTCTGTAGCAAGATATGGGATTGAGTTTTCACAACACAAGTGGATAGTTCTGGATTCATCCAGTCATATCCGGACAAAGTGTGTAGAACTAGTGTGCCATGGACTCTGATAATCACGGTCAAACTGGTTTTGGAGTAAAGCCAACGCATTTTCTTGTTCAAGTAGATAAAAAAGTGATGTTTCCAAATCATGTTTGTTTGCAGGAATTGCTCTAGCTTTCTGCCTAGAAAACAGGAATGTGTTGAGTTTGTGTCTCCATGTGAAATTAATTAGTGTTTCCCAGCACAAAAGAAAATATTCCCTGCTTAAATGCATTCAAAACCATAAAGGCCATTGATAATATCAAGAAAACACAAAGCAGGGCCTTCAGCACTCCCTGGGATTGAGTTAGTCGAAACACAAGCGGATATTTCTGGTTTCATCCAGTCACACCCGGACAAAGTGTTGTGGAGCTAGTATGCAATGGACTCAGATAATCACCGTCAAACTGGTTTTGGAGTAAACGCAACTCATTTTCTTGTTCAAGTGGATAAAAAGTCATGTTTACAAATATAAATATCATGTTTTTTGCATCAATTGCTCTAGCTTTCTGCATAGAATGCAGGAATCTTTTGTATTTGTGTCTCCATGGGGAGCTAATTAGAGTTTTCCAGCACAAAAGAAAATATCCCCTGCTTAAATGCATTCAAAACCATAAATTCCATTGATAATATCAAGAAAACACAAAGCAGAGCCTGTAGCCCCATTTTGGATAGAGTTAGCCATAACACAAGAGGATATTTCTGGTTTCATGCATTCATATCCGAAAAAAGTGTTGTGGAACTGTTATGCACTGGACTCAGATAATCACAGTCAAACTGGTTTTGGGGGAAAACAAACTCATTTTCTTGGTCACGCAGATTAAAAGTCATGTTTAGAAATATAAATATCATGTTTGTTTGCAGAAATTGCTCTAGCTTTCTGCCTAGAAAGCAGGAATGCATTGAGTTTCTGTCTCCATGTGGAAATAATGAGTGTTTTGCAGCACAAAAGAAAATATCCCCTGCTTAAATGCATTCCAAACCATAAAGTCCATGGATAATATCAAGAAACCACAAAGCAGAGCCTGTAGCAAGACCTGGGGTTGAGTTAACCATAACACAAGAGGATATTTCTGATTTGATCCAGTCATATCCGGACAAAGTGTTGTGGAGCTGGTATGCACTGGACTCAGATAATCACCGTCAAAGTGGTTTTGGAGTAAAGCAAACTCATTTTCTTGGTCACGTGGATAAAAGCCATGGTTACAAATATAAATATCATATTTGTTTGCAGCAATTGCTCGAGCTTTCTTCCTAGAAAACAGGAATGTTTTGAGTTCGTGTCTCCATGTGGAAGTCATTAGTGTTTCCCAGCACAAAAGAAAATATTCCCTGCTTACATTCATTCAAAACCATAAAGTCCATGGATAATATCAAGAAAGCACAAACACAGAGTCTGTAGCAAGGTGGATTGAGTTAGCCATAACACAAGAGGATATTTCTGGTTTCATCCAGTCATATCCGGACAAAGTGTTGTTGAACTGGTATGCACTGGACTGAGATAATCACCATCAAACAGGTTTTGGAGTAAACCAAACCCATTTTCTTGGTCAAGTGGATAAAAAGTCATGTATACAAATATAAATATCATGTTTGTTTGCAGGAATTGCTCTAGCGTTCTGCCTAGCAGACAAGAATGTGTCGAGTTTGTGTCTCCATGTGGAACTAATTAGTTTTTCCCAGCACAATAGAACATACTCCCTGCTTAAATGCATTCAAAACCATAAAGTCATTGTTAATATCAAGAAAACACAAAACAGGGCCTTTAGCAAGATCTAGGATTGAGTTAGTCACAACAGAAGAGGATATTTCTGGATTCATCCTGTCATATCCGGACAAAGTGTTGTGGAACTGGTATGCACTAGAATCAGATAATCGCCGTCAAACAGGTTTTGGCATAAACCACACCCATTTTCTGGGTCAAGTGGATAAAAAGTGATGTTTACAAATATAAATATCATGTTTGGTTGTAGCAATTGCT
This sequence comes from Lepus europaeus, assembly GCF_033115175.1. Classification (NCBI taxonomy): domain Eukaryota; kingdom Metazoa; phylum Chordata; class Mammalia; order Lagomorpha; family Leporidae; genus Lepus; species Lepus europaeus. The sequence goes on along the minus strand of NW_026909213.1, from coordinate 3,686,774 downwards.
CTAGCTTTCTGCCTAGAAAACACGAATGTGTTGAGTTTGTGTCTCCATGTGGAAGGAATCAGTGTTTCCCAGCACAAAAGAAAATATTCCCTGCTTACATTCATTCAAAACCATAAAGTCCGTGGATAATATCAAGAAAACACAAAACAGGGCCTGTAGCAAGATCTGGGATTGAGTTAGTCACAACACAAGAGGATATTTCTGGATTCATCCAGTCACATCCGGACAAAGTGTTGTGGAACTGGTATGTACTGGACTCAGATAATCACTCTCAAACTCATTTTGGGGGAAAACAAACTCATTTTCTTGGTCAAGTGGATAAAATGTGATGTTTACAAATATAAATATCATGTTTGTTTGCAGCAATTGCTCTAGCTTTCTGACTAGAAAACATGAATATGTTGAGTTTGTGTCTCCATGTGGAACTAATTAGTGTTTCCCAGCACAAAAGAAAATATTCCCTGCTTAAATTCATTCAAAACCTTAAGTCCTTTGAGAATATCTAGAAACCACAAACAAAGAGTCTGTAGCAAGATATGGGATTGAGTTTTCACAACACAAGTGGATATTTCTGGATTCATCCAGTCATATCCGGACAAAGTGTGTAGAACTAGTGTGCCATGGACTCTGATAATCACGGTCAAACTGGTTTTGGAGTAAAGCCAACGCATTTTCTTGTTCAAGTAGATAAAAAAGTGATGTTTCCAAATATAAAAATCATGTTTGTTTGCAGGAATTGCTCTAGCTTTCTGCCTAGAAAACAGGAATGTGTTGAGTTTGTGTCTCCATGTGAAATTAATTAGTGTTTCCCAGCACAAAAGAAAATATTCCCTGCTTAAATGCATTCAAAACCATAAAGGCCATTGATAATATCAAGAAAACACAAAGCAGGGCCTTCAGCACTCCCTGGGATTGAGTTAGTAAAAACACAAGCGGATATTTCTGGTTTCATCCAGTCATACCCGGACAAAGTGTTGTGGAGCTAGTATGCAATGGACTCAGATAATCACCGTCAAACTGGTTTTGGAGTAAACGCAACTCATTTTCTTGTTCAAGTGGATAAAAAGTCATGTTTACAAATATAAATATCATGTTTTTTGCATCAATTGCTCTAGCTTTCTGCATGGAATGCAGGAATCTGTTGTATTTGTGTCTCCATGGGGAACTAATTAGAGTTTTCCAGCACAAAAGAAAATATCCCCTGCTTAAATGCATTCAAAACCATAAATTCCATTGATAGTATCAAGAAAACACAAAGCAGAGCCTGTAGCCCCATTTTGGATAGAGTTAGCCATAACACAAGAGGATATTTCTGGTTTCATGCAGTCATATCCGAAAAAAGTGGTGTGGAACTGGTATGCACTGGACTCAGATAATCACAGTCAAACTGGTTTTGGGGGAAAACAAACTCATTTTCTTGGTCACGTAGATTAAAAGTCATGTTTAGAAATATAAATATCATGTTTGTTTGCAGAAATTGCTCTAGCTTTCTGCCTAGAAAGCAGGAATGTATTGAGTTTCTGTCTCCATGTGGAAATAATGAGTGTTTTGCAGCACAAAAGAAAATATCCCCTGCTTAAATGCATTCCAAACCATAAAGTCCATGGATAATATCAAGAAACCACAAAGCAGAGCCTGTAGCAAGACCTGGGGTTGAGTTAACCATAACACAAGAGGATATTTCTGATTTGATCCAGTCATATCCGGACAAAGTGTTGTGGAGCTGGTATGCACTGGACTCAGATAATCACCGTCAAAGTGGTTTTGGAGTAAAGCAAACTCATTTTCTTGGTCACGTGGATAAAAGCCATGGTTACAAATATAAATATCATATTTGTTTGCAGCAATTGCTCGAGCTTTCTTCCTAGAGAACAGGAATGTGTTGAGTTCGTGTCTCCATGTGGAAGTCATTAGTGTTTCCCAGCACAAAAGAAAATATTCCCTGCTTACATTCATTCAAAACCATAAAGTCCATGGATAATATCAAGAAAGCACAAACACAGAGTCTGTAGCAAGGTGGATTGAGTTAGCCATAACACAAGAGGATATTTCTGGTTTCATCCAGTCATATCCGGACAAAGTGTTGTCGAACTGGTATGCACTGGACTGAGATAATCACCATCAAACAGGTTTTGGAGTAAACCAAACCCATTTTCTTGGTCAAGTGGATAAAAAGTCATGTTTCCAAATATAAATATCATGTTTGTTTGCAGGAATTGCTCTAGCGTTCTGCCTAGCAGACAAGAATGTGTCGAGTTTGTGTCTCCATGTGGAACTAATTAGTTTTTCCCAGCACAATAGAACATACTCCCTGCTTAAATGCATTCAAAACCATAAAGTCATTGTTAATATCAAGAAAACACAAAACAGGGCCTGTAGCAAGATCTGAGATTGAGTTAGTCACAACACAAGAGGAAATTTCTGGATTCATCCAGTCATATCCGGACAAAGTGTGTAGAAATAGTATGCCATGGACTCTGATAATCACGGCCAAACTGGTTTTGGAGTAAAGCCGACGCATTTTCTTGTTCAAGTAGATAAAAAAGTGATGTTTCCAAATATAAAAATCATGTTTGTTTGTAGCAATTGCTCTAGCTTTCTGCCTAGAAAACAGGAATGTGTTGAGTTTTTGTCTCCATGTGAAATTAATTAGTGTTTCCCAGCACAAAAGAAAATATTCCCTGCTTAAATGCATTCAAAACCATAAAGGCCATTGATAATATCAAGAAAACACAAAGCAGGGCCTTCAGCACTCCCTGGGATTGAGTTAGTCGAAACACAAGCGGATATTTCTGGTTTCATCCAGTCATACCCGGACAAAGTGTTGTGGAGCTAGTATGCAATGGACTCAGATAATCACCGTCAAACTGGTTTTGGAGTAAACACAACTCATTTTCTTGTTCAAGTGGATAAAAAGTCATGTTTACAAATATAAATATCATGTTTTTTGCATCAATTGCTCTAGCTTTCTGCATAGAATGCAGGAATCTGTTGTATTTGTGTCTCCATGGGGAACTAGTTAGAGTTTTCCAGCACAAAAGAAAATATCCCCTGCATAAATGCATTCAAAACCATAAATTCCATGGATAATATCAAGAAAACACAAAGCAGAGCCTGTAGCCCCATTTTGGATAGAGTTAGCCATAACACAAGAGGATATTTCTGGTTTCATGCAGTCATATCCGAAAAAAGTGTTGTGGAACTGGTATGCACTGGACTCAGATAATCACACTCAAACTGGTTTTGGGGGAAACCAAACTCATTTTCTTGGTCACATAGATTAAAAGTCATGTTTAGAAATATAAATATCATGTTTGTTTGCAGAAATTGCTCTAGCTTTCTGCCTAGAAAGCAGGAATGCATTGAGTTTCTGTCTCCATGTGGAAATAATGAGTGTTTTGCAGCACAAAAGAAAATATCCCCTGCTTAAATGCATTCAAAACCATAAAGTCCATGGATAATATCAAGAAACCACAAAGCAGAGCCTGTAGCAAGACCTGGGGTTGAGTTAACCATAACACAAGAGGATATTTCTGATTTGATCCAGTCATATCCGGACAAAGTGTTGTGGAGCTGGTATGCACTGGACTCAGATAATCACCGTCAAAGTGGTTTTGGAGTAAAGCAAACTCATTTTCTTGGTCACGTGGATAAAAGCCATGGTTACAAATATAAATATCATATTTGTTTGCAGCAATTGCTCGAGCTTTCTTCCTAGAAAACAGGAATGTTTTGAGTTCGTGTCTACATGTGGAAGTCATTAGTGTTTCCCAGCACAAAAGAAAATATTCCCTGCTTACATTCATTCAAAACCATAAAGTCCATGGATAATATCAAGAAACCACAAACACAGAGTCTGTAGCAAGGTGGATTGAGTTAGCCATAACACAAGAGGATATTTCTGGTTTCATCCAGTCATATCCGGACAAAGTGTCGTCAAACTGGTATGCACTGGACTGAGATAATCACCGTCAAACAGGTTTTGGAGTAAACCAAACCCATTTTCTTGGTCAAGTGGATAAAAAGTCATGTTTCCAAATATAAATATCATGTTTGTTTGCAGGAATTGCTCTAGCGTTCTGCCTAGCAGACAAGAATGTGTCGAGTTTGTGTCTCCATGTGGAACTAATTAGTTTTTCCCAGCACAATAGAACATACTCCCTGCTTAAATGCATTCAAAACCATAAAGTCCGTGGATAATATCAAGAAAACACAAAACAGGGCCTTTAGCAAGATCTAGGATTGAGTTAGTCACAACAGAAGAGGATACTTCTGGATTCATCCTGTCATATCCGGACAAAGTGTTGTGGAACTTGTATGTACTGGACTCAGATAATCACTCTCAAACTCATTTTGGGGGAAAACAAACTCATTTTCTGGGTCAAGTGGATAAAAAGTGATGTTTACAAATATAAATATCATGTTTGGTTGCAGCAATTGCTCTAGCTTTCTGAATAGAATACATGACTATGTTGAGTTTGTGTCTCCATGTGGAACTAATTAGTGTTTCCCAGCACAAAAGAAAATATTCCCTGCTTAAATTCATTCAAAACCTTAAGTCCTTTGAGAATATCTAGAAACCACAAACAAAGAGTCTGTAGCAAGATATGGGATTGAGTTTTCACAACACAAGTGGATATTTCTGGATTCATCCAGTCATATCCGGACAAAGTGTGTAGAACTAGTATGCCATGGACTCTGATAATCACGGTCAAACTGGTTTTGGAGTAAAGCCAACGCATTTTCTTGTTCAAGTAGATAAAAAAGTGATGTTTCCAAATCATGTTTGTTTGCAGGAATTGCTCTAGCTTTCTGCCTAGAAAATAGGAATGTGTTGAGTTTGTGTCTCCATGTGAAATTAATTAGTGTTTTGCAGCACAAAAGAAAATATTCCCTGCTTAAATGCATTCAAAACCATAAAGGCCATTGATAATATCAAGAAAACACAAAGCAGGGCCTTCAGCACTCCCTGGGATTGAGTTAGTCACAACACAAGCAGATATTTCTGGTTTCATCCAGTCATACCCGGACAAAGTGTTGTGGAACTGATATGTACTGGACTCAGATAATCACTCTCAAACTCATTTTGGGGGAAAACAATCTCATTTTCTTGTTCAAGTGGATAAAAAGTCATATTTACAAATATAAATATCATGTTTTTTGCATCAATTGCTCTAGCTTTCTGCATAGAATGCAGGAATCTGTTGTATTTGTGTCTCCATGGGGAACTAGTTAGAGTTTTCCAGCACAAAAGAAAATATCCCCTGCTTAAATGCATTCAAAACCATAAATTCCATTGATAATATCAAGAAAACACAAAGCAGAGCCTGTAGCCCCATTTTGGATAGAGTTAGCCATAACACAAGAGGATATTTCTGGTTTCATGCAGTCATATCCGAAAAAAGTGTTGTGGAACTGGTATGCACTGGACTCAGATAATCACCGTCAAACTGGTTTTGGGGGAAAACAAACTCATTTTCTTGGTCACGTAGATTAAAAGTCATGTTTAGAAATATAAATATCATGTTTGTTTGCAGAAATTGCTCTAGCTTTCTGCCTAGAAAGCAGGAATGCATTGAGTTTCTGTCTCCATGTGGAAATAATGAGTGTTTTGCAGCACAAAAGAAAATATCCCCTGCTTAAATGCATTCAAAACCATAAAGTCCATGGATAATATCAAGAAACCACAAAGCAGAGCCTGTAGCAAGACCTGGGGTTGAGTTAACCATAACACAAGAGGATATTTCTGATTTGATCCAGTCATATCCGGACAAAGTGTTGTGGAGCTGGTATGCACTGGACTCAGATAATCACCGTCAAAGTGGTTTTGGAGTAAAGCAAACTCATTTTCTTGGTCACGTGGATAAAAGCCATGGTTACAAATATAAATATCATATTTGTTTGCAGCAATTGCTCGAGCTTTCTTCCTAGAAAACAGGAATGTTTTGAGTTCGTGTCTCCATGTGGAAGTCATTAGTGTTTCCCAGCACAAAAGAAAATATTCCCTGCTTACATTCATTCAAAACCATAAAGTCCATGGATAATATCAAGAAACCACAAACACAGAGTCTGTAGCAAGGTGGAATGAGTTAGCCATAACACAAGAGGATATTTCTGGTTTCATCCAGTCATATCCGGACAAAGTGTTTTCGCACTGGTATGCACTGGACTGAGATAATCACCGTCAAACAGGTTTTGGAGTAAACCAAACCCATTTTCTTGGTCAAGTGGATAAAAAGTCATGTTTCCAAATATAAATATCATGTTTGTTTGCAGGAATTGCTCTAGCGTTCTGCCTAGCAGACAAGAATGTGTCGAGTTTGTGTCTCCATGTGGAACTAATTAGTTTTTCCCAGCACAATAGAACATACTCCCTGCTTAAATGCATTCAAAACCATAAAGTCATTGTTAATATCAAGAAAACACAAAACAGGGCCTGTAGCAAGATCTGAGATTGAGTTAGTCACAACACAAGAGGAAATTTCTGGATTCATCCAGTCATATCCGGACAAAGTGTGTAGAAATAGTATGCCATGGACTCTGATAATCACGGCCAAACTGGTTTTGGAGTAAAGCCGACGCATTTTCTTGTTCAAGTAGATAAAAAAGTGATGTTTCCAAATATAAAAATCATGTTTGTTTGTAGCAATTGCTCTAGCTTTCTGCCTAGAAAACAGGAATGTGTTGAGTTTTTGTCTCCATGTTAAATTAATTAGTGTTTCCCAGCACAAAAGAAAATATTCCCTGCTTAAATGCATTCAAAACCATAAAGGCCATTGATAATATCAAGAAAACACAAAGCAGGGCCTTCAGCACTCCCTGGGATTGAGTTAGTCGAAACACAAGCGGATATTTCTGGTTTCATCCAGTCATACCCGGACAAAGTGTTGTGGAGCTAGTATGCAATGGACTCAGATAATCACCGTCAAACTGGTTTTGGAGTAAACACAACTCATTTTCTTGTTCAAGTGGATAAAAAGTCATGTTTACAAATATAAATATCATGTTTTTTGCATCAATTGCTCTAGCTTTCTGCATAGAATGCAGGAATCTGTTGTATTTGTGTCTCCATGGGGAACTAGTTAGAGTTTTCCAGCACAAAAGAAAATATCCCCTGCATAAATGCATTCAAAACCATAAATTCCATGGATAATATCAAGAAAACACAAAGCAGAGCCTGTAGCCCCATTTTGGATAGAGTTAGCCATAACACAAGAGGATATTTCTGGTTTCATGCAGTCATATCCGAAAAAAGTGTTGTGGAACTGGTATGCACTGGACTCAGATAATCACACTCAAACTGGTTTTGGGGGAAACCAAACTCATTTTCTTGGTCACGTAGATTAAAAGTCATGTTTAGAAATATAAATATCATGTTTGTTTGCAGAAATTGCTCTAGCTTTCTGCCTAGAAAGCAGGAATGCATTGAGTTTCTGTCTCCATGTGGAAATAATGAGTGTTTTGCAGCACAAAAGAAAATATCCCCTGCTTAAATGCATTCAAAACCATAAAGTCCATGGATAATATCAAGAAACCACAAAGCAGAGCCTGTAGCAAGACCTGGGGTTGAGTTAACCATAACACAAGAGGATATTTCTGATTTGATCCAGTCATATCCGGACAAAGTGTTGTGGAGCTGGTATGCACTGGACTCAGATAATCACCGTCAAAGTGGTTTTGGAGTAAAGCAAACTCATTTTCTTGGTCACGTGGATAAAAGCCATGGTTACAAATATAAATATCATATTTGTTTGCAGCAATTGCTCGAGCTTTCTTCCTAGAAAACAGGAATGTTTTGAGTTCGTGTCTACATGTGGAAGTCATTAGTGTTTCCCAGCACAAAAGAAAATATTCCCTGCTTACATTCATTCAAAACCATAAAGTCCATGGATAATATCAAGAAACCACAAACACAGAGTCTGTAGCAAGGTGGATTGAGTTAGCCATAACACAAGAGGATATTTCTGGTTTCATCCAGTCATATCCGGACAAAGTGTCGTCGAACTGGTATGCACTGGACTGAGATAATCACCGTCAAACAGGTTTTGGAGTAAACCAAACCCATTTTCTTGGTCAAGTGGATAAAAAGTCATGTTTCCAAATATAAATATCATGTTTGTTTGCAGGAATTGCTCTAGCGTTCTGCCTAGCAGACAAGAATGTGTCGAGTTTGTGTCTCCATGTGGAACTAATTAGTTTTTCCCAGCACAATAGAACATACTCCCTGCTTAAATGCATTCAAAACCATAAAGTCCGTGGATAATATCAAGAAAACACAAAACAGGGCCTTTAGCAAGATCTAGGATTGAGTTAGTCACAACAGAAGAGGATACTTCTGGATTCATCCTGTCATATCCGGACAAAGTGTTGTGGAACTTGTATGTACTGGACTCAGATAATCACTCTCAAACTCATTTTGGGGGAAAACAAACTCATTTTCTGGGTCAAGTGGATAAAAAGTGATGTTTACAAATATAAATATCATGTTTGGTTGCAGCAATTGCTCTAGCTTTCTGAATAGAATACATGACTATGTTGAGTTTGTGTCTCCATGTGGAACTAATTAGTGTTTCCCAGCACAAAAGAAAATATTCCCTGCTTAAATTCATTCAAAACCTTAAGTCCTTTGAGAATATCTAGAAACCACAAACAAAGAGTCTGTAGCAAGATATGGGATTGAGTTTTCACAACACAAGTGGATATTTCTGGATTCATCCAGTCATATCCGGACAAAGTGTGTAGAACTAGTATGCCATGGACTCTGATAATCACGGTCAAACTGGTTTTGGAGTAAAGCCAACGCATTTTCTTGTTCAAGTAGATAAAAAAGTGATGTTTCCAAATCATGTTTGTTTGCAGGAATTGCTCTAGCTTTCTGCCTAGAAAATAGGAATGTGTTGAGTTTGTGTCTCCATGTGAAATTAATTAGTGTTTTGCAGCACAAAAGAAAATATTCCCTGCTTAAATGCATTCAAAACCATAAAGGCCATTGATAATATCAAGAAAACACAAAGCAGGGCCTTCAGCACTCCCTGGGATTGAGTTAGTCACAACACAAGCAGATATTTCTGGTTTCATCCAGTCATACCCGGACAAAGTGTTGTGGAACTGATATGTACTGGACTCAGATAATCACTCTCAAACTCATTTTGGGGGAAAACAATCTCATTTTCTTGTTCAAGTGGATAAAAAGTCATATTTACAAATATAAATATCATGTTTTTTGCATCAATTGCTCTAGCTTTCTGCATAGAATGCAGGAATCTGTTGTATTTGTGTCTCCATGGGGAACTAGTTAGAGTTTTCCAGCACAAAAGAAAATATCCCCTGCTTAAATGCATTCAAAACCATAAATTCCATTGATAATATCAAGAAACCACAAAGCAGAGCCTGTAGCCCCATTTTGGATAGAGTTAGCCATAACACAAGAGGATATTTCTGGTTTCATGCAGTCATATCCGAAAAAAGTGTTGTGGAACTGGTATGCACTGGACTCAGATAATCACCGTCAAACTGGTTTTGGGGGAAAACAAACTCATTTTCTTGGTCACGTAGATTAAAAGTCATGTTTAGAAATATAAATATCATGTTTGTTTGCAGAAATTGCTCTAGCTTTCTGCCTAGAAAGCAGGAATGCATTGAGTTTCTGTCTCCATGTGGAAATAATGAGTGTTTTGCAGCACAAAAGAAAATATCCCCTGCTTAAATGCATTCAAAACCATAAAGTCCATGGATAATATCAAGAAACCACAAAGCAGAGCCTGTAGCAAGACCTGGGGTTGAGTTAACCATAACACAAGAGGATATTTCTGATTTGATCCAGTCATATCCGGACAAAGTGTTGTGGAGCTGGTATGCACTGGACTCAGATAATCACCGTCAAAGTGGTTTTGGAGTAAAGCAAACTCATTTTCTTGGTCACGTGGATAAAAGCCATGGTTACAAATATAAATATCATATTTGTTTGCAGCAATTGCTCGAGCTTTCTTCCTAGAAAACAGGAATGTTTTGAGTTCGTGTCTCCATGTGGAAGTCATTAGTGTTTCCCAGCACAAAAGAAAATATTCCCTGCTTACATTCATTCAAAACCATAAAGTCCATGGATAATATCAAGAAACCACAAACACAGAGTCTGTAGCAAGGTGGAATGAGTTAGCCATAACACAAGAGGATATTTCTGGTTTCATCCAGTCATATCCGGACAAAGTGTTTTCGCACTGGTATGCACTGGACTGAGATAATCACCGTCAAACAGGTTTTGGAGTAAACCAAACCCATTTTCTTGGTCAAGTGGATAAAAAGTCATGTTTCCAAATATAAATATCATGTTTGTTTGCAGGAATTGCTCTAGCGTTCTGCCTAGCAGACAAGAATGTGTCGAGTTTGTGTCTCCATGTGGAACTAATTAGTTTTTCCCAGCACAATAGAACATACTCCCTGCTTAAATGCATTCAAAACCATAAAGTCTTTGTTAATATCAAGAAAACCCAAAACAGGGCCTTTAGCAAGATCTAGGATTGAGTTAGTCACAACAGAAGTGGATATTTCTGGATTCATCCTGTCATATCCGGACAAACTGTTGTGGAACTGGTATGCACTAGAATCAGATAATCACTGTCAAACAGGTTTTGGCGTAAACCACACCCATTTTCTGGGTCAAGTGGATAAAAAGTGATGTTTACAAATATAAATATCATGTTTGGTTGTAGCAATTGCTCTAGCTTTCTGCCTAGAAAACACGAAATTGTTGAGTTTGTGTCTCCATGTGGAAGGAATCAGTGTTTCCCAGCACAAAAGAAAATATTCCCTGCTTACATTCATTCAAAACCATAAAGTCCATGGATAATATCAAGAAAACACAAAACAGGGCCTGTAGCAAGAACTGGGATTGAGTTAGTCACAACACAAGAGGATATTTCTGGATTCATCCAGTCATATCCGGACAAAGTGTTGTGGAACTGGTATGTACTGGACTCAGATAATCACTCTCAAACTCATTTTGGGGGAAAACAAACTCATTTTCTTGCTCAAGTGGATAAAATGTGATGTTTAAAAATATAAATATCATGTTTGTTTGCAGCAATTGCTCTAGCTTTCTGACTAGAAAACATGAATATGTTGAGTTTGTGTCTCCATGTGGAACTAATTAGTGTTTCCCAGCACAAAAGAAAATATTCCCTGCTTAAATGCATTCAAAACCATAAAGGCCATTGATAATATCAAGAAAACACAAAGCAGGGCCTTCAGCACTCCCTGGGATTGAGTTAGTCAAAACACAAGCGGATATTTCTGGTTTCATCCAGTCATACCCGGACAAAGTGTTGTGGAGCTAGTATGCAATGGACTCAGATAATCACCGTCAAACTGGTTTTGGAGTAAACGCAACTCATTTTCTTGTTCAAGTGGATAAAAAGTCATGTTTACAAATATAAATATCATGTTTTTTGCATCAATTGCTCTAGCTTTCTGCATAGAATGCAGGAATCTGTTGTATTTGTGTCTCCATGGGGAACTAATTAGAGTTTTCCAGCACAAAAGAAAATATCCCCTGCTTAAATGCATTCAAAACCATAAATTCCATTGATAATATCAAGAAAACACAAAGCAGAGCCTGTAGCCCCATTTTGGATAGAGTTAGCCATAACACAAGAGGATATTTCTGGTTTCATGCAGTCATATCCGAAAAAAGTGGTGTGGAACTGGTATGCACTGGACTCAGATAATCACACTCAAACTGGTTTTGGGGGAAAACAAACTCATTTTCTTGGTCATGTAGATTAAAAGTCATGTTTAGAAATATAAATATCATGTTTGTTTGCAGAAATTGCTCTAGCTTTCTGCCTAGAAAGCAGGAATGTATTGAGTTTCTGTCTCCATGTGGAAATAATGAGTGTTTTGCAGCACAAAAGAAAATATCCCCTGCTTAAATGCATTCCAAACCATAAAGTCCATGGATAATATCAAGAAACCACAAAGCAGAGCCTGTAGCAAGACCTGGGGTTGAGTTAACCATAACACAAGAGGATATTTCTGATTTGATCCAGTCATATCCGGACAAAGTGTTGTGGAGCTGGTATGCACTGGACTCAGATAATCACCGTCAAAGTGGTTTTGGAGTAAAGCAAACTCATTTTCTTGGTCACGTGGATAAAAGCCATGGTTACAAATATAAATATCATATTTGTTGGCAGCAATTGCTCGAGCTTTCTTCCTAGAAAACAGGAATGTTTTGAGTTCGTGTCTCCTTTGGAAGTAATCAGTGTTTCCCAGCACAAAAGAAAATATTTCCTGCTTACATTCATTCAAAACCATAAAGTCCATGGATAATATCAAGAAACCACAAACACAGAGTCTGTAGCAAGGTGGATTGAGTTAGCCATAACACAAGAGGATATTTCTGGTTTCATCCAGTCATATCCGGACAAAGTGTTTTCGCACTGGTATGCACTGGACTGAGATAATCACCGTCAAACAGGTTTTGGAGTAAACCAAACCCATTTTCTTGGTCAAGTGGATAAAAAGTCATGTTTCCAAATATAAATATCATGTTTGTTTGCAGGAATTGCTCTAGCGTTCTGCCTAGCAGACAAGAATGTGTCGAGTTTGTGTCTCCATGTGGAACTAATTAGTTTTTCCCAGCACAATAGAACATACTCCCTGCTTAAATGCATTCAAAACCATAAAGTCATTGTTAATATCAAGAAAACACAAAACAGGGCCTTTAGCAAGATCTAGGATTGAGTTAGTCACAACAGAAGAGGATACTTCTGGATTCATCCTGTCATATCCGGACAAACTGTTGTGGAACTGGTATGCACTAGAATCAGATGATCACCATCAAACAGGTTTTGGCGTAAACCACACCCATTTTCTGGGTCAAGTGGATAAAAAGTGATGTTTACAAATATAAATATCATGTTTGGTTGTAGCAATTGCTCTAGCTTTCTGCCTAGAAAACACGAATGTGTTGAGTTTGTGTCTCCATGTGGAAGGAATCAATGTTTCCCAGCACAAAAAAAATATTCCCTGCTTACATTCATTCAAAACCATAAAGTCCATGGATAATATCAAGAAAACACAAAACAGGGCCTGTAGCAAGAACTGGGATTGAGTTAGTCACAACACAAGAGGATATTTCTGGATTCATCCAGTCATATCCGGACAAAGTGTTGTGGAACTGGTATGTACTGGACTCAGATAATCACTCTCAAACTCCTTTTGGGGGAAAACAAACTCATTTTCTTGCTCAAGTGGATAAAATGTGATGTTTACAAATATAAATATCATGTTTGTTTGCAGCAATTGCTCTAGCTTTCTGACTAGAAAACAATAATATGTTGAGTTTGTGTCTCCATGTGGAACTAATTAGTGTTTCCCAGCACAAAAGAAAATATTCCCTGCTTAAATTCATTCAAAACCTTAAGTCCTTTGAGAATATCTAGAAACCACAAACAAAGAGTCTGTAGCAAGATATGGGATTGAGTTTTCACAACACAAGTGGATATTTCTGGATTCATCCAGTCATATCCGGACAAAGTGTGTAGAACTAGTATGCCATGGACTCTGATAATCACGGTCAAACTGGTTTTGGAGTAAAGCCAACGCATTTTCTTGTTCAAGTAGATAAAAAAGTGATGTTTCCAAATCATGTTTGTTTGCAGGAATTGCTCTAGCTTTCTGCCTAGAAAACACGAATGTGTTGAGTTTGTGTCTCCATGTGAAATTAATTAGTGTTTCCCAGCACAAAAGAAAATATTCCCTGCTTAAATGCATTCAAAACCATAAAGGCCATTGATTATATCAAGAAAACACAAAGCAGGGCCTTCAGCACTCCCTGGGATTGAGTTAGTCACAACACAAGCAGATATTTCTGGTTTCATCCAGTCATACCCGGAGAAAGTGTGTGGAACTGGTATGTACTGGACTCAGATAATCACTCTCAAACTCATTTTGGGGGAAAACAAACTCATTTTCTTGGTCAAGTGGATAAAAAGTCATGTTTACAAATATAAATATCATGTTTTTTGCATCAATTGCTCTAGCTTTCTGCATAGAATGCAGGAATCTCTTGTATTTGTGTCTCCATGGGGAACTAGTTAGAGTTTTCCAGCACAAAAGAAAATATCCCCTGCTTAAATGCATTCAAAACCATAAATTCCATTGATAATATCAAGAAAACACAAAGCAGAGCCTGTAGCCCCATTTTGGATAGAGTTAGCCATAACACAAGAGGATATTTCTGGTTTCATGCAGTCATATCCGAAAAAAGTGTTGTGGAACTGGTATGCACTGGACTCAGATAATCACCGTCAAACTGGTTTTGGGGGAAAACAAACTCATTTTCTTGGTCACGTAGATTAAAAGTCATGTTTAGAAATATAAATATCATGTTTGTTTGCAGAAATTGCTCTAGCTTTCTGCCTAGAAAGCAGGGATGTATTGAGTTTCTGTCTCCATGTGGAAATAATGAGTGTTTTGCAGCACAAAAGAAAATATCCCCTGCTTAAATGCATTCAAAACCATAAAGTCCATGGATAATATCAAGAAACCACAAAGCAGAGCCTGTAGCAAGACCTGGGGTTGAGTTAACCATAACACAAGAGGATATTTCTGATTTGATCCAGTCATATCCGGACAAAGTGTTGTGGAGCTGGTATGCACTGGACTCAGATAATCACCGTCAAAGTGGTTTTGGAGTAAAGCAAACTCATTTTCTTGGTCACGTGGATAAAAGCCATGGTTACAAATATAAATATCATATTTGTTTGCAGCAATTGCTCGAGCTTTCTTCCTAGAGAACAGGAATGTGTTGAGTTCGTGTCTCCATGTGGAAGTCATTAGTGTTTCCCAGCACAAAAGAAAATATTCCCTGCTTACATTCATTCAAAACCATAAAGTCCATGGATAATATCAAGAAAGCACAAACACAGAGTCTGTAGCAAGGTGGATTGAGTTAGCCATAACACAAGAGGATATTTCTGGTTTCATCCAGTCATATCCGGACAAAGTGTTGTCGAACTGGTATGCACTGGACTGAGATAATCACCATCAAACAGGTTTTGGAGTAAACCAAACCCATTTTCTTGGTCAAGTGGATAAAAAGTCATGTTTCCAAATATAAATATCATGTTTGTTTGCAGGAATTGCTCTAGCGTTCTGCCTAGCAGACAAGAATGTGTCGAGTTTGTGTCTCCATGTGGAACTAATTAGTTTTTCCCAGCACAATAGAACATACTCCCTGCTTAAATGCATTCAAAACCATAAAGTCATTGTTAATATCAAGAAAACACAAAACAGGGCCTGTAGCAAGATCTGAGATTGAGTTAGTCACAACACAAGAGGAAATTTCTGGATTCATCCAGTCATATCCGGACAAAGTGTGTAGAAATAGTATGCCATGGACTCTGATAATCACGGCCAAACTGGTTTTGGAGTAAAGCCGACGCATTTTCTTGTTCAAGTAGATAAAAAAGTGATGTTTCCAAATATAAAAATCATGTTTGTTTGTAGCAATTGCTCTAGCTTTCTGCCTAGAAAACAGGAATGTGTTGAGTTTTTGTCTCCATGTGAAATTAATTAGTGTTTCCCAGCACAAAAGAAAATATTCCCTGCTTAAATGCATTCAAAACCATAAAGGCCATTGATAATATCAAGAAAACACAAAGCAGGGCCTTCAGCACTCCCTGGGATTGAGTTAGTCGAAACACAAGCGGATATTTCTGGTTTCATCCAGTCATACCCGGACAAAGTGTTGTGGAGCTAGTATGCAATGGACTCAGATAATCACCGTCAAACTGGTTTTGGAGTAAACACAACTCATTTTCTTGTTCAAGTGGATAAAAAGTCATGTTTACAAATATAAATATCATGTTTTTTGCATCAATTGCTCTAGCTTTCTGCATAGAATGCAGGAATCTGTTGTATTTGTGTCTCCATGGGGAACTAGTTAGAGTTTTCCAGCACAAAAGAAAATATCCCCTGCATAAATGCATTCAAAACCATAAATTCCATGGATAATATCAAGAAAACACAAAGCAGAGCCTGTAGCCCCATTTTGGATAGAGTTAGCCATAACACAAGAGGATATTTCTGGTTTCATGCAGTCATATCCGAAAAAAGTGTTGTGGAACTGGTATGCACTGGACTCAGATAATCACACTCAAACTGGTTTTGGGGGAAACCAAACTCATTTTCTTGGTCACGTAGATTAAAAGTCATGTTTAGAAATATAAATATCATGTTTGTTTGCAGAAATTGCTCTAGCTTTCTGCCTAGAAAGCAGGAATGCATTGAGTTTCTGTCTCCATGTGGAAATAATGAGTGTTTTGCAGCACAAAAGAAAATATCCCCTGCTTAAATGCATTCAAAACCATAAAGTCCATGGATAATATCAAGAAACCACAAAGCAGAGCCTGTAGCAAGACCTGGGGTTGAGTTAACCATAACACAAGAGGATATTTCTGATTTCATCCAGTCATATCCGGACAAAGTGTTGTGGAGCTGGTATGCACTGGACTCAGATAATCACCGTCAAAGTGGTTTTGGAGTAAAGCAAACTCATTTTCTTGGTCACGTGGATAAAAGCCATGGTTACAAATATAAATATCATATTTGTTTGCAGCAATTGCTCGAGCTTTCTTCCTAGAAAACAGGAATGTTTTGAGTTCGTGTCTCCATGTGGAAGTAATCAATGTTTCCCAGCACAAAAGAAAATATTCCCTGCTTACATTCATTCAAAACCATAAAGTCCATGGATAATATCAAGAAAGCACAAACACAGAGTCTGTAGCAAGGTGGATTGAGTTAGCCATAACACAAGAGGATATTTCTGGTTTCATCCAGTCATATCCGGACAAAGTGTCGTCGAACTGGTATGCACTGGACTGAGATAATCACCGTCAAACAGGTTTTGGAGTAAACCAAACCCATTTTCTTGGTCAAGTGGATAAAAAGTCATGTTTCCAAATATAAATATCATGTTTGTTTGCAGGAATTGCTCTAGCGTTCTGCCTAGCAGACAAGAATGTGTCGAGTTTGTGTCTCCATGTGGAACTAATTAGTTTTTCCCAGCACAATAGAACATACTCCCTGCTTAAATGCATTCAAAACCATAAAGTCCGTGGATAATATCAAGAAAACACAAAACAGGGCCTTTAGCAAGATCTAGGATTGAGTTAGTCACAACAGAAGAGGATACTTCTGGATTCATCCTGTCATATCCGGACAAAGTGTTGTGGAACTTGTATGTACTGGACTCAGATAATCACTCTCAAACTCATTTTGGGGGAAAACAAACTCATTTTCTGGGTCAAGTGGATAAAAAGTGATGTTTACAAATATAAATATCATGTTTGGTTGCAGCAATTGCTCTAGCTTTCTGACTAGAATACATGACTATGTTGAGTTTGTGTCTCCATGTGGAACTAATTAGTGTTTCCCAGCACAAAAGAAAATATTCCCTGCTTAAATTCATTCAAAACCTTAAGTCCTTTGAGAATATCTAGAAACCACAAACAAAGAGTCTGTAGCAAGATATGGGATTGAGTTTTCACAACACAAGTGGATATTTCTGGATTCATCCAGTCATATCCGGACAAAGTGTGTAGAACTAGTATGCCATGGACTCTGATAATCACGGTCAAACTGGTTTTGGAGTAAAGCCAACGCATTTTCTTGTTCAAGTAGATAAAAAAGTGATGTTTCCAAATCATGTTTGTTTGCAGGAATTGCTCTAGCTTTCTGCCTAGAAAATAGGAATGTGTTGAGTTTGTGTCTCCATGTGAAATTAATTAGTGTTTTGCAGCACAAAAGAAAATATTCCCTGCTTAAATGCATTCAAAACCATAAAGGCCATTGATAATATCAAGAAAACACAAAGCAGGGCCTTCAGCACTCCCTGGGATTGAGTTAGTCACAACACAAGCAGATATTTCTGGTTTCATCCAGTCATACCCGGACAAAGTGTTGTGGAACTGATATGTACTGGACTCAGATAATCACTCTCAAACTCATTTTGGGGGAAAACAATCTCATTTTCTTGTTCAAGTGGATAAAAAGTCATATTTACAAATATAAATATCATGTTTTTTGCATCAATTGCTCTAGCTTTCTGCATAGAATGCAGGAATCTGTTGTATTTGTGTCTCCATGGGGAACTAGTTAGAGTTTTCCAGCACAAAAGAAAATATCCCCTGCTTAAATGCATTCAAAACCATAAATTCCATTGATAATATCAAGAAACCACAAAGCAGAGCCTGTAGCCCCATTTTGGATAGAGTTAGCCATAACACAAGAGGATATTTCTGGTTTCATGCAGTCATATCCGAAAAAAGTGTTGTGGAACTGGTATGCACTGGACTCAGATAATCACCGTCAAACTGGTTTTGGGGGAAAACAAACTCATTTTCTTGGTCACGTAGATTAAAAGTCATGTTTAGAAATATAAATATCATGTTTGTTTGCAGAAATTGCTCTAGCTTTCTGCCTAGAAAGCAGGAATGCATTGAGTTTCTGTCTCCATGTGGAAATAATGAGTGTTTTGCAGCACAAAAGAAAATATCCCCTGCTTAAATGCATTCAAAACCATAAAGTCCATGGATAATATCAAGAAACCACAAAGCAGAGCCTGTAGCAAGACCTGGGGTTGAGTTAACCATAACACAAGAGGATATTTCTGATTTGATCCAGTCATATCCGGACAAAGTGTTGTGGAGCTGGTATGCACTGGACTCAGATAATCACCGTCAAAGTGGTTTTGGAGTAAAGCAAACTCATTTTCTTGGTCACGTGGATAAAAGCCATGGTTACAAATATAAATATCATATTTGTTTGCAGCAATTGCTCGAGCTTTCTTCCTAGAAAACAGGAATGTTTTGAGTTCGTGTCTCCATGTGGAAGTCATTAGTGTTTCCCAGCACAAAAGAAAATATTCCCTGCTTACATTCATTCAAAACCATAAAGTCCATGGATAATATCAAGAAACCACAAACACAGAGTCTGTAGCAAGGTGGAATGAGTTAGCCATAACACAAGAGGATATTTCTGGTTTCATCCAGTCATATCCGGACAAAGTGTTTTCGCACTGGTATGCACTGGACTGAGATAATCACCGTCAAACAGGTTTTGGAGTAAACCAAACCCATTTTCTTGGTCAAGTGGATAAAAAGTCATGTTTCCAAATATAAATATCATGTTTGTTTGCAGGAATTGCTCTAGCGTTCTGCCTAGCAGACAAGAATGTGTCGAGTTTGTGTCTCCATGTGGAACTAATTAGTTTTTCCCAGCACAATAGAACATACTCCCTGCTTAAATGCATTCAAAACCATAAAGTCTTTGTTAATATCAAGAAAACCCAAAACAGGGCCTTTAGCAAGATCTAGGATTGAGTTAGTCACAACAGAAGTGGATATTTCTGGATTCATCCTGTCATATCCGGACAAACTGTTGTGGAACTGGTATGCACTAGAATCAGATAATCACTGTCAAACAGGTTTTGGCGTAAACCACACCCATTTTCTGGGTCAAGTGGATAAAAAGTGATGTTTACAAATATAAATATCATGTTTGGTTGTAGCAATTGCTCTAGCTTTCTGCCTAGAAAACACGAAATTGTTGAGTTTGTGTCTCCATGTGGAAGGAATCAGTGTTTCCCAGCACAAAAGAAAATATTCCCTGCTTACATTCATTCAAAACCATAAAGTCCATGGATAATATCAAGAAAACACAAAACAGGGCCTGTAGCAAGAACTGGGATTGAGTTAGTCACAACACAAGAGGATATTTCTGGATTCATCCAGTCATATCCGGACAAAGTGTTGTGGAACTGGTATGTACTGGACTCAGATAATCACTCTCAAACTCATTTTGGGGGAAAACAAACTCATTTTCTTGCTCAAGTGGATAAAATGTGATGTTTAAAAATATAAATATCATGTTTGTTTGCAGCAATTGCTCTAGCTTTCTGACTAGAAAACATGAATATGTTGAGTTTGTGTCTCCATGTGGAACTAATTAGTGTTTCCCAGCACAAAAGAAAATATTCCCTGCTTAAATGCATTCAAAACCATAAAGGCCATTGATAATATCAAGAAAACACAAAGCAGGGCCTTCAGCACTCCCTGGGATTGAGTTAGTCCAAACACAAGCGGATATTTCTGGTTTCATCCAGTCATACCCGGACAAAGTGTTGTGGAGCTAGTATGCAATGGACTCAGATAATCACCGTCAAACTGGTTTTGGAGTAAACGCAACTCATTTTCTTGTTCAAGTGGATAAAAAGTCATGTTTACAAATATAAATATCATGTTTTTTGCATCAATTGCTCTAGCTTTCTGCATAGAATGCAGGAATCTGTTGTATTTGTGTCTCCATGGGGAACTAATTAGAGTTTTCCAGCACAAAAGAAAATATCCCCTGCTTAAATGCATTCAAAACCATAAATTCCATTGATAATATCAAGAAAACACAAAGCAGAGCCTGTAGCCCCATTTTGGATAGAGTTAGCCATAACACAAGAGGATATTTCTGGTTTCATGCAGTCATATCCGAAAAAAGTGGTGTGGAACTGGTATGCACTGGACTCAGATAATCACACTCAAACTGGTTTTGGGGGAAAACAAACTCATTTTCTTGGTCATGTAGATTAAAAGTCATGTTTAGAAATATAAATATCATGTTTGTTTGCAGAAATTGCTCTAGCTTTCTGCCTAGAAAGCAGGAATGTATTGAGTTTCTGTCTCCATGTGGAAATAATGAGTGTTTTGCAGCACAAAAGAAAATATCCCCTGCTTAAATGCATTCCAAACCATAAAGTCCATGGATAATATCAAGAAACCACAAAGCAGAGCCTGTAGCAAGACCTGGGGTTGAGTTAACCATAACACAAGAGGATATTTCTGATTTGATCCAGTCATATCCGGACAAAGTGTTGTGGAGCTGGTATGCACTGGACTCAGATAATCACCGTCAAAGTGGTTTTGGAGTAAAGCAAACTCATTTTCTTGGTCACGTGGATAAAAGCCATGGTTACAAATATAAATATCATATTTGTTGGCAGCAATTGCTCGAGCTTTCTTCCTAGAAAACAGGAATGTTTTGAGTTCGTGTCTCCTTTGGAAGTAATCAGTGTTTCCCAGCACAAAAGAAAATATTTCCTGCTTACATTCATTCAAAACCATAAAGTCCATGGATAATATCAAGAAACCACAAACACAGAGTCTGTAGCAAGGTGGATTGAGTTAGCCATAACACAAGAGGATATTTCTGGTTTCATCCAGTCATATCCGGACAAAGTGTTTTCGCACTGGTATGCACTGGACTGAGATAATCACCGTCAAACAGGTTTTGGAGTAAACCAAACCCATTTTCTTGGTCAAGTGGATAAAAAGTCATGTTTCCAAATATAAATATCATGTTTGTTTGCAGGAATTGCTCTAGCGTTCTGCCTAGCAGACAAGAATGTGTCGAGTTTGTGTCTCCATGTGGAACTAATTAGTTTTTCCCAGCACAATAGAACATACTCCCTGCTTAAATGCATTCAAAACCATAAAGTCATTGTTAATATCAAGAAAACACAAAACAGGGCCTTTAGCAAGATCTAGGATTGAGTTAGTCACAACAGAAGAGGATACTTCTGGATTCATCCTGTCATATCCGGACAAACTGTTGTGGAACTGGTATGCACTAGAATCAGATGATCACCATCAAACAGGTTTTGGCGTAAACCACACCCATTTTCTGGGTCAAGTGGATAAAAAGTGATGTTTACAAATATAAATATCATGTTTGGTTGTAGCAATTGCTCTAGCTTTCTGCCTAGAAAACACGAATGTGTTGAGTTTGTGTCTCCATGTGGAAGGAATCAATGTTTCCCAGCACAAAAAAAATATTCCCTGCTTACATTCATTCAAAACCATAAAGTCCATGGATAATATCAAGAAAACACAAAACAGGGCCTGTAGCAAGAACTGGGATTGAGTTAGTCACAACACAAGAGGATATTTCTGGATTCATCCAGTCATATCCGGACAAAGTGTTGTGGAACTGGTATGTACTGGACTCAGATAATCACTCTCAAACTCCTTTTGGGGGAAAACAAACTCATTTTCTTGCTCAAGTGGATAAAATGTGATGTTTACAAATATAAATATCATGTTTGTTTGCAGCAATTGCTCTAGCTTTCTGACTAGAAAACAATAATATGTTGAGTTTGTGTCTCCATGTGGAACTAATTAGTGTTTCCCAGCACAAAAGAAAATATTCCCTGCTTAAATTCATTCAAAACCTTAAGTCCTTTGAGAATATCTAGAAACCACAAACAAAGAGTCTGTAGCAAGATATGGGATTGAGTTTTCACAACACAAGTGGATATTTCTGGATTCATCCAGTCATATCCGGACAAAGTGTGTAGAACTAGTATGCCATGGACTCTGATAATCACGGTCAAACTGGTTTTGGAGTAAAGCCAACGCATTTTCTTGTTCAAGTAGATAAAAAAGTGATGTTTCCAAATCATGTTTGTTTGCAGGAATTGCTCTAGCTTTCTGCCTAGAAAACACGAATGTGTTGAGTTTGTGTCTCCATGTGAAATTAATTAGTGTTTCCCAGCACAAAAGAAAATATTCCCTGCTTAAATGCATTCAAAACCATAAAGGCCATTGATTATATCAAGAAAACACAAAGCAGGGCCTTCAGCACTCCCTGGGATTGAGTTAGTCACAACACAAGCAGATATTTCTGGTTTCATCCAGTCATACCCGGAGAAAGTGTGTGGAACTGGTATGTACTGGACTCAGATAATCACTCTCAAACTCATTTTGGGGGAAAACAAACTCATTTTCTTGGTCAAGTGGATAAAAAGTCATGTTTACAAATATAAATATCATGTTTTTTGCATCAATTGCTCTAGCTTTCTGCATAGAATGCAGGAATCTCTTGTATTTGTGTCTCCATGGGGAACTAGTTAGAGTTTTCCAGCACAAAAGAAAATATCCCCTGCTTAAATGCATTCAAAACCATAAATTCCATTGATAATATCAAGAAAACACAAAGCAGAGCCTGTAGCCCCATTTTGGATAGAGTTAGCCATAACACAAGAGGATATTTCTGGTTTCATGCAGTCATATCCGAAAAAAGTGTTGTGGAACTGGTATGCACTGGACTCAGATAATCACCGTCAAACTGGTTTTGGGGGAAAACAAACTCATTTTCTTGGTCACGTAGATTAAAAGTCATGTTTAGAAATATAAATATCATGTTTGTTTGCAGAAATTGCTCTAGCTTTCTGCCTAGAAAGCAGGGATGTATTGAGTTTCTGTCTCCATGTGGAAATAATGAGTGTTTTGCAGCACAAAAGAAAATATCCCCTGCTTAAATGCATTCAAAACCATAAAGTCCATGGATAATATCAAGAAACCACAAAGCAGAGCCTGTAGCAAGACCTGGGGTTGAGTTAACCATAACACAAGAGGATATTTCTGATTTGATCCAGTCATATCCGGACAAAGTGTTGTGGAGCTGGTATGCACTGGACTCAGATAATCACCGTCAAAGTGGTTTTGGAGTAAAGCAAACTCATTTTCTTGGTCACGTGGATAAAAGCCATGGTTACAAATATAAATATCATATTTGTTTGCAGCAATTGCTCGAGCTTTCTTCCTAGAAAACAGGAATGTTTTGAGTTCGTGTCTCCATGTGGAAGTCATTAGTGTTTCCCAGCACAAAAGAAAATATTCCCTGCTTACATTCATTCAAAACCATAAAGTCCATGGATAATATCAAGAAAGCACAAACACAGAGTCTGTAGCAAGGTGGATTGAGTTAGCCATAACACAAGAGGATATTTCTGGTTTCATCCAGTCATATCCGGACAAAGTGTCGTCGAACTGGTATGCACTGGACTGAGATAATCACCGTCAAACAGGTTTTGGAGTAAACCAAACCCATTTTCTTGGTCAAGTGGATAAAAAGTCATGTTTCCAAATATAAATATCATGTTTGTTTGCAGGAATTGCTCTAGCGTTCTGCCTAGCAGACAAGAATGTGTCGAGTTTGTGTCTCCATGTGGAACTAATTAGTTTTTCCCAGCACAATAGAACATACTCCCTGCTTAAATGCATTCAAAACCATAAAGTCCGTGGATAATATCAAGAAAACACAAAACAGGGCCTTTAGCAAGATCTAGGATTGAGTTAGTCACAACAGAAGAGGATACTTCTGGATTTATCCTGTCATATCCGGACAAACTGTTGTGGAACTGGTATGCACTAGAATCAGATAATCACCGTCAAACAGGTTTTGGCGTAAACCACACCCATTTTCTGGGTCAAGTGGATAAAAAGTGATGTTTACAAATGTAAATATCATGTTTGGTTGTAGCAATTGCTCTAGCTTTCTGCCTAGAAAACACGAATGTGTTGAGTTTGTGTCTCCGTGTGGAAGGAATCAGTGTTTCCCAGCACAAAAGAAAATATTCCCTGCTTACATTCATTCAAAACCTTAAGTCCTTTGAGAATACCTAGAAACCACAAACAAAGAGTCTGTAGCAAGATATGGGATTGAGTTTTCACAACACAAGTGGATATTTCTGGATTCATCCAGTCATATCCGGACAAAGTGTGTAGAACTAGTGTGCCATGGACTCTGATAATCACGGTCAAACTGGTTTTGGAGTAAAGCCAACGAATTTTCTTGTTCAAGTAGATAAAAAAGTGATGTTTCCAAATCATGTTTGTTTGCAGGAATTGCTCTAGCTTTCTGCCTAGAAAACAGGAATGTGTTGAGTTTGTGTCTCCATGTGAAATTAATTAGTGTTTCCCAGCACAAAAGAAAATATTCCCTGCTTAAATGCATTCAAAACCATAAAGGCCATTGATAATATCAAGAAAACACAAAGCAGGGCCTTCAGCACTCCCTGGGATTGAGTTAGTCAAAACACAAGCGGATATTTCTGGTTTCATCCAGTCATTCCCGGACAAAGTGTTGTGGAGCTAGTATGCAATGGACTCAGATAATCACCGTCAAACTGGTTTTGGAGTAAACGCAACTCATTTTCTTGTTCAAGTGGATAAAAAGTCATGTTTACAAATATAAATATCATGTTTTTTGCATCAATTGCTCTAGCTTTCTGCATAGAATGCAGGAATCTGTTGTATTTGTGTCTCCATGGGGAACTAGTTAGAGTTTTCCAGCACAAAAGAAAATATCCCCTGCTTAAATGCATTCAAAACCATAAATTCCATTGATAATATCAAGAAAACACAAAGCAGAGCCTGTAGCCCCATTTTGGATAGAGTTAGCCATAACACAAGAGGATATTTCTGGTTTCATGCAGTCATATCCGAAAAAAGTGGTGTGGAACTGGTATGCACTGGACTCAGATAATCACAGTCAAACTGGTTTTGGGGGAAAGCAAACTCATTTTCTTGGTCATGTAGATTAAAAGTCATGTTTAGAAATATACATATCATGTTTGTTTGCAGAAATTGCTCTAGCTTTCTGCCTAGAAAGCAGGAATGTATTGAGTTTCTGTCTCCATGTGGAAATAATGAGTGTTTTGCAGCACAAAAGAAAATATCCCCTGCTTAAATGCATTCAAAACCATAAAGTCCATGGATAATATCAAGAAACCACAAAGCAGAGCCTGTAGCAAGACCTGGGGTTGAGTTAACCATAACACAAGAGGATATTTCTGATTTGATCCAGTCATATCCGGACAAAGTGTTGTGGAGCTGGTATGCACTGGACTCAGATAATCACCGTCAAAGTGGTTTTGGAGTAAAGCAAACTCATTTTCTTGGTCACGTGGATAAAAGCCATGGTTACAAATATAAATATCATATTTGTTTGCAGCAATTGCTCGAGCTTTCTTCCTAGAAAACAGGAATGTTTTGAGTTCGTGTCTCCATGTGGAAGTCATTAGTGTTTCCCAGCACAAAAGAAAATATTCCCTGCTTACATTCATTCAAAACCATAAAGTCCATGGATAATATCAAGAAACCACAAACACAGAGTCTGTAGCAAGGTGGATTGAGTTAGCCATAACACAAGAGGATATTTCTGGTTTCATCCAGTCATATCCGGACAAAGTGTCGTCAAACTGGTATGCACTGGACTGAGATAATCACCGTCAAACAGGTTTTGGAGTAAACCAAACCCATTTTCTTGGTCAAGTGGATAAAAAGTCATGTTTCCAAATATAAATATCATGTTTGTTGCAGGAATTGCTCTAGCGTTCTGCCTAGCAGACAAGAATGTGTCGAGTTTGTGTCTCCATGTGGAACTAATTAGTTTTTCCCAGCACAATAGAACATACTCCCTGCTTAAATGCATTCAAAACCATAAAGTCGTTGTTAATATCAAGAAAACACAAAACAGGGCCTTTAGCAAGATCTAGGATTGAGTTAGTCACAACAGAAGAGGATATTTCTGGATTCATCCTGTCATATCCGGACAAACTGTTGTGGAACTGGTATGCACTAGAATCAGATAATCACCGTCAAACAGGTTTTGGCGTAAACCACACCCATTTTCTGGGTCAAGTGGATAAAAAGTGATGTTTACAAATATAAATATCATGTTTGGTTGTAGCAATTGCTCTAGCTTTCTGCCTAGAAAACACGAATGTGTTGAGTTTGTGTCTCCATGTGGAAGGAATCAGTGTTTCCCAGCACAAAAGAAAATATTCCCTGCTTACATTCATTCAAAACCATAAAGTCCGTGGATAATATCAAGAAAACACAAAACAGGGCCTGTAGCAAGAACTGGGATTGAGTTAGTCACAACACAAGAGGATATTTCTGGATTCATCCAGTCATATCCGGACAAAGTGTTGTGGAACTGGTATGTACTGGACTCAGATAATCACTCTCAAACTCATTTTGGGGGAAAACAAACTCATTTTCTGGGTCAAGTGGATAAAAAGTGATGTTTACAAATATAAATATCATGTTTGTTTGCAGCAATTGCTCTAGCTTTCTGACTAGAAAACATGAATATGTTGAGTTTGTGTCTCCATGTGGAACTAATTAGTGTTTCCCAGCACAAAAGAAAATATTCCCTGCTTAAATTCATTCAAAACCTTAAGTCCTTTGAGAATATCTAGAAACCACAAACAAAGAGTCTGTAGCAAGATATGGGATTGAGTTTTCACAACACAAGTGGATATTTCTGGATTCATCCAGTCATATCCGGACAAAGTGTGTAGAACTAGTATGCCATGGACTCTGATAATCACGGTCAAACTGGTTTTGGAGTAAAGCCAACGCATTTTCTTGTTCAAGTAGATAAAAAAGTGATGTTTCCAAATCATGTTTGTTTGCAGGAATTGCTCTAGCTTTCTGCCTAGAAAATAGGAATGTGTTGAGTTTGTGTCTCCATGTGAAATTAATTAGTGTTTCCCAGCACAAAAGAAAATATTCCCTGCTTAAATGCATTCAAAACCATAAAGGCCATTGATTATATCAAGAAAACACAAAGCAGGGCCTTCAGCACACCCTGGGATTGAGTTAGTCACAACACAAGCAGATATTTCTGGTTTCATCCAGTCATACCCGGAGAAAGTGTGTGGAACTGGTATGTACTGGACTCAGATAATCACTCTCAAACTCATTTTGGGGGAAAACAAACTCATTTTCTTGTTCAAGTGGAGAAAAAGTCATGTTTACAAATATAAATATCATGTTTTTTGCATCAATTGCTCTAGCTTTCTGCATAGAATGCAGGAATCTGTTGTATTTGTGTCTCCATGGGGAACTAGTTAGAGTTTTCCAGCACAAAAGAAAATATCCCCTGCTTAAATGCATTCAAAACCATAAATTCCATTGATAATATCAAGAAAACACAAAGCAGAGCCTGTAGCCCCATTTTGGATAGAGTTAGCCATAACACAAGAGGATATTTCTGGTTTCATGCAGTCATATCCGAAAAAAGTGTTGTGGAACTGGTATGCAATGGACTCAGATAATCACAGTCAAACTGGTTTTGGGGGAAAACAAACTCATTTTCTTGGTCACGTAGATTAAAAGTCATGTTTAGAAATATAAATATCATGTTTGTTTGCAGAAATTGCTCTAGCTTTCTGCCTAGAAAGCAGGGATGTATTGAGTTTCTGTCTCCATGTGGAAATAATGAGTGTTTTGCAGCACAAAGAAAATATCCCCGCTTAAATGCATTCAAAACCATAAAGTCCATGGATAATATCAAGAAACCACAAAGCAGAGCCTGTAGCAAGACCTGGGGTTGAGTTAACCATAACACAAGAGGATATTTCTGATTTGATCCAGTCATATCCGGACAAAGTGTTGTGGAGCTGGTATGCACTGGACTCAGATAATCACCGTCAAAGTGGTTTTGGAGTAAAGCAAACTCATTTTCTTGGTCACGTGGATAAAAGCCATGGTTACAAATATAAATATCATATTTGTTGGCAGCAATTGCTCGAGCTTTCTTCCTAGAAAACAGGAATGTTTTGAGTTCGTGTCTCCTTTGGAAGTCATTAGTGTTTCCCAGCACAAAAGAAAATATTCCCTGCTTACATTCATTCAAAACCATAAAGTCCATGGATAATATCAAGAAACCACAAACACAGAGTCTGTAGCAAGGTGGATTGAGTTAGCCATAACACAAGAGGATATTTCTGGTTTCATCCAGTCATATCCGGACAAAGTGTTGTTGAACTGGTATGCACTGGACTGAGATAATCACCGTCAAACAGGTTTTGGAGTAAACCAAACCCATTTTCTTGGTCAAGTGGATAAAAAGTCATGTTTCCAAATATAAATATCATGTTTGTTTGCAGGAATTGCTCTAGCGTTCTGCCTAGCAGACAAGAATGTGTCGAGTTTGTGTCTCCATGTGGAACTAATTAGTTTTTCCCAGCACAATAGAACATACTCCCTGCTTAAATGCATTCAAAACCATAAAGTCGTTGTTAATATCAAGAAAACACAAAACAGGGCCTTTAGCAAGATCTAGGATTGAGTTAGTCACAACAGAAGAGGATATTTCTGGATTCATCCTGTCATATCCGGACAAACTGTTGTGGAACTGGTATGCACTAGAATCAGATAATCACCGTCAAACAGGTTTTGGCGTAAACCACACCCATTTTCTGGGTCAAGTGGATAAAAAGTGATGTTTACAAATATAAATATCATGTTTGGTTGTAGCAATTGCTCTAGCTTTCTGCCTAGAAAACACGAATGTGTTGAGTTTGTGTCTCCATGTGGAAGGAATCAGTGTTTCCCAGCACAAAAGAAAATATTCCCTGCTTACATTCATTCAAAACCATAAAGTCCGTGGATAATATCAAGAAAACACAAAACAGGGCCTGTAGCAAGAACTGGGATTGAGTTAGTCACAACACAAGAGGATATTTCTGGATTCATCCAGTCATATCTGGACAAAGTGTTGTGGAACTGGTATGTACTGGACTCAGATAATCACTCTCAAACTCATTTTGGGGGAAAACAAACTCATTTTCTGGGTCAAGTGGATAAAAAGTGATGTTTACAAATATAAATATCATGTTTGTTTGCAGCAATTGCTCTAGCTTTCTGACTAGAAAACATGAATATGTTGAGTTTGTGTCTCCATGTGGAACTAATTAGTGTTTCCCAGCACAAAAGAAAATATTCCCTGCTTAAATTCATTCAAAACCTTAAGTCCTTTGAGAATATCTAGAAACCACAAACAAAGAGTCTGTAGCAAGATATGGGATTGAGTTTTCACAACACAAGTGGATATTTCTGGATTCATCCAGTCATATCCGGACAAAGTGTGTAGAACTAGTATGCCATGGACTCTGATAATCACGGTCAAACTGGTTTTGCAGTAAAGCCAACGCATTTTCTTGTTCAAGTAGATAAAAAAGTGATGTTTCCAAATCATGTTTGTTTGCAGGAATTGCTCTAGCTTTCTGCCTAGAAAATAGGAATGTGTTGAGTTTGTGTCTCCATGTGAAATTAATTAGTGTTTCCCAGCACAAAAGAAAATATTCCCTGCTTAAATGCATTCAAAACCATAAAGGCCATTGATTATATCAAGAAAACACAAAGCAGGGCCTTCAGCACTCCCTGGGATTGAGTTAGTCACAACACAAGCAGATATTTCTGGTTTCATCCAGTCATACCCGGAGAAAGTGTGTGGAACTGGTATGTACTGGACTCAGATAATCACTCTCAAACTCATTTTGGGGGAAAACAAACTCATTTTCTTGGTCAAGTGGATAAAAAGTCATGTTTACAAATATAAATATCATGTTTTTTGCATCAATTGCTCTAGCTTTCTGCATAGAATGCAGGAATCTCTTGTATTTGTGTCTCCATGGGGAACTAGTTAGAGTTTTCCAGCACAAAAGAAAATATCCCCTGCTTAAATGCATTCAAAACCATAAATTCCATTGATAATATCAAGAAAACACAAAGCAGAGCCTGTAGCCCCATTTTGGATAGAGTTAGCCATAACACAAGAGGATATTTCTGGTTTCATGCAGTCATATCCGAAAAAAGTGTTGTGGAACTGGTATGCACTGGACTCAGATAATCACCGTCAAACTGGTTTTGGGGGAAAACAAACTCATTTTCTTGGTCACGTAGATTAAAAGTCATGTTTAGAAATATAAATATCATGTTTGTTTGCAGAAATTGCTCTAGCTTTCTGCCTAGAAAGCAGGGATGTATTGAGTTTCTGTCTCCATGTGGAAATAATGAGTGTTTTGCAGCACAAAAGAAAATATCCCCTGCTTAAATGCATTCAAAACCATAAAGTCCATGGATAATATCAAGAAACCACAAAGCAGAGCCTGTAGCAAGACCTGGGGTTGAGTTAACCATAACACAAGAGGATATTTCTGATTTGATCCAGTCATATCCGGACAAAGTGTTGTGGAGCTGGTATGCACTGGACTCAGATAATCACCGTCAAAGTGGTTTTGGAGTAAAGCAAACTCATTTTCTTGGTCACGTGGATAAAAGCCATGGTTACAAATATAAATATCATGTTTTTTGCATCAATTGCTCGAGCTTTCTGCATAGAATGCAGGAATCTGTTGTATTTGTGTCTCCATGGGGAACTAATTAGAGTTTTCCAGCACAAAAGAAAATATCCCCTGCTTAAATGCATTCAAAACCATAAATTCCATTGATAATATCAAGAAAACACAAAGCAGAGCCTGTAGCCCCATTTTGGATAGAGTTAGCCATAACACAAGAGGATATTTCTGGTTTCATGCAGTCATATCCGAAAAAAGTGGTGTGGAACTGGTATGCACTGGACTCAGATAATCACACTCAAACTGGTTTTGGGGGAAAACAAACTCATTTTCTTGGTCATGTAGATTAAAAGTCATGTTTAGAAATATAAATATCATGTTTGTTTGCAGAAATTGCTCTAGCTTTCTGCCTAGAAAGCAGGAATGTATTGAGTTTCTGTCTCCATGTGGAAATAATGAGTGTTTTGCAGCACAAAAGAAAATATCCCCTGCTTAAATGCATTCCAAACCATAAAGTCCATGGATAATATCAAGAAACCACAAAGCAGAGCCTGTAGCAAGACCTGGGGTTGAGTTAACCATAACACAAGAGGATATTTCTGATTTGATCCAGTCATATCCGGACAAAGTGTTGTGGAGCTGGTATGCACTGGACTCAGATAATCACCGTCAAAGTGGTTTTGGAGTAAAGCAAACTCATTTTCTTGGTCACGTGGATAAAAGCCATGGTTACAAATATAAATATCATATTTGTTGGCAGCAATTGCTCGAGCTTTCTTCCTAGAAAACAGGAATGTTTTGAGTTCGTGTCTCCTTTGGAAGTAATCAGTGTTTCCCAGCACAAAAGAAAATATTTCCTGCTTACATTCATTCAAAACCATAAAGTCCATGGATAATATCAAGAAACCACAAACACAGAGTCTGTAGCAAGGTGGATTGAGTTAGCCATAACACAAGAGGATATTTCTGGTTTCATCCAGTCATATCCGGACAAAGTGTTTTCGCACTGGTATGCACTGGACTGAGATAATCACCGTCAAACAGGTTTTGGAGTAAACCAAACCCATTTTCTTGGTCAAGTGGATAAAAAGTCATGTTTCCAAATATAAATATCATGTTTGTTTGCAGGAATTGCTCTAGCGTTCTGCCTAGCAGACAAGAATGTGTCGAGTTTGTGTCTCCATGTGGAACTAATTAGTTTTTCCCAGCACAATAGAACATACTCCCTGCTTAAATGCATTCAAAACCATAAAGTCATTGTTAATATCAAGAAAACACAAAACAGGGCCTTTAGCAAGATCTAGGATTGAGTTAGTCACAACAGAAGAGGATACTTCTGGATTCATCCTGTCATATCCGGACAAACTGTTGTGGAACTGGTATGCACTAGAATCAGATGATCACCATCAAACAGGTTTTGGCGTAAACCACACCCATTTTCTGGGTCAAGTGGATAAAAAGTGATGTTTACAAATATAAATATCATGTTTGGTTGTAGCAATTGCTCTAGCTTTCTGCCTAGAAAACACGAATGTGTTGAGTTTGTGTCTCCATGTGGAAGGAATCAATGTTTCCCAGCACAAAAAAAATATTCCCTGCTTACATTCATTCAAAACCATAAAGTCCATGGATAATATCAAGAAAACACAAAACAGGGCCTGTAGCAAGAACTGGGATTGAGTTAGTCACAACACAAGAGGATATTTCTGGATTCATCCAGTCATATCCGGACAAAGTGTTGTGGAACTGGTATGTACTGGACTCAGATAATCACTCTCAAACTCCTTTTGGGGGAAAACAAACTCATTTTCTTGCTCAAGTGGATAAAATGTGATGTTTACAAATATAAATATCATGTTTGTTTGCAGCAATTGCTCTAGCTTTCTGACTAGAAAACAATAATATGTTGAGTTTGTGTCTCCATGTGGAACTAATTAGTGTTTCCCAGCACAAAAGAAAATATTCCCTGCTTAAATTCATTCAAAACCTTAAGTCCTTTGAGAATATCTAGAAACCACAAACAAAGAGTCTGTAGCAAGATATGGGATTGAGTTTTCACAACACAAGTGGATATTTCTGGATTCATCCAGTCATATCCGGACAAAGTGTGTAGAACTAGTATGCCATGGACTCTGATAATCACGGTCAAACTGGTTTTGGAGTAAAGCCAACGCATTTTCTTGTTCAAGTAGATAAAAAAGTGATGTTTCCAAATCATGTTTGTTTGCAGGAATTGCTCTAGCTTTCTGCCTAGAAAACACGAATGTGTTGAGTTTGTGTCTCCATGTGAAATTAATTAGTGTTTCCCAGCACAAAAGAAAATATTCCCTGCTTAAATGCATTCAAAACCATAAAGGCCATTGATTATATCAAGAAAACACAAAGCAGGGCCTTCAGCACTCCCTGGGATTGAGTTAGTCACAACACAAGCAGATATTTCTGGTTTCATCCAGTCATACCCGGAGAAAGTGTGTGGAACTGGTATGTACTGGACTCAGATAATCACTCTCAAACTCATTTTGGGGGAAAACAAACTCATTTTCTTGGTCAAGTGGATAAAAAGTCATGTTTACAAATATAAATATCATGTTTTTTGCATCAATTGCTCTAGCTTTCTGCATAGAATGCAGGAATCTCTTGTATTTGTGTCTCCATGGGGAACTAGTTAGAGTTTTCCAGCACAAAAGAAAATATCCCCTGCTTAAATGCATTCAAAACCATAAATTCCATTGATAATATCAAGAAAACACAAAGCAGAGCCTGTAGCCCCATTTTGGATAGAGTTAGCCATAACACAAGAGGATATTTCTGGTTTCATGCAGTCATATCCGAAAAAAGTGTTGTGGAACTGGTATGCACTGGACTCAGATAATCACCGTCAAACTGGTTTTGGGGGAAAACAAACTCATTTTCTTGGTCACGTAGATTAAAAGTCATGTTTAGAAATATAAATATCATGTTTGTTTGCAGAAATTGCTCTAGCTTTCTGCCTAGAAAGCAGGGATGTATTGAGTTTCTGTCTCCATGTGGAAATAATGAGTGTTTTGCAGCACAAAAGAAAATATCCCCTGCTTAAATGCATTCAAAACCATAAAGTCCATGGATAATATCAAGAAACCACAAAGCAGAGCCTGTAGCAAGACCTGGGGTTGAGTTAACCATAACACAAGAGGATATTTCTGATTTGATCCAGTCATATCCGGACAAAGTGTTGTGGAGCTGGTATGCACTGGACTCAGATAATCACCGTCAAAGTGGTTTTGGAGTAAAGCAAACTCATTTTCTTGGTCACGTGGATAAAAGCCATGGTTACAAATATAAATATCATATTTGTTTGCAGCAATTGCTCGAGCTTTCTTCCTAGAAAACAGGAATGTTTTGAGTTCGTGTCTCCATGTGGAAGTCATTAGTGTTTCCCAGCACAAAAGAAAATATTCCCTGCTTACATTCATTCAAAACCATAAAGTCCATGGATAATATCAAGAAAGCACAAACACAGAGTCTGTAGCAAGGTGGATTGAGTTAGCCATAACACAAGAGGATATTTCTGGTTTCATCCAGTCATATCCGGACAAAGTGTCGTCGAACTGGTATGCACTGGACTGAGATAATCACCGTCAAACAGGTTTTGGAGTAAACCAAACCCATTTTCTTGGTCAAGTGGATAAAAAGTCATGTTTCCAAATATAAATATCATGTTTGTTTGCAGGAATTGCTCTAGCGTTCTGCCTAGCAGACAAGAATGTGTCGAGTTTGTGTCTCCATGTGGAACTAATTAGTTTTTCCCAGCACAATAGAACATACTCCCTGCTTAAATGCATTCAAAACCATAAAGTCCGTGGATAATATCAAGAAAACACAAAACAGGGCCTGTAGCAAGAACTGGGATTGAGTTAGTCACAACACAAGAGGATATTTCTGGATTCATCCAGTCATATCCGGACAAAGTGTTGTGGAACTGGTATGTACTGGACTCAGATAATCACTCTCAAACTCCTTTTGGGGGAAAACAAACTCATTTTCTTGCTCAAGTGGATAAAATGTGATGTTTACAAATATAAATATCATGTTTGTTTGCAGCAATTGCTCTAGCTTTCTGACTAGAAAACAATAATATGTTGAGTTTGTGTCTCCATGTGGAACTAATTAGTGTTTCCCAGCACAAAAGAAAATATTCCCTGCTTAAATTCATTCAAAACCTTAAGTCCTTTGAGAATATCTAGAAACCACAAACAAAGAGTCTGTAGCAAGATATGGGATTGAGTTTTCACAACACAAGTGGATATTTCTGGATTCATCCAGTCATATCCGGACAAAGTGTGTAGAACTAGTATGCCATGGACTCTGATAATCACGGTCAAACTGGTTTTGGAGTAAAGCCAACGCATTTTCTTGTTCAAGTAGATAAAAAAGTGATGTTTCCAAATCATGTTTGTTTGCAGGAATTGCTCTAGCTTTCTGCCTAGAAAACACGAATGTGTTGAGTTTGTGTCTCCATGTGAAATTAATTAGTGTTTCCCAGCACAAAAGAAAATATTCCCTGCTTAAATGCATTCAAAACCATAAAGGCCATTGATTATATCAAGAAAACACAAAGCAGGGCCTTCAGCACTCCCTGGGATTGAGTTAGTCACAACACAAGCAGATATTTCTGGTTTCATCCAGTCATACCCGGAGAAAGTGTGTGGAACTGGTATGTACTGGACTCAGATAATCACTCTCAAACTCATTTTGGGGGAAAACAAACTCATTTTCTTGGTCAAGTGGATAAAAAGTCATGTTTACAAATATAAATATCATGTTTTTTGCATCAATTGCTCTAGCTTTCTGCATAGAATGCAGGAATCTCTTGTATTTGTGTCTCCATGGGGAACTAGTTAGAGTTTTCCAGCACAAAAGAAAATATCCCCTGCTTAAATGCATTCAAAACCATAAATTCCATTGATAATATCAAGAAAACACAAAGCAGAGCCTGTAGCCCCATTTTGGATAGAGTTAGCCATAACACAAGAGGATATTTCTGGTTTCATGCAGTCATATCCGAAAAAAGTGTTGTGGAACTGGTATGCACTGGACTCAGATAATCACCGTCAAACTGGTTTTGGGGGAAAACAAACTCATTTTCTTGGTCACGTAGATTAAAAGTCATGTTTAGAAATATAAATATCATGTTTGTTTGCAGAAATTGCTCTAGCTTTCTGCCTAGAAAGCAGGGATGTATTGAGTTTCTGTCTCCATGTGGAAATAATGAGTGTTTTGCAGCACAAAAGAAAATATCCCCTGCTTAAATGCATTCAAAACCATAAAGTCCATGGATAATATCAAGAAACCACAAAGCAGAGCCTGTAGCAAGACCTGGGGTTGAGTTAACCATAACACAAGAGGATATTTCTGATTTGATCCAGTCATATCCGGACAAAGTGTTGTGGAGCTGGTATGCACTGGACTCAGATAATCACCGTCAAAGTGGTTTTGGAGTAAAGCAAACTCATTTTCTTGGTCACGTGGATAAAAGCCATGGTTACAAATATAAATATCATATTTGTTTGCAGCAATTGCTCGAGCTTTCTTCCTAGAAAACAGGAATGTTTTGAGTTCGTGTCTCCATGTGGAAGTCATTAGTGTTTCCCAGCACAAAAGAAAATATTCCCTGCTTACATTCATTCAAAACCATAAAGTCCATGGATAATATCAAGAAAGCACAAACACAGAGTCTGTAGCAAGGTGGATTGAGTTAGCCATAACACAAGAGGATATTTCTGGTTTCATCCAGTCATATCCGGACAAAGTGTCGTCGAACTGGTATGCACTGGACTGAGATAATCACCGTCAAACAGGTTTTGGAGTAAACCAAACCCATTTTCTTGGTCAAGTGGATAAAAAGTCATGTTTCCAAATATAAATATCATGTTTGTTTGCAGGAATTGCTCTAGCGTTCTGCCTAGCAGACAAGAATGTGTCGAGTTTGTGTCTCCATGTGGAACTAATTAGTTTTTCCCAGCACAATAGAACATACTCCCTGCTTAAATGCATTCAAAACCATAAAGTCCGTGGATAATATCAAGAAAACACAAAACAGGGCCTTTAGCAAGATCTAGGATTGAGTTAGTCACAACAGAAGAGGATACTTCTGGATTTATCCTGTCATATCCGGACAAACTGTTGTGGAACTGGTATGCACTAGAATCAGATAATCACCGTCAAACAGGTTTTGGCGTAAACCACACCCATTTTCTGGGTCAAGTGGATAAAAAGTGATGTTTACAAATGTAAATATCATGTTTGGTTGTAGCAATTGCTCTAGCTTTCTGCCTAGAAAACACGAATGTGTTGAGTTTGTGTCTCCGTGTGGAAGGAATCAGTGTTTCCCAGCACAAAAGAAAATATTCCCTGCTTACATTCATTCAAAACCTTAAGTCCTTTGAGAATACCTAGAAACCACAAACAAAGAGTCTGTAGCAAGATATGGGATTGAGTTTTCACAACACAAGTGGATATTTCTGGATTCATCCAGTCATATCCGGACAAAGTGTGTAGAACTAGTGTGCCATGGACTCTGATAATCACGGTCAAACTGGTTTTGGAGTAAAGCCAACGAATTTTCTTGTTCAAGTAGATAAAAAAGTGATGTTTCCAAATCATGTTTGTTTGCAGGAATTGCTCTAGCTTTCTGCCTAGAAAACAGGAATGTGTTGAGTTTGTGTCTCCATGTGAAATTAATTAGTGTTTCCCAGCACAAAAGAAAATATTCCCTGCTTAAATGCATTCAAAACCATAAAGGCCATTGATAATATCAAGAAAACACAAAGCAGGGCCTTCAGCACTCCCTGGGATTGAGTTAGTCAAAACACAAGCGGATATTTCTGGTTTCATCCAGTCATACCCGGACAAAGTGTTGTGGAGCTAGTATGCAATGGACTCAGATAATCACCGTCAAACTGGTTTTGGAGTAAACGCAACTCATTTTCTTGTTCAAGTGGATAAAAAGTCATGTTTACAAATATAAATA
Organism: Lepus europaeus; assembly: GCF_033115175.1. NCBI lineage: Eukaryota > Metazoa > Chordata > Mammalia > Lagomorpha > Leporidae > Lepus > Lepus europaeus. The sequence continues at coordinate 3,648,777 of NW_026909213.1, read as the reverse complement.
TCATGTTTTTTGCATCAATTGCTCTAGCTTTCTGCATAGAATGCAGGAATCTGTTGTATTTGTGTCTCCATGGGGAACTAGTTAGAGTTTTCCAGCACAAAAGAAAATATCCCCTGCTTAAATGCATTCAAAACCATAAATTCCATTGATAATATCAAGAAAACACAAAGCAGAGCCTGTAGCCCCATTTTGGATAGAGTTAGCCATAACACAAGAGGATATTTCTGGTTTCATGCAGTCATATCCGAAAAAAGTGGTGTGGAACTGGTATGCACTGGACTCAGATAATCACAGTCAAACTGGTTTTGGGGGAAAACAAACTCATTTTCTTGGTCATGTAGATTAAAAGTCATGTTTAGAAATATACATATCATGTTTGTTTGCAGAAATTGCTCTAGCTTTCTGCCTAGAAAGCAGGAATGTATTGAGTTTCTGTCTCCATGTGGAAATAATGAGTGTTTTGCAGCACAAAAGAAAATATCCCCTGCTTAAATGCATTCAAAACCATAAAGTCCATGGATAATATCAAGAAACCACAAAGCAGAGCCTGTAGCAAGACCTGGGGTTGAGTTAACCATAACACAAGAGGATATTTCTGATTTGATCCAGTCATATCCGGACAAAGTGTTGTGGAGCTGGTATGCACTGGACTCAGATAATCACCGTCAAAGTGGTTTTGGAGTAAAGCAAACTCATTTTCTTGGTCACGTGGATAAAAGCCATGGTTACAAATATAAATATCATATTTGTTTGCAGCAATTGCTCGAGCTTTCTTCCTAGAAAACAGGAATGTTTTGAGTTCGTGTCTCCATGTGGAAGTCATTAGTGTTTCCCAGCACAAAAGAAAATATTCCCTGCTTACATTCATTCAAAACCATAAAGTCCATGGATAATATCAAGAAACCACAAACACAGAGTCTGTAGCAAGGTGGATTGAGTTAGCCATAACACAAGAGGATATTTCTGGTTTCATCCAGTCATATCCGGACAAAGTGTCGTCAAACTGGTATGCACTGGACTGAGATAATCACCGTCAAACAGGTTTTGGAGTAAACCAAACCCATTTTCTTGGTCAAGTGGATAAAAAGTCATGTTTCCAAATATAAATATCATGTTTGTTGCAGGAATTGCTCTAGCGTTCTGCCTAGCAGACAAGAATGTGTCGAGTTTGTGTCTCCATGTGGAACTAATTAGTTTTTCCCAGCACAATAGAACATACTCCCTGCTTAAATGCATTCAAAACCATAAAGTCGTTGTTAATATCAAGAAAACACAAAACAGGGCCTTTAGCAAGATCTAGGATTGAGTTAGTCACAACAGAAGAGGATATTTCTGGATTCATCCTGTCATATCCGGACAAACTGTTGTGGAACTGGTATGCACTAGAATCAGATAATCACCGTCAAACAGGTTTTGGCGTAAACCACACCCATTTTCTGGGTCAAGTGGATAAAAAGTGATGTTTACAAATATAAATATCATGTTTGGTTGTAGCAATTGCTCTAGCTTTCTGCCTAGAAAACACGAATGTGTTGAGTTTGTGTCTCCATGTGGAAGGAATCAGTGTTTCCCAGCACAAAAGAAAATATTCCCTGCTTACATTCATTCAAAACCATAAAGTCCGTGGATAATATCAAGAAAACACAAAACAGGGCCTGTAGCAAGAACTGGGATTGAGTTAGTCACAACACAAGAGGATATTTCTGGATTCATCCAGTCATATCCGGACAAAGTGTTGTGGAACTGGTATGTACTGGACTCAGATAATCACTCTCAAACTCATTTTGGGGGAAAACAAACTCATTTTCTGGGTCAAGTGGATAAAAAGTGATGTTTACAAATATAAATATCATGTTTGTTTGCAGCAATTGCTCTAGCTTTCTGACTAGAAAACATGAATATGTTGAGTTTGTGTCTCCATGTGGAACTAATTAGTGTTTCCCAGCACAAAAGAAAATATTCCCTGCTTAAATTCATTCAAAACCTTAAGTCCTTTGAGAATATCTAGAAACCACAAACAAAGAGTCTGTAGCAAGATATGGGATTGAGTTTTCACAACACAAGTGGATATTTCTGGATTCATCCAGTCATATCCGGACAAAGTGTGTAGAACTAGTATGCCATGGACTCTGATAATCACGGTCAAACTGGTTTTGGAGTAAAGCCAACGCATTTTCTTGTTCAAGTAGATAAAAAAGTGATGTTTCCAAATCATGTTTGTTTGCAGGAATTGCTCTAGCTTTCTGCCTAGAAAATAGGAATGTGTTGAGTTTGTGTCTCCATGTGAAATTAATTAGTGTTTCCCAGCACAAAAGAAAATATTCCCTGCTTAAATGCATTCAAAACCATAAAGGCCATTGATTATATCAAGAAAACACAAAGCAGGGCCTTCAGCACACCCTGGGATTGAGTTAGTCACAACACAAGCAGATATTTCTGGTTTCATCCAGTCATACCCAGAGAAAGTGTGTGGAACTGGTATGTACTGGACTCAGATAATCACTCTCAAACTCATTTTGGGGGAAAACAAACTCATTTTCTTGTTCAAGTGGAGAAAAAGTCATGTTTACAAATATAAATATCATGTTTTTTGCATCAATTGCTCTAGCTTTCTGCATAGAATGCAGGAATCTGTTGTATTTGTGTCTCCATGGGGAACTAGTTAGAGTTTTCCAGCACAAAAGAAAATATCCCCTGCTTAAATGCATTCAAAACCATAAATTCCATTGATAATATCAAGAAAACACAAAGCAGAGCCTGTAGCCCCATTTTGGATAGAGTTAGCCATAACACAAGAGGATATTTCTGGTTTCATGCAGTCATATCCGAAAAAAGTGTTGTGGAACTGGTATGCAATGGACTCAGATAATCACAGTCAAACTGGTTTTGGGGGAAAACAAACTCATTTTCTTGGTCACGTAGATTAAAAGTCATGTTTAGAAATATAAATATCATGTTTGTTTGCAGAAATTGCTCTAGCTTTCTGCCTAGAAAGCAGGGATGTATTGAGTTTCTGTCTCCATGTGGAAATAATGAGTGTTTTGCAGCACAAAGAAAATATCCCCGCTTAAATGCATTCAAAACCATAAAGTCCATGGATAATATCAAGAAACCACAAAGCAGAGCCTGTAGCAAGACCTGGGGTTGAGTTAACCATAACACAAGAGGATATTTCTGATTTGATCCAGTCATATCCGGACAAAGTGTTGTGGAGCTGGTATGCACTGGACTCAGATAATCACCGTCAAAGTGGTTTTGGAGTAAAGCAAACTCATTTTCTTGGTCACGTGGATAAAAGCCATGGTTACAAATATAAATATCATATTTGTTGGCAGCAATTGCTCGAGCTTTCTTCCTAGAAAACAGGAATGTTTTGAGTTCGTGTCTCCTTTGGAAGTCATTAGTGTTTCCCAGCACAAAAGAAAATATTCCCTGCTTACATTCATTCAAAACCATAAAGTCCATGGATAATATCAAGAAACCACAAACACAGAGTCTGTAGCAAGGTGGATTGAGTTAGCCATAACACAAGAGGATATTTCTGGTTTCATCCAGTCATATCCGGACAAAGTGTTGTTGAACTGGTATGCACTGGACTGAGATAATCACCGTCAAACAGGTTTTGGAGTAAACCAAACCCATTTTCTTGGTCAAGTGGATAAAAAGTCATGTTTCCAAATATAAATATCATGTTTGTTTGCAGGAATTGCTCTAGCGTTCTGCCTAGCAGACAAGAATGTGTCGAGTTTGTGTCTCCATGTGGAACTAATTAGTTTTTCCCAGCACAATAGAACATACTCCCTGCTTAAATGCATTCAAAACCATAAAGTCGTTGTTAATATCAAGAAAACACAAAACAGGGCCTTTAGCAAGATCTAGGATTGAGTTAGTCACAACAGAAGAGGATATTTCTGGATTCATCCTGTCATATCCGGACAAACTGTTGTGGAACTGGTATGCACTAGAATCAGATAATCACCGTCAAACAGGTTTTGGCGTAAACCACACCCATTTTCTGGGTCAAGTGGATAAAAAGTGATGTTTACAAATATAAATATCATGTTTGGTTGTAGCAATTGCTCTAGCTTTCTGCCTAGAAAACACGAATGTGTTGAGTTTGTGTCTCCATGTGGAAGGAATCAGTGTTTCCCAGCACAAAAGAAAATATTCCCTGCTTACATTCATTCAAAACCATAAAGTCCGTGGATAATATCAAGAAAACACAAAACAGGGCCTGTAGCAAGAACTGGGATTGAGTTAGTCACAACACAAGAGGATATTTCTGGATTCATCCAGTCATATCTGGACAAAGTGTTGTGGAACTGGTATGTACTGGACTCAGATAATCACTCTCAAACTCATTTTGGGGGAAAACAAACTCATTTTCTGGGTCAAGTGGATAAAAAGTGATGTTTACAAATATAAATATCATGTTTGTTTGCAGCAATTGCTCTAGCTTTCTGACTAGAAAACATGAATATGTTGAGTTTGTGTCTCCATGTGGAACTAATTAGTGTTTCCCAGCACAAAAGAAAATATTCCCTGCTTAAATTCATTCAAAACCTTAAGTCCTTTGAGAATATCTAGAAACCACAAACAAAGAGTCTGTAGCAAGATATGGGATTGAGTTTTCACAACACAAGTGGATATTTCTGGATTCATCCAGTCATATCCGGACAAAGTGTGTAGAACTAGTATGCCATGGACTCTGATAATCACGGTCAAACTGGTTTTGCAGTAAAGCCAACGCATTTTCTTGTTCAAGTAGATAAAAAAGTGATGTTTCCAAATCATGTTTGTTTGCAGGAATTGCTCTAGCTTTCTGCCTAGAAAATAGGAATGTGTTGAGTTTGTGTCTCCATGTGAAATTAATTAGTGTTTCCCAGCACAAAAGAAAATATTCCCTGCTTAAATGCATTCAAAACCATAAAGGCCATTGATTATATCAAGAAAACACAAAGCAGGGCCTTCAGCACTCCCTGGGATTGAGTTAGTCACAACACAAGCAGATATTTCTGGTTTCATCCAGTCATACCCGGAGAAAGTGTGTGGAACTGGTATGTACTGGACTCAGATAATCACTCTCAAACTCATTTTGGGGGAAAACAAACTCATTTTCTTGGTCAAGTGGATAAAAAGTCATGTTTACAAATATAAATATCATGTTTTTTGCATCAATTGCTCTAGCTTTCTGCATAGAATGCAGGAATCTCTTGTATTTGTGTCTCCATGGGGAACTAGTTAGAGTTTTCCAGCACAAAAGAAAATATCCCCTGCTTAAATGCATTCAAAACCATAAATTCCATTGATAATATCAAGAAAACACAAAGCAGAGCCTGTAGCCCCATTTTGGATAGAGTTAGCCATAACACAAGAGGATATTTCTGGTTTCATGCAGTCATATCCGAAAAAAGTGTTGTGGAACTGGTATGCACTGGACTCAGATAATCACCGTCAAACTGGTTTTGGGGGAAAACAAACTCATTTTCTTGGTCACGTAGATTAAAAGTCATGTTTAGAAATATAAATATCATGTTTGTTTGCAGAAATTGCTCTAGCTTTCTGCCTAGAAAGCAGGGATGTATTGAGTTTCTGTCTCCATGTGGAAATAATGAGTGTTTTGCAGCACAAAAGAAAATATCCCCTGCTTAAATGCATTCAAAACCATAAAGTCCATGGATAATATCAAGAAACCACAAAGCAGAGCCTGTAGCAAGACCTGGGGTTGAGTTAACCATAACACAAGAGGATATTTCTGATTTGATCCAGTCATATCCGGACAAAGTGTTGTGGAGCTGGTATGCACTGGACTCAGATAATCACCGTCAAAGTGGTTTTGGAGTAAAGCAAACTCATTTTCTTGGTCACGTGGATAAAAGCCATGGTTACAAATATAAATATCATATTTGTTTGCAGCAATTGCTCGAGCTTTCTTCCTAGAAAACAGGAATGTTTTGAGTTCGTGTCTCCTTTGGAAGTCATTAGTGTTTCCCAGCACAAAAGAAAATATTCCCTGCTTACATTCATTCAAAACCATAAAGTCCATGGATAATATCAAGAAAGCACAAACACAGAGTCTGTAGCAAGGTGGATTGAGTTAGCCATAACACAAGAGGATATTTCTGGTTTCATCCAGTCATATCCGGACAAAGTGTCGTCGAACTGGTATGCACTGGACTGAGATAATCACCGTCAAACAGGTTTTGGAGTAAACCAAACCCATTTTCTTGGTCAAGTGGATAAAAAGTCATGTTTCCAAATATAAATATCATGTTTGTTTGCAGGAATTGCTCTAGCGTTCTGCCTAGCAGACAAGAATGTGTCGAGTTTGTGTCTCCATGTGGAACTAATTAGTTTTTCCCAGCACAATAGAACATACTCCCTGCTTAAATGCATTCAAAACCATAAAGTCCGTGGATAATATCAAGAAAACACAAAACAGGGCCTTTAGCAAGATCTAGGATTGAGTTAGTCACAACAGAAGAGGATACTTCTGGATTCATCCTGTCATATCCGGACAAACTGTTGTGGAACTGGTATGCACTAGAATCAGATAATCACCGTCAAACAGGTTTTGGCGTAAACCACACCCATTTTCTGGGTCAAGTGGATAAAAAGTGATGTTTACAAATGTAAATATCATGTTTGGTTGTAGCAATTGCTCTAGCTTTCTGCCTAGAAAACACGAATGTGTTGAGTTTGTGTCTCCGTGTGGAAGGAATCAGTGTTTCCCAGCACAAAAGAAAATATTCCCTGCTTACATTCATTCAAAACCTTAAGTCCTTTGAGAATACCTAGAAACCACAAACAAAGAGTCTGTAGCAAGATATGGGATTGAGTTTTCACAACACAAGTGGATATTTCTGGATTCATCCAGTCATATCCGGACAAAGTGTGTAGAACTAGTGTGCCATGGACTCTGATAATCACGGTCAAACTGGTTTTGGAGTAAAGCCAACGAATTTTCTTGTTCAAGTAGATAAAAAAGTGATGTTTCCAAATCATGTTTGTTTGCAGGAATTGCTCTAGCTTTCTGCCTAGAAAACAGGAATGTGTTGAGTTTGTGTCTCCATGTGAAATTAATTAGTGTTTCCCAGCACAAAAGAAAATATTCCCTGCTTAAATGCATTCAAAACCATAAAGGCCATTGATAATATCAAGAAAACACAAAGCAGGGCCTTCAGCACTCCCTGGGATTGAGTTAGTCAAAACACAAGCGGATATTTCTGGTTTCATCCAGTCATTCCCGGACAAAGTGTTGTGGAGCTAGTATGCAATGGACTCAGATAATCACCGTCAAACTGGTTTTGGAGTAAACGCTACTCATTTTCTTGTTCAAGTGGATAAAAAGTCATGTTTACAAATATAAATATCATGTTTTTTGCATCAATTGCTCTAGCTTTCTGCATAGAATGCAGGAATCTGTTGTATTTGTGTCTCCATGGGGAACTAGTTAGAGTTTTCCAGCACAAAAGAAAATATCCCCTGCTTAAATGCATTCAAAACCATAAATTCCATTGATAATATCAAGAAAACACAAAGCAGAGCCTGTAGCCCCATTTTGGATAGAGTTAGCCATAACACAAGAGGATATTTCTGGTTTCATGCAGTCATATCCGAAAAAAGTGGTGTGGAACTGGTATGCACTGGACTCAGATAATCACAGTCAAACTGGTTTTGGGGGAAAACAAACTCATTTTCTTGGTCATGTAGATTAAAAGTCATGTTTAGAAATATACATATCATGTTTGTTTGCAGAAATTGCTCTAGCTTTCTGCCTAGAAAGCAGGAATGTATTGAGTTTCTGTCTCCATGTGGAAATAATGAGTGTTTTGCAGCACAAAAGAAAATATCCCCTGCTTAAATGCATTCAAAACCATAAAGTCCATGGATAATATCAAGAAACCACAAAGCAGAGCCTGTAGCAAGACCTGGGGTTGAGTTAACCATAACACAAGAGGATATTTCTGATTTGATCCAGTCATATCCGGACAAAGTGTTGTGGAGCTGGTATGCACTGGACTCAGATAATCACCGTCAAAGTGGTTTTGGAGTAAAGCAAACTCATTTTCTTGGTCACGTGGATAAAAGCCATGGTTACAAATATAAATATCATATTTGTTTGCAGCAATTGCTCGAGCTTTCTTCCTAGAAAACAGGAATGTTTTGAGTTCGTGTCTCCATGTGGAAGTCATTAGTGTTTCCCAGCACAAAAGAAAATATTCCCTGCTTACATTCATTCAAAACCATAAAGTCCATGGATAATATCAAGAAACCACAAACACAGAGTCTGTAGCAAGGTGGATTGAGTTAGCCATAACACAAGAGGATATTTCTGGTTTCATCCAGTCATATCCGGACAAAGTGTCGTCAAACTGGTATGCACTGGACTGAGATAATCACCGTCAAACAGGTTTTGGAGTAAACCAAACCCATTTTCTTGGTCAAGTGGATAAAAAGTCATGTTTCCAAATATAAATATCATGTTTGTTGCAGGAATTGCTCTAGCGTTCTGCCTAGCAGACAAGAATGTGTCGAGTTTGTGTCTCCATGTGGAACTAATTAGTTTTTCCCAGCACAATAGAACATACTCCCTGCTTAAATGCATTCAAAACCATAAAGTCGTTGTTAATATCAAGAAAACACAAAACAGGGCCTTTAGCAAGATCTAGGATTGAGTTAGTCACAACAGAAGAGGATATTTCTGGATTCATCCTGTCATATCCGGACAAACTGTTGTGGAACTGGTATGCACTAGAATCAGATAATCACCGTCAAACAGGTTTTGGCGTAAACCACACCCATTTTCTGGGTCAAGTGGATAAAAAGTGATGTTTACAAATATAAATATCATGTTTGGTTGTAGCAATTGCTCTAGCTTTCTGCCTAGAAAACACGAATGTGTTGAGTTTGTGTCTCCATGTGGAAGGAATCAGTGTTTCCCAGCACAAAAGAAAATATTCCCTGCTTACATTCATTCAAAACCATAAAGTCCGTGGATAATATCAAGAAAACACAAAACAGGGCCTGTAGCAAGAACTGGGATTGAGTTAGTCACAACACAAGAGGATATTTCTGGATTCATCCAGTCATATCCGGACAAAGTGTTGTGGAACTGGTATGTACTGGACTCAGATAATCACTCTCAAACTCATTTTGGGGGAAAACAAACTCATTTTCTGGGTCAAGTGGATAAAAAGTGATGTTTACAAATATAAATATCATGTTTGTTTGCAGCAATTGCTCTAGCTTTCTGACTAGAAAACATGAATATGTTGAGTTTGTGTCTCCATGTGGAACTAATTAGTGTTTCCCAGCACAAAAGAAAATATTCCCTGCTTAAATTCATTCAAAACCTTAAGTCCTTTGAGAATATCTAGAAACCACAAACAAAGAGTCTGTAGCAAGATATGGGATTGAGTTTTCACAACACAAGTGGATATTTCTGGATTCATCCAGTCATATCCGGACAAAGTGTGTAGAACTAGTATGCCATGGACTCTGATAATCACGGTCAAACTGGTTTTGGAGTAAAGCCAACGCATTTTCTTGTTCAAGTAGATAAAAAAGTGATGTTTCCAAATCATGTTTGTTTGCAGGAATTGCTCTAGCTTTCTGCCTAGAAAATAGGAATGTGTTGAGTTTGTGTCTCCATGTGAAATTAATTAGTGTTTCCCAGCACAAAAGAAAATATTCCCTGCTTAAATGCATTCAAAACCATAAAGGCCATTGATTATATCAAGAAAACACAAAGCAGGGCCTTCAGCACACCCTGGGATTGAGTTAGTCACAACACAAGCAGATATTTCTGGTTTCATCCAGTCATACCCGGAGAAAGTGTGTGGAACTGGTATGTACTGGACTCAGATAATCACTCTCAAACTCATTTTGGGGGAAAACAAACTCATTTTCTTGTTCAAGTGGAGAAAAAGTCATGTTTACAAATATAAATATCATGTTTTTTGCATCAATTGCTCTAGCTTTCTGCATAGAATGCAGGAATCTGTTGTATTTGTGTCTCCATGGGGAACTAGTTAGAGTTTTCCAGCACAAAAGAAAATATCCCCTGCTTAAATGCATTCAAAACCATAAATTCCATTGATAATATCAAGAAAACACAAAGCAGAGCCTGTAGCCCCATTTTGGATAGAGTTAGCCATAACACAAGAGGATATTTCTGGTTTCATGCAGTCATATCCGAAAAAAGTGTTGTGGAACTGGTATGCAATGGACTCAGATAATCACAGTCAAACTGGTTTTGGGGGAAAACAAACTCATTTTCTTGGTCACGTAGATTAAAAGTCATGTTTAGAAATATAAATATCATGTTTGTTTGCAGAAATTGCTCTAGCTTTCTGCCTAGAAAGCAGGGATGTATTGAGTTTCTGTCTCCATGTGGAAATAATGAGTGTTTTGCAGCACAAAGAAAATATCCCCGCTTAAATGCATTCAAAACCATAAAGTCCATGGATAATATCAAGAAACCACAAAGCAGAGCCTGTAGCAAGACCTGGGGTTGAGTTAACCATAACACAAGAGGATATTTCTGATTTGATCCAGTCATATCCGGACAAAGTGTTGTGGAGCTGGTATGCACTGGACTCAGATAATCACCGTCAAAGTGGTTTTGGAGTAAAGCAAACTCATTTTCTTGGTCACGTGGATAAAAGCCATGGTTACAAATATAAATATCATATTTGTTGGCAGCAATTGCTCGAGCTTTCTTCCTAGAAAACAGGAATGTTTTGAGTTCGTGTCTCCTTTGGAAGTCATTAGTGTTTCCCAGCACAAAAGAAAATATTCCCTGCTTACATTCATTCAAAACCATAAAGTCCATGGATAATATCAAGAAACCACAAACACAGAGTCTGTAGCAAGGTGGATTGAGTTAGCCATAACACAAGAGGATATTTCTGGTTTCATCCAGTCATATCCGGACAAAGTGTTGTTGAACTGGTATGCACTGGACTGAGATAATCACCGTCAAACAGGTTTTGGAGTAAACCAAACCCATTTTCTTGGTCAAGTGGATAAAAAGTCATGTTTCCAAATATAAATATCATGTTTGTTTGCAGGAATTGCTCTAGCGTTCTGCCTAGCAGACAAGAATGTGTCGAGTTTGTGTCTCCATGTGGAACTAATTAGTTTTTCCCAGCACAATAGAACATACTCCCTGCTTAAATGCATTCAAAACCATAAAGTCGTTGTTAATATCAAGAAAACACAAAACAGGGCCTGTTGCAAGATCTAGGATTGAGTTAGTCACAACAGAAGAGGATATTTCTGGATTCATCCTGTCATATCCGGACAAACTGTTGTGGAACTGGTATGTACTGGACTCAGATAATCACTCTCAAACTCATTTTGGGGGAAAACAAACTCATTTTCTTGCTCAAGTGGATAAAATGTGATGTTTACAAATATAAATATCATGTTTGTTTGCAGCAATTGCTCTAGCTTTCTGATTAGAAAACATGAATATGTTGAGTTTGTGTCTCCATGTGGAACTAATTAGTGTTTCCCAGCACAAAAGAAAATATTCCCTGCTTAAATTCATTCAAAACCTTAACTCCTTTGATAATATCTTGAAACCACAAACAAAGAGTCTGTAGCAAGATATGGGATTGAGTTTTCACAACACAAGTGGATATTTCTGGATTCATCCAGTCATATCCGGACAAAGTGTGTAGAACTAGTATGCCATGGACTCTGATAATCACGGTCAAACTGGTTTTGCAGTAAAGCCAACGCATTTTCTTGTTCAAGTAGATAAAAAAGTGATGTTTCCAAATATAAAAATCATGTTTGTTTGCAGGAATCGCTCTAGCTTTCTGCCTAGAAAAGAGGAATGTGTTGAGTTTGTGTCTCCATGTGAAATTAATTAGTGTTTCCCAGCACAAAAGAAAATATTCCCTGCTTAAATGCATTCAAAACCATAAAGGCCATTGATACTATCAAGAAAACACAAAGCAGGGCCTTCAGCACTCCCTGGGATTGAGTTAGTCATAACACAAGAGGATATTTCTGGTTTCATCCAGTCATACCCGGACAAAGTGTTGTGGAGCTAGTATGCAATGGACTCAGATAATCACCGTCAAACTGGTTTTGGAGTAAACGCAACTCATTTTCTTGTTCAAGTGGATAAAAAGTCATGTTTACAAATATAAATATCATGTTTTTTGCATCAATTGCTCTCGCTTTCTGCATGGAATGCAGGAATCTGTTGTATTTGTGTCTCCATGGGGAACTAATTAGAGTTTTCCAGCACAAAAGAAAATATCCCCTGCTTAAATGCATTCAAAACCATAAATTCCATTGATAATATCAAGAAAACACAAAGCAGAGCCTGTAGCCCCATTTTGGATAGAGTTAGCCATAACACAAGAGGATATTTCTGGTTTCATGCAGTCATATCCGAAAAAAGTGTTGTGGAACTGGTATGCACTGGACTCAGATAATCACAGTCAAACTGGTTTTGGGGGAAAACAAACTCATTTTCTTGGTCACGTAGATTAAAAGTCATGTTTAGAAATATAAATATCATGTTTGTTTGCAGAAATTGCTCTAGCTTTCTGCCTAGAAAGCAGGAATGTATTGAGTTTCTGTCTCCATGTGGAAATAATGAGTGTTTTGCAGCACAAAAGAAAATATCCCCTGCTTAAATGCATTCCAAACCATAAAGTCCATGGATAATATCAAGAATCCACAAAGCAGAGCCTGTAGCAAGACCTGGGGTTGAGTTAACCATAACACAAGAGGATATTTCTGATTTGATCCAGTCATATCCGGACAAAGTGTTGTGGAGCTGGTATGCACTGGACTCAGATAATCACCGTCAAAGTGGTTTTGGAGTAAAGCAAACTCATTTTCTTGGTCACGTGGATAAAAGCCATGGTTACAAATATAAATATCATATTTGTTTGCAGCAATTGCTCGAGCTTTCTTCCTAGAAAACAGGAATGTTTTGAGTTCGTGTCTCCATGTGGAAGTCATTAGTGTTTCCCAGCACAAAAGAAAATATTCCCTGCTTACATTCATTCAAAACCATAAAGTCCATGGATAATATCAAGAAAGCACAAACACAGAGTCTGTAGCAAGGTGGATTGAGTTAGCCATAACACAAGAGGATATTTCTGGTTTCATCCAGTCATATCCGGACAAAGTGTTGTCGAACTGGTATGCACTGGACTGAGATAATCACCGTCAAACAGGTTTTGGAGTAAACCAAACCCATTTTCTTGGTCAAGTGGATAAAAAGTCATGTTTCCAAATATAAATATCATGTTTGTTTGCAGGAATTGCTCTAGCGTTCTGCCTAGCAGACAAGAATGTGTCGAGTTTGTGTCTCCATGTGGAACTAATTAGTTTTTCCCAGCACAATAGAACATACTCCCTGCTTAAATGCATTCAAAACCATAAAGTTATTGTTAATATCAAGAAAACACAAAACAGGGCCTGTAGCAAGATCTAGGATTGAGTTAGTCACAACACAAGAGGATATTTCTGGATTCATCCTGTCATATCCGGACAAACTGTTGTGGAACTGGTATGCACTAGAATCAGATAATCACCGTCAAACAGGTTTTGGCGTAAACCACACCCATTTTCTGGGTCAAGTGGATAAAAAGTGATGTTTACAAATATAAATATCATGTTTGGTTGTAGCAATTGCTCTAGCTTTCTGCCTAGAACACACGAATGTGTTGAGTTTGTGTCTCCATGTGGAAGTAATTAGTGTTTCCCAGCACAAAAGAAAATATTCCCTGCTTACATTCATTCAACACCATAAAGTCCATGGATAATATCAAGAAAACACAAAACAGGGCCTGTAGCAAGATCTGGGATTGAGTTAGTCACAACACAAGAGGATATTTCTGGATTCATCCAGTCATATCCGGACAAAGTGTTGTGGAACTGGTATGTACTGGACTCAGATAATCCCTCTCAAACTCATTTTGGGGGAAAACAAACTCATTTTCTTGGTCAAGTGGATAAAATGTGATGTTTACAAATATAAATATCATGTTTGTTTGCAGCAATTGCTCTAGCTTTCTGACTAGAAAACATGAATATGTTGAGTTTGTGTCTCCATGTGGAACTAATTAGTGTTTCCCAGCACAAAAGAAAATATTCCCTGCTTAAATTCATTCAAAACCTTAAGTCCTTTGAGAATATCTAGAAACCACAAACAAAGAGTCTGTAGCAAGATATGGGATTGAGTTTTCACAACACAAGTGGATATTTCTGGATTCATCCAGTCATATCCGGACAAAGTGTGTAGAACTAGTATGCCATGGACTCTGATAATCACGGTCAAACTGGTTTTGGAGTAAAGCCAACGCATTTTCTTGTTCAAGTAGATAAAAAAGTGATGTTTCCAAATCATGTTTGTTTGCAGGAATTGTTCTAGCTTTCTGCCTAGAAAACAGGAATGTGTTGAGTTTGTGTCTCCATGTGAAATTAATTAGTGTTTCCCAGCACAAAAGAAAATATTCCCTGCTTAAATGCATTCAAAACCATAAAGGCCATTGATAATATCAAGAAAACACAAAGCAGGGCCTTCAGCACTCCCTGGGATTGAGTTAGTCAAAACACAAGCGGATATTTCTGGTTTCATCCAGTCATACCCGGACAAAGTGTTGTGGAGCTAGTATGCAATGGACTCAGATAATCACCGTCAAACTGGTTTTGGAGTAAACGCAACTCATTTTCTTGTTCAAGTGGATAAAAAGTCATGTTTACAAATATAAATATCATGTTTTTTGCATCAATTGCTCTCGCTTTCTGCATAGAATGCAGGAATCTGTTGTATTTGTGTCTCCATGGGGAACTAATTAGAGTTTTCCAGCACAAAAGAAAATATCCCCTGCTTAAATGCATTCAAAACCATAAATTCCATTGATAATGTCAAGAAAACACAAAGCAGAGCCTGTAGCCCCATTTTGGATGGAGTTAGCCATAACACAATAGGATATTTCTGGTTTCATGCAGTCATATCCGAAAAAAGTGGTTGTGGAACTGGTATGCACTGGACTCAGATAATCACAGTCAAACTGGTTTTGGGGGAAAACAAACTCATTTTCTTGGTCACGTAGATTAAAAGTCATGTTTAGAAATATAAATATCATGTTTGTTTGCAGAAATTGCTCTAGCTTTCTGCCTAGAAAGCAGGAATGTATTGAGTTTCTGTCTCCATGTGGAAATAATGAGTGTTTTGCAGCACAAAAGAAAATATCCCCTGCTTAAATGCATTCAAAACCATAAAGTCCATGGATAATATCAAGAAACCACAAAGCAGAGCCTGTAGCAAGACCTGGGGTTGAGTTAACCATAACACAAGAGGATATTTCTGATTTGATCCAGTCATATCCGGACAAAGTGTTGTGGAGCTGGTATGCACTGGACTCAGATAATCACCGTCAAAGTGGTTTTGGAGTAAAGCAAACTCATTTTCTTGGTCACGTGGATAAAAGCCATGGTTACAAATATAAATATCATATTTGTTGGCAGCAATTGCTCGAGCTTTCTTCCTAGAAAACAGGAATGTTTTGAGTTCGTGTCTCCATGTGGAAGTCATTAGTGTTTCCCAGCACAAAAGAAAATATTCCCTGCTTACATTCATTCAAAACCATAAAGTCCATGGATAATGTCTAGAAACCACAAACACAGAGTCTGTAGCAAGGTGGATTGAGTTAGCCATAACACAAGAGGATATTTCTGGTTTCATCCAGTCATATCCGGACAAAGTGTTGTCGAACTGGTATGCACTGGACTGAGATAATCACCGTCAAACAGGTTTTGGAGTAAACCAAACCCATTTTCTTGGTCAAGTGGATAAAAAGTCATGTTTCCAAATATAAATATCATGTTTGCAGGAATTGCTCAAGCGTTCTGCCTAGCAGACAAGAATGTTTCGAGTTTGTGTCTCCATGTGGAACTAATTAGTTTTTCCCAGCACAATAGAACATACTCCCTGCTTAAATGCATTCAAAACCATAAATTCGTTGTAAAAGTCAAGAAAACACAAAACAGGGCCTTCAGCAAGATCTAGGATTGAGTTAGTCACAACAGAAGAGGATATTTCTGGATTCATCCTGTCATATCCGGACAAACTGTTGTGGAACTGGTATGCACTAGAATCAGATAATCACCGTCAAACAGGTTTTGGCGTAAACCACACCCATTTTCTGGGTCAAGTGGATAAAAAGTGATGTTTACAAATATAAATATCATGTTTGGTTGTAGCAATTGCTCTAGCTTTCCGCCTAGAAAACACAAATGTGTTGAGTTTGTGTCTCCATGTGGAAGTAATCAGTGTTTCCCAGCACAAAAGAAAATATTCCCTGCTTACATTCATTCAAAACCATAAAGTCCATGGATAATATCAAGAAAACACAAAACAGGGCCTGTAGCAAGATCTGGGATTGAGTTAGTCACAACACAAGAGGATATTTCTGGATTCATCCAGTCATATCCGGACAAAGTGTTGTGGAACTGGTATGTACTGGACTCAGATAATCACTCTCAAACTCATTTTGGGGGAAAACAAACTCATTTTCTTGGTCAAGTGGATAAAATGTGATGTGTACAAATATAAATATCATGTTTGTTTGCAGCAATTGCTCTAGCTTTCTGACTAGAAAACATGAATATGTTGAGTTTGTGTCTCCATGTGGAACTAATTAGTGTTTCCCAGCACAAAAGAAAATATTCCCTGCTTAAATTCATTCAAAACCTTAAGTCCTTTGAGAATATCTAGAAACCACAAACAAAGAGTCTGTAGCAAGATATGGGATTGAGTTTTCACAACACAAGTGGATATTTCTGGATTCATCCAGTCATATCCGGACAAAGTGTGTAGAACTAGTATGCCATGGACTCTGATAATCACGGTCAAACTGGTTTTGGAGTAAAGCCAACGCATTTTCTTGTTCAAGTAGATAAAAAAGTGATGTTTCCAAATATAAAAATCATGTTTGTTTGCAGGAATTGCTCTAGCTTTCTGCCTAGAAAAGAGGAATGTACTGAGTTTGTGTCTCCATGTGAAATTAATTAGTGTTTCCGAGCACAAAAGAAAATATTCCCTGCTTAAATGCATTCAAAACCATAAAGGCCATTGATAATATCAAGAACACACAAAGCAGAGCCTGTAGCCCCATTTTGGATAGAGTTAGCCATAACACAAGAGGATATTTCTGGTTTCATGCAGTCATATCCGAAAAAAGTGTTGTGGAACTGGTATGCACTGGACTCAGATAATCACAGTCAAACTGGTTTTGGGGGAAAACAAACTCATTTTCTTGGTCACGTAGATTAAAAGTCATGTTTAGAAATATAAATATCATGTTTGTTTGCAGAAATTGCTCTAGCTTTCTGCCTAGAAAGCAGGAATGTATTGAGTTTCTGTCTCCATGTGGAAATAATGAGTGTTTTGCAGCACAAAAGAAAATATCCCCTGCTTAAATGCATTCAAAACCATAAAGTCCATGGATAATATCAAGAAACCACAAAGCAGAGCCTGTAGCAAGACCTGGGGTTGAGTTAACCATAACACAAGAGGATATTTCTGATTTGATCCAGTCATATCCGGACAAAGTGTTGTGGAGCTGGTATGCACTGGACTCAGATAATCACCGTCAAAGTGGTTTTGGAGTAAAGCAAACTCATTTTCTTGGTCACGTGGATAAAAGCCATGGTTACAAATATAAATATCATATTTGTTGGCAGCAATTGCTCGAGCTTTCTTCCTAGAAAACAGGAATGTTTTGAGTTCGTGTCTCCATGTGGAAGTCATTAGTGTTTCCCAGCACAAAAGAAAATATTCCCTGCTTACATTCATTCAAAACCATAAAGTCCATGGATAATATCAAGAAAGCACAAACACAGAGTCTGTAGCAAGGTGGATTGAGTTAGCCATAACACAAGAGGATATTTCTGGTTTCATCCAGTCATATCCGGACAAAGCGTTTTTGCACTGGTATGCACTGGACTGAGATAATCACCGTCAAACAGGTTTTGGAGTAAACCAAACCCATTTTCTTGGTCAAGTGGATAAAAAGTCATGTTTCCAAATATAAATATCATGTTTGTTTGCAGGAATTGCTCTAGCGTTCTGCCTAGCAGACAAGAATGTGTCGAGTTTGTGTCTCCATGTGGAACTAATTAGTTTTTCCCAGCACAATAGAACATACTCCCTGCTTAAATGCATTCAAAACCATAAAGTCGTTGTTAATATCAAGAAAACACAAAACAGGGCCTTCAGCAAGATCTAGGATTGAGTTAGTCACAACACAAGAGGATATTTCTGGATTCATCCTGTCATATCCGGACAAACTGTTGTGGAACTGGTATGCACTAGAATCAGATAATCACCGTCAAACAGGTTTTGGCGTAAACCACACCCATTTTCTGGGTCAAGTGCATAAAAAGTGATGTTTACAAATATAAATATCATGTTTGGTTGTAGCAATTGCTCTAGCTTTCTGCCTAGAAAACACGAATGTGTTGAGTTTGTGTCTCCATGTGGAAGGAATCAGTGTTTCCCAGCACAAAAGAAAATATTCCCTGCTTACATTCATTCAAAACCATAAAGTCCATGGATAATATCAAGAAAACACAAAACAGGGCCTGTAGCAAGATCTGGGATTGAGTTAGTCACAACACAAGAGGATATTTCTGGATTCAATCCAGTCATATCCGGACAAAGTGTTGTGGAACTGGTATGTACTGGACTCAGATAATCACTCTCAAACTCATTTTGGGGGAAAACAAACTCATTTTCTTGGTCAAGTGGATAAAATGTGATGTTTACAAATATAAATATCATGTTTGTTTGCAGCAATTGCTCTAGCTTTCTGACTAGAAAACATGAATATGTTGAGTTTGTGTCTCCATGTGGAACTAATTAGTGTTTCCCAGCACAAAAGAAAATATTCCCTGCTTAAATTCATTCAAAACCTTAAGTCCTTTGAGAATATCTAGAAACCACAAACAAAGAGTCTGTAGCAAGATATGGGATTGAGTTTTCACAACACAAGTGGATATTTCTGGATTCATCCAGTCATATCCGGACAAAGTGTGTAGAACTAGTATGCCATGGACTCTGATAAATACGGTCAAACTGGTTTTGGAGTAAAGCCAACGCATTTTCTTGTTCAAGTAGATAAAAAAGTGATGTTTCCAAATATAAAAATCATGTTTGTTTGCAGGAATTGCTCTAGCTTTCTGCCTAGAAAAGAGGAATGTATTGAGTTTGTGTCTCCATGTGAAATTAATTAGTGTTTCCCAGCACAAAAGAAAATATTCCCTGCTTAAATGCATTCAAAACCATAAAGGCCATTGATAATATCAAGAACACACAAAGCAGAGCCTGTAGCCCCATTTTGGATAGAGTTAGCCATAACACAAGAGGATATTTCTGGTTTCATGCAGTCATATCCGAAAAAAGTGTTGTGGAACTGGTATGCACTGGACTCAGATAATCACACTCAAACTGGTTTTGGGGGAAAACAAACTCATTTTCTTGGTCACGTAGATTAAAAGTCATGTTTAGAAATATAAATATCATGTTTGTTTGCAGAAATTGCTCTAGCTTTCTGCCTAGAAAGCAGGAATGTATTGAGTTTCTGTCTCCATGTGGAAATAATGAGTGTTTTGCAGCACAAAAGAAAATATCCCCTGCTTAA
Organism: Lepus europaeus; assembly: GCF_033115175.1. NCBI lineage: Eukaryota > Metazoa > Chordata > Mammalia > Lagomorpha > Leporidae > Lepus > Lepus europaeus. The sequence continues at coordinate 3,629,092 of NW_026909213.1, read as the reverse complement.
ATGCATTCAAAACCATAAAGTCCATGGATAATATCAAGAAACCACAAAGCAGAGCCTGTAGCAAGACCTGGGGTTGAGTTAACCATAACACAAGAGGATATTTCTGATTTGATCCAGTCATATCCGGACAAAGTGTTGTGGAGCTGGTATGCACTGGACTCAGATAATCACCGTCAAAGTGGTTTTGGAGTAAAGCAAACTCATTTTCTTGGTCACGTGGATAAAAGCCATGGTTACAAATATAAATATCATATTTGTTGGCAGCAATTGCTCGAGCTTTCTTCCTAGAAAACAGGAATGTTTTGAGTTCGTGTCTCCATGTGGAAGTCATTAGTGTTTCCCAGCACAAAAGAAAATATTCCCTGCTTACATTCATTCAAAACCATAAAGTCCATGGATAATGTCTAGAAACCACAAACACAGAGTCTGTAGCAAGGTGGATTGAGTTAGCCATAACACAAGAGGATATTTCTGGTTTCATCCAGTCATATCCGGACAAAGTGTTGTCGAACTGGTATGCACTGGACTGAGATAATCACCGTCAAACAGGTTTTGGAGTAAACCAAACCCATTTTCTTGGTCAAGTGGATAAAAAGTCATGTTTCCAAATATAAATATCATGTTTGTTTGCAGGAATTGCTCTAGCGTTCTGCCTAGCAGACAAGAATGTGTCGAGTTTGTGTCTCCATGTGGAACTAATTAGTTTTTCCCAGCACAATAGAACATACTCCCTGCTTAAATGCATTCAAAACCATAAAGTCATTGTTAATATCAAGAAAACACAAAACAGGGCCTGTAGCAAGATCTAGGATTGAGTTAGTCACAACAGAAGAGGATATTTCTGGATTCATCCTGTCATATCCGGACAAACTGTTGTGGAACTGGTATGCACTAGAATCAGATAATCACCGTCAAACAGGTTTTGGCGTAAACCACACCCATTTTCTGGGTCAAGTGGATAAAAAGTGATGTTTACAAATATAAATATCATGTTTGGTTGTAGCAATTGCTCTAGCTTTCTGCCTAGAAAACACGAATGTGTTGAGTTTGTGTCTCCATGTGGAAGTAATTAGTGTTTCCAGCACAAAAGAAAATATTCCCTGCTTACATTCATTCAAAACCATAAAGTCCATGGATAATATCAAGAAAACACAAAACAGGGCCTGTAGCAAGATCTGGGATTGAGTTAGTCACAACACAAGAGGATATTTCTGGATTCATCCAGTCATATCCGGACAAAGTGTTGTGGAACTGGTATGTACTGGACTCAGAGAATCACTCTCAAACTCATTTTGGGGGAAAACAAACTCATTTTCTTGCTCAAGTGGATAAAATGTGATGTTTACAAATATAAATATCATGTTTGTTTGCAGCAATTGCTCTAGCTTTCTGACTAGAAAACATGAATATGTTGAGTTTGTGTCTCCATGTGGAACTAATTAGTGTTTCCCAGCACAAAAGAAAATATTCCCTGTGTGAAATTGAGGCAGGATGGGGTTAAATTGGAGTTGCTTGTGAGCTAACTGCATATTGTTCTGCTTTTGTACAAAATGCTTTGGCTTGCAAAATGCATTTTGTTTAAAATAACTAGACTTTAGCTGACCTTGTAACATATGATGATTGTGCTAATGCCTTTATGAGATAATTGAGCATGTGATAATTATTTTGGGAGCTATGTTATGTTTTTGGTCATGATGACCCCGTGTTTATGCTTGCTCAAGGTTTTCTGTCCCCTCACCCTGGAAAAACCCTTTACCGTGTGATGTATTTGTCATGCTGTGGTTTATCTTGTGATTCTTGGCAATGATGTGGAGATATGCTAATGTTGTGGTTTCAAATCTTAAATACGCTGTGCGTTTGATGATCGGCGCCTCTCTTCTCGCACTCCACCAGAGGGTGTTGTTGTGCTTAAGAGTTGGCCCATCTGCGCAGATGTAATAAACTTCCTCATGCACTTGCAGCGATTGGACTGGAATTCGTGTTTCTGGGGTCGGTAAAAGTGTGAGACACCTGTCGGGGGTCTTACATTCATGGGGGCTCGTCCGGGATTAGAGACCCCAGACCCACGCTCCATTTTCCAATCGGAGGTAAGTTTTTGCTGTTTTAAGTGTTTTTGTGTGTTCTGTTGATTTTTTTATTTTTTCCCGGGGCGCTTGATGTACCGGAGGTTTATGTTTTACTGAAATTGTGCCTGCAGGACCTGTATCTGTATCGAGCCGACAGTGGGTAGGGGCAGACGTGCCTGGTGCCCCGGGCTCGAACCACTGGAGGACGCTCCTGTGGTGGAAGGGACGTGGAATCCCCCTCTGGGAGGGGATGTGGAATCCCCCTCCTTCTTTAAGAGAAGTTTAATTTTTGTTCCGTGGGAAGTGGCAGCTCTCCTCGGAAGTTTAGGTTTCAGTTTTAAAAGGTCTTCTTCCCCGGGAGAAGGGCTGGTGGCAGCAGCCGCTCCCGTCGGTGGTTTCAGCTTTGTGGGGAAGTTCTGATTTCTTCTTCCCCGGGAGAGGGCTGGTGGCAGCAGCCGCTCCCGTCGGTGGTTTCAGTTTTGTGGGGAAGCTTTGGTTTCGGTGTAAGTTTTTCTTTCCCGGGAGAGGGCTGGTGGCAGCAGCTGCTCCCGTCAGAAGTTTTGGTTTTGTTGCGCGCAGGTCTCGTCTTATTAGGGCGCGCAGGTCTTGTTCCATTGTTGTGTGCAGTGTTTTTGTGAGTTTTGTAATTGTTATTTGTGTTTTACACCTTTGAGTCTTACTTTATGAGTCTTAATTGGGAAAACTGCAATGCAAAGTTGTTTATGTTGTTTATCTGTTTTCAGTGTTTGAGTGATTACCCAACTGATTAGAAGTGTACTAATTGTTGGCCAAACCACTTGACTCTGACAGCTTAAATTCTAAACTGAGTCTTCCAACTTTGGGCTTCCAGTCGGATCCCTGGAACTCTCAAAGGATGAGACTCTAAAATTTGTTAAAGTAACCGCTGCTTGAGTCAATTCAGATTATGTAAAATATATTAAAATGTTATAAATGGTGTCAGACCTATACTGTCTTTTCAAAGTTGTGCCCATGTTTGCTGTCCAGGAGGAGTTATTCTTATGTTACTTAAAAGCATGGAAATGTAATTTTGACTTTTAATTCAGAACTCAGTGTCTTAAGCCATCTAGGCATCAATGCTAAGCAAAATGTAAAAAATGTATTGTACTTTTCACATTTGTTTACAGAGCTTTCTTTAAGTTAAGTGCTAATGCCAAAATTACATTGACCTAAAGTTAAAGTCTGATCTTCTGTTACAACAAAATACCTAAAAATGGTCTAAGTTTTAAAATCTGTTTTTGCAAAAATTGTAATGTCTATTTTAACAGTGTCTACTGAATCAGTTATTCTGCCATTTTTAGAGTTAGGTCCTATAAGCTCTTTTTGGCTCTGTTAAGTAGTTCTAAATTATGTAAACCCTTATGTTCAAGGTTTTTATTTCTGGTTTATTCAACATCATGTTCTACCAAAGTGATCTATTGTGTACTCTACTGTTTCTGTTAAGTTCAAATTAATAAAAAGCATTGTTAAGTATTATGTTCAAATCTGGTTTAAAAGTGTAAAAATCACCCTAACTAATAAATGGCTATCATTTCAGGATGTTAAGAAATTCTATTTTGACCAGATACTCTAAGTTCTCTTGGCACCTTTAACAGACTTTCTAAAAATCCAAGTTCTAAATTATCCGAACTTTTGACACCCCCAGAGGGCCCCTGGAGATGTCAAAAAGAGATCTCTCATCTTGCAGAGATAATAACCAATCGGCTGTTTAAATTACAAGTGGTGCCAAGATGTAAAATGATGCTAAACTTCAGCTATAAACATGTTTCTTTCTAGCTGCTCCAGTCTCTGGCTCAGAAGCCAGATCCTTTAAAGAGGGACCGATGAAGTCTCCGTCCAGCTAACGCTAAACAACCAGGCGTTGCTAGTTCAAATGTATTGCTAGTTCAAATGTGGATCAAACGGGAGGTCTAGCCAAAAGGGAAACAAATAGTTAAGATTGTACAAACCTACAAAAATGTAATAATTAAATGGTTAATGCAAAATGTTAGCTCATTTGTTAATTGGACTGTGTGTGCCTCAACATGTCTGTTTATTGAAATGGTACTGTTTTTTTATGCTCCTGACATTGGTGCCCTTTTTGGAAACCAGAAGAGAAATGGAGAAGGAAAAATCCGATAAAACAGAGGAGGATGAAGCAGAGGAGGGAGGACCCCCGGCCCGTTCTAACTGGCCGTCCTCCTCCTCCATATAACTGGGAAAACAAGCCCTGACAGGACTTGCAGGGCCTGATTTACTAACATTAATTTTACTACACTTAAATGGAATTTTGTAAAAGACTCAGTCTCTACTGCCAGACTCCCCTGAGGAGTTTAGCTGAAGGGGTTAAAGTTTTTTAGTTAAAAAAGGGGAAGTTTAAAATGGGCTAAGAAAGAGGAACTAACTAGGATCCTGGCAACCACAGTTAACAGGAAGCAGAGTAAGGGAGAATCAGGGTAAGCAGGGACCCCCGGAGACTGGCAAAAGCACAGAGAAGTGCCCAAAAGGACAAGTCTGCCTAAGGTCCGACTAACAACGAGAGTCAAGTGGTGTACGACTGCCACACGAGACTGAACTAACGGCCCCTGCAAGACGACAAGAGAAAAGATGACAGCAGCGGAGTGGTGAGACTGGGCGACAGCGGCCCCTCGGCCCCTCCCTCATTGGGACACGTCTGGGTTTCCACCTTCAACCCCCCGAGAACTCTGCTCGGCAGGCAGGGCTGATCACTATGGACCATGCACTCCGTGCAGCTAAGAAAAAGGAGCGGGTGGCAATGCACGAGAACAGCAGGTACGCTCTCGCCACTACCCACGGGGAACTCAAAATGGACAGAGGCTTTATCGACCAGGAAGAAGAATTGCGCCAATGTTTCCCTGATTTGGACTATCAAAGGTACTGGGGTCAGACACTGGGCCGGCCTTCGTCTCCAGGGTAAGTCAGACGGTGGCACAGGTGTTGAAAATAGAAAGTTACATTGTGTTTATAGGGTAAGTCAGATGGTGGTAGCGGTGGCCAGGGTACTGGGGATATAGCTAGGTAAAATGTATAATTAATGGTGGGGACTGGCACTGGAGACTGGGTCAAATTGCTGCTACATATTTTTATAGTGCTACATATCTTTTATATGCTGCTACACTTTTGCAACTTCCCTATTTGCCAGGCTCTGCTTAGATGTCTGCCTTTTAGGGCTTTAAAGACTTTCTGAAGAAGCAGTCCCTGGCTCTGCTCTCCGAGCAGCAGAAGATGAGTGACTGCGAGTTTGCCTATGTGCATATGCTGGCTTAGGACTATTTGCTGTATATCCTGAAGACGCCGCAGCCTGGACAGGGATTGAGCAAGACATCCAGAGTGCTGCAGAACGTCACCTTTTCCATCCAGCAAGAAGTGAAAGAGGCTCTGCTTTATACATAATTCTGGTTAAAAGATTTTTCTGGAAGTTACTAAACAGATTTGTGTGATATTGTCATTGCTAAAAAAGAAATATTGCTGACCCTTAGTAATAAAAGTAAAATTGTTTATCACCCACGCCTTGGTCCTGACCCAGCAGTGCCAAAGTTTAAAAATAAAGGACATAAAAGAAAAGAGTATTGTTGGTGAGAAGGGCTAAAGAGAAAAAAGAGCTTTTTATATAAGGAAAGGACATGGTTTGTAAGAATGACTTTATCCGGATGGCTAGTTTACTCTAGACTGAAATGGAAATGGTAAAATGTTTAAAGTAAGTGGAAGAGGGTGTGTGAAAGTCACGAGAAGTATTCGGGTCAATTCAGCTGAACAGGCACCAGGTATCAACCCAAATTTGTATGACTTCTTCAGGGATGTGTTTTCTGTTTTTTGTCTCTGTTGTATTTTCTGTTTTTAAATTCTGATGCCTTTTTGTAACTTTTTTATTTTGTGGGGCGGGGCATACTTCCCCTACCCTGCAGACTTGCTTCTGTGCTCATAAGATTGGTTGTAAGACACAGAGATGTGCTTGCAATACTTTTATTTTGTTTTACCCCGGTGATGGGCAGCCCACATATCCCAATGAAGATCACATGGGAGGTAATATCTGGTACCGCTGAGGTTGTGTGGCCCGCGTGGCCCCTTCTGGGATATGGTGGCCCTCCTTGCACCCCAATGTTTGTTAATTGGTTGTAAAAAAAAAAGACACCTGGGACATCTCCGGCCTGTTTTATGATCAGACTCCCCTATAAAACAAAGGACCGGGCGGAAGCGTATACTTAATTACCTCTTAATTCTAATTGTTACCAATGTGGGATTTTTAATTTCTTTCCAAGAAAATCTTAGCCATTGCAGGACCCTTAGTAAGATAGGGCCTGCTCCTCGGGGTATGCAACTGATATTTTAAACACCCTGCTTCCTTTTTTTTATTTTGGGCCTTTACAAAATTTAAAAAGTAATTCCTAAAATTTTAAGATTAAAATTTGACCAAAAAGAAAAGGGGGGAATGTGAAATTGAGGCAGGATGGGGTTAAATTGGAGTTGCTTGTGAGCTAACTGCATATTGTTCTGCTTTTGTACAAAATGCTTTGGCTTGCAAAATGCATTTAGTTTAAAATAACTAGACTTTAGCTGACCTTGTAACATGTGATGATTGTGCTAATGCCTTTATGAGATAATTGAGCATGTGATAATTATTTTAGGAGCTATGTTAAGTTTTTGGTCATGAAGACCCTGTGTTTATGCTTGCTCAAGGTTTTCTGTCCCCTCACCCTGGAAAAACCCTTTACCGTGTGATGTATTTGTCATGCTGTGGTTTATCTTGTGATTCTTGGCAATGATGTGGAGATATGCTAATGTTGTGGTTTCCAATCTTAAATACGCTGTGCGGTTGATGATCGGCACCTCTCTTCTCGCACTCCACCAGAGGGTGTTGTTGTGCTTAAGAGTTAGCCCATCTGCGCAGATGTAATAAACTTCCTCATGCACTTGCAGCGATTGGACTGGAATTCGTGTTTCTGGGGTCGGTAAAAGTGTGAGACACCTGTCGGGGGTCTTACACCTGCTTAAATTCATTCAAAACCTTAAGTCCTTTGATAATATCTAGAAACCACAAACAAAGAGTCTTTAGCAAGATATGGGATTGAGTTTTCACAACACAAGTGGATATTTCTGGATTCATCCAGTCATATCCGGACAAAGTGTGTAGAACTAGTATGCCATGGACTCTGATAATCACGGTCAAACTGGTTTTGCAGTAAAGCCAATGCATTTTCTTGTTCAAGTAGATAAAAAAGTGATGTTTCCAAATATAAAAATCATGTTTGTTTGCAGGAATTGCTCTAGCTTTCTGCCGAGAAACCAGGAATGTGTTGAGTTTGTGTCTCCATGTGAAATTAATTAGTGTTTCCCAGCACAAAAGAAAATATTCCCTGCTTAAATGCATTCAAAACCATAAAGGCCATTGATACTATCAAGAAAACACAAAGCAGGGCCTTCAGCACTCCCTGGGATTGAGTTAGTCATAACACAAGAGGATATTTCTGGTTTCATCCAGTCATACCCGGACAAAGTGTTGTGGAGCTAGTATGCAATGGACTCAGATAATCACCGTCAAACTGGTTTTGGAGTAAACGCAACTCATTTTCTTGTTCAAGTGGATAAAAAGTCATGTTTACAAATATAAATATCATGTTTTTTGCATCAATTGCTCTAGCTTTCTGCATAGAATGCAGGAATCTGTTGTATTTGTGTCTCCATGGGGAACTAATTAGAGTTTTCCAGCACAAAAGAAAATATCCCCTGCTTAAATGCATTCAAAACCATAAAGGCCATTGATAATATCAAGAAAACACAAAGCAGAGCCTGTAGCCCCATTTTGGATAGAGTTAGCCATAACACAAGAGGATATTTCTGGTTTCATGCAGTCATATCCGAAAAAAGTGGTGTGGAACTGGTATGCACTGGACTCAGATAATCACAGTCAAACTGGTTTTGGGGGAAAACAAACTCATTTTCTTGGTCACGTAGATTAAAAGTCATGTTTAGAAATATAAATATCATGTTTGTTTGCAGAAATTGCTCTAGCTTTCTGCCTAGAAAGCAGGAATGTATTGAGTTTCTGTCTCCATGTGGAAATAATGAGTGTTTTGCAGCACAAAAGAAAATATCCCCTGCATAAATGCATTCAAAACCATTAAGTCCGTGGATAATATCAAGAAACCACAAAGCAGAGCCTGTAGCAAGACCTGGGGTTGAGTTAACCATAACACAAGAGGATATTTCTGATTTGATCCAGTCATATCCGGACAAAGTGTTGTGGAGCTGGTATGCACTGGACTCAGATAATCACCGTCAAAGTGGTTTTGGAGTAAAGCAAACTCATTTTCTTGGTCACGTGGATAAAAGCCATGGTTACAAATATAAATATCATATTTGTTTGCAGCAATTGCTCGAGCTTTCTTCCTAGAAAACAGGAATGTTTTGAGTTCGTGTCTCCATGTGGAAGTCATTAGTGTTTCCCAGCACAAAAGAAAATATTCCCTGCTTACATTCATTCAAAACCATAAAGTCCATGGATAATATCAAGAAAACACAAAACAGGGCTGTAGCAAGATCTGGGATTGAGTTAGTCACAACACAAGAGGATATTTCTGGATTCATCCAGTCATATCCAGACAAAGTGTTGTGGAACTTGTATGCACTGGACTGAGATAATCACCGTCAAACAGGTTTTGGAGTAAACCAAACCCATTTTCTTGGTCAAGTGGATAAAAAGTCATGTTTACAAATATAAATATCATGTTTGTTTGCAGGAATTGCTCTAGTGTTCTGCCTAGCAGACAAGAATGTGTCGAGTTTGTGTCTCCATGTGGAACTAATTAGTTTTTCCCAGCACAATAGAACATACTCCCTGCTTAAATGCATTCAAAACCATAAAGTCATTGTTAATATCAAGAAAACACAAAACAGGGCCTTCAGCAAGATCTAGGATTGAGTTAGTCACAACAGAAGAGGATATTTCTGGATTCATCCTGTCATATCCGGACAAACTGTTGTGGAACTGGTATGCACTAGAATCAGATAATCACCGTCAAACAGGTTTTGGCGTAAACCACACCCATTTTCTGGGTCAAGTGGATAAAAAGTGATGTTTACAAATATAAATATCATGTTTGGTTGTAGCAATTGCTCTAGCTTTCTGCCTAGAAAACACGAATGTGTTGAGTTTGTGTCTCCATGTGGAAGGAATCAGTGTTTCCCAGCACAAAAGAAAATATTCCCTGCTTACATTCATTCAAAACCATAAAGTCCATGGATAATATCAAGAAAACACAAAACAGGGCCTGTAGCAAGATCTGGGATTGAGTTAGTCACAACACAAGAGGATATTTCTGGATTCATCCAGTCATATCCGGACAAAGTGTTGTGGAACTGGTATGTACTGCACTCAGATAATCACTCTCAAACTCATTTTGGGGGAAAACAAACTCATTTTCTTGGTCAAGTGGATAAAATGTGATGTTTACAAATATAAATATCATGTTTGTTTGCAGCAATTGCTCTAGCTTTCTGACTAGAAAACATGAATATGTTGAGTTTGTGTCTCCATGTGGAACTAATTAGTGTTTCCCAGCACAAAAGAAAATATTCCCTGCTTAAATTCATTCAAAACCATAAGTCCTTTGAGAATATCTAGAAACCACAAACAAAGAGTCTGTTGCAAGATATGGGATTGAGTTTTCACAACACAAGAGGATATTTCTGGATTCATCCAGTCATATCCGGACAAAGTGTGTAGAACTAGTATGCCATGGACTCTGATAATCACGGTCAAACTGGTTTTGCAGTAAAGCCAACGCATTTTCTTGTTCAAGTAGATAAAAAAGTGATGTTTCCAAATATAAAAATCATGTTTGTTTGCAGGAATTGCTCTAGCTTTCTGCCTAGAAAAGAGGAATGTATTGAGTTTGTGTCTCCATGTGAAATTAATTAGTGTTTCCGAGCACAAAAGAAAATATTCCCTGCTTAAATGCATTCAAAACCATAAAGGCCATTGATAATATCAAGAACACACAAAGCAGAGCCTGTAGCCCCATTTTGGATAGAGTTAGCCATAACACAAGAGGATATTTCTGGTTTCATGCAGTCATATCTGAAAAAAGTGTTGTGGAACTGGTATGCACTGGACTCAGATAATCACAGTCAAACTGGTTTTGGGGGAAAACAAACTCATTTTCTTGGTCACGTAGATTAAAAGTCATGTTTAGAAATATAAATATCATGTTTGTTTGCAGAAATTGCTCTAGCTTTCTGCCTAGAAAGCAGGAATGTATTGAGTTTCTGTCTCCATGTGGAAATAATGAGTGTTTTGCAGCACAAAAGAAAATATCCCCTGCTTAAATGCATTCAAAACCATAAAGTCCATGGATAATATCAAGAAACCACAAAGCAGAGCCTGTAGCAAGACCTGGGGTTGAGTTAACCATAACACAAGAGGATATTTCTGATTTGATCCAGTCATATCCGGACAAAGTGTTGTGGAGCTGGTATGCACTGGACTCAGATAATCACCGTCAAAGTGGTTTTGGAGTAAAGCAAACTCATTTTCTTGGTCACGTGGATAAAAGCCATGGTTACAAATATAAATATCATATTTGTTGGCAGCAATTGCTCGAGCTGTCTTCCTAGAAAACAGGAATGTTTTGAGTTCGTGTCTCCATGTGGAAGTCATTAGTGTTTCCCAGCACAAAAGAAAATATTCCCTGCTTACATTCATTCAAAACCATAAAGTCCATGGATAATATCAAGAAACCACAAACACAGAGTCTGTAGCAAGGTGGATTGAGTTAGCCATAACACAAGAGGATATTTCTGGTTTCATCCAGTCATATCCGGACAAAGTGTTGTCGAACTGGTATGCACTGGACTGAGATAATCACCGTCAAACAGGTTTTGGAGTAAACCAAACCCATTTTCTTGGTCAAGTGGATAAAAAGTCAGTTTACAAATATAAATATCATGTTTGTTTGCAGGAATTGCTCTAGTGTTCTGCCTAGCAGACAAGAATGTGTCGAGTTTGTGTCTCCATGTGGAACTAATTAGTTTTTCCCAGCACAATAGAACATACTCCCTGCTTAAATGCATTCAAAACCATAAAGTCATTGTTAAAATCAAGAAAACACAAAACAGGGCCTTCAGCAAGATCTAGGATTGAGTTAGTCACAACAGAAGAGGATATTTCTGGATTCATCCTGTCATATCCGGACAAACTGTTGTGGAACTGGTATGCACTAGAATCAGATAATCACCGTCAAACAGGTTTTGGCGTAAACCACACCCATTTTCTGGGTAAGTGGATAAAAAGTGATGTTTACAAATATAAATATCATGTTTGGTTGTAGCAATTGCTCTAGTTTTCTGCCTAGAAAAAACGAATGTGTTGAGTTTGTGTCTCCATGTGGAAGTAACCAGTGTTTCCCAGCACAAAAGAAAATATTCCCTGCTTACATTCATTCAAAACCATAAATTCCATGGATAATATCAAGAAAACAAAACAGGGCCTGTAGCAAGATCTGGGATTGAGTTAGTCACAACACAAGAGGATATTTCTGGATTCATCCAGTAATATCCAGACAAAGTGTTGTGGAACTTGTATGCACTGGACTGAGATAATCACCGTCAAACAGGTTTTGGAGTAAACCAAACCCATTTTCTTGGTCAAGTGGATAAAAAGTCATGTTTACAAATATAAATATCATGTTTGTTTGCAGGAATTGCTCTAGCGTTCTGCCTAGCAGACAAGAATGTGTCGAGTTTGTGTCTCCATGTGGAACTAATTAGTTTTTCCCAGCACAATAGAACATACTCCCTGCTTAAATGCATTCAAAACCATAAAGTCGTTGGTAAAATCAAGAAAACACAAAACAGGGCCTTTAGCAAGATCTGGGATTGAGTTAGTCACAACACAAGAGGATATTTCTGGATTCATCCAGTCATATCCGGACAAAGTGTTGTGGAACTGGTATGTACTGGACTCAGATAATCACTCTCAAACTCATTTTGGGGGAAAACAAACTCATTTTCTTGCTCAAGTGGATAAAATGTGATGTTTACAAATATAAATATCATGTTTGTTTGCAGCAATTGCTCTAGCTTTCTGACTAGAAAACATGAATATGTTGAGTTTGTGTCTCCATGTGGAACTAATTAGTGTTTCCCAGCACAAAAGAAAATATTCCCTGCTTAAATTCATTCAAAACCTTAAGTCCTTTGACAATATCTAGAAACCACAAACAAAGAGTCTGTAGCAAGATATGGGATTGAGTTTTCACAACACAAGTGGATATTTCTGGATTCATCCAGTCATATCCGGACAAAGTGTGTAGAACTAGTATGCCATGGACTCTGATAATCACGGTCAAACTGGTTTTGCAGTAAAGCCAACGCATTTTCTTGTTCAAGTAGATAAAAAAGTGATGTTTCCAAATATAAAAATCATGTTTGTTTGCAGGAATTGCTCTAGTTTTCTGCCTAGAAAAGAGGAATGTATTGAGTTTGTGTCTCCATGTGAAATTAATTAGTGTTTCCGAGCACAAAAGAAAATATTCCCTGCTTAAATGCATTCAAAACCATAAAGGCCATTGATAATATCAAGAACACACAAAGCAGAGCCTGTAGCCCCATTTTGGATAGAGTTAGCCATAACACAAGAGGATATTTCTGGTTTCATGCAGTCATATCCGAAAAAAGTGTTGTGGAACTGGTATGCACTGGACTCAGATAATCACAGTCAAACTGGTTTTGGGGGAAAACAAACTCATTTTCTTGGTCACGTAGATTAAAAGTCATGTTTAGAAATATAAATATCATGTTTGTTTGCAGAAATTGCTCTAGCTTTCTGCCTAGAAAGCAGGAATGCATTGAGTTTCTGTCTCCATGTGGAAATAATGAGTGTTTTGCAGCACAAAAGAAAATATCCCCTGCTTAAATGCATTCAAAACCATAAAGTCCATGGATAATATCAAGAAACCACAAAGCAGAGCCTGTAGCAAGACCTGGGGTTGAGTTAACCATAACACAAGAGGATATTTCTGATTTGATCCAGTCATATCCGGACAAAGTGTTGTGGAGCTGGTATGCACTGGACTCAGATAATCACCGTCAAAGTGGTTTTGGAGTAAAGCAAACTCATTTTCTTGGTCACGTGGATAAAAGCCATGGTTACAAATATAAATATCATATTTGTTGGCAGCAATTGCTCGAGCTTTCTTCCTAGAAAACAGGAATGTTTTGAGTTCGTGTCTCCATGTGGAAGTCATTAGTGTTTCCCAGCACAAAAGAAAATATTCCCTGCTTACATTCATTCAAAACCATAAAGTCCATGGATAATATCAAGAAACCACAAACACAGAGTCTGTAGCAAGGTGGATTGAGTTAGCCATAACACAAGAGGATATTTCTGGTTTCATCCAGTCACATCCGGACAAAGTGTTTTCGCACTGGTATGCACTGGACTGAGATAATCACCATCAAACAGGTTTTGGAGTAAACCAAACCCATTTTCTTGGTCAAGTGGATAAAAAGTCATGTTTCCAAATATAAATATCATGTTTGTTTGCAGGAATTGCTCTAGCGTTCTGCCTAGCAGACAAGAATGTGTCGAGTTTGTGTCTCCATGTGGAACTAATTAGTTTTTCCCAGCACAATAGAACATACTCCCTGCTTAAATGCATTCAAAACCATAAAGTCATTGTTAATATCAAGAAAACACAAAACAGGGCCTTCAGCAAGATCTAGGATTGAGTTAGTCACAACAGAAGAGGATATTTCTGGATTCATCCTGTCATATCCGGACAAACTGTTGTGGAACTGGTATGCACTAGAATCAGATAATCACCGTCAAACAGGTTTTGGCGTAAACCACACCCATTTTCTGGGTCAAGTGGATAAAAAGTGATGTTTACAAATATAAATATCATGTTTGGTTGTAGCAATTGCTCTAGCTTTCTGCCTAGAAAACACGAATGTGTTGAGTTTGTGTCTCCATGTGGAAGGAATCAGTGTTTCCCAGCACAAAAGAAAATATTCCCTGCTTACATTCATTCAAAACCATAAAGTCCATGGATAATATCAAGAAAACACAAAACAGGGCCTGTAGCAAGATCTGGGATTGAGTTAGTCACAACACAAGAGGATATTTCTGGATTCATCCAGTCATATCCGGACAAAGTGTTGTGGAACTGGTATGTACTGGACTCAGATAATCACTCTCAAACTCATTTTGGGGGAAAACAAACTCATTATCTTGGTCAAGTGGATAAAATGTGATGTTTACAAATATAAATATCATGTTTGTTTGCAGCAATTGCTCTAGCTTTCTGACTAGAAAACATGAATATGTTGAGTTTGTGTCTCCATGTGGAACTAATTAGTGTTTCCCAGCACAAAAGAAAATATTCCCTGCTTAAATTCATTCAAAACCTTAAGTCCTTTGAGAATACCTAGAAACCACAAACAAAGAGTCTGTAGCAAGATATGGGATTGAGTTTTCACAACACAAGTGGATATTTCTGGATTCATCCAGTCATATCCGGACAAAGTGTGTAGAACTAGTATGCCATGGACTCTGATAATCACGGTCAAACTGGTTTTGGAGTAAAGCCAACGCATTTTCTTGTTCAAGTAGATAAAAAAGTGATGTTTCCAAATATAGAAATCATATTTGTTTGCAGGAATTGCTCTAGCTTTCTGCCTAGAAAAGAGGAATGTATTGAGTTTGTGTCTCCATGTGAAATTAATTAGTGTTTCCCAGCACAAAAGAAAATATTCCCTGCTTAAATGCATTCAAAACCATAAAGGCCATTGATAATATCAAGAAAACACAAAGCAGGGCCTTCAGCACTCCCTGGGATTGAGTTAGTCAAAACGCAAGCGGATATTTCTGGTTTCATCCAGTCATACCCGGACAAAGTGTTGTGCAGCTAGCATGCAATGGACTCAGATAATCACCGTCAAACTGGTTTTGGAGTAAACGCAACCCATTTTCTTGTTCAAGTGGATAAAAAGTCATGTTTACAAATATAAATATCATGTTTTTTGCATCAATTGCTCTAGCTTTCTGCATAGAATGCAGGAATCTGTTGTATTTGTGTCTCCATGGGGAACTAATTAGAGTTTTCCAGCACAAAAGAAAATATCCCCTGCTTAAATGCATTCAAAACCATAAATTCCATTGATAATATCAAGAAAACACAAAGCAGAGCCTGTAGCCCCATTTTGGATAGAGTTAGCCATAACACAAGAGGATATTTCTGGTTTCATGCAGTCATATCCGAAAAAAGTGTTGTGGAACTGGTATGCACTGGACTCAGATAATCACAGTCAAACTGGTTTTGGGGGAAAACAAACTCATTTTCTTGGTCACGTAGATTAAAAGTCATGTTTAGAAATATAAATATCATGTTTGTTTGCAGAAATTGCTCTAGCTTTCTGCCTAGAAAGCAGGAATGCATTGAGTTTCTGTCTCCATGTGGAAATAATGAGTGTTTTGCAGCACAAAAGAAAATATCCCCTGCTTAAATGCATTCCAAACCATAAAGTCCATGGATAATATCAAGAAACCACAAAGCAGAGCCTGTAGCAAGACCTGGGGTTGAGTTAACCATAACACAAGAGGATATTTCTGATTTGATCCAGTCATATCCGGACAAAGTGTTGTGGAGCTGGTATGCACTGGACTCAGATAATCCCCGCCAAAGTGGTTTTGGAGTAAAGCAAACTCATTTTCTTGGTCACGTAGATTAAAAGTCATGTTTAGAAATATAAATATCATGTTTGTTTGCAGAAATTGCTCTAGCTTTCTGCCTAGAAAGCAGGAATGCATTGAGTTTCTGTCTCCATGTGGAAATAATGAGTGTTTTGCAGCACAAAAGAAAATATCCCCTGCTTAAATGCATTCAAAACCATAAAGTCCATGGATAATATCAAGAAACCACAAAGCAGAGCCTGTAGCAAGACCTGGGGTTGAGTTAACCATAACACAAGAGGATATTTCTGATTTGATCCAGTCATATCCGGACAAAGTGTTGTGGAGCTGGTATGCACTGGACTCAGATAATCCCCGTCAAAGTGGTTTTGGAGTAAAGCAAACTCATTTTCTTGGTCACGTGGATAAAAGCCATGGTTACAAATATAAATATCAGATTTGTTGGCAGCAATTGCTCGAGCTTTCTTCCTAGAAAACAGGAATGTTTTGAGTTCGTGTCTCCATGTGGAAGTCATTAGTGTTTCCCAGCACAAAAGAAAATATTCCCTGCTTACATTCATTCAAAACCATAAAGTCCATGGATAATATCAAGAAAGCACAAACACAGAGTCTGTAGCAAGGTGGATTGAGTTAGCCATAACACAAGAGGATATTTGTGGTTTCATCCAGTCATATCCGGACAAAGTGTTGTCGAACTGGTATGCACTGGACTGAGATAATCACCGTCAAACAGGTTTTGGAGTAAACCAAACCCATTTTCTTGGTCAAGTGGATAAAAAGTCATGTTTCCAAATATAAATATCATGTTTGTTTGCAGGAATTGCTCTAGCGTTCTGCCTAGCAGACAAGAATGTGTCGAGTTTGTGTCTCCATGTGGAACTAATTAGTTTTTCCCAGCACAATAGAACATACTCCCTGCTTAAATGCATTCAAAACCATAAAGTCATTGTTAATATCAAGAAAACACAAAACAGGGCCATTAGCAAGATCTAGGATTGAGTTAGTCACAACAGAAGAGGATATTTCTGGATGCATCCTGTCATATCCGGACAAACTGTTGTGGAACTGGTATGCACTAGAATCAGATAATCACCGTCAAACAGGTTTTGGCGTAAACCACACCCATTTTCTGGGTCAAGTGGATAAAAAGTGATGTTTACAAATATAAATATCATGTTTGGTTGTAGCAATTGCTCTAGCTTTCTGCCTAGAAAACACGAATGTGTTGAGTTTGTGTCTCCATGTGGAATTAATCAGTGTTTCCCAGCACAAAAGAAAATATTCCCTGCTTACATTCATTCAAAACCATAAAGTCCATGGATAATACCAAGAAAACACAAAACAGGGCCTGTAGCAAGATCTGGGATTGAGTTAGTCACAACACAAGAGGATATTTCTGGATTCATCCAGTCATATCCGGACAAAGTGTTGTGGAACTGGTATGTACTGGACTCAGATAATCACTCTCAAACTCATTTTGGGGGAAAACAAACTCATTTTCTTGCTCAAGTGGATAAAATGTGATGTTTCCAAATATAAAAATCATGTTTGTTTGCAGGAATTGCTCTAGCTTTCTGCCTAGAAAAGAGGAATGTATTGAGTTTGTGTCTCCATGTGAAATTAATTAGTGTTTCCGAGCACAAAAGAAAATATTCCCTGCTTAAATGCATTCAAAACCATAAAGGCCATTGATAATATCAAGAACACACAAAGCAGAGCCTGTAGCCCCATTTTGGATAGAGTTAGCCATAACACAAGAGGATATTTCTGGTTTCATGCAGTCATATCCGAAAAAAGTGTTGTGGAACTGGTATGCACTGGACTCAGATAATCACAGTCAAACTGGTTTTGGGGGAAAACAAACTCATTTTCTTGGTCACGTAGATTAAAAGTCATGTTTAGAAATATAAATATCATGTTTGTTTGCAGAAATTGCTCTAGCTTTCTGCCTAGAAAGCAGGAATGCATTGAGTTTCTGTCTCCATGTGGAAATAATGAGTGTTTTGCAGCACAAAAGAAAATATCCCCTGCTTAAATGCATTCAAAACCATAAAGTCCATGGATAATATCAAGAAACCACAAAGCAGAGCCTGTAGCAAGACCTGGGGTTGAGTTAACCATAACACAAGAGGATATTTCTGATTTGATCCAGTCATATCCGGACAAAGTGTTGTGGAGCTGGTATGCACTGGACTCAGATAATCACCGTCAAAGTGGTTTTGGAGTAAAGCAAACTCATTTTCTTGGTCACGTGGATAAAAGCCATGGTTACAAATATAAATATCATATTTGTTTGCAGCAATTGCTCGAGCTTTCTTCCTAGAAAACAGGAATGTTTTGAGTTCGTGTCTCCATGTGGAAGTAATCAATGTTTCCCAGCACAAAATATTCCCTGCTTACATTCATTCAAAAGCATAAAGTCCATGGATAATATCAAGAAACCACAAACACAGAGTCTGTAGCAAGGTGGATTGAGTTAGCCATAACACAAGAGGATATTTCTGGTTTCATCCAGTCATATCCGGACAAAGTGTCGTCGAACTGGTATGCACTGGACTGAGATAATCACCGTCAAACAGGTTTTGGAGTAAACCAAACCCATTTTCTTGGTCAAGTGGATAAAAAGTCATGTTTCCAAATATAAATATCATGTTTGTTTGCAGGAATTGCTCTAGCGTTCTGCCTAGCAGACAAGAATGTGTCGAGTTTGTGTCTCCATGTGGAACTAATTAGTTTTTCCCAGCACAATAGAACATACTCCCTGCTTAAATGCATTCAAAACCATAAAGTCCGTGGATAATATCAAGAAAACACAAAACAGGGCCTTTAGCAAGATCTAGGATTGAGTTAGTCACAACAGAAGAGGATACTTCTGGATTCATCCTGTCATATCCGGACAAACTGTTGTGGAACTGGTATGTACTCCACTCAGATAATCACTCTCAAACTCATTTTGGGGGAAAACAAACTCATTTTCTTGGTCAAGTGGATAAAATGTGATGTTTACAAATATAAATATCATGTTTGTTTGCAGCAATTGCTCTAGCTTTCTGACTAGAAAACATGAATATGTTGAGTTTGTGTCTCCATGTGGAACTAATTAGTGTTTCCCAGCACAAAAGAAAATATTCCCTGCTTAAATTCATTCAAAACCTTAAGTCCTTTGAGAATACCTAGAAACCACAAACAAAGAGTCTGTAGCAAGATATGGGATTGAGTTTTCACAACACAAGTGGATATTTCTGGATTCATCCAGTCATATCCGGACAAAGTGTGTAGAACTAGTGTGCCATGGACTCTGATAATCACGGTCAAACTGGTTTTGGAGTAAAGCCAACGCATTTTCTTGTTCAAGTAGATAAAAAAGTGATGTTTCCAAATCATGTTTGTTTGCAGGAATTGCTCTAGCTTTCTGCCTAGAAAACAGGAATGTGTTGAGTTTGTGTCTCCATGTGAAATTAATTAGTGTTTCCCAGCACAAAAGAAAATATTCCCTGCTTAAATGCATTCAAAACCATAAAGGCCATTGATACTATCAAGAAAACACAAAGCAGGGCCTTCAGCACTCCCTGGGATTGAGTTAGTCACAACACAAGCGGATATTTCTGGTTTCATCCAGTCATACTCGGACAAAGTGTTGTGGAGCTAGTATGCAATGGACTCAGATAATCACCGTCAAACTGGTTTTGGAGTAAACGCAACTCATTTTCTTGTTCAAGTGGATAAAAAGTCATGTTTACAAATATAAATATCATGTTTTTTGCATCAATTGCTCTCGCTTTCTGCATAGAATGCAGGAATCTGTTGTATTTGTGTCTCCATGGGGAACTAATTAGAGTTTTCCAGCACAAAAGAAAAAATCCCCTGCTTAAATGCATTCAAAACCATAAATTCCATTGATAATATCAAGAAAACACAAAGCAGAGCCTGTAGCCCCATTTTGGATAGAGTTAGCCATAACACAAGAGGATATTTCTGGTTTCATGCAGTCATATCCGAAAAAAGTGTTGTGGAACTGGTATGCACTGGACTCAGATAATCACCGTCAAACTGGTTTTGGGGGAAAACAAACTCATTTTCTTGGTCACGTAGATTAAAAGTCATGTTTAGAAATATAAATATCATGTTTGTTTGCAGAAATTGCTCTAGCTTTCTGCCTAGAAAGCAGGAATGCATTGAGTTTCTGTCTCCATGTGGAAATAATGAGTGTTTTGCAGCACAAAAGAAAATATCCCCTGCTTAAATGCATTCAAAACCATAAAGTCCATGGATAATATCAAGAAACCACAAAGCAGAGCCTGTAGCAAGACCTGGGGTTGAGTTAACCATAACACAAGAGGATATTTCTGATTTGATCCAGTCATATCCGGACAAAGTGTTGTGGAGCTGGTATGCACTGGACTCAGATAATCACCGTCAAAGTGGTTTTGGAGTAAAGCAAACTCATTTTCTTGGTCACGTGGATAAAAGCCATGGTTACAAATATAAATATCATATTTGTTGGCAGCAATTGCTCGAGCTTTCTTCCTAGAAAACAGGAATGTTTTGAGTTCGTGTCTCCATGTGGAAGTAATCAATGTTTCCCAGCACAAAAGAAAATATTCCCTGCTTACATTCATTCAAAACCATAAAGTCCATGGATAATATCAAGAAAGCACAAACACAGAGTCTGTAGCAAGGTGGATTGAGTTAGCCATAACACAAGAGGATATTTCTGGTTTCATCCAGTCATATCCGGACAAAGTGTCGTCGAACTGGTATGCACTGGACTGAGATAATCACCGTCAAACAGGTTTTGGAGTAAACCAAACCCATTTTCTTGGTCAAGTGGATAAAAAGTCATGTTTCCAAATATAAATATCATGTTTGTTTGCAGGAATTGCTCTAGCGTTCTGCCTAGCAGACAAGAATGTGTCGAGTTTGTGTCTCCATGTGGAACTAATTAGTTTTTCCCAGCACAATAGAACATACTCCCTGCTTAAATGCATTCAAAACCATAAAGTCCGTGGATAATATCAAGAAAACACAAAACAGGGCCTTTAGCAAGATCTAGGATTGAGTTAGTCACAACAGAAGAGGATACTTCTGGATTCATCCTGTCATATCCGGACAAACTGTTGTGGAACTGGTATGCACTAGAATCAGATAATCACCGTCAAACAGGTTTTGGCGTAAACCACACCCATTTTCTGGGTCAAGTGGATAAAAAGTGATGTTTACAAATATAAATATCATGTTTGGTTGTAGCAATTGCTCTAGCTTTCTGCCTAGAAAACACGAATGTGTTGAGTTTGTGTCTCCATGTGGAAGGAATCAGTGTTTCCCAGCACAAAAGAAAATATTCCCTGCTTACATTCATTCAAAACCATAAAGTCCATGGATAATACCAAGAAAACACAAAACAGGGCCTGTAGCAAGATCTGGGATTGAGTTAGTCACAACACAAGAGGATATTTCTGGATTCATCCAGTCATATCCGGACAAAGTGTTGTGGAACTGGTATGTACTCCACTCAGATAATCACTCTCAAACTCATTTTGGGGGAAAACAAACTCATTTTCTTGGTCAAGTGGATAAAATGTGATGTTTACAAATATAAATATCATGTTTGTTTGCAGCAATTGCTCTAGCTTTCTGACTAGAAAACATGAATATGTTGAGTTTGTGTCTCCATGTGGAACTAATTAGTGTTTCCCAGCACAAAAGAAAATATTCCCTGCTTAAATTCATTCAAAACCTTAAGTCCTTTGAGAATACCTAGAAACCACAAACAAAGAGTCTGTAGCAAGATATGGGATTGAGTTTTCACAACACAAGTGGATATTTCTGGATTCATCCAGTCATATCCGGACAAAGTGTGTAGAACTAGTGTGCCATGGACTCTGATAATCACGGTCAAACTGGTTTTGGAGTAAAGCCAACGCATTTTCTTGTTCAAGTAGATAAAAAAGTGATGTTTCCAAATCATGTTTGTTTGCAGGAATTGCTCTAGCTTTCTGCCTAGAAAACAGGAATGTGTTGAGTTTGTGTCTCCATGTGAAATTAATTAGTGTTTCCCAGCACAAAAGAAAATATTCCCTGCTTAAATGCATTCAAAACCATAAAGGCCATTGATACTATCAAGAAAACACAAAGCAGGGCCTTCAGCACTCCCTGGGATTGAGTTAGTCACAACACAAGCGGATATTTCTGGTTTCATCCAGTCATACTCGGACAAAGTGTTGTGGAGCTAGTATGCAATGGACTCAGATAATCACCGTCAAACTGGTTTTGGAGTAAACGCAACTCATTTTCTTGTTCAAGTGGATAAAAAGTCATGTTTACAAATATAAATATCATGTTTTTTGCATCAATTGCTCTCGCTTTCTGCATAGAATGCAGGAATCTGTTGTATTTGTGTCTCCATGGGGAACTAATTAGAGTTTTCCAGCACAAAAGAAAATATCCCCTGCTTAAATGCATTCAAAACCATAAATTCCATTGATAATATCAAGAAAACACAAAGCAGAGCCTGTAGCCCCATTTTGGATAGAGTTAGCCATAACACAAGAGGATATTTCTGGTTTCATGCAGTCATATCCGAAAAAAGTGTTGTGGAACTGGTATGCACTGGACTCAGATAATCACAGTCAAACTGGTTTTGGGGGAAAACAAACTCATTTTCTTGGTCACGTAGATTAAAAGTCATGTTTAGAAATATAAATATCATGTTTGTTTGCAGAAATTGCTCTAGCTTTCTGCCTAGAAAGCAGGAATGCATTGAGTTTCTGTCTCCATGTGGAAATAATGAGTGTTTTGCAGCACAAAAGAAAATATCCCCTGCTTAAATGCATTCAAAACCATAAAGTCCATGGATAATATCAAGAAACCACAAAGCAGAGCCTGTAGCAAGACCTGGGGTTGAGTTAACCATAACACAAGAGGATATTTCTGATTTGATCCAGTCATATCCGGACAAAGTGTTGTGGAGCTGGTATGCACTGGACTCAGATAATCACCGTCAAAGTGGTTTTGGAGTAAAGCAAACTCATTTTCTTGGTCACGTGGATAAAAGCCATGGTTACAAATATAAATATCATATTTGTTGGCAGCAATTGCTCGAGCTTTCTTCCTAGAAAACAGGAATGTTTTGAGTTCGTGTCTCCATGTGGAAGTAATCAATGTTTCCCAGCACAAAAGAAAATATTCCCTGCTTACATTCATTCAAAACCATAAAGTCCATGGATAATATCAAGAAAGCACAAACACAGAGTCTGTAGCAAGGTGGATTGAGTTAGCCATAACACAAGAGGATATTTCTGGTTTCATCCAGTCATATCCGGACAAAGTGTCGTCGAACTGGTATGCACTGGACTGAGATAATCACCGTCAAACAGGTTTTGGAGTAAACCAAACCCATTTTCTTGGTCAAGTGGATAAAGAGTCATGTTTCCAAATATAAATATCATGTTTGTTTGCAGGAATTGCTCTAGCGTTCTGCCTAGCAGACAAGAATGTGTCGAGTTTGTGTCTCCATGTGGAACTAATTAGTTTTTCCCAGCACAATAGAACATACTCCCTGCTTAAATGCATTCAAAACCATAAAGTCCGTGGATAATATCAAGAAAACACAAAACAGGGCCTTTAGCAAGATCTAGGATTGAGTTAGTCACAACAGAAGAGGATACTTCTGGATTCATCCTGTCATATCCGGACAAACTGTTGTGGAACTGGTATGCACTAGAATCAGATAATCACCGTCAAACAGGTTTTGGCGTAAACCACACCCATTTTCTGGGTCAAGTGGATAAAAAGTGATGTTTACAAATATAAATATCATGTTTGGTTGTAGCAATTGCTCTAGCTTTCTGCCTAGAAAACACGAATGTGTTGAGTTTGTGTCTCCATGTGGAAGGAATCAGTGTTTCCCAGCACAAAAGAAAATATTCCCTGCTTACATTCATTCAAAACCATAAAGTCCATGGATAATACCAAGAAAACACAAAACAGGGCCTGTAGCAAGATCTGGGATTGAGTTAGTCACAACACAAGAGGATATTTCTGGATTCATCCAGTCATATCCGGACAAAGTGTTGTGGAACTGGTATGTACTCCACTCAGATAATCACTCTCAAACTCATTTTGGGGGAAAACAAACTCATTTTCTTGGTCAAGTGGATAAAATGTGATGTTTACAAATATAAATATCATGTTTGTTTGCAGCAATTGCTCTAGCTTTCTGACTAGAAAACATGAATATGTTGAGTTTGTGTCTCCATGTGGAACTAATTAGTGTTTCCCAGCACAAAAGAAAATATTCCCTGCTTAAATTCATTCAAAACCTTAAGTCCTTTGAGAATACCTAGAAACCACAAACAAAGAGTCTGTAGCAAGATATGGGATTGAGTTTTCACAACACAAGTGGATATTTCTGGATTCATCCAGTCATATCCGGACAAAGTGTGTAGAACTAGTGTGCCATGGACTCTGATAATCACGGTCAAACTGGTTTTGGAGTAAAGCCAACGCATTTTCTTGTTCAAGTAGATAAAAAAGTGATGTTTCCAAATCATGTTTGTTTGCAGGAATTGCTCTAGCTTTCTGCCTAGAAAACAGGAATGTGTTGAGTTTGTGTCTCCATGTGAAATTAATTAGTGTTTCCCAGCACAAAAGAAAATATTCCCTGCTTAAATGCATTCAAAACCATAAAGGCCATTGATACTATCAAGAAAACACAAAGCAGGGCCTTCAGCACTCCCTGGGATTGAGTTAGTCACAACACAAGCGGATATTTCTGGTTTCATCCAGTCATACTCGGACAAAGTGTTGTGGAGCTAGTATGCAATGGACTCAGATAATCACCGTCAAACTGGTTTTGGAGTAAACGCAACTCATTTTCTTGTTCAAGTGGATAAAAAGTCATGTTTACAAATATAAATATCATGTTTTTTGCATCAATTGCTCTCGCTTTCTGCATAGAATGCAGGAATCTGTTGTATTTGTGTCTCCATGGGGAACTAATTAGAGTTTTCCAGCACAAAAGAAAATATCCCCTGCTTAAATGCATTCAAAACCATAAATTCCATTGATAATATCAAGAAAACACAAAGCAGAGCCTGTAGCCCCATTTTGGATAGAGTTAGCCATAACACAAGAGGATATTTCTGGTTTCATGCAGTCATATCCGAAAAAAGTGTTGTGGAACTGGTATGCACTGGACTCAGATAATCACAGTCAAACTGGTTTTGGGGGAAAACAAACTCATTTTCTTGGTCACGTAGATTAAAAGTCATGTTTAGAAATATAAATATCATGTTTGTTTGCAGAAATTGCTCTAGCTTTCTGCCTAGAAAGCAGGAATGCATTGAGTTTCTGTCTCCATGTGGAAATAATGAGTGTTTTGCAGCACAAAAGAAAATATCCCCTGCTTAAATGCATTCAAAACCATAAAGTCCATGGATAATATCAAGAAACCACAAAGCAGAGCCTGTAGCAAGACCTGGGGTTGAGTTAACCATAACACAAGAGGATATTTCTGATTTGATCCAGTCATATCCGGACAAAGTGTTGTGGAGCTGGTATGCACTGGACTCAGATAATCACCGTCAAAGTGGTTTTGGAGTAAAGCAAACTCATTTTCTTGGTCACGTGGATAAAAGCCATGGTTACAAATATAAATATCATATTTGTTGGCAGCAATTGCTCGAGCTTTCTTCCTAGAAAACAGGAATGTTTTGAGTTCGTGTCTCCATGTGGAAGTAATCAATGTTTCCCAGCACAAAAGAAAATATTCCCTGCTTACATTCATTCAAAACCATAAAGTCCATGGATAATATCAAGAAAGCACAAACACAGAGTCTGTAGCAAGGTGGATTGAGTTAGCCATAACACAAGAGGATATTTCTGGTTTCATCCAGTCATATCCGGACAAAGTGTCGTCGAACTGGTATGCACTGGACTGAGATAATCACCGTCAAACAGGTTTTGGAGTAAACCAAACCCATTTTCTTGGTCAAGTGGATAAAGAGTCATGTTTCCAAATATAAATATCATGTTTGTTTGCAGGAATTGCTCTAGCGTTCTGCCTAGCAGACAAGAATGTGTCGAGTTTGTGTCTCCATGTGGAACTAATTAGTTTTTCCCAGCACAATAGAACATACTCCCTGCTTAAATGCATTCAAAACCATAAAGTCCGTGGATAATATCAAGAAAACACAAAACAGGGCCTTTAGCAAGATCTAGGATTGAGTTAGTCACAACAGAAGAGGATACTTCTGGATTCATCCTGTCATATCCGGACAAACTGTTGTGGAACTGGTATGCACTAGAATCAGATAATCACCGTCAAACAGGTTTTGGCGTAAACCACACCCATTTTCTGGGTCAAGTGGATAAAAAGTGATGTTTACAAATATAAATATCATGTTTGGTTGTAGCAATTGCTCTAGCTTTCTGCCTAGAAAACACGAATGTGTTGAGTTTGTGTCTCCATGTGGAAGGAATCAGTGTTTCCCAGCACAAAAGAAAATATTCCCTGCTTACATTCATTCAAAACCATAAAGTCCATGGATAATACCAAGAAAACACAAAACAGGGCCTGTAGCAAGATCTGGGATTGAGTTAGTCACAACACAAGAGGATATTTCTGGATTCATCCAGTCATATCCGGACAAAGTGTTGTGGAACTGGTATGTACTCCACTCAGATAATCACTCTCAAACTCATTTTGGGGGAAAACAAACTCATTTTCTTGGTCAAGTGGATAAAATGTGATGTTTACAAATATAAATATCATGTTTGTTTGCAGCAATTGCTCTAGCTTTCTGACTAGAAAACATGAATATGTTGAGTTTGTGTCTCCATGTGGAACTAATTAGTGTTTCCCAGCACAAAAGAAAATATTCCCTGCTTAAATTCATTCAAAACCTTAAGTCCTTTGAGAATACCTAGAAACCACAAACAAAGAGTCTGTAGCAAGATATGGGATTGAGTTTTCACAACACAAGTGGATATTTCTGGATTCATCCAGTCATATCCGGACAAAGTGTGTAGAACTAGTGTGCCATGGACTCTGATAATCACGGTCAAACTGGTTTTGGAGTAAAGCCAATGCATTTTCTTGTTCAAGTAGATAAAAAAGTGATGTTTCCAAATCATGTTTGTTTGCAGGAATTGCTCTAGCTTTCTGCCTAGAAAACAGGAATGTGTTGAGTTTGTGTCTCCATGTGAAATTAATTAGTGTTTCCCAGCACAAAAGAAAATATTCCCTGCTTAAATGCATTCAAAACCATAAAGGCCATTGATACTATCAAGAAAACACAAAGCAGGGCCTTCAGCACTCCCTGGGATTGAGTTAGTCACAACACAAGCGGATATTTCTGGTTTCATCCAGTCATACTCGGACAAAGTGTTGTGGAGCTAGTATGCAATGGACTCAGATAATCACCGTCAAACTGGTTTTGGAGTAAACGCAACTCATTTTCTTGTTCAAGTGGATAAAAAGTCATGTTTACAAATATAAATATCATGTTTTTTGCATCAATTGCTCTCGCTTTCTGCATAGAATGCAGGAATCTGTTGTATTTGTGTCTCCATGGGGAACTAATTAGAGTTTTCCAGCACAAAAGAAAAAATCCCCTGCTTAAATGCATTCAAAACCATAAATTCCATTGATAATATCAAGAAAACACAAAGCAGAGCCTGTAGCCCCATTTTGGATAGAGTTAGCCATAACACAAGAGGATATTTCTGGTTTCATGCAGTCATATCCGAAAAAAGTGTTGTGGAACTGGTATGCACTGGACTCAGATAATCACCGTCAAACTGGTTTTGGGGGAAAACAAACTCATTTTCTTGGTCACGTAGATTAAAAGTCATGTTTAGAAATATAAATATCATGTTTGTTTGCAGAAATTGCTCTAGCTTTCTGCCTAGAAAGCAGGAATGCATTGAGTTTCTGTCTCCATGTGGAAATAATGAGTGTTTTGCAGCACAAAAGAAAATATCCCCTGCTTAAATGCATTCAAAACCATAAAGTCCATGGATAATATCAAGAAACCACAAAGCAGAGCCTGTAGCAAGACCTGGGGTTGAGTTAACCATAACACAAGAGGATATTTCTGATTTGATCCAGTCATATCCGGACAAAGTGTTGTGGAGCTGGTATGCACTGGACTCAGATAATCACCGTCAAAGTGGTTTTGGAGTAAAGCAAACTCATTTTCTTGGTCACGTGGATAAAAGCCATGGTTACAAATATAAATATCATATTTGTTTGCAGCAATTGCTCGAGCTTTCTTCCTAGAAAACAGGAATGTTTTGAGTTCGTGTCTCCATGTGGAAGTAATCAATGTTTCCCAGCACAAAAGAAAATATTCCCTGCTTACATTCATTCAAAACCATAAAGTCCATGGATAATATCAAGAAAGCACAAACACAGAGTCTGTAGCAAGGTGGATTGAGTTAGCCATAACACAAGAGGATATTTCTGGTTTCATCCAGTCATATCCGGACAAAGTGTCGTCGAACTGGTATGCACTGGACTGAGATAATCACCGTCAAACAGGTTTTGGAGTAAACCAAACCCATTTTCTTGGTCAAGTGGATAAAAAGTCATGTTTCCAAATATAAATATCATGTTTGTTTGCAGGAATTGCTCTAGCGTTCTGCCTAGCAGACAAGAATGTGTCGAGTTTGTGTCTCCATGTGGAACTAATTAGTTTTTCCCAGCACAATAGAACATACTCCCTGCTTAAATGCATTCAAAACCATAAAGTCCGTGGATAATATCAAGAAAACACAAAACAGGGCCTTTAGCAAGATCTAGGATTGAGTTAGTCACAACAGAAGAGGATACTTCTGGATTCATCCTGTCATATCCGGACAAACTGTTGTGGAACTGGTATGCACTAGAATCAGATAATCACCGTCAAACAGGTTTTGGCGTAAACCACACCCATTTTCTGGGTCAAGTGGATAAAAAGTGATGTTTACAAATATAAATATCATGTTTGGTTGTAGCAATTGCTCTAGCTTTCTGCCTAGAAAACACGAATGTGTTGAGTTTGTGTCTCCATGTGGAAGTAATCAGTGTTTCCCAGCACAAAAGAAAATATTCCCTGCTTACATTCATTCAAAACCATAAAGTCCATGGATAATACCAAGAAAACACAAAACAGGGCCTGTAGCAAGATCTGGGATTGAGTTAGTCACAACACAAGAGGATATTTCTGGATTCATCCAGTCATATCCGGACAAAGTGTTGTGGAACTGGTATGTACTCCACTCAGATAATCACTCTCAAACTCATTTTGGGGGAAAACAAACTCATTTTCTTGGTCAAGTGGATAAAATGTGATGTTTACAAATATAAATATCATGTTTGTTTGCAGCAATTGCTCTAGCTTTCTGACTAGAAAACATGAATATGTTGAGTTTGTGTCTCCATGTGGAACTAATTAGTGTTTCCCAGCACAAAAGAAAATATTCCCTGCTTACATTCATTCAAAACCTTAAGTCCTTTGAGAATACCTAGAAACCACAAACAAAGAGTCTGTAGCAAGATATGGGATTGAGTTTTCACAACACAAGTGGATATTTCTGGATTCATCCAGTCATATCCGGACAAAGTGTGTAGAACTAGTGTGCCATGGACTCTGATAATCACGGTCAAACTGGTTTTGGAGTAAAGCCAACGCATTTTCTTGTTCAAGTAGATAAAAAAGTGATGTTTCCAAATCATGTTTGTTTGCAGGAATTGCTCTAGCTTTCTGCCTAGAAAACAGGAATGTGTTGAGTTTGTGTCTCCATGTGAAATTAATTAGTGTTTCCCAGCACAAAAGAAAATATTCCCTGCTTAAATGCATTCAAAACCATAAAGGCCATTGATACTATCAAGAAAACACAAAGCAGGGCCTTCAGCACTCCCTGGGATTGAGTTAGTCACAACACAAGCGGATATTTCTGGTTTCATCCAGTCATACTCGGACAAAGTGTTGTGGAGCTAGTATGCAATGGACTCAGATAATCACCGTCAAACTGGTTTTGGAGTAAACGCAACTCATTTTCTTGTTCAAGTGGATAAAAAGTCATGTTTACAAATATAAATATCATGTTTTTTGCATCAATTGCTCTCGCTTTCTGCATAGAATGCAGGAATCTGTTGTATTTGTGTCTCCATGGGGAACTAATTAGAGTTTTCCAGCACAAAAGAAAAAATCCCCTGCTTAAATGCATTCAAAACCATAAATTCCATTGATAATATCAAGAAAACACAAAGCAGAGCCTGTAGCCCCATTTTGGATAGAGTTAGCCATAACACAAGAGGATATTTCTGGTTTCATGCAGTCATATCCGAAAAAAGTGTTGTGGAACTGGTATGCACTGGACTCAGATAATCACCGTCAAACTGGTTTTGGGGGAAAACAAACTCATTTTCTTGGTCACGTAGATTAAAAGTCATGTTTAGAAATATAAATATCATGTTTGTTTGCAGAAATTGCTCTAGCTTTCTGCCTAGAAAGCAGGAATGCATTGAGTTTCTGTCTCCATGTGGAAATAATGAGTGTTTTGCAGCACAAAAGAAAATATCCCCTGCTTAAATGCATTCAAAACCATAAAGTCCATGGATAATATCAAGAAACCACAAAGCAGAGCCTGTAGCAAGACCTGGGGTTGAGTTAACCATAACACAAGAGGATATTTCTGATTTGATCCAGTCATATCCGGACAAAGTGTTGTGGAGCTGGTATGCACTGGACTCAGATAATCACCGTCAAAGTGGTTTTGGAGTAAAGCAAACTCATTTTCTTGGTCACGTGGATAAAAGCCATGGTTACAAATATAAATATCATATTTGTTTGCAGCAATTGCTCGAGCTTTCTTCCTAGAAAACAGGAATGTTTTGAGTTCGTATCTCCATGTGGAAGTAATCAATGTTTCCCAGCACAAAAGAAAATATTCCCTGCTTACATTCATTCAAAACCATAAAGTCCATGGATAATATCAAGAAAGCACAAACACAGAGTCTGTAGCAAGGTGGATTGAGTTAGCCATAACACAAGAGGATATTTCTGGTTTCATCCAGTCATATCCGGACAAAGTGTTGTCGAACTGGTATGCACTGGACTGAGATAATCACCGTCAAACAGGTTTTGGAGTAAACCAAACCCATTTTCTTGGTCAAGTGGATAAAAAGTCATGTTTCCAAATATAAATATCATGTTTGTTTGCAGGAATTGCTCTAGCGTTCTGCCTAGCAGACAAGAATGTGTCGAGTTTGTGTCTCCATGTGGAACTAATTAGTTTTTCCCAGCACAATAGAACATACTCCCTGCTTAAATGCATTCAAAACCATAAAGTCCGTGGATAATATCAAGAAAACACAAAACAGGGCCTTTAGCAAGATCTAGGATTGAGTTAGTCACAACAGAAGAGGATACTTCTGGATTCATCCTGTCATATCCGGACAAACTGTTGTGGAACTGGTATGCACTAGAATCAGATAATCACCGTCAAACAGGTTTTGGCGTAAACCACACCCATTTTCTGGGTCAAGTGGATAAAAAGTGATGTTTACAAATATAAATATCATGTTTGGTTGTAGCAATTGCTCTAGCTTTCTGCCTAGAAAACACGAATGTGTTGAGTTTGTGTCTCCATGTGGAAGTAATCAGTGTTTCCCAGCACAAAAGAAAATATTCCCTGCTTACATTCATTCAAAACCATAAAGTCCATGGATAATACCAAGAAAACACAAAACAGGGCCTGTAGCAAGATCTGGGATTGAGTTAGTCACAACACAAGAGGATATTTCTGGATTCATCCAGTCATATCCGGACAAAGTGTTGTGGAACTGGTATGTACTCCACTCAGATAATCACTCTCAAACTCATTTTGGGGGAAAACAAACTCATTTTCTTGGTCAAGTGGATAAAATGTGATGTTTACAAATATAAATATCATGTTTGTTTGCAGCAATTGCTCTAGCTTTCTGACTAGAAAACATGAATATGTTGAGTTTGTGTCTCCATGTGGAACTAATTAGTGTTTCCCAGCACAAAAGAAAATATTCCCTGCTTACATTCATTCAAAACCTTAAGTCCTTTGAGAATACCTAGAAACCACAAACAAAGAGTCTGTAGCAAGATATGGGATTGAGTTTTCACAACACAAGTGGATATTTCTGGATTCATCCAGTCATATCCGGACAAAGTGTGTAGAACTAGTGTGCCATGGACTCTGATAATCACGGTCAAACTGGTTTTGGAGTAAAGCCAACGCATTTTCTTGTTCAAGTAGATAAAAAAGTGATGTTTCCAAATCATGTTTGTTTGCAGGAATTGCTCTAGCTTTCTGCCTAGAAAACAGGAATGTGTTGAGTTTGTGTCTCCATGTGAAATTAATTAGTGTTTCCCAGCACAAAAGAAAATATTCCCTGCTTAAATGCATTCAAAACCATAAAGGCCATTGATACTATCAAGAAAACACAAAGCAGGGCCTTCAGCACTCCCTGGGATTGAGTTAGTCACAACACAAGCGGATATTTCTGGTTTCATCCAGTCATACTCGGACAAAGTGTTGTGGAGCTAGTATGCAATGGACTCAGATAATCACCGTCAAACTGGTTTTGGAGTAAACGCAACTCATTTTCTTGTTCAAGTGGATAAAAAGTCATGTTTACAAATATAAATATCATGTTTTTTGCATCAATTGCTCTCGCTTTCTGCATAGAATGCAGGAATCTGTTGTATTTGTGTCTCCATGGGGAACTAATTAGAGTTTTCCAGCACAAAAGAAAAAATCCCCTGCTTAAATGCATTCAAAACCATAAATTCCATTGATAATATCAAGAAAACACAAAGCAGAGCCTGTAGCCCCATTTTGGATAGAGTTAGCCATAACACAAGAGGATATTTCTGGTTTCATGCAGTCATATCCGAAAAAAGTGTTGTGGAACTGGTATGCACTGGACTCAGATAATCACCGTCAAACTGGTTTTGGGGGAAAACAAACTCATTTTCTTGGTCACGTAGATTAAAAGTCATGTTTAGAAATATAAATATCATGTTTGTTTGCAGAAATTGCTCTAGCTTTCTGCCTAGAAAGCAGGAATGCATTGAGTTTCTGTCTCCATGTGGAAATAATGAGTGTTTTGCAGCACAAAAGAAAATATCCCCTGCTTAAATGCATTCAAAACCATAAAGTCCATGGATAATATCAAGAAACCACAAAGCAGAGCCTGTAGCAAGACCTGGGGTTGAGTTAACCATAACACAAGAGGATATTTCTGATTTGATCCAGTCATATCCGGACAAAGTGTTGTGGAGCTGGTATGCACTGGACTCAGATAATCACCGTCAAAGTGGTTTTGGAGTAAAGCAAACTCATTTTCTTGGTCACGTGGATAAAAGCCATGGTTACAAATATAAATATCATATTTGTTTGCAGCAATTGCTCGAGCTTTCTTCCTAGAAAACAGGAATGTTTTGAGTTCGTGTCTCCATGTGGAAGTAATCAATGTTTCCCAGCACAAAAGAAAATATTCCCTGCTTACATTCATTCAAAACCATAAAGTCCATGGATAATATCAAGAAAGCACAAACACAGAGTCTGTAGCAAGGTGGATTGAGTTAGCCATAACACAAGAGGATATTTCTGGTTTCATCCAGTCATATCCGGACAAAGTGTTGTGGAGCTGGTATGCACTGGACTCAGATAATCACCGTCAAACAGGTTTTGGAGTAAACCAAACCCATTTTCTTGGTCAAGTGGATAAAAAGTCATGTTTCCAAATATAAATATCATGTTTGTTTGCAGGAATTGCTCTAGCGTTCTGCCTAGCAGACAAGAATGTGTCGAGTTTGTGTCTCCATGTGGAACTAATTAGTTTTTCCCAGCACAATAGAACATACTCCCTGCTTAAATGCATTCAAAACCATAAAGTCCGTGGATAATATCAAGAAAACACAAAACAGGGCCTTTAGCAAGATCTAGGATTGAGTTAGTCACAACAGAAGAGGATACTTCTGGATTCATCCTGTCATATCCGGACAAACTGTTGTGCAACTGGTATGCACTAGAATCAGATAATCACCGTCAAACAGGTTTTGGCGTAAACCACACCCATTTTCTGGGTCAAGTGGATAAAAAGTGATGTTTACAAATATAAATATCATGTTTGGTTGTAGCAATTGCTCTAGCTTTCTGCCTAGAAAACACGAAATTGTTGAGTTTGTGTCTCCATGTGGAAGGAATCAGTGTTTCCCAGCACAAAAGAAAATATTCCCTGCTTACATTCATTCAAAACCATAAAGTCCATGGATAATACCAAGAAAACACAAAACAGGGCCTGTAGCAAGATCTGGGATTGAGTTAGTCACAACACAAGAGGATATTTCTGGATTCATCCAGTCATATCCGGACAAAGTGTTGTGGAACTGGTATGTACTGGACTCAGATAATCACTCTCAAACTCATTTTGGGGGAAAACAAACTCATTTTCTTGGTCAAGTGGATAAAATGTGATGTTTACAAATATAAATATCATGTTTGTTTGCAGCAATTGCTCTAGCTTTCTGACTAGAAAACATGAATATATTGAGTTTGTGTCTCCATGTGGAACTAATTAGTGTTTCCCAGCACAAAAGAAAATATTCCCTGCTTACATTCATTCAAAACCTTAAGTCCTTTGAGAATACCTAGAAACCACAAACAAAGAGTCTGTAGCAAGATATGGGATTGAGTTTTCACAACACAAGTGGATATTTCTGGATTCATCCAGTCATATCCGGACAAAGTGTGTAGAACTAGTGTGCCATGGACTCTGATAATCACGGTCAAACTGGTTTTGGAGTAAAGCCAACGCATTTTCTTGTTCAAGTAGATAAAAAAGTGATGTTTCCAAATCATGTTTGTTTGCAGGAATTGCTCTAGCTTTCTGCCTAGAAAACAGGAATGTGTTGAGTTTGTGTCTCCATGTGAAATTAATTAGTGTTTCCCAGCACAAAAGAAAATATTCCCTGCTTAAATGCATTCAAAACCATAAAGGCCATTGATACTATCAAGAAAACACAAAGCAGGGCCTTCAGCACTCCCTGGGATTGAGTTAGTCACAACACAAGCGGATATTTCTGGTTTCATCCAGTCATACCCGGACAAAGTGTTGTGGAGCTAGTATGCAATGGACTCAGATAATCACCGTCAAACTGGTTTTGGAGTAAACGCAACTCATTTTCTTGTTCAAGTGGATAAAAAGTCATGTTTACAAATATAAATATCATGTTTTTTGCATCAATTGCTCTCGCTTTCTGCATAGAATGCAGGAATCTGTTGTATTTGTGTCTCCATGGGGAACTAATTAGAGTTTTCCAGCACAAAAGAAAATATCCCCTGCTTAAATGCATTCAAAACCATAAATTCCATTGATAATATCAAGAAAACACAAAGCAGAGCCTGTAGCCCTATTTTGGATAGAGTTAGCCATAACACAAGAGGATATTTCTGGTTTCATGCAGTCATATCCGAAAAAAGTGTTGTGGACCTGGTATGCACTGGACTCAGATAATCACCGTCAAACTGGTTTTGGGGGAAAACAAACTCATTTCTTGGTCACGTAGATTAAAAGTCATGTTTAGAAATATAAATATCATGTTTGTTTGCAGAAATTGCTCTAGCTTTCTGCCTAGAAAGCAGGAATGCATTGAGTTTCTGTCTCCATGTGGAAATAATGAGTGTTTTGCAGCACAAAAGAAAATATCCCCTGCTTAAATGCATTCAAAACCATAAAGTCCATGGATAATATCAAGAAACCACAAAGCAGAGCCTGTAGCAAGACCTAGGGTTGAGCTAACCATAACACAAGAGGATATTTCTGATTTGATCCAGTCATATCCGGACAAAGTGTTGTGGAGCTGGTATGCACTGGACTCAGATAATCACCGTCAAAGTGGTTTTGGAGTAAAGCAAACTCATTTTCTTGGTCACGTGGATAAAAGCCATGGTTACAAATATAAATATCATATTTGTTTGCAGCAATTGCTCGAGCTTTCTTCCTAGAAAACAGGAATGTTTTGAGTTCGTGTCTCCATGTGGAAGTCATTAGTGTTTCCCAGCACAAAAGAAAATATTCCCTGCTTACATTCATTCAAAACCATAAAGTCCATGGATAATATCAAGAAAGCACAAACACAGAGTCTGTAGCAAGGTGGATTGAGTTAGCCATAACACAAGAGGATATTTCTGGTTTCATCCAGTCATATCCGGACAAAGTGTTGTCGAACTGGTATGCACTGGACTGAGATAATCACCGTCAAACAGGTTTTGGAGTAAACCAAACCCATTTTCTTGGTCAAGTGGATAAAAAGTCATGTTTCCAAATATAAATATCATGTTTGTTTGCAGGAATTGCTCTAGCGTTCTGCCTAGCAGACAAGAATGTGTCGAGTTTGTGTCTCCATGTGGAACTAATTAGTTTTTCCCAGCACAATAGAACATACTCCCTGCTTAAATGCATTCAAAACCATAAAGTCCGTGGATAATATCAAGAAAACACAAAACAGGGCCTTTAGCAAGATCTAGGATTGAGTTAGTCACAACAGAAGAGGATATTTCTGGATTCATCCTGTCATATCCGGACAAACTGTTGTGGAACTGGTATGCACTAGAATCAGATAATCACCGTCAAACAGGTTTTGGCGTAAACCACACCCATTTTCTGGGTCAAGTGGATAAAAAGTGATGTTTACAAATATAAATATCATGTTTGGTTGTAGCAATTGCTCTAGCTTTCTGCCTAGAAAACACGAAATTGTTGAGTTTGTGTCTCCATGTGGAAGGAATCAGTGTTTCCCAGCACAAAAGAAAATATTCCCTGCTTACATTCATTCAAAACCATAAAGTCCATGGATAATACCAAGAAAACACAAAACAGGGCCTGTAGCAAGATCTGGGATTGAGTTAGTCACAACACAAGAGGATATTTCTGGATTCATCCAGTCATATACGGACAAAGTGTTGTGGAACTGGTATGTACTCCACTCAGATAATCACTCTCAAACTCATTTTGGGGGAAAACAAACTCATTTTCTTGCTCAAGTGGATAAAATGTGATGTTTACAAATATAAATATCATGTTTGTTTGCAGCAATTGCTCTAGCTTTCTGACTAGAAAACATGAATATGTTGAGTTTGTGTCTCCATGTGGAACTAATTAGTGTTTCCCAGCACAAAAGAAAATATTCCCTGCTTAAATTCATTCAAAACCTTAAGTCCTTTGAGAATACCTAGAAACCACAAACAAAGAGTCTGTAGCAAGATATGGGATTGAGTTTTCACAACACAAGTGGATATTTCTGGATTCATCCAGTCATATCCGGACAAAGTGTGTAGAACTAGTGTGCCATGGACTCTGATAATCACGGTCAAACTGGTTTTGGAGTAAAGCCAACGCATTTTCTTGTTCAAGTAGATAAAAAAGTGATGTTTCCAAATCATGTTTGTTTGCAGGAATTGCTCTAGCTTTCTGCCTAGAAAACAGGAATGTGTTGAGTTTGTGTCTCCATGTGAAATTAATTAGTGTTTCCCAGCACAAAAGAAAATATTCCCTGCTTAAATGCATTCAAAACCATAAAGGCCATTGATACTATCAAGAAAACACAAAGCAGGGCCTTCAGCACTCCCTGGGATTGAGTTAGTCACAACACAAGCGGATATTTCTGGTTTCATCCAGTCATACCCGGACAAAGTGTTGTGGAGCTAGTATGCAATGGACTCAGATAATCACCGTCAAACTGGTTTTGGAGTAAACGCAACTCATTTTCTTGTTCAAGTGGATAAAAAGTCATGTTTACAAATATAAATATCATGTTTTTTGCATCAATTGCTCTCGCTTTCTGCATAGAATGCAGGAATCTGTTGTATTTGTGTCTCCATGGGGAACTAATTAGAGTTTTCCAGCACAAAAGAAAAAATCCCCTGCTTAAATGCATTCAAAACCATAAATTCCATTGATAATATCAAGAAAACACAAAGCAGAGCCTGTAGCCCCATTTTGGATAGAGTTAGCCATAACACAAGAGGATATTTCTGGTTTCATGCAGTCATATCCGAAAAAAGTGTTGTGGAACTGGTATGCACTGGACTCAGATAATCACCGTCAAACTGGTTTTGGGGGAAAACAAACTCATTTTCTTGGTCACGTAGATTAAAAGTCATGTTTAGAAATATAAATATCATGTTTGTTTGCAGAAATTGCTCTAGCTTTCTGCCTAGAAAGCAGGAATGCATTGAGTTTCTGTCTCCATGTGGAAATAATGAGTGTTTTGCAGCACAAAAGAAAATATCCCCTGCTTAAATGCATTCAAAACCATAAAGTCCATGGATAATATCAAGAAACCACAAAGCAGAGCCTGTAGCAAGGTGGATTGAGTTAGCCATAACACAAGAGGATATTTCTGGTTTCATCCAGTCATATCCGGACAAAGTGTTGTGGAGCTGGTATGCACTGGACTGAGATAATCACCGTCAAACAGGTTTTGGAGTAAACCAAACCCATTTTCTTGGTCAAGTGGATAAAAAGTCATGTTTCCAAATATAAATATCATGTTTGTTTGCAGGAATTGCTCTAGCGTTCTGCCTAGCAGACAAGAATGTGTCGAGTTTGTGTCTCCATGTGGAACTAATTAGTTTTTCCCAGCACAATAGAACATACTCCCTGCTTAAATGCATTCAAAACCATAAAGTCCGTGGATAATATCAAGAAAACACAAAACAGGGCCTTTAGCAAGATCTAGGATTGAGTTAGTCACAACAGAAGAGGATACTTCTGGATTCATCCTGTCATATCCGGACAAACTGTTGTGGAACTGGTATGCACTAGAATCAGATAATCACCGTCAAACAGGTTTTGGCGTAAACCACACCCATTTTCTGGGTCAAGTGGATAAAAAGTGATGTTTACAAATATAAATATCATGTTTGGTTGTAGCAATTGCTCTAGCTTTCTGCCTAGAAAACACGAAATTGTTGAGTTTGTGTCTCCATGTGGAAGGAATCAGTGTTTCCCAGCACAAAAGAAAATATTCCCTGCTTACATTCATTCAAAACCATAAAGTCCATGGATAATACCAAGAAAACACAAAACAGGGCCTGTAGCAAGATCTGGGATTGAGTTAGTCACAACACAAGAGGATATTTCTGGATTCATCCAGTCATATACGGACAAAGTGTTGTGGAACTGGTATGTACTGGACTCAGATAATCACTCTCAAACTCATTTTGGGGGAAAACAAACTCATTTTCTTGCTCAAGTGGATAAAATGTGATGTTTACAAATATAAATATCATGTTTGTTTGCAGCAATTGCTCTAGCTTTCTGACTAGAAAACATGAATATGTTGAGTTTGTGTCTCCATGTGGAACTAATTAGTGTTTCCCAGCACAAAAGAAAATATTCCCTGCTTAAATTCATTCAAAACCTTAAGTCCTTTGAGAATACCTAGAAACCACAAACAAAGAGTCTGTAGCAAGATATGGGATTGAGTTTTCACAACACAAGTGGATATTTCTGGATTCATCCAGTCATATCCGGACAAAGTGTGTAGAACTAGTGTGCCATGGACTCTGATAATCACGGTCAAACTGGTTTTGGAGTAAAGCCAACGCATTTTCTTGTTCAAGTAGATAAAAAAGTGATGTTTCCAAATCATGTTTGTTTGCAGGAATTGCTCTAGCTTTCTGCCTAGAAAACAGGAATGTGTTGAGTTTGTGTCTCCATGTGAAATTAATTAGTGTTTCCCAGCACAAAAGAAAATATTCCCTGCTTAAATGCATTCAAAACCATAAAGGCCATTGATACTATCAAGAAAACACAAAGCAGGGCCTTCAGCACTCCCTGGGATTGAGTTATTCACAACACAAGCGGATATTTCTGGTTTCATCCAGTCATACCCGGACAAAGTGTTGTGGAGCTAGTATGCAATGGACTCAGATAATCACCGTCAAACTGGTTTTGGAGTAAACGCAACTCATTTTCTTGTTCAAGTGGATAAAAAGTCATGTTTACAAATATAAATATCATGTTTTTTGCATCAATTGCTCTCGCTTTCTGCATAGAATGCAGGAATCTGTTGTATTTGTGTCTCCATGGGGAACTAATTAGAGTTTTCCAGCACAAAAGAAAAAATCCCCTGCTTAAATGCATTCAAAACCATAAATTCCATTGATAATATCAAGAAAACACAAAGCAGAGCCTGTAGCCCCATTTTGGATAGAGTTAGCCATAACACAAGAGGATATTTCTGGTTTCATGCAGTCATATCCGAAAAAAGTGTTGTGGAACTGGTATGCACTGGACTCAGATAATCACCGTCAAACTGGTTTTGGGGGAAAACAAACTCATTTTCTTGCTCACGTAGATTAAAAGTCATGTTTAGAAATATAAATATCATGTTTGTTTGCAGAAATTGCTCTAGCTTTCTGCCTAGAAAGCAGGAATGCATTGAGTTTCTGTCTCCATGTGGAAATAATGAGTGTTTTGCAGCACAAAAGAAAATATCCCCTGCTTAAATGCATTCAAAACCATAAAGTCCATGGATAATATCAAGAAACCACAAAGCAGAGCCTGTAGCAAGACCTGGGGTTGAGTTAACCATAACACAAGAGGATATTTCTGATTTGATCCAGTCATATCCGGACAAAGTGTTGTGGAGCTGGTATGCACTGGACTCAGATAATCACCGTCAAAGTGGTTTTGGAGTAAAGCAAACTCATTTTCTTGGTCACGTGGATAAAAGCCATGGTTACCAATATAAATATCATATTTGTTTGCAGCAATTGCTCGAGCTTTCTTCCTAGAAAACAGGAATGTTTTGAGTTCGTGTCTCCATGTGGAAGTCATTAGTGTTTCCCAGCACAAAAGAAAATATTCCCTGCTTACATTCATTCAAAACCATAAAGTCCATGGATAATATCAAGAAAGCACAAACACAGAGTCTGTAGCAAGGTGGATTGAGTTAGCCATAACACAAGAGGATATTTCTGGTTTCATCCAGTCATATCCGGACAAAGTGTTGTCGAACTGGTATGCACTGGACTGAGATAATCACCGTCAAACAGGTTTTGGAGTAAACCAAACCCATTTTCTTGGTCAAGTGGATAAAAAGTCATGTTTCCAAATATAAATATCATGTTTGTTTGCAGGAATTGCTCTAGCGTTCTGCCTAGCAGACAAGAATGTGTCGAGTTTGTGTCTCCATGTGGAACTAATTAGTTTTTCCCAGCACAATAGAACATACTCCCTGCTTAAATGCATTCAAAACCATA
Source organism: Lepus europaeus (assembly GCF_033115175.1). NCBI lineage: Eukaryota > Metazoa > Chordata > Mammalia > Lagomorpha > Leporidae > Lepus > Lepus europaeus. The sequence goes on along the minus strand of NW_026909213.1, from coordinate 3,588,019 downwards.
AAGTCCGTGGATAATATCAAGAAAACACAAAACAGGGCCTTTAGCAAGATCTAGGATTGAGTTAGTCACAACAGAAGAGGATACTTCTGGATTCATCCTGTCATATCCGGACAAACTGTTGTGGAACTGGTATGCACTAGAATCAGATAATCACCGTCAAACAGGTTTTGGCGTAAACCACACCCATTTTCTGGGTCAAGTGGATAAAAAGTGATGTTTACAAATATAAATATCATGTTTGGTTGTAGCAATTGCTCTAGCTTTCTGCCTAGAAAACACGAAATTGTTGAGTTTGTGTCTCCATGTGGAAGGAATCAGTGTTTCCCAGCACAAAAGAAAATATTCCCCGCTTACATTCATTCAAAACCATAAAGTCCATGGATAATACCAAGAAAACACAAAACAGGGCCTGTAGCAAGATCTGGGATTGAGTTAGTCACAACACAAGAGGATATTTCTGGATTCATCCAGTCATATCCGGACAAAGTGTTGTGGAACTGGTATGTACTGGACTCAGATAATCACTCTCAAACTCATTTTGGGGGAAAACAAACTCATTTTCTTGCTCAAGTGGATAAAATGTGATGTTTACAAATATAAATATCATGTTTGTTTGCAGCAATTGCTCTAGCTTTCTGACTAGAAAACATGACTATGTTGAGTTTGTGTCTCCATGTGGAACTAATTAGTGTTTCCCAGCACAAAAGAAAATATTCCCTGCTTACATTCATTCAAAACCTTAAGTCCTTTGAGAATACCTAGAAACCACAAACAAAGAGTCTGTAGCAAGATATGGGATTGAGTTTTCACAACACAAGTGGATATTTCTGGATTCATCCAGTCATATCCGGACAAAGTGTGTAGAACTAGTGTGCCATGGACTCTGATAATCACGGTCAAACTGGTTTTGGAGTAAAGCCAACGCATTTTCTTGTTCAAGTAGATAAAAAAGTGATGTTTCCAAATCATGTTTGTTTGCAGGAATTGCTCTAGCTTTCTGCCTAGAAAACAGGAATGTGTTGAGTTTGTGTCTCCATGTGAAATTAATTAGTGTTTCCCAGCACAAAAGAAAATATTCCCTGCTTAAATGCATTCAAAACCATAAAGGCCATTGATAATATCAAGAACACACAAAGCAGGGCCTTCAGCACTCCCTGGGATTGAGTTAGTCAAAACACAAGCGGATATTTCTGGTTTCATCCAGTCATACCCGGACAAAGTGTTGTGGAGCTAGTATGCAATGGACTCAGATAATCACCGTCAAACTGGTTTTGGAGTAAACGCAACTCATTTTCTTGTTCAAGTGGATAAAAAGTCATGTTTACAAATATAAATATCATGTTTTTCGCATCAATTGCTCTCGCTTTCTGCATAGAATGCAGGAATCTGTTGTATTTGTGTCTCCATGGGGAACTAATTAGAGTTTTCCAGCACAAAAGAAAATATCCCCTGCTTAAATGCATTCAAAACCATAAATTCCATTGATAATATCAAGAAAACACAAAGCAGAGCCTGTAGCCCCATTTTGGATAGAGTTAGCCATAACACAAGAGGATATTTCTGGTTTCATGCAGTCATATCCGAAAAAAGTGTTGTGGAACTGGTATGCACTGGACTCAGATAATCACCGTCAAACTGGTTTTGGGGGAAAACAAACTCATTTTCTTGCTCACGTAGATTAAAAGTCATGTTTAGAAATATAAATATCATGTTTGTTTGCAGAAATTGCTCTAGCTTTCTGCCTAGAAAGCAGGAATGCATTGAGTTTCTGTCTCCATGTGGAAATAATGAGTGTTTTGCAGCACAAAAGAAAATATCCCCTGCTTAAATGCATTCAAAACCATAAAGTCCATGGATAATATCAAGAAACCACAAAGCAGAGCCTGTAGCAAGACCTGGGGTTGAGTTAACCATAACACAAGAGGATATTTCTGATTTGATCCAGTCATATCCGGACAAAGTGTTGTGGAGCTGGTATGCACTGGACTCAGATAATCACCGTCAAAGTGGTTTTGGAGTAAAGCAAACTCATTTTCTTGGTCACGTGGATAAAAGCCATGGTTACAAATATAAATATCATATTTGTTTGCAGCAATTGCTCGAGCTTTCTTCCTAGAAAACAGGAATGTTTTGAGTTCGTCTCTCCATGTGGAAGTAATCAATGTTTCCCAGCACAAAAGAAAATATTCCCTGCTTACATTCATTCAAAACCATAAAGTCCATGGATAATATCAAGAAAGCACAAACACAGAGTCTGTAGCAAGGTGGATTGAGTTAGCCATAACACAAGAGGATATTTCTGGTTTCATCCAGTCATATCCGGACAAAGTGTTGTCGAACTGGTATGCACTGGACTGAGATAATCACCGTCAAACAGGTTTTGGAGTAAACCAAACCCATTTTCTTGGTCAAGTGGATAAAAAGTCATGTTTCCAAATATAAATATCATGTTTGTTTGCAGGAATTGCTCTAGCGTTCTGCCTAGCAGACAAGAATGTGTCGAGTTTGTGTCTCCATGTGGAACTAATTAGTTTTTCCCAGCACAATAGAACATACTCCCTGCTTAAATGCATTCAAAACCATAAAGTCCGTGGATAATATCAAGAAAACACAAAACAGGGCCTTTAGCAAGATCTAGGATTGAGTTAGTCACAACAGAAGAGGATACTTCTGGATTCATCCTGTCATATCCGGACAAACTGTTGTGCAACTGGTATGCACTAGAATCAGATAATCACCGTCAAACAGGTTTTGGCGTAAACCACACCCATTTTCTGGGTCAAGTGGATAAAAAGTGATGTTTACAAATATAAATATCATGTTTGGTTGTAGCAATTGCTCTAGCTTTCTGCCTAGAAAACACGAAATTGTTGAGTTTGTGTCTCCATGTGGAAGGAATCAGTGTTTCCCAGCACAAAAGAAAATATTCCCTGCTTACATTCATTCAAAACCATAAAGTCCATGGATAATACCAAGAAAACACAAAACAGGGCCTGTAGCAAGATCTGGGATTGAGTTAGTCACAACACAAGAGGATATTTCTGGATTCATCCAGTCATATCCGGACAAAGTGTTGTGGAACTGGTATGTACTGGACTCAGATAATCACTCTCAAACTCATTTTGGGGGAAAACAAACTCATTTTCTTGGTCAAGTGGATAAAATGTGATGTTTACAAATATAAATATCATGTTTGTTTGCAGCAATTGCTCTAGCTTTCTGACTAGAAAACATGACTATGTTGAGTTTGTGTCTCCATGTGGAACTAATTAGTGTTTCCCAGCACAAAAGAAAATATTCCCTGCTTACATTCATTCAAAACCTTAAGTCCTTTGAGAATACCTAGAAACCACAAACAAAGAGTCTGTAGCAAGATATGGGATTGAGTTTTCACAACACAAGTGGATATTTCTGGATTCATCCAGTCATATCCGGACAAAGTGTGTAGAACTAGTGTGCCATGGACTCTGATAATCACGGTCAAACTGGTTTTGGAGTAAAGCCAACGCATTTTCTTGTTCAAGTAGATAAAAAAGTGATGTTTCCAAATCATGTTTGTTTGCAGGAATTGCTCTAGCTTTCTGCCTAGAAAACAGGAATGTGTTGAGTTTGTGTCTCCATGTGAAATTAATTAGTGTTTCCCAGCACAAAAGAAAATATTCCCTGCTTAAATGCATTCAAAACCATAAAGGCCATTGATAATATCAAGAACACACAAAGCAGGGCCTTCAGCACTCCCTGGGATTGAGTTAGTCAAAACACAAGCGGATATTTCTGGTTTCATCCAGTCCTACCCGGACAAAGTGTTGTGGAGCTAGTATGCAATGGACTCAGATAATCACCGTCAAACTGGTTTTGGAGTAAACGCAACTCATTTTCTTATTCAAGTGGATAAAAAGTCATGTTTACAAATATAAATATCATGTTTTTCGCATCAATTGCTCTCGCTTTCTGCATAGAATGCAGGAATCTGTTGTATTTGTGTCTCCATGGGGAACTAATTAGAGTTTTCCAGCACAAAAGAAAATATCCCCTGCTTAAATGCATTCAAAACCATAAATTCCATTGATAATATCAAGAAAACACAAAGCAGAGCCTGTAGCCCCATTTTGGATAGAGTTAGCCATAACACAAGAGGATATTTCTGGTTTCATGCAGTCATATCCGAAAAAAGTGTTGTGGAACTGGTATGCACTGGACTCAGATAATCACCGTCAAACTGGTTTTGGGGGAAAACAAACTCATTTTCTTGCTCACGTAGATTAAAAGTCATGTTTAGAAATATAAATATCATGTTTGTTTGCAGAAATTGCTCTAGCTTTCTGCCTAGAAAGCAGGAATGCATTGAGTTTCTGTCTCCATGTGGAAATAATGAGTGTTTTGCAGCACAAAAGAAAATATCCCCTGCTTAAATGCATTCAAAACCATAAAGTCCATGGATAATATCAAGAAACCACAAAGCAGAGCCTGTAGCAAGACCTGGGGTTGAGTTAACCATAACACAAGAGGATATTTCTGATTTGATCCAGTCATATCCGGACAAAGTGTTGTGGAGCTGGTATGCACTGGACTCAGATAATCACCGTCAAAGTGGTTTTGGAGTAAAGCAAACTCATTTTCTTGGTCACGTGGATAAAAGCCATGGTTACAAATATAAATATCATATTTGTTTGCAGCAATTGCTCGAGCTTTCTTCCTAGAAAACAGGAATGTTTTGAGTTCGTCTCTCCATGTGGAAGTAATCAATGTTTCCCAGCACAAAAGAAAATATTCCCTGCTTACATTCATTCAAAACCATAAAGTCCATGGATAATATCAAGAAAGCACAAACACAGAGTCTGTAGCAAGGTGGATTGAGTTAGCCATAACACAAGAGGATATTTCTGGTTTCATCCAGTCATATCCGGACAAAGTGTTGTCGAACTGGTATGCACTGGACTGAGATAATCACCGTCAAACAGGTTTTGGAGTAAACCAAACCCATTTTCTTGGTCAAGTGGATAAAAAGTCATGTTTCCAAATATAAATATCATGTTTGTTTGCAGGAATTGCTCTAGCGTTCTGCCTAGCAGACAAGAATGTGTCGAGTTTGTGTCTCCATGTGGAACTAATTAGTTTTTCCCAGCACAATAGAACATACTCCCTGCTTAAATGCATTCAAAACCATAAAGTCCGTGGATAATATCAAGAAAACACAAAACAGGGCCTTTAGCAAGATCTAGGATTGAGTTAGTCACAACAGAAGAGGATACTTCTGGATTCATCCTGTCATATCCGGACAAACTGTTGTGGAACTGGTATGCACTAGAATCAGATAATCACCGTCAAACAGGTTTTGGCGTAAACCACACCCATTTTCTGGGTCAAGTGGATAAAAAGTGATGTTTACAAATATAAATATCATGTTTGGTTGTAGCAATTGCTCTAGCTTTCTGCCTAGAAAACACGAAATTGTTGAGTTTGTGTCTCCATGTGGAAGGAATCAGTGTTTCCCAGCACAAAAGAAAATATTCCCCGCTTACATTCATTCAAAACCATAAAGTCCATGGATAATACCAAGAAAACACAAAACAGGGCCTGTAGCAAGATCTGGGATTGAGTTAGTCACAACACAAGAGGATATTTCTGGATTCATCCAGTCATATCCGGACAAAGTGTTGTGGAACTGGTATGTACTGGACTCAGATAATCACTCTCAAACTCATTTTGGGGGAAAACAAACTCATTTTCTTGGTCAAGTGGATAAAATGTGATGTTTACAAATATAAATATCATGTTTGTTTGCAGCAATTGCTCTAGCTTTCTGACTAGAAAACATGACTATGTTGAGTTTGTGTCTCCATGTGGAACTAATTAGTGTTTCCCAGCACAAAAGAAAATATTCCCTGCTTAAATTCATTCAAAACCTTAAGTCCTTTGAGAATACCTAGAAACCACAAACAAAGAGTCTGTAGCAAGATATGGGATTGAGTTTTCACAACACAAGTGGATATTTCTGGATTCATCCAGTCATATCCGGACAAAGTGTGTAGAACTAGTGTGCCATGGACTCTGATAATCACGGTCAAACTGGTTTTGGAGTAAAGCCAACGCATTTTCTTGTTCAAGTAGATAAAAAAGTGATGTTTCCAAATCATGTTTGTTTGCAGGAATTGCTCTAGCTTTCTGCCTAGAAAACAGGAATGTGTTGAGTTTGTGTCTCCATGTGAAATTAATTAGTGTTTCCCAGCACAAAAGAAAATATTCCCTGCTTAAATGCATTCAAAACCATAAAGGCCATTGATACTATCAAGAACACACAAAGCAGGGCCTTCAGCACTCCCTGGGATTGAGTTAGTCAAAACACAAGCGGATATTTCTGGTTTCATCCAGTCATACCCGGACAAAGTGTTGTGGAGCTAGTATGCAATGGACTCAGATAATCACCGTCAAACTGGTTTTGGAGTAAACGCAACTCATTTTCTTGTTCAAGTGGATAAAAAGTCATGTTTACAAATATAAATATCATGTTTTTTGCATCAATTGCTCTCGCTTTCTGCATAGAATGCAGGAATCTGTTGTATTTGTGTCTCCATGGGGAACTAATTAGAGTTTTCCAGCACAAAAGAAAAAATCCCCTGCTTAAATGCATTCAAAACCATAAATTCCATTGATAATATCAAGAAAACACAAAGCAGAGCCTGTAGCCCCATTTTGGATAGAGTTAGCCATAACACAAGAGGATATTTCTGGTTTCATGCAGTCATATCCGAAAAAAGTGTTGTGGAACTGGTATGCACTGGACTCAGATAATCACCGTCAAACTGGTTTTGGGGGAAAACAAACTCATTTTCTTGCTCACGTAGATTAAAAGTCATGTTTAGAAATATAAATATCATGTTTGTTTGCAGAAATTGCTCTAGCTTTCTGCCTAGAAAGCAGGAATGCATTGAGTTTCTGTCTCCATGTGGAAATAATGAGTGTTTTGCAGCACAAAAGAAAATATCCCCTGCTTAAATGCATTCAAAACCATAAAGTCCATGGATAATATCAAGAAACCACAAAGCAGAGCCTGTAGCAAGACCTGGGGTTGAGCTAACCATAACACAAGAGGATATTTCTGATTTGATCCAGTCATATCCGGACAAAGTGTTGTGGAGCTGGTATGCACTGGACTCAGATAATCACCGTCAAAGTGGTTTTGGAGTAAAGCAAACTCATTTTCTTGGTCACGTGGATAAAAGCCATGGTTACCAATATAAATATCATATTTGTTTGCAGCAATTGCTCGAGCTTTCTTCCTAGAAAACAGGAATGTTTTGAGTTCGTGTCTCCATGTGGAAGTCATTAGTGTTTCCCAGCACAAAAGAAAATATTCCCTGCTTACATTCATTCAAAACCATAAAGTCCATGGATAATATCAAGAAAGCACAAACACAGAGTCTGTAGCAAGGTGGATTGAGTTAGCCATAACACAAGAGGATATTTCTGGTTTCATCCAGTCATATCCGGACAAAGTGTTGTCGAACTGGTATGCACTGGACTGAGATAATCACCGTCAAACAGGTTTTGGAGTAAACCAAACCCATTTTCTTGGTCAAGTGGATAAAAAGTCATGTTTCCAAATATAAATATCATGTTTGTTTGCAGGAATTGCTCTAGCGTTCTGCCTAGCAGACAAGAATGTGTCGAGTTTGTGTCTCCATGTGGAACTAATTAGTTTTTCCCAGCACAATAGAACATACTCCCTGCTTAAATGCATTCAAAACCATAAAGTCCGTGGATAATATCAAGAAAACACAAAACAGGGCCTTTAGCAAGATCTAGGATTGAGTTAGTCACAACAGAAGAGGATACTTCTGGATTCATCCTGTCATATCCGGACAAACTGTTGTGGAACTGGTATGCACTAGAATCAGATAATCACCGTCAAACAGGTTTTGGCGTAAACCACACCCATTTTCTGGGTCAAGTGGATAAAAAGTGATGTTTACAAATATAAATATCATGTTTGGTTGTAGCAATTGCTCTAGCTTTCTGCCTAGAAAACACGAAATTGTTGAGTTTGTGTCTCCATGTGGAAGGAATCAGTGTTTCCCAGCACAAAAGAAAATATTCCCTGCTTACATTCATTCAAAACCATAAAGTCCATGGATAATACCAAGAAAACACAAAACAGGGCCTGTAGCAAGATCTGGGATTGAGTTAGTCACAACACAAGAGGATATTTCTGGATTCATCCAGTCATATCCGGACAAAGTGTTGTGGAACTGGTATGTACTGGACTCAGATAATCACTCTCAAACTCATTTTGGGGGAAAACAAACTCATTTTCTTGGTCAAGTGGATAAAATGTGATGTTTACAAATATAAATATCATGTTTGTTTGCAGCAATTGCTCTAGCTTTCTGACTAGAAAACATGACTATGTTGAGTTTGTGTCTCCATGTGGAACTAATTAGTGTTTCCCAGCACAAAAGAAAATATTCCCTGCTTAAATTCATTCAAAACCTTAAGTCCTTTGAGAATACCTAGAAACCACAAACAAAGAGTCTGTAGCAAGATATGGGATTGAGTTTTCACAACACAAGTGGATATTTCTGGATTCATCCAGTCATATCCGGACAAAGTGTGTAGAACTAGTGTGCCATGGACTCTGATAATCACGGTCAAACTGGTTTTGGAGTAAAGCCAACGCATTTTCTTGTTCAAGTAGATAAAAAAGTGATGTTTCCAAATCATGTTTGTTTGCAGGAATTGCTCTAGCTTTCTGCCTAGAAAACAGGAATGTGTTGAGTTTGTGTCTCCATGTGAAATTAATTAGTGTTTCCCAGCACAAAAGAAAATATTCCCTGCTTAAATGCATTCAAAACCATAAAGGCCATTGATAATATCAAGAACACACAAAGCAGGGCCTTCAGCACTCCCTGGGATTGAGTTAGTCAAAACACAAGCGGATATTTCTGGTTTCATCCAGTCATACCCGGACAAAGTGTTGTGGAGCTAGTATGCAATGGACTCAGATAATCACCGTCAAACTGGTTTTGGAGTAAACGCAACTCATTTTCTTGTTCAAGTGGATAAAAAGTCATGTTTACAAATATAAATATCATGTTTTTTGCATCAATTGCTCTCGCTTTCTGCATAGAATGCAGGAATCTGTTGTATTTGTGTCTCCATGGGGAACTAATTAGAGTTTTCCAGCACAAAAGAAAATATCCCCTGCTTAAATGCATTCAAAACCATAAATTCCATTGATAATATCAAGAAAACACAAAGCAGAGCCTGTAGCCCCATTTTGGATAGAGTTAGCCATAACACAAGAGGATATTTCTGGTTTCATGCAGTCATATCCGAAAAAAGTGTTGTGGAACTGGTATGCACTGGACTCAGATAATCACCGTCAAACTGGTTTTGGGGGAAAACAAACTCATTTTCTTGCTCACGTAGATTAAAAGTCATGTTTAGAAATATAAATATCATGTTTGTTTGCAGAAATTGCTCTAGCTTTCTGCCTAGAAAGCAGGAATGCATTGAGTTTCTGTCTCCATGTGGAAATAATGAGTGTTTTGCAGCACAAAAGAAAATATCCCCTGCTTAAATGCATTCAAAACCATAAAGTCCATGGATAATATCAAGAAACCACAAAGCAGAGCCTGTAGCAAGACCTGGGGTTGAGCTAACCATAACACAAGAGGATATTTCTGATTTGATCCAGTCATATCCGGACAAAGTGTTGTGGAGCTGGTATGCACTGGACTCAGATAATCACCGTCAAAGTGGTTTTGGAGTAAAGCAAACTCATTTTCTTGGTCACGTGGATAAAAGCCATGGTTACAAATATAAATATCATATTTGTTTGCAGCAATTGCTCGAGCTTTCTTCCTAGAAAACAGGAATGTTTTGAGTTCGTGTCTCCATGTGGAAGTCATTAGTGTTTCCCAGCACAAAAGAAAATATTCCCTGCTTACATTCATTCAAAACCATAAAGTCCATGGATAATATCAAGAAAGCACAAACACAGAGTCTGTAGCAAGGTGGATTGAGTTAGCCATAACACAAGAGGATATTTCTGGTTTCATCCAGTCATATCCGGACAAAGTGTTGTCGAACTGGTATGCACTGGACTGAGATAATCACCGTCAAACAGGTTTTGGAGTAAACCAAACCCATTTTCTTGGTCAAGTGGATAAAAAGTCATGTTTCCAAATATAAATATCATGTTTGTTTGCAGGAATTGCTCTAGCGTTCTGCCTAGCAGACAAGAATGTGTCGAGTTTGTGTCTCCATGTGGAACTAATTAGTTTTTCCCAGCACAATAGAACATACTCCCTGCTTAAATGCATTCAAAACCATAAAGTCCGTGGATAATATCAAGAAAACACAAAACAGGGCCTTTAGCAAGATCTAGGACTGAGTTAGTCACAACAGAAGAGGATACTTCTGGATTCATCCTGTCATATCCGGACAAACTGTTGTGGAACTGGTATGCACTAGAATCAGATAATCACCGTCAAACAGGTTTTGGCGTAAACCACACCCATTTTCTGGGTCAAGTGGATAAAAAGTGATGTTTACAAATATAAATATCATGTTTGGTTGTAGCAATTGCTCTAGCTTTCTGCCTAGAAAACATGAAATTGTTGAGTTTGTGTCTCCATGTGGAAGGAATCAGTGTTTCCCAGCACAAAAGAAAATATTCCCTGCTTACATTCATTCAAAACCATAAAGTCCATGGATAATACCAAGAAAACACAAAACAGGGCCTGTAGCAAGATCTGGGATTGAGTTAGTCACAACACAAGAGGATATTTCTGGATTCATCCAGTCATATCCGGACAAAGTGTTGTGGAACTGGTATGTACTGGACTCAGATAATCACTCTCAAACTCATTTTGGGGGAAAACAAACTCATTTTCTTGCTCAAGTGGATAAAATATGATGTTTACAAATATAAATATCATGTTTGTTTGCAGCAATTGCTCTAGCTTTCTGACTAGAAAACATGAATATGTTGAGTTTGTGTCTCCATGTGGAACTAATTAGTGTTTCCCAGCACAAAAGAAAATATTCCCTGCTTACATTCATTCAAAACCTTAAGTCCTTTGAGAATACCTAGAAACCACAAACAAAGAGTCTGTAGCAAGATATGGGATTGAGTTTTCACAACACAAGTGGATATTTCTGGATTCATCCAGTCATATCCGGACAAAGTGTGTAGAACTAGTGTGCCATGGACTCTGATAATCACGGTCAAACTGGTTTTGGAGTAAAGCCAACGCATTTTCTTGTTCAAGTAGATAAAAAAGTGATGTTTCCAAATCATGTTTGTTTGCAGGAATTGCTCTAGCTTTCTGCCTAGAAAACAGGAATGTGTTGAGTTTGTGTCTCCATGTGAAATTAATTAGTGTTTCCCAGCACAAAAGAAAATATTCCCTGCTTAAATGCATTCAAAACCATAAAGGCCATTGATACTATCAAGAAAACACAAAGCAGGGCCTTCAGCACTCCCTGGGATTGAGTTAGTCAAAACACAAGCGGATATTTCTGGTTTCATCCAGTCATACCCGGACAAAGTGTTGTGGAGCTAGTATGCAATGGACTCAGATAATCACCGTCAAACTGGTTTTGGAGTAAACGCAACTCATTTTCTTGTTCAAGTGGATAAAAAGTCATGTTTACAAATATAAATATCATGTTTTTTGCATCAATTGCTCTCGCTTTCTGCATAGAATGCAGGAATCTGTTGTATTTGTGTCTCCATGGGGAACTAATTAGAGTTTTCCAGCACAAAAGAAAATATCCCCTGCTTAAATGCATTCAAAACCATAAATTCCATTGATAATATCAAGAAAACACAAAGCAGAGCCTGTAGCCCCATTTTGGATAGAGTTAGCCATAACACAAGAGGATATTTCTGGTTTCATGCAGTCATATCCGAAAAAAGTGTTGTGGAACTGGTATGCACTGGACTCAGATAATCACCGTCAAACTGGTTTTGGGGGAAAACAAACTCATTTTCTTGCTCACGTAGATTAAAAGTAATGTTTAGAAATATAAATATCATGTTTGTTTGCAGAAATTGCTCTAGCTTTCTGCCTAGAAAGCAGGAATGCATTGAGTTTCTGTCTCCATGTGGAAATAATGAGTGTTTTGCAGCACAAAAGAAAATATCCCCTGCTTAAATGCATTCAAAACCATAAAGTCCATGGATAATATCAAGAAACCACAAAGCAGAGCCTGTAGCAAGACCTGGGGTTGAGCTAACCATAACACAAGAGGATATTTCTGATTTGATCCAGTCATATCCGGACAAAGTGTTGTGGAGCTGGTATGCACTGGACTCAGATAATCACCGTCAAAGTGGTTTTGGAGTAAAGCAAACTCATTTTCTTGGTCACGTGGATAAAAGCCATGGTTACAAATATAAATATCATATTTGTTTGCAGCAATTGCTCGAGCTTTCTTCCTAGAAAACAGGAATGTTTTGAGTTCGTGTCTCCATGTGGAAGTCATTAGTGTTTCCCAGCACAAAAGAAAATATTCCCTGCTTAAATTCATTCAAAACCTTAAGTCCTTTGAGAATACCTAGAAACCACAAACAAAGAGTCTGTAGCAAGATATGGGATTGAGTTTTCACAACACAAGTGGATATTTCTGGATTCATCCAGTCATATCCGGACAAAGTGTGTAGAACTAGTGTGCCATGGACTCTGATAATCACGGTCAAACTGGTTTTGGAGTAAAGCCAACGCATTTTCTTGTTCAAGTAGATAAAAAAGTGATGTTTCCAAATCATGTTTGTTTGCAGGAATTGCTCTAGCTTTCTGCCTAGAAAACAGGAATGTGTTGAGTTTGTGTCTCCATGTGAAATTAATTAGTGTTTCCCAGCACAAAAGAAAATATTCCCTGCTTAAATGCATTCAAAACCATAAAGGCCATTGATACTATCAAGAAAACACAAAGCAGGGCCTTCAGCACTCCCTGGGATTGAGTTAGTCAAAACACAAGCGGATATTTCTGGTTTCATCCAGTCATACCCGGACAAAGTGTTGTGGAGCTAGTATGCAATGGACTCAGATAATCACCGTCAAACTGGTTTTGGAGTAAACGCAACTCATTTTCTTGTTCAAGTGGATAAAAAGTCATGTTTACAAATATAAATATCATGTTTTTTGCATCAATTGCTCTCGCTTTCTGCATAGAATGCAGGAATCTGTTGTATTTGTGTCTCCATGGGGAACTAATTAGAGTTTTCCAGCACAAAAGAAAATATCCCCTGCTTAAATGCATTCAAAACCATAAATTCCATTGATAATATCAAGAAAACACAAAGCAGAGCCTGTAGCCCCATTTTGGATAGAGTTAGCCATAACACAAGAGGATATTTCTGGTTTCATGCAGTCATATCCGAAAAAAGTGTTGTGGAACTGGTATGCACTGGACTCAGATAATCACCGTCAAACTGGTTTTGGGGGAAAACAAACTCATTTTCTTGGTCACGTAGATTAAAAGTCATGTTTAGAAATATAAATATCATGTTTGTTTGCAGAAATTGCTCTAGCTTTCTGCCTAGAAAGCAGGAATGCATTGAGTTTCTGTCTCCATGTGGAAATAATGAGTGTTTTGCAGCACAAAAGAAAATATCCCCTGCTTAAATGCATTCAAAACCATAAAGTCCATGGATAATATCAAGAAACCACAAAGCAGAGCCTGTAGCAAGACCTGGGGTTGAGCTAACCATAACACAAGAGGATATTTCTGATTTGATCCAGTCATATCCGGACAAAGTGTTGTGGAGCTGGTATGCACTGGACTCAGATAATCACCGTCAAAGTGGTTTTGGAGTAAAGCAAACTCATTTTCTTGGTCACGTGGATAAAAGCCATGGTTACAAATATAAATATCATATTTGTTTGCAGCAATTGCTCGAGCTTTCTTCCTAGAAAACAGGAATGTTTTGAGTTCGTGTCTCCATGTGGAAGTCATTAGTGTTTCCCAGCACAAAAGAAAATATTCCCTGCTTAAATTCATTCAAAACCTTAAGTCCTTTGAGAATACCTAGAAACCACAAACAAAGAGTCTGTAGCAAGATATGGGATTGAGTTTTCACAACACAAGTGGATATTTCTGGATTCATCCAGTCATATCCGGACAAAGTGTGTAGAACTAGTGTGCCATGGACTCTGATAATCACGGTCAAACTGGTTTTGGAGTAAAGCCAACGCATTTTCTTGTTCAAGTAGATAAAAAAGTGATGTTTCCAAATCATGTTTGTTTGCAGGAATTGCTCTAGCTTTCTGCCTAGAAAACAGGAATGTGTTGAGTTTGTGTCTCCATGTGAAATTAATTAGTGTTTCCCAGCACAAAAGAAAATATTCCCTGCTTAAATGCATTCAAAACCATAAAGGCCATTGATACTATCAAGAAAACACAAAGCAGGGCCTTCAGCACTCCCTGGGATTGAGTTAGTCAAAACACAAGCGGATATTTCTGGTTTCATCCAGTCATACCCGGACAAAGTGTTGTGGAGCTAGTATGCAATGGACTCAGATAATCACCGTCAAACTGGTTTTGGAGTAAACGCAACTCATTTTCTTGTTCAAGTGGATAAAAAGTCATGTTTACAAATATAAATATCATGTTTTTTGCATCAATTGCTCTCGCTTTCTGCATAGAATGCAGGAATCTGTTGTATTTGTGTCTCCATGGGGAACTAATTAGAGTTTTCCAGCACAAAAGAAAATATCCCCTGCTTAAATGCATTCAAAACCATAAATTCCATTGATAATATCAAGAAAACACAAAGCAGAGCCTGTAGCCCCATTTTGGATAGAGTTAGCCATAACACAAGAGGATATTTCTGGTTTCATGCAGTCATATCCGAAAAAAGTGTTGTGGAACTGGTATGCACTGGACTCAGATAATCACCGTCAAACTGGTTTTGGGGGAAAACAAACTCATTTTCTTGCTCACGTAGATTAAAAGTCATGTTTAGAAATATAAATATCATGTTTGTTTGCAGAAATTGCTCTAGCTTTCTGCCTAGAAAGCAGGAATGCATTGAGTTTCTGTCTCCATGTGGAAATAATGAGTGTTTTGCAGCACAAAAGAAAATATCCCCTGCTTAAATGCATTCAAAACCATAAAGTCCATGGATAATATCAAGAAACCACAAAGCAGAGCCTGTAGCAAGACCTGGGGTTGAGCTAACCATAACACAAGAGGATATTTCTGATTTGATCCAGTCATATCCGGACAAAGTGTTGTGGAGCTGGTATGCACTGGACTCAGATAATCACCGTCAAAGTGGTTTTGGAGTAAAGCAAACTCATTTTCTTGGTCACGTGGATAAAAGCCATGGTTACAAATATAAATATCATATTTGTTTGCAGCAATTGCTCGAGCTTTCTTCCTAGAAAACAGGAATGTTTTGAGTTCGTGTCTCCATGTGGAAGTAATCAATGTTTCCCAGCACAAAAGAAAATATTCCCTGCTTACATTCATTCAAAACCATAAAGTCCATGGATAATATCAAGAAAGCACAAACACAGAGTCTGTAGCAAGGTGGATTGTGTTAGCCATAACACAAGAGGATATTTCTGGTTTCATCCAGTCATATCCGGACAAAGTGTCGTCGAACTGGTATGCACTGGACTGAGATAATCACCGTCAAACAGGTTTTGGAGTAAACCAAACCCATTTTCTTGGTCAAGTGGATAAAAAGTCATGTTTCCAAATATAAATATCATGTTTGTTTGCAGGAATTGCTCTAGCGTTCTGCCTAGCAGACAAGAATGTGTCGAGTTTGTGTCTCCATGTGGAACTAATTAGTTTTTCCCAGGACAATAGAACATACTCCCTGCTTAAATGCATTCAAAACCATAAAGTCCGTGGATAATATCAAGAAAACACAAAACAGGGCCTTTAGCAAGATCTAGGATTGAGTTAGTCACAACAGAAGAGGATACTTCTGGATTCATCCTGTCATATCCGGACAAACTGTTGTGGAACTGGTATGCACTAGAATCAGATAATCACCGTCAAACAGGTTTTGGCGTAAACCACACCCATTTTCTGGGTCAAGTGGATAAAAAGTGATGTTTACAAATATAAATATCATGTTTGGTTGTAGCAATTGCTCTAGCTTTCTGCCTAGAAAACACGAATGTGTTGAGTTTGTGTCTCCATGTGGAAGGAATCAGTGTTTCCCAGCACAAAAGAAAATAGTCCCTGCTTACATTCATTCAAAACCATAAAGTCCATGGATAATATCAAGAAAACACAAAACAGGGCCTGTAGCAAGATCTGGGATTGAGTTAGTCACAACACAAGAGGATATTTCTGGATTCATCCAGTCATATCCGGACAAAGTGTTGTGGAACTGGTATGTACTGGACTCAGATAATCACTCTCAAACTCATTTTGGGGGAAAACAAACTCATTTTCTTGCTCAAGTGGATAAAATGTGATGTTTACAAATATAAATATCATGTTTGTTTGCAGCAATTGCTCTAGCTTTCTGACTAGAAAACATGAATATGTTGAGTTTGTGTCTCCATGTGGAACTAATTAGTGTTTCCCAGCACAAAAGAAAATATTCCCTGCTTAAATTCATTCAAAACCTTAAGTCCTTTGAGAATACCTAGAAACCACAAACAGAGTCTGTAGCAAGATATGGGATTGAGTTTTCACAACACAAGTGGATATTTCTGGATTCATCCAGTCATATCCGGACAAAGTGTGTAGAACTAGTGTGCCATGGACTCTGATAATCACGGTCAAACTGGTTTTGGAGTAAAGCCAATGCATTTTCTTGTTCAAGTAGATAAAAAAGTGATGTTTCCAAATCATGTTTGTTTGCAGGAATTGCTCTAGCTTTCTGCCTAGAAAACAGGAATGTGTTGAGTTTGTGTCTCCATGTGAAATTAATTAGTGTTTCCCAGCACAAAAGAAAATATTCCCTGCTTAAATGCATTCAAAACCATAAAGGCCATTGATAATATCAAGAAAACACAAAGCAGGGCCTTCAGCACTCCCTGGGATTGAGTTAGTCAAAACACAAGCGGATATTTCTGGTTTCATCCAGTCATACCCGGACAAAGTGTTGTGGAGCTAGTATGCAATGGACTCAGATAATCACCGTCAAACTGGTTTTGGAGTAAACGCAACTCATTTTCTTGTTCAAGTGGATAAAAAGTCATGTTTACAAATATAAATATCATGTTTTTTGCATCAATTGCTCTAGCTTTCTGCATAGAATGCAGGAATCTGTTGTATTTGTGTCTCCATGGGGAACTAATTAGAGTTTTCCAGCACAAAAGAAAATATCCCCTGCTTAAATGCATTCAAAACCATAAATTCCATTGATAATATCAAGAAAACACAAAGCAGAGCCTGTAGCCCCATTTTGGATAGAGTTAGCCATAACACAAGAGGATATTTCTGGTTTCATGCAGTCATATCCGAAAAAAGTGTTGTGGAACTGGTATGCACTGGACTCAGATAATCACCGTCAAACTGGTTTTGGGGGAAAACAAACTCATTTTCTTGCTCACGTAGATTAAAAGTCATGTTTAGAAATATAAATATCATGTTTGTTTGCAGAAATTGCTCTAGCTTTCTGCCTAGAAAGCAGGAATGCATTGAGTTTCTGTCTCCATGTGGAAATAATGAGTGTTTTGCAGCACAAAAGAAAATATCCCCTGCTTAAATGCATTCAAAACCATAAAGTCCATGGATAATATCAAGAAACCACAAAGCAGAGCCTGTAGCAAGACCTGGGGTTGAGCTAACCATAACACAAGAGGATATTTCTGATTTGATCCAGTCATATCCGGACAAAGTGTTGTGGAGCTGGTATGCACTGGACTCAGATAATCACCGTCAAAGTGGTTTTGGAGTAAAGCAAACTCATTTTCTTGGTCACGTGGATAAAAGCCACGTTTACAAATATAAATATCATATTTGTTTGCAGCAATTGCTCGAGCTTTCTTCCTAGAAAACAGGAATGTTTTGAGTTCGTGTCTCCATGTGGAAGTAATCAGTGTTTCCCAGCACAAAAGAAAATATTCCCTGCTTACATTCATTCAAAACCATAAAGTCCATGGATAATATCAAGAAAGCACAAACACAGAGTCTGTAGCAAGGTGGATTGTGTTAGCCATAACACAAGAGGATATTTCTGGTTTCATCCAGTCATATCCGGACAAAGTGTTGTTGAACTGGTATGCACTGGACTGAGATAATCACCGTCAAACAGGTTTTGGAGTAAACCAAACCCATTTTCTTGGTCAAGTGGATAAAAAGTCATGTTTCCAAATATAAATATCATGTTTGTTTGCAGGAATTGCTCTAGCGTTCTGCCTAGCAGACAAGAATGTGTCGAGTTTGTGTCTCCATGTGGAACTAATTAGTTTTTCCCAGCACAATAGAACATACTCCCTGCTTAAATGCATTCAAAACCATAAAGTCCATGGATAATATCAAGAAAACACAAAACAGGGCCTTTAGCAAGATCTAGGATTGAGTTAGTCACAACAGAAGAGGATACTTCTGGATTCATCCTGTCATATCCGGACAAACTGTTGTGGAACTGGTATGCACTAGAATCAGATAATCACCGTCAAACAGGTTTTGGCGTAAACCACACCCATTTTCTGGGTCAAGTGGATAAAAAGTGATGTTTACAAATATAAATATCATGTTTGGTTGTAGCAATTGCTCTAGCTTTCTGCCTAGAAAACACGAATGTGTTGAGTTTGTGTCTCCATGTGGAAGGAATCAGTGTTTCCCAGCACAAAAGAAAATAGTCCCTGCTTACATTCATTCAAAACCATAAAGTCCATGGATAATATCAAGAAAACACAAAACAGGGCCTGTAGCAAGATCTGGGATTGAGTTAGTCACAACACAAGAGGATATTTCTGGATTCATCCAGTCATATCCGGACAAAGTGTTGTGGAACTGGTATGTACTGGACTCAGATAATCACTCTCAAACTCATTTTGGGGGAAAACAAACTCATTTTCTTGCTCAAGTGGATAAAATGTGATGTTTACAAATATAAATATCATGTTTGTTTGCAGCAATTGCTCTAGCTTTCTGACTAGAAAACATGAATATGTTGAGTTTGTGTCTCCATGTGGAACTAATTAGTGTTTCCCAGCACAAAAGAAAATATTCCCTGCTTAAATTCATTCAAAACCTTAAGTCCTTTGAGAATACCTAGAAACCACAAACAAAGAGTCTGTAGCAAGATATGGGATTGAGTTTTCACAACACAAGTGGATATTTCTGGATTCATCCAGTCATATCCGGACAAAGTGTGTAGAACTAGTGTGCCATGGACTCTGATAATCACGGTCAAACTGGTTTTGGAGTAAAGCCAACGCATTTTCTTGTTCAAGTAGATAAAAAAGTGATGTTTCCAAATCATGTTTGTTTGCAGGAATTGCTCTAGCTTTCTGCCTAGAAAACAGGAATGTGTTGAGTTTGTGTCTCCATGTGAAATTAATTAGTGTTTCCCAGCACAAAAGAAAATATTCCCTGCTTAAATGCATTCAAAACCATAAAGGCCATTGATAATATCAAGAACACACAAAGCAGGGCCTTCAGCACTCCCTGGGATTGAGTTAGTCAAAACACAAGCGGATATTTCTGGTTTCATCCAGTCATACCCGGACAAAGTGTTGTGGAGCTAGTATGCAATGGACTCAGATAATCACCGTCAAACTGGTTTTGGAGTAAACGCAACTCATTTTCTTGTTCAAGTGGATAAAAAGTCATGTTTACAAATATAAATATCATGTTTTTTGCATCAATTGCTCTCGCTTTCTGCATAGAATGCAGGAATCTGTTGTATTTGTGTCTCCATGGGGAACTAATTAGAGTTTTCCAGCACAAAAGAAAATATCCCCTGCTTAAATGCATTCAAAACCATAAATTCCATTGATAATATCAAGAAAACACAAAGCAGAGCCTGTAGCCCCATTTTGGATAGAGTTAGCCATAACACAAGAGGATATTTCTGGTTTCATGCAGTCATATCCGAAAAAAGTGTTGTGGAACTGGTATGCACTGGACTCAGATAATCACTGTCAAACTGGTTTTGGGGGAAAACAAACTCATTTTCTTGCTCACGTAGATTAAAAGTCATGTTGAGAAATATAAATATCATGTTTGTTTGCAGAAATTGCTCTAGCTTTCTGCCTAGAAAGCAGGAATGCATTGAGTTTCTGTCTCCATGTGGAAATAATGAGTGTTTTGCAGCACAAAAGAAAATATCCCCTGCTTAAATGCATTCAAAACCATAAAGTCCATGGATAATATCAAGAAACCACAAAGCAGAGCCTGTAGCAAGACCTGGGGTTGAGTTAACCATAACACAAGAGGATATTTCTGATTTGATCCAGTCATATCCGGACAAAGTGTTGTGGAGCTGGTATGCACTGGACTCAGATAATCACCGTCAAAGTGGTTTTGGAGTAAAGCAAACTCATTTTCTTGGTCACGTGGATAAAAGCCACGTTTACAAATATAAATATCATATTTGTTTGCAGCAATTGCTCGAGCTTTCTTCCTAGAAAACAGGAATGTTTTGAGTTCGTGTCTCCATGTGGAAGTAATCAGTGTTTCCCAGCACAAAAGAAAATATTCCCTGCTTACATTCATTCAAAACCATAAAGTCCATGGATAATATCAAGAAAGCACAAACACAGAGTCTGTAGCAAGGTGGATTGTGTTAGCCATAACACAAGAGGATATTTCTGGTTTCATCCAGTCATATCCGGACAAAGTGTCGTCGAACTGGTATGCACTGGACTGAGATAATCACCGTCAAACAGGTTTTGGAGTAAACCAAACCCATTTTCTTGGTCAAGTGGATAAAAAGTCATGTTTCCAAATATAAATATCATGTTTGTTTGCAGGAATTGCTCTAGCGTTCTGCCTAGCAGACAAGAATGTGTCGAGTTTGTGTCTCCATGTGGAACTAATTAGTTTTTCCCAGCACAATAGAACATACTCCCTGCTTAAATGCATTCAAAACCATAAAGTCCGTGGATAATATCAAGAAAACACAAAACAGGGCCTTTAGCAAGATCTAGGATTGAGTTAGTCACAACAGAAGAAGATACTTCTGGATTCATCCTGTCATATCCGGACAAACTGTTGTGGAACTGGTATGCACTAGAATCAGATAATCACCGTCAAACAGGTTTTGGCGTAAACCACACCCATTTTCTGGGTCAAGTGGATAAAAAGTGATGTTTACAAATATAAATATCATGTTTGGTTGTAGCAATTGCTCTAGCTTTCTGCCTAGAAAACACGAATGTGTTGAGTTTGTGTCTCCATGTGGAAGGAATCAGTGTTTCCCAGCAGAAAAGAAAATATTCCCTGCTTACATTCATTCAAAACCATAAAGTCCATGGATAATACCAAGAAAACACAAAACAGGGCCTGTAGCAAGATCTGGGATTGAGTTAGTCACAACACAAGAGGATATTTCTGGATTCATCCAGTCATATCCGGACAAAGTGTTGTGGAACTGGTATGTACTGGACTCAGATAATCACTCTCAAACTCATTTTGGGGGAAAACAAACTCATTTTCTTGCTCAAGTGGATAAAATGTGATGTTTACAAATATAAATATCATGTTTGTTTGCAGCAATTGCTCTAGCTTTCTGACTAGAAAACATGAATATGTTGAGTTTGTGTCTCCATGTGGAACTAATTAGTGTTTCCCAGCACAAAAGAAAATATTCCCTGCTTACATTCATTCAAAACCTTAAGTCCTTTGAGAATACCTAGAAACCACAAACAAAGAGTCTGTAGCAAGATATGGGATTGAGTTTTCACAACACAAGTGGATATTTCTGGATTCATCCAGTCATATCCGGACAAAGTGTGTAGAACTAGTGTGCCATGGACTCTGATAATCACGGTCAAACTGGTTTTGGAGTAAAGCCAACGCATTTTCTTGTTCAAGTAGATAAAAAAGTGATGTTTCCAAATCATGTTTGTTTGCAGGAATTGCTCTAGCTTTCTGCCTAGAAAACAGGAATGTGTTGAGTTTGTGTCTCCATGTGAAATTAATTAGTGTTTCCCAGCACAAAAGAAAATATTCCCTGCTTAAATGCATTCAAAACCATAAAGGCCATTGATAATATCAAGAAAACACAAAGCAGGGCCTTCAGCACTCCCTGGGATTGAGTTAGTCAAAACACAAGCGGATATTTCTGGTTTCATCCAGTCATACCCGGACAAAGTGTTGTGGAGCTAGTATGCAATGGACTCAGATAATCACCGTCAAACTGGTTTTGGAGTAAACGCAACTCATTTTCTTGTTCAAGTGGATAAAAAGTCATGTTTACAAATATAAATATCATGTTTTTTGCATCAATTGCTCTCGCTTTCTGCATAGAATGCAGGAATCTGTTGTATTTGTGTCTCCATGGGGAACTAATTAGAGTTTTCCAGCACAAAAGAAAATATCCCCTGCTTAAATGCATTCAAAACCATAAATTCCATTGATAATATCAAGAAAACACAAAGCAGAGCCTGTAGCCCCATTTTGGATAGAGTTAGCCATAACACAAGAGGATATTTCTGGTTTCACGCAGTCATATCCGAAAAAAGTGTTGTGGAACTGGTATGCACTGGACTCAGATAATCACCGTCAAACTGGTTTTGGGGGAAAACAAACTCATTTTCTTGCTCACGTAGATTAAAAGTCATGTTTAGAAATATAAATATCATGTTTGTTTGCAGAAATTGCTCTAGCTTTCTGCCTAGAAAGCAGGAATGCATTGAGTTTCTGTCTCCATGTGGAAATAATGAGTGTTTTGCAGCACAAAAGAAAATATCCCCTGCTTAAATGCATTCAAAACCATAAAGTCCATGGATAATATCAAGAAACCACAAAGCAGAGCCTGTAGCAAGACCTGGGGTTGAGTTAACCATAACACAAGAGGATATTTCTGATTTGATCCAGTCATATCCGGACAAAGTGTTGTGGAGCTGGTATGCACTGGACTCAGATAATCACCGTCAAAGTGGTTTTGGAGTAAAGCAAACTCATTTTCTTGGTCACGTGGATGAAAGCCATGTTTACAAATATAAATATCATATTTGTTTGCAGCAATTGCTCGAGCTTTCTTCCTAGAAAACAGGAATGTTTTGAGTTCGTGTCTCCATGTGGAAGTAATCAGTGTTTCCCAGCACAAAAGAAAATATTCCCTGCTTACATTCATTCAAAACCATAAAGTCCATGGATAATATCAAGAAAGCACAAACACAGAGTCTGTAGCAAGGTGGATTGAGTTAGCCATAACACAAGAGGATATTTCTGGTTTCATCCAGTCATATCCGGACAAAGTGTTGTCGAACTGGTATGCACTGGACTGAGATAATCACCGTCAAACAGGTTTTGGAGTAAACCAAACCCATTTTCTTGGTCAAGTGGATAAAAAGTCATGTTTCCAAATATAAATATCATGTTTGTTTGCAGGAATTGCTCTAGCGTTCTGCCTAGCAGACAAGAATGTGTCGAGTTTGTGTCTCCATGTGGAACTAATTAGTTTTTCCCAGCACAATAGAACATACTCCCTGCTTAAATGCATTCAAAACCATAAAGTCCATTGTTAATATCAAGAAAACACAAAGCAGGGCCTTTAGCAAGATCTAGGATTGAGTTAGTCACAACAGAAGAGGATACTTCTGGATTCATCCTGTCATATCCGGACAAACTGTTGTGGAACTGGTATGCACTAGAATCAGATAATCAACGTCAAACAGGTTTTGGCGTAAACCACACCCATTTTCTGGGTCAAGTGGATAAAAAGTGATGTTTACAAATATAAATATCATGTTTGGTTGTAGCAATTGCTCTAGCTTTCTGCCTAGAAAACACAAAATTGTTGAGTTTGTGTCTCCATGTGGAAGGAATCAGTGTTTCCCAGCACAAAAGAAAATATTCCCTGCTTACATTCATTCAAAACCATAAAGTCCATGGATAATACCAAGAAAACATAAAACAGGGCCTGTAGCAAGATCTGGGATTGAGTTAGTCACAACACAAGAGGATATTTCTGGATTCATCCAGTCATATCCGGACAAAGTGTTGTGGAACTGGTATGTACTGGACTCAGATAATCACTCTCAAACTCATTTTGGGGGAAAACAAACTCATTTTCTTGCTCAAGTGGATAAAATGTGATGTTTACAAGTATAAATATCATGTTTGTTTGCAGCAATTGCTCTAGCTTTCTGACTAGAAAACATGAATATGTTGAGTTTGTGTCTCCATGTGGAACTAATTAGTGTTTCCCAGCACAAAAGAAAATATTCCCTGCTTAAATTCACTCAAAACCTTAAGTCCTTTGAGAATACCTAGAAACCACAAACAAAGAGTCTGTAGCAAGATATGGGATTGAGTTTTGACAACACAAGTGGATATTTCTGGATTCATCCAGTCATATCCGGACAAAGTGTGTAGAACTAGTGTGCCATGGACTCTGATAATCACGGTCAAACTGGTTTTGGAGTAAAGCCAACGCATTTTCTTGTTCAAGTAGATAAAAAAGTGATGTTTCCAAATCATGTTTGTCTGCAGGAATTGCTCTAGCTTTCTGCCTAGAAAACAGGAATGTGTTGAGTTTGTGTCTCCATGTGAAATTAATTAGTGTTTCCCAGCACAAAAGAAAATATTCCCTGCTTAAATGCATTCAAAACCATAAAGGCCATTGATAATATCAAGAAAACACAAAGCAGGGCCTTCAGCACTCCCTGGGATTGAGTTAGTCAAAACACAAGCGGATATTTCTGGTTTCATCCAGTCATACCCGGACAAAGTGTTGTGGAGCTAGTATGCAATGGACTCAGATAATCACCGTCAAACTGGTTTTGGAGTAAACGCAACTCATTTTCTTGTTCAAGTGGATAAAAAGTCATGTTTACAAATATAAATATCATGTTTTTTGCATCAGTTGCTCTCGCTTTCTGCATAGAATGCAGGAATCTGTTGTATTTGTGTCTCCATGGGGAACTAATTAGAGTTTTCCAGCACAAAAGAAAATATCCCCTGCTTAAATGCATTCAAAACCATAAATTCCATTGATAATATCAAGAAAACACAAAGCAGAGCCTGTAGCCCCATTTTGGATAGAGTTAGCCATAACACAAGAGGATATTTCTGGTTTCATGCAGTCATATCCGAAAAAAGTGTTGTGGAACTGGTATGCACTGGACTCAGATAATCACCGTCAAACTGGTTTTGGGGGAAAACAAACTCATTTTCTTGCTCACGTAGATTAAAAGTCATGTTTAGAAATATAAATATCATGTTTGTTTGCAGAAATTGCTCTAGCTTTCTGCCTAGAAAGCAGGAATGCATTGAGTTTCTGTCTCCATGTGGAAATAATGAGTGTTTTGCAGCACAAAAGAAAATATCCCCTGCTTAAATGCATTCAAAACCATAAAGTCCATGGATAATATCAAGAAACCACAAAGCAGAGCCTGTAGCAAGACCTGGGGTTGAGTTAACCATAACACAAGAGGATATTTCTGATTTGATCCAGTCATATCCGGACAAAGTGTTGTGGAGCTGGTATGCACTGGACTCAGATAATCACCGTCAAAGTGGTTTTGGAGTAAAGCAAACTCATTTTCTTGGTCACGTGGATAAAAGCCACGTTTACAAATATAAATATCATATTTGTTTGCAGCAATTGCTCGAGCTTTCTTCCTAGAAAACAGGAATGTTTTGAGTTCGTGTCTCCATGTGGAAGTAATCAGTGTTTCCCAGCACAAAAGAAAATATTCCCTGCTTACATTCATTCAAAACCATAAAGTCCATGGATAATATCAAGAAAGCACAAACACAGAGTCTGTAGCAAGGTGGATTGTATTAGCCATAACACAAGAGGATATTTCTGGTTTCATCCAGTCATATCCGGACAAAGTGTCGTCGAACTGGTATGCACTGGACTGAGATAATCACCGTCAAACAGGTTTTGGAGTAAACCAAACCCATTTTCTTGGTCAAGTGGATAAAAAGTCATGTTTCCAAATATAAATATCATGTTTGTTTGCAGGAATTGCTCTAGCGTTCTGCCTAGCAGACAAGAATGTGTCGAGTTTGTGTCTCCAT
Organism: Lepus europaeus; assembly: GCF_033115175.1. Lineage (NCBI taxonomy): Eukaryota > Metazoa > Chordata > Mammalia > Lagomorpha > Leporidae > Lepus > Lepus europaeus. Next base: position 3,561,886 of record NW_026909213.1, on the reverse strand, counting down.
GTGGAACTAATTAGTTTTTCCCAGCACAATAGAACATACTCCCTGCTTAAATGCATTCAAAACCATAAAGTCCGTGGATAATATCAAGAAAACACAAAACAGGGCCTTTAGCAAGATCTAGGATTGAGTTAGTCACAACAGAAGAAGATACTTCTGGATTCATCCTGTCATATCCGGACAAACTGTTGTGGAACTGGTATGCACTAGAATCAGATAATCACCGTCAAACAGGTTTTGGCGTAAACCACACCCATTTTCTGGGTCAAGTGGATAAAAAGTGATGTTTACAAATATAAATATCATGTTTGGTTGTAGCAATTGCTCTAGCTTTCTGCCTAGAAAACACGAATGTGTTGAGTTTGTGTCTCCATGTGGAAGGAATCAGTGTTTCCCAGCACAAAAGAAAATAGTCCCTGCTTACATTCATTCAAAACCATAAAGTCCATGGATAATATCAAGAAAACACAAAACAGGGCCTGTAGCAAGATCTGGGATTGAGTTAGTCACAACACAAGAGGATATTTCTGGATTCATCCAGTCATATCCGGACAAAGTGTTGTGGAACTGGTATGTACTGGACTCAGATAATCACTCTCAAACTCATTTTGGGGGAAAACAAACTCATTTTCCTGGTCAAGTGGATAAAATGTGATGTTTACAAATATAAATATCATGTTTGTTTGCAGCAATTGCTCTAGCTTTCTGACTAGAAAACATGAATATGTTGAGTTTGTGTCTCCATGTGGAACTAATTAGTGTTTCCCAGCACAAAAGAAAATATTCCCTGCTTAAATTCATTCAAAACCTTAAGTCCTTTGAGAATACCTAGAAACCACAAACAAAGAGTCTGTAGCAAGATATGGGATTGAGTTTTGACAACACAAGTGGATATTTCTGGATTCATCCAGTCATATCCGGACAAAGTGTGTAGAACTAGTGTGCCATGGACTCTGATAATCACGGTCAAACTGGTTTTGGAGTAAAGCCAACGCATTTTCTTGTTCAAGTAGATAAAAAAGTGATGTTTCCAAATCATGTTTGTTTGCAGGAATTGCTCTAGCTTTCTGCCTAGAAAACAGGAATGTGTTGAGTTTGTGTCTCCATGTGAAATTAATTAGTGTTTCCCAGCACAAAAGAAAATATTCCCTGCTTAAATGCATTCAAAACCATAAAGGCCATTGATAATATCAAGAAAACACAAAGCAGGGCCTTCAGCACTCCCTGGGATTGAGTTAGTCAAAACACAAGCGGATATTTCTGGTTTCATCCAGTCATACCCGGACAAAGTGTTGTGGAGCTAGTATGCAATGGACTCAGATAATCACCGTCAAACTGGTTTTGGAGTAAACGCAACTCATTTTCTTGTTCAAGTGGATAAAAAGTCATGTTTACAAATATAAATATCATGTTTTTTGCATCAGTTGCTCTCGCTTTCTGCATAGAATGCAGGAATCTGTTGTATTTGTGTCTCCATGGGGAACTAATTAGAGTTTTCCAGCACAAAAGAAAATATCCCCTGCTTAAATGCATTCAAAACCATAAATTCCATTGATAATATCAAGAAAACACAAAGCAGAGCCTGTAGCCCCATTTTGGATAGAGTTAGCCATAACACAAGAGGATATTTCTGGTTTCATGCAGTCATATCCGAAAAAAGTGTTGTGGAACTGGTATGCACTGGACTCAGATAATCACCGTCAAACTGGTTTTGGGGGAAAACAAACTCATTTTCTTGCTCACGCAGATTAAAAGTCATGTTTAGAAATATAAATATCATGTTTGTTTGCAGAAATTGCTCTAGCTTTCTGCCTAGAAAGCAGGAATGTATTGAGTTTCTGTCTCCATGTGGAAATAATGAGTGTTTTGCAGCACAAAAGAAAATATCCCCTGCTTAAATGCATTCAAAACCATAAAGTCCATGGATAATATCAAGAAACCACAAAGCAGAGCCTGTAGCAAGACCTGGGGTTGAGTTAACCATAACACAAGAGGATATTTCTGATTTGATCCAGTCATATCCGGACAAAGTGTTGTGGAGCTGGTATGCACTGGACTCAGATAATCACCGTCAAAGTGGTTTTGGAGTAAAGCAAACACATTTTCTTGGTCACGTGGATAAAAGCCATGGTTACAAATATAAATATCATATTTGATTGCAGCAATTGCTCGAGCATTCTTCCTAGAAATCAGGAATGTTTTGAGTTCGTGTCTCCATGTGGAAGTCATTAGTGTTTCCCAGCACAAAAGAAAATATTCCCTGCTTACATTCATTCAAAACCATAAAGTCCATGGATAATATCAAGAAAGCACAAACACAGAGTCTGTAGCAAGGTGGATTGAGTTAGCCATAACACAAGAGGATATTTCTGGTTTCATCCAGTCATATCCGGACAAAGTGTCGTCGAACTGGTATGCACTGGACTGAGATAATCACCGTCAAACAGGTTTTGGAGTAAACCAAACCCATTTTCTTGGTCAAGTGGATAAAAAGTCATGGTTACAAATATAAATATCATGTTTGTTTGCAGGAATTGCTCTAGCGTTCTGCCTAGCAGACAAGAATGTGTCGAGTTTGTGTCTCCATGTGGAACTAATTAGTTTTTCCCAGCACAATAGAACATACTCCCTGCTTAAATGCATTCAAAACCATAAAGTCCGTGGATAATATCAAGAAAACACAAAACAGGGCCTTTAGCAAGATCTAGGATTGAGTTAGTCACAACAGAAGAGGATACTTCTGGATTCATCCTGTCATATCCGGACAAACTGTTGTGGAACTGGTATGCACTAGAATCAGATAATCACCGTCAAACAGGTTTTGGCGTAAACCACATCCATTTTCTGGGTCAAGTGGATAAAAAGTGATGTTTACAAATATAAATATCATGTTTGGTTGTAGCAATTGCTCTAGCTTTCTGCCTAGAAAACACGAATGTGTTGAGTTTGTGTCTCCATGTGGAAGGAATCAGTGTTTCCCAGCACAAAAGAAAATATTCCCTGCTTACATTCATTCAAAACCATAAAGTCCATGGATAATACCAAGAAAACACAAAACAGGGCCTGTAGCAAGATCTGGGATTGAGTTAGTCACAACACAAGAGGATATTTCTGGATTCATCCAGTCATATCCGGACAAAGTGTTGTGGAACTGGTATGTACTCCACTCAGATAATCACTCTCAAACTCATTTTGGGGGAAAACAAACTCATTTTCTTGGTCAAGTGGATAAAATGTGATGTTTACAAATATAAATATCATGTTTGTTTGCAGCAATTGCTCTAGCTTTCTGACTAGAAATCATGAATATGTTGAGTTTGTGTCTCCATGTGGAACTAATTAGTGTTTCCCAGCACAAAAGAAAATATTCCCTGCTTACATTCATTCAAAACCTTAAGTCCTTTGAGAATACCTAGAAACCACAAACAAAGAGTCTGTAGCAAGATATGGGATTGAGTTTTCACAACACAAGTGGATATTTCTGGATTCATCCAGTCATATCCGGACAAAGTGTGTAGAACTAGTGTGCCATGGACTCTGATAATCACGGTCAAACTGGTTTTGGAGTAAAGCCAACGCATTTTCTTGTTCAAGTAGATAAAAAAGTGATGTTTCCAAATCATGTTTGTTTGCAGGAATTGCTCTAGCTTTCTGCCTAGAAAACAGGAATGTGTTGAGTTTGTGTCTCCATGTGAAATTAATTAGTGTTTCCCAGCACAAAAGAAAATATTCCCTGCTTAAATGCATTCAAAACCATAAAGGCCATTGATACTATCAAGAAAACACAAAGCAGGGCCTTCAGCACTCCCTGGGATTGAGTTAGTCACAACACAAGCGGATATTTCTGGTTTCATCCAGTCATACCCGGACAAAGTGTTGTGGAGCTAGTATGCAATGGACTCAGATAATCACCGTCAAACTGGTTTTGGAGTAAACGCAACTCATTTTCTTGTTCAAGTGGATAAAAAGTCACGTTTACAAATATAAATATCATGTTTTTTGCATCAATTGCTCTAGCTTTCTGCATAGAATGCAGGAATCTGTTGTATTTGTGTCTCCATGGGGAACTAATTAGAGTTTTCCAGCACAAAAGAAAATATCCCCTGCTTAAATGCATTCAAAACCATGAATTCCATTGATAATATCAAGAAAACACAAAGCAGAGCCTGTAGCCCCATTTTGGATAGAGTTAGCCATAACACAAGAGGATATTTCTGGTTTCATGCAGTCATATCCGAAAAAAGTGTTGTGGAACTGGTATGCACTGGACTCAGATAATCACCGTCAAACTCATTTTGGGGGAAAACAAACTCATTTTCTTGCTCAAGTGGATAAAATGTGATGTTTACAAATATAAATATCATGTTTGTTTGCAGCAATTGCTCTAGCTTTCTGACTAGAAAACATGAATATGTTGAGTTTGTGTCTCCATGTGGAACTAATTAGTGTTTCCCAGCACAAAAGAAAATATTCCCTGCTTACATTCATTCAAAACCTTAAGTCCTTTGAGAATACCTAGAAACCACAAACAAAGAGTCTGTAGCAAGATATGGGATTGAGTTTTCACAACACAAGTGGATATTTCTGGATTCATCCAGTCATATCCGGACAAAGTGTGTAGAACTAGTGTGCCATGGACTCTGATAATCACGGTCAAACTGGTTTTGGAGTAAAGCCAACGCATTTTCTTGTTCAAGTAGATAAAAAAGTGATGTTTCCAAATCATGTTTGTCTGCAGGAATTGCTCTAGCTTTCTGCCTAGAAAACAGGAATGTGTTGAGTTTGTGTCTCCATGTGAAATTAATTAGTGTTTCCCAGCACAAATGAAAATATTCCCTGCTTAAATGCATTCAAAACCATAAAGGCCAATGATAATATCAAGAAAACACAAAGCAGGGCCTTCAGCACTCCCTGGGATTGAGTTAGTCACAACACAAGCGGATATTTCTGGTTTCATCCAGTTATACCCGGACAAAGTGTTGTGGAGCTAGTATGCAATGGACTCAGATAATCACCGTCAAACTGGTTTTGGAGTAAACGCAACTCATTTTCTTGTTCAAGTGGATAAAAAGTCATGTTTACAAATATAAATATCATGTTTTTTGCATCAATTGCTCTCGCTTTCTGCATAGAATGCAGGAATCTGTTGTATTTGTGTCTCCATGGGGAACTAATTAGAGTTTTCCAGCACAAAAGAAAATATCCCCTGCTTAAATGCATTCAAAACCATAAATTCCATTGATAATATCAAGAAAACACAAAGCAGAGCCTGTAGCCCCATTTTGGATAGAGTTAGCCATAACACAAGAGGATATTTCTGGTTTCATGCAGTCATATCCGAAAAAAGTGTTGTGGAACTGGTATGCACTGGACTCAGATAATCACAGTCAAACTGGTTTTGGGGGAAAACAAACTCATTTTCTTGCTCACGTAGATTAAAAGTCATGTTTAGAAATATAAATATCATGTTTGTTTGCAGAAATTGCTCTAGCTTTCTGCCTAGAAAGCAGGAATGCATTGAGTTTCTGTCTCCATGTGGAAATAATGAGTGTTTTGCAGCACAAAAGAAAATATCCCCTGCTTAAATGCATTCAAAACCATAAAGTCCATGGATAATATCAAGAAACCACAAAGCAGAGCCTGTAGCAAGACCTGGGGTTGAGTTAACCATAACACAAGAGGATATTTCTGATTTGATCCAGTCATATCCGGACAAAGTGTTGTGGAGCTGGTATGCACTGGACTCAGATAATCACCGTCAAAGTGGTTTTGGAGTAAAGCAAACTCATTTTCTTGGTCACGTGGATAAAAGCCATGGTTACAAATATAAATATCATATTTGTTTGCAGCAATTGCTCGAGCTTTCTTCCTAGAAAACAGGAATGTTTTGAGTTCGTGTCTCCATGTGGAAGTAATCAGTGTTTCCCAGCACAAAAGAAAATATTCCCTGCTTACATTCATTCAAAACCATAAAGTCCATGGATAATATCAAGAAAGCACAAACACAGAGTCTGTAGCAAGGTGGATTGTGTTAGCCATAACACAAGAGGATATTTCTGGTTTCATCCAGTCATATCCGGACAAAGTGTCGTCGAACTGGTATGCACTGGACTGAGATAATCACCGTCAAACAGGTTTTGGAGTAAACCAAACCCATTTTCTTGGTCAAGTGGATAAAAAGTCATGTTTCCAAATATAAATATCATGTTTGTTTGCAGGAATTGCTCTAGCGTTCTGCCTAGCAGACAAGAATGTGTCGAGTTTGTGTCTCCATGTGGAACTAATTAGTTTTTCCCAGCACAATAGAACATACTCCCTGCTTAAATGCATTCAAAACCATAAAGTCATTGTTAATATCAAGAAAACACAAAACAGGGCCTGTAGCAAGATCTAGGATTGAGTTAGTCACAACAGAAGAGGATACTTCTGGATTCATCCTGTCATATCCGGACAAACTGTTGTGGAACTGGTATGCACTAGAATCAGATAATCACCGTCAAACAGGTTTTGGCGTAAACCACACCCATTTTCTGGGTCAAGTGGATAAAAAGTGATGTTTACAAATATAAATATCATGTTTGGTTGTAGCAATTGCTCTAGCTTTCTGCCTAGAAAACACGAATGTGTTGAGTTTGTGTCTCCATGTGGAAGTAATCAGTGTTTCCCAGCACAAAAGAAAATATTCCCTGCTTACATTCATTCAAAACCATAAAGTCCATGGATAATACCAAGAAAACACAAAACAGGGCCTGTAGCAAGATCTGGGATTGAGTTAGTCACAACACAAGAGGATATTTCTGGATTCATCCAGTCATATCCGGACAAAGTGTTGTGGAACTGGTATGTACTCCACTCAGATAATCACTCTCAAACTCATTTTGGGGGAAAACAAACTCATTTTCTTGGTCAAGTGGATAAAATGTGATGTTTACAAATATAAATATCATGTTTGTTTGCAGCAATTGCTCGAGCTTTCTGACTAGAAATCATGAATATGTTGAGTTTGTGTCTCCATGTGGAACTAATTAGTGTTTCCCAGCACAAAAGAAAATATTCCCTGCTTACATTCATTCAAAACCTTAAGTCCTTTGAGAATACCTAGAAACCACAAACAAAGAGTCTGTAGCAAGATATGGGATTGAGTTTTCACAACACAAGTGGATATTTCTGGATTCATCCAGTCATATCCGGACAAAGTGTGTAGAACTAGTGTGCCATGGACTCTGATAATCACGGTCAAACTGGTTTTGGAGTAAAGCCAACGCATTTTCTTGTTCAAGTAGATAAAAAAGTGATGTTTCCAAATCATGTTTGTTTGCAGGAATTGCTCTAGCTTTCTGCCTAGAAAACAGGAATGTGTTGAGTTTGTGACTCCATGTGAAATTAATTAGTGTTTCCCAGCACAAAAGAAAATATTCCCTGCTTAAATGCATTCAAAACCATAAAGGCCATTGATACTATCAAGAAAACACAAAGCAGGGCCTTCAGCACTCCCTGGGATTGAGTTAGTCAAAACACAAGCGGATATTTCTGGTTTCATCCAGTCATACCCGGACAAAGTGTTGTGGAGCTAGTATGCAATGGACTCAGATAATCACCGTCAAACTGGTTTTGGAGTAAACGCAACTCATTTTCTTGTTCAAGTGGATAAAAAGTCACGTTTACAAATATAAATATCATGTTTTTTGCATCAATTGCTCTAGCTTTCTGCATAGAATGCAGGAATCTGTTGTATTTGTGTCTCCATGGGGAACTAATTAGAGTTTTCCAGCACAAAAGAAAATATCCCCTGCTTAAATGCATTCAAAACCATGAATTCCATTGATAATATCAAGAAAACACAAAGCAGAGCCTGTAGCCCCATTTTGGATAGAGTTAGCCATAACACAAGAGGATATTTCTGGTTTCATGCAGTCATATCCGAAAAAAGTGTTGTGGAACTGGTATGCACTGGACTCAGATAATCACCGTCAAACTGGTTTTGGGGGAAAACAAACTCATTTTCTTGGTCACGTAGATTAAAAGTCATGTTTAGAAATATAAATATCATGTTTGTTTGCAGAAATTGCGCTAGCTTTCTGCCTAGAAAGCAGGAATGCATTGAGTTTCTGTCTCCATGTGGAAATAATGAGTGTTTTGCAGCACAAAAGAAAATATCCCCTGCTTAAATGCATTCAAAACCATAAAGTCCATGGATAATATCAAGAAACCACAAAGCAGAGCCTGTAGCAAGACCTGGGGTTGAGTTAACCATAACACAAGAGGATATTTCTGATTTGATCCAGTCATATCCGGACAAAGTGTTGTGGAGCTGGTATGCACTGGACTCAGATAATCACCGTCAAAGTGGTTTTGGAGTAAAGCAAACACATTTTCTTGGTCACGTGGATAAAAGCCATGGTTACAAATATAAATATCATATTTGTTTGCAGCAATTGCTCGAGCATTCTTCCTAGAAATCAGGAATGTTTTGAGTTCGTGTCTCCATGTGGAAGTCATTAGTGTTTCCCAGCACAAAAGAAAATATTCCCTGCTTACATTCATTCAAAAGCATAAAGTCCATGGATAATATCAAGAAAGCACAAACACAGAGTCTGTAGCAAGGTGGATTGAGTTAGCCATAACACAACAGGATATTTCTGGTTTCATCCAGTCATATCCGGACAAAGTGTCGTCGAACTGGTATGCACTGGACTGAGATAATCACCGTCAAACAGGTTTTGGAGTAAACCAAACCCATTTTCTTGGTCAAGTGGATAAAAAGTCATGGTTACAAATATAAATATCATGTTTGTTTGCAGGAATTGCTCTAGCGTTCTGCCTAGCAGACAAGAATGTGTCGAGTTTGTGTCTCCATGTGGAACTAATTAGTTTTTCCCAGCACAATAGAACATACTCCCTGCTTAAATGCATTCAAAACAATAAAGTCCGTGGATAATATCAAGAAAACACAAAACAGGGCCTGTAGCAAGATCTAGGATTGAGTTAGTCACAACAGAAGAGGATACTTCTGGATTCATCCTGTCATATCCGGACAAACTGTTGTGGAACTGGTATGCACTAGAATCAGATAATCACCGTCAAACAGGTTTTGGCGTAAACCACACCCATTTTCTGGGTCAAGTGGATAAAAAGTGATGTTTACAAATATAAATATCATGTTTGGTTGTAGCAATTGCTCTAGCTTTCTGCCTGGAAAACACGAATGTGTTGAGTTTGTGTCTCCATGTGGAAGGAATCAGTGTTTCCCAGCACAAAAGAAAATATTCCCTGCTTACATTCATTCAAAACCATAAAGTCCATGGATAATATCAAGAAAACACAAAACAGGGCCTGTAGCAAGATCTGGGACTGAGTTAGTCACAACACAAGAGGATATTTCTGGATTCATCCAGTCATATCCGGACAAAGTGTTGTGGAACTGGTATGTACTGGACTCAGATAATCACTCTCAAACCCATTTTGGGGGAAAACAAACTCATTTTCTTGCTCAAGTGGATAAAATGTGATGTTTACAAATATAAATATCATGTTTGTTTGCAGCAATTGCTCTAGCTTTCTGACTAGAAAACATGAATATGTTGAGTTTGTGTCTCCATGTGGAACTAATTAGTGTTTCCCAGCACAAAAGAAAATATTCCCTGCTTACATTCATTCAAAACCAAAAGTCCTTTGATAATACCTAGAAACCACAAACAAAGAGTCTGTAGCAAGATATGGGATTGAGTTTTCACAACACAAGTGGATATTTCTGGATTCATCCAGTCATATCCGGACAAAGTGTGTAGAACTAGTATGCCATGGACTCTGATAATCACGGTCAAACTGGTTTTGGAGTAAAGCCGATGCATTTTCTTGTTCAAGTAGATAAAAAAGTGATGTTTCCAAATCATGTTTGTTTGCAGGAATTGCTCTAGCTTTCTGCCTAGAAAACAGGAATGTGTTGAGTTTGTGTCTCCATGTGAAATTAATTAGTGTTTCCCAGCACAAAAGAAAATATTCCCTGCTTAAATGCATTCAAAACCATAAAGGCCATTGATACTATCAAGAAAACACAAAGCAGGGCCTTCAGCACTCCCTGGGATTGAGTTAGTCAAAACACAAGCGGATATTTCTGGTTTCATCCAGTCCTACCCGGACAAAGTGTTGTGGAGCTAGTATGCAATGGACTCAGATAATCACCGTCAAACTGGTTTTGGAGTAAACGCAACTCATTTTCTTGTTCAAGTGGATAAAAAGTCACGTTTACAAATATAAATATCATGTTTTTTGCATCAATTGCTCTAGCTTTCTGCATAGAATGCAGGAATCTGTTGTATTTGTGTCTCCATGGGGAACTAATTAGAGTTTTCCAGCACAAAAGAAAATATCCCCTGCTTAAATGCATTCAAAACCATGAATTCCATTGATAATATCAAGAAAACACAAAGCAGAGCCTGTAGCCCCATTTTGGATAGAGTTAGCCATAACACAAGAGGATATTTCTGGTTTCATGCAGTCATATCCGAAAAAAGTGTTGTGGAACTGATATGCACTGGACTCAGATAATCACCGTCAAACTGGTTTTGGGGGAAAACAAACTCATTTTCTTGGTCACGTAGATTAAAAGTCATGTTTAGAAATATAAATATCATGTTTGTTTGCAGAAATTGCTCTAGCTTTCTGCCTAGAAAGCAGGAATGCATTGAGTTTCTGTCTCCATGTGGAAATAATGAGTGTTTTGCAGCACAAAAGAAAATATCCCCTGCTTAAATGCATTCCAAACCATAAAGTCCATGGATAATATCAAGAAACCACAAAGCAGAGCCTGTAGCAAGACCTGGGGTTGAGTTAACCATAACACAAGAGGATATTTCTGATTTGATCCAGTCATATCCGGACAAAGTGTTGTGGAGCTGGTATGCACTGGACTCAGATAATCACCGTCAAAGTGGTTTTGGAGTAAAGCAAACTCATTTTCTTGGTCACGTGGATAAAAGCCATGGTTACAAATATAAATATCATATTTGTTTGCAGCAATTGCTCGAGCTTTCTTCCTAGAAAACAGGAATGTTTTGAGTTCGTGTCTCCATGTGGAAGTCATTAGTGTTTCCCAGCACAAAAGAAAATATTCCCTGCTTACATTCATTCAAAACCATAATGTCCATGGATAATATCAAGAAACCACAAACACAGAGTCTGTAGCAAGGTGGATTGAGTTAGCCATAACACAGGAGGATATTTCTGGTTTCATCCAGTCATATCCGGACAAAGTGTTGTCGAACTGGTATGCACTGGACTGAGATAATCACCGTCAAACAGGTTTTGGAGTAAACCAAACCCATTTTCTTGGTCAAGTGGATAAAAAGTCATGTTTCCAAATATAAATATCATGTTTGTTTGCAGGAATTGCTCTAGCGTTCTGCCTAGCAGACAAGAATGTGTCGAGTTTGTGTCTCCATGTGGAACTAATTAGTTTTTCCCAGCACAATAGAACATACTCCCTGCTTAAATGCATTCAAAACCATAAAGTCATTGTTAATATCAAGAAAACACAAAACAGGGCCTTTAGCAAGATCTAGGATTGAGTTAGTCACAACAGAAGAGGATATATCTGGATTCATCCTGTCATATCCGGACAAACTGTTGTGGAACTGGTATGCACTAGAATCAGATAATCACCGTCAAACAGGTTTTGGCGTAAACCACACCCATTTTCTGGGTCAAGTGGATAAAAAGTGATGTTTACAAATATGAATATCATGTTTGGTTGTACCAATTGCTCTAGCTTTCTGCCTAGAAAACACGAATGTGTTGAGTTTGTGTCTCCATGTGGAAGTAATCAGTGTTTCACAGCACAAAAGACAATATCCCCTGCTTAAATGCATTCAAAACCATAAAGTCCATGGATAATATCAAGAAACCACAAAGCAGAGCCTGTAGCAAGACCTGGGGTTGAGTTAACCATAACACAAGAGGATATTTCTGATTTGATCCAGTCATATCCGGACAAAGTGTTGTGGAGCTGGTATGCACTGGACTCAGATAATCACCGTCAAAGTGGTTTTGGAGTAAAGCAAACTCATTTTCTTGGTCACGTGGATAAAAGCCATGGTTACAAATATAAATATCATATTTGTTTTAAGCAATTGCTCGAGCTTTCTTCCTAGAAAACAGGAATGTTTTGAGTTCGTGTCTCCATGTGGAAGTCATTAGTGTTTCCCAGCAAAAAAGCTTACATTCATTCAAAACCATAAAGTCCATGGATAATATCAAGAAACCACAAAGCAGAGCCTGTAGCAAGACCTGGGTTGAGTTAACCATAACACAAGAGGATATTTCTGATTTGATCCAGTCATATCCGGACAAAGTGTTGTGGAGCTGGTATGCACTGGACTGAGATAATCACCGTCAAACAGGTTTTGGAGTAAACCAAACCCATTTTCTTGGTCAAGTGGATAAAAAGTCATGTTTCCAAATATAAATATCATGTTTGTTTGCAGGAATTGCTCTAGCGTTCTGCCTAGCAGACAAGAATGTGTCGAGTTTGTGTCTCCATGTGGAACTAATTAGTTTTTCCCAGCACAATAGAACATACTCCCTGCTTAAATGCATTCAAAACCATAAAGTCGTTGTTAATATCAAGAAAACACAAAACAGGGCCTTTAGCAAGATCTAGGATTGAGTTAGTCACAACAGAAGAGGATATTTCTGGATTCATCCTGTCATATCTGGACAAACTGTTGTGGAACTGGTATGCACTAGAATCAGATAATCACCGTCAAACAGGTTTTGGCGTAAACCACACCCATTTTCAGGGTCAAGTGGATAAAAAGTGATGTCTACAAATATAAATATCAAGTTTGGTTATAGCAATTGCTCTAGCTTTCTGCCTGGAAAACACGAATGTGTTGAGTTTGTGTCTCCATGTGGAAGTAATCAGTGTTTCCCAGCACAAAAGAAAATATTCCCTGCTTAAATTCATTCAAAACCTTAAGTCCTTTGACAATATCTAGAAACCACAAACAAAGAGTCTGTAGCAAGATATGGGATTGAGTTTTCACAACACAAGTGGATATTTCTGGATTCATCCAGTCATATCCGGACAAAGTGTGTAGAAATAGTATGCCATGGACTCTGATAATCACGGCCAATCTGGTTTTGTTGTAAAGCCGACGCATTTTCTTGTTCAAGTAGATAAAAAAGTGATGTTTCCAAATATAAAAATCATGTTTGTTTGCAGGAATTGCTCTAGCTTACTGCCTAGAAAACAGGAATGTTTTGAGTTTGTGTCTCCATGTGAAATTAATTAGTTTTTCCCAGCACAAAAGAAAATATTCCCTGCTTAAATGCATTCAAAACCATAAAGGCCATTGATAATATCAAGAAAACACAAAGCAGGGCCTTCAGCACTCCCTGGGATTGAGTTAGTCAAAACACAAGCGGATATTTCTGGTTTCATCCAGTCATACCCGGACAAAGTGTTGTGGAGCTAGTATGCAATGGACTCAGATAATCACCGTCAAACTGGTTTTGGAGTAAACGCAACTCATTTTCTTGTTCAAGTGGATAAAAAGTCATGTTTACAAATATAAATATCATGTTTTTTGCATCAATTGCTCTAGCTTTCTGCATAGAATGCAGGAAGCTGTTGTATTTGTGTCTCCATGGGGAACTAGTTAGAGTTTTCCAGCACAAAAGAAAATATCCCCTGCTTAAATGCATACAAAACCATAAATTCCATTGATAATATCAAGAAAACACAAAGCAGAGCCTGTAGCCCCATTTTGGATAGAGTTAGCCATAACACAAGAGGATATTTCTGGTTTCATGCAGTCATATCCGAAAAAAGTGTTGTGGAACTGGTGTGCACTGGACTCAGATAATCACCGTCAAACTGGTTTTGGGGGAAAACAAACTCATTTTCTTGGTCACGTAGATTAAAAGTCATGTTTAGAAATATAAATATCATGTTTGTTTGCAGAAATTGCTCTAGCTTTCTGCCTAGAAAGCAGGAATGCATTGAGTTTCTGTCTCCATGTGGAAATAATTAGTGGTTTGCAGCACAAAAGAAAATATCCCCTGCTTAAATGCATTCCAAACCATAAAGTCCATGGATAATATCAAGAAACCACAAAGCAGAGCCTGTAGCAAGACCTGGGGTTGAGTTAACCATAACACAAGAGGATATTTCTGATTTGATCCAGTCATATCCGGACAAAGTGTTGTGGAGCTGGTATGCACTGGACTCAGATAATCACCATCAAAGTGGTTTTGGAGTAAAGCAAACTCATTTTCTTGGTCACGTGGATAAAAGCCACGTTTACAAATATAAATATCATATTTGTTTGCAGCAATTGCTCGAGCTTTCTTCCTAGAAAACAGGAATGTTTTGAGTTCGTGTCTCCATGTGGAAGTAATCAGTGTTTCCCAGCACAAAAGAAAATATTCCCTGCTTACATTCATTCAAAAGCATAAAGTCCATGGATAATATCAAGAAACCACAAAACAGGGCCTGTAGCAAGATCTGGGATTGAGTTAGTCACAACACAAGAGGATATTTCTGGATTCTTCCAGTCATATCAGGACAAAGTGTTGTGGAACTGGTATGTACTGGACTCAGATAATCACTCTCAAACTCATTTTGGGGGAAAACAAACTCATTTTCTTGCTCAAGTGGATAAAATGTGATGTTTACAAATATAAATATCATGTTTGTTTGCAGCAATTGCTCTAGCTTTCTGACTAGAAAACATGAATATGTTGAGTTTGTGTCTCCATGTGGAACTAATTAGTGTTTCCCAGCACAAAAGAAAATATTCCCTGCTTAAATTCATTCAAAACTTTAAGTCGTTTGATAATATCCAGAAACCACAAACAAAGAGTCTCTAGCAAGATATGGGATTGAGTTTTCACAACACAAGTGGATATTTCTGGATTCATCCAGTCATATCCGGACAAAGTATTGTCGAACTGGTATGCAATGGACTGAGATAATCACCGTCAAAACAGGTTTTGGAGTAAACCACACCCATTTTCTGGGTCATGCAGTTGTGGAACTGGTGTGCACTGGACTCAGATAATCACAGTCAAACTGATTTTGGGGGAAAACAAACTCATTTTCTTGGTCACGTAGATTAAAAGTCATGTTTAGAAATATAAATATCATGTTTGTTTGCAGAAATTGCTCTAGCTTTCTGCCTAGAAAGCAGGAATGTATTGAGTTTCTGTCTCCATGTGGAAATAATGAGTGTTTTGCAGCACAAAAGAAAATATCCCCTGCTTAAATGCATTCAAAACCATAAAGTCCATGGATAATATCAAGAAACCACAAAGCAGAGCCTGTAGCAAGACCTGGGGTTGAGTTAACCATAACACAAGAGGATATTTCTGATTTGATCCAGTCATATCCGGACAAAGTGTTGTGGAGCTGGTATGCACTGGACTCAGATAATCACCGTCAAAGTGGTTTTGGAGTAAAGCAAACTCATTTTCTTGGTCACGTGGATAAAAGCCATGGTTACAAATATAAATATCATATTTGTTTGCAGCAATTGCTTGAGCTTTCTTCCTAGAAAACAGGAATGTGTTGAGTTCGTGTCTCCATGTGGAAGTCATTAGTGTTTCCCAGCACAAAAGAAAATATTCCCTGCTTACATTCATTCAAAACCATAAAGTCCATGGATAATATCAAGAAAGCACAAACACAGAGTCTGTAGCAAGGTGGATTGAGTTAGCCATAACACAAGAGGATATTTCTGGTTTCATCCAGTCATATCCGGACAAAGTGTTGTCGAACTGGTATGCACTGGACTGAGATAATCACCGTCAAACAGGTTTTGGAGTAAACCAAACCCATTTTCTTGGTCAAGTGGATAAAAAGTCATGTTTCCAAATATAAATATCATGTTTGTTTGCAGGAATTGCTCTAGCGTTCTGCCTAGCAGACAAGAATGTGTCGAGTTTGTGTCTCCATGTGGAACTAATTAGTTTTTCCCAGCACAATAGAACATACTCCCTGCTTAAATGCATTCAAAACCATAAAGTCCGTGGATAATATCAAGAAAACACAAAACAGGGCCTTTAGCAAGATCTAGGACTGAGTTAGTCACAACAGAAGAGGATACTTCTGGATTCATCCTGTCATATCCGGACAAACTGTTGTGGAACTGGTATGCACTAGAATCAGATAATCACCGTCAAACAGGTTTTGGGGTAAACCACACCCATTTTCTGGGTCAAGTGGATAAAAAGTGATGTTTACAAATATGAATATCATGTTTGGTTGTAGCAATTGCTCTAGCTTTCTGCCTAGAAAACACGAATGTGTTGAGTTTGTGTCTCCATGTGGAAGTAATCAGTGTTTCACAGCACAAAAGAAAATATCCCCTGCTTAAATGCATTCAAAACCATAAAGTCCATGGATAATATCAAGAAACCACAAAGCAGAGCCTGTAGCAAGACCTGGGGTTGAGTTAACCATAACACAAGAGGATATTTCTGATTTGATCCAGTCATATCCGGACAAAGTGTTGTGGAGCTGGTATGCACTGGACTCAGATAATCACCGTCAAAGTGGTTTTGGAGTAAAGCAAACTCATTTTCTTGGTCACGTGGATAAAAGCCATGGTTACAAATATAAATATCATATTTGTTTGCAGCAATTGCTCGAGCTTTCTTCCTAGAAAACAGGAATGTTTTGAGTTCGTGTCTCCATGTGGAAGTCATTAGTGTTTCCCAGCAAAAAAGCTTACATTCATTCAAAACCATAAAGTCCATGGATAATATCAAGAAAACACAAAACAGATCAAGATCTGGGATTGAGTTAGTCACAACAAAAGAGGATATTTCTGGATTCATCCAGTCATATCCAGACAAAGTGTTGTGGAACTGGTATGTACTGGACTCAGATAATCACTCTCAAACTCATTTTGGGGGAAAACAAACTCATTGTCTTGGTCAAGTGGATAAAATGTGATGTTTCCAAATATAAATATCATGTTTGTTTGCAGCAATTGCTCTAGCTTTCTGACTAGAAAACATGAATATGTTGAGTTTGTGTCTCCATGTGGAAGTAATCAGTGTTTCCCAGCACAAAAGAAAATATTCCCTGGTTACATTCATTCAAAAGCATAAAGTCCATGGATAATATCAAGAAACCACAAACACAGAGTCTGTAGCAAGATCTGGGATTGAGTTAGTCACAACACAAGAGGATATTTCTGGATTCATCCAGTCATATCCGGACAAAGTGTTGTCGAACTGGTATGCACTGGACTGAGATAATCACCGTCAAACAGGTTTTGGAGTACACCAAACCCATTTTCTTGGTCAAGTATATAAAAAGTCATGTTTACAAATATAAATATCATGTTTGTTTGCAGGAATTGCTCTAGCGTTCTGCCTAGCAGACAAGAATGTGTCGAGTTTGTGTCTCCATGTGGAACTAATTAGTTTTTCCCAGCACAATAGAACATACTCCCTGCTTAAATGCATTCAAAACCATAAAGTCATTGTTAATATCAAGAAAACACAAAACAGGGCCTTTAGCAAGATCTTAGGATTGAGTTAGTCACAACAGAAGAGGATATTTCTGGATTCATCCTGTCATATCTGGACAAACTGTTGTGGAACTGGTATGCACTAGAATCAGATAATCACCGTCAAACAGGTTTTGGCGTAAACCACACCCAATTTCAGGGTCAAGTGGATAAAAAGTGATGTCTACAAATATAAATATCAAGTTTGGTTGTAGCAATTGCTCTAGCTTTCTGCCTAGAAAACACGAATGTGTTGAGTTTGTGTCTCCATGTGGAAGGAATCAGTGTTTCCCAGCACAAAAGAAAATAGTCCCTGCTTACATTCATTCAAAACCATAAAGTCCATGGATAGTATCAAGAAAACACAAAACAGGGCCTGTAGCAAGATCTGGGATTGAGTTAGTCACAACACAAGAGGATATTTCTGGATTCATCCAGTCATATCCGGACAAAGTGTTGTGGAACTGGTATGTACTGGACTAAGATAATCACTCTCAAACTCATTTTGGGGGAAAACAAACTCATTGTCTTGGTCAAGTGGATAAAATGTGATGTTTACAAATATGAATATCATGTTTGTTTGCAGCAATTGCTCTAGCTTTCTGCCTAGAAAGCAGGAATGTGTTGAGTTTGTGTCTCCATGTGAAATTAATTAGTGTTTCCCAGCACAAAAGAAAATATTCCCTGCTTAAATGCATTCAAAACCATAAATTCCATTGATAATATCAAGAAAACACAAAGCAGAGCCTGTAGCCCCATTTTGGATAGAGTTAGCCATAACACAAGAGGATATTTCTGGTTTCATGCAGTCATATCCGAAAATATGTTGTGTAACTGGTATGCACTGGACTCAGATAATCACAGTCAAACTGGTTTTGGGGGAAAACAAACTCATTTTCTTTGTCACGCAGATTAAAAGTCATGTTTAGAAATATAAATATCATGTTTGTTTGCAGAAATTGCTCTAGCTTTCTGCCTAGAAAGCAGGAATGTATTGAGTTTCTGTCTCCATGTGGAAATAATGAGTGTTTTGCAGCACAAAAGAAAATATCCCCTGCTTAAATGCATTCAAAACCATAAAGTCCATGGATAATATCAAGAAACCACAAAGCAGAGCCTGTAGCAAGACCTGGGGTTGAGTTAACCATAACACAAGAGGATATTTCTGATTTGATCCAGTCATATCCGGACAAAGTGTTGTGGAGCTGGTATGCACTGGACTCAGATAATCACCGTCAAAGTGGTTTTGGAGTAAAGCAAACTCATTTTCTTGGTCACGTGGATAAAAGCCACGTTTACAAATATAAATATCATATTTGTTTGCAGCAATTGCTCGAGCTTTCTTCCTAAAAACAGGAATGTTTTGAGTTCGTGTCTCCATTTGGAAGTCATTAATGTTTCCCAGCACAAAAGAAAATATTCCCTGCTTACATTCATTCAAAAGCATAAAGTCCATGGATAATATCAAGAAACCACAAACACAGAGTCTGTAGCAAGGTGGATTGAGTTAGCAATAACACAAGAGGATATTTCTGGTTTCATCCAGTCATATCCGGACAAAGTGTTGTCGAACTGGTATGCACTGGACTGAGATAATCACCGTCAAACAGGTTTTGGAGTAAACCAAACCCATTTTCTTGGTCAAGTGGATAAAAAGTCATGTTTCCAAATATAAATATCATGTTTGTTTGCAGGAATTGCTCTAGCGTTCTGCCTAGCAGACAAGAATGTGTCGAGTTTGTGTCTCCATGTGGAACTAATTAGTTTTTCCCAGCACAATAGAACATACTCCCTGCTTAAATGCATTCAAAACCATAAAGTCCGTGGATAATATCAAGAAAACACAAAACAGGGCCTTTAGCAAGATCTTAGGATTGAGTTAGTCACAACAGAAGAGGATATTTCTGGATTCATCCTGTCATATCCGGACAAACTGTTGTGGAACTGGTATGCACTAGAATCAGATAATCACCGTCAAACAGGTTTTGGCGTAAACCACATCCATTTTCTGGGTCAAGTGGATAAAAAGTGATGTTTACAAATATAAATATCATGTTTGGTTGTAGCAATTGCTCTAGCTTTCTGCCTAGAAAACACGAATGTGTTGAGTTTGTGTCTCCATGTGGAAGGAATCAGTGTTTCCCAGCACAAAAGAAAATATTCCCTGCTTACATTCATTCAAAACCATAAAGTCCATGGATAATATCAAGAAAACACAAAACAGGGCCTGTAGCAAGATCTGGGATTGAGTTAGTCACAACACAAGAGGATATTTCTGGATTCATCCAGTCATATCCGGACAAAGTGTTGTGGAACTGGTATGTACTGGACTCAGATAATCACTCTCAAACTCATTTTGGGGGAAAACAAAATCATTGTCTTGGTCAAGTGGATAAAATGTGATGTTTACAAATATGAATATCATGTTTGTTTGCAGCAATTGCTCTAGCTTTCTGCCTAGAAAGCAGGAATGTGTTGAGTTTGTGTCTCCATGTGAAATTAATTAGCTTTTCCCAGCACAAAAGAAAATATTCCCTGCTTAAATGCATTCAAAACCATAAAGGCCATGGATAATATCAAGAAAACACAAAACAGGGCCTGTAGCAAGATTTGGGATTGAGTTAATCACAACACAAGAGGATATTTCTGGATTCATCCTATCATATGGGGACAAAGTGTTGTGGAACTGGTATGTACTGGACTCAGATAATCACTCTCAAACTCAATTTGGGGGAAAACAAACTCATTGTCTTGGTCAAGTGGATAAAATGTGATGTTTACAAATATAAATATCATGTTTGTTTGCAGCAATTGCTCTAGCTTTCTGCCTAGAACACATGAATATGTTGAGTTTGTGTCTCCATGTGGAACTAATTAATTTTTCCCAGCACAATAGAACATACTCCCTGCTTAAATGCATTCAAAACCATAAAGTCATTGTTAATATCAAGAAAACACAAAACAGGGCCTTTAGCAAGATCTAGGATTGAGTTAGTCACAACAGAAGAGGATATTTCTGGATTCATCCTGTCATATCTGGACAAACTGTTGTGGAACTGGTATGCACTAGAATCAGATAATCACCGTCAAACAGGTTTTGGCGTAAACCACACCCATTTTCTGGGTCAAGTGGATAAAAAGTGATGTCTACAAATATAAATATCAAGTTTGGTTGTAGCAATTGCTCTAGCTTTCTGCCTAGAAAACACGAATGTGTTGAGTTTGTGTCTCCATGTGGAAGTAATCAGTGTTTCCCAGCACAAAAGAAAATATTCCCTGCTTACATTCATTCAAAACCATAAAGTCCATGGATAATATCAAGAAAACACAAAACAGGGCCTGTAGCAAGATCTGGGATTGAGTTAGTCACAACACAAAAGGATATTTCTGGATTCCGGACAAAGTGTTGTGGAACTGGTATGTACTGGACTCAGATAATCACTCTCAAACTCATTTTGGGGGAAAACAAACTCATTTTCTTGGTCACGTAGATTAAAAGTCATGTTTAGAAATATAAATATCATGTTTGTTTGCAGAAATTGCTCTAGCTTTCTGCCTAGAAAGCAGGAATGTATTGAGTTTCTGTCTCCATGTGGAACTAATTAGTGTTTTGCAGCACAAAAGAAAATATCCCCTTCTTAAATGCATTCAAAACCATAAAGTCCATGGATAATATCAAGAAACCACAAAGCAGAGCCTGTAGCAAGACCTGGGTTGAGTTAACCATAACACAAGAGGATATTTCTGATTTGATCCAGTCATATCCGGACAAAGTGTTGTGGAGCTGGTATGCACTGGACTCAGATAATCACCGTCAAAGTGGTTTTGGAGTAAAGCAAACTCATTTTCTTGGTCACGTGGATAAAAGCCATGGTTACAAATAAAAATATCATATTTGTTTGCAGCAATTGCTCGAGCTTTCTTCCTAGAAACAGGAATGTTTTGAGTTCGTGTCTCCATGTGGAAGTCATTAGTGTTTCCCAGCACAAAAGAAAATAATCCCTGCTTACATTCATTCAAAACCATAAAGTCCATGGATAATATCAAGAAACCACAAACACAGAGTCTGTAGCAAGGTGGATTGAGTTAGCCATAACACAAGAGGATATTTCTGGTTTCATCCAGTCATATCCGGACAAAGTGTTGTCGAGCTGGTATGCACTGGACTGAGATAATCACCGTCAAACAGGTTTTGGAGTAAACCAAACCCGTTTTCTTGGTCAAGTGGATAAAAAGTCATGTTTCCAAATATAAATATCATGTTTGTTTGCAGGAATTGCTCTAGCGTTCTGCCTAGCAGACAAGAATGTGTCGAGTTTGTGTCTCCATGTGGAACTAATTAGTTTTTCCCAGCACAATAGAACATACTCCCTGCTTAAATGCATTCAAAACCATAAAGTCATTGTTAATATCAAGAAAACACAAAACAGGGCCTTTAGCAAGATCTAGGATTCAGTTAGTCACAACAGAAGAGGATATTTCTGGATTCATCCTGTCATATCCGGACAAACTGTTGTGGAACTGGTATGCACTAGAATCAGATAATCACCGTCAAACAGGTTTTGGCATAAACCACACCCAATTTCAGGATCAAGTGGATAAAAAGTGATGTCTACAAATATAAATATCAAGTTTGGTTGTAGCAATTGCTCTAGCTTTCTGCCTAGAAAACACGAATGTGTTGAGTTTGTGTCTCCATGTGGAAGTAATCAGTGTTTCCCAGCACAAAAGAAAATAGTCCCTGCTTACATTCATTCAAAACCATAAAGTCCATGGATAATATCAAGAAAACACAAAACAGGGCCTGTAGCAAGATCTGGGACTGAGTTAGTCACAACACAAGAGGATATTTCTGGATTCATCCAGTCATATCCGGACAAAGTGTTGTGGAACTCGTATGTACTGGACTCAGATAATCACTCTCAAACCCATTTTGGGGGAAAACAAACTCATTTTCTTGGTCAAGTGGATAAAATGTGATGTTTACAATTATAAATATCATGTTTGCAGCAATTGCTCTAGCTTTCTGACTAGAAAACATGAATATGTTGAGTTTGTGTCTCCATGTGGAACTAATTAGTGTTTCCCAGCACAAAAGAAAATATTCCCTGCTTAAATTCATTCAAAACCTTAAGTCCTTTGAGAATATCTAGAAACCACAAACAAAGAGTCTGTAGCAAGATATGGGATTGAGTTTTCACAACACAAGTGGATATTTCTGGATTCATCCAGTCATATCCGGACAAAGTGTGTAGAACTAGTATGCCATGGACTCTGATAATCACGGTCAAACTGGTTTTGGAGTAAAGCCAACGCATTTTCTTGTTCAAGTAGATAAAAAAGTGATGTTTCCAAATCATGTTTGTTTGCAGGAATTGCTCTAGCTTTCTGCCTAGAAAACAGGAATGTGTTGAGTTAGTGTCTCCATGTGAGATTAATTAGTGTTTCCCAGCACAAAAGAAAATATTCCCTGCTTAAATGCATTCAAAACCATAAAGGCCATTGATAATATCAAGAAAACACAAAGCAGGGCCTTCAGCACTCCCTGGGATTGAGTTAGTCACAACTCAAGCGGATATTTCTGGTTTCATCCAGTCCTACCCGGACAAAGTGTTGTGGAGCTAGTATGCAATGGACTCAGATAATCACCGTCAAACTGGTTTTGGAGTAAACGCAACTCATTTTCTTGTTCAAGTGGATAAAAAGTCATGTTTACAAATATAAATATCATGTTTTTTGCATCAATTGCTCTAGCTTTCTGCATAGAATGCAGGAATCTGTTGTATTTGTGTCTCCATGGGGAACTAGTTAGAGTTTTCCAGCACAAAAGAAAATATCCCCTGCTTAAATGCATTCAAAACCATAAATTCCATTGATAATATCAAGAAAACACAAAGCAGAGATGTAGCCCCATTTTGGATAGAGTTAGCCATAACACAAGAGGATATTTCTGGTTTCATGCAGTCATATCCGAAAAAAGTGTTGTGGACCTGGTATGCACTGGACTCAGATAATCACCTTCAAACTGGTTTTGGGGGAAAACAAACTCATTTTCTTGCTCATGTGGATTAAAAGTCATGTTTAGAAATATAAATATCATGTTTGTTTGCAGAAATTGCTCTAGGTTTCTGCCTAGAAAGCAGGAATGCATTGAGTTTCTGTCTCCATGTGGAAATAATGAGTGTTTTGCAGCACAAAAGAAAATATCCCCTGCTTAAATGCATTCAAAACCATAAAGTCCATGGATAATATCAAGAAACCACAAAGCAGAGCCTGTAGCAAGACCTGGGGTTGAGTTAACCATAACACAAGAGGATATTTCTGATTTGATCCAGTCATATCCGGACAAAGTGTTGTGGAGCTGGTATGCACTGGACTCAGATAATCACCGTCAAAGTGGTTTTGGAGTAAAGCAAACTCATTTTCTTGGTCACGTGGATAAAAGCCATGGTTACAAATATAAATATCATATTTGTTTGCAGCAATTGCTCGAGCTTTCTTCCTAGAAAACAGGAATGTTTTGAGTTCGTGTCTCCATGTGGAAGTCATTAGTGTTTCCCAGCACAAAAGAAAATATTCCCTGCTTACATTCATTCAAAACCATAAAGTCCATGGATAATATCAAGAAAGCACAAACACAGAGTCTGTAGCAAGGTGGATTGAGTTAGCCATAACACAAGAGGATATTTCTGGTTTCATCCAGTCATATCCGGACAAAGTGTTGTCGAACTGGTATGCACTGGACTGAGATAATCACCGTCAAACAGGTTTTGGAGTAAACCAAACCCATTTTCTTGGTCAAGTGGATAAAAAGTCATGTTTCCAAATATAAATATCATGTTTGTTTGCAGGAATTGCTCTAGCGTTCTGCCTAGCAGACAAGAATGTGTCGAGTTTGTGTCTCCATGTGGAACTAATTAGTTTTTCCCAGCACAATAGAACATACTCCCTGCTTAAATGCATTCAAAACCATAAAGTCCGTGGATAATATCAAGAAAACACAAAACAGGGCCTTTAGCAAGATCTAGGACTGAGTTAGTCACAACAGAAGAGGATACTTCTGGATTCATCCTGTCATATCCGGACAAACTGTTGTGGAACTGGTATGCACTAGAATCAGATAATCACCGTCAAACAGGTTTTGGCGTAAACCACACCCATTGTCTGGGTCAAGTGGATAAAAAGTGATGTTTACAAATATGAATATCATGTTTGGTTGTAGCAATTGCTCTAGCTTTCTGCCTAGAAAACACGAATGTGTTGAGTTTGTGTCTCCATGTGGAAGTAATCAGTGTTTCACAGCACAAAAGAAAATATCCCCTGCTTAAATGCATTCAAAACCATAAAGTCCATGGATAATATCAAGAAACCACAAAGCAGAGCCTGTAGCAAGACCTGGGGTTGAGTTAACCATAACACAAGAGGATATTTCTGATTTGATCCAGTCATATCCGGACAAAGTGTTGTGGAGCTGGTATGCACTGGACTCAGATAATCACCGTCAAAGTGGTTTTGGAGTAAAGCAAACTCATTTTCTTGGTCACGTGGATAAAAGCCACGTTTACAAATATAAATACCATATTTGTTTGCAGCAATTGCTCGAGCTTTCTTCCTAGAAAACAGGAATGTTTTGAGTTCGTGTCTCCATGTGGAAGTCATTAGTGTTTCCCAGCAAAAAAGCTTACATTCGTTCAAAACCATAAAGTCCATGGATAATATCAAGAAAACACAAAACAGATCAAGATCTGGGATTGAGTTAGTCACAACAAAAGAGGATATTTCTGGATTCATCCAGTCATATCCAGACAAAGTGTTGTGGAACTGGTATGTACTGGACTCAGATAATCACTCTCAAACTCATTTTGGGGGAAAACAAACTCATTGTCTTGGTCAAGTGGATAAAATGTGATGTTTCCAAATATAAATATCATGTTTGTTTGCAGCAATTGCTCTAGCTTTCTGACTAGAAAACATGAATATGTTGAGTTTGTGTCTCCATGTGGAAGTAATCAGTGTTTCCCAGCACAAAAGAAAATATTCCCTGGTTACATTCATTCAAAAGCATAAAGTCCATGGATAATATCAAGAAACCACAAACACAGAGTCTGTAGCAAGATCTGGGATTGAGTTAGTCACAACACAAGAGGATATTTCTGGATTCATCCAGTCATATCCGGACAAAGTGTTGTCGAACTGGTATGCACTGGACTGAGATAATCACCGTCAAACAGGTTTTGGAGTACACCAAACCCATTTTCTTGGTCAAGTATATAAAAAGTCATGTTTACAAATATAAATATCATGTTTGTTTGCAGGAATTGCTCTAGCGTTCTGCCTAGCAGACAAGAATGTGTCGAGTTTGTGTCTCCATGTGGAACTAATTAGTTTTTCCCAGCACAATAGAACATACTCCCTGCTTAAATGCATTCAAAACCATAAAGTCATTGTTAATATCAAGAAAACACAAAACAGGGCCTTTAGCAAGATCTTAGGATTGAGTTAGTCACAACAGAAGAGGATATTTCTGGATTCATCCTGTCATATCTGGACAAACTGTTGTGGAACTGGTATGCACTAGAATCAGATAATCACCGTCAAACAGGTTTTGGCGTAAACCACACCCAATTTCAGGGTCAAGTGGATAAAAAGTGATGTCTACAAATATAAATATCAAGTTTGGTTGTAGCAATTGCTCTAGCTTTCTGCCTAGAAAACACGAATGTGTTGAGTTTGTGTCTCCATGTGGAAGGAATCAGTGTTTCCCAGCACAAAAGAAAATAGTCCCTGCTTACATTCATTCAAAACCATAAAGTCCATGGATAGTATCAAGAAAACACAAAACAGGGCCTGTAGCAAGATCTGGGATTGAGTTAGTCACAACACAAGAGGATATTTCTGGATTCATCCAGTCATATCCGGACAAAGTGTTGTGGAACTGGTATGTACTGGACTAAGATAATCACTCTCAAACTCATTTTGGGGGAAAACAAACTCATTGTCTTGGTCAAGTGGATAAAATGTGATGTTTACAAATATGAATATCATGTTTGTTTGCAGCAATTGCTCTAGCTTTCTGCCTAGAAAGCAGGAATGTGTTGAGTTTGTGTCTCCATGTGAAATTAATTAGTGTTTCCCAGCACAAAAGAAAATATTCCCTGCTTAAATGCATTCAAAACCATAAATTCCATTGATAATATCAAGAAAACACAAAGCAGAGCCTGTAGCCCCATTTTGGATAGAGTTAGCCATAACACAAGAGGATATTTCTGGTTTCATGCAGTCATATCCGAAAAAAATGTTGTGGAACTGGTATGCACTGGACTCAGATAATCACAGTCAAACTGGTTTTGGGGGAAAACAAACTCATTTTCTTTGTCACGCAGATTAAAAGTCATGTTTAGAAATATAAATATCATGTTTGTTTGCAGAAATTGCTCTAGCTTTCTGCCTAGAAAGCAGGAATGTATTGAGTTTCTGTCTCCATGTGGAAATAATGAGTGTTTTGCAGCACAAAAGAAAATATCCCCTGCTTAAATGCATTCAAAACCATAAAGTCCATGGATAATATCAAGAAACCACAAAGCAGAGCCTGTAGCAAGACCTGGGGTTGAGTTAACCATAACACAAGAGGATATTTCTGATTTGATCCAGTCATATCCGGACAAAGTGTTGTGGAGCTGGTATGCACTGGACTCAGATAATCACCGTCAAAGTGGTTTTGGAGTAAAGCAAACTCATTTTCTTGGTCACGTGGATAAAAGCCACGTTTACAAATATAAATATCATATTTGTTTGCAGCAATTGCTCGAGCTTTCTTCCTAAAAACAGGAATGTTTTGAGTTCGTGTCTCCATTTGGAAGTCATTAATGTTTCCCAGCACAAAAGAAAATATTCCCTGCTTACATTCATTCAAAAGCATAAAGTCCATGGATAATATCAAGAAACCACAAACACAGAGTCTGTAGCAAGGTGGATTGAGTTAGCAATAACACAAGAGGATATTTCTGGTTTCATCCAGTCATATCCGGACAAAGTGTTGTCGAACTGGTATGCACTGGACTGAGATAATCACCGTCAAACAGGTTTTGGAGTAAACCAAACCCATTTTCTTGGTCAAGTGGATAAAAAGTCATGTTTCCAAATATAAATATCATGTTTGTTTGCAGGAATTGCTCTAGCGTTCTGCCTAGCAGACAAGAATGTGTCGAGTTTGTGTCTCCATGTGGAACTAATTAGTTTTTCCCAGCACAATAGAACATACTCCCTGCTTAAATGCATTCAAAACCATAAAGTCCGTGGATAATATCAAGAAAACACAAAACAGGGCCTTTAGCAAGATCTTAGGATTGAGTTAGTCACAACAGAAGAGGATATTTCTGGATTCATCCTGTCATATCCGGACAAACTGTTGTGGAACTGGTATGCACTAGAATCAGATAATCACCGTCAAACAGGTTTTGGCGTAAACCACATCCATTTTCTGGGTCAAGTGGATAAAAAGTGATGTTTACAAATATAAATATCATGTTTGGTTGTAGCAATTGCTCTAGCTTTCTGCCTAGAAAACACGAATGTGTTGAGTTTGTGTCTCCATGTGGAAGGAATCAGTGTTTCCCAGCACAAAAGAAATATTCCCTGCTTACATTCATTCAAAACCATAAAGTCCCATGGATAATATCAAGAAAACACAAAACAGGGCCTGTAGCAAGATCTGGGATTGAGTTAGTCACAACACAAGAGGATATTTCTGGATTCATCCCAGTCATATCCGGACAAAGTGTTGTGGAACTGGTTATGTACTGGACTCAGATAATCACTCTCAAACTCATTTTGGGGGAAAACAAAATCATTGTCTTGGTCAAGTGGATAAAATGTGATGTTTACAAATATGAATATCATGTTTGTTTGCAGCAATTGCTCTAGCTTTCTGCCTAGAAAGCAGGAATGTGTTGAGTTTGTGTCTCCATGTGAAATTAATTAGCTTTTCCCAGCACAAAAGAAAATATTCCCTGCTTAAATGCATTCAAAACCATAAAGGCCATGGATAATATCAAGAAAACACAAAACAGGGCCTGTAGCAAGATTTGGGATTGAGTTAATCACAACACAAGAGGATATTTCTGGATTCATCCTATCATATGGGGGACAAAGTGTTGTGGAACTGGTATGTACTGGACTCAGATAATCACTCTCAAACTCAATTTGGGGGAAAAACAAACTCATTGTCCTTGGTCAAGTGGATAAAATGTGATGTTTACAAATATTAAATATCATGTTTGTTTGCAGCAATTGCTCTAGCTTTCTGCCTAGACACATGAATATGTTGAGTTTGTGTCTCCATGTGGAAGTAATCAGTGTTTCCCAGCACAAAAGAAAATATTCCCTGCTTACATTCATTCAAAACCATAAAGGTCCAAGGATAATATCAAGAAACACAAAACAGGGCCTGTAGCAAGATCTGGGATTGAGTTAGTCACAACACAAAAGGATATTTCTGGATTCCGGACAAAGTGTTGTGGAACTGGTATGTACTGGACTCAGATAATCACTCTCAAACTCATTTTGGTGGAAAACAAACTCATTTTCTTGGTCACGTAGATTAAAAGTCATGTTTAGAAATATAAATATCATGTTTGTTTGCAGAAATTGCTCTAGCTTTCTGCCTAGAAAGCAGGAATGTATTGAGTTTCTGTCTCCATGTGGAACTAATTAGTGTTTTGCAGCACAAAAGAAAATATCCCCTTCTTAAATGCATTCAAAACCATAAAGTCCATGGATAATATCAAGAAACCACAAAGCAGAGCCTGTAGCAAGACCTGGGTTGAGTTAACCATAACACAAGAGGATATTTCTGATTTGATCCAGTCATATCCGGACAAAGTGTTGTGGAGCTGGTATGCACTGGACCTCAGATAATCACCGTCAAAGTGGTTTTGGAGTAAAGCAAACTCATTTTCTTGGTCACGTGGATAAAAGCCATGGTTACAAATAAAAATATCATATTTGTTTGCAGCAATTGCTCGAGCTTTCTTCCTAGAAAAACAGGAATGTTTTGAGTTCGTGTCTCCATGTGGAAGTCATTAGTGTTTCCCAGCACAAAAGAAAATAATCCCTGCTTACATTCATTCAAAACCATAAAGTCCATGGATAATATCAAGAAACCACAAACACAGAGTCTGTAGCAAGGTGGATTGAGTTAGCCATAACACAAGAGGATATTTCTGGTTTCATCCAGTCATATCCGGACAAAGTGTTGTCGAGCTGGTATGCACTGGACTGAGATAATCACCGTCAAAACAGGTTTTGGAGTAAACCAAACCCGTTTTCTTGGTCAAGTGGATAAAAAGTCATGTTTCCAAATATAAATATCATGTTTGTTTGCAGGAATTGCTCTAGCGTTCCTGCCTAGCAGACAAGAATGTGTCGAGTTTGTGTCCTCCATGTGGAACTAATTAGTTTTTCCCAGCACAATAGAACATACTCCCTGCTTAAATGCATTCAAAACCATAAAGTCATTGTTAATATCAAGAAAACACAAAACAGGGCCTTTAGCAAGATCTAGGATTCAGTTAGTCACAACAGAAGAGGATATTTTCTGGATTCATCCTGTCATATCCAGACAAACTGTTGTGGAACTGGTATGCACTAGAATCAGATAATCACCGTCAAACAGGTTTTTGCATAAACCACACCCAATTTCAGGATCAAGTGGATAAAAAAGTGATGTCTACAAATATAAATATCAAGTTTGGTTGTAGCAATTGCTCTAGCTTTCTGCCTAGAAAACACGAATGTGTTGAGTTTTGTGTCTCCATGTGGAAGGAATCAGTGTTTCCCAGCACAAAAGAAAATATTCCCCTGCTTACATTCATTCAAAACCATAAAGTCCATGGATAAATATCACAAAAACACAAAACAGGGCCTGTAGCAAGATCTGGGATGGAGTTAGTCACAACACAAGAGGATATTTCTGGATTCATCCAGTCATATCCGGACAAAGTGTTGTGGAACTGGTATGTACTGGACTCAGATAATCACTCTCAAACTCATTTTGGGGGAAAACAAACTCATTGTCTTGGTCAAGTGGATAAAATGTGATGTTTACAAATATGAATATCATGTTTGTTTGCAGCAATTGCTCTAGCTTTCTGCCTAGAAAGCAGGAATGTGTTGAGTTTGTGTCTCCATGTGAAATTAATTAGCTTTTCCCAGCACAAAAGAAAATATTCCCTGCTTAAATGCATTCAAAACCATAAAGGCCATGGATAATATGAAGAAAACACAAAACAGGGCCTGTAGCAAGATTTGGGATTGAGTTAATCAGAACACAAGAGGATATTTCTGGATTCATCCTATCATATGGGGACAAAGTGTTGTGGAACTGGTATGTACTGGACTCAGATAATCACTCTCAAACTCAATTTGGGGGAAAACAAACTCATTGTCTTGGTCAAGTGGATAAAATGTGATGTTTACAAATATAAATATCATGTTTGTTTGCAGCAATTGCTCTAGCTTTCTGCCTAGAAAACATGAATATGTTGAGTTTGTGTCTCCATGTGGAAGTAATCAGTGTTTCCCAGCACAAAAGAAAATATTCCCTGCTTACATTCATTCAAAACCATAAAGTCCATGGATAATATCAAGAAACCACAAACACAGAGTCTGTAGCAAGGTGGATTGAGTTAGCCATAACACAAGAGGATATTTCTGGTTTCATCCAGTCATATCCGGACAAAGTGTTGTCGAACTGGTATGCACTGGACTGAGATAATCACCGTCAAACAGGTTTTGGAGTAAACCAAACCCATTTTCTTGGTCAAGTGGATAAAAAGTCATGTTTCCAAATATAAATATCATGTTTGTTTGCAGGAATTGCTCTAGCGTTCTGCCTAGCAGACAAGAATGTGTCGAGTTTGTGTCTCCATGTGGAACTAATTAGTTTTTCCCAGCACAATAGAACATACTCCCTGCTTAAATGCATTCAAAACCATAAAGTCATTGTTAATATCAAGAAAACACAAAACAGGGCCTTTAGCAAGATCTAGGATTCAGTTAGTCACAACAGAAGAGGATATTTCTGGATTCATCCTGTCATATCAGGACAAACTGTTGTGGAACTGGTATGCACTAGAATCAGATAATCACCGTCAAACAGGTTTTGGCGTAAACCACACCCATTTTCTGGGTCAAGTGCATAAAAAGTGATGTTTACAAATATAAATATCAAGTTTGGTTGTAGCAATTGCTCTAGCTTTCTGCCTAGAAAACACGAATGTGTTGAGTTTGTGTCTCCATGTGGAAGTAATCAGTGTTTCCCAGCACAAAAGAAAATATTCCCTGCTTACATTCATTCAAAACCATAAAGTCCATGGATAATATCAAGAAAACACAAAACAGGGCCTGTAGCAAGATCTGGGATTGAGTTAGTCACAACACAAGAGGATATTTCTGGATTCCGGACAAAGTGTTGTGGAACTGGTATGTACTGGACTCAGATAATCACTCTCAAACTCATTTTGGGGGAAAACAAACTCATTTTCTTGGTCACGTAGATTAAAAGTCATGTTTAGAAATATAAATATCATGTTTGTTTGCAGAAATTGCTCTAGCTTTCTGCCTAGAAAGCAGGAATGTATTGAGTTTCTGTCTCCATGTGGAACTAATTAGTGTTTTGCAGCACAAAAGAAAATATCCCCTTCTTAAATGCATTCAAAACCATAAAGTCCATGGATAATATCAAGAAACCACAAAGCAGAGCCTGTAGCAAGACCTGGGTTGAGTTAACCATAACACAAGAGGATATTTCTGATTTGATCCAGTCATATGCGGACAAAGTGTTGTGGAGCTGGTATGCACTGGACTCAGATAATCACCGTCAAAGTGGTTTTGGAGTAAAGCAAACTCATTTTCTTGGTCACGTGGATAAAAGCCATGGTTACAAATAAAAATATCATATTTGTTTGCAGCAATTGCTCGAGCTTTCTTCCTAGAAAACAGGAATGTTTTGAGTTCGTGTCTCCATGTGGAAGTCATTAGTGTTTCCCAGCACAAAAGAAAATATTCCCTGCTTACATTCATTCAAAACCATAAAGTCCATGGATAATATCAAGAAACCACAAACACAGAGTCTGTAGCAAGGTGGATTGAGTTAGCCATAACACAAGAGGATATTTCTGGTTTCATCCAGTCATATCCGGACAAAGTGTTGTCGAGCTGGTATGCACTGGACTGAGATAATCACCGTCAAACAGGTTTTGGAGTAAACCAAACCCGTTTTCTTGGTCAAGTGGATAAAAAGTCATGTTTCCAAATATAAATATCATGTTTGTTTGCAGGAGTTGCTCTAGCGTTCTGCCTAGCAGACAAGAATGTGTCGAGTTTGTGTCTCCATGTGGAACTAATTAGTTTTTCCCAGCACAATAGAACATACTCCCTGCTTAAATGCATTCAAAACCATAAAGTCATTGTTAATATCAAGAAAACACAAAACAGGGCCTTTAGCAAGATCTAGGATTCAGTTAGTCACAACAGAAGAGGATATTTCTGGATTCATCCTGTCATATCCAGACAAACTGTTGTGGAACTGGTATGCACTAGAATCAGATAATCACCGTCAAACAGGTTTTGGCATAAACCACACCCAATTTCAGGATCAAGTGGATAAAAAGTGATGTCTACAAATATAAATATCAAGTTTGGTTGTAGCAATTGCTCTAGCTTTCTGCCTAGAAAACACAAATGTGTTGAGTTTTTGTCTCCATGTGGAAGTAATCAGTGTTTCCCAGCACAAAAGAAAATATTCCCTGCTTACATTCATTCAAAACCATAAAGTCCATGGATAATATAAAGAAAACACAAAACAGGGCCTGTAGCAAGATCTGGGATTGAGTTAGTCACAACACAAGAGGATATTTCTGGATTCATCCAGTCATATCCGGACAAAGTGTTGTGGAACTGGTATGTACTGGACTCAGATAATCACTCTCAAACTCATTTTGGGGGAAAACAAACTCATTTTCTTGCTCAAGTGGATAAAATGTGATGTTTACAAATATAAATATCATGTTTGTTTGCAGCAATTGCTCTAGCTTTCTGACTAGAAAACATGAATATGTTGAGTTTGTGTCTCCATGTGGAACTAATTAGTGTTTCCCAGCACAAAAGAAAATATTCCCTGCTTAAATTCATTCAAAACCTTAAGTCCTTTGAGAATATCTAGAAACCACAAACAAAGAGTCTGTAGCAAGATATGGGATTGAGTTTTCACAACACAAGTGGATATTTCTGGATTCATCCAGTCATATCCGGACAAAGTGCGTAGAAATAGTATGCCATGGACTCTGATAATCACGGCCAATCTGGTTTTGGAGTAAAGCCGACGCATTTTCTTGTTCAAGTAGATAAAAAAGTGATGTTTCCAAATATAAAAATCATGTTTGTTTGCAGGAATTGCTCTAGCTTTCTGCCTAGAAAACAGGAATGTTTTGAGTTTGTGTCTCCATGTGAAATTAATTAGTGTTTCCCAGCACAAAAGAAAATATTCCCTGCTTAAATGCATTCAAAACCATAAAGGCCATTGATAATATCAAGAAAACACAAAGCAGGGCCTTCAGCACTCCCTGGGATTGAGTTATTCACAACACAAGCGGATATTTCTGGTTTCATCCAGTCATACCCGGACAAAGTGTTGTGGAGCTAGTATGCAATGGACTCAGATAATCACCGTCAAACTGGTTTTGGAGTAAACGCAACTCATTTTCTTGTTCAAGTGGATAAAAAGTCATGTATACAAATATAAATATCATGTTTTTTGCATCAATTGCTCTAGCTTTCTGCATAGAATGCAGGAATCTGTTGTATTTGTGTCTCCATGGGGAACCAGTTAGAGTTTTCCAGCACAAAAGAAAATATCCCCTGCTTAAATGCATTCAAAACCATAAATTCCATTGATAATATCAAGAAAACACAAAGCAGAGCCTGTAGCCCCATTTTGGATAGAGTTAGCCATAACACAAGAGGATATTTCTGGTTTCATGCAGTCATATCCGAAAAAAGTGTTGTGGAACTGGTATGCACTGGACTCAGATAATCACCGTCAAACTGGTTTTGGGGGAAAACAAACTCATTTTCTTGGTCACGTAGATTAAAAGTCATGTTTAGAAATATAAATATCATGTTTGTTTGCAGAAATTGCTCTAGCTTTCTGCCTAGAAAGCAGGAATGTATTGAGTTTCTGTCTCCATGTGGAAATAATGAGTGTTTTGCAGCACAAAAGAAAATATCCCCTGCTTAAATGCATTCCAAACCATAAAGTCCATGGATAATATCAAGAAACCACAAAGCAGAGCCTGTAGCAAGACCTGGGGTTGAGTTAACCATAACACAAGAGGATATTTCTGATTTGATCCAGTCATATCCGGACAAAGTGTTGTGGAGCTGGTATGCACTGGACTCAGATAATCACCGTCAAAGTGGTTTTGGAGTAAAGCAAACTCATTTTCTTGGTCACGTGGATAAAAGCCATGGTTACAAATATAAATATCATATTTGTTTGCAGCAATTGCTCGAGCTTTCTACCTAGAAAACAGGAATGTTTTGAGTTCGTGTCTCCATGTGGAAGTCATTAGTGTTTCCCAGCACAAAAGAAAATATTCCCTGCTTACATTCATTCAAAACCATAAAGTCCATGGATAATATCAAGAAAGCACAAACACAGAGTCTGTAGCAAGGTGGATTGAGTTAGCCATAACACAAGAGGATATTTCTGGTTTCATCCAGTCATATCCGGACAAAGTGTTGTCGAGCTGGTATGCACTGGACTGAGATAATTACCGTCAAACAGGTTTTGGAGTAAACCAAACCCATTTTCTTGGTCAAGTGGATAAAAAGTCATGTTTCCAAATATAAATATCATGTTTGTTTGCAGGAATTGCTCTAGCGTTCTGCCTAGCAGACAAGAATGTGTCGAGTTTGTGTCTCCATATGGAACTAATTAGTTTTTCCCAGCACAATAGAACATACTCCCTGCTTAAATGCATTCAAAACCATAAAGTCGTTGTTAATATCAAGAAAACACAAAACAGGGCCTTTAGCAAGATCTAGGATTGAGTTAGTCACAACAGAAGAGGATATTTCTGGATTCATCCTGTCATATCTGGACAAACTGTTGTGGAACTGGTATGCACTAGAATCAGATAATCACCGTCAAACAGGTTTTGGCGTAAACCACACCCAATTTCAGGGTCAAGTGGATAAAAAGTGATGTCTACAAATATAAATATCATGTTTGGTTGTAGCAATTGCTCTAGCTTTCTGCCTAGAAAACACGAATGTGTTGAGTTTGTGTCTCCATGTGGAAGTAATCAGTGTTTCCCAGCACAAAAGAAAATATTCCCTGCTTACATTCATTCAAAACCATAAAGTCCATGGATAATATCAAGAAAACACAAAACAGGGCCTGTAGCAAGATCTGGGATTGAGTTTTTCACAACACAAGTGGATATTTCTGGATTCATCCAGTCATATCCGGACAAAGTGTTGTGGAACTGGTATGTACTGGACTCAGATAATCACTCTCAAACTCATTTTGGGGGAAAACAAACTCATTTTCTTGGTCAAGTGGATAAAATGTGATGTTTACAAATATAAATATCATGTTTGTTTGCAGCAATTGCTCTAGCTTTCTGACTAGAAAACATGAATATGTTGAGTTTGTGTCTCCATGTGGAACTAATTAGTGTTTCCCAGCACAAAAGAAAATATTCCCTGCTTAAATTCATTCAAAACCTTAAGTCCTTTGACAATATCTAGAAACCACAAACAAAGAGTCTGTAGCAAGATATGGGATTGAGTTTTCACAACACAAGTGGATATTTCTGGATTCATCCAGTCATATCCGGACAAAGTGTGTAGAAATAGTATGCCATGGACTCTGATAATCACGGCCAATCTGGTTTTGGAGTAAAGCCGACGCATTTTCTTGTTCAAGTAGATAAAAAAGTGATGTTTCCAAATATAAAAATCATGTTTGTTTGCAGGAATTGCTCTAGCTTTCTGCCTAGAAAACAGGAATGTTTTGAGTTTGTGTCTCCATGTGAAATTAATTAGTGTTTCCCAGCACAAAAGAAAATATTCCCTGCTTAAATGCATTCAAAACCATAAAGGCCATTGATAATATCAAGAAAATACAAAGCAGGGCCTTCAGCACTCCCTGGGATTGAGTTAGTCACAACACAAGCGGATATTTCTGGTTTCATCCAGTCATACCCGGACAAAGTGTTGTGGAGCTAGTATGCAATGGACTCAGATAATCACCGTCAAACTGGTTTTGGAGTAAACGCAACTCATTTTCTTGTTCAAGTGGATAAAAAGTCATGTTTACAAATATAAATATCATGTTTTTTGCATCAATTGCTCTCGCTTTCTGCATAGAATGCAGGAATCTGTTGTATTTGTGTCTCCATGGGGAACTAGTTAGAGTTTTCCAGCACAAAAGAAAATATCCCCTGCTTAAATGCATTCAAAACCATAAATTCCATTGATAATATCAAGAAAACACAAAGCAGAGCCTGTAGCCCCATTTTGGATAGAGTTAGCCATAACACAAGAGGATATTTCTGGTTTCATGCAGTCATATCCGAAAAAAGTGTTGTGGAACTGGTATGCACTGGACTCAGATAATCACCGTCAAACTGGTTTTGGGGGAAAACAAACTCATTTTCTTGGTCAAGTGGATAAAATGTGATGTTTACAAATATAAATATCATGTTTGTTTGCAGCAACTGCTCTAGCTTTCTGACTAGAAAACATGAATATGTTGAGTTTGTGTCTCCATGTGGAACTAATTAGTGTTTCCCAGCACAAAAGAAAATATTCCCTGCTTAAATTCATTCAAAACCTTAAGTCCTTTGACAATATCTAGAAACCACAAACAAAGAGTCTGTAGCAAGATATGGGATTGAGTTTTCACAACACAAGTGGATATTTCTGGATTCATCCAGTCATATCCGGACAAAGTGTTGTCGAACTGGTATGCACTGGACTGAGATAATCACCGTCAAACGCTTTTTGGAGTAAACCACACCCATTTTCTGGGTCAAGTGCATAAAAAGTGATGTTTACAAATATAAATATCATATTGGTTGTAGCAATTGCTCTAGCTTTCTGCCTAGAAAACAGGAATGTGTTGAGTTTGTGTCTCCATGTGAAATTAATTAGTGTTTCCCAGCACAAAAGAAAATATTCCCTGCTTAAATGCATTCAAAACCATAAAGGCCATTGATAATATCAAGAAAACACAAAGCAGGGCCTTCAGCACCCTCTGGGATTGAGTTAGTCACAACACAAGCGGATATTTCTGGTTTCATCCAGTCATACCCGGACAAAGTGTTGTGGAGCTAGTATGCAATGGACTCAGATAATCACCGTCAAACTGGTTTTGGAGTAAACGCAACTCATTTTCTTGTTCAAGTGGATAAAAAGTCATGTTTACAAATATAAATATCATGTTTTTTGCATCAATTGCTCTAGCTTTCTGCATAGAATGCAGGAATCTGTTGTATTTGTGTCTCCATGGGGAACCAGTTAGAGTTTTCCAGCACAAAAGAAAATATCCCCTGCTTAAATGCATTCAAAACCATAAATTCCATTGATAATATCAAGAAAACACAAAGCAGAGCCTGTAGCCCCATTTTGGATAGAGTTAGCCATAACACAAGAGGATATTTCTGGTTTCATGCAGTCATATCCGAAAAAAGTGTTGTGGAACTGGTATGCACTGGACTCAGATAATCACCGTCAAACTGGTTTTCGGGTAAACAAACTCATTTTCTTGGTCAAGTGGATAAAATGTGATGTTTACAAATATAAATATCATGTTTGTTTGCAGCAATTGCTCTAGCTTTCTGACTAGAAAACATGAATATGTTGAGTTTGTGTCTCCATGTGGAACTAATTAGTGTTTCCCAGCACAAAAGAAAATATTCCCTGCTTAAATTCATTCAAAACCTTAAGTCCTTTGAGAATATCTAGAAACCACAAACAAAGAGTCTGTAGCAAGATATGGGATTGAGTTTTCACAACACAAGTGGATATTTCTGGATTCATCCAGTCATATCCGGACAAAGTGTTGTCGAACTGGTATGCACTGGACTGAGATAATCAACGTCAAACAGGTTTTGGAGTAAACCACACCCATTTTCTGGGTCAAGTGCATAAAAAGTGATGTTTACAAATATAAATATCATATTGGTTGTAGCAATTGCTCTAGCTTTCTGCCTAGAAAACAGGAATGTGTTGAGTTTGTGTCTCCATGTGAAATTAATTAGTGTTTCCCAGCACAAAAGAAAATATTCCCTGCTTAAATGCATTCAAAACCATAAAGGCCATTGATAATATCAAGAAAACACAAAGCAGGGCCTTCAGCACCCTCTGGGATTGAGTTAGTCACAACACAAGCGGATATTTCTGGTTTCATCCAGTCATACCCGGACAAAGTGTTGTGGAGCTAGTATGCAATGGACTCAGATAATCACCGTCAAACTGGTTTTGGAGTAAACGCAACTCATTTTCTTGTTCAAGTGG
Source organism: Lepus europaeus (assembly GCF_033115175.1). Lineage (NCBI taxonomy): Eukaryota > Metazoa > Chordata > Mammalia > Lagomorpha > Leporidae > Lepus > Lepus europaeus. Next base: position 3,522,785 of record NW_026909213.1, on the reverse strand, counting down.
ATAAAAAGTCATGTTTACAAATATAAATATCATGTTTTTTGCATCAATTGCTCTCGCTTTCTGCATAGAATGCAGGAATCTGTTGTATTTGTGTCTCCATGGGGAACCAGTTAGAGTTTTCCAGCACAAAAGAAAATATCCCCTGCTTAAATGCATTCAAAACCATAAATTCCATTGATAATATCAAGAAAACACAAAGCAGAGCCTGTAGCCCCATTTTGGATAGAGTTAGCCATAACACAAGAGGATATTTCTGGTTTCATGCAGTCATATCCGGACAAAGTGGTGTGGAACTGGTATGCACTGGACTCAGATAATCACAGTCAAACTGGTTTTGGGGGAAAACAAACTCATTTTCTTGGTCACGTAGATTAAAAGTCATGTTTAGAAATATAAATATCATGTTTGTTTGCAGAAATTGCTCTAGCTTTCTGCCTAGAAAGCAGGAATGTATTGAGTTTCTGTCTCCATGTGGAAATAATGAGTGTTTTGCAGCACAAAAGAAAATATCCCCTGCTTAAATGCATTCCAAACCATAAAGTCCATGGATAATATCAAGAAACCACAAAGCAGAGCCTGTAGCAAGACCTGGGGTTGAGTTAACCATAACACAAGAGGATATTTCTGATTTGATCCAGTCATATCCGGACAAAGTGTTGTGGAGCTGGTATGCACTGGACTCAGATAATCACCGTCAAAGTGGTTTTGGAGTAAAGCAAACTCATTTTCTTGGTCACGTGGATAAAAGCCATGGTTACAAATATAAATATCATATTTGTTTGCAGCAATTGCTCGAGCTTTCTTCCTAGAAAACAGGAATGTTTTGAGTTCGTGTCTCCATGTGGAAGTCATTAGTGTTTCCCAGCACAAAAGAAAATAATCCCTGCTTACATTCATTCAAAACCATAATGTCCATGGATAATATCAAGAAACCACAAACACAGAGTCTGTAGCAAGGTGGATTGAGTTAGCCATAACACAAGAGGATATTTCTGGTTTCATCCAGTCATATCCGGACAAAGTGTTGTCGAGCTGGTATGCACTGGACTGAGATAATCACCGTCAAACAGGGTTTGGAGTAAACCAAACCCATTTTCTTGGTCAAGTGGATAAAAAGTCATGTTTCCAAATATAAATATCATGTTGGTTTGCAGGAATTGCTCTAGCGTTCTGCCTAGCAGACAAGAATGTGTCGAGTTTGTGTCTCCATGTGGAACTAATTAGTTTTTCCCAGCACAATAGAACATACTCCATGCTTAAATGCATTCAAAACCATAAAGTCGTTGTTAATATCAAGAAAACACAAAACAGGGCCTTTAGCAAGATCTAGGATTGAGTTAGTCACAACAGAAGAGGATATTTCTGGATTCATCCTGTCATATCTGGACAAACTGTTGTGGAACTGGTATGCACTAGAATCAGATAATCACCGTGAAACAGGTTTTGGCGTAAACCACACCCAATTTCAGGGTCAAGTGGATAAAAAGTGATGTCTACATATATAAATATCAAGTTTGGTTGTAGCAATTGCTCTAGCTTTCTGCCTAGAAAACACGAATGTGTTGAGTTTGTGTCTCCATGTGGAAGTAATCAGTGTTTCCCAGCACAAAAGAAAATATTCCCTGCTTACATTCATTCAAAACCATAAAGTCCATGGATAATATCAAGAAAACACAAAACAGGGCCTGTAGCAAGATCTGGGATTCAGTTTTTCACAACACAAGTGGATATTTCTGGATTCATCCAGTCATATCCGGACAAAGTGTTGTGGAACTGGTATGTACTGGACTCAGATAATCACTCTCAAACTCATTTTGGGGGAAAACAAACTCATTTTCTTGCTCAAGTGGATAAAATGTGATGTTTACAAATATAAATATCATGTTTGTTTGCAGCAATTGCTCTAGCTTTCTGACTAGAAAACATGAATATGTTGAGTTTTTGTCTCCATGTGGAACTAATTAGTGTTTCCCAGCACAAAAGAAAATATTCCCTGCTTAAATTCATTCAAAACCTTAAGTCCTTTGAGAATATCTAGAAACCACAAACAAAGAGTCTGTAGCAAGATATGGGATTGAGTTTTCACAACACAAGTGGATATTTCTGGATTCATCCAGTCATATCCGGACAAAGTGTGTAGAAATAGTATGCCATGGACTCTGATAATCACGGCCAATCTGGTTTTGGAGTAAAGCCGACACATTTTCTTGTTCAAGTAGATAAAAAAGTGATGTTTCCAAATATAAAAATCATGTTTGTTTGCAGGAATTGCTCTAGCTTTCTGCCTAGAAAACAGGAATGTGTTGAGTTTGTGTCTCCATGTGAAATTAATTAGTGTTTCCCAGCACAAAAGAAAATATTCCCTGCTTAAATGCATTCAAAACCATAAAGGCCATTGATAATATCAAGAAAATACAAAGCAGGGCCTTCAGCACTCCCTGGGATTGAGTTAGTCAAAACACAAGCGGATATTTCTGGTTTCATCCAGTCATACCCGGACAAAGTGTTGTGGAGCTAGTATGCAATGGACTCAGATAATCACCGTCAAACTGGTTTTGGAGTAAACGCAACTCATTTTCTTGTTCAAGTGGATAAAAAGTCATGTTTACAAATATAAATATCATGTTTTTTGCATCAATTGCTCTTGCTTTCTGCATAGAATGCAGGAATCTGTTGTATTTGTGTCTCCATGGGGAACTAGTTAGAGTTTTCCAGCACAAAAGAAAATATCCCCTGCTTAAATGCATTCAAAACCATAAATTCCATTGATAATATCAAGAAAACACAAAGCAGAGCCTGTAGCCCCATTTTGGATAGAGTTAGCCATAACACAAGAGGATATTTCTGATTTCATGCAGTCATATCCGAAAAAAGTGTTGTGGAACTGGTATGCACTGGACTCAGATAATCACCGTCAAACTGGTTTTGGGGGAAAACAAACTCATTTTCTTGGTCAAGTGGATAAAATGTGATGTTTACAAATATAAATATCATGTTTGTTTGCAGCAATTGCTCTAGCTTTCTGACTAGAAAACATGAATATGTTGAGTTTGTGTCTCCATGTGGAACTAATTAGTGTTTCCCAGCACAAAAGAAAATATTCCCTGCTTAAATTCATTCAAAACCTTAAGTCCTTTGACAATATCTAGAAACCACAAACAAAGAGTCTGTAGCAAGATATGGGATTGAGTTTTCACAACACAAGTGGATATTTCTGGATTCATCCAGTCATATCCGGACAAAGTGTTGTCGAACTGGTATGCACTGGACTGAGATAATCACCGTCAAACAGGTTTTGGAGTAAACCACACCCATTTTCTGGGTCAAGTGCATAAAAAGTGATGTTTACAAATATAAATATCATATTGGTTGTAGCAATTGCTCTAGCTTTCTGCCTAGAAAACCGGAATGTGTTGAGTTTGTGTCTCCATGTGAAATTAATTAGTGTTTCCCAGCACAAAAGAAAATATTCCCTGCTTAAATGCATTCAAAACCATAAAGGCCATTGATAATATCAAGAAAACACAAAGCAGGGCCTTCAGCACTCCCTGGGATTGAGTTAGTCACAACACAAGCGGATATTTCTGGTTTCATCCAGTCATACCCGGACAAAGTGTTGTGGAGCTAGTATGCAATGGACTCAGATAATCACCGTCAAACTGGTTTTGGAGTAAACGCAACTCATTTTCTTGTTCAAGTGGATAAAAAGTCACGTTTACAAATATAAATATCATGTTTTTTGCATCAATTGCTCTAGCTTTCTGCATAGAATGCAGGAATCTGTTGTATTTGTGTCTCCATGGGGAACCAGTTAGAGTTTTCCAGCACAAAAGAAAATATCCCCTGCTTAAATGCATTCAAAACCATAAATTCCATTGATAATATCAAGAAAACACAAAGCAGAGCCTGTAGCCCCATTTTGGATAGAGTTAGCCATAACACAAGAGGATATTTCTGGTTTCATGCAGTCATATCCGAAAAAAGTGGTGTGGAACTGGTATGCACTGGACTCAGATAATCACAGTCAAACTGGATTTGGGGGAAAACAAACTCATTTTCTTGGTCACGTAGATTAAAAGTCATGTTTAGAAATATAAATATCATGTTTGTTTGCAGAAATTGCTCTAGCTTTCTGCCTAGAAAGCAGGAATGTATTGAGTTTCTGTCTCCATGTGGAAATAATGAGTGTTTTGCAGCACAAAAGAAAATATCCCCTGCTTAAATGCATTCCAAACCATAAAGTCCATGGATAATATCAAGAAACCACAAAGCAGAGCCTGTAGCAAGACCTGGGGTTGAGTTAACCATAACACAAGAGGATATTTCTGATTTGATCCAGTCATATCCGGACAAAGTGTTGTGGAGCTGGTATGCACTGGACTCAGATAATCACCGTCAAAGTGGTTTTGGAGTAAAGCAAACTCATTTTCTTGGTCACGTGGATAAAAGCCATGGTTACAAATATAAATATCATATTTGTTTGCAGCAATTGCTCGAGCTTTCTTCCTAGAAAACAGGAATGTTTTGAGTTCGTGTCTCCATGTGGAAGTCATTAGTGTTTCCCAGCACAAAAGAAAATATTCCCTGCTTACATTCATTCAAAACCATAAAGTCCATGGATAATATCAAGAAACCACAAACACAGAGTCTGTAGCAAGGTGGATTGAGTTAGCCATAACACAAGAGGATATTTCTGGTTTCATCCAGTCATATCCGGACAAAGTGTCGTCGAACTGGTATGCACTGGACTGAGATAATCACCGTCAAACAGGTTTTGGAGTAAACCAAACCCATTTTCTTGGTCAAGTGGATAAAAAGTCATGTTTCCAAATATAAATATCATGTTTGTTTGCAGGAATTGCTCTAGCGTTCTGCCTAGCAGACAAGAATGTGTCGAGTTTGTGTCTCCATGTGGAACTAATTAGTTTTTCCCAGCACAATAGAACATACTCCCTGCTTAAATGCATTCAAAACCATAAAGTCATTGTTAATATCAAGAAAACACAAAACAGGGCCTTTAGCAAGATCTTAGGATTGAGTTAGTCACAACAGAAGAGGATATTTCTGGATTCATGCTGTCATATCCGGACAAACTGTTGTGGAACTGGTATGCACTAGAATCAGATAATCACCGTCAAACAGGTTTTGGCGTAAACCACACCCATTTTCTGGGTCAAGTGCATAAAAAGTGATGTTTACAAATATAAATATCATGTTTGGTTGTAGCAATTGCTCTAGCTTTCTGCCTAGAAAACACGAATGTGTTGAGTTTGTGTCTCCATGTGGAAGTAATCAGTGTTTCCCAGCACAAAAGAAAATAGTCCCTGCTTACATTCATTCAAAACCATAAAGTCCATGGATAATATAAAGAAAACACAAAACAGGGCCTGTAGCAAGATCTGGGATTGAGTTAGTCACAACACAAGAGGATATTTCTGGATTCATCCAGTCATATCCGGACAAAGTGTTGTGGAACTGGTATGTACTGGACTCAGATAATCACTCTCAAACTCATTTTGGGGGAAAACAAACTCATTTTCTTGGTCAAGTGGATAAAATGTGATGTTTACAAATATAAATATCATGTTTGTTTGCAGCAATTGCTCTAGCTTTCTGACTAGAAAACATGAATATGTTGAGTTTGTGTCTCCATGTGGAACTAATTAGTGTTTCCCAGCACAAAAGAAAATATTCCCTGCTTAAATTCATTCAAAACCTTAAATCCTTTGAGAATATCTAGAAACCACAAACAAAGAGTCTGTAGCAAGATATGGGATTGAGTTTTCACAACACAAGTGGATATTTCTGGATTCATCCAGTCATATCCGGACAAAGTGTGTAGAACTAGTATGCCATGGACTCTGATAATCACGGTCAAACTGGTTTTGGAGTAAAGCCAACGCATTTTCTTGTTCAAGTAGATAAAAAAGTGATGTTTCCAAATATAAAAATCATGTTTGTTTGCAGGAATTGCTCTAGCTTTCTGCCTAGAAAACAGGAATGTATTGAGTTTGTGTCTCCATGTGAAATTAATTAGTGTTTCCCAGCACAAAAGAAAATATTCCCTGCTTAAATGCATTCAAAACCATAAAGGCCATTGATAATATCAAGAAAACACAAAGCAGGGCCTTCAGCACTCCCTGGGATTGAGTTAGTCACAACACAAGCGGATATTTCTGGTTTCATCCAGTCATACCCGGACAAAATGTTGTGGAGCTAGTATGCAATGGACTCAGATAATCACCGTCAAACTGGTTTTGGAGTAAACGCAACTCATTTTCTTGTTCAAGTGGATAAAAAGTCACGTTTACAAATATAAATATCATGTTTTTTGCATCAATTGCTCTAGCTTTCTGCGTAGAATGCAGGAATCTGTTGTATTTGTGTCTCCATGGGGAACTAGTTAGAGTTTTCCAGCACAAAAGAAAATATCCCCTGCTTAAATGCATTCAAAACCATAAATTCCATTGATAATATCAAGAACACACAAAGCAGAGCCTGTAGCCCCATTTTGGATAGAGTTAGCCATAACACAAGAGGATATTTCTGGTTTCATGCAGTCATATCCGAAAAAAGTGGTGTGGAACTGGTATGCACTGGACTCAGATAATCACAGTCAAACTGGTTTTGGGGGAAAACAAACTCATTTTCTTGGTCACATAGATTAAAAGTCATGTTTAGAAATATAAATATCATGTTTGTTTGCAGAAATTGCTCTAGCTTTCTGCCTAGAAAGCAGGAATGCATTGAGTTTCTGTCTCCATGTGGAAATAATGAGTGTTTTGCAGCACAAAAGAAAATATCCCCTGCTTAAATGCATTCCAAACCATAAAGTCCATGGATAATATCAAGAATCCACAAAGCAGAGCCTGTAGCAAGACCTGGGGTTGAGTTAACCATAACACAAGTGGATATTTCTGATTTGATCCAGTCATATCCGGACAAAGTGTTGTGGAGCTGGTATGCACTGGACTCAGATAATCACCGTCAAAGTGGTTTTGGAGTAAAGCAAACTCATTTTCTTGGTCACGTGGATAAAAGCCATGGTTACAAATATAAATATCATATTTGTTTGCAGCAATTGCTCGAGCTTTCTTCCTAGAAAACAGGAATGTTTTGAGTTCGTGTCTCCATGTGGAAGTCATTAGTGGTTCCCAGCACAAAAGAAAATATTCCCTGCTTACATTCATTCAAAACCATAAAGTCCATGGATAATATCATGAAAGCACAAACACAGAGTCTGTAGCAAGGTGGATTGAGTTAGCCATAACACAAGAGGATATTTCTGGTTTCATCCAGTCATATCCAGACAAAGTGTTGTCGAACTGGTATGCACTGGACTGAGATAATCACCGTCAAACAGGTTTTGGAGTAAACCAAACCCATTTTCTTGGTCAAGTGGATAAAAAGTCATGTTTCCAAATATAAATATCATGTTTGTTTGCAGGAATTGCTCTAGCGTTCTGCCTAGCAGACAAGAATGTGTCGAGTTTGTGTCTCCATGTGGAAGTAATCAGTGTTTCCCAGCACAAAAGAAAATATTCCCTGCTTACATTCATTCAAAACCATAAAGTCCATGGATAATATCACGAAAACACAAAACAGGGCCTGTAGCAAGATCTAGGATTGAGTTAGTCACAACACAAGAGGATATTTCTGGATTCATCCAGTCATATCCGGACAAAGTGTTGTGGAACTGGTATGTACTGGACTCAGATAATCACTCTCAAACTCATTTTGGGGGAAAACAAACTCATTTTCTTGGTCAAGTGGATAAAATGTGATGTTTACAAATATAAATATCATGTTTGTTTGCAGCAATTGCTCTAGCTTTCTGACTAGAAAACATGAATATGTTGAGTTTGTGTCTCCATGTGGAACTAATTAGTGTTTCCCAGCACAAAAGAAAATATTCCCTGCTTAAATTCATTCAAAACCTTAAGTCCTTTGACAATATCTAGAAACCACAAACAAAGAGTCTGTAGCAAGATATGGGATTGAGTTTTCACAACACAAGAGGATATTTCTGGATTCATCCAGTCATATCCGGACAAAGTGTGTAGAACTAGTATGCCATGGACTCTGATAATCACGGTCAAACTGGTTTTGGAGTAAAGCCGATGCATTTTCTTGTTCAAGTAGATAAAAAAGTGATGTTTCCAAATATAAAAATCATGTTTGTTTGCAGGAATTGCTCTAGCTTTCTGCCTAGAAAACAGGAATGTATTGAGTTTGTGTCTCCATGTGAAATTAATTAGTGTTTCCCAGCACAAAAGAAAATATTCCCTGCTTAAATGCATTCAAAACCATAAAGGCCATTGATAATATCAAGAAAACACAAAGCAGGGCCTTCAGCACTCCCTGGGATTGAGTTAGTCACAACACAAGAGGATATTTCTGGTTTCATCCAGTCATACCCGGACAAAGTGTTGTGGAGCTAGTATGCAATGGACTCAGATAATCACCGTCAAACTGGTTTTGGAGTAAACGCAACTCATTTTCTTGTTCAAGTGGATAAAAAGTCACGTTTACAAATATAAATATCATGTTTTTTGCATCAATTGCTCTAGCTTTCTGCATAGAATGCAGGAATCTGTTGTATTTGTGTCTCCATGGGGAACCAGTTAGAGTTTTCCAGCACAAAAGAAAATATCCCCTGCTTAAATGCATTCAAAACCATAAATTCCATTGATAATATCAAGAAAACACAAAGCAGAGCCTGTAGCCCCATTTTGGATAGAGTTAGCCATAACACAAGAGGATATTTCTGGTTTCATGCAGTCATATCCGAAAAAAGTGGTGTGGAACTGGTATGCACTGGACTCAGATAATCACAGTCAAACTGGATTTGGGGGAAAACAAACTCATTTTCTTGGTCACGTAGATTAAAAGTCATGTTTAGAAATATAAATATCATGTTTGTTTGCAGAAATTGCTCTAGCTTTCTGCCTAGAAAGCAGGAATGTATTGAGTTTCTGTCTCCATGTGGAAATAATGAGTGTTTTGCAGCACAAAAGAAAATATCCCCTGCTTAAATGCATTCCAAACCATAAAGTCCATGGATAATATCAAGAAACCACAAAGCAGAGCCTGTAGCAAGACCTGGGGTTGAGTTAACCATAACACAAGAGGATATTTCTGATTTGATCCAGTCATATCCGGACAAAGTGTTGTGGAGCTGGTATGCACTGGACTCAGATAATCACCGTCAAAGTGGTTTTGGAGTAAAGCAAACTCATTTTCTTGGTCACGTGGATAAAAGCCATGGTTACAAATATAAATATCATATTTGATTGCAGCAATTGCTCGAGCTTTCTTCCTAGAAAACAGGAATGTTTTGAGTTCGTGTCTCCATGTGGAAGTCATTAGTGTTTCCCAGCACAAAAGAAAATATTCCCTGCTTACATTCATTCAAAACCATAAAGTCCATGGATAATATCAAGAAAGCACAAACACAGAGTCTGTAGCAAGGTGGATTGAGTTAGCCATAACACAAGAGGATATTTCTGGTTTCATCCAGTCATATCCGGACAAAGTGTCGTCGAACTGGTATGCACTGGACTGAGATAATCAACGTCAAACAGGTTTTGGAGTAAACCAAACCCATTTTCTTGGTCAAGTGGATAAAAAGTCATGTTTCCAAATATAAATATCATGTTTGTTTGCAGGAATTGCTCTAGCGTTCTGCCTAGCAGACAAGAATGTGTCGAGTTTGTGTCTCCATGTGGAACTAATTAGTTTTTCCCAGCACAATAGAACATACTCCCTGCTTAAATGCATTCAAAACCATAAAGTCATTGTTAATATCAAGAAAACACAAAACAGGGCCTTTAGCAAGATCTTAGGATTGAGTTAGTCACAACAGAAGAGGATATTTCTGGATTCATCCTGTCATATCCGGACAAACTGTTGTGGAACTGGTATGCACTAGAATCAGATAATCACCGTCAAACAGGTTTTGGCGTAAACCACACCCATTTTCTGGGTCAAGTGGATAAAAAGTGATGTTTACAAATATAAATATCATGTTTGGTTGTAGCAATTGCTCTAGCTTTCTGCCTAGAAAACACGAATGTGTTGAGTTTGTGTCTCTATGTGGAAGGAATCAGTGTTTCCCAGCACAAAAGAAAATAGTCCCTGCTTACATTCATTCAAAACCATAAAGTCCATGGATAATATCAAGAAAACACAAAACAGGGCCTGTAGCAAGATCTGGGATTGAGTTAGTCACAACACAAGAGGATATTTCTGGATTCATCCAGTCATATCCGGACAAAGTGTTGTGGAACTGGTATGTACTGGACTCAGATAATCACTCTCAAACTCATTTTGGGGGAAAACAAACTCATTTTCTTGGTCACGTGGATAAAATGTGATGTTTACAAATATAAATATCATGTTTGTTTGCAGCAATTGCTCTAGCTTTCTGACTAGAAAACATGAATATGTTGAGTTTGTGTCTCCATGTGGAACTAATTAGTGTTTCCCAGCACAAAAGAAAATATTCCCTGCTTAAATTCATTCAAAACCTTAAGTCCTTTGAGAATATCTAGAAACCACAAACAAAGAGTCTGTAGCAAGATATGGGATTGAGTTTTCACAACACAAGTGGATATTTCTGGATTCATCCAGTCATATCCGGACAAAGTGTGTAGAACTAGTATGCCATGGACTCTGATAATCACGGTCAAACTGGTTTTGGAGTAAAGCCAACGCATTTTCTTGTTCAAGTAGATAAAAAAGTGATGTTTCCAAATATAAAAATCATGTTTGTTTGCAGGAATTGCTCTAGCTTTCTGCCTAGAAAACAGGAATGTATTGAGTTTGTGTCTCCATGTGGAAGTAATCAGTGTTTCCCAGCACAAAAGAAAATATTCCCTGCTTAAATGCATTCAAAACCATAAAGGCCATTGATAATATCAAGAAAACACAAAGCAGGGCCTTCAGCACTCCCGGGGATTGAGTTAGTCACAACACAAGCGGATATTTCTGGTTTCATCCAGTCATACCCGGACAAAGTGTTGTGGAGCTAGTATGCAATGGACTCAGATAATCACCGTCAAACTGGTTTTGGAGTAAACGCAACTCATTTTCTTGTTCAAGTGAATAAAAAGTCACGTTTACAAATATAAATATCATGTTTTTTGCATCAATTGCTCTAGCTTTCTGCATAGAATGCAGGAATCTGTTGTATTTGTGTCTCCATGGGGAACCAGTTAGAGTTTTCCAGCACAAAAGAAAATATCCCCTGCTTAAATGCATTCAAAACCATAAATTCCATTGATAATATCAAGAAAACACAAAGCAGAGCCTGTAGCCCCATTTTGGATAGAGTTAGCCATAACACAAGAGGATATTTCTGGTTTCATGCAGTCATATCCGAAAAAAGTGGTGTGGAACTGGTATGCACTGGACTCAGATAATCACAGTCAAACTGGATTTGGGGGAAAACAAACTCATTTTCTTGGTCACGTAGATTAAAAGTCATGTTTAGAAATATAAATATCATGTTTGTTTGCAGAAATTGCTCTAGCTTTCTGCCTAGAAAGCAGGAATGTATTGAGTTTCTGTCTCCATGTGGAAATAATGAGTGTTTTGCAGCACAAAAGAAAATATCCCCTGCTTAAATGCATTCAAAACCATAAAGTCCATGGATAATATCAAGAAACCACAAAGCAGAGCCTGTAGCAAGACCTGGGGTTGAGTTAACCATAACACAAGAGGATATTTCTGATTTGATCCAGTCATATCCGGACAAAGTGTTGTGGAGCTGGTATGCACTGGACTCAGATAATCACCGTCAAAGTGGTTTTGGAGTAAAGCAAACTCATTTTCTTGGTCACGTGGATAAAAGCCATGGTTACAAATATAAATATCATATTTCTTTGCAGCAATTGCTCGAGCTTTCTTCCTAGAAAACAGGAATGTTTTGAGTTCGTGTCTCCATGTGGAAGTCATTAGTGTTTCCCAGCACAAAAGAAAATATTCCCTGCTTACATTCATTCAAAACCATAAAGTCCATGGATAATATCAAGAAAGCACAAACACAGAGTCTGTAGCAAGGTGGATTGAGTTAGCCATAACACAAGAGGATATTTCTGGTTTCATCCAGTCATATCCGGACAAAGTGTTGTGGAACTGGTATGCACTGGACTGAGATAATCAACGTCAAACAGGTTTTGGAGTAAACCAAACCCATTTTCTTGGTCAAGTGGATAAAAAGTCATGTTTCCAAATATAAATATCATGTTTGTTTGCAGGAATTGCTCTAGCGTTCTGCCTAGCAGACAAGAATGTGTCGAGTTTGTGTCTCCATGTGGAACTAATTAGTTTTTCCCAGCACAATAGAACATACTCCCTGCTTAAATGCATTCAAAACCATAAAGTCATTGTTAATATCAAGAAAACACAAACAAAGAGTCTGTAGCAAGATATGGGATTGAGTTTTCACAACACAAGTGGATATTTCTGGATTCATCCAGTCATATCCGGACAAAGTGTGTAGAACTAGTATGCCATGGACTCTGATAATCACGGTCAAACTGGTTTTGGAGTAAAGCCAACGCATTTTCTTGTTCAAGTAGATAAAAAAGTGATGTTTCCAAATATAAAAATCATGTTTGTTTGCAGGAATTGCTCTAGCTTTCTGCCTAGAAAACAGGAATGTATTGAGTTTGTGTCTCCATGTGGAAGTAATCAGTGTTTCCCAGCACAAAAGAAAATATTCCCTGCTTAAATGCATTCAAAACCATAAAGGCCATTGATAATATCAAGAAAACACAAAGCAGGGCCTTCAGCACTCCCTGGGATTGAGTTAGTCACAACACAAGCGGATATTTCTGGTTTCATCCAGTCATACCCGGACAAAGTGTTGTGGAGCTAGTATGCAATGGACTCAGATAATCACCGTCAAACTGGTTTTGGAGTAAACGCAACTCATTTTCTTGTTCAAGTGGATAAAAAGTCACGTTTACAAATATAAATATCATGTTTTTTGCATCAATTGCTCTAGCTTTCTGCAAAGAATGCAGGAATCTGTTGTATTTGTGTCTCCATGGGGAACTAGTTAGAGCTTTCCAGCACAAAAGAAAATATCCCCTGCTTAAATGCATTCAAAACCATAAATTCCATTGATAATATCAAGAAAACACAAAGCAGAGCCTGTAGCCCCATTTTGGATAGAGTTAGCCATAACACAAGAGGATATTTCTGGTTTCATGCAGTGATATCCGGACAAAGTGGTGTGGAACTGGTATGCACTGGACTCAGATAATCACAGTCAAACTGGTTTTGGGGGAAAACAAACTCATTTTCTTGGTCACGTAGATTAAAAGTCATGTTTAGAAATATAAATATCATGTTTGTTTGCAGAAATTGCTCTAGCTTTCTGCCTAGAAAGCAGGAATGTATTGAGTTTCTGTCTCCATGTGGAAATAATGAGTGTTTTGCAGCACAAAAGAAAATATCCCCTGCTTAAATGCATTCCAAACCATAAAGTCCATGGATAATATCAAGAAACCACAAAGCAGAGCCTGTAGCAAGACCTGGGGTTGAGTTAACCATAACACAAGAGGATATTTCTGATTTGATCCAGTCATATCCGGACAAAGTGTTGTGGAGCTGGTATGCACTGGACTCAGATAATCACCGTCAAAGTGGTTTTGGAGTAAAGCAAACTCATTTTCTTGGTCACGTGGATAAAAGCCATGGTTACAAATATAAATATCATATTTGTTTGCAGCAATTGCTCGAGCTTTCTTCCTAGAAAACAGGAATGTTTTGAGTTCGTGTCTCCATGTGGAAGTCATTAGTGTTTCCCAGCACAAAAGAAAATATTCCCTGCTTACATTCATTCAAAACCATAAAGTCCATGGATAATATCAAGAAAGCACAAACACAGAGTCTGTAGCAAGGTGGATTGAGTTAGCCATAACACAAGAGGATATTTCTGGTTTCATCCAGTCATATCCGGACAAAGTGTTGTCGAACTGGTATGTACTGGACTGAGATAATCACCGTCAAACAGGTTTTGGAGTAAACCAAACCCATTTTCTTGGTCAAGTGGATAAAAAGTCATGTTTCCAAATATAAATATCATGTTTGTTTGCAGGAATTGCTCTAGCGTTCTGCCTAGCAGACAAGAATGTGTCGAGTTTGTGTCTCCATGTGGAAGTAATCAGTGTTTCCCAGCACAAAAGAAAATAGTCCCTGCTTACATTCATTCAAAACCATAAAGTCCATGGATAATATCAAGAAAACACAAAACAGGGCCTGTAGCAAGATCTGGGATTGAGTTAGTCACAACACAAGAGGATATTTCTGGATTCATCCAGTCATATCCGGACAAAGTGTTGTGGAACTGGTATGTACTGGACTCAGATAATCACTCTCAAACTCATTTTGGGGGAAAACAAACTCATTTTCTTGGTCAAGTGGATAAAATGTGATGTTTACAAATGTAAATATCATGTTTGTTTGCAGCAATTGCTCTAGCTTTCTGACTAGAAAACATGAATATGTTGAGTTTGTGTCTCCATGTGGAACTAATTAGTGTTTCCCAGCACAAAAGAAAATATTCCCTGCTTAAATTCATTCAAAACCTTAAGTCCTTTGAGAATATCTAGAAACCACAAACAAAGAGTCTGTAGCAAGATATGGGATTGAGTTTTCACAACACAAGTGGATATTTCTGGATTCATCCAGTCATATCCGGACAAAGTGTGTAGAACTAGTGTGCCATGGACTCTGATAATCACGGTCAAACTGGTTTTGGAGTAAAGCCAACGCATTTTCTTGTTCAAGTAGATAAAAAAGTGATGTTTCCAAATATAAAAATCATGTTTGTTTGCAGGAATTGCTCTAGCTTTCTGCCTAGAAAACAGGAATGTATTGAGTTTGTGTCTCCATGTGAAATTAATTAGTGTTTCCCAGCACAAAAGAAAATATTCCCTGCTTAAATGCATTCAAAACCATAAAGGCCATTGATAATATCAAGAAAACACAAAGCAGGGCCTTCAGCACTCCCTGGGATTGAGTTAGTCACAACACAAGAGGATATTTCTGGTTTCATCCAGTCATACCCGGACAAAGTGTTGTGGAGCTAGTATGCAATGGACTCAGATAATCACCGTCAAACTGGTTTTGGAGTAAACGCAACTCATTTTCTTGTTCAAGTGGATAAAAAGTCACGTTTACAAATATAAATATCATGTTTTTTGCATCAATTGCTCTAGCTTTCTGCATAGAATGCAGGAATCTGTTGTATTTGTGTCTCCATGGGGAACTAGTTTGAGTTTTCCAGCACAAAAGAAAATATCCCCTGCTTAAAAGCATTCAAAACCATAAATTCCATTGATAATATCAAGAAAACACATAGCAGAGCCTGTAGCCCCATTTTGGATAGAGTTAGCCATAACACAAGAGGATATTTCTGGTTTCATGCAGTCATATCCGAAAAAAGTGTTGTGGAACTGGTATGCACTGGACTCAGATAATCACAATCAAACTGGATTTGGGGGAAAACAAACTCATTTTCTTGGTCACGTAGATTAAAAGTCATGTTTAGAAATATAAATATCATGTTTGTTTGCAGGAATTGCTCTAGCTTTCTGCCTAGAAAGCAGGAATGTATTGAGTTTCTGTCTCCATGTGGAAATAATGAGTGTTTTGCAGCACAAAAGAAAATATCCCCTGCTTAAATGCATTCAAAACCATAAAGTCCATGGATAATATCAAGAAACCACAAACACAGAGTCTGTAGCAAGGTGGATTGAGATATCCATAACACAAGAGGATATTTCTGGTTTCATCCAGTCATATCCGGACAAAGTGTTGTCGAACTTGTTTGCACTGGACTGAGATAATCACCGTCAAACAGGTTTTGGAGTAAACCAAACCCATTTTCTTGGTCAAGTGGATAGAAAGTCATGTTTCCAAATATAAATATCATGTTTGTTTGCAGGAATTGCTCTAGCGTTCTGCCTAGCAGACAAGAATGTGTCGAGTTTGTGTCTCCATGTGGAACTAATTAGTTTTTCCCAGCACAATAGAACATACTCCCTGCTTAAATGCATTCAAAACCATAAAGTCATTGTTAATATCAAGAAAACACAAAACAGGGCCTTTAGCAAGATCTTAGGATTGAATTAGTCACAACAGAAGAGGATATTTCTGGATTCATCCTGTCATATCCGGACAAACTGTTGTGGAACTGGTATGCACTAGAATCAGATAATCACCGTCAAACAGGTTTTGGCGTAAACCACACCCATTTTCTGGGTCAAGTGGATAAAAAGTGATGTTTACAAATATAAATATCATGTTTTTTTGCAGGAATTGCTCTAGCGTTCTGCCTAGCAGACAAGAGTGTGTCGAGTTTGTGTCTCCATGTGGAAGTAATCAGTGTTTCCCAGCACAAAGGAAAATAGTCCCTGCTTACATTCATTCAAAACCATAAAGTCCATGGATAATATCACGAAAACACAAAACAGGGCCTGTAGCAAGATCTGGGATTGAGTTAGTCACAACACAAGAGGATATTTCTGGATTCATCCAGTCATACCCGGACAAAGTGTTGTGGAGCTAGTATGCAATGGACTCAGATAATCACCGTCAAACTGGTTTTGGAGTAAACGCAACTCATTTTCTTGTTCAAGTGGATAAAAAGTCACGTTTACAAATATAAATATCATGTTTTTTGCATCAATTTCTCTAGCTTTCTGCATAGAATGCAGGAATCTGTTGTATTTGTGTCTCCATGGGGAACCAGTTAGAGTTTTCCAGCACAAAAGAAAATATCCCCTGCTTAAATGCATTCAAAACCATAAATTCCATTGATAATATCAAGAAAACACAAAGCAGAGCCTGTAGCCCCATTTTGGATAGAGTTAGCCATAACACAAGAGGATATTTCTGGTTTCATGCAGTCATATCCGAAAAAAGTGGTGTGGAACTGGTATGCACTGGACTCAGATAATCACAGTCAAACTGGTTTTGGGGGAAAACAAACTCATTTTCTTGGTCACGTAGATTAAAAGTCATGTTTAGAAATATAAATATCATGTTTGTTTGCAGAAATTGCTCTAGCTTTCTGCCTAGAAAGCAGGAATGTATTGAGTTTCTGTCTCCATGTGGAAATAATGAGTGTTTTGCAGCACAAAAGAAAATATCCCCTGCTTAAATGCATTCCAAACCATAAAGTCCATGGATAATATCAAGAAACCACAAAGCAGAGCCTGTAGCAAGACCTGGGGTTGAGTTAACCATAACACAAGAGGATATTTCTGATTTGATCCAGTCATATCCGGACAAAGTGTTGTGGAGCTGGTATGCACTGGACTCAGATAATCACCGTCAAAGTGGTTTTGGAGTAAAGCAAACTCATTTTCTTGGTCACGTGGATAAAAGCCATGGTTACAAATATAAATATCATATTTGTTTGCAGCAATTGCTCGAGCTTTCTTCCTAGAAAACAGGAATGTTTTGAGTTCGTGTCTCCATGTGGAAGTCATTAGTGTTTCCCAGCACAAAAGAAAATATTCCCTGCTTACATTCATTCAAAACCATAAAGTCCATGGATAATATCAAGAAACCACAAACACAGAGTCTGTAGCAAGGTGGATTGAGTTAGCCATAACACAAGAGGATATTTCTGGTTTCATCCAGTCATATCCGGACAAAGTGTTGTCGAACTGGTATGCACTGGACTGAGATAATCACCGTCAAACAGGTTTTGGAGTAAACCAAACCCATTTTCTGGGTCAAGTGGATAAAAAGTGATGTTTACAAATATAAATATCATGTTTGGTTGTAGCAATTGCTCTAGCTTTCTGCCTAGAAAACACGAATGTGTTGAGTTTGTGTCTCCATGTGGAAGGAATCAGTGTTTCCCAGCACAAAAGAAAATAGTCCCTGCTTACATTCATTCAAAACCATAAAGTCCATGGATAATATCAAGAAAACACAAAACAGGGCCTGTAGCAAGATCTGGGATTGAGTTAGTCACAACACAAGAGGATATTTCTGGATTCATCCAGTCATATCTGGACAAAGTGTTGTGGAACTGGTATGTACTGGACTCAGATAATCACTCTCAAACTCATTTTGGGGGAAAACAAACTCATTTTCTTGGTCATGTGGATAAAATGTGATGTTTACAAATATAAATATCATGTTTGTTTGCAGCAATTGCTCTAGCTTTCTGACTAGAAAACATGAATATTTTGAGTTTGTGTCTCCATGTGGAACTAATTTGTGTTTCCCAGCACAAAAGAAAATATTCCCTGCTTAAATTCATTCAAAACATTAAGTCTTTGAGAATATCTAGAAACCACAAACAAAGAGTCTGTAGCAAGATATGGGATTGAGTTTTCACAACACAAGTGGATATTTCTGGATTCATCCAGTCATATCCGGACAAAGTGTGTAGAACTGGTATGCACTGGACTGAGATAATCACTGTCAAACAGGTTTTGGAGTAAACCACACCCATTTTCTGGGTCAAGTGCATAAAAAGTGATGTTTCCAAATATAAATATCATGTTTGGTTGTAGCAATTGCTCTAGCTTTCTGCCTAGAAAACAGGAATGTGTTGAGTTTGTGTCTCCATGTGAAATTAATTAGTGTTTCCCAGCACAAAAGAAAATATTCCCTGCTTAAATGCATTCAAAACCATAAAGTCCATTGTTAATATCAAGAAAACACAAAGCAGGGCCTTCAGCACTCCCTGGGATTGAGTTAGTCACAACACAAGCGGATATTTCTGGTTTCATCCAGTCATACCCGGACAAAGTGTTGTGGAGCTAGTATGCAATGGACTCAGATAATCACCGTCAAACTGGTTTTGGAGTAAACACAACTCATTTTCTTGTTCAAGTGGATAAAAAGTCACGTTTACAAATATAAATATCATGTTTTTTGCATCAATTGCTCTAGCTTTCTGCATAGAATGCAGGAATCTGTTGTATTTGTGTCTCCATGGGGAACCAGTTAGAGTTTTCCAGCACAAAAGAAAATATCCCCTGCTTAAATGCATTCAAAACCATAAATTCCATTGATAATATCAAGAAAACACAAAGCAGAGCCTGTAGCCCCATTTTGGATAGAGTTAGCCATAACACAAGAGGATATTTCTGGTTTCATGCAGTCATATCCGAAAAAAGTGGTGTGGAACTGGTATGCACTGGACTCAGATAATCACAGTCAAACTGGATTTGGGGGAAAACAAACTCATTTTCTTGGTCACGTAGATTAAAAGTCATGTTTAGAAATATAAATATCATGTTTGTTTGCAGAAATTGCTCTAGCTTTCTGCCTAGAAAGCAGGAATGTATTGAGTTTCTGTCTCCATGTGGAAATAATGAGTGTTTTGCAGCCCAAAAGAAAATATCCCCTGCTTAAATGCATTCCAAACCATAAAGTCCATGGATAATATCAAGAAACCACAAAGCAGAGCCTGTAGCAAGACCTGGGGTTGAGTTAACCATAACACAAGAGGATATTTCTGATTTGATCCAGTCATATCCGGACAAAGTGTTGTGGAGCTGGTATGCACTGGACTCAGATAATCACCGTCAAAGTGGTTTTGGAGTAAAGCAAACTCATTTTCTTGGTCACGTGGATAAAAGCCATGGTTACAAATATAAATATCATATTTGTTTGCAGCAATTGCTCGAGCTTTCTTCCTAGAAAACAGGAATGTTTTGAGTTCGTGTCTCCATGTGGAAGTCATTAGTGTTTCCCAGCACAAAAGAAAATATTCCCTGCTTACATTCATTCAAAACCATAAAGTCCATGGATAATATCAAGAAACCACAAACACAGAGTCTGTAGCAAGGTGGATTGAGTTAGCCATAACACAAGAGGATATTTCTGGTTTCATCCAGTCATATCCGGACAAAGTGTTGTCGAACTGGTATGCACTGGACTGAGATAATCACCGTCAAACAGGTTTTGGAGTAAACCAAACCCATTTTCTTGGTCAAGTGGATAAAAAGTCATGTTTCCAAATATAAATATCATGTTTGTTTGCAGGAATTGCTCTAGCGTTCTGCCTAGCAGACAAGAATGTGTCGAGTTTGTGTCTCCATGTGGAACTAATTAGTTTTTCCCAGCACAATAGAACATACTCCCTGCTTAAATGCATTCAAAACCATAAAGTCGTTGTTGATATCAAGAAAACACAAAACAGGGCCATTAGCAAGATCTAGGATTGAGTTAGTCACAACAGAAGAGGATATTTCTGGATTCATCCTGTCATATCCGGACAAACTGTTGTGGAACTGGTATGCACTAGAATCAGATAATCACCGTCAAACAGGTTTTGGCGTAAACCACACCCATTTTCTGGGTCAAGTGGATCAAAAGTGATGTTTACAAATATAAATATCATCTTTGGTTGTAGCAATTGCTCTAGCTTTCTGCCTAGAAAACACGAATATGTTGAGTTTGTGTCTCCATGTGGAAGGAATCAGTGTTTCCCAGCACAAAAGAAAATAGTCCCTGCTTACATTCATTCAAAACCATAAAGTCCAGGGATAATATCAAGAAAACACAAAACAGGGCCTGTAGCAAGATCTGGGATTGAGTTAGTCAAAACACAAGAGGATATTTCTGGATTCATCCAGTCATATCCGGACAAAGTGTTGTGGAACTGGTATGTACTGGACTCAGATAATCACTCTCAAACTCATTTTGGGGGAAAACAAACTCATTTTCTTGGTCAAGTGGATAAAATGTGATGTTTACAAATATAAATATCATGTTTGTTTGCAGCAATTGCTCTAGCTTTCTGACTAGAAAACATGAATATGTTGAGTTTGTGTCTCCATGTGGAACTAATTAGTGTTTCCCAGCACAAAAGAAAATATTCCCTGCTTAAATTCATTCAAAACCTTAAGTCCTTTGAGAATATCTAGAAACCACAAACAAAGAGTCTGTAGCAAGATATGGGATTGAGTTTTCACAACACAAGAGGATATTTCTGGATTCATCCAATCATATCCGGACAAAGTGTGTAGAACTAGTATGCCATGGACTCTGATAATCACGGTCAAACTGGTTTTGCAGTAAAGCCAATGCATTTTCTTGTTCAAGTAGATAAAAAAGTGATGTTTCCAAATATAAAAATCATGTTTGTTTGCAGGAATTGCTCTAGCTTTCTGCCTAGAAAACAGGAATGTGTTGAGTTTGTGTCTCCATGTGAAATTAATTAGTGTTTCCCAGCACAAAAGAAAATATTCCCTGCTTAAATGCATTCAAAACCAAAAAGGCCATTGATAATATCAAGAAAACACAAAGCAGGGCCTTCAGCACTCCCTGGGATTGAGTTAGTCACAACACAAGCGGATATTTCTGGTTTCATCCAGTCATACCCGGACAAAGTGTTGTGGAGCTAGTATGCAATGGACTCAGATAATCACCGTCAAACTGGTTTTGGAGTAAACGCAACTCATTTTCTTGTTCAAGTGGATAAAAAGTCATGTTTACAAATATAAATATCATGTTTTTTGCATCAATTGCTCTAGCTTTCTGCATAGAATGCAGGAATCTGTTGTATTTGTGTCTCCATGTAGAAATAATGAGTGGTTTGCAGCACAAAAGAAAATATCCCCTGCTTAAATGCATTCAAAACCATAAATTCCATTGATAATATCAAGGAAACACAAAGCAGAGCCTGTAGCCCCATTTTGGATAGAGTTAGCCATAACACAAGAGGATATTTCTGGTTTCATGCAGTCATATCCGAAAAAAGTGTTGTGGACCTGGTATGCACTGGACTCAGATAATCACCGTCAAACTGGTTTTGGGGGAAAACAAACTCATTTTCTAGGTCACGTAGATTAAAGGTCATTTTTAGAAATATAAATATCATGTTTGTTTGCAGAAATTGCTCTAGCTTTCTGCCTAGAAAGCAGGAATGCATTGAGTTTCTGTCTCCATGTGGAAATAATGAGTGTTTTGCAGCACAAAAGAAAATATCCCCTGCTTAAATGCATTCAAAACCTTAAAGTCCATGGATAATATCAAGAAACCACAAAGCAGAGCCTGTAGCAAGACCTGGGGTTGAGTTAACCATAACACAAGAGGATATTTCTGATTTGATCCAGTCATATCCGGACAAAGTGTTGTGGAGCTGGTATGCACTGGACTGAGATAATCACCGTCAAACAGGTTTTGGAGTAAACCAAACCCTTTTTCTTGGTCAAGTGGATAAAAAGTCATGTTTACAAATATAAATATCATGTTTGTTTGCAAGAATTGCTCTAGCGTTCTGCCTAGCAGAAAAGAATGTGTCGAGTTTGTGTCTCCATGTGGAACTAATAAGTTTTTCCCAGCACAATAGAACATACTCCCTGCTTAAATGCATTCAAAACCATAAAGTCGTTGTTGATATCAAGAAAACACAAAACAGGGCCTGTAGCAAGATCTAGGATTGAGTTAGTCACAACAGAAGAGGATATTTCTGGATTCATCCTGTCATATCCGGACAAACTGTTGTGGAACTGGTATGCACTAGAATCAGATAATCACTGTCAAACAGGTTTTGGCGTAAACCACACCCAATTTCAGGGTCAAGTGGATAAAAAGTGATGTCTACAAATATAAATATCATGTTTGTTTGCAGCAATTGCTCTAGCTTTCTGACTAGAAAACATGAATATGTTGAGTTTGTGTCTCCATGTGGAACTAATTAGTGTTTCCCAGCACAAAAGAAAATATTCCCTGCTTAAATTCATTCAAAACCTTAAGTCCTTTGAGAATATCTAGAAACCACAAACAAAGAGTCTGTAGCAAGATATGGGATTGAGTTTTCACAACACAAGTGGATATTTCTGGATTCATCCAGTCATATCCGGACAAAGTGTGTAGAACTAGTATGCCATGGACTCTGATAATCACGGTCAAACTGGTTTTGGAGTAAAGCCAACGCATTTTCTTGTTCAAGTAGATAAAAAAGTGATGTTTCCAAATATAAAAATCATGTTTGTTTGCAGGAATTGCTCTAGCTTTCTGCCTAGAAAACAGGAATGTATTGAGTTTGTGTCTCCATGGGGAAGTAATCAGTGTTTCCCAGCACAAAAAGAAAATATTCCCTGCTTAAATGCATTCAAAACCATAAAGGCCATTGATAATATCAAGAAAACACAAAGCAGGGCCTTCAGCACTCCCTGGGATTGAGTTAGTCACAACAAAAGCGGATATTTCTGGTTTCATCCAGTCATACCCGGACAAAGTGTGTAGAACTAGTATGCCATGGACTCAGATAATCACCGTCAAACTGGTTTTGGAGTAATCGCAACTCATTTTCTTATTCAAGTGGATAAAAAGTAATGTTTACAAATATAAAATTCATGTTTGTTTGCAGGAATTGCTCTAGCTTTCTGCCTAGAAAACAGGAATGTGTTGAGTTTGTGTCTCCATGTGAAATTAATTAGTGTTTCCCAGCACAAAAGAAAATATTCCCTGCTTAAATGCATTCAAAACCATAAAGGCCATTGATAATATCAAGAAAACACAAAGCAGGGCCTTCAGCACTCCCTGGGATTGAGTTAGTCACAACACAAGCGGATATTTCTGGTTTCATCCAGTCATACCCGGACAAAGTGTTGTGGAGCTAGCATGCAATGGACTCAGATAATCACCGTCAAACTGGTTTTGGAGTAAACGCAACTCATTTTCTTGTTCAAGTGGATAAAAAGTCATGTTTACAAATATAAATATCATGTTTTTTGCATCAATTGCTCTAGCTTTCTGCATAGAATGCAGGAATCTGTTGTATTTGTGTCTCCATGGGGAACTAGTTAGAGTTTACCAGCACAAAAGAAAATATCCCCTGCTTAAATGCATTCAAAACCATAAATTCCATTGATAATATCAAGGAAACACAAAGCAGAGCCTGTAGCCCCATTTTGGATAGAGTTAGCCATAACACAAGAGGATATTTCTGGTTTCATGCAGTCATATCCGAAAAAAGTGTTGTGGACCTGGTATGCACTGGACTCAGATAATCACCGTCAAACTGGTTTTGGGGGAAAACAAACTCATTTTCTTGGTCACGTAGATTAAAGGTCATTTTTAGAAATATAAATATCATGTTTGTTTGCAGAAATTGCTCTAGCTTTCTGCCTAGAAAGCAGGAATGCATTGAGTTTCTGTCTCCATGTGGAAATAATGAGTGGTTTGCAGCACAAAAGAAAATATCCCCTGCTTAAATGCATTCAAAACCTTAAAGTCCATGGATAATATCAAGAAACCACAAAGCAGAGCCTGTAGCAAGACCTGGGGTTGAGTAACCATAACACAAGAGGATATTTCTGATTTGATCCAGTCATATCCGGACAAAGTGTTGTGGAGCTGGTATGCACTGGACTCAGATAATCACCGTCAAAGTGGTTTTGGAGTAAAGCAAACTCATTTTCTTGGTCACGTGGATAAAAGCCATGGTTACAAATATAAATATCATATTTGTTTGCAGCAATTGCTCGAGCTTTCTTCCTAGAAAACAGGAATGTTTTGAGTTCGTGTCTCCATGTGGAAGTCATTAGTGTTTCCCAGCACAAAAGAAAATATTCCCTGCTTACATTCATTCAAAACCATAAAGTCCATGGATAATATCAAGAAACCACAAACACAGAGTCTGTAGCAAGGTGGATTGAGTTAGCCATAACACAAGAGGATATTTCTGGTTTCATCCAGTCATATCCGGACAAAGTGTTGTCGAACTGGTATGCACTGGACTGAGATAATCACCGTCAAACAGGTTTTGGAGTAAACCAAACCCATTTTCTTGGTCAAGTGGATAAAAAGTCATGTTTCCAAATATAAATATCATGTTTGTTTGCAGGAATTGCTCTAGCGTTCTGCCTAGCAGACAAGAATGTGTCGAGTTTGTGTCTCCATGTGGAACTAATTAGTTTTTCCCAGCACAATAGAACATACTCCCTGCTTAAATGCATTCAAAACCATAAAGTTTGTTAATATCAAGAAAACACAAAACAGGGCCTGTAGCAAGATCTAGGATTGAGTTAGTCACAACAGAAGAGGATATTTCTGGATTCATCCAGTCAAATCCGGACAAAGTGTTGTGGAACTGGTATGTACTGGACTCAGATAATCACTCTCAAACTCATTTTGGGGGAAAACAAACTCATTTTCTTGGTCAAGTGGATAAAATGTGATGCTTACAAATATAAATATGATGTTTGTTTGCAGCAATTGCTCTAGCTTTCTGACTAGAAAACATGAATATGTTGAGTTTGTGTCTCCATGTGGAATTAATTAGTGTTTCCCAGCACAAAAGAAAATATTCCCTGCTTAAATTCATTCAAAACCTTAAGTCCTTTGACAATATCTAGAAACCACAAACAAAGAGTCTGTAGCAAGATATGGGATTGAGTTTTCACAACACAAGTGGATATTTCTGGATTCATCCAGTCATATCCGGACAAAGTGTGTAGAACTAGTATGCCATGGACTCTGATAATCACGGTCAAACTGGTTTTGGAGTAAAGCCAACGCATTTTCTTGTTCAAGTAGATAAAAAAGTGATGTTTCCAAATATAAAAATCATGTTTGTTTGCAGGAATTGCTCTAGCTTTCTGCCTAGAAAACAGGAATGTATTGAGTTTGTGTCTCCATGGGGAAGTAATCAGTGTTTCCCAGCACAAAAGAAAATATTCCCTGCTTAAATGCATTCAAAACCATAAAGGCCATTGATAATATCAAGAAAACACAAAGCAGGGCCTTCAGCACTCCCTGGGATTGAGTTAGTCACAACACAAGCGGATATTTCTGGTTTCATCCAGTCATACCCGGACAAAGTGTTGTGGAGCTAGTATGCAATGGACTCAGATAATCACCGTCAAACTGGTTTTGGAGTAAACGCAACTCATTTTCTTGTTCAAGTGGATAAAAAGTCATGTTTACAAATATAAATATCATGTTTTTTGCATCAATTGCTCTAGCTCTCTGCATAGAATGCAGGAATCTGTTGTATTTGTGTCTCCATGGGGAACTAGTTAGAGTTTTCCAGCACAAAAGAAAATATCCCCTGCTTAAATGCATTCAAAACCATAAATTCCATTGATAATATCAAGAAAACACAAAGCAGAGCCTGTAGCCCCATTTTGGATAGAGTTAGCCATAACACAAGAGGATATTTCTGGTTTCATGCAGTCATATCCGAAAAAAGTGTTGTGGAACTGGTATGCACTGGACTCAGATAATCACTCTCAAACTGGTTTTGGGGGAAAACAAACTCATTTTCTTGGTCACGTAGATTAAAAGTCATGTTTAGAAATATAAATATCATGTTTGTTTGCAGAAATTGCTCTAGCTTTCTGCCTAGAAAGCAGGAATGTATTGAGTTTCTGTCTCCATGTGGAAATAATGAGTGGTTTGCAGCACAAAAGAAAATATCCCCTGCTTAAATGCATTCAAAACCATAAAGTCCATGGATAATATCAAGAAACCACAAAGCAGAGCCTGTAGCAAGACCTGGGGTTGAGTTAGCCATAACACAAGAGGATATTTCTGATTTGATCCAGTCATATCCGGACAAAGTGTTGTGGAGCTGGTATGCACTGGACTCAGATAATCACCGTCAAAGTGGTTTTGGAGTAAAGCAAACTCATTTTCTTGGTCACATGGATAAAGGCCATGTTTACAAATATAAATATCATATTTGTTTGCAGCAATTGCTCGAGCTTTCTTCCTAGAAAACAGGAATGTTTTGAGTTCGTGTCTCCATGTGGAAGTCATTAGTGTTTCCCAGCACAAAAGAAAATATTCCCTGCTTACATTCATTCAAAACCATAAAGTCCATGGATAATATCAAGAAACCACAAACACAGAGTCTGTAGCAAGGTGGATTGAGTTAGCCATAACACAAGAGGATATTTCTGGTTTCTTCCAGTCATATCCGGACAAAGTGTTGTCGAACTGGTATGCACTGGACTGAGATAATCACCGTCAAACAGGTTTTGGAGTAAACCAAACCCATTTTCTTGGTCAAGTGGATAAAAAGTCATGTTTCCAAATATAAATATCATGTTTGTTTGCAGGAATTGCTCTAGCGTTCTGCCTAGCAGACAAGAATGTGTCGAGTTTGTGTCTCCATGTGGAACTAATTAGTTTTTCCCAGCACAATAGAACATACTCCCTGCTTAAATGCATTCAAAACCATAAAGTCGTTGTTGATATCAAGAAAACACAAAACAGGGCCTTTAGCAAGATCTAGGATTCAGTTAGTCACAACAGAAGAGGATATTTCTGGATTCATCCTGTCATATCCGGACAAACTGTTGTGGAACTGGTATGCACTAGAATCAGATAATCACCGTCAAACAGGTTTTGGCGTAAACCACACCCATTTTCTGGGTCAAGTGGATCAAAAGTGATGTTTACAAATATAAATATCATCTTTGGTTGTAGCAATTGCTCTAGCTTTCTGCCTAGAAAACACGAATATGTTGAGTTTGTGTCTCCATGTGGAAGGAATCAGTGTTTCCCAGCACAAAAGAAAATAGTCCCTGCTTACATTCATTCAAAACCATAAAGTCCAGGGATAATATCAAGAAAGCACAAACACAGAGTCTGTAGCAAGGTGGATTGTGTTAGCCATAACACAAGAGGATATTTCTGGTTTCATCCAGTCATATCCGGACAAACTGTTGTGGAACTGGTATGCACTAGAATCAGATAATCACCGTCAAACAGGTTTTGGCGTAAACCACACCCATTTTCTGGGTCAAGTGGATCAAAAGTGATGTTTACAAATATAAATATCATCTTTGGTTGTAGCAATTGCTCTAGCTTTCTGCCTAGAAAACACGAATATGTTGAGTTTGTGTCTCCATGTGGAAGGAATCAGTGTTTCCCAGCACAAAAGAAAATAGTCCCTGCTTACATTCATTCAAAACCATAAAGTCCAGGGATAATATCAAGAAAACACAAAACAGGGCCTGTAGCAAGATCTGGGATTGAGTTAGTCACAACACAAGAGGATATTTCTGGATTCATCCAGTCATATCCGGACAAAGTGTTGTGGAACTGGTATGTACTGGACTCAGATAATCACTCTCAAACTCATTTTGGGGGAAAACAAACTCATTTTCTTGCTCAAGTGGATAAAATGTGATGTTTACAAATATAAATATCATGTTTGTTTGCAGCAATTGCTCTAGCTTTCTGACTAGAAAACATGAATATGTTGAGTTTGTGTCTCCATGTGGAACTAATTAGTGTTTCCCAGCACAAAAGAAAATATTCCCTGCTTAAATTCATTCAAAACCTTAAGTCCTTTGAGAATATCTAGAAACCACAAACAAAGAGTCTGTAGCAAGATATGGGATTGAGTTTTCACAACACAAGAGGATATTTCTGGATTCATCCAGTCATATCCGGACAAAGTGTGTAGAACTAGTATGCCATGGACTCTGATAATCACGGTCAAACTGGTTTTGCAGTAAAGCCAATGCATTTTCTTGCTCAAGTAGATAAAAAAGTGATGTTTCCAAATATAAAAATCATGTTTGTTTGCAGGAATTGCTCTAGCTTTCTGCCTAGAAAACAGGAATGTGTTGAGTTTGTGTCTCCATGTGAAATTAATTAGTGTTTCCCAGCACAAAAGAAAATATTCCCTGCTTAAATGCATTCAAAACCATAAAGGCCATTGATAATATCAAGAAAACACAAAGCAGGGCCTTCAGCACTCCCTGGGATTGAGTTAGTCACAACACAAGCGGATATTTCTGGTTTCATCCAGTCATACCCGGACAAAGTGTTGTGGAGCTAGCATGCAATGGACTCAGATAATCACCGTCAAACTGGTTTTGGAGTAAACGCAACTCATTTTCTTGTTCAAGTGGATAAAAAGTCATGTTTACAAATATAAATATCATGTTTTTTGCATCAATTGCTCTAGCTTTCTGCATAGAATGCAGGAATCTGTTGTATTTGTGTCTCCATGGGGAACCAGTTAGAGTTTTCCAGCACAAAAGAAAATATCCCCTGCTTAAATGCATTCAAAACCATAAATTCCATTGATAATATCAAGAAAACACAAAGCAGAGCCTGTAGCCCCATTTTGGATAGAGTTAGCCATAACACAAGAGGATATTTCTGGTTTCATGCAGTCATATCCGAAAAAAGTGTTGTGGACCTGGTATGCACTGGACTCAGATAATCACCGTCAAACTGGTTTTGGGGGAAAACAAACTCATTTTCTTGGTCACGTAGATTAAAGGTCATGTTTAGAAATATAAATATCATGTTTGTTTGCAGAAATTGCTCTAGCTTTCTGCCTAGAAAGCAGGAATGTATTGAGTTTCTGTCTCCATGTGGAAATAATGAGTGTTTTGCAGCACAAAAGAAAATATCCCCTGCTTAAATGCATTCAAAACCATAAAGTCCATGGATAATATCAAGAAACCACAAAGCAGAGCCTGTAGCAAGACCTGGGGTTGAGTTAACCATAACACAAGAGGATATTTCTGATTTGATCCAGTCATATCCGGACAAAGTGTTGTGGAGCTGGTATGCACTGGACTGAGATAATCACCGTCAAACAGGTTTTGGAGTAAACCAAACCCTTTTTCTTGGTCAAGTGGATAAAAAGTCATGTTTACAAATATAAATATCATGTTTTTTTGCAAGAATTGCTCTAGCGTTCTGCCTAGCAGAAAAGAATGTGTCGAGTTTGTGTCTCCATGTGGAACTAATAAGTTTTTCCCTGCACAATAGAACATACTCCCTGCTTAAATGCATTCAAAACCATAAAGTTTGTTAATATCAAGAAAACACAAAACAGGGCCTGTAGCAAGATCTAGGATTGAGTTAGTCACAACAGAAGAGGATATTTCTGGATTCATCCAGTCATATCCGGACAAAGTGTTGTGGAACTGGTATGTACTGGACTCAGATAATCACTCTCAAACTCATTTTGGGGGAAAACAAACTCATTTTCTTGGTCATGTGTATAAAATGTGATGCTTACAAATATAAATATGATGTTTGTTTGCAGCAATTGCTCTAGCTTTCTGACTAGAAAACATGAATATGTTGAGTTTGTGTCTCCATGTGGAACTAATTAGTGTTTCCCAGCACAAAAGAAAATATTCCCTGCTTAAATTCATTCAAAACCTTAAGTCCTTTGACAATATCTAGAAACCACAAACAAAGAGTCTGTAGCAAGATATGGGATTGAGTTTTCACAACACAAGTGGATATTTCTGGATTCATCCAGTCATATCCGGACAAAGTGTGTAGAACTAGTATGCCATGGACTCTGATAATCACGGTCAAACTGGTTTTGGAGTAAAGCCAACGCATTTTCTTGTTCAAGTAGATAAAAAAGTGATGTTTCCAAATATAAAAATCATGTTTGTTTGCAGGAATTGCTCTAGCTTTCTGCCTAGAAAACAGGAATGTATTGAGTTTGTGTCTCCATGGGGAAGTAATCAGTGTTTCCCAGCACAAAAAGAAAATATTCCCTGCTTAAATGCATTCAAAACCATAAAGGCCATTGATAATATCAAGAAAACACAAAGCAGGGCCTTCAGCACTCCCTGGGATTGAGTTAGTCACAACAAAAGCGGATATTTCTGGTTTCATCCAGTCATACCCGGACAAAGTGTGTAGAACTAGTATGCCATGGACTCAGATAATCACCGTCAAACTGGTTTTGGAGTAATCGCAACTCATTTTCTTGTTCAAGTGGATAAAAAGTAATGTTTACAAATATAAAATTCATGTTTGTTTGCAGGAATTGCTCTAGCTTTCTGCCTAGAAAACAGTAATGTGTTGAGTTTGTGTCTCCATGTGAAATTAATTAGTGTTTCCCAGCACAAAAGAAAATATTCCCTGCTTAAATGCATTCAAAACCATAAAGGCCATTGATAATATCAAGAAAACACAAAGCAGGGCCTTCAGCACTCCCTGGGATTGAGTTAGTCACAACACAAGTGGATATTTCTGGATTCATCCAGTCATATCCGGACAAAGTGTGTACAACTAGTATGCCATGGACTCTGATAATCACGGTCAAACTGGTTTTGGAGTAAAGCCAACGCATTTTCTTGTTCAAGTAGATAAAAAAGTGATGTTTCCAAATATAAAAATCATGTTTGTTTGCAGGAATTGCTCTAGCTTTCTGCCTAGAAAACAGGAATGTGTTGAGTTTGTGTCTCCATGTGAAATTAATTAGTGTTTCCCAGCACAAAAGAAAATATTCCCTGCTTAAATGCATTCAAAACCATAAAGGCCATTGATAATATCAAGAAAACACAAAGCAGGGCCTTCAGCACTCCCTGGGATTGAGTTAGTCACAACACAAGCGGATATTTCTGGTTTCATCCAGTCATACCCGGACAAAGTGTTGTGGAGCTAGTATGCAATGGACTCAGATAATCACCGTCAAACTGGTTTTGGAGTAATCGCAACTCATTTTCTTGTTCAAGTGGATAAAAAGTCATGTTTACAAATATAAATATCATGTTTTTTGCATCAATTGCTCTCGCTTTCTGCATAGAATGCAGGAATCTGTTGTATTTGTGTCTCCATGGGGAACTAATTAGAGTTTTCCAGCACAAAAGAAAATATCTCCTGCTTAAATGCATTCAAAACCATAAATTCCATTGATAATATCAAGAAAACACAAAGCAGAGCCTGTAGCCCCATTTTGGATAGAGTTAGCCATAACACAAGAGGATATTTCTGGTTTCATGCAGTCATATCCGAAAAAAGTGTTGTGGAACTGGTATGCACTGGACTCAGATAATCACAGTCAGACTGGTTTTGGGGGAAAACAAACTCATTTTCTTGGTCACGTAGATTAAAAGTCATGTTTAGAAATATAAATATCATGTTTGTTTGCAGAAATTGCTCTAGCTTTCTGCCTAGAAAGCAGGAATGTATTGAGTTTCTGTTTCCATGTGGAAATAATGAGTGTTTTGCAGCACAAAAGAAAATATCCCCTGCTTAAATGCATTCAAAACCATAAAGTCCATGGATAATATCAAGAAACCACAAAGCAGAGCCTGTAGCAAGACCTGGGGTTGAATTAACCATAACACAAGAGGATATTTCTGGTTTCATGCAGTCATATCCGAAAAAAGTGTTGTGGAGCTGGTATGCACTGGACTCAGATAATCACAGTCAAACTGGTTTTGGGGGAAAACAAACTCATTTTCTTGGTCACGTAGATTAAAAGTCATGTTTAGAAATATAAATATCATGTTTGTTTGCAGAAATTGCTCTAGCTTTCTGCCTAGAAAGCAGGAATGTATTGAGTTTCTGTCTCCATGTGGAAATAATGAGTGTTTTGCAGCACAAAAGAAAGTATCCCCCTGCTTAAATGCATTCCAAACCATAAAGTCCATGGATAATATCAAGAAACCACAAAGCAGGGCCTGTAGCAAGACCTGGGGTTGAGTTAGCCATAACACAAGAGGATATTTCTGATTTGATCCAGTCATATCCGGACAAAGTGTTGTGGAGCTGGTATGCACTGGACTCAGATAATCACCGTCAAAGTGGTTTTGGAGTAAAGCAAACTCATTTTCTTGGTCACGTGGATAAAAGCCATGGTTACAAATATAAATATCATATTTGTTTGCAGCAATTGCTCTAGCTTTCTGACTAGAAAACATGAATATGTTGAGTTTGTGTCTCCATGTGGAACTAATTAGTGTTTCCCAGCACAAAAGAAAATATTCCCTGCTTAAATTCATTCAAAACCTTAAGTCCTTTGAGAATATCTAGAAACCACAAACAAAGAGTCT
This sequence comes from Lepus europaeus, assembly GCF_033115175.1. NCBI lineage: Eukaryota > Metazoa > Chordata > Mammalia > Lagomorpha > Leporidae > Lepus > Lepus europaeus. Next base: position 3,490,005 of record NW_026909213.1, on the reverse strand, counting down.
GTAGCAAGATATGGGATTGAGTTTTCACAACACAAGTGGATATTTCTGGATTCATCCAGTCATATCCGGACAAAGTGTGTAGAACTAGTATGCCATGGACTCTGATAATCACGGTCAAACTGGTTTTGGAGTAAAGCCAACGCATTTTCTTGTTCAAGTAGATAAAAAAGTGATGTTTCCAAATATAAAAATCATGTTTGTTTGCAGGAATTGCTCTAGCTTTCTGCCTAGAAAACAGGAATGTATTGAGTTTGTGTCTCCATGGGGAAGTAATCAGTGTTTCCCAGCACAAAAAGAAAATATTCCCTGCTTAAATGCATTCAAAACCATAAAGGCCATTGATAATATCAAGAAAACACAAAGCAGGGCCTTCAGCACTCCCTGGGATTGAGTTAGTCACAACAAAAGTGGATATTTCTGGTTTCATCCAGTCATACCCGGACAAAGTGTGTAGAACTAGTATGCCATGGACTCAGATAATCACCGTCAAACTGGTTTTGGAGTAATCGCAACTCATTTTCTTGTTCAAGTGGATAAAAAGTAATGTTTACAAATATAAAATTCATGTTTGTTTGCAGGAATTGCTCTAGCTTTCTGCCTAGAAAACAGGAATGTGTTGAGTTTGTGTCTCCATGTGAAATTAATTAGTGTTTCCCAGCACAAAAGAAAATATTCCCTGCTTAAATGCATTCAAAACCATAAAGGCCATTGATAATATCAAGAAAACACAAAGCAGGGCCTTCAGCACTCCCTGGGATTGAGTTAGTCACAACACAAGCGGATATTTCTGGTTTCATCCAGTCATACCCGGACAAAGTGTTGTGGAGCTAGTATGCAATGGACTCAGATAATCACCGTCAAACTGGTTTTGGAGTAAACGCAACTCATTTTCTTGTTCAAGTGGATAAAAAGTCATGTTTACAAATATAAATATCATGTTTTTTGCATCAATTGCTCTCGCTTTCTGCATAGAATGCAGGAATCTGTTGTATTTGTGTCTCCATGGGGAACTAATTAGAGTTTTCAAGCACAAAAGAAAATATCTCCTGCTTAAATGCATTCAAAACCATAAATTCCATTGATAATATCAAGAAAACACAAAGCAGAGCCTGTAGCCCCATTTTGGATAGAGTTAGCCATAACACAAGAGGATATTTCTGGTTTCATGCAGTCATATCCGAAAAAAGTGGTGTGGAACTGGTATGCACTGGACTCAGATAATCACAGTCAGACTGGTTTTGGGGGAAAACAAACTCATTTTCTTGGTCACGTAGATTAAAAGTCATGTTTAGAAATATAAATATCATGTTTGTTTGCAGAAATTGCTCTAGCTTTCTGCCTAGAAAGCAGGAATGTATTGAGTTTCTGTCTCCATGTGGAAATAATGAGTGTTTTGCAGCACAAAAGAAAATATCCCCTGTTTAAATGCATTCAAAACCATAAAGTCCATGGATAATATCAAGAAACCACAAAGCAGAGCCTGTAGCAAGACCTGGGGTTGAATTAACCATAACACAAGAGGATATTTCTGGTTTCATGCAGTCATATCCGAAAAAAGTGTTGTGGAGCTGGTATGCACTGGACTCAGATAATCACTGTCAAACTGGTTTTGGGGGAAAACAAACTCATTTTCTTGGTCACGTAGATTAAAAGTCATGTTTAGAAATATAAATATCATGTTTGTTTGCAGAAATTGCTCTAGCTTTCTGCCTAGAAAGCAGGAATGTATTGAGTTTCTGTCTCCATGTGGAAATAATGAGTGTTTTGCAGCACAAAAGAAAGTATCCCCCTGCTTAAATGCATTCCAAACCATAAAGTCCATGGATAATATTAAGAAACCACAAAGCAGGGCCTGTAGCAAGACCTGGGGTTGAGTTAGCCATAACACAAGAGGATATTTCTGATTTGATCCAGTCATATCCGGACAAAGTGTTGTGGAGCTGGTATGCACTGGACTCAGATAATCACCGTCAAAGTGGTTTTGGAGTAAAGCAAACTCATTTTCTTGGTCACGTGGATAAAAGCCATGGTTACAAATATAAATATCATATTTGTTTGCAGCAATTGCTCGAGCTTTCTTCCTAGAAAACAGGAATGTTTTGAGTTCGTGTCTCCATGTGGAAGTCATTAGTGTTTCCCAGCACAAAAGAAAATATTCCCTGCTTACATTCATTCAAAACCATAAAGTCCATGGATAATATCAAGAAACCACAAACACAGAGTCTGTAGCAAGGTGGATTGAGTTAGCCATAACACAAGAGGATATTTCTGGTTTCATCCAGTCATATCCGGACAAAGTGTTGTCGAACTGGTATGCACTGGACTGAGATAATCACCGTCAAACAGGTTTTGGAGTAAACCAAACCCATTTTCTTGGTCAAGTGGATAAAAAGTCATGTTTCCAAATATAAATATCATGTTTGTTTGCAGGAGTTGCTCTAGCGTTCTGCCTAGCAGACAAGAATGTGTCGAGTTTGTGTCTCCATGTGGAACTAATTAGTTTTTCCCAGCACAATAGAACATACTCCCTGCTTAAATGCATTCAAAACCATAAAGTCATTGTTAATATCAAGAAAACACAAAACAGGGCCTGTAGCAAGATCTAGGATTGAGTTAGTCACAACACAAGAGGATATTTCTGGATTCATCCTGTCATATCCGGACAAACTGTTGTGGAACTGGTATGCACTAGAATCAGATAATCACCGTCAAACAGGTTTTGGCGTAAACCACACCCATTTTCTGGGTCAAGTGGATAAAAAGTGATGTTTACAAATATAAATATCATGTTTGGTTGTAGCAATTGCTCTAGCTTTCTGCCTAGAAAACACGAATGTGTTGAGTTTGTGTCTCCATGTGGAAGTAATTAGTGTTTCCCAGCACAAAAGAAAATATTCCCTGCTTACATTCATTCAAAACCATAAAGTCCATGGATAATATCAAGAAAACACAAAACAGGGCCTGTAGCAAGATCTGGGATTGAGTTAGTCACAACACAAGAGGATATTTCTGGATTCATCCAGTCATATCCGGACAAAGTGTTGTGGAACTGGTATGTACTGGACTCAGATAATCACTCTCAAACTCATTTTGGGGGAAAACAAACTCATTTTCTTGCTCAAGTGGATAAAATGTGATGTTTACAAATATAAATATCATGTTTGTTTGCAGCAATTGCTCTAGCTTTCTGACTAGAAAACATGAATATGTTGAGTTTGTGTCTCCATGTGGAACTAATTAGTGTTTCCCAGCACAAAAGAAAATATTCCCTGCTTAAATTCATTCAAAACCTTAAGTCCTTTGAGAATATCTAGAAACCACAAACAAAGAGTCTGTAGCAAGATATGGGATTGAGTTTTTCACAACACAAGTGGATATTTCTGGATTCATCCAGTCATATCCGGACAAAGTGTGTAGAACTAGTATGCCATGGACTCTGATAATCACGGTCAAACTGGTTTTGGAGTAAAGCCAACGCATTTTCTTGTTCAAGTAGATAAAAAAGTGATGTTTCCAAATATAAAAATCATGTTTGTTTGCAGGAATTGCTCTAGCTTTCTGCCTAGAAAGCAGGAATGTATTGAGTTTCTGTCTCCATGTGGAAATAATGAGTGTTTTGCAGCACAAAAGAAAATATCCCCTGCTTAAATGCATTCAAAACCATAAAGTCCATGGATAATATCAAGAAACCACAAAGCAGAGCCTGTAGCAAGACCTGGGGTTGAGTTAGCCATAACACAAGAGGATATTTCTGATTTGATCCAGTCATATCCGGACAAAGTGTTGTGGAGCTGGTATGCACTGGACTCAGATAATCACCGTCAAAGTGGTTTTGGAGTAAAGCAAACTCATTTTCTTGGTCACATGGATAAAGGCCATGTTTACAAATATAAATATCATATTTGTTTGCAGCAATTGCTCGAGCTTTCTTCCTAGAAAACAGGAATGTTTTGAGTTCGTGTCTCCATGTGGAAGTCATTAGTGTTTCCCAGCACAAAAGAAAATATTCCCTGCTTACATTCATTCAAAACCATAAAGTCCATGGATAATATCAAGAAACCACAAACACAGAGTCTGTAGCAAGGTGGATTGAGTTAGCCATAACACAAGAGGATATTTCTGGTTTCATCCAGTCATATCCGGACAAAGTGTTGTCGAACTGGTATGCACTGGACTGAGATAATCACCGTCAAACAGGTTTTGGAGTAAACCAAACCCATTTTCTTGGTCAAGTGGATAAAAAGTCATGTTTCCAAATATAAATATCATGTTTGTTTGCAGGAGTTGCTCTAGCGTTCTGCCTAGCAGACAAGAATGTGTCGAGTTTGTGTCTCCATGTGGAACTAATTAGTTTTTCCCAGCACAATAGAACATACTCCCTGCTTAAATGCATTCAAAACCATAAAGTCATTGTTAATATCAAGAAAACACAAAACAGGGCCTGTAGCAAGATCTAGGATTGAGTTAGTCACAACACAAGAGGATATTTCTGGATTCATCCTGTCATATCCGGACAAACTGTTGTGGAACTGGTATGCACTAGAATCAGATAATCACCGTCAAACAGGTTTTGGCGTAAACCACACCCATTTTCTGGGTCAAGTGGATAAAAAGTGATGTTTACAAATATAAATATCATGTTTGGTTGTAGCAATTGCTCTAGCTTTCTGCCTAGAAAACACGAATGTGTTGAGTTTGTGTCTCCATGTGGAAGTAATTAGTGTTTCCCAGCACAAAAGAAAATATTCCCTGCTTACATTCATTCAAAACCATAAAGTCCATGGATAATATCAAGAAAACACAAAACAGGGCCTGTAGCAAGATCTGGGATTGAGTTAGTCACAACACAAGAGGATATTTCTGGATTCATCCAGTCATATCCGGACAAAGTGTTGTGGAACTGGTATGTACTGGACTCAGATAATCACTCTCAAACTCATTTTGGGGGAAAACAAACTCATTTTCTTGCTCAAGTGGATAAAATGTGATGTTTACAAATATAAATATCATGTTTGTTTGCAGCAATTGCTCTAGCTTTCTGACTAGAAAACATGAATATGTTGAGTTTGTGTCTCCATGTGGAACTAATTAGTGTTTCCCAGCACAAAAGAAAATATTCCCTGCTTAAATTCATTCAAAACCTTAAGTCCTTTGAGAATATCTAGAAACCACAAACAAAGAGTCTGTAGCAAGATATGGGATTGAGTTTTTCACAACACAAGTGGATATTTCTGGATTCATCCAGTCATATCCGGACAAAGTGTGTAGAACTAGTATGCCATGGACTCTGATAATCACGGTCAAACTGGTTTTGGAGTAAAGCCAACGCATTTTCTTGTTCAAGTAGATAAAAAAGTGATGTTTCCAAATATAAAAATCATGTTTGTTTGCAGGAATTGCTCTAGCTTTCTGCCTAGAAAGCAGGAATGTATTGAGTTTCTGTCTCCATGTGGAAATAATGAGTGTTTTGCAGCACAAAAAGAAAATATTCCCTGCTTAAATGCATTCAAAACCATAAAGGCCATTGATAATATCAAGAAAACACAAAGCAGGGCCTTCAGCACTCCCTGGGATTGAGTTAGTCACAACAAAAGTGGATATTTCTGGTTTCATCCAGTCATACCCGGACAAAGTGTGTAGAACTAGTATGCCATGGACTCAGATAATCACCGTCAAACTGGTTTTGGAGTAATCGCAACTCATTTTCTTGTTCAAGTGGATAAAAAGTAATGTTTACAAATATAAAATTCATGTTTGTTTGCAGGAATTGCTCTAGCTTTCTGCCTAGAAAACAGTAATGTGTTGAGTTTGTGTCTCCATGTGAAATTAATTAGTGTTTCCCAGCACAAAAGAAAATATTCCCTGCTTAAATGCATTCAAAACCATAAAGGCCATTGATAATATCAAGAAAACACAAAGCAGGGCCTTCAGCACTCCCTGGGATTGAGTTAGTCACAACACAAGCGGATATTTCTGGTTTCATCCAGTCATACCCGGACAAAGTGTTGTGGAGCTAGTATGCAATGGACTCAGATAATCACCGTCAAACTGGTTTTGGAGTAATCGCAACTCATTTTCTTGTTCAAGTGGATAAAAAGTCATGTTTACAAATATAAATATCATGTTTTTTGCATCAATTGCTCTCGCTTTCTGCATAGAATGCAGGAATCTGTTGTATTTGTGTCTCCATGGGGAACTAATTAGAGTTTTCAAGCACAAAAGAAAATATCTCCTGCTTAAATGCATTCAAAACCATAAATTCCATTGATAATATCAAGAAAACACAAAGCAGAGCCTGTAGCCCCATTTTGGATAGAGTTAGCCATAACACAAGAGGATATTTCTGGTTTCATGCAGTCATATCCGAAAAAAGTGGTGTGGAACTGGTATGCACTGGACTCAGATAATCACAGTCAGACTGGTTTTGGGGGAAAACAAACTCATTTTCTTGGTCACGTAGATTAAAAGTCATGTTTAGAAATATAAATATCATGTTTGTTTGCAGAAATTGCTCTAGCTTTCTGCCTAGAAAGCAGGAATGTATTGAGTTTCTGTCTCCATGTGGAAATAATGAGTGTTTTGCAGCACAAAAGAAAATATCCCCTGTTTAAATGCATTCAAAACCATAAAGTCCATGGATAATATCAAGAAACCACAAAGCAGAGCCTGTAGCAAGACCTGGGGTTGAATTAACCATAACACAAGAGGATATTTCTGGTTTCATGCAGTCATATCCGAAAAAAGTGTTGTGGAGCTGGTATGCACTGGACTCAGATAATCACAGTCAAACTGGTTTTGGGGGAAAACAAACTCATTTTCTTGGTCACGTAGATTAAAAGTCATGTTTAGAAATATAAATATCATGTTTGTTTGCAGAAATTGCTCTAGCTTTCTGCCTAGAAAGCAGGAATGTATTGAGTTTCTGTCTCCATGTGGAAATAATGAGTGTTTTGCAGCACAAAAGAAAGTATCCCCCTGCTTAAATGCATTCCAAACCATAAAGTCCATGGATAATATTAAGAAACCACAAAGCAGGGCCTGTAGCAAGACCTGGGGTTGAGTTAGCCATAACACAAGAGGATATTTCTGATTTGATCCAGTCATATCCGGACAAAGTGTTGTGGAGCTGGTATGCACTGGACTCAGATAATCACCGTCAAAGTGGTTTTGGAGTAAAGCAAACTCATTTTCTTGGTCACGTGGATAAAAGCCATGGTTACAAATATAAATATCATATTTGTTTGCAGCAATTGCTCGAGCTTTCTTCCTAGAAAACAGGAATGTTTTGAGTTCGTGTCTCCATGTGGAAGTCATTAGTGTTTCCCAGCACAAAAGAAAATATTCCCTGCTTACATTCATTCAAAACCATAAAGTCCATGGATAATATCAAGAAACCACAAACACAGAGTCTGTAGCAAGGTGGATTGAGTTAGCCATAACACAAGAGGATATTTCTGGTTTCATCCAGTCATATCCGGACAAAGTGTTGTCGAACTGGTATGCACTGGACTGAGATAATCACCGTCAAACAGGTTTTGGAGTAAACCAAACCCATTTTCTTGGTCAAGTGGATAAAAAGTCATGTTTCCAAATATAAATATCATGTTTGTTTGCAGGAGTTGCTCTAGCGTTCTGCCTAGCAGACAAGAATGTGTCGAGTTTGTGTCTCCATGTGGAACTAATTAGTTTTTCCCAGCACAATAGAACATACTCCCTGCTTAAATGCATTCAAAACCATAAAGTCATTGTTAATATCAAGAAAACACAAAACAGGGCCTGTAGCAAGATCTAGGATTGAGTTAGTCACAACACAAGAGGATATTTCTGGATTCATCCTGTCATATCCGGACAAACTGTTGTGGAACTGGTATGCACTAGAATCAGATAATCACCGTCAAACAGGTTTTGGCGTAAACCACACCCATTTTCTGGGTCAAGTGGATAAAAAGTGATGTTTACAAATATAAATATCATGTTTGGTTGTAGCAATTGCTCTAGCTTTCTGCCTAGAAAACACGAATGTGTTGAGTTTGTGTCTCCATGTGGAAGTAATTAGTGTTTCCCAGCACAAAAGAAAATATTCCCTGCTTACATTCATTCAAAACCATAAAGTCCATGGATAATATCAAGAAAACACAAAACAGGGCCTGTAGCAAGATCTGGGATTGAGTTAGTCACAACACAAGAGGATATTTCTGGATTCATCCAGTCATATCCGGACAAAGTGTTGTGGAACTGGTATGTACTGGACTCAGATAATCACTCTCAAACTCATTTTGGGGGAAAACAAACTCATTTTCTTGCTCAAGTGGATAAAATGTGATGTTTACAAATATAAATATCATGTTTGTTTGCAGCAATTGCTCTAGCTTTCTGACTAGAAAACATGAATATGTTGAGTTTGTGTCTCCATGTGGAACTAATTAGTGTTTCCCAGCACAAAAGAAAATATTCCCTGCTTAAATTCATTCAAAACCTTAAGTCCTTTGAGAATATCTAGAAACCACAAACAAAGAGTCTGTAGCAAGATATGGGATTGAGTTTTTCACAACACAAGTGGATATTTCTGGATTCATCCAGTCATATCCGGACAAAGTGTGTAGAACTAGTATGCCATGGACTCTGATAATCACGGTCAAACTGGTTTTGGAGTAAAGCCAACGCATTTTCTTGTTCAAGTAGATAAAAAAGTGATGTTTCCAAATATAAAAATCATGTTTGTTTGCAGGAATTGCTCTAGCTTTCTGCCTAGAAAGCAGGAATGTATTGAGTTTCTGTCTCCATGTGGAAATAATGAGTGTTTTGCAGCACAAAAGAAAATATCCCCTGCTTAAATGCATTCAAAACCATAAAGTCCATGGATAATATCAAGAAACCACAAAGCAGAGCCTGTAGCAAGACCTGGGGTTGAGTTAGCCATAACACAAGAGGATATTTCTGATTTGATCCAGTCATATCCGGACAAAGTGTTGTGGAGCTGGTATGCACTGGACTCAGATAATCACCGTCAAAGTGGTTTTGGAGTAAAGCAAACTCATTTTCTTGGTCACATGGATAAAGGCCATGTTTACAAATATAAATATCATATTTGTTTGCAGCAATTGCTCGAGCTTTCTTCCTAGAAAACAGGAATGTTTTGAGTTCGTGTCTCCATGTGGAAGTCATTAGTGTTTCCCAGCACAAAAGAAAATATTCCCTGCTTACATTCATTCAAAACCATAAAGTCCATGGATAATATCAAGAAACCACAAACACAGAGTCTGTAGCAAGGTGGATTGAGTTAGCCATAACACAAGAGGATATTTCTGGTTTCATCCAGTCATATCCGGACAAAGTGTTGTCGAACTGGTATGCACTGGACTGAGATAATCACCGTCAAACAGGTTTTGGAGTAAACCAAACCCATTTTCTTGGTCAAGTGGATAAAAAGTCATGTTTCCAAATATAAATATCATGTTTGTTTGCAGGAGTTGCTCTAGCGTTCTGCCTAGCAGACAAGAATGTGTCGAGTTTGTGTCTCCATGTGGAACTAATTAGTTTTTCCCAGCACAATAGAACATACTCCCTGCTTAAATGCATTCAAAACCATAAAGTCATTGTTAATATCAAGAAAACACAAAACAGGGCCTGTAGCAAGATCTAGGATTGAGTTAGTCACAACACAAGAGGATATTTCTGGATTCATCCTGTCATATCCGGACAAACTGTTGTGGAACTGGTATGCACTAGAATCAGATAATCACCGTCAAACAGGTTTTGGCGTAAACCACACCCATTTTCTGGGTCAAGTGGATAAAAAGTGATGTTTACAAATATAAATATCATGTTTGGTTGTAGCAATTGCTCTAGCTTTCTGCCTAGAAAACACGAATGTGTTGAGTTTGTGTCTCCATGTGGAAGTAATTAGTGTTTCCCAGCACAAAAGAAAATATTCCCTGCTTACATTCATTCAAAACCATAAAGTCCATGGATAATATCAAGAAAACACAAAACAGGGCCTGTAGCAAGATCTGGGATTGAGTTAGTCACAACACAAGAGGATATTTCTGGATTCATCCAGTCATATCCGGACAAAGTGTTGTGGAACTGGTATGTACTGGACTCAGATAATCACTCTCAAACTCATTTTGGGGGAAAACAAACTCATTTTCTTGCTCAAGTGGATAAAATGTGATGTTTACAAATATAAATATCATGTTTGTTTGCAGCAATTGCTCTAGCTTTCTGACTAGAAAACATGAATATGTTGAGTTTGTGTCTCCATGTGGAACTAATTAGTGTTTCCCAGCACAAAAGAAAATATTCCCTGCTTAAATTCATTCAAAACCTTAAGTCCTTTGAGAATATCTAGAAACCACAAACAAAGAGTCTGTAGCAAGATATGGGATTGAGTTTTTCACAACACAAGTGGATATTTCTGGATTCATCCAGTCATATCCGGACAAAGTGTGTAGAACTAGTATGCCATGGACTCTGATAATCACGGTCAAACTGGTTTTGGAGTAAAGCCAACGCATTTTCTTGTTCAAGTAGATAAAAAAGTGATGTTTCCAAATATAAAAATCATGTTTGTTTGCAGGAATTGCTCTAGCTTTCTGCCTAGAAAGCAGGAATGTATTGAGTTTCTGTCTCCATGTGGAAATAATGAGTGTTTTGCAGCACAAAAGAAAATATCCCCTGCTTAAATGCATTCAAAACCATAAAGTCCATGGATAATATCAAGAAACCACAAAGCAGAGCCTGTAGCAAGACCTGGGGTTGAGTTAGCCATAACACAAGAGGATATTTCTGATTTGATCCAGTCATATCCGGACAAAGTGTTGTGGAGCTGGTATGCACTGGACTCAGATAATCACCGTCAAAGTGGTTTTGGAGTAAAGCAAACTCATTTTCTTGGTCACATGGATAAAGGCCATGTTTACAAATATAAATATCATATTTGTTTGCAGCAATTGCTCGAGCTTTCTTCCTAGAAAACAGGAATGTTTTGAGTTCGTGTCTCCATGTGGAAGTCATTAGTGTTTCCCAGCACAAAAGAAAATATTCCCTGCTTACATTCATTCAAAACCATAAAGTCCATGGATAATATCAAGAAACCACAAACACAGAGTCTGTAGCAAGGTGGATTGAGTTAGCCATAACACAAGAGGATATTTCTGGTTTCATCCAGTCATATCCGGACAAAGTGTTGTCGAACTGGTATGCACTGGACTGAGATAATCACCGTCAAACAGGTTTTGGAGTAAACCAAACCCATTTTCTTGGTCAAGTGGATAAAAAGTCATGTTTCCAAATATAAATATCATGTTTGTTTGCAGGAATTGCTCTAGCGTTCGGCCTAGCAGACAAGAATGTGTCGAGTTTGTGTCTCCATGTGGAACTAATTAGTTTTTCCCAGCACAATAGAACATACTCCCTGCTTAAATGCATTCAAAACCATAAAGTCATTGTTAATATCAAGAAAACACAAAACAGGGCCTGTAGCAAGATCTAGGATTGAGTTAGTCACAACAGAAGAGGATATTTCTGGATTCATCCTGTCATATCCGGACAAACTGTTGTGGAACTGGTATGCACTAGAATCAGATAATCACCGTCAAAGTGGTTTTGGAGTAAAGCAAACTCATTTTCTTGGTCACGTGGATAAAAGCCATGTTTACAAATATAAATATCATATTTGTTTGCAGCAATTGCTCGAGCTTTCTTCCTAGAAAACAGGAATGTTTTGAGTTCGTGTCTCCATGTGGAAGGAATCAGTGTTTCCCAGCACAAAAGAAAATATTCCCTGCTTACATTCATTCAAAACCATAAAGTCCATGGATAATACCAAGAAAACACAAAACAGGGCCTGTAGCAAGATCTGGGATTGAGTTAGTCACAACACAAGAGGATATTTCTGGATTCATCCAGTCATATCCGGACAAAGTGTTGTGGAACTGGTATGTACTGGACTCAGATAATCACTCTCAAACTCATTTTGGGGGAAAACAAACTCATTTTCTTGCTCAAGTGGATAAAATGTGATGTTTACAAATATAAATATCATGTTTGTTTGCAGCAATTGCTCTAGCTTTCTGACTAGAAAACATGAATATGTTGAGTTTGTGTCTCCATGTGGAACTAATTAGTGTTTCCCAGCACAAAAGAAAATATTCCCTGCTTACATTCATTCAAAACCTTAAGTCCTTTGAGAATACCTAGAAACCACAAACAAAGAGTCTGTAGCAAGATATGGGATTGAGTTTTCACAACACAAGTGGATATTTCTGGATTCATCCAGTCATATCCGGACAAAGTGTGTAGAACTAGTGTGCCATGGACTCTGATAATCACGGTCAAACTGGTTTTGGAGTAAAGCCAACGCATTTTCTTGTTCAAGTAGATAAAAAAGTGATGTTTCCAAATCATGTTTGTTTGCAGGAATTGCTCTAGCTTTCTGCCTAGAAAACAGGAATGTGTTGAGTTTGTGTCTCCATGTGAAATTAATTAGTGTTTCCCAGCACAAATGAAAATATTCCCTGCTTAAATGCATTCAAAACCATAAAGGCCATTGATAATATCAAGAAAACACAAAGCAGGGCCTTCAGCACTCCCTGGGATTGAGTTAGTCAAAACACAAGCGGATATTTCTGGTTTCATCCAGTCATACCCGGACAAAGTGTTGTGGAGCTAGTATGCAATGGACTCAGATAATCACCGTCAAACTGGTTTTGGAGTAAACGCAACTCATTTTCTTGTTCAAGTGGATAAAAAGTCATGTTTACAAATATAAATATCATGTTTTTTGCATCAGTTGCTCTCGCTTTCTGCATAGAATGCAGGAATCTGTTGTATTTGTGTCTCCATGGGGAACTAATTAGAGTTTTCCAGCACAAAAGAAAATATCCCCTGCTTAAATGCATTCAAAACCATAAATTCCATTGATAATATCAAGAAAACACAAAGCAGAGCCTGTAGCCCCATTTTGGATAGAGTTAGCCATAACACAAGAGGATATTTCTGGTTTCATGCAGTCATATCCGAAAAAAGTGTTGTGGAACTGGTATGCACTGGACTCAGATAATCACCGTCAAACTGGTTTTGGGGGAAAACAAACTCATTTTCTTGCTCACGTAGATTAAAAGTCATGTTTAGAAATATAAATATCATGTTTGTTTGCAGAAATTGCTCTAGCTTTCTGCCTAGAAAGCAGGAATGTATTGAGTTTCTGTCTCCATGTGGAAATAATGAGTGTTTTGCAGCACAAAAGAAAATATCCCCTGCTTAAATGCATTCAAAACCATAAAGTCCATGGATAATATCAAGAAACCACAAAGCAGAGCCTGTAGCAAGACCTGGGGTTGAGTTAACCATAACACAAGAGGATATTTCTGATTTGATCCAGTCATATCCGGACAAAGTGTTGTGGAGCTGGTATGCACTGGACTCAGATAATCACCGTCAAAGTGGTTTTGGAGTAAAGCAAACACATTTTCTTGGTCACGTGGATAAAAGCCATGGTTACAAATATAAATATCATATTTGTTTGCAGCAATTGCTCGAGCTTTCTTCCTAGAAATCAGGAATGTTTTGAGTTCGTGTCTCCATGTGGAAGTCATTAGTGTTTCCCAGCACAAAAGAAAATATTCCCTGCTTACATTCATTCAAAACCATAAAGTCCATGGATAATATCAAGAAAGCACAAACACAGAGTCTGTAGCAAGGTGGATTGAGTTAGCCATAACACAACAGGATATTTCTGGTTTCATCCAGTCATATCCGGACAAAGTGTCGTCGAACTGGTATGCGCTGGACTGAGATAATCACCGTCAAACAGGTTTTGGAGTAAACCAAACCCATTTTCTTGGTCAAGTGGATAAAAAGTCATGGTTACAAATATAAATATCATGTTTGTTTGCAGGAATTGCTCTAGCGTTCTGCCTAGCAGACAAGAATGTGTCGAGTTTGTGTCTCCATGTGGAACTAATTAGTTTTTCCCAGCACAATAGAACATACTCCCTGCTTAAATGCATTCAAAACCATAAAGTCCGTGGATAATATCAAGAAAACACAAAACAGGGCCTTTAGCAAGATCTAGGATTGAGTTAGTCACAACAGAAGAAGATACTTCTGGATTCATCCTGTCATATCCGGACAAACTGTTGTGGAACTGGTATGCACTAGAATCAGATAATCACCGTCAAACAGGTTTTGGCGTAAACCACACCCATTTTCTGGGTCAAGTGGATAAAAAGTGATGTTTACAAATATAAATATCATGTTTGGTTGTAGCAATTGCTCTAGCTTTCTGCCTAGAAAACACGAATGTGTTGAGTTTGTGTCTCCATGTGGAAGGAATCAGTGTTTCCCAGCACAAAAGAAAATAGTCCCTGCTTACATTCATTCAAAACCATAAAGTCCATGGATAATACCAAGAAAACACAAAACAGGGCCTGTAGCAAGATCTGGGATTGAGTTAGTCACAACACAAGAGGATATTTCTGGATTCATCCAGTCATATCCGGACAAAGTGTTGTGGAACTGGTATGTACTGGACTCAGATAATCACTCTCAAACTCATTTTGGGGGAAAACAAACTCATTTTCTTGCTCAAGTGGATAAAATGTGATGTTTACAAATATAAATATCATGTTTGTTTGCAGCAATTGCTCTAGCTTTCTGACTAGAAAACATGAATATGTTGAGTTTGTGTCTCCATGTGGAACTAATTAGTGTTTCCCAGCACAAAAGAAAATATTCCCTGCTTACATTCATTCAAAACCTTAAGTCCTTTGAGAATACCTAGAAACCACAAACAAAGAGTCTGTAGCAAGATATGGGATTGAGTTTTCACAACACAAGTGGATATTTCTGGATTCATCCAGTCATATCCGGACAAAGTGTGTAGAACTAGTGTGCCATGGACTCTGATAATCACGGTCAAACTGGTTTTGGAGTAAAGCCAACGCATTTTCTTGTTCAAGTAGATAAAAAAGTGATGTTTCCAAATCATGTTTGTTTGCAGGAATTGCTCTAGCTTTCTGCCTAGAAAACAGGAATGTGTTGAGTTTGTGTCTCCATGTGAAATTAATTAGTGTTTCCCAGCACAAAAGAAAATATTCCCTGCTTAAATGCATTCAAAACCATAAAGGCCATTGATAATATCAAGAAAACACAAAGCAGGGCCTTCAGCACTCCCTGGGATTGAGTTAGTCAAAACACAAGCGGATATTTCTGGTTTCATCCAGTCATACCCGGACAAAGTGTTGTGGAGCTAGTATGCAATGGACTCAGATAATCACCGTCAAACTGGTTTTGGAGTAAACGCAACTCATTTTCTTGTTCAAGTGGATAAAAAGTCATGTTTACAAATATAAATATCATGTTTTTTGCATCAGTTGCTCTCGCTTTCTGCATAGAATGCAGGAATCTGTTGTATTTGTGTCTCCATGGGGAACTAATTAGAGTTTTCCAGCACAAAAGAAAATATCCCCTGCTTAAATGCATTCAAAACCATAAATTCCATTGATAATATCAAGAAAACACAAAGCAGAGCCTGTAGCCCCATTTTGGATAGAGTTAGCCATAACACAAGAGGATATTTCTGGTTTCATGCAGTCATATCCGAAAAAAGTGTTGTGGAACTGGTATGCACTGGACTCAGATAATCACCGTCAAACTGGTTTTGGGGGAAAACAAACTCATTTTCTTGCTCACGTAGATTAAAAGTCATGTTTAGAAATATAAATATCATGTTTGTTTGCAGAAATTGCTCTAGCTTTCTGCCTAGAAAGCAGGAATGTATTGAGTTTCTGTCTCCATGTGGAAATAATGAGTGTTTTGCAGCACAAAAGAAAATATCCCCTGCTTAAATGCATTCAAAACCATAAAGTCCATGGATAATATCAAGAAACCACAAAGCAGAGCCTGTAGCAAGACCTGGGGTTGAGTTAACCATAACACAAGAGGATATTTCTGATTTGATCCAGTCATATCCGGACAAAGTGTTGTGGAGCTGGTATGCACTGGACTCAGATAATCACCGTCAAAGTGGTTTTGGAGTAAAGCAAACACATTTTCTTGGTCACGTGGATAAAAGCCATGGTTACAAATATAAATATCATATTTGTTTGCAGCAATTGCTCGAGCTTTCTTCCTAGAAATCAGGAATGTTTTGAGTTCGTGTCTCCATGTGGAAGTCATTAGTGTTTCCCAGCACAAAAGAAAATATTCCCTGCTTACATTCATTCAAAACCATAAAGTCCATGGATAATATCAAGAAAGCACAAACACAGAGTCTGTAGCAAGGTGGATTGAGTTAGCCATAACACAACAGGATATTTCTGGTTTCATCCAGTCATATCCGGACAAAGTGTCGTCGAACTGGTATGCACTGGACTGAGATAATCACCGTCAAACAGGTTTTGGAGTAAACCAAACCCATTTTCTTGGTCAAGTGGATAAAAAGTCATGGTTACAAATATAAATATCATGTTTGTTTGCAGGAATTGCTCTAGCGTTCTGCCTAGCAGACAAGAATGTGTCGAGTTTGTGTCTCCATGTGGAACTAATTAGTTTTTCCCAGCACAATAGAACATACTCCCTGCTTAAATGCATTCAAAACCATAAAGTCCGTGGATAATATCAAGAAAACACAAAACAGGGCCTTTAGCAAGATCTAGGATTGAGTTAGTCACAACAGAAGAGGATACTTCTGGATTCATCCTGTCATATCCGGACAAACTGTTGTGGAACTGGTATGCACTAGAATCAGATAATCACCGTCAAACAGGTTTTGGCGTAAACCACATCCATTTTCTGGGTCAAGTGGATAAAAAGTGATGTTTACAAATATAAATATCATGTTTGGTTGTAGCAATTGCTCTAGCTTTCTGCCTAGAAAACACGAATGTGTTGAGTTTGTGTCTCCATGTGGAAGGAATCAGTGTTTCCCAGCACAAAAGAAAATATTCCCTGCTTACATTCATTCAAAACCATAAAGTCCATGGATAATACCAAGAAAACACAAAACAGGGCCTGTAGCAAGATCTGGGATTGAGTTAGTCACAACACAAGAGGATATTTCTGGATTCATCCAGTCATATCCGGACAAAGTGTTGTGGAACTGGTATGTACTGGACTCAGATAATCACTCTCAAACTCATTTTGGGGGAAAACAAACTCATTTTCTTGCTCAAGTGGATAAAATGTGATGTTTACAAATATAAATATCATGTTTGTTTGCAGCAATTGCTCTAGCTTTCTGACTAGAAAACATGAATATGTTGAGTTTGTGTCTCCATGTGGAACTAATTAGTGTTTCCCAGCACAAAAGAAAATATTCCCTGCTTACATTCATTCAAAACCTTAAGTCCTTTGAGAATACCTAGAAACCACAAACAAAGAGTCTGTAGCAAGATATGGGATTGAGTTTTCACAACACAAGTGGATATTTCTGGATTCATCCAGTCATATCCGGACAAAGTGTGTAGAACTAGTGTGCCATGGACTCTGATAATCACGGTCAAACTGGTTTTGGAGTAAAGCCAACGCATTTTCTTGTTCAAGTAGATAAAAAAGTGATGTTTCCAAATCATGTTTGTCTGCAGGAATTGCTCTAGCTTTCTGCCTAGAAAACAGGAATGTGTTGAGTTTGTGTCTCCATGTGAAATTAATTAGTGTTTCCCAGCACAAATGAAAATATTCCCTGCTTAAATGCATTCAAAACCATAAAGGCCAATGATAATATCAAGAAAACACAAAGCAGGGCCTTCAGCACTCCCTGGGATTGAGTTAGTCACAACACAAGCGGATATTTCTGGTTTCATCCAGTCATACCCGGACAAAGTGTTGTGGAGCTAGTATGCAATGGACTCAGATAATCACCGTCAAACTGGTTTTGGAGTAAACGCAACTCATTTTCTTGTTCAAGTGGATAAAAAGTCATGTTTACAAATATAAATATCATGTTTTTTGCATCAATTGCTCTCGCTTTCTGCATAGAATGCAGGAATCTGTTGTATTTGTGTCTCCATGGGGAACTAATTAGAGTTTTCCAGCACAAAAGAAAAAATCCCCTGCTTAAATGCATTCAAAACCATAAATTCCATTGATAATATCAAGAAAACACAAAGCAGAGCCTGTAGCCCCATTTTGGATAGAGTTAGCCATAACACAAGAGGATATTTCTGGTTTCATGCAGTCATATCCGAAAAAAGTGTTGTGGAACTGGTATGCACTGGACTCAGATAATCACAGTCAAACTGGTTTTGGGGGAAAACAAACTCATTTTCTTGCTCACGTAGATTAAAAGTCATGTTTAGAAATATAAATATCATGTTTGTTTGCAGAAATTGCTCTAGCTTTCTGCCTAGAAAGCAGGAATGCATTGAGTTTCTGTCTCCATGTGGAAATAATGAGTGTTTTGCAGCACAAAAGAAAATATCCCCTGCTTAAATGCATTCAAAACCATAAAGTCCATGGATAATATCAAGAAACCACAAAGCAGAGCCTGTAGCAAGACCTGGGGTTGAGTTAACCATAACACAAGAGGATATTTCTGATTTGATCCAGTCATATCCGGACAAAGTGTTGTGGAGCTGGTATGCACTGGACTCAGATAATCACCGTCAAAGTGGTTTTGGAGTAAAGCAAACTCATTTTCTTGGTCACGTGGATAAAAGCCATGGTTACAAATATAAATATCATATTTGTTTGCAGCAATTGCTCGAGCTTTCTTCCTAGAAAACAGGAATGTTTTGAGTTCGTGTCTCCATGTGGAAGTAATCAGTGTTTCCCAGCACAAAAGAAAATATTCCCTGCTTACATTCATTCAAAACCATAAAGTCCATGGATAATATCAAGAAAGCACAAACACAGAGTCTGTAGCAAGGTGGATTGTGTTAGCCATAACACAAGAGGATATTTCTGGTTTCATCCAGTCATATCCGGACAAAGTGTCGTCGAACTGGTATGCACTGGACTGAGATAATCACCGTCAAACAGGTTTTGGAGTAAACCAAACCCATTTTCTTGGTCAAGTGGATAAAAAGTCATGTTTCCAAATATAAATATCATGTTTGTTTGCAGGAATTGCTCTAGCGTTCTGCCTAGCAGACAAGAATGTGTCGAGTTTGTGTCTCCATGTGGAACTAATTAGTTTTTCCCAGCACAATAGAACATACTCCCTGCTTAAATGCATTCAAAACCATAAAGTCATTGTTAATATCAAGAAAACACAAAACAGGGCCTGTAGCAAGATCTAGGATTGAGTTAGTCACAACAGAAGAGGATACTTCTGGATTCATCCTGTCATATCCGGACAAACTGTTGTGGAACTGGTATGCACTAGAATCAGATAATCACCGTCAAACAGGTTTTGGCGTAAACCACACCCATTTTCTGGGTCAAGTGGATAAAAAGTGATGTTTACAAATATAAATATCATGTTTGGTTGTAGCAATTGCTCTAGCTTTCTGCCTAGAAAACACGAATGTGTTGAGTTTGTGTCTCCATGTGGAAGTAATCAGTGTTTCCCAGCACAAAAGAAAATATTCCCTGCTTACATTCATTCAAAACCATAAAGTCCATGGATAATACCAAGAAAACACAAAACAGGGCCTGTAGCAAGATCTGGGATTGAGTTAGTCACAACACAAGAGGATATTTCTGGATTCATCCAGTCATATCCGGACAAAGTGTTGTGGAACTGGTATGTACTCCACTCAGATAATCACTCTCAAACTCATTTTGGGGGAAAACAAACTCATTTTCTTGGTCAAGTGGATAAAATGTGATGTTTACAAATATAAATATCATGTTTGTTTGCAGCAATTGCTCTAGCTTTCTGACTAGAAATCATGAATATGTTGAGTTTGTGTCTCCATGTGGAACTAATTAGTGTTTCCCAGCACAAAAGAAAATATTCCCTGCTTACATTCATTCAAAACCTTAAGTCCTTTGAGAATACCTAGAAACCACAAACAAAGAGTCTGTAGCAAGATATGGGATTGAGTTTTCACAACACAAGTGGATATTTCTGGATTCATCCAGTCATATCCGGACAAAGTGTGTAGAACTAGTGTGCCATGGACTCTGATAATCACGGTCAAACTGGTTTTGGAGTAAAGCCAACGCATTTTCTTGTTCAAGTAGATAAAAAAGTGATGTTTCCAAATCATGTTTGTTTGCAGGAATTGCTCTAGCTTTCTGCCTAGAAAACAGGAATGTGTTGAGTTTGTGTCTCCATGTGAAATTAATTAGTGTTTCCCAGCACAAAAGAAAATATTCCCTGCTTAAATGCATTCAAAACCATAAAGGCCATTGATACTATCAAGAAAACACAAAGCAGGGCCTTCAGCACTCCCTGGGATTGAGTTAGTCACAACACAAGCGGATATTTCTGGTTTCATCCAGTCATACCCGGACAAAGTGTTGTGGAGCTAGTATGCAATGGACTCAGATAATCACCGTCAAACTGGTTTTGGAGTAAACGCAACTCATTTTCTTGTTCAAGTGGATAAAAAGTCACGTTTACAAATATAAATATCATGTTTTTTGCATCAATTGCTCTAGCTTTCTGCATAGAATGCAGGAATCTGTTGTATTTGTGTCTCCATGGGGAACTAATTAGAGTTTTCCAGCACAAAAGAAAATATCCCCTGCTTAAATGCATTCAAAACCATGAATTCCATTGATAATATCAAGAAAACACAAAGCAGAGCCTGTAGCCCCATTTTGGATAGAGTTAGCCATAACACAAGAGGATATTTCTGGTTTCATGCAGTCATATCCGAAAAAAGTGTTGTGGAACTGGTATGCACTGGACTCAGATAATCACCGTCAAACTCATTTTGGGGGAAAACAAACTCATTTTCTTGCTCAAGTGGATAAAATGTGATGTTTACAAATATAAATATCATGTTTGTTTGCAGCAATTGCTCTAGCTTTCTGACTAGAAAACATGAATATGTTGAGTTTGTGTCTCCATGTGGAACTAATTAGTGTTTCCCAGCACAAAAGAAAATATTCCCTGCTTACATTCATTCAAAACCTTAAGTCCTTTGAGAATACCTAGAAACCACAAACAAAGAGTCTGTAGCAAGATATGGGATTGAGTTTTCACAACACAAGTGGATATTTCTGGATTCATCCAGTCATATCCGGACAAAGTGTGTAGAACTAGTGTGCCATGGACTCTGATAATCACGGTCAAACTGGTTTTGGAGTAAAGCCAACGCATTTTCTTGTTCAAGTAGATAAAAAAGTGATGTTTCCAAATCATGTTTGTCTGCAGGAATTGCTCTAGCTTTCTGCCTAGAAAACAGGAATGTGTTGAGTTTGTGTCTCCATGTGAAATTAATTAGTGTTTCCCAGCACAAATGAAAATATTCCCTGCTTAAATGCATTCAAAACCATAAAGGCCAATGATAATATCAAGAAAACACAAAGCAGGGCCTTCAGCACTCCCTGGGATTGAGTTAGTCACAACACAAGCGGATATTTCTGGTTTCATCCAGTCATACCCGGACAAAGTGTTGTGGAGCTAGTATGCAATGGACTCAGATAATCACCGTCAAACTGGTTTTGGAGTAAACGCAACTCATTTTCTTGTTCAAGTGGATAAAAAGTCATGTTTACAAATATAAATATCATGTTTTTTGCATCAATTGCTCTCGCTTTCTGCATAGAATGCAGGAATCTGTTGTATTTGTGTCTCCATGGGGAACTAATTAGAGTTTTCCAGCACAAAAGAAAATATCCCCTGCTTAAATGCATTCAAAACCATAAATTCCATTGATAATATCAAGAAAACACAAAGCAGAGCCTGTAGCCCCATTTTGGATAGAGTTAGCCATAACACAAGAGGATATTTCTGGTTTCATGCAGTCATATCCGAAAAAAGTGTTGTGGAACTGGTATGCACTGGACTCAGATAATCACAGTCAAACTGGTTTTGGGGGAAAACAAACTCATTTTCTTGCTCACGTAGATTAAAAGTCATGTTTAGAAATATAAATATCATGTTTGTTTGCAGAAATTGCTCTAGCTTTCTGCCTAGAAAGCAGGAATGCATTGAGTTTCTGTCTCCATGTGGAAATAATGAGTGTTTTGCAGCACAAAAGAAAATATCCCCTGCTTAAATGCATTCAAAACCATAAAGTCCATGGATAATATCAAGAAACCACAAAGCAGAGCCTGTAGCAAGACCTGGGGTTGAGTTAACCATAACACAAGAGGATATTTCTGATTTGATCCAGTCATATCCGGACAAAGTGTTGTGGAGCTGGTATGCACTGGACTCAGATAATCACCGTCAAAGTGGTTTTGGAGTAAAGCAAACTCATTTTCTTGGTCACGTGGATAAAAGCCATGGTTACAAATATAAATATCATATTTGTTTGCAGCAATTGCTCGAGCTTTCTTCCTAGAAAACAGGAATGTTTTGAGTTCGTGTCTCCATGTGGAAGTAATCAGTGTTTCCCAGCACAAAAGAAAATATTCCCTGCTTACATTCATTCAAAACCATAAAGTCCATGGATAATATCAAGAAAGCACAAACACAGAGTCTGTAGCAAGGTGGATTGTGTTAGCCATAACACAAGAGGATATTTCTGGTTTCATCCAGTCATATCCGGACAAAGTGTCGTCGAACTGGTATGCACTGGACTGAGATAATCACCGTCAAACAGGTTTTGGAGTAAACCAAACCCATTTTCTTGGTCAAGTGGATAAAAAGTCATGTTTCCAAATATAAATATCATGTTTGTTTGCAGGAATTGCTCTAGCGTTCTGCCTAGCAGACAAGAATGTGTCGAGTTTGTGTCTCCATGTGGAACTAATTAGTTTTTCCCAGCACAATAGAACATACTCCCTGCTTAAATGCATTCAAAACCATAAAGTCATTGTTAATATCAAGAAAACACAAAACAGGGCCTGTAGCAAGATCTAGGATTGAGTTAGTCACAACAGAAGAGGATACTTCTGGATTCATCCTGTCATATCCGGACAAACTGTTGTGGAACTGGTATGCACTAGAATCAGATAATCACCGTCAAACAGGTTTTGGCGTAAACCACACCCATTTTCTGGGTCAAGTGGATAAAAAGTGATGTTTACAAATATAAATATCATGTTTGGTTGTAGCAATTGCTCTAGCTTTCTGCCTAGAAAACACGAATGTGTTGAGTTTGTGTCTCCATGTGGAAGTAATCAGTGTTTCCCAGCACAAAAGAAAATATTCCCTGCTTACATTCATTCAAAACCATAAAGTCCATGGATAATACCAAGAAAACACAAAACAGGGCCTGTAGCAAGATCTGGGATTGAGTTAGTCACAACACAAGAGGATATTTCTGGATTCATCCAGTCATATCCGGACAAAGTGTTGTGGAACTGGTATGTACTCCACTCAGATAATCACTCTCAAACTCATTTTGGGGGAAAACAAACTCATTTTCTTGGTCAAGTGGATAAAATGTGATGTTTACAAATATAAATATCATGTTTGTTTGCAGCAATTGCTCTAGCTTTCTGACTAGAAATCATGAATATGTTGAGTTTGTGTCTCCATGTGGAACTAATTAGTGTTTCCCAGCACAAAAGAAAATATTCCCTGCTTACATTCATTCAAAACCTTAAGTCCTTTGAGAATACCTAGAAACCACAAACAAAGAGTCTGTAGCAAGATATGGGATTGAGTTTTCACAACACAAGTGGATATTTCTGGATTCATCCAGTCATATCCGGACAAAGTGTGTAGAACTAGTGTGCCATGGACTCTGATAATCACGGTCAAACTGGTTTTGGAGTAAAGCCAACGCATTTTCTTGTTCAAGTAGATAAAAAAGTGATGTTTCCAAATCATGTTTGTTTGCAGGAATTGCTCTAGCTTTCTGCCTAGAAAACAGGAATGTGTTGAGTTTGTGACTCCATGTGAAATTAATTAGTGTTTCCCAGCACAAAAGAAAATATTCCCTGCTTAAATGCATTCAAAACCATAAAGGCCATTGATACTATCAAGAAAACACAAAGCAGGGCCTTCAGCACTCCCTGGGATTGAGTTAGTCAAAACACAAGCGGATATTTCTGGTTTCATCCAGTCATACCCGGACAAAGTGTTGTGGAGCTAGTATGCAATGGACTCAGATAATCACCGTCAAACTGGTTTTGGAGTAAACGCAACTCATTTTCTTGTTCAAGTGGATAAAAAGTCACGTTTACAAATATAAATATCATGTTTTTTGCATCAATTGCTCTAGCTTTCTGCATAGAATGCAGGAATCTGTTGTATTTGTGTCTCCATGGGGAACTAATTAGAGTTTTCCAGCACAAAAGAAAATATCCCCTGCTTAAATGCATTCAAAACCATGAATTCCATTGATAATATCAAGAAAACACAAAGCAGAGCCTGTAGCCCCATTTTGGATAGAGTTAGCCATAACACAAGAGGATATTTCTGGTTTCATGCAGTCATATCCGAAAAAAGTGTTGTGGAACTGGTATGCACTGGACTCAGATAATCACCGTCAAACTGGTTTTGGGGGAAAACAAACTCATTTTCTTGGTCACGTAGATTAAAAGTCATGTTTAGAAATATAAATATCATGTTTGTTTGCAGAAATTGCGCTAGCTTTCTGCCTAGAAAGCAGGAATGCATTGAGTTTCTGTCTCCATGTGGAAATAATGAGTGTTTTGCAGCACAAAAGAAAATATCCCCTGCTTAAATGCATTCAAAACCATAAAGTCCATGGATAATATCAAGAAACCACAAAGCAGAGCCTGTAGCAAGACCTGGGGTTGAGTTAACCATAACACAAGAGGATATTTCTGATTTGATCCAGTCATATCCGGACAAAGTGTTGTGGAGCTGGTATGCACTGGACTCAGATAATCACCGTCAAAGTGGTTTTGGAGTAAAGCAAACACATTTTCTTGGTCACGTGGATAAAAGCCATGGTTACAAATATAAATATCATATTTGTTTGCAGCAATTGCTCGAGCATTCTTCCTAGAAATCAGGAATGTTTTGAGTTCGTGTCTCCATGTGGAAGTCATTAGTGTTTCCCAGCACAAAAGAAAATATTCCCTGCTTACATTCATTCAAAAGCATAAAGTCCATGGATAATATCAAGAAAGCACAAACACAGAGTCTGTAGCAAGGTGGATTGAGTTAGCCATAACACAACAGGATATTTCTGGTTTCATCCAGTCATATCCGGACAAAGTGTCGTCGAACTGGTATGCACTGGACTGAGATAATCACCGTCAAACAGGTTTTGGAGTAAACCAAACCCATTTTCTTGGTCAAGTGGATAAAAAGTCATGGTTACAAATATAAATATCATGTTTGTTTGCAGGAATTGCTCTAGCGTTCTGCCTAGCAGACAAGAATGTGTCGAGTTTGTGTCTCCATGTGGAACTAATTAGTTTTTCCCAGCACAATAGAACATACTCCCTGCTTAAATGCATTCAAAACAATAAAGTCCGTGGATAATATCAAGAAAACACAAAACAGGGCCTGTAGCAAGATCTAGGATTGAGTTAGTCACAACAGAAGAGGATACTTCTGGATTCATCCTGTCATATCCGGACAAACTGTTGTGGAACTGGTATGCACTAGAATCAGATAATCACCGTCAAACAGGTTTTGGCGTAAACCACACCCATTTTCTGGGTCAAGTGGATAAAAAGTGATGTTTACAAATATAAATATCATGTTTGGTTGTAGCAATTGCTCTAGCTTTCTGCCTGGAAAACACGAATGTGTTGAGTTTGTGTCTCCATGTGGAAGGAATCAGTGTTTCCCAGCACAAAAGAAAATATTCCCTGCTTACATTCATTCAAAACCATAAAGTCCATGGATAATATCAAGAAAACACAAAACAGGGCCTGTAGCAAGATCTGGGACTGAGTTAGTCACAACACAAGAGGATATTTCTGGATTCATCCAGTCATATCCGGACAAAGTGTTGTGGAACTGGTGTGTACTGGACTCAGATAATCACTCTCAAACCCATTTTGGGGGAAAACAAACTCATTTTCTTGCTCAAGTGGATAAAATGTGATGTTTACAAATATAAATATCATGTTTGTTTGCAGCAATTGCTCTAGCTTTCTGACTAGAAAACATGAATATGTTGAGTTTGTGTCTCCATGTGGAACTAATTAGTGTTTCCCAGCACAAAAGAAAATATTCCCTGCTTACATTCATTCAAAACCAAAAGTCCTTTGATAATACCTAGAAACCACAAACAAAGAGTCTGTAGCAAGATATGGGATTGAGTTTTCACAACACAAGTGGATATTTCTGGATTCATCCAGTCATATCCGGACAAAGTGTGTAGAACTAGTATGCCATGGACTCTGATAATCACGGTCAAACTGGTTTTGGAGTAAAGCCGATGCATTTTCTTGTTCAAGTAGATAAAAAAGTGATGTTTCCAAATCATGTTTGTTTGCAGGAATTGCTCTAGCTTTCTGCCTAGAAAACAGGAATGTGTTGAGTTTGTGTCTCCATGTGAAATTAATTAGTGTTTCCCAGCACAAAAGAAAATATTCCCTGCTTAAATGCATTCAAAACCATAAAGGCCATTGATACTATCAAGAAAACACAAAGCAGGGCCTTCAGCACTCCCTGGGATTGAGTTAGTCAAAACACAAGCGGATATTTCTGGTTTCATCCAGTCCTACCCGGACAAAGTGTTGTGGAGCTAGTATGCAATGGACTCAGATAATCACCGTCAAACTGGTTTTGGAGTAAACGCAACTCATTTTCTTGTTCAAGTGGATAAAAAGTCACGTTTACAAATATAAATATCATGTTTTTTGCATCAATTGCTCTAGCTTTCTGCATAGAATGCAGGAATCTGTTGTATTTGTGTCTCCATGGGGAACTAATTAGAGTTTTCCAGCACAAAAGAAAATATCCCCTGCTTAAATGCATTCAAAACCATGAATTCCATTGATAATATCAAGAAAACACAAAGCAGAGCCTGTAGCCCCATTTTGGATAGAGTTAGCCATAACACAAGAGGATATTTCTGGTTTCATGCAGTCATATCCGAAAAAAGTGTTGTGGAACTGATATGCACTGGACTCAGATAATCACCGTCAAACTGGTTTTGGGGGAAAACAAACTCATTTTCTTGGTCACGTAGATTAAAAGTCATGTTTAGAAATATAAATATCATGTTTGTTTGCAGAAATTGCTCTAGCTTTCTGCCTAGAAAGCAGGAATGCATTGAGTTTCTGTCTCCATGTGGAAATAATGAGTGTTTTGCAGCACAAAAGAAAATATCCCCTGCTTAAATGCATTCCAAACCATAAAGTCCATGGATAATATCAAGAAACCACAAAGCAGAGCCTGTAGCAAGACCTGGGGTTGAGTTAACCATAACACAAGAGGATATTTCTGATTTGATCCAGTCATATCCGGACAAAGTGTTGTGGAGCTGGTATGCACTGGACTCAGATAATCACCGTCAAAGTGGTTTTGGAGTAAAGCAAACTCATTTTCTTGGTCACGTGGATAAAAGCCATGGTTACAAATATAAATATCATATTTGTTTGCAGCAATTGCTCGAGCTTTCTTCCTAGAAAACAGGAATGTTTTGAGTTCGTGTCTCCATGTGGAAGTCATTAGTGTTTCCCAGCACAAAAGAAAATATTCCCTGCTTACATTCATTCAAAACCATAATGTCCATGGATAATATCAAGAAACCACAAACACAGAGTCTGTAGCAAGGTGGATTGAGTTAGCCATAACACAGGAGGATATTTCTGGTTTCATCCAGTCATATCCGGACAAAGTGTTGTCGAACTGGTATGCACTGGACTGAGATAATCACCGTCAAACAGGTTTTGGAGTAAACCAAACCCATTTTCTTGGTCAAGTGGATAAAAAGTCATGTTTCCAAATATAAATATCATGTTTGTTTGCAGGAATTGCTCTAGCGTTCTGCCTAGCAGACAAGAATGTGTCGAGTTTGTGTCTCCATGTGGAACTAATTAGTTTTTCCCAGCACAATAGAACATACTCCCTGCTTAAATGCATTCAAAACCATAAAGTCATTGTTAATATCAAGAAAACACAAAACAGGGCCTTTAGCAAGATCTAGGATTGAGTTAGTCACAACAGAAGAGGATATATCTGGATTCATCCTGTCATATCCGGACAAACTGTTGTGGAACTGGTATGCACTAGAATCAGATAATCACCGTCAAACAGGTTTTGGCGTAAACCACACCCATTTTCTGGGTCAAGTGGATAAAAAGTGATGTTTACAAATATGAATATCATGTTTGGTTGTACCAATTGCTCTAGCTTTCTGCCTAGAAAACACGAATGTGTTGAGTTTGTGTCTCCATGTGGATGTAATCAGTGTTTCACAGCACAAAAGACAATATCCCCTGCTTAAATGCATTCAAAACCATAAAGTCCATGGATAATATCAAGAAACCACAAAGCAGAGCCTGTAGCAAGACCTGGGGTTGAGTTAACCATAACACAAGAGGATATTTCTGATTTGATCCAGTCATATCCGGACAAAGTGTTGTGGAGCTGGTATGCACTGGACTCAGATAATCACCGTCAAAGTGGTTTTGGAGTAAAGCAAACTCATTTTCTTGGTCACGTGGATAAAAGCCATGGTTACAAATATAAATATCATATTTGTTTTAAGCAATTGCTCGAGCTTTCTTCCTAGAAAACAGGAATGTTTTGAGTTCGTGTCTCCATGTGGAAGTCATTAGTGTTTCCCAGCAAAAAAGCTTACATTCATTCAAAACCATAAAGTCCATGGATAATATCAAGAAACCACAAAGCAGAGCCTGTAGCAAGACCTGGGTTGAGTTAACCATAACACAAGAGGATATTTCTGATTTGATCCAGTCATATCCGGACAAAGTGTTGTGGAGCTGGTATGCACTGGACTGAGATAATCACCGTCAAACAGGTTTTGGAGTAAACCAAACCCATTTTCTTGGTCAAGTGGATAAAAAGTCATGTTTCCAAATATAAATATCATGTTTGTTTGCAGGAATTGCTCTAGCGTTCTGCCTAGCAGACAAGAATGTGTCGAGTTTGTGTCTCCATGTGGAACTAATTAGTTTTTCCCAGCACAATAGAACATACTCCCTGCTTAAATGCATTCAAAACCATAAAGTCGTTGTTAATATCAAGAAAACACAAAACAGGGCCTTTAGCAAGATCTAGGATTGAGTTAGTCACAACAGAAGAGGATATTTCTGGATTCATCCTGTCATATCTGGACAAACTGTTGTGGAACTGGTATGCACTAGAATCAGATAATCACCGTCAAACAGGTTTTGGCGTAAACCACACCCATTTTCAGGGTCAAGTGGATAAAAAGTGATGTCTACAAATATAAATATCAAGTTTGGTTATAGCAATTGCTCTAGCTTTCTGCCTGGAAAACACGAATGTGTTGAGTTTGTGTCTCCATGTGGAAGTAATCAGTGTTTCCCAGCACAAAAGAAAATATTCCCTGCTTAAATTCATTCAAAACCTTAAGTCCTTTGACAATATCTAGAAACCACAAACAAAGAGTCTGTAGCAAGATATGGGATTGAGTTTTCACAACACAAGTGGATATTTCTGGATTCATCCAGTCATATCCGGACAAAGTGTGTAGAAATAGTATGCCATGGACTCTGATAATCACGGCCAATCTGGTTTTGTTGTAAAGCCGACGCATTTTCTTGTTCAAGTAGATAAAAAAGTGATGTTTCCAAATATAAAAATCATGTTTGTTTGCAGGAATTGCTCTAGCTTTCTGCCTAGAAAACAGGAATGTTTTGAGTTTGTGTCTCCATGTGAAATTAATTAGTTTTTCCCAGCACAAAAGAAAATATTCCCTGCTTAAATGCATTCAAAACCATAAAGGCCATTGATAATATCAAGAAAACACAAAGCAGGGCCTTCAGCACTCCCTGGGATTGAGTTAGTCAAAACACAAGCGGATATTTCTGGTTTCATCCAGTCATACCCGGACAAAGTGTTGTGGAGCTAGTATGCAATGGACTCAGATAATCACCGTCAAACTGGTTTTGGAGTAAACGCAACTCATTTTCTTGTTCAAGTGGATAAAAAGTCATGTTTACAAATATAAATATCATGTTTTTTGCATCAATTGCTCTAGCTTTCTGCATAGAATGCAGGAAGCTGTTGTATTTGTGTCTCCATGGGGAACTAGTTAGAGTTTTCCAGCACAAAAGAAAATATCCCCTGCTTAAATGCATACAAAACCATAAATTCCATTGATAATATCAAGAAAACACAAAGCAGAGCCTGTAGCCCCATTTTGGATAGAGTTAGCCATAACACAAGAGGATATTTCTGGTTTCATGCAGTCATATCCGAAAAAAGTGTTGTGGAACTGGTGTGCACTGGACTCAGATAATCACCGTCAAACTGGTTTTGGGGGAAAACAAACTCATTTTCTTGGTCACGTAGATTAAAAGTCATGTTTAGAAATATAAATATCATGTTTGTTTGCAGAAATTGCTCTAGCTTTCTGCCTAGAAAGCAGGAATGCATTGAGTTTCTGTCTCCATGTGGAAATAATTAGTGGTTTGCAGCACAAAAGAAAATATCCCCTGCTTAAATGCATTCAAAACCATAAAGTCCATGGATAATATCAAGAAACCACAAAGCAGAGCCTGTAGCAAGACCTGGGGTTGAGTTAACCATAACACAAGAGGATATTTCTGATTTGATCCAGTCATATCCGGACAAAGTGTTGTGGAGCTGGTATGCACTGGACTCAGATAATCACCGTCAAAGTGGTTTTGGAGTAAAGCAAACTCATTTTCTTGGTCACGTGGATAAAAGCCACGTTTACAAATATAAATATCATATTTGTTTGCAGCAATTGCTCGAGCTTTCTTCCTAGAAAACAGGAATGTTTTGAGTTCGTGTCTCCATGTGGAAGTAATCAGTGTTTCCCAGCACAAAAGAAAATATTCCCTGCTTACATTCATTCAAAAGCATAAAGTCCATGGATAATATCAAGAAACCACAAAACAGGGCCTGTAGCAAGATCTGGGATTGAGTTAGTCACAACACAAGAGGATATTTCTGGATTCTTCCAGTCATATCAGGACAAAGTGTTGTGGAACTGGTATGTACTGGACTCAGATAATCACTCTCAAACTCATTTTGGGGGAAAACAAACTCATTTTCTTGCTCAAGTGGATAAAATGTGATGTTTACAAATATAAATATCATGTTTGTTTGCAGCAATTGCTCTAGCTTTCTGACTAGAAAACATGAATATGTTGAGTTTGTGTCTCCATGTGGAACTAATTAGTGTTTCCCAGCACAAAAGAAAATATTCCCTGCTTAAATTCATTCAAAACTTTAAGTCGTTTGATAATATCCAGAAACCACAAACAAAGAGTCTCTAGCAAGATATGGGATTGAGTTTTCACAACACAAGTGGATATTTCTGGATTCATCCAGTCATATCCGGACAAAGTATTGTCGAACTGGTATGCAATGGACTGAGATAATCACCGTCAAACAGGTTTTGGAGTAAACCACACCCATTTTCTGGGTCATGCAGTTGTGGAACTGGTGTGCACTGGACTCAGATAATCACAGTCAAACTGATTTTGGGGGAAAACAAACTCATTTTCTTGGTCACGTAGATTAAAAGTCATGTTTAGAAATATAAATATCATGTTTGTTTGCAGAAATTGCTCTAGCTTTCTGCCTAGAAAGCAGGAATGTATTGAGTTTCTGTCTCCATGTGGAAATAATGAGTGTTTTGCAGCACAAAAGAAAATATCCCCTGCTTAAATGCATTCAAAACCATAAAGTCCATGGATAATATCAAGAAACCACAAAGCAGAGCCTGTAGCAAGACCTGGGGTTGAGTTAACCATAACACAAGAGGATATTTCTGATTTGATCCAGTCATATCCGGACAAAGTGTTGTGGAGCTGGTATGCACTGGACTCAGATAATCACCGTCAAAGTGGTTTTGGAGTAAAGCAAACTCATTTTCTTGGTCACGTGGATAAAAGCCATGGTTACAAATATAAATATCATATTTGTTTGCAGCAATTGCTTGAGCTTTCTTCCTAGAAAACAGGAATGTGTTGAGTTCGTGTCTCCATGTGGAAGTCATTAGTGTTTCCCAGCACAAAAGAAAATATTCCCTGCTTACATTCATTCAAAACCATAAAGTCCATGGATAATATCAAGAAAGCACAAACACAGAGTCTGTAGCAAGGTGGATTGAGTTAGCCATAACACAAGAGGATATTTCTGGTTTCATCCAGTCATATCCGGACAAAGTGTTGTCGAACTGGTATGCACTGGACTGAGATAATCACCGTCAAACAGGTTTTGGAGTAAACCAAACCCATTTTCTTGGTCAAGTGGATAAAAAGTCATGTTTCCAAATATAAATATCATGTTTGTTTGCAGGAATTGCTCTAGCGTTCTGCCTAGCAGACAAGAATGTGTCGAGTTTGTGTCTCCATGTGGAACTAATTAGTTTTTCCCAGCACAATAGAACATACTCCCTGCTTAAATGCATTCAAAACCATAAAGTCCGTGGATAATATCAAGAAAACACAAAACAGGGCCTTTAGCAAGATCTAGGACTGAGTTAGTCACAACAGAAGAGGATACTTCTGGATTCATCCTGTCATATCCGGACAAACTGTTGTGGAACTGGTATGCACTAGAATCAGATAATCACCGTCAAACAGGTTTTGGCGTAAACCACACCCATTTTCTGGGTCAAGTGGATAAAAAGTGATGTTTACAAATATGAATATCATGTTTGGTTGTAGCAATTGCTCTAGCTTTCTGCCTAGAAAACACGAATGTGTTGAGTTTGTGTCTCCATGTGGAAGTAATCAGTGTTTCACAGCACAAAAGAAAATATCCCCTGCTTAAATGCATTCAAAACCATAAAGTCCATGGATAATATCAAGAAACCACAAAGCAGAGCCTGTAGCAAGACCTGGGGTTGAGTTAACCATAACACAAGAGGATATTTCTGATTTGATCCAGTCATATCCGGACAAAGTGTTGTGGAGCTGGTATGCACTGGACTCAGATAATCACCGTCAAAGTGGTTTTGGAGTAAAGCAAACTCATTTTCTTGGTCACGTGGATAAAAGCCACGGTTACAAATATAAATACCATATTTGTTTGCAGCAATTGCTCGAGCTTTCTTCCTAGAAAACAGGAATGTTTTGAGTTCGTGTCTCCATGTGGAAGTCATTAGTGTTTCCCAGCAAAAAAGCTTACATTCATTCAAAACCATAAAGTCCATGGATAATATCAAGAAAACACAAAACAGATCAAGATCTGGGATTGAGTTAGTCACAACAAAAGAGGATATTTCTGGATTCATCCAGTCATATCCAGACAAAGTGTTGTGGAACTGGTATGTACTGGACTCAGATAATCACTCTCAAACTCATTTTGGGGGAAAACAAACTCATTGTCTTGGTCAAGTGGATAAAATGTGATGTTTCCAAATATAAATATCATGTTTGTTTGCAGCAATTGCTCTAGCTTTCTGACTAGAAAACATGAATATGTTGAGTTTGTGTCTCCATGTGGAAGTAATCAGTGTTTCCCAGCACAAAAGAAAATATTCCCTGGTTACATTCATTCAAAAGCATAAAGTCCATGGATAATATCAAGAAACCACAAACACAGAGTCTGTAGCAAGATCTGGGATTGAGTTAGTCACAACACAAGAGGATATTTCTGGATTCATCCAGTCATATCCGGACAAAGTGTTGTCGAACTGGTATGCACTGGACTGAGATAATCACCGTCAAACAGGTTTTGGAGTACACCAAACCCATTTTCTTGGTCAAGTATATAAAAAGTCATGTTTACAAATATAAATATCATGTTTGTTTGCAGGAATTGCTCTAGCGTTCTGCCTAGCAGACAAGAATGTGTCGAGTTTGTGTCTCCATGTGGAACTAATTAGTTTTTCCCAGCACAATAGAACATACTCCCTGCTTAAATGCATTCAAAACCATAAAGTCGTTGTTAATATCAAGAAAACACAAAACAGGGCCTTTAGCAAGATCTAGGATTGAGTTAGTCACAACAGAAGAGGATATTTCTGGATTCATCCTGTCATATCCGGACAAACTGTTGTGGAACTGGTATGCACTAGAATCAGATAATCACCGTCAAACAGGTTTTGGCGTAAACCACACCCATTTTCTGGGTCAAGTGGATAAAAAGTGATGTTTACAAATATGAATATCATGTTTGGTTGTACCAATTGCTCTAGCTTTCTGCCTAGAAAACACGAATGTGTTGAGTTTGTGTCTCCATGTGGATGTAATCAGTGTTTCACAGCACAAAAGACAATATCCCCTGCTTAAATGCATTCAAAACCATAAAGTCCATGGATAATATCAAGAAACCACAAAGCAGAGCCTGTAGCAAGACCTGGGGTTGAGTTAACCATAACACAAGAGGATATTTCTGATTTGATCCAGTCATATCCGGACAAAGTGTTGTGGAGCTGGTATGCACTGGACTCAGATAATCACCGTCAAAGTGGTTTTGGAGTAAAGCAAACT
Source organism: Lepus europaeus (assembly GCF_033115175.1). NCBI lineage: Eukaryota > Metazoa > Chordata > Mammalia > Lagomorpha > Leporidae > Lepus > Lepus europaeus. The sequence continues at coordinate 3,455,430 of NW_026909213.1, read as the reverse complement.
CATTTTCTTGGTCACGTGGATAAAAGCCATGGTTACAAATATAAATATCATATTTGTTTTAAGCAATTGCTCGAGCTTTCTTCCTAGAAAACAGGAATGTTTTGAGTTCGTGTCTCCATGTGGAAGTCATTAGTGTTTCCCAGCAAAAAAGCTTACATTCATTCAAAACCATAAAGTCCATGGATAATATCAAGAAACCACAAAGCAGAGCCTGTAGCAAGACCTGGGTTGAGTTAACCATAACACAAGAGGATATTTCTGATTTGATCCAGTCATATCCGGACAAAGTGTTGTGGAGCTGGTATGCACTGGACTGAGATAATCACCGTCAAACAGGTTTTGGAGTAAACCAAACCCATTTTCTTGGTCAAGTGGATAAAAAGTCATGTTTCCAAATATAAATATCATGTTTGTTTGCAGGAATTGCTCTAGCGTTCTGCCTAGCAGACAAGAATGTGTCGAGTTTGTGTCTCCATGTGGAACTAATTAGTTTTTCCCAGCACAATAGAACATACTCCCTGCTTAAATGCATTCAAAACCATAAAGTCGTTGTTAATATCAAGAAAACACAAAACAGGGCCTTTAGCAAGATCTAGGATTGAGTTAGTCACAACAGAAGAGGATATTTCTGGATTCATCCTGTCATATCTGGACAAACTGTTGTGGAACTGGTATGCACTAGAATCAGATAATCACCGTCAAACAGGTTTTGGCGTAAACCACACCCATTTTCAGGGTCAAGTGGATAAAAAGTGATGTCTACAAATATAAATATCAAGTTTGGTTATAGCAATTGCTCTAGCTTTCTGCCTGGAAAACACGAATGTGTTGAGTTTGTGTCTCCATGTGGAAGTAATCAGTGTTTCCCAGCACAAAAGAAAATATTCCCTGCTTAAATTCATTCAAAACCTTAAGTCCTTTGACAATATCTAGAAACCACAAACAAAGAGTCTGTAGCAAGATATGGGATTGAGTTTTCACAACACAAGTGGATATTTCTGGATTCATCCAGTCATATCCGGACAAAGTGTGTAGAAATAGTATGCCATGGACTCTGATAATCACGGCCAATCTGGTTTTGTTGTAAAGCCGACGCATTTTCTTGTTCAAGTAGATAAAAAAGTGATGTTTCCAAATATAAAAATCATGTTTGTTTGCAGGAATTGCTCTAGCTTTCTGCCTAGAAAACAGGAATGTTTTGAGTTTGTGTCTCCATGTGAAATTAATTAGTTTTTCCCAGCACAAAAGAAAATATTCCCTGCTTAAATGCATTCAAAACCATAAAGGCCATTGATAATATCAAGAAAACACAAAGCAGGGCCTTCAGCACTCCCTGGGATTGAGTTAGTCAAAACACAAGCGGATATTTCTGGTTTCATCCAGTCATACCCGGACAAAGTGTTGTGGAGCTAGTATGCAATGGACTCAGATAATCACCGTCAAACTGGTTTTGGAGTAAACGCAACTCATTTTCTTGTTCAAGTGGATAAAAAGTCATGTTTACAAATATAAATATCATGTTTTTTGCATCAATTGCTCTAGCTTTCTGCATAGAATGCAGGAAGCTGTTGTATTTGTGTCTCCATGGGGAACTAGTTAGAGTTTTCCAGCACAAAAGAAAATATCCCCTGCTTAAATGCATACAAAACCATAAATTCCATTGATAATATCAAGAAAACACAAAGCAGAGCCTGTAGCCCCATTTTGGATAGAGTTAGCCATAACACAAGAGGATATTTCTGGTTTCATGCAGTCATATCCGAAAAAAGTGTTGTGGAACTGGTGTGCACTGGACTCAGATAATCACCGTCAAACTGGTTTTGGGGGAAAACAAACTCATTTTCTTGGTCACGTAGATTAAAAGTCATGTTTAGAAATATAAATATCATGTTTGTTTGCAGAAATTGCTCTAGCTTTCTGCCTAGAAAGCAGGAATGCATTGAGTTTCTGTCTCCATGTGGAAATAATTAGTGGTTTGCAGCACAAAAGAAAATATCCCCTGCTTAAATGCATTCAAAACCATAAAGTCCATGGATAATATCAAGAAACCACAAAGCAGAGCCTGTAGCAAGACCTGGGGTTGAGTTAACCATAACACAAGAGGATATTTCTGATTTGATCCAGTCATATCCGGACAAAGTGTTGTGGAGCTGGTATGCACTGGACTCAGATAATCACCGTCAAAGTGGTTTTGGAGTAAAGCAAACTCATTTTCTTGGTCACGTGGATAAAAGCCACGTTTACAAATATAAATATCATATTTGTTTGCAGCAATTGCTCGAGCTTTCTTCCTAGAAAACAGGAATGTTTTGAGTTCGTGTCTCCATGTGGAAGTAATCAGTGTTTCCCAGCACAAAAGAAAATATTCCCTGCTTACATTCATTCAAAAGCATAAAGTCCATGGATAATATCAAGAAACCACAAAACAGGGCCTGTAGCAAGATCTGGGATTGAGTTAGTCACAACACAAGAGGATATTTCTGGATTCTTCCAGTCATATCAGGACAAAGTGTTGTGGAACTGGTATGTACTGGACTCAGATAATCACTCTCAAACTCATTTTGGGGGAAAACAAACTCATTTTCTTGCTCAAGTGGATAAAATGTGATGTTTACAAATATAAATATCATGTTTGTTTGCAGCAATTGCTCTAGCTTTCTGACTAGAAAACATGAATATGTTGAGTTTGTGTCTCCATGTGGAACTAATTAGTGTTTCCCAGCACAAAAGAAAATATTCCCTGCTTAAATTCATTCAAAACTTTAAGTCGTTTGATAATATCCAGAAACCACAAACAAAGAGTCTCTAGCAAGATATGGGATTGAGTTTTCACAACACAAGTGGATATTTCTGGATTCATCCAGTCATATCCGGACAAAGTATTGTCGAACTGGTATGCAATGGACTGAGATAATCACCGTCAAACAGGTTTTGGAGTAAACCACACCCATTTTCTGGGTCATGCAGTTGTGGAACTGGTGTGCACTGGACTCAGATAATCACAGTCAAACTGATTTTGGGGGAAAACAAACTCATTTTCTTGGTCACGTAGATTAAAAGTCATGTTTAGAAATATAAATATCATGTTTGTTTGCAGAAATTGCTCTAGCTTTCTGCCTAGAAAGCAGGAATGTATTGAGTTTCTGTCTCCATGTGGAAATAATGAGTGTTTTGCAGCACAAAAGAAAATATCCCCTGCTTAAATGCATTCAAAACCATAAAGTCCATGGATAATATCAAGAAACCACAAAGCAGAGCCTGTAGCAAGACCTGGGGTTGAGTTAACCATAACACAAGAGGATATTTCTGATTTGATCCAGTCATATCCGGACAAAGTGTTGTGGAGCTGGTATGCACTGGACTCAGATAATCACCGTCAAAGTGGTTTTGGAGTAAAGCAAACTCATTTTCTTGGTCACGTGGATAAAAGCCATGGTTACAAATATAAATATCATATTTGTTTGCAGCAATTGCTTGAGCTTTCTTCCTAGAAAACAGGAATGTGTTGAGTTCGTGTCTCCATGTGGAAGTCATTAGTGTTTCCCAGCACAAAAGAAAATATTCCCTGCTTACATTCATTCAAAACCATAAAGTCCATGGATAATATCAAGAAAGCACAAACACAGAGTCTGTAGCAAGGTGGATTGAGTTAGCCATAACACAAGAGGATATTTCTGGTTTCATCCAGTCATATCCGGACAAAGTGTTGTCGAACTGGTATGCACTGGACTGAGATAATCACCGTCAAACAGGTTTTGGAGTAAACCAAACCCATTTTCTTGGTCAAGTGGATAAAAAGTCATGTTTCCAAATATAAATATCATGTTTGTTTGCAGGAATTGCTCTAGCGTTCTGCCTAGCAGACAAGAATGTGTCGAGTTTGTGTCTCCATGTGGAACTAATTAGTTTTTCCCAGCACAATAGAACATACTCCCTGCTTAAATGCATTCAAAACCATAAAGTCCGTGGATAATATCAAGAAAACACAAAACAGGGCCTTTAGCAAGATCTAGGACTGAGTTAGTCACAACAGAAGAGGATACTTCTGGATTCATCCTGTCATATCCGGACAAACTGTTGTGGAACTGGTATGCACTAGAATCAGATAATCACCGTCAAACAGGTTTTGGCGTAAACCACACCCATTTTCTGGGTCAAGTGGATAAAAAGTGATGTTTACAAATATGAATATCATGTTTGGTTGTAGCAATTGCTCTAGCTTTCTGCCTAGAAAACACGAATGTGTTGAGTTTGTGTCTCCATGTGGAAGTAATCAGTGTTTCACAGCACAAAAGAAAATATCCCCTGCTTAAATGCATTCAAAACCATAAAGTCCATGGATAATATCAAGAAACCACAAAGCAGAGCCTGTAGCAAGACCTGGGGTTGAGTTAACCATAACACAAGAGGATATTTCTGATTTGATCCAGTCATATCCGGACAAAGTGTTGTGGAGCTGGTATGCACTGGACTCAGATAATCACCGTCAAAGTGGTTTTGGAGTAAAGCAAACTCATTTTCTTGGTCACGTGGATAAAAGCCACGGTTACAAATATAAATACCATATTTGTTTGCAGCAATTGCTCGAGCTTTCTTCCTAGAAAACAGGAATGTTTTGAGTTCGTGTCTCCATGTGGAAGTCATTAGTGTTTCCCAGCAAAAAAGCTTACATTCATTCAAAACCATAAAGTCCATGGATAATATCAAGAAAACACAAAACAGATCAAGATCTGGGATTGAGTTAGTCACAACAAAAGAGGATATTTCTGGATTCATCCAGTCATATCCAGACAAAGTGTTGTGGAACTGGTATGTACTGGACTCAGATAATCACTCTCAAACTCATTTTGGGGGAAAACAAACTCATTGTCTTGGTCAAGTGGATAAAATGTGATGTTTCCAAATATAAATATCATGTTTGTTTGCAGCAATTGCTCTAGCTTTCTGACTAGAAAACATGAATATGTTGAGTTTGTGTCTCCATGTGGAAGTAATCAGTGTTTCCCAGCACAAAAGAAAATATTCCCTGGTTACATTCATTCAAAAGCATAAAGTCCATGGATAATATCAAGAAACCACAAACACAGAGTCTGTAGCAAGATCTGGGATTGAGTTAGTCACAACACAAGAGGATATTTCTGGATTCATCCAGTCATATCCGGACAAAGTGTTGTCGAACTGGTATGCACTGGACTGAGATAATCACCGTCAAACAGGTTTTGGAGTACACCAAACCCATTTTCTTGGTCAAGTATATAAAAAGTCATGTTTACAAATATAAATATCATGTTTGTTTGCAGGAATTGCTCTAGCGTTCTGCCTAGCAGACAAGAATGTGTCGAGTTTGTGTCTCCATGTGGAACTAATTAGTTTTTCCCAGCACAATAGAACATACTCCCTGCTTAAATGCATTCAAAACCATAAAGTCATTGTTAATATCAAGAAAACACAAAACAGGGCCTTTAGCAAGATCTTAGGATTGAGTTAGTCACAACAGAAGAGGATATTTCTGGATTCATCCTGTCATATCTGGACAAACTGTTGTGGAACTGGTATGCACTAGAATCAGATAATCACCGTCAAACAGGTTTTGGCGTAAACCACACCCAATTTCAGGGTCAAGTGGATAAAAAGTGATGTCTACAAATATAAATATCAAGTTTGGTTGTAGCAATTGCTCTAGCTTTCTGCCTAGAAAACACGAATGTGTTGAGTTTGTGTCTCCATGTGGAAGGAATCAGTGTTTCCCAGCACAAAAGAAAATAGTCCCTGCTTACATTCATTCAAAACCATAAAGTCCATGGATAGTATCAAGAAAACACAAAACAGGGCCTGTAGCAAGATCTGGGATTGAGTTAGTCACAACACAAGAGGATATTTCTGGATTCATCCAGTCATATCCGGACAAAGTGTTGTGGAACTGGTATGTACTGGACTAAGATAATCACTCTCAAACTCATTTTGGGGGAAAACAAACTCATTGTCTTGGTCAAGTGGATAAAATGTGATGTTTACAAATATGAATATCATGTTTGTTTGCAGCAATTGCTCTAGCTTTCTGCCTAGAAAGCAGGAATGTGTTGAGTTTGTGTCTCCATGTGAAATTAATTAGTGTTTCCCAGCACAAAAGAAAATATTCCCTGCTTAAATGCATTCAAAACCATAAATTCCATTGATAATATCAAGAAAACACAAAGCAGAGCCTGTAGCCCCATTTTGGATAGAGTTAGCCATAACACAAGAGGATATTTCTGGTTTCATGCAGTCATATCCGAAAAAAATGTTGTGGAACTGGTATGCACTGGACTCAGATAATCACAGTCAAACTGGTTTTGGGGGAAAACAAACTCATTTTCTTTGTCACGCAGATTAAAAGTCATGTTTAGAAATATAAATATCATGTTTGTTTGCAGAAATTGCTCTAGCTTTCTGCCTAGAAAGCAGGAATGTATTGAGTTTCTGTCTCCATGTGGAAATAATGAGTGTTTTGCAGCACAAAAGAAAATATCCCCTGCTTAAATGCATTCAAAACCATAAAGTCCATGGATAATATCAAGAAACCACAAAGCAGAGCCTGTAGCAAGACCTGGGGTTGAGTTAACCATAACACAAGAGGATATTTCTGATTTGATCCAGTCATATCCGGACAAAGTGTTGTGGAGCTGGTATGCACTGGACTCAGATAATCACCGTCAAAGTGGTTTTGGAGTAAAGCAAACTCATTTTCTTGGTCACGTGGATAAAAGCCACGTTTACAAATATAAATATCATATTTGTTTGCAGCAATTGCTCGAGCTTTCTTCCTAAAAACAGGAATGTTTTGAGTTCGTGTCTCCATTTGGAAGTCATTAATGTTTCCCAGCACAAAAGAAAATATTCCCTGCTTACATTCATTCAAAAGCATAAAGTCCATGGATAATATCAAGAAACCACAAACACAGAGTCTGTAGCAAGGTGGATTGAGTTAGCAATAACACAAGAGGATATTTCTGGTTTCATCCAGTCATATCCGGACAAAGTGTTGTCGAACTGGTATGCACTGGACTGAGATAATCACCGTCAAACAGGTTTTGGAGTAAACCAAACCCATTTTCTTGGTCAAGTGGATAAAAAGTCATGTTTCCAAATATAAATATCATGTTTGTTTGCAGGAATTGCTCTAGCGTTCTGCCTAGCAGACAAGAATGTGTCGAGTTTGTGTCTCCATGTGGAACTAATTAGTTTTTCCCAGCACAATAGAACATACTCCCTGCTTAAATGCATTCAAAACCATAAAGTCATTGTTAATATCAAGAAAACACAAAACAGGGCCTTTAGCAAGATCTTAGGATTGAGTTAGTCACAACAGAAGAGGATATTTCTGGATTCATCCTGTCATATCCGGACAAACTGTTGTGGAACTGGTATGCACTAGAATCAGATAATCACCGTCAAACAGGTTTTGGCGTAAACCACATCCATTTTCTGGGTCAAGTGGATAAAAAGTGATGTTTACAAATATAAATATCATGTTTGGTTGTAGCAATTGCTCTAGCTTTCTGCCTAGAAAACACGAATGTGTTGAGTTTGTGTCTCCATGTGGAAGGAATCAGTGTTTCCCAGCACAAAAGAAAATATTCCCTGCTTACATTCATTCAAAACCATAAAGTCCATGGATAATATCAAGAAAACACAAAACAGGGCCTGTAGCAAGATCTGGGATTGAGTTAGTCACAACACAAGAGGATATTTCTGGATTCATCCAGTCATATCCGGACAAAGTGTTGTGGAACTGGTATGTACTGGACTCAGATAATCACTCTCAAACTCATTTTGGGGGAAAACAAAATCATTGTCTTGGTCAAGTGGATAAAATGTGATGTTTACAAATATGAATATCATGTTTGTTTGCAGCAATTGCTCTAGCTTTCTGCCTAGAAAGCAGGAATGTGTTGAGTTTGTGTCTCCATGTGAAATTAATTAGCTTTTCCCAGCACAAAAGAAAATATTCCCTGCTTAAATGCATTCAAAACCATAAAGGCCATGGATAATATCAAGAAAACACAAAACAGGGCCTGTAGCAAGATTTGGGATTGAGTTAATCACAACACAAGAGGATATTTCTGGATTCATCCTATCATATGGGGACAAAGTGTTGTGGAACTGGTATGTACTGGACTCAGATAATCACTCTCAAACTCAATTTGGGGGAAAACAAACTCATTGTCTTGGTCAAGTGGATAAAATGTGATGTTTACAAATATAAATATCATGTTTGTTTGCAGCAATTGCTCTAGCTTTCTGCCTAGAACACATGAATATGTTGAGTTTGTGTCTCCATGTGGAAGTAATCAGTGTTTCCCAGCACAAAAGAAAATATTCCCTGCTTACATTCATTCAAAACCATAAAGTCCATGGATAATATCAAGAAAACACAAAACAGGGCCTGTAGCAAGATCTGGGATTGAGTTAGTCACAACACAAAAGGATATTTCTGGATTCCGGACAAAGTGTTGTGGAACTGGTATGTACTGGACTCAGATAATCACTCTCAAACTCATTTTGGTGGAAAACAAACTCATTTTCTTGGTCACGTAGATTAAAAGTCATGTTTAGAAATATAAATATCATGTTTGTTTGCAGAAATTGCTCTAGCTTTCTGCCTAGAAAGCAGGAATGTATTGAGTTTCTGTCTCCATGTGGAACTAATTAGTGTTTTGCAGCACAAAAGAAAATATCCCCTTCTTAAATGCATTCAAAACCATAAAGTCCATGGATAATATCAAGAAACCACAAAGCAGAGCCTGTAGCAAGACCTGGGTTGAGTTAACCATAACACAAGAGGATATTTCTGATTTGATCCAGTCATATCCGGACAAAGTGTTGTGGAGCTGGTATGCACTGGACTCAGATAATCACCGTCAAAGTGGTTTTGGAGTAAAGCAAACTCATTTTCTTGGTCACGTGGATAAAAGCCATGGTTACAAATAAAAATATCATATTTGTTTGCAGCAATTGCTCGAGCTTTCTTCCTAGAAAACAGGAATGTTTTGAGTTCGTGTCTCCATGTGGAAGTCATTAGTGTTTCCCAGCACAAAAGAAAATAATCCCTGCTTACATTCATTCAAAACCATAAAGTCCATGGATAATATCAAGAAACCACAAACACAGAGTCTGTAGCAAGGTGGATTGAGTTAGCCATAACACAAGAGGATATTTCTGGTTTCATCCAGTCATATCCGGACAAAGTGTTGTCGAGCTGGTATGCACTGGACTGAGATAATCACCGTCAAACAGGTTTTGGAGTAAACCAAACCCGTTTTCTTGGTCAAGTGGATAAAAAGTCATGTTTCCAAATATAAATATCATGTTTGTTTGCAGGAATTGCTCTAGCGTTCTGCCTAGCAGACAAGAATGTGTCGAGTTTGTGTCTCCATGTGGAACTAATTAGTTTTTCCCAGCACAATAGAACATACTCCCTGCTTAAATGCATTCAAAACCATAAAGTCATTGTTAATATCAAGAAAACACAAAACAGGGCCTTTAGCAAGATCTAGGATTCAGTTAGTCACAACAGAAGAGGATATTTCTGGATTCATCCTGTCATATCCGGACAAACTGTTGTGGAACTGGTATGCACTAGAATCAGATAATCACCGTCAAACAGGTTTTGGCATAAACCACACCCAATTTCAGGATCAAGTGGATAAAAAGTGATGTCTACAAATATAAATATCAAGTTTGGTTGTAGCAATTGCTCTAGCTTTCTGCCTAGAAAACACGAATGTGTTGAGTTTGTGTCTCCATGTGGAAGTAATCAGTGTTTCCCAGCACAAAAGAAAATAGTCCCTGCTTACATTCATTCAAAACCATAAAGTCCATGGATAATATCAAGAAAACACAAAACAGGGCCTGTAGCAAGATCTGGGATTGAGTTTTTCACAACACAAGTGGATATTTCTGGATTCATCCAGTCATATCCGGACAAAGTGTTGTGGAACTGGTATGTACTGGACTCAGATAATCACTCTCAAACTCATTTTGGGGGAAAACAAACTCATTTTCTTGGTCAAGTGGATAAAATGTGATGTTTACAAATATAAATATCATGTTTGTTTGCAGCAATTGCTCTAGCTTTCTGACTAGAAAACATGAATATGTTGAGTTTGTGTCTCCATGTGGAACTAATTAGTGTTTCCCAGCACAAAAGAAAATATTCCCTGCTTAAATTCATTCAAAACCTTAAGTCCTTTGAGAATATCTAGAAACCACAAACAAAGAGTCTGTAGCAAGATATGGGATTGAGTTTTCACAACACAAGTGGATATTTCTGGATTCTTCCAGTCATATCCGGACAAAGTGTGTAGAAATAGTATGCCATGGACTCTGATAATCACGGCCAATCTGGTTTTGGAGTAAAGCTGACGCATTTTCTTGTTCAAGTAGATAAAAAAGTGATGTTTCCAAATTTAAAAATCATGTTTGTTTGCAGGAATTGCTCTAGCTTTCTGCCTAGAAAACAGGAATGTGTTGAGTTTGTGTCTCCATGTGAAATTAATTAGTGTTTCCCAGCACAAAAGAAAATATTCCCTGCTTAAATGCATTCAAAACCATAAAGGCCATTGATAATATCAAGAAAACACAAAGCAGGGCCTTCAGCACTCCCTGGGATTGAGTTAGTCACAACTCAAGCGGATATTTCTGGTTTCATCCAGTCATACCCGGACAAAGTGTTGTGGAGCTAGTATGCAATGGACTCAGATAATCACCGTCAAACTGGTTTTGGAGTAAACGCAACTCATTTTCTTGTTCAAGTGGATAAAAAGTCATGTTTACAAATATAAATATCATGTTTTTTGCATCAATTGCTCTCGCTTTCTGCATAGAATGCAGGAATCTGTTGAATTTGTGTCTCCATGGGGAACTAGTTAGAGTTTTCCAGCACAAAAGAAAATATCCCCTGCTTAAATGCATTCAAAACCATAAATTCCATTGATAATATCAAGAAAACACAAAGCAGAGCCTGTAGCCCCATTTTGGATAGAGTTAGCCATAACACAAGAGGATATTTCTGGTTTCATGCAGTCATATCCGAAAAAAGTGTTGTGGAACTGGTATGCACTGGACTCAGATAATCACAGTCAAACTGGTTTTGGGGGAAAACAAACTCATTTTCTTTGTCACGCAGATTAAAAGTCATGTTTAGAAATATAAATATCATGTTTGTTTGCAGAAATTGCTCTAGCTTTCTGCCTAGAAAGCAGGAATGTATTGAGTTTCTGTCTCCATGTGGAAATAATGAGTGTTTTGCAGCACAAAAGAAAATATCCCCTGCTTAAATGCATTCAAAACCATAAAGTCCATGGATAATATCAAGAAACCACAAAGCAGAGCCTGTAGCAAGACCTGGGGTTGAGTTAACCATAACACAAGAGGATATTTCTGATTTGATCCAGTCATATCCGGACAAAGTGTTGTGGAGCTGGTATGCACTGGACTCAGATAATCACCGTCAAAGTGGTTTTGGAGTAAAGCAAACTCATTTTCTTGGTCACGTGGATAAAAGCCACGTTTACAAATATAAATATCATATTTGTTTACAGCAATTGCTTGAGCTTTCTTCCTAAAAACAGGAATGTTTTGAGTTCGTGTCTCCATTTGGAAGTCATTAGTGTTTCCCAGCACAAAAGAAAATATTCCCTGCTTACATTCATTCAAAAGCATAAAGTCCATGGATAATATCAAGAAACCACAAACACAGAGTCTGTAGCAAGGTGGATTGAGTTAGCCATAACACAAGAGGATATTTCTGGTTTCATCCAGTCATATCCGGACAAAGTGTTGTCGAGCTGGTATGCACTGGACTGAGATAATCACCGTCAAACAGGTTTTGGAGTAAACCAAACCCATTTTCTTGGTCAAGTGGATAAAAAGTCATGTTTCCAAATATAAATATCATGTTTGTTTGCAGGAATTGCTCTAGCGTTCTGCCTAGCAGACAAGAATGTGTCGAGTTTGTGTCTCCATGTGGAACTAATTAGTTTTTCCCAGCACAATAGAACATACTCCCTGCTTAAATGCATTCAAAACCATAAGGTCGTTGTTAATATCAAGAAAACACAAAACAGGGCCTATAGCAAGATCTAGGATTGAGTTAGTCACAACAGAAGAGGATATTTCTGGATTCATGCTGTCATATCTGGACAAACTGTTGTGGAACTGGTATGCACTAGAATCAGATAATCACCGTCAAACAGGTTTTGGCGTAAACCACACCCATTTTCTGGGTCAAGTGGATAAAAAGTGATGTCTACAAATATAAATATCAAGTTTGGTTGTAGCAATTGCTCTAGCTTTCTGCCTAGAAAACACGAATGTGTTGAGTTTGTGTCTCCATGTGGAAGTAATCAGTGTTTCCCAGCACAAAAGAAAATATTCCCTGCTTACATTCATTCAAAACCATAAAGTCCATGGATAATATCAAGAAAACACAAAACAGGGCCTGTAGCAAGATCTGGGATTGAGTTAGTCACAACACAAGAGGATATTTCTGGATTCCGGACAAAGTGTTGTGGAACTGGTATGTACTGGACTCAGATAATCACTCTCAAACTCATTTTGGGGGAAAACAAACTCATTTTCTTGGTCACGTAGATTAAAAGTCATGTTTAGAAATATAAATATCATGTTTGTTTGCAGAAATTACTCTAGCTTTCTGCCTAGAAAGCAGGAATGTATTGAGTTTCTGTCTCCATGTGGAAATAATGAGTGTTTTACAGCACAAAAGAAAATATCCCCTGCTTAAATGCATTCAAAACCATAAAGTCCATGGATAATATCAAGAAACCACAAAGCAGAGCCTGTAGCAAGACCTGGGTTGAGTTAACCATAACACAAGAGGATATTTCTGATTTTATCCAGTCATATCCGGACAAAGTGTTGTGGAGCTGGTATGCACTGGACTGAGATAATCACCGTCAAACAGGTTTTGGAGTAAACCAAACCCATTTTCTTGGTCAAGTGGATAAAAAGTCATGTTTCCAAATATAAATATCATGTTTGTTTGCAGGAATTGCTCTAGCGTTCTGCCTAGCAGACAAGAATGTGTCGAGTTTGTGTCTCCCTGTGGAACTAATTAGTTTTTCCCAGCACAATAGAACATACTCCCTGCTTAAATGCATTCAAAACCATAAAGTCGTTGTTAATATCAAGAAAACACAAAACAGGGCCTTTAGCAAGATCTAGGATTGAGTTAGTCACAACAGAAGAGGATATTTCTGGATTCATCCTGTCATATCTGGACAAACTGTTGTGGAACTGGTATGCACTAGAATCAGATAATCACCGTCAAACAGGTTTTGGCATAAACCACACCCATTTTCAGGGTCAAGTGGATAAAAAGTGATGTCTACAAATATAAATATCAAGTTTGGTTGTAGCAATTGCTCTAGCTTTCTGCCTGGAAAACACGAATGTGTTGAGTTTGTGTCTCCATGTGGAAGTAATCAGTGTTTCCCAGCACAAAAGAAAATATTCCCTGCTTAAATTCATTCAAAACCTTAAGTCCTTTGACAATATCTAGAAACCACAAACAAAGAGTCTGTAGCAAGATATGGGATTGAGTTTTCACAACACAAGTGGATATTTCTGGATTCATCCAGTCATATCCGGACAAAGTGTGTAGAAATAGTATGCCATGGACTCTGATAATCACGGCCAATCTGGTTTTGTAGTAAAGCCGACGCATTTTCTTGTTCAAGTAGATAAAAAAGTGATGTTTCCAAATATAAAAATCATGTTTGTTTGCAGGAATTGCTCTAGCTTTCTGCCTAGAAAACAGGAATGTTTTGAGTTTGTGTCTCCATGTGAAATTAATTAGTTTTTCCCAGCACAAAAGAAAATATTCCCTGCTTAAATGCATTCAAAACCATAAAGGCCATTGATAATATCAAGAAAACACAAAGCAGGGCCTTCAGCACTCCCTGGGATTGAGTTAGTCAAAACACAAGCGGATATTTCTGGTTTCATCCAGTCATACCCGGACAAAGTGTTGTGGAGCTAGTATGCAATGGACTCAGATAATCACCGTCAAACTGGTTTTGGAGTAAACGCAACTCATTTTCTTGTTCAAGTGGATAAAAAGTCATGTTTACAAATATAAATATCATGTTTTTTGCATCAATTGCTCTAGCTTTCTGCATAGAATGCAGGAAGCTGTTGCATTTGTGTCTCCATGGGGAACTAATTAGAGTTTTCCAGCACAAAAGAAAATATCCCCTGCTTAAATGCATACAAAACCATAAATTCCATTGATAATATCAAGAAAACACAAAGCAGAGCCTGTAGCCCCATTTTGGATAGAGTTAGCCATAACACAAGAGGATATTTCTGGTTTCATGCAGTCATATCCGAAAAAAGTGTTGTGGAACTGGTGTGCACTGGACTCAGATAATCACCGTCAAACTGGATTTGGGGGAAAACAAACTCATTTTCTTGGTCACGTAGATTAAAAGTCATGTTTAGAAATATAAATATCATGTTTGTTTGCAGAAATTGCTCTAGCTTTCTGCCTAGAAAGCAGGAATGCATTGAGTTTCTGTCTCCATGTGGAAATAATTAGTGGTTTGCAGCACAAAAGAAAATATCCCCTGCTTAAATGCATTCAAAACCATAAAGTCCATGGATAATATCAAGAAATCACAAAGCAGAGCCTGTAGCAAGACCTGGGGTTGAGTTAACCATAACACAAGAGGATATTTCTGATTTGATCCAGTCATATCCGGACAAAGTGTTGTGGAGCTGGTATGCACTGGAATCAGATAATCACCGTCAAAGTGGTTTTGGAGTAAAGCAAACTCATTTTCTTGGTCACGTGGATAACAGACATGTTTACAAATATAAATATCATATTTGTTTGCAGCAATTGCTCGAGCTTTCTTCCTAGAAAACAGGAATGTTTTGAGTTCATGTCTCCATGTGGAAGTCATTATTGTTTCCCAGCACAAAAGAAAATATTCCCTGCTTACATTCATTCAAAAGCATAAAGTCCATGGATAATATCAAGAAACCACAAAACAGGGCCTGTAGCAAGATCTGGGATTGAGTTAGTCACAACACAAGAGGATATTTCTGGATTCTTCCAGTCATATCAGGACAAAGTGTTGTGGAACTGGTATGTACTGGACTCAGATAATCACTCTCAAACTCATTTTGGGGGAAAACAAACTCATTTTCTTGCTCAAGTGGATAAAATGTGATGTTTACAAATATAAATATCATGTTTGTTTGCAGCAATTGCTCTAGCTTTCTGACTAGAAAACATGAATATGTTGAGTTTGTGTCTCCATGTGGAACTAATTAGTGTTTCCCAGCACAAAAGAAAATATTCCCTGCTTAAATTCATTCAAAACTTTAAGTCGTTTGATAATATCTAGAAACCACAAACAAAGAGTCTCTAGCAAGATATGGGATTGAGTTTTCACAACACAAGTGGATATTTCTGGATTCATCCAGTCATATCCGGACAAAGTATTGTCGAACTGGTATGCAATGGACTGAGATAATCACCGTCAAACAGGTTTTGGAGTAAACCACACCCATTTTCTGGGTCAAGTGCATAAAAAGTGATGTTTCCAAATATAAATATCATGTTTGGTTGTAGCAATTGCTCTAGCTTACTGCCTAGAAAACAGGAATGTGTTGAGTTTGTGTCTCCATGTGAAATGAATTAGTGTTTCCCAGCACAAAAGAAAATATTCCCTGCTTAAATGCATTCAAAACCATAAAGGCCATTGATAATATCAAGAAAACACAAAGCAGGGCGTTCAGCACTCCCTGGGATTGAGTTAGTCACAACACAAGCGGATATTTATGGTTTCATCCAGTCATACCCGGACAAAGTGTTGTGGAGCTAGTATGCAATGGACTCAGATAATCACCGTCAAACTGGTTTTGGAGTAAACGCAACTCATTTTCTTGTTCAAGTGGATAAAAAGTCATGTATACAAATATAAATATCATGTTTTTTGCATCAATTGCTCTAGCTTTCTGCATAGAATGCAGGAATCTGTTGTATTTGTGTCTCCATGGGGAACCAGTTAGAGTTTTCCAGCACAAAAGAAAATATCCCCTGCTTAAATGCATTCAAAACCATAAATTCCATTGATAATATCAAGAAAACACAAAGCAGAGCCTTAGCCACATTTTGGATAGAGTTAGCCATAACACAAGAGGATATTTCTGGTTTCATGCAGTCATATCCGAAAAAAGTGTTGTGGAACTGGTGTGCACTGGACTCAGATAATCACAGTCAAACTGGTTTTGGGGGAAAACAAACTCATTTTCTTGGTCACGTAGATTAAAAGTCATGTTTAGAAATATAAATATCATGTTTGTTTGCAGAAATTGCTCTAGCTTTCTGCCTAGAAAGCAGGAATGTATTGAGTTTCTGTCTCCATGTGGAAATAATGAGTGTTTTGCAGCACAAAAGAAAATATCCCCTGCTTAAATGCATTCCAAACCATAAAGTCCATGGATAATATCAAGAAACCACAAAGCAGAGCCTGTAGCAAGACCTGGGGTTGAGTTAACCATAACACAAGAGGATATTTCTGATTTGATCCAGTCATATCCGGACAAAGTGTTGTGGAGCTGGTATGCACTGGACTCAGATAATCACCGTCAAAGTGGTTTTGGAGTAAAGCAAACTCATTTTCTTGGTCACGTGGATAAAAGCCATGGTTACAAATATAAATATCATATTTGTTTGCAGCAATTGCTCGAGCTTTCTTCCTAGAAAACAGGAATGTTTTGAGTTCGTGTCTCCATGTGGAAGTCATTAGTGTTTCCCAGCACAAAAGAAAATATTCCCTGCTTACATTCATTCAAAAGCATAAAGTCCATGGATAATATCAAGAAACCACAAAACAGGGCCTGTAGCAAGATCTGGGATTGAGTTAGTCACAACACAAGAGGATATTTCTGGATTCTTCCAGTCATATCAGGACAAACTGTTGTGGAACTGGTATGCACTAGAATCAGATAACCACCGTCAAACAGGTTTTGGCGTAAACCACACCCAATTTCAGGGTCAAGTGGATAAAAAGTGATGTTTACAAATATAAATATCATGTTTGGTTGTAGCAATTGCTCTAGCTTTCTGCCTAGAAAACATGAATGTGTTGAGTTTGTGTCTCCATGTGGAAGGAATCAGTGTTTCCCAGCACAAAAGAAAATATTCCCTGCTTACATTCATTCAAAACCATAAAGTCCATGGATAGTATCAAGAAAACACAAAACAGGGCCTGTAGCAAGATCTGGGATTGAGTTAGTCACAACACAAGAGGATATTTCTGGATTCATCCAGTCATATCCGGACAAAGTGTTGTGGAACTGGTATGTACTGGACTAAGATAATCACTCTCAAACTCATTTTGGGGGAAAACAAACTCATTGTCTTGGTCAAGTGGATAAAATGTGATGTTTACAAATATGAATATCATGTTTGTCTGCAGCAATTGCTCTAGCTTTCTGCCTAGAAAGCAGGAATGTGTTGAGTTTGTGTCTCCATGTGGAACTAATTAGTGTTTCCCAGCACAAAAGAAAATATTCCCTGCTTAAATGCATTCAAAACCATAAAGGCCATTGATAATATCAAGAAAACACAAAGCAGGGCCTTCAGCACTCCCTGGGATTGAGTTAGTCACAACACAAGCGGATATTTCTGGTTTCATCCAGTCATACCCGGACAAAGTGTTGTGGAGCTAGTATGCAATGGACTCAGATAATCACCGTCAAACTGGTTTTGGAGTAAACGCAACTCATTTTCTTGTTCAAGTGGATAAAAAGTCATGTTTACAAATATAAATATCATGTTTTTTGCATCAATTGCTCTAGCTTTCTGCATAGAATGCAGGAATCTGTTCTATTTGTGTCTCCAAGGGGAACTAATAAGAGTTTTCCAGCACAAAAGAAAATATCCCCTGCTTAAATGCATTCAAAACCATAAATTCCATTGATAATATCAAGAAAACACAAAGCAGAGCCTGTAGCCCCATTTTGGATAGAGTTAGCCATAACACAAGAGGATATTTCTGGTTTCATGCAGTCATATCCGAAAAAAATGTTGTGGAACTGGTATGCACTGGACTCAGATAATCACAGTCAAACTGGTTTTGGGGGAAAACAAACTCATTTTCTTTGTCACGCAGATTAAACGTCATGTTTAGAAATATAAATATCATGTTTGTTTGCAGAAATTGCTCTAGCTTTCTGCCTAGAAAGCAGGAATGTATTGAGTTTCTGTCTCCATGTGGAAATAATGAGTGTTTTGCAGCACAAAAGAAAATATCCCCTGCTTAAATGCATTCAAAACCATAAAGTCCATGGATAATATCAAGAAACCACAAAGCAGAGCCTGTAGCAAGACCTGGGGTTGAGTTAACCATAACACAAGAGGATATTTCTGATTTGATCCAGTCATATCCGGACAAAGTGTTGTGGAGCTGGTATGCACTGGACTCAGATAATCACCGTCAAAGTGGTTTTGGAGTAAAGCAAACTCATTTTCTTGGTCACGTGGATAAAAGCCACATTTACAAATATAAATATCATATTTGTTTGCAGCAATTGCTCGAGCTTTCTTCCTAAAAACAGGAATGTTTTGAGTTCGTGTCTCCATTTGGAAGTCATTAATGTTTCCCAGCACAAAAGAAAATATTCCCTGCTTACATTCATTCAAAAGCATAAAGTCCATGGATAATATCAAGAAACCACAAACACAGAGTCTGTAGCAAGGTGGATTGAGTTAGCAATAACACAAGAGGATATTTCTGGTTTCATCCAGTCATATCCGGACAAAGTGTTGTCAAACTGGTATGCACTGGACTGAGATAATCACCGTCAAACAGGTTTTGGAGTAAACCAAACCCATTTTCTTGGTCAAGTGGATAAAAAGTCATGTTTCCAAATATAAATATCATGTTTGTTTGCAGGAATTGCTCTAGCGTTCTGCCTAGCAGACAAGAATGTGTCGAGTTTGTGTCTCCATGTGGAACTAATTAGTTTTTCCCAGCACAATAGAACATACTCCCTGCTTAAATGCATTCAAAACCATAAAGTCATTGTTAATATCAAGAAAACACAAAACAGGGCCTTTAGCAAGATCTTAGGATTGAGTTAGTCACAACAGAAGAGGATATTTCTGGATTCATCCTGTCATATCCGGACAAACTGTTGTGGAACTGGTATGCACTAGAATCAGATAATCACCGTCAAACAGGTTTTGGCGTAAACCACATCCATTTTCTGGGTCAAGTGGATAAAAAGTGATGTTTACAAATATAAATATCATGTTTGGTTGTAGCAATTGCTCTAGCTTTCTGCCTAGAAAACACGAATGTGTTGAGTTTGTGTCTCCATGTGGAAGGAATCAGTGTTTCCCAGCACAAAAGAAAATATTCCCTGCTTACATTCATTCAAAACCATAAAGTCCATGGATAATATCACAAAAACACAAAACAGGGCCTGTAGCAAGATCTGGGATGGAGTTAGTCACAACACAAGAGGATATTTCTGGATTCATCCAGTCATATCCGGACAAAGTGTTGTGGAACTGGTATGTACTGGACTCAGATAATCACTCTCAAACTCATTTTGGGGGAAAACAAACTCATTGTCTTGGTCAAGTGGATAAAATGTGATGTTTACAAATATGAATATCATGTTTGTTTGCAGCAATTGCTCTAGCTTTCTGCCTAGAAAGCAGGAATGTGTTGAGTTTGTGTCTCCATGTGAAATTAATTAGCTTTTCCCAGCACAAAAGAAAATATTCCCTGCTTAAATGCATTCAAAACCATAAAGGCCATGGATAATATGAAGAAAACACAAAACAGGGCCTGTAGCAAGATTTGGGATTGAGTTAATCAGAACACAAGAGGATATTTCTGGATTCATCCTATCATATGGGGACAAAGTGTTGTGGAACTGGTATGTACTGGACTCAGATAATCACTCTCAAACTCAATTTGGGGGAAAACAAACTCATTGTCTTGGTCAAGTGGATAAAATGTGATGTTTACAAATATAAATATCATGTTTGTTTGCAGCAATTGCTCTAGCTTTCTGCCTAGAAAACATGAATATGTTGAGTTTGTGTCTCCATGTGGAAGTAATCAGTGTTTCCCAGCACAAAAGAAAATATTCCCTGCTTACATTCATTCAAAACCATAAAGTCCATGGATAATATCAAGAAACCACAAACACAGAGTCTGTAGCAAGATCTGGGATTGAGTTAGTCACAACACAAGAGGATATTTCTGGATTCATCCAGTCATATCCGGACAAAGTTTTGTCGAACTGGTATGCACTGGACTGAGATAATCACCGTCAAACAGGTTTTGGAGTAAACCAAACCCATTTTCTTGGTCAAGTGGATAAAAAGTCATGTTTCCAAATATAAATATCATGTTTGTTTGCAGGAATTGCTCTAGCGTTCTGCCTAGCAGACAAGAATGTGTCGAGTTTGTGTCTCCATGTGGAACTAATTAGTTTTTCCCAGCACAATAGAACATACTCCCTGCTTAAATGCATTCAAAACCATAAAGTCATTGTTAATATCAAGAAAACACAAAACAGGGCCTTTAGCAAGATCTAGGATTCAGTTAGTCACAACAGAAGAGGATATTTCTGGATTCATCCTGTCATATCTGGACAAACTGTTGTGGAACTGGTATGCACTAGAATCAGATAATCACCGTCAAACAGGTTTTGGCGTAAACCACACCCATTTTCTGGGTCAAGTGGATAAAAAGTGATGTTTACAAATATAAATATCAAGTTTGGTTGTAGCAATTGCTCTAGCTTTCTGCCTAGAAAACACGAATGTGTTGAGTTTGTGTCTCCATGTGGAAGTAATCAGTGTTTCCCAGCACAAAAGAAAATATTCCCTGCTTACATTCATTCAAAACCATAAAGTCCATGGATAATATCAAGAAAACACAAAACAGGGCCTGTAGCAAGATCTGGGATTGAGTTAGTCACAACACAAGAGGATATTTCTGGATTCCGGACAAAGTGTTGTGGAACTGGTATGTACTGGACTCAGATAATCACTCTCAAACTCATTTTGGGGGAAAACAAACTCATTTTCTTGGTCACGTAGATTAAAAGTCATGTTTAGAAATATAAATATCATGTTTGTTTGCAGAAATTGCTCTAGCTTTCTGCCTAGAAAGCAGGAATGTATTGAGTTTCTGTCTCCATGTGGAACTAATTAGTGTTTTGCAGCACAAAAGAAAATATCCCCTGCTTAAATGCATTCAAAACCATAAAGTCCATGGATAATATCAAGAAACCACAAAGCAGAGCCTGTAGCAAGACCTGGGTTGAGTTAACCATAACACAAGAGGATATTTCTGATTTGATCCAGTCATATGCGGACAAAGTGTTGTGGAGCTGGTATGCACTGGACTCAGATAATCACCGTCAAAGTGGTTTTGGAGTAAAGCAAACTCATTTTCTTGGTCACGTGGATAAAAGCCATGGTTACAAATAAAAATATCATATTTGTTTGCAGCAATTGCTCGAGCTTTCTTCCTAGAAAACAGGAATGTTTTGAGTTCGTGTCTCCATGTGGAAGTCATTAGTGTTTCCCAGCACAAAAGAAAATATTCCCTGCTTACATTCATTCAAAACCATAAAGTCCATGGATAATATCAAGAAACCACAAACACAGAGTCTGTAGCAAGGTGGATTGAGTTAGCCATAACACAAGAGGATATTTCTGGTTTCATCCAGTCATATCCGGACAAAGTGTTGTCGAGCTGGTATGCACTGGACTGAGATAATCACCGTCAAACAGGTTTTGGAGTAAACCAAACCCGTTTTCTTGGTCAAGTGGATAAAAAGTCATGTTTCCAAATATAAATATCATGTTTGTTTGCAGGAGTTGCTCTAGCGTTCTGCCTAGCAGACAAGAATGTGTCGAGTTTGTGTCTCCATGTGGAACTAATTAGTTTTTCCCAGCACAATAGAACATACTCCCTGCTTAAATGCATTCAAAACCATAAAGTCATTGTTAATATCAAGAAAACACAAAACAGGGCCTTTAGCAAGATCTAGGATTCAGTTAGTCACAACAGAAGAGGATATTTCTGGATTCATCCTGTCATATCCAGACAAACTGTTGTGGAACTGGTATGCACTAGAATCAGATAATCACCGTCAAACAGGTTTTGGCATAAACCACACCCAATTTCAGGATCAAGTGGATAAAAAGTGATGTCTACAAATATAAATATCAAGTTTGGTTGTAGCAATTGCTCTAGCTTTCTGCCTAGAAAACACGAATGTGTTGAGTTTGTGTCTCCATGTGGAAGGAATCAGTGTTTCCCAGCACAAAAGAAAATATTCCCTGCTTACATTCATTCAAAACCATAAAGTCCATGGATAATATCACAAAAACACAAAACAGGGCCTGTAGCAAGATCTGGGATGGAGTTAGTCACAACACAAGAGGATATTTCTGGATTCATCCAGTCATATCCGGACAAAGTGTTGTGGAACTGGTATGTACTGGACTCAGATAATCACTCTCAAACTCATTTTGGGGGAAAACAAACTCATTGTCTTGGTCAAGTGGATAAAATGTGATGTTTACAAATATGAATATCATGTTTGTTTGCAGCAATTGCTCTAGCTTTCTGCCTAGAAAGCAGGAATGTGTTGAGTTTGTGTCTCCATGTGAAATTAATTAGCTTTTCCCAGCACAAAAGAAAATATTCCCTGCTTAAATGCATTCAAAACCATAAAGGCCATGGATAATATGAAGAAAACACAAAACAGGGCCTGTAGCAAGATTTGGGATTGAGTTAATCAGAACACAAGAGGATATTTCTGGATTCATCCTATCATATGGGGACAAAGTGTTGTGGAACTGGTATGTACTGGACTCAGATAATCACTCTCAAACTCAATTTGGGGGAAAACAAACTCATTGTCTTGGTCAAGTGGATAAAATGTGATGTTTACAAATATAAATATCATGTTTGTTTGCAGCAATTGCTCTAGCTTTCTGCCTAGAAAACATGAATATGTTGAGTTTGTGTCTCCATGTGGAAGTAATCAGTGTTTCCCAGCACAAAAGAAAATATTCCCTGCTTACATTCATTCAAAACCATAAAGTCCATGGATAATATCAAGAAACCACAAACACAGAGTCTGTAGCAAGGTGGATTGAGTTAGCCATAACACAAGAGGATATTTCTGGTTTCATCCAGTCATATCCGGACAAAGTGTTGTCGAACTGGTATGCACTGGACTGAGATAATCACCGTCAAACAGGTTTTGGAGTAAACCAAACCCATTTTCTTGGTCAAGTGGATAAAAAGTCATGTTTCCAAATATAAATATCATGTTTGTTTGCAGGAATTGCTCTAGCGTTCTGCCTAGCAGACAAGAATGTGTCGAGTTTGTGTCTCCATGTGGAACTAATTAGTTTTTCCCAGCACAATAGAACATACTCCCTGCTTAAATGCATTCAAAACCATAAAGTCATTGTTAATATCAAGAAAACACAAAACAGGGCCTTTAGCAAGATCTAGGATTCAGTTAGTCACAACAGAAGAGGATATTTCTGGATTCATCCTGTCATATCAGGACAAACTGTTGTGGAACTGGTATGCACTAGAATCAGATAATCACCGTCAAACAGGTTTTGGCGTAAACCACACCCATTTTCTGGGTCAAGTGCATAAAAAGTGATGTTTACAAATATAAATATCAAGTTTGGTTGTAGCAATTGCTCTAGCTTTCTGCCTAGAAAACACGAATGTGTTGAGTTTGTGTCTCCATGTGGAAGTAATCAGTGTTTCCCAGCACAAAAGAAAATATTCCCTGCTTACATTCATTCAAAACCATAAAGTCCATGGATAATATCAAGAAAACACAAAACAGGGCCTGTAGCAAGATCTGGGATTGAGTTAGTCACAACACAAGAGGATATTTCTGGATTCCGGACAAAGTGTTGTGGAACTGGTATGTACTGGACTCAGATAATCACTCTCAAACTCATTTTGGGGGAAAACAAACTCATTTTCTTGGTCACGTAGATTAAAAGTCATGTTTAGAAATATAAATATCATGTTTGTTTGCAGAAATTGCTCTAGCTTTCTGCCTAGAAAGCAGGAATGTATTGAGTTTCTGTCTCCATGTGGAACTAATTAGTGTTTTGCAGCACAAAAGAAAATATCCCCTTCTTAAATGCATTCAAAACCATAAAGTCCATGGATAATATCAAGAAACCACAAAGCAGAGCCTGTAGCAAGACCTGGGTTGAGTTAACCATAACACAAGAGGATATTTCTGATTTGATCCAGTCATATGCGGACAAAGTGTTGTGGAGCTGGTATGCACTGGACTCAGATAATCACCGTCAAAGTGGTTTTGGAGTAAAGCAAACTCATTTTCTTGGTCACGTGGATAAAAGCCATGGTTACAAATAAAAATATCATATTTGTTTGCAGCAATTGCTCGAGCTTTCTTCCTAGAAAACAGGAATGTTTTGAGTTCGTGTCTCCATGTGGAAGTCATTAGTGTTTCCCAGCACAAAAGAAAATATTCCCTGCTTACATTCATTCAAAACCATAAAGTCCATGGATAATATCAAGAAACCACAAACACAGAGTCTGTAGCAAGGTGGATTGAGTTAGCCATAACACAAGAGGATATTTCTGGTTTCATCCAGTCATATCCGGACAAAGTGTTGTCGAGCTGGTATGCACTGGACTGAGATAATCACCGTCAAACAGGTTTTGGAGTAAACCAAACCCGTTTTCTTGGTCAAGTGGATAAAAAGTCATGTTTCCAAATATAAATATCATGTTTGTTTGCAGGAGTTGCTCTAGCGTTCTGCCTAGCAGACAAGAATGTGTCGAGTTTGTGTCTCCATGTGGAACTAATTAGTTTTTCCCAGCACAATAGAACATACTCCCTGCTTAAATGCATTCAAAACCATAAAGTCATTGTTAATATCAAGAAAACACAAAACAGGGCCTTTAGCAAGATCTAGGATTCAGTTAGTCACAACAGAAGAGGATATTTCTGGATTCATCCTGTCATATCCAGACAAACTGTTGTGGAACTGGTATGCACTAGAATCAGATAATCACCGTCAAACAGGTTTTGGCATAAACCACACCCAATTTCAGGATCAAGTGGATAAAAAGTGATGTCTACAAATATAAATATCAAGTTTGGTTGTAGCAATTGCTCTAGCTTTCTGCCTAGAAAACACAAATGTGTTGAGTTTTTGTCTCCATGTGGAAGTAATCAGTGTTTCCCAGCACAAAAGAAAATATTCCCTGCTTACATTCATTCAAAACCATAAAGTCCATGGATAATATAAAGAAAACACAAAACAGGGCCTGTAGCAAGATCTGGGATTGAGTTAGTCACAACACAAGAGGATATTTCTGGATTCATCCAGTCATATCCGGACAAAGTGTTGTGGAACTGGTATGTACTGGACTCAGATAATCACTCTCAAACTCATTTTGGGGGAAAACAAACTCATTTTCTTGCTCAAGTGGATAAAATGTGATGTTTACAAATATAAATATCATGTTTGTTTGCAGCAATTGCTCTAGCTTTCTGACTAGAAAACATGAATATGTTGAGTTTGTGTCTCCATGTGGAACTAATTAGTGTTTCCCAGCACAAAAGAAAATATTCCCTGCTTAAATTCATTCAAAACCTTAAGTCCTTTGAGAATATCTAGAAACCACAAACAAAGAGTCTGTAGCAAGATATGGGATTGAGTTTTCACAACACAAGTGGATATTTCTGGATTCATCCAGTCATATCCGGACAAAGTGCGTAGAAATAGTATGCCATGGACTCTGATAATCACGGCCAATCTGGTTTTGGAGTAAAGCCGACGCATTTTCTTGTTCAAGTAGATAAAAAAGTGATGTTTCCAAATATAAAAATCATGTTTGTTTGCAGGAATTGCTCTAGCTTTCTGCCTAGAAAACAGGAATGTTTTGAGTTTGTGTCTCCATGTGAAATTAATTAGTGTTTCCCAGCACAAAAGAAAATATTCCCTGCTTAAATGCATTCAAAACCATAAAGGCCATTGATAATATCAAGAAAACACAAAGCAGGGCCTTCAGCACTCCCTGGGATTGAGTTATTCACAACACAAGCGGATATTTCTGGTTTCATCCAGTCATACCCGGACAAAGTGTTGTGGAGCTAGTATGCAATGGACTCAGATAATCACCGTCAAACTGGTTTTGGAGTAAACGCAACTCATTTTCTTGTTCAAGTGGATAAAAAGTCATGTATACAAATATAAATATCATGTTTTTTGCATCAATTGCTCTAGCTTTCTGCATAGAATGCAGGAATCTGTTGTATTTGTGTCTCCATGGGGAACCAGTTAGAGTTTTCCAGCACAAAAGAAAATATCCCCTGCTTAAATGCATTCAAAACCATAAATTCCATTGATAATATCAAGAAAACACAAAGCAGAGCCTGTAGCCCCATTTTGGATAGAGTTAGCCATAACACAAGAGGATATTTCTGGTTTCATGCAGTCATATCCGAAAAAAGTGTTGTGGAACTGGTATGCACTGGACTCAGATAATCACCGTCAAACTGGTTTTGGGGGAAAACAAACTCATTTTCTTGGTCACGTAGATTAAAAGTCATGTTTAGAAATATAAATATCATGTTTGTTTGCAGAAATTGCTCTAGCTTTCTGCCTAGAAAGCAGGAATGTATTGAGTTTCTGTCTCCATGTGGAAATAATGAGTGTTTTGCAGCACAAAAGAAAATATCCCCTGCTTAAATGCATTCCAAACCATAAAGTCCATGGATAATATCAAGAAACCACAAAGCAGAGCCTGTAGCAAGACCTGGGGTTGAGTTAACCATAACACAAGAGGATATTTCTGATTTGATCCAGTCATATCCGGACAAAGTGTTGTGGAGCTGGTATGCACTGGACTCAGATAATCACCGTCAAAGTGGTTTTGGAGTAAAGCAAACTCATTTTCTTGGTCACGTGGATAAAAGCCATGGTTACAAATATAAATATCATATTTGTTTGCAGCAATTGCTCGAGCTTTCTACCTAGAAAACAGGAATGTTTTGAGTTCGTGTCTCCATGTGGAAGTCATTAGTGTTTCCCAGCACAAAAGAAAATATTCCCTGCTTACATTCATTCAAAACCATAAAGTCCATGGATAATATCAAGAAAGCACAAACACAGAGTCTGTAGCAAGGTGGATTGAGTT
Source organism: Lepus europaeus (assembly GCF_033115175.1). Taxonomy (NCBI): domain Eukaryota; kingdom Metazoa; phylum Chordata; class Mammalia; order Lagomorpha; family Leporidae; genus Lepus; species Lepus europaeus. The sequence continues at coordinate 3,428,155 of NW_026909213.1, read as the reverse complement.
AGCCATAACACAAGAGGATATTTCTGGTTTCATCCAGTCATATCCGGACAAAGTGTTGTCGAACTGGTATGCACTGGACTGAGATAATCACCGTCAAACAGGTTTTGGAGTAAACCAAACCCATTTTCTTGGTCAAGTGGATAAAAAGTCATGTTTCCAAATATAAATATCATGTTTGTTTGCAGGAATTGCTCTAGCGTTCTGCCTAGCAGACAAGAATGTGTCGAGTTTGTGTCTCCATGTGGAACTAATTAGTTTTTCCCAGCACAATAGAACATACTCCCTGCTTAAATGCATTCAAAACCATAAAGTCGTTGTTAATATCAAGAAAACACAAAACAGGGCCTTTAGCAAGATCTAGGATTGAGTTAGTCACAACAGAAGAGGATATTTCTGGATTCATCCTGTCATATCTGGACAAACTGTTGTGGAACTGGTATGCACTAGAATCAGATAATCACCGTCAAACAGGTTTTGGCGTAAACCACACCCAATTTCAGGGTCAAGTGGATAAAAAGTGATGTCTACAAATATAAATATCATGTTTGGTTGTAGCAATTGCTCTAGCTTTCTGCCTAGAAAACACGAATGTGTTGAGTTTGTGTCTCCATGTGGAAGTAATCAGTGTTTCCCAGCACAAAAGAAAATATTCCCTGCTTACATTCATTCAAAACCATAAAGTCCATGGATAATATCAAGAAAACACAAAACAGGGCCTGTAGCAAGATCTGGGATTGAGTTTTTCACAACACAAGTGGATATTTCTGGATTCATCCAGTCATATCCGGACAAAGTGTTGTGGAACTGGTATGTACTGGACTCAGATAATCACTCTCAAACTCATTTTGGGGGAAAACAAACTCATTTTCTTGGTCAAGTGGATAAAATGTGATGTTTACAAATATAAATATCATGTTTGTTTGCAGCAATTGCTCTAGCTTTCTGACTAGAAAACATGAATATGTTGAGTTTGTGTCTCCATGTGGAACTAATTAGTGTTTCCCAGCACAAAAGAAAATATTCCCTGCTTAAATTCATTCAAAACCTTAAGTCCTTTGAGAATATCTAGAAACCACAAACAAAGAGTCTGTAGCAAGATATGGGATTGAGTTTTCACAACACAAGTGGATATTTCTGGATTCATCCAGTCATATCCGGACAAAGTGTGTAGAACTAGTATGCCATGGACTCTGATAATCACGGCCAATCTGGTTTTGGAGTAAAGCCGACGCATTTTCTTGTTCAAGTAGATAAAAAAGTGATGTTTCCAAATATAAAAATCATGTTTGTTTGCAGGAATTGCTCTAGCTTTCTGCCTAGAAAACAGGAATGTTTTGAGTTTGTGTCTCCATGTGAAATTAATTAGTGTTTCCCAGCACAAAAGAAAATATTCCCTGCTTAAATGCATTCAAAACCATAAAGGCCATTGATAATATCAAGAAAATACAAAGCAGGGCCTTCAGCACTCCCTGGGATTGAGTTAGTCACAACACAAGCGGATATTTCTGGTTTCATCCAGTCATACCCGGACAAAGTGTTGTGGAGCTAGTATGCAATGGACTCAGATAATCACCGTCAAACTGGTTTTGGAGTAAACGCAACTCATTTTCTTGTTCAAGTGGATAAAAAGTCATGTTTACAAATATAAATATCATGTTTTTTGCATCAATTGCTCTAGCTTTCTGCATAGAATGCAGGAATCTGTTGTATTTGTGTCTCCATGGGGAACCAGTTAGAGTTTTCCAGCACAAAAGAAAATATCCCCTGCTTAAATGCATTCAAAACCATAAATTCCATTGATAATATCAAGAAAACACAAAGCAGAGCCTGTAGCCCCATTTTGGATAGAGTTAGCCATAACACAAGAGGATATTTCTGGTTTCATGCAGTCATATCCGAAAAAAGTGTTGTGGAACTGGTATGCACTGGACTCAGATAATCACCGTCAAACTGGTTTTCGGGTAAACAAACTCATTTTCTTGGTCAAGTGGATAAAATGTGATGTTTACAAATATAAATATCATGTTTGTTTGCAGCAATTGCTCTAGCTTTCTGACTAGAAAACATGAATATGTTGAGTTTGTGTCTCCATGTGGAACTAATTAGTGTTTCCCAGCACAAAAGAAAATATTCCCTGCTTAAATTCATTCAAAACCTTAAGTCCTTTGAGAATATCTAGAAACCACAAACAAAGAGTCTGTAGCAAGATATGGGATTGAGTTTTCACAACACAAGTGGATATTTCTGGATTCATCCAGTCATATCCGGACAAAGTGTTGTCGAACTGGTATGCACTGGACTGAGATAATCAACGTCAAACAGGTTTTGGAGTAAACCACACCCATTTTCTGGGTCAAGTGCATAAAAAGTGATGTTTACAAATATAAATATCATATTGGTTGTAGCAATTGCTCTAGCTTTCTGCCTAGAAAACAGGAATGTGTTGAGTTTGTGTCTCCATGTGAAATTAATTAGTGTTTCCCAGCACAAAAGAAAATATTCCCTGCTTAAATGCATTCAAAACCATAAAGGCCATTGATAATATCAAGAAAACACAAAGCAGGGCCTTCAGCACCCTCTGGGATTGAGTTAGTCACAACACAAGCGGATATTTCTGGTTTCATCCAGTCATACCCGGACAAAGTGTTGTGGAGCTAGTATGCAATGGACTCAGATAATCACCGTCAAACTGGTTTTGGAGTAAACGCAACTCATTTTCTTGTTCAAGTGGATAAAAAGTCATGTTTACAAATATAAATATCATGTTTTTTGCATCAATTGCTCTCGCTTTCTGCATAGAATGCAGGAATCTGTTGTATTTGTGTCTCCATGGGGAACCAGTTAGAGTTTTCCAGCACAAAAGAAAATATCCCCTGCTTAAATGCATTCAAAACCATAAATTCCATTGATAATATCAAGAAAACACAAAGCAGAGCCTGTAGCCCCATTTTGGATAGAGTTAGCCATAACACAAGAGGATATTTCTGGTTTCATGCAGTCATATCCGGACAAAGTGGTGTGGAACTGGTATGCACTGGACTCAGATAATCACAGTCAAACTGGTTTTGGGGGAAAACAAACTCATTTTCTTGGTCACGTAGATTAAAAGTCATGTTTAGAAATATAAATATCATGTTTGTTTGCAGAAATTGCTCTAGCTTTCTGCCTAGAAAGCAGGAATGTATTGAGTTTCTGTCTCCATGTGGAAATAATGAGTGTTTTGCAGCACAAAAGAAAATATCCCCTGCTTAAATGCATTCCAAACCATAAAGTCCATGGATAATATCAAGAAACCACAAAGCAGAGCCTGTAGCAAGACCTGGGGTTGAGTTAACCATAACACAAGAGGATATTTCTGATTTGATCCAGTCATATCCGGACAAAGTGTTGTGGAGCTGGTATGCACTGGACTCAGATAATCACCGTCAAAGTGGTTTTGGAGTAAAGCAAACTCATTTTCTTGGTCACGTGGATAAAAGCCATGGTTACAAATATAAATATCATATTTGTTTGCAGCAATTGCTCGAGCTTTCTTCCTAGAAAACAGGAATGTTTTGAGTTCGTGTCTCCATGTGGAAGTCATTAGTGTTTCCCAGCACAAAAGAAAATAATCCCTGCTTACATTCATTCAAAACCATAATGTCCATGGATAATATCAAGAAACCACAAACACAGAGTCTGTAGCAAGGTGGATTGAGTTAGCCATAACACAAGAGGATATTTCTGGTTTCATCCAGTCATATCCGGACAAAGTGTTGTCGAGCTGGTATGCACTGGACTGAGATAATCACCGTCAAACAGGGTTTGGAGTAAACCAAACCCATTTTCTTGGTCAAGTGGATAAAAAGTCATGTTTCCAAATATAAATATCATGTTGGTTTGCAGGAATTGCTCTAGCGTTCTGCCTAGCAGACAAGAATGTGTCGAGTTTGTGTCTCCATGTGGAACTAATTAGTTTTTCCCAGCACAATAGAACATACTCCATGCTTAAATGCATTCAAAACCATAAAGTCGTTGTTAATATCAAGAAAACACAAAACAGGGCCTTTAGCAAGATCTAGGATTGAGTTAGTCACAACAGAAGAGGATATTTCTGGATTCATCCTGTCATATCTGGACAAACTGTTGTGGAACTGGTATGCACTAGAATCAGATAATCACCGTGAAACAGGTTTTGGCGTAAACCACACCCAATTTCAGGGTCAAGTGGATAAAAAGTGATGTCTACATATATAAATATCAAGTTTGGTTGTAGCAATTGCTCTAGCTTTCTGCCTAGAAAACACGAATGTGTTGAGTTTGTGTCTCCATGTGGAAGTAATCAGTGTTTCCCAGCACAAAAGAAAATATTCCCTGCTTACATTCATTCAAAACCATAAAGTCCATGGATAATATCAAGAAAACACAAAACAGGGCCTGTAGCAAGATCTGGGATTCAGTTTTTCACAACACAAGTGGATATTTCTGGATTCATCCAGTCATATCCGGACAAAGTGTTGTGGAACTGGTATGTACTGGACTCAGATAATCACTCTCAAACTCATTTTGGGGGAAAACAAACTCATTTTCTTGCTCAAGTGGATAAAATGTGATGTTTACAAATATAAATATCATGTTTGTTTGCAGCAATTGCTCTAGCTTTCTGACTAGAAAACATGAATATGTTGAGTTTTTGTCTCCATGTGGAACTAATTAGTGTTTCCCAGCACAAAAGAAAATATTCCCTGCTTAAATTCATTCAAAACCTTAAGTCCTTTGAGAATATCTAGAAACCACAAACAAAGAGTCTGTAGCAAGATATGGGATTGAGTTTTCACAACACAAGTGGATATTTCTGGATTCATCCAGTCATATCCGGACAAAGTGTGTAGAAATAGTATGCCATGGACTCTGATAATCACGGCCAATCTGGTTTTGGAGTAAAGCCGACACATTTTCTTGTTCAAGTAGATAAAAAAGTGATGTTTCCAAATATAAAAATCATGTTTGTTTGCAGGAATTGCTCTAGCTTTCTGCCTAGAAAACAGGAATGTGTTGAGTTTGTGTCTCCATGTGAAATTAATTAGTGTTTCCCAGCACAAAAGAAAATATTCCCTGCTTAAATGCATTCAAAACCATAAAGGCCATTGATAATATCAAGAAAATACAAAGCAGGGCCTTCAGCACTCCCTGGGATTGAGTTAGTCAAAACACAAGCGGATATTTCTGGTTTCATCCAGTCATACCCGGACAAAGTGTTGTGGAGCTAGTATGCAATGGACTCAGATAATCACCGTCAAACTGGTTTTGGAGTAAACGCAACTCATTTTCTTGTTCAAGTGGATAAAAAGTCATGTTTACAAATATAAATATCATGTTTTTTGCATCAATTGCTCTTGCTTTCTGCATAGAATGCAGGAATCTGTTGTATTTGTGTCTCCATGGGGAACTAGTTAGAGTTTTCCAGCACAAAAGAAAATATCCCCTGCTTAAATGCATTCAAAACCATAAATTCCATTGATAATATCAAGAAAACACAAAGCAGAGCCTGTAGCCCCATTTTGGATAGAGTTAGCCATAACACAAGAGGATATTTCTGATTTCATGCAGTCATATCCGAAAAAAGTGTTGTGGAACTGGTATGCACTGGACTCAGATAATCACCGTCAAACTGGTTTTGGGGGAAAACAAACTCATTTTCTTGGTCAAGTGGATAAAATGTGATGTTTACAAATATAAATATCATGTTTGTTTGCAGCAATTGCTCTAGCTTTCTGACTAGAAAACATGAATATGTTGAGTTTGTGTCTCCATGTGGAACTAATTAGTGTTTCCCAGCACAAAAGAAAATATTCCCTGCTTAAATTCATTCAAAACCTTAAGTCCTTTGACAATATCTAGAAACCACAAACAAAGAGTCTGTAGCAAGATATGGGATTGAGTTTTCACAACACAAGTGGATATTTCTGGATTCATCCAGTCATATCCGGACAAAGTGTTGTCGAACTGGTATGCACTGGACTGAGATAATCACCGTCAAACAGGTTTTGGAGTAAACCACACCCATTTTCTGGGTCAAGTGCATAAAAAGTGATGTTTACAAATATAAATATCATATTGGTTGTAGCAATTGCTCTAGCTTTCTGCCTAGAAAACCGGAATGTGTTGAGTTTGTGTCTCCATGTGAAATTAATTAGTGTTTCCCAGCACAAAAGAAAATATTCCCTGCTTAAATGCATTCAAAACCATAAAGGCCATTGATAATATCAAGAAAACACAAAGCAGGGCCTTCAGCACTCCCTGGGATTGAGTTAGTCACAACACAAGCGGATATTTCTGGTTTCATCCAGTCATACCCGGACAAAGTGTTGTGGAGCTAGTATGCAATGGACTCAGATAATCACCGTCAAACTGGTTTTGGAGTAAACGCAACTCATTTTCTTGTTCAAGTGGATAAAAAGTCACGTTTACAAATATAAATATCATGTTTTTTGCATCAATTGCTCTAGCTTTCTGCATAGAATGCAGGAATCTGTTGTATTTGTGTCTCCATGGGGAACCAGTTAGAGTTTTCCAGCACAAAAGAAAATATCCCCTGCTTAAATGCATTCAAAACCATAAATTCCATTGATAATATCAAGAAAACACAAAGCAGAGCCTGTAGCCCCATTTTGGATAGAGTTAGCCATAACACAAGAGGATATTTCTGGTTTCATGCAGTCATATCCGAAAAAAGTGGTGTGGAACTGGTATGCACTGGACTCAGATAATCACAGTCAAACTGGATTTGGGGGAAAACAAACTCATTTTCTTGGTCACGTAGATTAAAAGTCATGTTTAGAAATATAAATATCATGTTTGTTTGCAGAAATTGCTCTAGCTTTCTGCCTAGAAAGCAGGAATGTATTGAGTTTCTGTCTCCATGTGGAAATAATGAGTGTTTTGCAGCACAAAAGAAAATATCCCCTGCTTAAATGCATTCCAAACCATAAAGTCCATGGATAATATCAAGAAACCACAAAGCAGAGCCTGTAGCAAGACCTGGGGTTGAGTTAACCATAACACAAGAGGATATTTCTGATTTGATCCAGTCATATCCGGACAAAGTGTTGTGGAGCTGGTATGCACTGGACTCAGATAATCACCGTCAAAGTGGTTTTGGAGTAAAGCAAACTCATTTTCTTGGTCACGTGGATAAAAGCCATGGTTACAAATATAAATATCATATTTGTTTGCAGCAATTGCTCGAGCTTTCTTCCTAGAAAACAGGAATGTTTTGAGTTCGTGTCTCCATGTGGAAGTCATTAGTGTTTCCCAGCACAAAAGAAAATATTCCCTGCTTACATTCATTCAAAACCATAAAGTCCATGGATAATATCAAGAAAGCACAAACACAGAGTCTGTAGCAAGGTGGATTGAGTTAGCCATAACACAAGAGGATATTTCTGGTTTCATCCAGTCATATCCGGACAAAGTGTCGTCGAACTGGTATGCACTGGACTGAGATAATCACCGTCAAACAGGTTTTGGAGTAAACCAAACCCATTTTCTTGGTCAAGTGGATAAAAAGTCATGTTTCCAAATATAAATATCATGTTTGTTTGCAGGAATTGCTCTAGCGTTCTGCCTAGCAGACAAGAATGTGTCGAGTTTGTGTCTCCATGTGGAACTAATTAGTTTTTCCCAGCACAATAGAACATACTCCCTGCTTAAATGCATTCAAAACCATAAAGTCATTGTTAATATCAAGAAAACACAAAACAGGGCCTTTAGCAAGATCTTAGGATTGAGTTAGTCACAACAGAAGAGGATATTTCTGGATTCATGCTGTCATATCCGGACAAACTGTTGTGGAACTGGTATGCACTAGAATCAGATAATCACCGTCAAACAGGTTTTGGCGTAAACCACACCCATTTTCTGGGTCAAGTGCATAAAAAGTGATGTTTACAAATATAAATATCATGTTTGGTTGTAGCAATTGCTCTAGCTTTCTGCCTAGAAAACACGAATGTGTTGAGTTTGTGTCTCCATGTGGAAGTAATCAGTGTTTCCCAGCACAAAAGAAAATAGTCCCTGCTTACATTCATTCAAAACCATAAAGTCCATGGATAATATAAAGAAAACACAAAACAGGGCCTGTAGCAAGATCTGGGATTGAGTTAGTCACAACACAAGAGGATATTTCTGGATTCATCCAGTCATATCCGGACAAAGTGTTGTGGAACTGGTATGTACTGGACTCAGATAATCACTCTCAAACTCATTTTGGGGGAAAACAAACTCATTTTCTTGGTCAAGTGGATAAAATGTGATGTTTACAAATATAAATATCATGTTTGTTTGCAGCAATTGCTCTAGCTTTCTGACTAGAAAACATGAATATGTTGAGTTTGTGTCTCCATGTGGAACTAATTAGTGTTTCCCAGCACAAAAGAAAATATTCCCTGCTTAAATTCATTCAAAACCTTAAATCCTTTGAGAATATCTAGAAACCACAAACAAAGAGTCTGTAGCAAGATATGGGATTGAGTTTTCACAACACAAGTGGATATTTCTGGATTCATCCAGTCATATCCGGACAAAGTGTGTAGAACTAGTATGCCATGGACTCTGATAATCACGGTCAAACTGGTTTTGGAGTAAAGCCAACGCATTTTCTTGTTCAAGTAGATAAAAAAGTGATGTTTCCAAATATAAAAATCATGTTTGTTTGCAGGAATTGCTCTAGCTTTCTGCCTAGAAAACAGGAATGTATTGAGTTTGTGTCTCCATGTGAAATTAATTAGTGTTTCCCAGCACAAAAGAAAATATTCCCTGCTTAAATGCATTCAAAACCATAAAGGCCATTGATAATATCAAGAAAACACAAAGCAGGGCCTTCAGCACTCCCTGGGATTGAGTTAGTCACAACACAAGCGGATATTTCTGGTTTCATCCAGTCATACCCGGACAAAATGTTGTGGAGCTAGTATGCAATGGACTCAGATAATCACCGTCAAACTGGTTTTGGAGTAAACGCAACTCATTTTCTTGTTCAAGTGGATAAAAAGTCACGTTTACAAATATAAATATCATGTTTTTTGCATCAATTGCTCTAGCTTTCTGCGTAGAATGCAGGAATCTGTTGTATTTGTGTCTCCATGGGGAACTAGTTAGAGTTTTCCAGCACAAAAGAAAATATCCCCTGCTTAAATGCATTCAAAACCATAAATTCCATTGATAATATCAAGAACACACAAAGCAGAGCCTGTAGCCCCATTTTGGATAGAGTTAGCCATAACACAAGAGGATATTTCTGGTTTCATGCAGTCATATCCGAAAAAAGTGGTGTGGAACTGGTATGCACTGGACTCAGATAATCACAGTCAAACTGGTTTTGGGGGAAAACAAACTCATTTTCTTGGTCACATAGATTAAAAGTCATGTTTAGAAATATAAATATCATGTTTGTTTGCAGAAATTGCTCTAGCTTTCTGCCTAGAAAGCAGGAATGCATTGAGTTTCTGTCTCCATGTGGAAATAATGAGTGTTTTGCAGCACAAAAGAAAATATCCCCTGCTTAAATGCATTCCAAACCATAAAGTCCATGGATAATATCAAGAATCCACAAAGCAGAGCCTGTAGCAAGACCTGGGGTTGAGTTAACCATAACACAAGTGGATATTTCTGATTTGATCCAGTCATATCCGGACAAAGTGTTGTGGAGCTGGTATGCACTGGACTCAGATAATCACCGTCAAAGTGGTTTTGGAGTAAAGCAAACTCATTTTCTTGGTCACGTGGATAAAAGCCATGGTTACAAATATAAATATCATATTTGTTTGCAGCAATTGCTCGAGCTTTCTTCCTAGAAAACAGGAATGTTTTGAGTTCGTGTCTCCATGTGGAAGTCATTAGTGGTTCCCAGCACAAAAGAAAATATTCCCTGCTTACATTCATTCAAAACCATAAAGTCCATGGATAATATCATGAAAGCACAAACACAGAGTCTGTAGCAAGGTGGATTGAGTTAGCCATAACACAAGAGGATATTTCTGGTTTCATCCAGTCATATCCAGACAAAGTGTTGTCGAACTGGTATGCACTGGACTGAGATAATCACCGTCAAACAGGTTTTGGAGTAAACCAAACCCATTTTCTTGGTCAAGTGGATAAAAAGTCATGTTTCCAAATATAAATATCATGTTTGTTTGCAGGAATTGCTCTAGCGTTCTGCCTAGCAGACAAGAATGTGTCGAGTTTGTGTCTCCATGTGGAAGTAATCAGTGTTTCCCAGCACAAAAGAAAATATTCCCTGCTTACATTCATTCAAAACCATAAAGTCCATGGATAATATCACGAAAACACAAAACAGGGCCTGTAGCAAGATCTAGGATTGAGTTAGTCACAACACAAGAGGATATTTCTGGATTCATCCAGTCATATCCGGACAAAGTGTTGTGGAACTGGTATGTACTGGACTCAGATAATCACTCTCAAACTCATTTTGGGGGAAAACAAACTCATTTTCTTGGTCAAGTGGATAAAATGTGATGTTTACAAATATAAATATCATGTTTGTTTGCAGCAATTGCTCTAGCTTTCTGACTAGAAAACATGAATATGTTGAGTTTGTGTCTCCATGTGGAACTAATTAGTGTTTCCCAGCACAAAAGAAAATATTCCCTGCTTAAATTCATTCAAAACCTTAAGTCCTTTGACAATATCTAGAAACCACAAACAAAGAGTCTGTAGCAAGATATGGGATTGAGTTTTCACAACACAAGAGGATATTTCTGGATTCATCCAGTCATATCTGGACAAAGTGTGTAGAACTAGTATGCCATGGACTCTGATAATCACGGTCAAACTGGTTTTGGAGTAAAGCCGATGCATTTTCTTGTTCAAGTAGATAAAAAAGTGATGTTTCCAAATATAAAAATCATGTTTGTTTGCAGGAATTGCTCTAGCTTTCTGCCTAGAAAACAGGAATGTATTGAGTTTGTGTCTCCATGTGAAATTAATTAGTGTTTCCCAGCACAAAAGAAAATATTCCCTGCTTAAATGCATTCAAAACCATAAAGGCCATTGATAATATCAAGAAAACACAAAGCAGGGCCTTCAGCACTCCCTGGGATTGAGTTAGTCACAACACAAGAGGATATTTCTGGTTTCATCCAGTCATACCCGGACAAAGTGTTGTGGAGCTAGTATGCAATGGACTCAGATAATCACCGTCAAACTGGTTTTGGAGTAAACGCAACTCATTTTCTTGTTCAAGTGGATAAAAAGTCACGTTTACAAATATAAATATCATGTTTTTTGCATCAATTGCTCTAGCTTTCTGCATAGAATGCAGGAATCTGTTGTATTTGTGTCTCCATGGGGAACCAGTTAGAGTTTTCCAGCACAAAAGAAAATATCCCCTGCTTAAATGCATTCAAAACCATAAATTCCATTGATAATATCAAGAAAACACAAAGCAGAGCCTGTAGCCCCATTTTGGATAGAGTTAGCCATAACACAAGAGGATATTTCTGGTTTCATGCAGTCATATCCGAAAAAAGTGGTGTGGAACTGGTATGCACTGGACTCAGATAATCACAGTCAAACTGGATTTGGGGGAAAACAAACTCATTTTCTTGGTCACGTAGATTAAAAGTCATGTTTAGAAATATAAATATCATGTTTGTTTGCAGAAATTGCTCTAGCTTTCTGCCTAGAAAGCAGGAATGTATTGAGTTTCTGTCTCCATGTGGAAATAATGAGTGTTTTGCAGCACAAAAGAAAATATCCCCTGCTTAAATGCATTCCAAACCATAAAGTCCATGGATAATATCAAGAAACCACAAAGCAGAGCCTGTAGCAAGACCTGGGGTTGAGTTAACCATAACACAAGAGGATATTTCTGATTTGATCCAGTCATATCCGGACAAAGTGTTGTGGAGCTGGTATGCACTGGACTCAGATAATCACCGTCAAAGTGGTTTTGGAGTAAAGCAAACTCATTTTCTTGGTCACGTGGATAAAAGCCATGGTTACAAATATAAATATCATATTTGATTGCAGCAATTGCTCGAGCTTTCTTCCTAGAAAACAGGAATGTTTTGAGTTCGTGTCTCCATGTGGAAGTCATTAGTGTTTCCCAGCACAAAAGAAAATATTCCCTGCTTACATTCATTCAAAACCATAAAGTCCATGGATAATATCAAGAAACCACAAACACAGAGTCTGTAGCAAGGTGGATTGAGTTAGCCATAACACAAGAGGATATTTCTGGTTTCATCCAGTCATATCCGGACAAAGTGTCGTCGAACTGGTATGCACTGGACTGAGATAATCAACGTCAAACAGGTTTTGGAGTAAACCAAACCCATTTTCTTGGTCAAGTGGATAAAAAGTCATGTTTCCAAATATAAATATCATGTTTGTTTGCAGGAATTGCTCTAGCGTTCTGCCTAGCAGACAAGAATGTGTCGAGTTTGTGTCTCCATGTGGAACTAATTAGTTTTTCCCAGCACAATAGAACATACTCCCTGCTTAAATGCATTCAAAACCATAAAGTCATTGTTAATATCAAGAAAACACAAAACAGGGCCTTTAGCAAGATCTTAGGATTGAGTTAGTCACAACAGAAGAGGATATTTCTGGATTCATCCTGTCATATCCGGACAAACTGTTGTGGAACTGGTATGCACTAGAATCAGATAATCACCGTCAAACAGGTTTTGGCGTAAACCACACCCATTTTCTGGGTCAAGTGGATAAAAAGTGATGTTTACAAATATAAATATCATGTTTGGTTGTAGCAATTGCTCTAGCTTTCTGCCTAGAAAACACGAATGTGTTGAGTTTGTGTCTCTATGTGGAAGGAATCAGTGTTTCCCAGCACAAAAGAAAATAGTCCCTGCTTACATTCATTCAAAACCATAAAGTCCATGGATAATATCAAGAAAACACAAAACAGGGCCTGTAGCAAGATCTGGGATTGAGTTAGTCACAACACAAGAGGATATTTCTGGATTCATCCAGTCATATCCGGACAAAGTGTTGTGGAACTGGTATGTACTGGACTCAGATAATCACTCTCAAACTCCTTTTGGGGGAAAACAAACTCATTTTCTTGGTCACGTGGATAAAATGTGATGTTTACAAATATAAATATCATGTTTGTTTGCAGCAATTGCTCTAGCTTTCTGACTAGAAAACATGAATATGTTGAGTTTGTGTCTCCATGTGGAACTAATTAGTGTTTCCCAGCACAAAAGAAAATATTCCCTGCTTAAATTCATTCAAAACCTTAAGTCCTTTGAGAATATCTAGAAACCACAAACAAAGAGTCTGTAGCAAGATATGGGATTGAGTTTTCACAACACAAGTGGATATTTCTGGATTCATCCAGTCATATCCGGACAAAGTGTGTAGAACTAGTATGCCATGGACTCTGATAATCACGGTCAAACTGGTTTTGGAGTAAAGCCAACGCATTTTCTTGTTCAAGTAGATAAAAAAGTGATGTTTCCAAATATAAAAATCATGTTTGTTTGCAGGAATTGCTCTAGCTTTCTGCCTAGAAAACAGGAATGTATTGAGTTTGTGTCTCCATGTGGAAGTAATCAGTGTTTCCCAGCACAAAAGAAAATATTCCCTGCTTAAATGCATTCAAAACCATAAAGGCCATTGATAATATCAAGAAAACACAAAGCAGGGCCTTCAGCACTCCCGGGGATTGAGTTAGTCACAACACAAGCGGATATTTCTGGTTTCATCCAGTCATACCCGGACAAAGTGTTGTGGAGCTAGTATGCAATGGACTCAGATAATCACCGTCAAACTGGTTTTGGAGTAAACGCAACTCATTTTCTTGTTCAAGTGAATAAAAAGTCACGTTTACAAATATAAATATCATGTTTTTTGCATCAATTGCTCTAGCTTTCTGCATAGAATGCAGGAATCTGTTGTATTTGTGTCTCCATGGGGAACCAGTTAGAGTTTTCCAGCACAAAAGAAAATATCCCCTGCTTAAATGCATTCAAAACCATAAATTCCATTGATAATATCAAGAAAACACAAAGCAGAGCCTGTAGCCCCATTTTGGATAGAGTTAGCCATAACACAAGAGGATATTTCTGGTTTCATGCAGTCATATCCGAAAAAAGTGGTGTGGAACTGGTATGCACTGGACTCAGATAATCACAGTCAAACTGGATTTGGGGGAAAACAAACTCATTTTCTTGGTCACGTAGATTAAAAGTCATGTTTAGAAATATAAATATCATGTTTGTTTGCAGAAATTGCTCTAGCTTTCTGCCTAGAAAGCAGGAATGTATTGAGTTTCTGTCTCCATGTGGAAATAATGAGTGTTTTGCAGCACAAAAGAAAATATCCCCTGCTTAAATGCATTCAAAACCATAAAGTCCATGGATAATATCAAGAAACCACAAAGCAGAGCCTGTAGCAAGACCTGGGGTTGAGTTAACCATAACACAAGAGGATATTTCTGATTTGATCCAGTCATATCCGGACAAAGTGTTGTGGAGCTGGTATGCACTGGACTCAGATAATCACCGTCAAAGTGGTTTTGGAGTAAAGCAAACTCATTTTCTTGGTCACGTGGATAAAAGCCATGGTTACAAATATAAATATCATATTTCTTTGCAGCAATTGCTCGAGCTTTCTTCCTAGAAAACAGGAATGTTTTGAGTTCGTGTCTCCATGTGGAAGTCATTAGTGTTTCCCAGCACAAAAGAAAATATTCCCTGCTTACATTCATTCAAAACCATAAAGTCCATGGATAATATCAAGAAAGCACAAACACAGAGTCTGTAGCAAGGTGGATTGAGTTAGCCATAACACAAGAGGATATTTCTGGTTTCATCCAGTCATATCCGGACAAAGTGTTGTCGAACTGGTATGCACTGGACTGAGATAATCAACGTCAAACAGGTTTTGGAGTAAACCAAACCCATTTTCTTGGTCAAGTGGATAAAAAGTCATGTTTCCAAATATAAATATCATGTTTGTTTGCAGGAATTGCTCTAGCGTTCTGCCTAGCAGACAAGAATGTGTCGAGTTTGTGTCTCCATGTGGAACTAATTAGTTTTTCCCAGCACAATAGAACATACTCCCTGCTTAAATGCATTCAAAACCATAAAGTCATTGTTAATATCAAGAAAACACAAACAAAGAGTCTGTAGCAAGATATGGGATTGAGTTTTCACAACACAAGTGGATATTTCTGGATTCATCCAGTCATATCCGGACAAAGTGTGTAGAACTAGTATGCCATGGACTCTGATAATCACGGTCAAACTGGTTTTGGAGTAAAGCCAACGCATTTTCTTGTTCAAGTAGATAAAAAAGTGATGTTTCCAAATATAAAAATCATGTTTGTTTGCAGGAATTGCTCTAGCTTTCTGCCTAGAAAACAGGAATGTATTGAGTTTGTGTCTCCATGTGGAAGTAATCAGTGTTTCCCAGCACAAAAGAAAATATTCCCTGCTTAAATGCATTCAAAACCATAAAGGCCATTGATAATATCAAGAAAACACAAAGCAGGGCCTTCAGCACTCCCTGGGATTGAGTTAGTCACAACACAAGCGGATATTTCTGGTTTCATCCAGTCATACCCGGACAAAGTGTTGTGGAGCTAGTATGCAATGGACTCAGATAATCACCGTCAAACTGGTTTTGGAGTAAACGCAACTCATTTTCTTGTTCAAGTGGATAAAAAGTCACGTTTACAAATATAAATATCATGTTTTTTGCATCAATTGCTCTAGCTTTCTGCAAAGAATGCAGGAATCTGTTGTATTTGTGTCTCCATGGGGAACTAGTTAGAGCTTTCCAGCACAAAAGAAAATATCCCCTGCTTAAATGCATTCAAAACCATAAATTCCATTGATAATATCAAGAAAACACAAAGCAGAGCCTGTAGCCCCATTTTGGATAGAGTTAGCCATAACACAAGAGGATATTTCTGGTTTCATGCAGTGATATCCGGACAAAGTGGTGTGGAACTGGTATGCACTGGACTCAGATAATCACAGTCAAACTGGTTTTGGGGGAAAACAAACTCATTTTCTTGGTCACGTAGATTAAAAGTCATGTTTAGAAATATAAATATCATGTTTGTTTGCAGAAATTGCTCTAGCTTTCTGCCTAGAAAGCAGGAATGTATTGAGTTTCTGTCTCCATGTGGAAATAATGAGTGTTTTGCAGCCCAAAAGAAAATATCCCCTGCTTAAATGCATTCCAAACCATAAAGTCCATGGATAATATCAAGAAACCACAAAGCAGAGCCTGTAGCAAGACCTGGGGTTGAGTTAACCATAACACAAGAGGATATTTCTGATTTGATCCAGTCATATCCGGACAAAGTGTTGTGGAGCTGGTATGCACTTGTCTCAGATAATCACCGTCAAAGTGGTTTTGGAGTAAAGCAAACTCATTTTCTTGGTCACGTGGATAAAAGCCATGGTTACAAATATAAATATCATATTTGTTTGCAGCAATTGCTCGAGCTTTCTTCCTAGAAAACAGGAATGTTTTGAGTTCGTGTCTCCATGTGGAAGTCATTAGTGTTTCCCAGCACAAAAGAAAATATTCCCTGCTTACATTCATTCAAAACCATAAAGTCCATGGATAATATCAAGAAAGCACAAACACAGAGTCTGTAGCAAGGTGGATTGAGTTAGCCATAACACAAGAGGATATTTCTGGTTTCATCCAGTCATATCCGGACAAAGTGTTGTCGAACTGGTATGTACTGGACTGAGATAATCACCGTCAAACAGGTTTTGGAGTAAACCAAACCCATTTTCTTGGTCAAGTGGATAAAAAGTCATGTTTCCAAATATAAATATCATGTTTGTTTGCAGGAATTGCTCTAGCGTTCTGCCTAGCAGACAAGAATGTGTCGAGTTTGTGTCTCCATGTGGAAGTAATCAGTGTTTCCCAGCACAAAAGAAAATAGTCCCTGCTTACATTCATTCAAAACCATAAAGTCCATGGATAATATCAAGAAAACACAAAACAGGGCCTGTAGCAAGATCTGGGATTGAGTTAGTCACAACACAAGAGGATATTTCTGGATTCATCCAGTCATATCCGGACAAAGTGTTGTGGAACTGGTATGTACTGGACTCAGATAATCACTCTCAAACTCATTTTGGGGGAAAACAAACTCATTTTCTTGGTCAAGTGGATAAAATGTGATGTTTACAAATGTAAATATCATGTTTGTTTGCAGCAATTGCTCTAGCTTTCTGACTAGAAAACATGAATATGTTGAGTTTGTGTCTCCATGTGGAACTAATTAGTGTTTCCCAGCACAAAAGAAAATATTCCCTGCTTAAATTCATTCAAAACCTTAAGTCCTTTGAGAATATCTAGAAACCACAAACAAAGAGTCTGTAGCAAGATATGGGATTGAGTTTTCACAACACAAGTGGATATTTCTGGATTCATCCAGTCATATCCGGACAAAGTGTGTAGAACTAGTATGCCATGGACTCTGATAATCACGGTCAAACTGGTTTTGGAGTAAAGCCAACGCATTTTCTTGTTCAAGTAGATAAAAAAGTGATGTTTCCAAATATAAAAATCATGTTTGTTTGCAGGAATTGCTCTAGCTTTCTGCCTAGAAAACAGGAATGTATTGAGTTTGTGTCTCCATGTGAAATTAATTAGTGTTTCCCAGCACAAAAGAAAATATTCCCTGCTTAAATGCATTCAAAACCATAAAGGCCATTGATAATATCAAGAAAACACAAAGCAGGGCCTTCAGCACTCCCTGGGATTGAGTTAGTCACAACACAAGAGGATATTTCTGGTTTCATCCAGTCATACCCGGACAAAGTGTTGTGGAGCTAGTATGCAATGGACTCAGATAATCACCGTCAAACTGGTTTTGGAGTAAACGCAACTCATTTTCTTGTTCAAGTGGATAAAAAGTCACGTTTACAAATATAAATATCATGTTTTTTGCATCAATTGCTCTAGCTTTCTGCATAGAATGCAGGAATCTGTTGTATTTGTGTCTCCATGGGGAACTAGTTTGAGTTTTCCAGCACAAAAGAAAATATCCCCTGCTTAAAAGCATTCAAAACCATAAATTCCATTGATAATATCAAGAAAACACATAGCAGAGCCTGTAGCCCCATTTTGGATAGAGTTAGCCATAACACAAGAGGATATTTCTGGTTTCATGCAGTCATATCCGAAAAAAGTGTTGTGGAACTGGTATGCACTGGACTCAGATAATCACAGTCAAACTGGATTTGGGGGAAAACAAACTCATTTTCTTGGTCACGTAGATTAAAAGTCATGTTTAGAAATATAAATATCATGTTTGTTTGCAGGAATTGCTCTAGCTTTCTGCCTAGAAAGCAGGAATGTATTGAGTTTCTGTCTCCATGTGGAAATAATGAGTGTTTTGCAGCACAAAAGAAAATATCCCCTGCTTAAATGCATTCAAAACCATAAAGTCCATGGATAATATCAAGAAACCACAAACACAGAGTCTGTAGCAAGGTGGATTGAGATATCCATAACACAAGAGGATATTTCTGGTTTCATCCAGTCATATCCGGACAAAGTGTTGTCGAACTTGTTTGCACTGGACTGAGATAATCACCGTCAAACAGGTTTTGGAGTAAACCAAACCCATTTTCTTGGTCAAGTGGATAGAAAGTCATGTTTCCAAATATAAATATCATGTTTGTTTGCAGGAATTGCTCTAGCGTTCTGCCTAGCAGACAAGAATGTGTCGAGTTTGTGTCTCCATGTGGAACTAATTAGTTTTTCCCAGCACAATAGAACATACTCCCTGCTTAAATGCATTCAAAACCATAAAGTCATTGTTAATATCAAGAAAACACAAAACAGGGCCTTTAGCAAGATCTTAGGATTGAATTAGTCACAACAGAAGAGGATATTTCTGGATTCATCCTGTCATATCCGGACAAACTGTTGTGGAACTGGTATGCACTAGAATCAGATAATCACCGTCAAACAGGTTTTGGCGTAAACCACACCCATTTTCTGGGTCAAGTGGATAAAAAGTGATGTTTACAAATATAAATATCATGTTTTTTTGCAGGAATTGCTCTAGCGTTCTGCCTAGCAGACAAGAGTGTGTCGAGTTTGTGTCTCCATGTGGAAGTAATCAGTGTTTCCCAGCACAAAGGTAAATAGTCCCTGCTTACATTCATTCAAAACCATAAAGTCCATGGATAATATCACGAAAACACAAAACAGGGCCTGTAGCAAGATCTGGGATTGAGTTAGTCACAACACAAGAGGATATTTCTGGATTCATCCAGTCATACCCGGACAAAGTGTTGTGGAGCTAGTATGCAATGGACTCAGATAATCACCGTCAAACTGGTTTTGGAGTAAACGCAACTCATTTTCTTGTTCAAGTGGATAAAAAGTCACGTTTACAAATATAAATATCATGTTTTTTGCATCAATTTCTCTAGCTTTCTGCATAGAATGCAGGAATCTGTTGTATTTGTGTCTCCATGGGGAACCAGTTAGAGTTTTCCAGCACAAAAGAAAATATCCCCTGCTTAAATGCATTCAAAACCATAAATTCCATTGATAATATCAAGAAAACACAAAGCAGAGCCTGTAGCCCCATTTTGGATAGAGTTAGCCATAACACAAGAGGATATTTCTGGTTTCATGCAGTCATATCCGAAAAAAGTGGTGTGGAACTGGTATGCACTGGACTCAGATAATCACAGTCAAACTGGTTTTGGGGGAAAACAAACTCATTTTCTTGGTCACGTAGATTAAAAGTCATGTTTAGAAATATAAATATCATGTTTGTTTGCAGAAATTGCTCTAGCTTTCTGCCTAGAAAGCAGGAATGTATTGAGTTTCTGTCTCCATGTGGAAATAATGAGTGTTTTGCAGCACAAAAGAAAATATCCCCTGCTTAAATGCATTCCAAACCATAAAGTCCATGGATAATATCAAGAAACCACAAAGCAGAGCCTGTAGCAAGACCTGGGGTTGAGTTAACCATAACACAAGAGGATATTTCTGATTTGATCCAGTCATATCCGGACAAAGTGTTGTGGAGCTGGTATGCACTGGACTCAGATAATCACCGTCAAAGTGGTTTTGGAGTAAAGCAAACTCATTTTCTTGGTCACGTGGATAAAAGCCATGGTTACAAATATAAATATCATATTTGTTTGCAGCAATTGCTCGAGCTTTCTTCCTAGAAAACAGGAATGTTTTGAGTTCGTGTCTCCATGTGGAAGTCATTAGTGTTTCCCAGCACAAAAGAAAATATTCCCTGCTTACATTCATTCAAAACCATAAAGTCCATGGATAATATCAAGAAACCACAAACACAGAGTCTGTAGCAAGGTGGATTGAGTTAGCCATAACACAAGAGGATATTTCTGGTTTCATCCAGTCATATCCGGACAAAGTGTTGTCGAACTGGTATGCACTGGACTGAGATAATCACCGTCAAACAGGTTTTGGAGTAAACCAAACCCATTTTCTGGGTCAAGTGGATAAAAAGTGATGTTTACAAATATAAATATCATGTTTGGTTGTAGCAATTGCTCTAGCTTTCTGCCTAGAAAACACGAATGTGTTGAGTTTGTGTCTCCATGTGGAAGGAATCAGTGTTTCCCAGCACAAAAGAAAATAGTCCCTGCTTACATTCATTCAAAACCATAAAGTCCATGGATAATATCAAGAAAACACAAAACAGGGCCTGTAGCAAGATCTGGGATTGAGTTAGTCACAACACAAGAGGATATTTCTGGATTCATCCAGTCATATCTGGACAAAGTGTTGTGGAACTGGTATGTACTGGACTCAGATAATCACTCTCAAACTCATTTTGGGGGAAAACAAACTCATTTTCTTGGTCATGTGGATAAAATGTGATGTTTACAAATATAAATATCATGTTTGTTTGCAGCAATTGCTCTAGCTTTCTGACTAGAAAACATGAATATTTTGAGTTTGTGTCTCCATGTGGAACTAATTTGTGTTTCCCAGCACAAAAGAAAATATTCCCTGCTTAAATTCATTCAAAACATTAAGTCTTTGAGAATATCTAGAAACCACAAACAAAGAGTCTGTAGCAAGATATGGGATTGAGTTTTCACAACACAAGTGGATATTTCTGGATTCATCCAGTCATATCCGGACAAAGTGTGTAGAACTGGTATGCACTGGACTGAGATAATCACTGTCAAACAGGTTTTGGAGTAAACCACACCCATTTTCTGGGTCAAGTGCATAAAAAGTGATGTTTCCAAATATAAATATCATGTTTGGTTGTAGCAATTGCTCTAGCTTTCTGCCTAGAAAACAGGAATGTGTTGAGTTTGTGTCTCCATGTGAAATTAATTAGTGTTTCCCAGCACAAAAGAAAATATTCCCTGCTTAAATGCATTCAAAACCATAAAGTCCATTGTTAATATCAAGAAAACACAAAGCAGGGCCTTCAGCACTCCCTGGGATTGAGTTAGTCACAACACAAGCGGATATTTCTGGTTTCATCCAGTCATACCCGGACAAAGTGTTGTGGAGCTAGTATGCAATGGACTCAGATAATCACCGTCAAACTGGTTTTGGAGTAAACACAACTCATTTTCTTGTTCAAGTGGATAAAAAGTCACGTTTACAAATATAAATATCATGTTTTTTGCATCAATTGCTCTAGCTTTCTGCATAGAATGCAGGAATCTGTTGTATTTGTGTCTCCATGGGGAACCAGTTAGAGTTTTCCAGCACAAAAGAAAATATCCCCTGCTTAAATGCATTCAAAACCATAAATTCCATTGATAATATCAAGAAAACACAAAGCAGAGCCTGTAGCCCCATTTTGGATAGAGTTAGCCATAACACAAGAGGATATTTCTGGTTTCATGCAGTCATATCCGAAAAAAGTGGTGTGGAACTGGTATGCACTGGACTCAGATAATCACAGTCAAACTGGATTTGGGGGAAAACAAACTCATTTTCTTGGTCACGTAGATTAAAAGTCATGTTTAGAAATATAAATATCATGTTTGTTTGCAGAAATTGCTCTAGCTTTCTGCCTAGAAAGCAGGAATGTATTGAGTTTCTGTCTCCATGTGGAAATAATGAGTGTTTTGCAGCCCAAAAGAAAATATCCCCTGCTTAAATGCATTCCAAACCATAAAGTCCATGGATAATATCAAGAAACCACAAAGCAGAGCCTGTAGCAAGACCTGGGGTTGAGTTAACCATAACACAAGAGGATATTTCTGATTTGATCCAGTCATATCCGGACAAAGTGTTGTGGAGCTGGTATGCACTGGACTCAGATAATCACCGTCAAAGTGGTTTTGGAGTAAAGCAAACTCATTTTCTTGGTCACGTGGATAAAAGCCATGGTTACAAATATAAATATCATATTTGTTTGCAGCAATTGCTCGAGCTTTCTTCCTAGAAAACAGGAATGTTTTGAGTTCGTGTCTCCATGTGGAAGTCATTAGTGTTTCCCAGCACAAAAGAAAATATTCCCTGCTTACATTCATTCAAAACCATAAAGTCCATGGATAATATCAAGAAACCACAAACACAGAGTCTGTAGCAAGGTGGATTGAGTTAGCCATAACACAAGAGGATATTTCTGGTTTCATCCAGTCATATCCGGACAAAGTGTTGTCGAACTGGTATGCACTGGACTGAGATAATCACCGTCAAACAGGTTTTGGAGTAAACCAAACCCATTTTCTTGGTCAAGTGGATAAAAAGTCATGTTTCCAAATATAAATATCATGTTTGTTTGCAGGAATTGCTCTAGCGTTCTGCCTAGCAGACAAGAATGTGTCGAGTTTGTGTCTCCATGTGGAACTAATTAGTTTTTCCCAGCACAATAGAACATACTCCCTGCTTAAATGCATTCAAAACCATAAAGTCGTTGTTGATATCAAGAAAACACAAAACAGGGCCATTAGCAAGATCTAGGATTGAGTTAGTCACAACAGAAGAGGATATTTCTGGATTCATCCTGTCATATCCGGACAAACTGTTGTGGAACTGGTATGCACTAGAATCAGATAATCACCGTCAAACAGGTTTTGGCGTAAACCACACCCATTTTCTGGGTCAAGTGGATCAAAAGTGATGTTTACAAATATAAATATCATCTTTGGTTGTAGCAATTGCTCTAGCTTTCTGCCTAGAAAACACGAATATGTTGAGTTTGTGTCTCCATGTGGAAGGAATCAGTGTTTCCCAGCACAAAAGAAAATAGTCCCTGCTTACATTCATTCAAAACCATAAAGTCCAGGGATAATATCAAGAAAACACAAAACAGGGCCTGTAGCAAGATCTGGGATTGAGTTAGTCAAAACACAAGAGGATATTTCTGGATTCATCCAGTCATATCCGGACAAAGTGTTGTGGAACTGGTATGTACTGGACTCAGATAATCACTCTCAAACTCATTTTGGGGGAAAACAAACTCATTTTCTTGGTCAAGTGGATAAAATGTGATGTTTACAAATATAAATATCATGTTTGTTTGCAGCAATTGCTCTAGCTTTCTGACTAGAAAACATGAATATGTTGAGTTTGTGTCTCCATGTGGAACTAATTAGTGTTTCCCAGCACAAAAGAAAATATTCCCTGCTTAAATTCATTCAAAACCTTAAGTCCTTTGAGAATATCTAGAAACCACAAACAAAGAGTCTGTAGCAAGATATGGGATTGAGTTTTCACAACACAAGAGGATATTTCTGGATTCATCCAATCATATCCGGACAAAGTGTGTAGAACTAGTATGCCATGGACTCTGATAATCACGGTCAAACTGGTTTTGCAGTAAAGCCAATGCATTTTCTTGTTCAAGTAGATAAAAAAGTGATGTTTCCAAATATAAAAATCATGTTTGTTTGCAGGAATTGCTCTAGCTTTCTGCCTAGAAAACAGGAATGTGTTGAGTTTGTGTCTCCATGTGAAATTAATTAGTGTTTCCCAGCACAAAAGAAAATATTCCCTGCTTAAATGCATTCAAAACCATAAAGGCCATTGATAATATCAAGAAAACACAAAGCAGGGCCTTCAGCACTCCCTGGGATTGAGTTAGTCACAACACAAGCGGATATTTCTGGTTTCATCCAGTCATACCCGGACAAAGTGTTGTGGAGCTAGTATGCAATGGACTCAGATAATCACCGTCAAACTGGTTTTGGAGTAAACGCAACTCATTTTCTTGTTCAAGTGGATAAAAAGTCATGTTTACAAATATAAATATCATGTTTTTTGCATCAATTGCTCTAGCTTTCTGCATAGAATGCA
The DNA here is from genome assembly GCF_033115175.1 of Lepus europaeus. Taxonomy (NCBI): domain Eukaryota; kingdom Metazoa; phylum Chordata; class Mammalia; order Lagomorpha; family Leporidae; genus Lepus; species Lepus europaeus. The sequence goes on along the minus strand of NW_026909213.1, from coordinate 3,403,882 downwards.
GGAATCTGTTGTATTTGTGTCTCCATGTAGAAATAATGAGTGGTTTGCAGCACAAAAGAAAATATCCCCTGCTTAAATGCATTCAAAACCATAAATTCCATTGATAATATCAAGGAAACACAAAGCAGAGCCTGTAGCCCCATTTTGGATAGAGTTAGCCATAACACAAGAGGATATTTCTGGTTTCATGCAGTCATATCCGAAAAAAGTGTTGTGGACCTGGTATGCACTGGACTCAGATAATCACCGTCAAACTGGTTTTGGGGGAAAACAAACTCATTTTCTAGGTCACGTAGATTAAAGGTCATTTTTAGAAATATAAATATCATGTTTGTTTGCAGAAATTGCTCTAGCTTTCTGCCTAGAAAGCAGGAATGCATTGAGTTTCTGTCTCCATGTGGAAATAATGAGTGTTTTGCAGCACAAAAGAAAATATCCCCTGCTTAAATGCATTCAAAACCTTAAAGTCCATGGATAATATCAAGAAACCACAAAGCAGAGCCTGTAGCAAGACCTGGGGTTGAGTTAACCATAACACAAGAGGATATTTCTGATTTGATCCAGTCATATCCGGACAAAGTGTTGTGGAGCTGGTATGCACTGGACTGAGATAATCACCGTCAAACAGGTTTTGGAGTAAACCAAACCCTTTTTCTTGGTCAAGTGGATAAAAAGTCATGTTTACAAATATAAATATCATGTTTGTTTGCAAGAATTGCTCTAGCGTTCTGCCTAGCAGAAAAGAATGTGTCGAGTTTGTGTCTCCATGTGGAACTAATAAGTTTTTCCCAGCACAATAGAACATACTCCCTGCTTAAATGCATTCAAAACCATAAAGTCGTTGTTGATATCAAGAAAACACAAAACAGGGCCTGTAGCAAGATCTAGGATTGAGTTAGTCACAACAGAAGAGGATATTTCTGGATTCATCCTGTCATATCCGGACAAACTGTTGTGGAACTGGTATGCACTAGAATCAGATAATCACTGTCAAACAGGTTTTGGCGTAAACCACACCCAATTTCAGGGTCAAGTGGATAAAAAGTGATGTCTACAAATATAAATATCATGTTTGTTTGCAGCAATTGCTCTAGCTTTCTGACTAGAAAACATGAATATGTTGAGTTTGTGTCTCCATGTGGAACTAATTAGTGTTTCCCAGCACAAAAGAAAATATTCCCTGCTTAAATTCATTCAAAACCTTAAGTCCTTTGAGAATATCTAGAAACCACAAACAAAGAGTCTGTAGCAAGATATGGGATTGAGTTTTCACAACACAAGTGGATATTTCTGGATTCATCCAGTCATATCCGGACAAAGTGTGTAGAACTAGTATGCCATGGACTCTGATAATCACGGTCAAACTGGTTTTGGAGTAAAGCCAACGCATTTTCTTGTTCAAGTAGATAAAAAAGTGATGTTTCCAAATATAAAAATCATGTTTGTTTGCAGGAATTGCTCTAGCTTTCTGCCTAGAAAACAGGAATGTATTGAGTTTGTGTCTCCATGGGGAAGTAATCAGTGTTTCCCAGCACAAAAAGAAAATATTCCCTGCTTAAATGCATTCAAAACCATAAAGGCCATTGATAATATCAAGAAAACACAAAGCAGGGCCTTCAGCACTCCCTGGGATTGAGTTAGTCACAACAAAAGCGGATATTTCTGGTTTCATCCAGTCATACCCGGACAAAGTGTGTAGAACTAGTATGCCATGGACTCAGATAATCACCGTCAAACTGGTTTTGGAGTAATCGCAACTCATTTTCTTATTCAAGTGGATAAAAAGTAATGTTTACAAATATAAAATTCATGTTTGTTTGCAGGAATTGCTCTAGCTTTCTGCCTAGAAAACAGGAATGTGTTGAGTTTGTGTCTCCATGTGAAATTAATTAGTGTTTCCCAGCACAAAAGAAAATATTCCCTGCTTAAATGCATTCAAAACCATAAAGGCCATTGATAATATCAAGAAAACACAAAGCAGGGCCTTCAGCACTCCCTGGGATTGAGTTAGTCACAACACAAGCGGATATTTCTGGTTTCATCCAGTCATACCCGGACAAAGTGTTGTGGAGCTAGCATGCAATGGACTCAGATAATCACCGTCAAACTGGTTTTGGAGTAAACGCAACTCATTTTCTTGTTCAAGTGGATAAAAAGTCATGTTTACAAATATAAATATCATGTTTTTTGCATCAATTGCTCTAGCTTTCTGCATAGAATGCAGGAATCTGTTGTATTTGTGTCTCCATGGGGAACTAGTTAGACTTTACCAGCACAAAAGAAAATATCCCCTGCTTAAATGCATTCAAAACCATAAATTCCATTGATAATATCAAGGAAACACAAAGCAGAGCCTGTAGCCCCATTTTGGATAGAGTTAGCCATAACACAAGAGGATATTTCTGGTTTCATGCAGTCATATCCGAAAAAAGTGTTGTGGACCTGGTATGCACTGGACTCAGATAATCACCGTCAAACTGGTTTTGGGGGAAAACAAACTCATTTTCTTGGTCACGTAGATTAAAGGTCATTTTTAGAAATATAAATATCATGTTTGTTTGCAGAAATTGCTCTAGCTTTCTGCCTAGAAAGCAGGAATGCATTGAGTTTCTGTCTCCATGTGGAAATAATGAGTGTTTTGCAGCACAAAAGAAAATATCCCCTGCTTAAATGCATTCAAAACCTTAAAGTCCATGGATAATATCAAGAAACCACAAAGCAGAGCCTGTAGCAAGACCTGGGGTTGAGTAACCATAACACAAGAGGATATTTCTGATTTGATCCAGTCATATCCGGACAAAGTGTTGTGGAGCTGGTATGCACTGGACTCAGATAATCACCGTCAAAGTGGTTTTGGAGTAAAGCAAACTCATTTTCTTGGTCACGTGGATAAAAGCCATGGTTACAAATATAAATATCATATTTGTTTGCAGCAATTGCTCGAGCTTTCTTCCTAGAAAACAGGAATGTTTTGAGTTCGTGTCTCCATGTGGAAGTCATTAGTGTTTCCCAGCACAAAAGAAAATATTCCCTGCTTACATTCATTCAAAACCATAAAGTCCATGGATAATATCAAGAAACCACAAACACAGAGTCTGTAGCAAGGTGGATTGAGTTAGCCATAACACAAGAGGATATTTCTGGTTTCATCCAGTCATATCCGGACAAAGTGTTGTCGAACTGGTATGCACTGGACTGAGATAATCACCGTCAAACAGGTTTTGGAGTAAACCAAACCCATTTTCTTGGTCAAGTGGATAAAAAGTCATGTTTCCAAATATAAATATCATGTTTGTTTGCAGGAATTGCTCTAGCGTTCTGCCTAGCAGACAAGAATGTGTCGAGTTTGTGTCTCCATGTGGAACTAATTAGTTTTTCCCAGCACAATAGAACATACTCCCTGCTTAAATGCATTCAAAACCATAAAGTTTGTTAATATCAAGAAAACACAAAACAGGGCCTGTAGCAAGATCTAGGATTGAGTTAGTCACAACAGAAGAGGATATTTCTGGATTCATCCAGTCAAATCCGGACAAAGTGTTGTGGAACTGGTATGTACTGGACTCAGATAATCACTCTCAAACTCATTTTGGGGGAAAACAAACTCATTTTCTTGGTCAAGTGGATAAAATGTGATGCTTACAAATATAAATATGATGTTTGTTTGCAGCAATTGCTCTAGCTTTCTGACTAGAAAACATGAATATGTTGAGTTTGTGTCTCCATGTGGAATTAATTAGTGTTTCCCAGCACAAAAGAAAATATTCCCTGCTTAAATTCATTCAAAACCTTAAGTCCTTTGACAATATCTAGAAACCACAAACAAAGAGTCTGTAGCAAGATATGGGATTGAGTTTTCACAACACAAGTGGATATTTCTGGATTCATCCAGTCATATCCGGACAAAGTGTGTAGAACTAGTATGCCATGGACTCTAATAATCACGGTCAAACTGGTTTTGGAGTAAAGCCAACGCATTTTCTTGTTCAAGTAGATAAAAAAGTGATGTTTCCAAATATAAAAATCATGTTTGTTTGCAGGAATTGCTCTAGCTTTCTGCCTAGAAAACAGGAATGTATTGAGTTTGTGTCTCCATGGGGAAGTAATCAGTGTTTCCCAGCACAAAAGAAAATATTCCCTGCTTAAATGCATTCAAAACCATAAAGGCCATTGATAATATCAAGAAAACACAAAGCAGGGCCTTCAGCACTCCCTGGGATTGAGTTAGTCACAACACAAGCGGATATTTCTGGTTTCATCCAGTCATACCCGGACAAAGTGTTGTGGAGCTAGTATGCAATGGACTCAGATAATCACCGTCAAACTGGTTTTGGAGTAAACGCAACTCATTTTCTTGTTCAAGTGGATAAAAAGTCATGTTTACAAATATAAATATCATGTTTTTTGCATCAATTGCTCTAGCTCTCTGCATAGAATGCAGGAATCTGTTGTATTTGTGTCTCCATGGGGAACTAGTTAGAGTTTTCCAGCACAAAAGAAAATATCCCCTGCTTAAATGCATTCAAAACCATAAATTCCATTGATAATATCAAGAAAACACAAAGCAGAGCCTGTAGCCCCATTTTGGATAGAGTTAGCCATAACACAAGAGGATATTTCTGGTTTCATGCAGTCATATCCGAAAAAAGTGTTGTGGAACTGGTATGCACTGGACTCAGATAATCACTCTCAAACTGGTTTTGGGGGAAAACAAACTCATTTTCTTGGTCACGTAGATTAAAAGTCATGTTTAGAAATATAAATATCATGTTTGTTTGCAGAAATTGCTCTAGCTTTCTGCCTAGAAAGCAGGAATGTATTGAGTTTCTGTCTCCATGTGGAAATAATGAGTGTTTTGCAGCACAAAAGAAAATATCCCCTGCTTAAATGCATTCAAAACCATAAAGTCCATGGATAATATCAAGAAACCACAAAGCAGAGCCTGTAGCAAGACCTGGGGTTGAGTTAGCCATAACACAAGAGGATATTTCTGATTTGATCCAGTCATATCCGGACAAAGTGTTGTGGAGCTGGTATGCACTGGACTCAGATAATCACCGTCAAAGTGGTTTTGGAGTAAAGCAAACTCATTTTCTTGGTCACATGGATAAAGGCCATGTTTACAAATATAAATATCATATTTGTTTGCAGCAATTGCTCGAGCTTTCTTCCTAGAAAACAGGAATGTTTTGAGTTCGTGTCTCCATGTGGAAGTCATTAGTGTTTCCCAGCACAAAAGAAAATATTCCCTGCTTACATTCATTCAAAACCATAAAGTCCATGGATAATATCAAGAAACCACAAACACAGAGTCTGTAGCAAGGTGGATTGAGTTAGCCATAACACAAGAGGATATTTCTGGTTTCTTCCAGTCATATCCGGACAAAGTGTTGTCGAACTGGTATGCACTGGACTGAGATAATCACCGTCAAACAGGTTTTGGAGTAAACCAAACCCATTTTCTTGGTCAAGTGGATAAAAAGTCATGTTTCCAAATATAAATATCATGTTTGTTTGCAGGAATTGCTCTAGCGTTCTGCCTAGCAGACAAGAATGTGTCGAGTTTGTGTCTCCATGTGGAACTAATTAGTTTTTCCCAGCACAATAGAACATACTCCCTGCTTAAATGCATTCAAAACCATAAAGTCGTTGTTGATATCAAGAAAACACAAAACAGGGCCTTTAGCAAGATCTAGGATTCAGTTAGTCACAACAGAAGAGGATATTTCTGGATTCATCCTGTCATATCCGGACAAACTGTTGTGGAACTGGTATGCACTAGAATCAGATAATCACCGTCAAACAGGTTTTGGCGTAAACCACACCCATTTTCTGGGTCAAGTGGATCAAAAGTGATGTTTACAAATATAAATATCATCTTTGGTTGTAGCAATTGCTCTAGCTTTCTGCCTAGAAAACACGAATATGTTGAGTTTGTGTCTCCATGTGGAAGGAATCAGTGTTTCCCAGCACAAAAGAAAATAGTCCCTGCTTACATTCATTCAAAACCATAAAGTCCAGGGATAATATCAAGAAAACACAAAACAGGGCCTGTAGCAAGATCTGGGATTGAGTTAGTCACAACACAAGAGGATATTTCTGGATTCATCCAGTCATATCCGGACAAAGTGTTGTGGAACTGGTATGTACTGGACTCAGATAATCACTCTCAAACTCATTTTGGGGGAAAACAAACTCATTTTCTTGGTCAAGTGGATAAAATGTGATGCTTACAAATATAAATATGATGTTTGTTTGCAGCAATTGCTCTAGCTTTCTGACTAGAAAACATGAATATGTTGAGTTTGTGTCTCCATGTGGAATTAATTAGTGTTTCCCAGCACAAAAGAAAATATTCCCTGCTTAAATTCATTCAAAACCTTAAGTCCTTTGACAATATCTAGAAACCACAAACAAAGAGTCTGTAGCAAGATATGGGATTGAGTTTTCACAACACAAGTGGATATTTCTGGATTCATCCAGTCATATCCGGACAAAGTGTGTAGAACTAGTATGCCATGGACTCTGATAATCACGGTCAAACTGGTTTTGGAGTAAAGCCAACGCATTTTCTTGTTCAAGTAGATAAAAAAGTGATGTTTCCAAATATAAAAATCATGTTTGTTTGCAGGAATTGCTCTAGCTTTCTGCCTAGAAAACAGGAATGTATTGAGTTTGTGTCTCCATGGGGAAGTAATCAGTGTTTCCCAGCACAAAAGAAAATATTCCCTGCTTAAATGCATTCAAAACCATAAAGGCCATTGATAATATCAAGAAAACACAAAGCAGGGCCTTCAGCACTCCCTGGGATTGAGTTAGTCACAACACAAGCGGATATTTCTGGTTTCATCCAGTCATACCCGGACAAAGTGTTGTGGAGCTAGTATGCAATGGACTCAGATAATCACCGTCAAACTGGTTTTGGAGTAAACGCAACTCATTTTCTTGTTCAAGTGGATAAAAAGTCATGTTTACAAATATAAATATCATGTTTTTTGCATCAATTGCTCTAGCTCTCTGCATAGAATGCAGGAATCTGTTGTATTTGTGTCTCCATGGGGAACTAGTTAGAGTTTTCCAGCACAAAAGAAAATATCCCCTGCTTAAATGCATTCAAAACCATAAATTCCATTGATAATATCAAGAAAACACAAAGCAGAGCCTGTAGCCCCATTTTGGATAGAGTTAGCCATAACACAAGAGGATATTTCTGGTTTCATGCAGTCATATCCGAAAAAAGTGTTGTGGAACTGGTATGCACTGGACTCAGATAATCACTCTCAAACTGGTTTTGGGGGAAAACAAACTCATTTTCTTGGTCACGTAGATTAAAAGTCATGTTTAGAAATATAAATATCATGTTTGTTTGCAGAAATTGCTCTAGCTTTCTGCCTAGAAAGCAGGAATGTATTGAGTTTCTGTCTCCATGTGGAAATAATGAGTGGTTTGCAGCACAAAAGAAAATATCCCCTGCTTAAATGCATTCAAAACCATAAAGTCCATGGATAATATCAAGAAACCACAAAGCAGAGCCTGTAGCAAGACCTGGGGTTGAGTTAGCCATAACACAAGAGGATATTTCTGATTTGATCCAGTCATATCCGGACAAAGTGTTGTGGAGCTGGTATGCACTGGACTCAGATAATCACCGTCAAAGTGGTTTTGGAGTAAAGCAAACTCATTTTCTTGGTCACATGGATAAAGGCCATGTTTACAAATATAAATATCATATTTGTTTGCAGCAATTGCTCGAGCTTTCTTCCTAGAAAACAGGAATGTTTTGAGTTCGTGTCTCCATGTGGAAGTCATTAGTGTTTCCCAGCACAAAAGAAAATATTCCCTGCTTACATTCATTCAAAACCATAAAGTCCATGGATAATATCAAGAAACCACAAACACAGAGTCTGTAGCAAGGTGGATTGAGTTAGCCATAACACAAGAGGATATTTCTGGTTTCTTCCAGTCATATCCGGACAAAGTGTCGTCGAACTGGTATGCACTGGACTGAGATAATCACCGTCAAACAGGTTTTGGAGTAAACCAAACCCATTTTCTTGGTCAAGTGGATAAAAAGTCATGTTTCCAAATATAAATATCATGTTTGTTTGCAGGAATTGCTCTAGCGTTCTGCCTAGCAGACAAGAATGTGTCGAGTTTGTGTCTCCATGTGGAACTAATTAGTTTTTCCCAGCACAATAGAACATACTCCCTGCTTAAATGCATTCAAAACCATAAAGTCGTTGTTGATATCAAGAAAACACAAAACAGGGCCTTTAGCAAGATCTAGGATTCAGTTAGTCACAACAGAAGAGGATATTTCTGGATTCATCCTGTCATATCCGGACAAACTGTTGTGGAACTGGTATGCACTAGAATCAGATAATCACCGTCAAACAGGTTTTGGCGTAAACCACACCCATTTTCTGGGTCAAGTGGATCAAAAGTGATGTTTACAAATATAAATATCATCTTTGGTTGTAGCAATTGCTCTAGCTTTCTGCCTAGAAAACACGAATATGTTGAGTTTGTGTCTCCATGTGGAAGGAATCAGTGTTTCCCAGCACAAAAGAAAATAGTCCCTGCTTACATTCATTCAAAACCATAAAGTCCAGGGATAATATCAAGAAAACACAAAACAGGGCCTGTAGCAAGATCTGGGATTGAGTTAGTCACAACACAAGAGGATATTTCTGGATTCATCCAGTCATATCCGGACAAAGTGTTGTGGAACTGGTATGTACTGGACTCAGATAATCACTCTCAAACTCATTTTGGGGGAAAACAAACTCATTTTCTTGCTCAAGTGGATAAAATGTGATGTTTACAAATATAAATATCATGTTTGTTTGCAGCAATTGCTCTAGCTTTCTGACTAGAAAACATGAATATGTTGAGTTTGTGTCTCCATGTGGAACTAATTAGTGTTTCCCAGCACAAAAGAAAATATTCCCTGCTTAAATTCATTCAAAACCTTAAGTCCTTTGACAATATCTAGAAACCACAAACAAAGAGTCTGTAGCAAGATATGGGATTGAGTTTTCACAACACAAGAGGATATTTCTGGATTCATCCAGTCATATCCGGACAAAGTGTGTAGAACTAGTATGCCATGGACTCTGATAATCACGGTCAAACTGGTTTTGCAGTAAAGCCAATGCATTTTCTTGCTCAAGTAGATAAAAAAGTGATGTTTCCAAATATAAAAATCATGTTTGTTTGCAGGAATTGCTCTAGCTTTCTGCCTAGAAAACAGGAATGTGTTGAGTTTGTGTCTCCATGTGAAATTAATTAGTGTTTCCCAGCACAAAAGAAAATATTCCCTGCTTAAATGCATTCAAAACCATAAAGGCCATTGATAATATCAAGAAAACACAAAGCAGGGCCTTCAGCACTCCCTGGGATTGAGTTAGTCACAACACAAGCGGATATTTCTGGTTTCATCCAGTCATACCCGGACAAAGTGTTGTGGAGCTAGCATGCAATGGACTCAGATAATCACCGTCAAACTGGTTTTGGAGTAAACACAACTCATTTTCTTGTTCAAGTGGATAAAAAGTCATGTTTACAAATATAAATATCATGTTTTTTGCATCAATTGCTCTAGCTTTCTGCATAGAATGCAGGAATCTGTTGTATTTGTGTCTCATGGGGAACCAGTTAGAGTTTTCCAGCACAAAAGAAAATATCCCCTGCTTAAATGCATTCAAAACCATAAATTCCATTGATAATATCAAGAAAACACAAAGCAGAGCCTGTAGCCCCATTTTGGATAGAGTTAGCCATAACACAAGAGGATATTTCTGGTTTCATGCAGTCATATCCGAAAAAAGTGTTGTGGACCTGGTATGCACTGGACTCAGATAATCACCGTCAAACTGGTTTTGGGGGAAAACAAACTCATTTTCTTGGTCACGTAGATTAAAGGTCATGTTTAGAAATATAAATATCATGTTTGTTTGCAGAAATTGCTCTAGCTTTCTGCCTAGAAAGCAGGAATGTATTGAGTTTCTGTCTCCATGTGGAAATAATGAGTGTTTTGCAGCACAAAAGAAAATATCCCCTGCTTAAATGCATTCAAAACCATAAAGTCCATGGATAATATCAAGAAACCACAAAGCAGAGCCTGTAGCAAGACCTGGGGTTGAGTTAACCATAACACAAGAGGATATTTCTGATTTGATCCAGTCATATCCGGACAAAGTGTTGTGGAGCTGGTATGCACTGGACTGAGATAATCACCGTCAAACAGGTTTTGGAGTAAACCAAACCCTTTTTCTTGGTCAAGTGGATAAAAAGTCATGTTTACAAATATAAATATCATGTTTTTTTGCAAGAATTGCTCTAGCGTTCTGCCTAGCAGAAAAGAATGTGTCGAGTTTGTGTCTCCATGTGGAACTAATAAGTTTTTCCCTGCACAATAGAACATACTCCCTGCTTAAATGCATTCAAAACCATAAAGTTTGTTAATATCAAGAAAACACAAAACAGGGCCTGTAGCAAGATCTAGGATTGAGTTAGTCACAACAGAAGAGGATATTTCTGGATTCATCCAGTCATATCCGGACAAAGTGTTGTGGAACTGGTATGTACTGGACTCAGATAATCACTCTCAAACTCATTTTGGGGGAAAACAAACTCATTTTCTTGGTCATGTGTATAAAATGTGATGCTTACAAATATAAATATGATGTTTGTTTGCAGCAATTGCTCTAGCTTTCTGACTAGAAAACATGAATATGTTGAGTTTGTGTCTCCATGTGGAACTAATTAGTGTTTCCCAGCACAAAAGAAAATATTCCCTGCTTAAATTCATTCAAAACCTTAAGTCCTTTGACAATATCTAGAAACCACAAACAAAGAGTCTGTAGCAAGATATGGGATTGAGTTTTCACAACACAAGTGGATATTTCTGGATTCATCCAGTCATATCCGGACAAAGTGTGTAGAACTAGTATGCCATGGACTCTGATAATCACGGTCAAACTGGTTTTGGAGTAAAGCCAACGCATTTTCTTGTTCAAGTAGATAAAAAAGTGATGTTTCCAAATATAAAAATCATGTTTGTTTGCAGGAATTGCTCTAGCTTTCTGCCTAGAAAACAGGAATGTATTGAGTTTGTGTCTCCATGGGGAAGTAATCAGTGTTTCCCAGCACAAAAAGAAAATATTCCCTGCTTAAATGCATTCAAAACCATAAAGGCCATTGATAATATCAAGAAAACACAAAGCAGGGCCTTCAGCACTCCCTGGGATTGAGTTAGTCACAACAAAAGCGGATATTTCTGGTTTCATCCAGTCATACCCGGACAAAGTGTGTAGAACTAGTATGCCATGGACTCAGATAATCACCGTCAAACTGGTTTTGGAGTAATCGCAACTCATTTTCTTGTTCAAGTGGATAAAAAGTAATGTTTACAAATATAAAATTCATGTTTGTTTGCAGGAATTGCTCTAGCTTTCTGCCTAGAAAACAGTAATGTGTTGAGTTTGTGTCTCCATGTGAAATTAATTAGTGTTTCCCAGCACAAAAGAAAATATTCCCTGCTTAAATGCATTCAAAACCATAAAGGCCATTGATAATATCAAGAAAACACAAAGCAGGGCCTTCAGCACTCCCTGGGATTGAGTTAGTCACAACACAAGTGGATATTTCTGGATTCATCCAGTCATATCCGGACAAAGTGTGTACAACTAGTATGCCATGGACTCTGATAATCACGGTCAAACTGGTTTTGGAGTAAAGCCAACGCATTTTCTTGTTCAAGTAGATAAAAAAGTGATGTTTCCAAATATAAAAATCATGTTTGTTTGCAGGAATTGCTCTAGCTTTCTGCCTAGAAAACAGGAATGTGTTGAGTTTGTGTCTCCATGTGAAATTAATTAGTGTTTCCCAGCACAAAAGAAAATATTCCCTGCTTAAATGCATTCAAAACCATAAAGGCCATTGATAATATCAAGAAAACACAAAGCAGGGCCTTCAGCACTCCCTGGGATTGAGTTAGTCACAACACAAGCGGATATTTCTGGTTTCATCCAGTCATACCCGGACAAAGTGTTGTGGAGCTAGTATGCAATGGACTCAGATAATCACCGTCAAACTGGTTTTGGAGTAATCGCAACTCATTTTCTTGTTCAAGTGGAAAAAAGTCATGTTTACAAATATAAATATCATGTTTTTTGCATCAATTGCTCTCGCTTTCTGCATAGAATGCAGGAATCTGTTGTATTTGTGTCTCCATGGGGAACTAATTAGAGTTTTCCAGCACAAAAGAAAATATCTCCTGCTTAAATGCATTCAAAACCATAAATTCCATTGATAATATCAAGAAAACACAAAGCAGAGCCTGTAGCCCCATTTTGGATAGAGTTAGCCATAACACAAGAGGATATTTCTGGTTTCATGCAGTCATATCCGAAAAAAGTGTTGTGGAACTGGTATGCACTGGACTCAGATAATCACAGTCAGACTGGTTTTGGGGGAAAACAAACTCATTTTCTTGGTCACGTAGATTAAAAGTCATGTTTAGAAATATAAATATCATGTTTGTTTGCAGAAATTGCTCTAGCTTTCTGCCTAGAAAGCAGGAATGTATTGAGTTTCTGTTTCCATGTGGAAATAATGAGTGTTTTGCAGCACAAAAGAAAATATCCCCTGCTTAAATGCATTCAAAACCATAAAGTCCATGGATAATATCAAGAAACCACAAAGCAGAGCCTGTAGCAAGACCTGGGGTTGAATTAACCATAACACAAGAGGATATTTCTGGTTTCATGCAGTCATATCCGAAAAAAGTGTTGTGGAGCTGGTATGCACTGGACTCAGATAATCACAGTCAAACTGGTTTTGGGGGAAAACAAACTCATTTTCTTGGTCACGTAGATTAAAAGTCATGTTTAGAAATATAAATATCATGTTTGTTTGCAGAAATTGCTCTAGCTTTCTGCCTAGAAAGCAGGAATGTATTGAGTTTCTGTCTCCATGTGGAAATAATGAGTGTTTTGCAGCACAAAAGAAAGTATCCCCCTGCTTAAATGCATTCCAAACCATAAAGTCCATGGATAATATCAAGAAACCACAAAGCAGGGCCTGTAGCAAGACCTGGGGTTGAGTTAGCCATAACACAAGAGGATATTTCTGATTTGATCCAGTCATATCCGGACAAAGTGTTGTGGAGCTGGTATGCACTGGACTCAGATAATCACCGTCAAAGTGGTTTTGGAGTAAAGCAAACTCATTTTCTTGGTCACGTGGATAAAAGCCATGGTTACAAATATAAATATCATATTTGTTTGCAGCAATTGCTCTAGCTTTCTGACTAGAAAACATGAATATGTTGAGTTTGTGTCTCCATGTGGAACTAATTAGTGTTTCCCAGCACAAAAGAAAATATTCCCTGCTTAAATTCATTCAAAACCTTAAGTCCTTTGAGAATATCTAGAAACCACAAACAAAGAGTCTGTAGCAAGATATGGGATTGAGTTTTCACAACACAAGTGGATATTTCTGGATTCATCCAGTCATATCCGGACAAAGTGTGTAGAACTAGTATGCCATGGACTCTGATAATCACGGTCAAACTGGTTTTGGAGTAAAGCCAACGCATTTTCTTGTTCAAGTAGATAAAAAAGTGATGTTTCCAAATATAAAAATCATGTTTGTTTGCAGGAATTGCTCTAGCTTTCTGCCTAGAAAACAGGAATGTATTGAGTTTGTGTCTCCATGGGGAAGTAATCAGTGTTTCCCAGCACAAAAAGAAAATATTCCCTGCTTAAATGCATTCAAAACCATAAAGGCCATTGATAATATCAAGAAAACACAAAGCAGGGCCTTCAGCACTCCCTGGGATTGAGTTAGTCACAACAAAAGTGGATATTTCTGGTTTCATCCAGTCATACCCGGACAAAGTGTGTAGAACTAGTATGCCATGGACTCAGATAATCACCGTCAAACTGGTTTTGGAGTAATCGCAACTCATTTTCTTGTTCAAGTGGATAAAAAGTAATGTTTACAAATATAAAATTCATGTTTGTTTGCAGGAATTGCTCTAGCTTTCTGCCTAGAAAACAGTAATGTGTTGAGTTTGTGTCTCCATGTGAAATTAATTAGTGTTTCCCAGCACAAAAGAAAATATTCCCTGCTTAAATGCATTCAAAACCATAAAGGCCATTGATAATATCAAGAAAACACAAAGCAGGGCCTTCAGCACTCCCTGGGATTGAGTTAGTCACAACACAAGCGGATATTTCTGGTTTCATCCAGTCATACCCGGACAAAGTGTTGTGGAGCTAGTATGCAATGGACTCAGATAATCACCGTCAAACTGGTTTTGGAGTAAACGCAACTCATTTTCTTGTTCAAGTGGATAAAAAGTCATGTTTACAAATATAAATATCATGTTTTTTGCATCAATTGCTCTCGCTTTCTGCATAGAATGCAGGAATCTGTTGTATTTGTGTCTCCATGGGGAACTAATTAGAGTTTTCAAGCACAAAAGAAAATATCTCCTGCTTAAATGCATTCAAAACCATAAATTCCATTGATAATATCAAGAAAACACAAAGCAGAGCCTGTAGCCCCATTTTGGATAGAGTTAGCCATAACACAAGAGGATATTTCTGGTTTCATGCAGTCATATCCGAAAAAAGTGGTGTGGAACTGGTATGCACTGGACTCAGATAATCACAGTCAGACTGGTTTTGGGGGAAAACAAACTCATTTTCTTGGTCACGTAGATTAAAAGTCATGTTTAGAAATATAAATATCATGTTTGTTTGCAGAAATTGCTCTAGCTTTCTGCCTAGAAAGCAGGAATGTATTGAGTTTCTGTCTCCATGTGGAAATAATGAGTGTTTTGCAGCACAAAAGAAAATATCCCCTGTTTAAATGCATTCAAAACCATAAAGTCCATGGATAATATCAAGAAACCACAAAGCAGAGCCTGTAGCAAGACCTGGGGTTGAATTAACCATAACACAAGAGGATATTTCTGGTTTCATGCAGTCATATCCGAAAAAAGTGTTGTGGAGCTGGTATGCACTGGACTCAGATAATCACAGTCAAACTGGTTTTGGGGGAAAACAAACTCATTTTCTTGGTCACGTAGATTAAAAGTCATGTTTAGAAATATAAATATCATGTTTGTTTGCAGAAATTGCTCTAGCTTTCTGCCTAGAAAGCAGGAATGTATTGAGTTTCTGTCTCCATGTGGAAATAATGAGTGTTTTGCAGCACAAAAGAAAGTATCCC
The DNA here is from genome assembly GCF_033115175.1 of Lepus europaeus. Classification (NCBI taxonomy): domain Eukaryota; kingdom Metazoa; phylum Chordata; class Mammalia; order Lagomorpha; family Leporidae; genus Lepus; species Lepus europaeus. The sequence continues at coordinate 3,388,636 of NW_026909213.1, read as the reverse complement.
CCTGCTTAAATGCATTCCAAACCATAAAGTCCATGGATAATATTAAGAAACCACAAAGCAGGGCCTGTAGCAAGACCTGGGGTTGAGTTAGCCATAACACAAGAGGATATTTCTGATTTGATCCAGTCATATCCGGACAAAGTGTTGTGGAGCTGGTATGCACTGGACTCAGATAATCACCGTCAAAGTGGTTTTGGAGTAAAGCAAACTCATTTTCTTGGTCACGTGGATAAAAGCCATGGTTACAAATATAAATATCATATTTGTTTGCAGCAATTGCTCGAGCTTTCTTCCTAGAAAACAGGAATGTTTTGAGTTCGTGTCTCCATGTGGAAGTCATTAGTGTTTCCCAGCACAAAAGAAAATATTCCCTGCTTACATTCATTCAAAACCATAAAGTCCATGGATAATATCAAGAAACCACAAACACAGAGTCTGTAGCAAGGTGGATTGAGTTAGCCATAACACAAGAGGATATTTCTGGTTTCATCCAGTCATATCCGGACAAAGTGTTGTCGAACTGGTATGCACTGGACTGAGATAATCACCGTCAAACAGGTTTTGGAGTAAACCAAACCCATTTTCTTGGTCAAGTGGATAAAAAGTCATGTTTCCAAATATAAATATCATGTTTGTTTGCAGGAGTTGCTCTAGCGTTCTGCCTAGCAGACAAGAATGTGTCGAGTTTGTGTCTCCATGTGGAACTAATTAGTTTTTCCCAGCACAATAGAACATACTCCCTGCTTAAATGCATTCAAAACCATAAAGTCATTGTTAATATCAAGAAAACACAAAACAGGGCCTGTAGCAAGATCTAGGATTGAGTTAGTCACAACACAAGAGGATATTTCTGGATTCATCCTGTCATATCCGGACAAACTGTTGTGGAACTGGTATGCACTAGAATCAGATAATCACCGTCAAACAGGTTTTGGCGTAAACCACACCCATTTTCTGGGTCAAGTGGATAAAAAGTGATGTTTACAAATATAAATATCATGTTTGGTTGTAGCAATTGCTCTAGCTTTCTGCCTAGAAAACACGAATGTGTTGAGTTTGTGTCTCCATGTGGAAGTAATTAGTGTTTCCCAGCACAAAAGAAAATATTCCCTGCTTACATTCATTCAAAACCATAAAGTCCATGGATAATATCAAGAAAACACAAAACAGGGCCTGTAGCAAGATCTGGGATTGAGTTAGTCACAACACAAGAGGATATTTCTGGATTCATCCAGTCATATCCGGACAAAGTGTTGTGGAACTGGTATGTACTGGACTCAGATAATCACTCTCAAACTCATTTTGGGGGAAAACAAACTCATTTTCTTGCTCAAGTGGATAAAATGTGATGTTTACAAATATAAATATCATGTTTGTTTGCAGCAATTGCTCTAGCTTTCTGACTAGAAAACATGAATATGTTGAGTTTGTGTCTCCATGTGGAACTAATTAGTGTTTCCCAGCACAAAAGAAAATATTCCCTGCTTAAATTCATTCAAAACCTTAAGTCCTTTGAGAATATCTAGAAACCACAAACAAAGAGTCTGTAGCAAGATATGGGATTGAGTTTTTCACAACACAAGTGGATATTTCTGGATTCATCCAGTCATATCCGGACAAAGTGTGTAGAACTAGTATGCCATGGACTCTGATAATCACGGTCAAACTGGTTTTGGAGTAAAGCCAACGCATTTTCTTGTTCAAGTAGATAAAAAAGTGATGTTTCCAAATATAAAAATCATGTTTGTTTGCAGGAATTGCTCTAGCTTTCTGCCTAGAAAGCAGGAATGTATTGAGTTTCTGTCTCCATGTGGAAATAATGAGTGTTTTGCAGCACAAAAGAAAATATCCCCTGCTTAAATGCATTCAAAACCATAAAGTCCATGGATAATATCAAGAAACCACAAAGCAGAGCCTGTAGCAAGACCTGGGGTTGAGTTAGCCATAACACAAGAGGATATTTCTGATTTGATCCAGTCATATCCGGACAAAGTGTTGTGGAGCTGGTATGCACTGGACTCAGATAATCACCGTCAAAGTGGTTTTGGAGTAAAGCAAACTCATTTTCTTGGTCACATGGATAAAGGCCATGTTTACAAATATAAATATCATATTTGTTTGCAGCAATTGCTCGAGCTTTCTTCCTAGAAAACAGGAATGTTTTGAGTTCGTGTCTCCATGTGGAAGTCATTAGTGTTTCCCAGCACAAAAGAAAATATTCCCTGCTTACATTCATTCAAAACCATAAAGTCCATGGATAATATCAAGAAACCACAAACACAGAGTCTGTAGCAAGGTGGATTGAGTTAGCCATAACACAAGAGGATATTTCTGGTTTCATCCAGTCATATCCGGACAAAGTGTTGTCGAACTGGTATGCACTGGACTGAGATAATCACCGTCAAACAGGTTTTGGAGTAAACCAAACCCATTTTCTTGGTCAAGTGGATAAAAAGTCATGTTTCCAAATATAAATATCATGTTTGTTTGCAGGAGTTGCTCTAGCGTTCTGCCTAGCAGACAAGAATGTGTCGAGTTTGTGTCTCCATGTGGAACTAATTAGTTTTTCCCAGCACAATAGAACATACTCCCTGCTTAAATGCATTCAAAACCATAAAGTCATTGTTAATATCAAGAAAACACAAAACAGGGCCTGTAGCAAGATCTAGGATTGAGTTAGTCACAACACAAGAGGATATTTCTGGATTCATCCTGTCATATCCGGACAAACTGTTGTGGAACTGGTATGCACTAGAATCAGATAATCACCGTCAAACAGGTTTTGGCGTAAACCACACCCATTTTCTGGGTCAAGTGGATAAAAAGTGATGTTTACAAATATAAATATCATGTTTGGTTGTAGCAATTGCTCTAGCTTTCTGCCTAGAAAACACGAATGTGTTGAGTTTGTGTCTCCATGTGGAAGTAATTAGTGTTTCCCAGCACAAAAGAAAATATTCCCTGCTTACATTCATTCAAAACCATAAAGTCCATGGATAATATCAAGAAAACACAAAACAGGGCCTGTAGCAAGATCTGGGATTGAGTTAGTCACAACACAAGAGGATATTTCTGGATTCATCCAGTCATATCCGGACAAAGTGTTGTGGAACTGGTATGTACTGGACTCAGATAATCACTCTCAAACTCATTTTGGGGGAAAACAAACTCATTTTCTTGGTCAAGTGGATAAAATGTGATGTTTACAAATATAAATATCATGTTTGTTTGCAGCAATTGCTCTAGCTTTCTGACTAGAAAACATGAATATGTTGAGTTTGTGTCTCCATGTGGAACTAATTAGTGTTTCCCAGCACAAAAGAAAATATTCCCTGCTTAAATTCATTCAAAACCTTAAGTCCTTTGAGAATATCTAGAAACCACAAACAAAGAGTCTGTAGCAAGATATGGGATTGAGTTTTTCACAACACAAGTGGATATTTCTGGATTCATCCAGTCATATCCGGACAAAGTGTGTAGAACTAGTATGCCATGGACTCTGATAATCACGGTCAAACTGGTTTTGGAGTAAAGCCAACGCATTTTCTTGTTCAAGTAGATAAAAAGTGATGTTTCCAAATATAAAAATCATGTTTGTTTGCAGGAATTGCTCTAGCTTTCTGCCTAGAAAGCAGGAATGTATTGAGTTTCTGTCTCCATGTGGAAATAATGAGTGTTTTGCAGCACAAAAAGAAAATATTCCCTGCTTAAATGCATTCAAAACCATAAAGGCCATTGATAATATCAAGAAAACACAAAGCAGGGCCTTCAGCACTCCCTGGGATTGAGTTAGTCACAACAAAAGTGGATATTTCTGGTTTCATCCAGTCATACCCGGACAAAGTGTGTAGAACTAGTATGCCATGGACTCAGATAATCACCGTCAAACTGGTTTTGGAGTAATCGCTACTCATTTTCTTGTTCAAGTGGATAAAAAGTAATGTTTACAAATATAAAATTCATGTTTGTTTGCAGGAATTGCTCTAGCTTTCTGCCTAGAAAACAGGAATGTGTTGAGTTTGTGTCTCCATGTGAAATTAATTAGTGTTTCCCAGCACAAAAGAAAATATTCCCTGCTTAAATGCATTCAAAACCATAAAGGCCATTGATAATATCAAGAAAACACAAAGCAGGGCCTTCAGCACTCCCTGGGATTGAGTTAGTCACAACACAAGCGGATATTTCTGGTTTCATCCAGTCATACCCGGACAAAGTGTTGTGGAGCTAGTATGCAATGGACTCAGATAATCACCGTCAAACTGGTTTTGGAGTAATCGCAACTCATTTTCTTGTTCAAGTGGATAAAAAGTCATGTTTACAAATATAAATATCATGTTTTTTGCATCAATTGCTCTCGCTTTCTGCATAGAATGCAGGAATCTGTTGTATTTGTGTCTCCATGGGGAACTAATTAGAGTTTTCAAGCACAAAAGAAAATATCTCCTGCTTAAATGCATTCAAAACCATAAATTCCATTGATAATATCAAGAAAACACAAAGCAGAGCCTGTAGCCCCATTTTGGATAGAGTTAGCCATAACACAAGAGGATATTTCTGGTTTCATGCAGTCATATCCGAAAAAAGTGGTGTGGAACTGGTATGCACTGGACTCAGATAATCACAGTCAGACTGGTTTTGGGGGAAAACAAACTCATTTTCTTGGTCACGTAGATTAAAAGTCATGTTTAGAAATATAAATATCATGTTTGTTTGCAGAAATTGCTCTAGCTTTCTGCCTAGAAAGCAGGAATGTATTGAGTTTCTGTCTCCATGTGGAAATAATGAGTGTTTTGCAGCACAAAAGAAAATATCCCCTGTTTAAATGCATTCAAAACCATAAAGTCCATGGATAATATCAAGAAACCACAAAGCAGAGCCTGTAGCAAGACCTGGGGTTGAATTAACCATAACACAAGAGGATATTTCTGGTTTCATGCAGTCATATCCGAAAAAAGTGTTGTGGAGCTGGTATGCACTGGACTCAGATAATCACAGTCAAACTGGTTTTGGGGGAAAACAAACTCATTTTCTTGGTCACGTAGATTAAAAGTCATGTTTAGAAATATAAATATCATGTTTGTTTGCAGAAATTGCTCTAGCTTTCTGCCTAGAAAGCAGGAATGTATTGAGTTTCTGTCTCCATGTGGAAATAATGAGTGTTTTGCAGCACAAAAGAAAGTATCCCCCTGCTTAAATGCATTCCAAACCATAAAGTCCATGGATAATATTAAGAAACCACAAAGCAGGGCCTGTAGCAAGACCTGGGGTTGAGTTAGCCATAACACAAGAGGATATTTCTGATTTGATCCAGTCATATCCGGACAAAGTGTTGTGGAGCTGGTATGCACTGGACTCAGATAATCACCGTCAAAGTGGTTTTGGAGTAAAGCAAACTCATTTTCTTGGTCACGTGGATAAAAGCCATGGTTACAAATATAAATATCATATTTGTTTGCAGCAATTGCTCGAGCTTTCTTCCTAGAAAACAGGAATGTTTTGAGTTCGTGTCTCCATGTGGAAGTCATTAGTGTTTCCCAGCACAAAAGAAAATATTCCCTGCTTACATTCATTCAAAACCATAAAGTCCATGGATAATATCAAGAAACCACAAACACAGAGTCTGTAGCAAGGTGGATTGAGTTAGCCATAACACAAGAGGATATTTCTGGTTTCATCCAGTCATATCCGGACAAAGTGTTGTCGAACTGGTATGCACTGGACTGAGATAATCACCGTCAAACAGGTTTTGGAGTAAACCAAACCCATTTTCTTGGTCAAGTGGATAAAAAGTCATGTTTCCAAATATAAATATCATGTTTGTTTGCAGGAGTTGCTCTAGCGTTCTGCCTAGCAGACAAGAATGTGTCGAGTTTGTGTCTCCATGTGGAACTAATTAGTTTTTCCCAGCACAATAGAACATACTCCCTGCTTAAATGCATTCAAAACCATAAAGTCATTGTTAATATCAAGAAAACACAAAACAGGGCCTGTAGCAAGATCTAGGATTGAGTTAGTCACAACACAAGAGGATATTTCTGGATTCATCCTGTCATATCCGGACAAACTGTTGTGGAACTGGTATGCACTAGAATCAGATAATCACCGTCAAACAGGTTTTGGCGTAAACCACACCCATTTTCTGGGTCAAGTGGATAAAAAGTGATGTTTACAAATATAAATATCATGTTTGGTTGTAGCAATTGCTCTAGCTTTCTGCCTAGAAAACACGAATGTGTTGAGTTTGTGTCTCCATGTGGAAGTAATTAGTGTTTCCCAGCACAAAAGAAAATATTCCCTGCTTACATTCATTCAAAACCATAAAGTCCATGGATAATATCAAGAAAACACAAAACAGGGCCTGTAGCAAGATCTGGGATTGAGTTAGTCACAACACAAGAGGATATTTCTGGATTCATCCAGTCATATCCGGACAAAGTGTTGTGGAACTGGTATGTACTGGACTCAGATAATCACTCTCAAACTCATTTTGGGGGAAAACAAACTCATTTTCTTGCTCAAGTGGATAAAATGTGATGTTTACAAATATAAATATCATGTTTGTTTGCAGCAATTGCTCTAGCTTTCTGACTAGAAAACATGAATATGTTGAGTTTGTGTCTCCATGTGGAACTAATTAGTGTTTCCCAGCACAAAAGAAAATATTCCCTGCTTAAATTCATTCAAAACCTTAAGTCCTTTGAGAATATCTAGAAACCACAAACAAAGAGTCTGTAGCAAGATATGGGATTGAGTTTTTCACAACACAAGTGGATATTTCTGGATTCATCCAGTCATATCCGGACAAAGTGTGTAGAACTAGTATGCCATGGACTCTGATAATCACGGTCAAACTGGTTTTGGAGTAAAGCCAACGCATTTTCTTGTTCAAGTAGATAAAAAAGTGATGTTTCCAAATATAAAAATCATGTTTGTTTGCAGGAATTGCTCTAGCTTTCTGCCTAGAAAGCAGGAATGTATTGAGTTTCTGTCTCCATGTGGAAATAATGAGTGTTTTGCAGCACAAAAGAAAATATCCCCTGCTTAAATGCATTCAAAACCATAAAGTCCATGGATAATATCAAGAAACCACAAAGCAGAGCCTGTAGCAAGACCTGGGGTTGAGTTAGCCATAACACAAGAGGATATTTCTGATTTGATCCAGTCATATCCGGACAAAGTGTTGTGGAGCTGGTATGCACTGGACTCAGATAATCACCGTCAAAGTGGTTTTGGAGTAAAGCAAACTCATTTTCTTGGTCACATGGATAAAGGCCATGTTTACAAATATAAATATCATATTTGTTTGCAGCAATTGCTCGAGCTTTCTTCCTAGAAAACAGGAATGTTTTGAGTTCGTGTCTCCATGTGGAAGTCATTAGTGTTTCCCAGCACAAAAGAAAATATTCCCTGCTTACATTCATTCAAAACCATAAAGTCCATGGATAATATCAAGAAACCACAAACACAGAGTCTGTAGCAAGGTGGATTGAGTTAGCCATAACACAAGAGGATATTTCTGGTTTCATCCAGTCATATCCGGACAAAGTGTTGTCGAACTGGTATGCACTGGACTGAGATAATCACCGTCAAACAGGTTTTGGAGTAAACCAAACCCATTTTCTTGGTCAAGTGGATAAAAAGTCATGTTTCCAAATATAAATATCATGTTTGTTTGCAGGAGTTGCTCTAGCGTTCTGCCTAGCAGACAAGAATGTGTCGAGTTTGTGTCTCCATGTGGAACTAATTAGTTTTTCCCAGCACAATAGAACATACTCCCTGCTTAAATGCATTCAAAACCATAAAGTCATTGTTAATATCAAGAAAACACAAAACAGGGCCTGTAGCAAGATCTAGGATTGAGTTAGTCACAACACAAGAGGATATTTCTGGATTCATCCTGTCATATCCGGACAAACTGTTGTGGAACTGGTATGCACTAGAATCAGATAATCACCGTCAAACAGGTTTTGGCGTAAACCACACCCATTTTCTGGGTCAAGTGGATAAAAAGTGATGTTTACAAATATAAATATCATGTTTGGTTGTAGCAATTGCTCTAGCTTTCTGCCTAGAAAACACGAATGTGTTGAGTTTGTGTCTCCATGTGGAAGTAATTAGTGTTTCCCAGCACAAAAGAAAATATTCCCTGCTTACATTCATTCAAAACCATAAAGTCCATGGATAATATCAAGAAAACACAAAACAGGGCCTGTAGCAAGATCTGGGATTGAGTTAGTCACAACACAAGAGGATATTTCTGGATTCATCCAGTCATATCCGGACAAAGTGTTGTGGAACTGGTATGTACTGGACTCAGATAATCACTCTCAAACTCATTTTGGGGGAAAACAAACTCATTTTCTTGCTCAAGTGGATAAAATGTGATGTTTACAAATATAAATATCATGTTTGTTTGCAGCAATTGCTCTAGCTTTCTGACTAGAAAACATGAATATGTTGAGTTTGTGTCTCCATGTGGAACTAATTAGTGTTTCCCAGCACAAAAGAAAATATTCCCTGCTTAAATTCATTCAAAACCTTAAGTCCTTTGAGAATATCTAGAAACCACAAACAAAGAGTCTGTAGCAAGATATGGGATTGAGTTTTTCACAACACAAGTGGATATTTCTGGATTCATCCAGTCATATCCGGACAAAGTGTGTAGAACTAGTATGCCATGGACTCTGATAATCACGGTCAAACTGGTTTTGGAGTAAAGCCAACGCATTTTCTTGTTCAAGTAGATAAAAAAGTGATGTTTCCAAATATAAAAATCATGTTTGTTTGCAGGAATTGCTCTAGCTTTCTGCCTAGAAAGCAGGAATGTATTGAGTTTCTGTCTCCATGTGGAAATAATGAGTGTTTTGCAGCACAAAAGAAAATATCCCCTGCTTAAATGCATTCAAAACCATAAAGTCCATGGATAATATCAAGAAACCACAAAGCAGAGCCTGTAGCAAGACCTGGGGTTGAGTTAGCCATAACACAAGAGGATATTTCTGATTTGATCCAGTCATATCCGGACAAAGTGTTGTGGAGCTGGTATGCACTGGACTCAGATAATCACCGTCAAAGTGGTTTTGGAGTAAAGCAAACTCATTTTCTTGGTCACATGGATAAAGGCCATGTTTACAAATATAAATATCATATTTGTTTGCAGCAATTGCTCGAGCTTTCTTCCTAGAAAACAGGAATGTTTTGAGTTCGTGTCTCCATGTGGAAGTCATTAGTGTTTCCCAGCACAAAAGAAAATATTCCCTGCTTACATTCATTCAAAACCATAAAGTCCATGGATAATATCAAGAAACCACAAACACAGAGTCTGTAGCAAGGTGGATTGAGTTAGCCATAACACAAGAGGATATTTCTGGTTTCATCCAGTCATATCCGGACAAAGTGTTGTCGAACTGGTATGCACTGGACTGAGATAATCACCGTCAAACAGGTTTTGGAGTAAACCAAACCCATTTTCTTGGTCAAGTGGATAAAAAGTCATGTTTCCAAATATAAATATCATGTTTGTTTGCAGGAGTTGCTCTAGCGTTCTGCCTAGCAGACAAGAATGTGTCGAGTTTGTGTCTCCATGTGGAACTAATTAGTTTTTCCCAGCACAATAGAACATACTCCCTGCTTAAATGCATTCAAAACCATAAAGTCATTGTTAATATCAAGAAAACACAAAACAGGGCCTGTAGCAAGATCTAGGATTGAGTTAGTCACAACACAAGAGGATATTTCTGGATTCATCCTGTCATATCCGGACAAACTGTTGTGGAACTGGTATGCACTAGAATCAGATAATCACCGTCAAACAGGTTTTGGCGTAAACCACACCCATTTTCTGGGTCAAGTGGATAAAAAGTGATGTTTACAAATATAAATATCATGTTTGGTTGTAGCAATTGCTCTAGCTTTCTGCCTAGAAAACACGAATGTGTTGAGTTTGTGTCTCCATGTGGAAGTAATTAGTGTTTCCCAGCACAAAAGAAAATATTCCCTGCTTACATTCATTCAAAACCATAAAGTCCATGGATAATATCAAGAAAACACAAAACAGGGCCTGTAGCAAGATCTGGGATTGAGTTAGTCACAACACAAGAGGATATTTCTGGATTCATCCAGTCATATCCGGACAAAGTGTTGTGGAACTGGTATGTACTGGACTCAGATAATCACTCTCAAACTCATTTTGGGGGAAAACAAACTCATTTTCTTGCTCAAGTGGATAAAATGTGATGTTTACAAATATAAATATCATGTTTGTTTGCAGCAATTGCTCTAGCTTTCTGACTAGAAAACATGAATATGTTGAGTTTGTGTCTCCATGTGGAACTAATTAGTGTTTCCCAGCACAAAAGAAAATATTCCCTGCTTAAATTCATTCAAAACCTTAAGTCCTTTGAGAATATCTAGAAACCACAAACAAAGAGTCTGTAGCAAGATATGGGATTGAGTTTTTCACAACACAAGTGGATATTTCTGGATTCATCCAGTCATATCCGGACAAAGTGTGTAGAACTAGTATGCCATGGACTCTGATAATCACGGTCAAACTGGTTTTGGAGTAAAGCCAACGCATTTTCTTGTTCAAGTAGATAAAAAAGTGATGTTTCCAAATATAAAAATCATGTTTGTTTGCAGGAATTGCTCTAGCTTTCTGCCTAGAAAGCAGGAATGTATTGAGTTTCTGTCTCCATGTGGAAATAATGAGTGTTTTGCAGCACAAAAGAAAATATCCCCTGCTTAAATGCATTCAAAACCATAAAGTCCATGGATAATATCAAGAAACCACAAAGCAGAGCCTGTAGCAAGACCTGGGGTTGAGTTAGCCATAACACAAGAGGATATTTCTGATTTGATCCAGTCATATCCGGACAAAGTGTTGTGGAGCTGGTATGCACTGGACTCAGATAATCACCGTCAAAGTGGTTTTGGAGTAAAGCAAACTCATTTTCTTGGTCACATGGATAAAGGCCATGTTTACAAATATAAATATCATATTTGTTTGCAGCAATTGCTCGAGCTTTCTTCCTAGAAAACAGGAATGTTTTGAGTTCGTGTCTCCATGTGGAAGTCATTAGTGTTTCCCAGCACAAAAGAAAATATTCCCTGCTTACATTCATTCAAAACCATAAAGTCCATGGATAATATCAAGAAACCACAAACACAGAGTCTGTAGCAAGGTGGATTGAGTTAGCCATAACACAAGAGGATATTTCTGGTTTCATCCAGTCATATCCGGACAAAGTGTTGTCGAACTGGTATGCACTGGACTGAGATAATCACCGTCAAACAGGTTTTGGAGTAAACCAAACCCATTTTCTTGGTCAAGTGGATAAAAAGTCATGTTTCCAAATATAAATATCATGTTTGTTTGCAGGAATTGCTCTAGCGTTCGGCCTAGCAGACAAGAATGTGTCGAGTTTGTGTCTCCATGTGGAACTAATTAGTTTTTCCCAGCACAATAGAACATACTCCCTGCTTAAATGCATTCAAAACCATAAAGTCATTGTTAATATCAAGAAAACACAAAACAGGGCCTGTAGCAAGATCTAGGATTGAGTTAGTCACAACAGAAGAGGATATTTCTGGATTCATCCTGTCATATCCGGACAAACTGTTGTGGAACTGGTATGCACTAGAATCAGATAATCACCGTCAAACAGGTTTTGGCGTAAACCACGCCCATTTTCTGGGTCAAGTGGATAAAAAGTGATGTTTACAAATATAAATATCATGTTTGGTTGTAGCAATTGCTCTAGCTTTCTGCCTAGAAAACACGAATGTGTTGAGTTTGTGTCTCCATGTGGAAGTAATTAGTGTTTCCCAGCACAAAAGAAAATATTCCCTGCTTACATTCATTCAAAACCATAAAGTCCATGGATAATATCAAGAAAACACAAAACAGGGCCTGTAGCAAGATCTGGGATTGAGTTAGTCACAACACAAGAGGATATTTCTGGATTCATCCAGTCATATCCGGACAAAGTGTTGTGGAACTGGTATGTACTGGACTCAGATAATCACTCTCAAACTCCTTTTGGGGGAAAACAAACTCATTTTCTTGCTCAAGTGGATAAAATGTGATGTTTACAAATATAAATATCATGTTTGTTTGCAGCAATTGCTCTAGCTTTCTGACTAGAAAACATGAATATGTTGAGTTTGTGTCTCCATGTGGAACTAATTAGTGTTTCCCAGCACAAAAGAAAATATTCCCTGCTTAAATTCATTCAAAACCTTAAGTCCTTTGAGAATATCTAGAAACCACAAACAAAGAGTCTGTAGCAAGATATGGGATTGAGTTTTTCACAACACAAGTGGATATTTCTGGATTCATCCAGTAATATCCGGACAAAGTGTGTAGAACTAGTATGCCATGGACTCTGATAATCACGGTCAAACTGGTTTTGGAGTAAAGCCAACGCATTTTCTTGTTCAAGTAGATAAAAAAGTGATGTTTCCAAATATAAAAATCATGTTTGTTTGCAGGAATTGCTCTAGCTTTCTGCCTAGAAAGCAGGAATGTATTGAGTTTCTGTCTCCATGTGGAAATAATGAGTGTTTTGCAGCACAAAAGAAAATATCCCCTGCTTAAATGCATTCCAAACCATAAAGTCCATGGATAATATCAAGAAACCACAAAGCAGAGCCTGTAGCAAGACCTGGGGTTGAGTTAGCCATAACACAAGAGGATATTTCTGATTTGATCCAGTCATATCCGGACAAAGTGTTGTGGAGCTGGTATGCACTGGACTCAGATAATCACCGTCAAAGTGGTTTTGGAGTAAAGCAAACTCATTTTCTTGGTCACGTGGATAAAGGCCATGTTTACAAATATAAATATCATATTTGTTTGCAGCAATTGCTCGAGCTTTCTTCCTAGAAAACAGGAATGTTTTGAGTTCGTGTCTCCATGTGGAAGTCATTAGTGTTTCCCAGCACAAAAGAAAATATTCCCTGCTTACATTCATTCAAAACCATAAAGTCCATGGATAATATCAAGAAAGCACAAACACAGAGTCTGTAGCAAGGTGGATTGAGTTAGCCATAACACAAGAGGATATTTCTGGTTTCATCCAGTCATATCCGGACAAAGTGTTGTCGAACTGGTATGCACTGGACTGAGATAATCACCGTCAAACAGGTTTTGGAGTAAACCAAACCCATTTTCTTGGTCAAGTGGATAAAAAGTCATGTTTCCAAATATAAATATCATGTTTGTTTGCAGGAGTTGCTCTAGCGTTCTGCCTAGCAGACAAGAATGTGTCGAGTTTGTGTCTCCATGTGGAACTAATTAGTTTTTCCCAGCACAATAGAACATACTCCCTGCTTAAATGCATTCAAAACCATAAAGTCATTGTTAATATCAAGAAAACACAAAACAGGGCCTGTAGCAAGATCTAGGATTGAGTTAGTCACAACACAAGAGGATATTTCTGGATTCATCCTGTCATATCCGGACAAACTGTTGTGGAACTGGTATGCACTAGAATCAGATAATCACCGTCAAACAGGTTTTGGCGTAAACCACGCCCATTTTCTGGGTCAAGTGGATAAAAAGTGATGTTTACAAATATAAATATCATGTTTGGTTGTAGCAATTGCTCTAGCTTTCTGCCTAGAAAACACGAATGTGTTGAGTTTGTGTCTCCATGTGGAAGTAATTAGTGTTTCCCAGCACAAAAGAAAATATTCCCTGCTTACATTCATTCAAAACCATAAAGTCCATGGATAATATCAAGAAAACACAAAACAGGGCCTGTAGCAAGATCTGGGATTGAGTTAGTCACAACACAAGAGGATATTTCTGGATTCATCCAGTCATATCCGGACAAAGTGTTGTGGAACTGGTATGTACTGGACTCAGATAATCACTCTCAAACTCATTTTGGGGGAAAACAAACTCATTTTCTTGCTCAAGTGGATAAAATGTGATGTTTACAAATATAAATATCATGTTTGTTTGCAGCAATTGCTCTAGCTTTCTGACTAGAAAACATGAATATGTTGAGTTTGTGTCTCCATGTGGAACTAATTAGTGTTTCCCAGCACAAAAGAAAATATTCCCTGCTTAAATTCATTCAAAACCTTAAGTCCTTTGAGAATATCTAGAAACCACAAACAAAGAGTTTGTAGCAAGATATGGGATTGAGTTTTTCACAACACAAGTGGATATTTCTGGATTCATCCAGTCATATCCGGACAAAGTGTGTAGAACTAGTATGCCATGGACTCTGATAATCACGGTCAAACTGGTTTTGGAGTAAAGCCAACGCATTTTCTTGTTCAAGTAGATAAAAAAGTGATGTTTCCAAATATAAAAATCATGTTTGTTTGCAGGAATTGCTCTAGCTTTCTGCCTAGAAAGCAGGAATGTATTGAGTTTCTGTCTCCATGTGGAAATAATGAGTGTTTTGCAGCACAAAAGAAAATATCCCCTGCTTAAATGCATTCAAAACCATAAAGTCCATGGATAATATCAAGAAACCACAAAGCAGAGCCTGTAGCAAGACCTGGGGTTGAGTTAGCCATAACACAAGAGGATATTTCTGATTTGATCCAGTCATATCCGGACAAAGTGTTGTGGAGCTGGTATGCACTGGACTCAGATAATCACCGTCAAAGTGGTTTTGGAGTAAAGCAAACTCATTTTCTTGGTCACATGGATAAAGGCCATGTTTACAAATATAAATATCATATTTGTTTGCAGCAATTGCTCGAGCTTTCTTCCTAGAAAACAGGAATGTTTTGAGTTCGTGTCTCCATGTGGAAGTCATTAGTGTTTCCCAGCACAAAAGAAAATATTCCCTGCTTACATTCATTCAAAACCATAAAGTCCATGGATAATATCAAGAAACCACAAACACAGAGTCTGTAGCAAGGTGGATTGAGTTAGCCATAACACAAGAGGATATTTCTGGTTTCATCCAGTCATATCCGGACAAAGTGTTGTCGAACTGGTATGCACTGGACTGAGATAATCACCGTCAAACAGGTTTTGGAGTAAACCAAACCCATTTTCTTGGTCAAGTGGATAAAAAGTCATGTTTCCAAATATAAATATCATGTTTGTTTGCAGGAATTGCTCTAGCGTTCGGCCTAGCAGACAAGAATGTGTCGAGTTTGTGTCTCCATGTGGAACTAATTAGTTTTTCCCAGCACAATAGAACATACTCCCTGCTTAAATGCATTCAAAACCATAAAGGCATTGTTAATATCAAGAAAACACAAAACAGGGCCTGTAGCAAGATCTAGGATTGAGTTAGTCACAACAGAAGAGGATATTTCTGGATTCATCCTGTCATATCCGGACAAACTGTTGTGGAACTGGTATGCACTAGAATCAGATAATCACCGTCAAACAGGTTTTGGCGTAAACCACGCCCATTTTCTGGGTCAAGTGGATAAAAAGTGATGTTTACAAATATAAATATCATGTTTGGTTGTAGCAATTGCTCTAGCTTTCTGCCTAGAAAACACGAATGTGTTGAGTTTGTGTCTCCATGTGGAAGTAATTAGTGTTTCCCAGCACAAAAGAAAATATTCCCTGCTTACATTCATTCAAAACCATAAAGTCCATGGATAATATCAAGAAAACACAAAACAGGGCCTGTAGCAAGATCTGGGATTGAGTTAGTCACAACACAAGAGGATATTTCTGGATTCATCCAGTCATATCCGGACAAAGTGTTGTGGAACTGGTATGTACTGGACTCAGATAATCACTCTCAAACTCCTTTTGGGGGAAAACAAACTCATTTTCTTGGTCAAGTGCATAAAATGTGATGCTTTCAAATATAAATATCATGTTTGTTTGCAGCAATTGCTCTAGCTTTCTGACTAGAAAACATGAATATGTTGAGTTTGTGTCTCCATGTGGAACTAATTAGTGTTTCCCAGCACAAAAGAAAATATTCCCTGCTTAAATTCATTCAAAACCTTAAGTCCTTTGAGAATATCTAGAAACCACAAACAAAGAGTCTGTAGCAAGATATGGGATTGAGTTTTCACAACACAAGTGGATATTTCTGGATTCATCCAGTCATATCCGGACAAAGTGTGTAGAACTAGTATGCCATGGACTCTGATAATCACGGTCAAACTGGTTTTGGAGTAAAGCCAACGCATTTTCTTGTTCAAGTAGATAAAAAAGTGATGTTTCCAAATATAAAAATCATGTTTGTTTGCAGGAATTGCTCTAGCTTTCTGCCTAGAAAACAGGAATGTGTTGAGTTTGTGTCTCCATGTGAAATTAATTAGTGTTTCCCAGCACAAAAGAAAATATTCCCTGCTTAAATGCATTCAAAACCATAAAGGCCATTGATAATATCAAGAAAACACAAAGCAGGGCCTTCAGCACTCCCTGGGATTGACTTAGTCACAACACAAGCGGATATTTCTGGTTTCATCCAGTCATACCCGGACAAAGTGTTGTGGAGCTAGTATGCAATGGACTCAGATAATCACCGTCAAACTGGTTTTGGAGTAAACGCAACTCATTTTCTTGTTCAAGTGGATAAAAAGCCATGTTTACAAATATAAATATCATATTTGTTTGCAGCAATTGCTCGAGCTTTCTTCCTAGAAAACAGGAATGTTTTGAGTTCGTGTCTCCATGTGGAAGTCATTAGTGTTTCCCAGCACAAAAGAAAATATTCCCTGCTTACATTCATTCAAAACCATAAAGTCCATGGATAATATCAAGAAACCACAAACACAGAGTCTGTAGCAAGGTGGATTGAGTTAGCCATAACACAAGAGGATATTTCTGGTTTCATCCAGTCATATCCGGACAAAGTGTTGTCGAACTGGTATGCACTGGACTGAGATAATCACCGTCAAACAGGTTTTGGAGTAAACCAAACCCATTTTCTTGGTCAAGTGGATAAAAGGTCATGTTTCCAAATATAAATATCATGTTTGTTTGCAGGAGTTGCTCTAGCGTTCTGCCTAGCAGACAAGAATGTGTCGAGTTTGTGTCTCCATGTGGAACTAATTAGTTTTTCCCAGCACAATAGAACATACTCCCTGCTTAAATGCATTCAAAACCATAAAGTCATTGTTAATATCAAGAAAACACAAAACAGGGCCTGTAGCAAGATCTAGGATTGAGTTAGTCACAACACAAGAGGATATTTCTGGATTCATCCTGTCATATCTGGACAAACTGTTGTGGAACTGGTATGCACTAGAATCAGATAATCACCGTCAAACAGGTTTTGGCGTAAACCACGCCCATTTTCTGGGTCAAGTGGATAAAAAGTGATGTTTACAAATATAAATATCATGTTTGGTTGTAGCAATTGCTCTAGCTTTCTGCCTAGAAAACACGAATGTGTTGAGTTTGTGTCTCCATGTGGAAGTAATCAGTGTTTCCCAGCACAAAAGAAAATATTCCCTGCTTACATTCATTCAAAACCATAAAGTCCATGGATAATATCAAGAAAACACAAAACAGGGCCTGTAGCAAGATCTGGGATTGAGTTAGTCACAACACAAGAGGATATTTCTGGATTCATCCAGTCATATCCGGACAAAGTGTTGTGGAACTGGTATGTACTGGACTCAGATAATCACTCTCAAACTCATTTTGGGGGAAAACAAACTCATTTTCTTGGTCAAGTGGATAAAATGTGATGTTTACAAATATAAATATCATGTTTGTTTGCAGCAATTGCTCTAGCTTTCTGACTAGAAAACATGAATATGTTGAGTTTGTGTCTCCATGTGGAACTAATTAGTGTTTCCCAGCACAAAAGACAATATTCCCTGCTTAAATTCATTCAAAACCTTAAGTCCTTTGAGAATATCTAGAAACCACAAACAAAGAGTCTGTAGCAAGATATGGGATTGAGTTTTCACAACACAAGTGGATATTTCTGGATTCATCCAGTCATATCCGGACAAAGTGTGTAGAACTAGTATGCCATGGACTCTGATAATCACGGTCAAACTGGTTTTGCAGTAAAGCCAACGCATTTTCTTGTTCAAGTAGATAAAAAAGTGATGTTTCCAAATATAAAAATCATGTTTGTTTGCAGGAATTGCTCTAGCTTTCTGCCTAGAAAGCAGGAATGTATTGAGTTTCTGTCTCCATGTGGAAATAATGAGTGTTTTGCAGCACAAAAGAAAATATCCCCTGCTTAAATGCATTCCAAACCATAAAGTCCATGGATAATATCAAGAAACCACAAAGCAGAGCCTGTAGCAAGACCTGGGGTTGAGTTAGTCATAACACAAGAGGATATTTCTGATTTGATCCAGTCATACCCGGACAAAGTGTTGTGGAGCTGGTATGCACTGGACTCAGATAATCACCGTCTAAGTGGTTTTGGAGTAAAGCAAACTCATTTTCTTGGTCACGTAGATAAAGGCCATGTTTACAAATATAAATATCATATTTGTTTGCAGCAATTGCTCGAGCTTTCTTCCTAGAAAACAGGAATGTTTTGAGTTCGTGTCTCCATGTGGAAGTCATTAGTGTTTCCCAGCACAAAAGAAAATATTCCCTGCTTACATTCATTCAAAACCATAAAGTCCATGGATAATATCAAGAAACCACAAACACAGAGTCTGTAGCAAGGTGGATTGAGTTAGCCATAACACAAGAGGATATTTCTGGTTTCATCCAGTCATATCCGGACAAAGTGTTGTCGAACTGGTATGCACTGGACTGAGATAATCACCGTCAAACAGGTTTTGGAGTAAACCAAACCCATTTTCTTGGTCAAGTGGATAAAAAGTCATGTTTCCAAATATAAATATCATGTTTGTTTGCAGGAGTTGCTCTAGCGTTCTGCCTAGCAGACAAGAATGTGTCGAGTTTGTGTCTCCATGTGGACTAATTAGTTTTTCCCAGCACAATAGAACATACTCCCTGCTTAAATGCATTCAAAACCATAAAGTTATTGTTAATATCAAGAAAACACAAAACAGGGCCTGTAGCAAGATCTAGGATTGAGTTAGTCACAACAGAAGAGGATATTTCTGGATTCATCCTGTCATATCCGGACAAACTGTTGTGGAACTGGTATGCACTAGAATCAGATAATCACCGTCAAACAGGTTTTGGCGTAAACCACGCCCATTTTCTGGGTCAAGTGGATAAAAAGTGATGTTTACAAATATAAATATCATGTTTGGTTGTAGCAATTGCTCTAGCTTTCTGCCTAGAAAACACGAATGTGTTGAGTTTGTGTCTCCATGTGGAAGTAATCAGTGTTTCCCAGCACAAAAGAAAATATTCCCTGCTTACATTCATTCAAAACCATAAAGGCCATGGATAATATCAAGAAAACACAAAACAGGGCCTGTAGCAAGATCTGGGATTGAGTTAGTCACAACACAAGAGGATATTTCTGGATTCATCCAGTCATATCCGGACAAAGTGTTGTGGAACTGGTATGTACTGGACTCAGATAATCACTCTCAAACTCATTTTGGGGGAAAACAAACTCATTTTCTTGGTCAAGTGGATAAAATGTGATGTTTACAAATATAAATATCATGTTTGTTTGCAGCAATTGCTCTAGCTTTCTGACTAGAAAACATGAATATGTTGAGTTTGTGTCTCCATGTGGAACTAATTAGTGTTTCCCAGCACAAAAGACAATATTCCCTGCTTAAATTCATTCAAAACCTTAAGTCCTTTGAGAATATCTAGAAACCACAAACAAAGAGTCTGTAGCAAGATATGGGATTGAGTTTTCACAACACAAGTGGATATTTCTGGATTCATCCAGTCATATCCGGACAAAGTGTGTAGAACTAGTATGCCATGGACTCTGATAATCACGGTCAAACTGGTTTTGGAGTAAAGCCAACGCATTTTCTTGTTCAAGTAGATAAAAAAGTGATGTTTCCAAATATAAAAATCATGTTTGTTTGCAGGAATTGCTCTAGCTTTCTGCCTAGAAAGCAGGAATGTATTGAGTTTCTGTCTCCATGTGGAAATAATGAGTGTTTTGCAGCACAAAAGAAAATATCCCCTGCTTAAATGCATTCCAAACCATAAAGTCCATGGATAATATCAAGAAACCACAAAGCAGAGCCTGTAGCAAGACCTGGGGTTGAGTTAGTCATAACACAAGAGGATATTTCTGATTTGATCCAGTCATACCCGGACAAAGTGTTGTGGAGCTGGTATGCACTGGACTCAGATAATCACCGTCTAAGTGGTTTTGGAGTAAAGCAAACTCATTTTCTTGGTCACGTAGATAAAGGCCATGTTTACAAATATAAATATCATATTTGTTTGCAGCAATTGCTCGAGCTTTCTTCCTAGAAAACAGGAATGTTTTGAGTTCGTGTCTCCATGTGGAAGTCATTAGTGTTTCCCAGCACAAAAGAAAATATTCCCTGCTTACATTCATTCAAAACCATAAAGTCCATGGATAATATCAAGAAACCACAAACACAGAGTCTGTAGCAAGGTGGATTGAGTTAGCCATAACACAAGAGGATATTTCTGGTTTCATCCAGTCATATCCGGACAAAGTGTTGTCGAACTGGTATGCACTGGACTGAGATAATCACCGTCAAACAGGTTTTGGAGTAAACCAAACCCATTTTCTTGGTCAAGTGGATAAAAAGTCATGTTTCCAAATATAAATATCATGTTTGTTTGCAGGAGTTGCTCTAGCGTTCTGCCTAGCAGACAAGAATGTGTCGAGTTTGTGTCTCCATGTGGACTAATTAGTTTTTCCCAGCACAATAGAACATACTCCCTGCTTAAATGCATTCAAAACCATAAAGTTATTGTTAATATCAAGAAAACACAAAACAGGGCCTGTAGCAAGATCTAGGATTGAGTTAGTCACAACAGAAGAGGATATTTCTGGATTCATCCTGTCATATCCGGACAAACTGTTGTGGAACTGGTATGCACTAGAATCAGATAATCACCGTCAAACAGGTTTTGGCGTAAACCACGCCCATTTTCTGGGTCAAGTGGATAAAAAGTGATGTTTACAAATATAAATATCATGTTTGGTTGTAGCAATTGCTCTAGCTTTCTGCCTAGAAAACACGAATGTGTTGAGTTTGTGTCTCCATGTGGAAGTAATCAGTGTTTCCCAGCACAAAAGAAAATATTCCCTGCTTACATTCATTCAAAACCATAAAGTCCATGGATAATATCAAGAAAACACAAAACAGGGCCTGTAGCAAGATCTGGGATTGAGTTAGTCACAACACAAGAGGATATTTCTGGATTCATCCAGTCATATCCGGACAAAGTGTTGTGGAACTGGTATGTACTGGACTCAGATAATCACTCTCAAACTCATTTTGGGGGAAAACAAACTCATTTTCTTGGTCAAGTGGATAAAATGTGATGTTTACAAATATAAATATCATGTTTGTTTGCAGCAATTGCTCTAGCTTTCTGACTAGAAAACATGAATATGTTGAGTTTGTGTCTCCATGTGGAACTAATTAGTGTTTCCCAGCACAAAAGACAATATTCCCTGCTTAAATTCATTCAAAACCTTAAGTCCTTTGAGAATATCTAGAAACCACAAACAAAGAGTCTGTAGCAAGATATGGGATTGAGTTTTCACAACACAAGTGGATATTTCTGGATTCATCCAGTCATATCCGGACAAAGTGTGTAGAACTAGTATGCCATGGACTCTGATAATCACGGTCAAACTGGTTTTGGAGTAAAGCCAACGCATTTTCTTGTTCAAGTAGATAAAAAAGTGATGTTTCCAAATATAAAAATCATGTTTGTTTGCAGGAATTGCTCTAGCTTTCTGCCTAGAAAGCAGGAATGTATTGAGTTTCTGTCTCCATGTGGAAATAATGAGTGTTTTGCAGCACAAAAGAAAATATCCCCTGCTTAAATGCATTCAAAACCATAAAGTCCATGGATAATATCAAGAAACCACAAAGCAGAGCCTGTAGCAAGACCTGGGGTTGAGTTAGCCATAACACAAGAGGATATTTCTTATTTGATCCAGTCATATCTGGACAAAGTGTTGTGGAGCTGGTATGCACTGGACTCAGATAATCACCGTCAAACTGGTTTTGGAGTAAACGCAACTCATTTTCTTGTTCAAGTGGATAAAAAGCCATGTTTACAAATATAAATATCATATTTGTTTGCAGCAATTGCTCGAGCTTTCTTCCTAGAAAACAGGAATGTTTTGAGTTCGTGTCTCCATGTGGAAGTCATTAGTGTTTCCCAGCACAAAAGAAAATATTCCCTGCTTACATTCATTCAAAACCATAAAGTCCATGGATAATATCAAGAAACCACAAACACAGAGTCTGTAGCAAGGTGGATTGAGTTAGCCATAACACAAGAGGATATTTCTGGTTTCATCCAGTCATATCTGGACAAAGTGTTGTCGAACTGGTATGCACTGGACTGAGATAATCACCGTCAAACAGGTTTTGGAGTAAACCAAACCCATTTTCTTGGTCAAGTGGATAAAAAGTCATGTTTCCAAATATAAATATCATGTTTGTTTGCAGGAATTGCTCTAGCGTTCTGCCTAGCAGACAAGAATGTGTCGAGTTTGTGTCTCCATGTGGAACTAATTAGTTTTTCCCAGCACAATAGAACATACTCCCTGCTTAAATGCATTCAAAAGCATAAAGTCATTGTTAATATCAAGAAAACACAAAACAGGGCCTGTAGCAAGATCTAGGATTGAGTTAGTCACAACAGAAGAGGATATTTCTGGATTCATCCTGTCATATCCGGACAAACTGTTGTGGAGCTGGTATGCACTAGAATCAGATAATCACCGTCAAACAGGTTTTGGCGTAAACCACGCCCATTTTCTGGGTCAAGTGGATAAAAAGTGATGTTTACAAATATAAATATCATGTTTGGTTGTAGCAATTGCTCTAGCTTTCTGCCTAGAAAACACGAATGTGTTGAGTTTGTGTCTCCATGTGGAAGTAATCAGTGTTTCCCAGCACAAAAGAAAATAGTCCCTGCTTACATTCATTCAAAACCATAAAGTCCATGGATAATATCAAGAAAACACAAAACAGGGCCTGTAGCAAGATCTGGGATTGAGTTAGTCACAACACAAGAGGATATTTCTGGATTCATCCAGTCATATCCGGACAAAGTGTTGTGGAACTGGTATGTACTGGACTCAGATAATCACTCTCAAACTCATTTTGGGGGAAAACAAACTCATTTTCTTGGTCAAGTGGATAAAATGTGATGTTTACAAATATAAATATCATGTTTGTTTGCAGCAATTGCTCTAGCTTTCTGACTAGAAAACATGAATATGTTGAGTTTGTGTCTCCATGTGGAACTAATTAGTGTTTCCCAGCACAAAAGAAAATATTCCCTGCTTAAATTCATTCAAAACCTTAAGTCCTTTGAGAATATCTAGAAACCACAAACAAAGAGTCTGTAGCAAGATATGGGATTGAGTTTTTCACAACACAAGTGGATATTTCTGGATTCATCCAGTCATATCCGGACAAAGTGTGTAGAACTAGTATGCCATGGACTCTGATAATCACGGTCAAACTGGTTTTGGAGTAAAGCCAACGCATTTTCTTGTTCAAGTAGATAAAAAAGTGATGTTTCCAAATATAAAAATCATGTTTGTTTGCAGGAATTGCTCTAGCTTTCTGCCTAGAAAGCAGGAATGTATTGAGTTTCTGTCTCCATGTGGAAATAATGAGTGTTTTGCAGCACAAAAGAAAATATCCCCTGCTTAAATGCATTCAAAACCATAAAGTCCATGGATAATATCAAGAAACCACAAAGCAGAGCCTGTAGCAAGACCTGGGGTTGAGTTAGCCATAACACAAGAGGATATTTCTGATTTGATCCAGTCATATCTGGACAAAGTGTTGTGGAGCTGGTATGCACTGGACTCAGATAATCACCGTCAAACTGGTTTTGGAGTAAACGGAACTCATTTTCTTGTTCAAGTGGATAAAAAGCCATGTTTACAAATATAAATATCATATTTGTTTGCAGCAATTGCTCGAGCTTTCTTCCTAGAAAACAGGAATGTTTTGAGTTCGTGTCTCCATGTGGAAGTCATTAGTGTTTCCCAGCACAAAAGAAAATATTCCCTGCTTACATTCATTCAAAACCATAAAGTCCATGGATAATATCAAGAAAGCACAAACACAGAGTCTGTAGCAAGGTGGATTGAGTTAGCCATAACACAAGAGGATATTTCTGGTTTCATCCAGTCATATCCGGACAAAGTGTTGTCGAACTGGTATGCACTGGACTGAGATAATCACCGTCAAACAGGTTTTGGAGTAAACCAAACCCATTTTCTTGGTCAAGTGGATAAAAAGTCATGTTTCCAAATATAAATATCATGTTTGTTTGCAGGAATTGCTCTAGCGTTCTGCCTAGCAGACAAGAATGTGTCGAGTTTGTGTCTCCATGTGGAACTAATTAGTTTTTCCCAGCACAATAGAACATACTCCCTGCTTAAATGCATTCAAAACCATAAAGTCATTGTTAATATCAAGAAAACACAAAACAGGGCCTGTAGCAAGATCTAGGATTGAGTTAGTCACAACACAAGAGGATATTTCTGGATTCATCCTGTCATATCCGGACAAACTGTTGTGGAACTGGTATGCACTAGAATCAGATAATCACCGTCAAACAGGTTTTGGCGTAAACCACGCCCATTTTCTGGGTCAAGTGGATAAAAAGTGATGTTTACAAATATAAATATCATGTTTGGTTGTAGCAATTGCTCTAGCTTTCTGCCTAGAAAACACGAATGTGTTGAGTTTGTGTCTCCATGTGGAAGTAATTAGTGTTTCCCAGCACAAAAGAAAATATTCCCTGCTTACATTCATTCAAAACCATAAAGTCCATGGATAATATCAAGAAAACACAAAACAGGGCCTGTAGCAAGATCTGGGATTGAGTTAGTCACAACACAAGAGGATATTTCTGGATTCATCCAGTCATATCCGGACAAAGTGTTGTGGAACTGGTATGTACTGGACTCAGATAATCACTCTCAAACTCCTTTTGGGGGAAAACAAACTCATTTTCTTGGTCAAGTGCATAAAATGTGATGCTTTCAAATATAAATATCATGTTTGTTTGCAGCAATTGCTCTAGCTTTCTGACTAGAAAACATGAATATGTTGAGTTTGTGTCTCCATGTGGAACTAATTAGTGTTTCCCAGCACAAAAGAAAATATTCCCTGCTTAAATTCATTCAAAACCTTAAGTCCTTTGAGAATATCTAGAAACCACAAACAAAGAGTCTGTAGCAAGATATGGGATTGAGTTTTCACAACACAAGTGGATATTTCTGGATTCATCCAGTCATATCCGGACAAAGTGTGTAGAACTAGTATGCCATGGACTCTGATAATCACGGTCAAACTGGTTTTGGAGTAAAGCCAACGCATTTTCTTGTTCAAGTAGATAAAAAAGTGATGTTTCCAAATATAAAAATCATGTTTCTTTGCAGGAATTGCTCTAGCTTTCTGCCTAGAAAACAGGAATGTGTTGAGTTTCTGTCTCCATGTGGAAATAATGAGTGTTTTGCAGCACAAAAGAAAATATCCCCTGCTTAAATGCATTCAAAACCATAAAGTCCATGGATAATATCAAGAAACCACAAAGCAGAGCCTGTAGCAAGACCTGGGGTTGAGTTAGCCATAACACAAGAGGATATTTCTGATTTGATCCAGTCATACCCGGACAAAGTGTTGTGGAGCTGGTATGCACTGGACTCAGATAATCACCGTCAAAGTGGTTTTGGAGTAAAGCAAACTCATTTTCTTGGTCACGTAGATAAAGGCCATGTTTACAAATATAAATATCATATTTGTTTGCAGCAATTGCTCGAGCTTTCTTCCTAGAAAACAGGAATGTTTTGAGTTCGTGTCTCCATGTGGAAGTCATTAGTGTTTCCCAGCACAAAAGAAAATATTCCCTGCTTACATTCATTCAAAACCATAAAGTCCATGGATAATATCAAGAAACCACAAACACAGAGTCTGTAGCAAGGTGGATTGAGTTAGCCATAACACAAGAGGATATTTCTGGTTTCATCCAGTCATATCCGGACAAAGTGTTGTCGAACTGGTATGCACTGGACTGAGATAATCACCGTCAAACAGGTTTTGGAGTAAACCAAACCCATTTTCTTGGTCAAGTGGATAAAAAGTCATGGTTACAAATATAAATATCATGTTTGTTTGCAGGAGTTGCTCTAGCGTTCTGCCTAGCAGACAAGAATGTGTCGAGTTTGTGTCTCCATGTGGACTAATTAGTTTTTCCCAGCACAATAGAACATACTCCCTGCTTAAATGCATTCAAAACCATAAAGTCGTTGTTGATATCAAGAAAACACAAAACAGGGCCATTAGCAAGATCTAGGATTGAGTTAGTCACAACAGAAGAGGATATTTCTGGATTCATCCTGTCATATCCGGACAAACTGTTGTGGAACTGGTATGCACTAGAATCAGATAATCACCGTCAAACAGGTTTTGGCGTAAACCACGCCCATTTTCTGGGTCAAGTGGATAAAAAGTGATGTTTACAAATATAAATATCATGTTTGGTTGTAGCAATTGCTCTAGCTTTCTGCCTAGAAAACACGAATGTGTTGAGTTTGTGTCTCCATGTGGAAGGAATCAGTGTTTCCCAGCACAAAAGAAAATAGTCCCTGCTTACATTCATTCAAAACCATAAAGTCCATGGATAATATCAAGAAAACACAAAACAGGGCCTGTAGCAAGATCTGGGATTGAGTTAGTCACAACACAAGAGGATATTTCTGGATTCATCCAGTCATATCCGGACAAAGTGTTGTGGAACTGGTATGTACTGGACTCAGATAATCACTCTCAAACTCATTTTGGGGGAAAACAAACTCATTTTCTTGGTCAAGTGGATAAAATGTGATGTTTACAAATATAAATATCATGTTTGTTTGCAGCAATTGCTCTAGCTTTCTGACTAGAAAACATGAATATGTTGAGTTTGTGTCTCCATGTGGAACTAATTAGTGTTTCCCAGCACAAAAGAAAATATTCCCTGCTTAAATTCATTCAAAACCTTAAGTCCTTTGACAATATCTAGAAACCACAAACAAAGAGTCTGTAGCAAGATATGGGATTGAGTTTTCACAACACAAGTGGATATTTCTGGATTCATCCAGTCATATCCGGACAAAGTGTGTAGAACTAGTATGCCATGGACTCTGATAATCACGGTCAAACTGGTTTTGGAGTAAAGCCAACGCATTTTCTTGTTCAAGTAGATAAAAAAGTGATGTTTCCAAATATAAAAATCATGTTTGTTTGCAGGAATTGCTCTAGCTTTCTGCCTAGAAAGCAGGAATGTATTGAGTTTCTGTCTCCATGTGGAAATAATCAGTGTTTTGCAGCACAAAAGAAAATATCCCCTGCTTAAATGCATTCAAAACCATAAAGTCCATGGATAATATCAAGAAACCACAAAGCAGAGCCTGTAGCAAGACCTGGGGTTGAGTTAGCCATAACACAAGAGGATATTTCTGATTTGATCCAGTCATACCCGGACAAAGTGTTGTGGAGCTGGTATGCACTGGACTCAGATAATCACCGTCAAACTGGTTTTGGAGTAAACGCAACTCATTTTCTTGTTCAAGTGGATAAAAAGCCATGTTTACAAATATAAATATCATATTTGTTTGCAGCAATTGCTCGAGCTTTCTTCCTAGAAAACAGGAATGTTTTGAGTTCGTTTCTCCATGTGGAAGTCATTAGTGTTTCCCAGCACAAAAGAAAATATTCCCTGCTTACATTCATTCAAAACCATAAAGTCCATGGATAATATCAAGAAACCACAAACACAGAGTCTGTAGCAAGGTGGATTGAGTTAGCCATAACACAAGAGGATATTTCTGGTTTCATCCAGTCATATCTGGACAAAGTGTTGTCGAACTGGTATGCACTGGACTGAGATAATCACCGTCAAACAGGTTTTGGAGTAAACCAAACCCATTTTCTTGGTCAAGTGGATAAAAAGTCATGTTTCCAAATATAAATATCATGTTTGTTTGCAGGAGTTGCTCTAGCGTTCTGCCTAGCAGACAAGAATGTGTCGAGTTTGTGTCTCCATGTGGACTAATTAGTTTTTCCCAGCACAATAGAACATACTCCCTGCTTAAATGCATTCAAAACCATAAAGTCGTTGTTGATATCAAGAAAACACAAAACAGGGCCATTAGCAAGATCTAGGATTGAGTTAGTCACAACAGAAGAGGATATTTCTGGATTCATCCTGTCATATCCGGACAAACTGTTGTGGAACTGGTATGCACTAGAATCAGATAATCACCGTCAAACAGGTTTTGGCGTAAACCACGCCCATTTTCTGGGTCAAGTGGATAAAAAGTGATGTTTACAAATATAAATATCATGTTTGGTTGTAGCAATTGCTCTAGCTTTCTGCCTAGAAAACACGAATGTGTTGAGTTTGTGTCTCCATGTGGAAGGAATCAGTGTTTCCCAGCACAAAAGAAAATAGTCCCTGCTTACATTCATTCAAAACCATAAAGTCCATGGATAATATCAAGAAAACACAAAACAGGGCCTGTAGCAAGATCTGGGATTGAGTTAGTCACAACACAAGAGGATATTTCTGGATTCATCCAGTCATATCCGGACAAAGTGTTGTGGAACTGGTATGTACTGGACTCAGATAATCACTCTCAAACTCATTTTGGGGGAAAACAAACTCATTTTCTTGGTCAAGTGGATAAAATGTGATGTTTACAAATATAAATATCATGTTTGTTTGCAGCAATTGCTCTAGCTTTCTGACTAGAAAACATGAATATGTTGAGTTTGTGTCTCCATGTGGAACTAATTAGTGTTTCCCAGCACAAAAGAAAATATTCCCTGCTTAAATTCATTCAAAACCTTAAGTCCTTTGACAATATCTAGAAACCACAAACAAAGAGTCTGTAGCAAGATATGGGATTGAGTTTTCACAACACAAGTGGATATTTCTGGATTCATCCAGTCATATCCGGACAAAGTGTGTAGAACTAGTATGCCATGGACTCTGATAATCACGGTCAAACTGGTTTTGGAGTAAAGCCAACGCATTTTCTTGTTCAAGTAGATAAAAAAGTGATGTTTCCAAATATAAAAATCATGTTTGTTTGCAGGAATTGCTCTAGCTTTCTGCCTAGAAAGCAGGAATGTATTGAGTTTCTGTCTCCATGTGGAAATAATCAGTGTTTTGCAGCACAAAAGAAAATATCCCCTGCTTAAATGCATTCAAAACCATAAAGTCCATGGATAATATCAAGAAACCACAAAGCAGAGCCTGTAGCAAGACCTGGGGTTGAGTTAGCCATAACACAAGAGGATATTTCTGATTTGATCCAGTCATACCCGGACAAAGTGTTGTGGAGCTGGTATGCACTGGACTCAGATAATCACCGTCAAACTGGTTTTGGAGTAAACGCAACTCATTTTCTTGTTCAAGTGGATAAAAAGCCATGTTTACAAATATAAATATCATATTTGTTTGCAGCAATTGCTCGAGCTTTCTTCCTAGAAAACAGGAATGTTTTGAGTTCGTTTCTCCATGTGGAAGTCATTAGTGTTTCCCAGCACAAAAGAAAATATTCCCTGCTTACATTCATTCAAAACCATAAAGTCCATGGATAATATCAAGAAACCACAAACACAGAGTCTGTAGCAAGGTGGATTGAGTTAGCCATAACACAAGAGGATATTTCTGGTTTCATCCAGTCATATCTGGACAAAGTGTTGTCGAACTGGTATGCACTGGACTGAGATAATCACCGTCAAACAGGTTTTGGAGTAAACCAAACCCATTTTCTTGGTCAAGTGGATAAAAAGTCATGTTTCCAAATATAAATATCATGTTTGTTTGCAGGAATTGCTCTAGCGTTCTGCCTAGCAGACAAGAATGTGTCGAGTTTGTGTCTCCATGTGGAACTAATTAGTTTTTCCCAGCACAATAGAACATACTCCCTGCTTAAATGCATTCAAAACCATAAGGTCGTTGTTAATATCAAGAAAACACAAAACAGGGCCTTTAGCAAGATCTAGGATTGAGTTAGTCACAACAGAAGAGGATATTTCTGGATTCATCCTGTCATATCCGGACAAACTGTTGTGGAACTGGTATGCACTAGAATCAGATAATCACCGTCAAACAGGTTTTGGCGTAAACCACACCCATTTTCTGGGTCAAGTGGATAAAAAGTGATGTTTACAAATATAAATATCATGTTTGGTTGTAGCAATTGCTCTAGCTTTCTGCCTAGAAAACACGAATGTGTTGAGTTTGTGTCTCCATGTGGAAGTAATCAGTGTTTCCCAGCACAAAAGAAAATATTCCCTGCTTACATTCATTCAAAACCATAAAGTCCATGGATAATATCAAGAAAACACAAAACAGGGCCTGTAGCAAGATCTGGGATTGAGTTAGTCACAACACAAGAGGATATTTCTGGATTCATCCAGTCATATCCGGACAAAGTGTTGTGGAACTGGTATGTACTGGACTCAGATAATCACTCTCAAACTCCTTTTGGGGGAAAACAAACTCATTTTCTTGGTCAAGTGGATAAAATGTGATGTTTACAAATATAAATATCATGTTTGTTTGCAGCAATTGCTCTAGCTTTCTGACTAGAAAACATGAATATGTTGAGTTTGTGTCTCCATGTGGAACTAATTAGTGTTTCCCAGCACAAAAGAAAATATTCCCTGCTTAAATTCATTCAAAACCTTAAGTCCTTTGATAATATCTAGAAACCACAAACAAAGAGTCTGTAGCAAGATATGGGATTGAGTTTTTCACAACACAAGTGGATATTTCTGGATTCATCCAGTCATATCCGGACAAAGTGTGTAGAACTAGTATGCCATGGACTCTGATAATCACGGTCAAACTGGTTTTGGAGTAAAGCCAACGCATTTTCTTGTTCAAGTAGATAAAAAAGTGATGTTTCCAAATATAAAAATCATGTTTGTTTGCAGGAATTGCTCTAGCTTTCTGCCTAGAAAGCAGGAATGTATTGAGTTTCTGTCTCCATGTGGAAATAATCAGTGTTTTGCAGCACAAAAGAAAATATCCCCTGCTTAAATGCATTCAAAACCATAAAGTCCATGGATAATATCAAGAAACCACAAAGCAGAGCCTGTAGCAAGACCTGGGGTTGAGTTAGCCATAACACAAGAGGATATTTCTGATTTGATCCAGTCATACCCGGACAAAGTGTTGTGGAGCTGGTATGCACTGGACTCAGATAATCACCGTCAAAGTGGTTTTGGAGTAAAGCAAACTCATTTTCTTGGTCACGTAGATAAAGGCCATGTTTACAAATATAAATATCATATTTGTTTGCAGCAATTGCTCGAGCTTTCTTCCTAGAAAACAGGAATGTTTTGAGTTCGTGTCTCCATGTGGAAGTCATTAGTGTTTCCCAGCACAAAAGAAAATATTCCCTGCTTACATTCATTCAAAACCATAAAGTCCATGGATAATATCAAGAAACCACAAACACAGAGTCTGTAGCAAGGTGGATTGAGTTAGCCATAACACAAGAGGATATTTCTGGTTTCATCCAGTCATATCCGGACAAAGTGTTGTCGAACTGGTATGCACTGGACTGAGATAATCACCGTCAAACAGGTTTTGGAGTAAACCAAACCCATTTTCTTGGTCAAGTGGATAAAAAGTCATGTTTCCAAATATAAATATCATGTTTGTTTGCAGGAGTTGCTCTAGCGTTCTGCCTAGCAGACAAGAATGTGTCGAGTTTGTGTCTCCATGTGGACTAATTAGTTTTTCCCAGCACAATAGAACATACTCCCTGCTTAAATGCATTCAAAACCATAAAGTTATTGTGAATATCAAGAAAACACAAAACAGGGCCTGTAGCAAGATCTAGGATTGAGTTAGTCACAACAGAAGAGGATATTTCTGGATTCATCCTGTCATATCCGGACAAACTGTTGTGGAACTGGTATGCACTAGAATCAGATAATCACCGTCAAACAGGTTTTGGCGTAAACCACGCCCATTTTCTGGGTCAAGTGGATAAAAAGTGATGTTTACAAATATAAATATCATGTTTGGTTGTAGCAATTGCTCTAGCTTTCTGCCTAGAAAACACGAATGTGTTGAGTTTGTGTCTCCATGTGGAAGGAATCAGTGTTTCCCAGCACAAAAGAAAATAGTCCCTGCTTACATTCATTCAAAACCATAAAGTCCATGGATAATATCAAGAAAACACAAAACAGGGCCTGTAGCAAGATCTGGGATTGAGTTAGTCACAACACAAGAGGATATTTCTGGATTCATCCAGTCATATCCGGACAAAGTGTTGTGGAACTGGTATGTACTGGACTCAGATAATCACTCTCAAACTCATTTTGGGGGAAAACAAACTCATTTTCTTGCTCAAGTGGATAAAATGTGATGTTTACAAATATAAATATCATGTTTGTTTGCAGCAATTGCTCTAGCTTTCTGACTAGAAAACATGAATATGTTGAGTTTGTGTCTCCATGTGGAACTAATTAGTGTTTCCCAGCACAAAAGAAAATATTCCCTGCTTAAATTCATTCAAAACCTTAAGTCCTTTGACAATATCTAGAAACCACAAACAAAGAGTCTGTAGCAAGATATGGGATTGAGTTTTCACAACACAAGTGGATATTTCTGGATTCATCCAGTCATATCCGGACAAAGTGTGTAGAACTAGTATGCCATGGACTCTGATAATCACGGTCAAACTGGTTTTGGAGTAAAGCCAACGCATTTTCTTGTTCAAGTAGATAAAAAAGTGATGTTTCCAAATATAAAAATCATGTTTGTTTGCAGGAATTGCTCTAGCTTTCTGCCTAGAAAGCAGGAATGTATTGAGTTTCTGTCTCCATGTGGAAATAATGAGTGTTTTGCAGCACAAAAGAAAATATCCCCTGCTTAAATGCATTCAAAACCATAAAGTCCATGGATAATATCAAGAAACCACAAAGCAGAGCCTGTAGCAAGACCTGGGGTTGAGTTAACCATAACACAAGAGGATATTTCTGATTTGATCCAGTCATATCCGGACAAAGTGTTGTGGAGCTGGTATGCACTGGACTCAGATAATCACCGTCAAAGTGGTTTTGGAGTAAAGCAAACTCATTTTCTTGGTCACGTGGATAAAAGCCATGGTTACAAATATAAATATCATATTTGTTTGCAGCAATTGCTCGAGCTTTCTTCCTAGAAAACAGGAATGTTTTGAGTTCGTGTCTCCATGTGGAAGTCATTAGTGTTTCCCAGCACAAAAGAAAATATTCCCTGCTTACATTCATTCAAAACCATAAAGTCCATGGATAATATCAAGAAAGCACAAACACAGAGTCTGTAGCAAGGTGGATTGAGTTAGCCATAACACAAGAGGATATTTCTGGTTTCATCCAGTCATATCCGGACAAAGTGTTGTCGAACTGGTATGCACTGGACTGAGATAATCACCGTCAAACAGGTTTTGGAGTAAACCAAACCCATTTTCTTGGTCAAGTGGATAAAAGGTCATGTTTACAAATATAAATATCATGTTTGTTTGCAGGAATTGCTCTAGCGTTCTGCCTAGCAGACAAGAATGTGTCGAGTTTGTGTCTCCATGTGGAACTAATTAGTTTTTCCCAGCACAATAGAACATACTCCCTGCTTAAATGCATTCAAAACCATAAAGTCATTGTTAATATCAAGAAAACACAAAACAGGGCCTGTAGCAAGATCTAGGATTGAGTTAGTCACAACAGAAGAGGATATTTCTGGATTCATCCTGTCATATCCGGACAAACTGTTGTGGAACTGGTATGCACTAGAACCGGATAATCACCGTCAAACAGGTTTTGGCGTAAACCACACCCATTTTCTGGGTCAAGTGGATAAAAAGTGATGTTTACAAATATAAATATCATGTTTGGTTGTAGCAATTGCTCTAGCTTTCTGCCTAGAAAACACGAATGTGTTGAGTTTGTGTCTCCATGTGGAAGGAATCAGTGTTTCCCAGCACAAAAGAAAATAGTCCCTGCTTACATTCATTCAAAACCATAAAGTCCATGGATAATATCAAGAAAACACAAAACAGGGCCTGTAGCAAGATCTGGGATTGAGTTAGTCACAACACAAGAGGATATTTCTGGATTCAATCCAGTCATATCCGGACAAAGTGTTGTGGAATAGGTATGTACTGGACTCACATAATCACTCTCAAACTCATTTTGGGGGAAAACAAACTCATTTTCTTGCTCAAGTGGATAAAATGTGATGTTTACAAATATAAATATCATGTTTGTTTGCAGCAATTGCTCTAGCTTTCTGACTAGAAAACATGAATATGTTGAGTTTGTGTCTCCATGTGGAACTAATTAGTGTTTCCCAGCACAAAAGAAAATATTCCCTGCTTAAATTCATTCAAAACCTTAAGTCCTTTGATAATATCTAGAAACCACAAACAAAGAGTCTGTAGCAAGATATGGGATTGAGTTTTCACAACACAAGTGGATATTTCTGGATTCATCCAGTCATATCCGGACAAAGTGTTGTTGAACTGGTATGCAATGGACTCTGATAATCACCGTCAAACTGGTTTTTGGGGAAAACAAACTCATTTTCTTGTTCAAGTGGCAAAAAGTGAAGGTTACAAATATAAAAATCATGTTTGTTTGCAGCAATTGCTCTAGCTTTCTGCCTAGAAAACACAAATGTTTTGAATCTGTCTCCATGTTCTATAATTAGTGTTTCCCAGTACAAAAGAAAATATTCCCTGCTTAAATGCATTCAAAACCATGAAGTCCATTGATAATATCAAGAAAGCACAAAGCAGAGCCTGTTGCACCATCTAGGATTGAGTTAGCAATAACAAAAGAGGATATTTCTGGTTTCATCAACTCATATCCGGACAAAGTGTTGTGGAACTGGTGGGAAATGGAATCAGAAAATCACCCTCAAACTGGATTTAGAGAACAGCAAAGTATTTTCTTAGGCAAGTGCATAAATGTCATCTATACAAACACAAATATCAAGTTTTTTTGCAGCAATTGCTCTAGCTTTCTGCCTAGAAAACACGATTGTGTTGAGTTTGTGTCTCCATGTGGAAATAATTAGTGTATCCCAGCACAAAAGAAAATATCCCCTGCTTAATTTCATTCAATACCATAAAGTCCATGTATAATATCAAGAAAACATAAAACAGGAGCTGTAGCACGATCTGGGATTCAGTTAGTCACAACACAAGCGGATATTTCTGGTTTTATCCAGTCATATCCGGACAAAGTGTTGTGGAACTAGTATGCCATTGACTCAGATAATCACCGTCAAACAGGTCTTGGAGTAAAGCAAACCCATTTTCTTGTCAAGCAGATAAAAAGCCATGTGTAGAAATATAAATCTCATGTTTGTTTGCAGTAATTGCTCTAGCTTTCTGCCTAGAAATCACGATTGTGTGGAGTTTGTGTCTCCATTTGGAACTAATTAGTGTATCGCAGCACAAAGGAAAATATTGTCTGCTTGAATTCATTCAAAACCATAAAGGCCATTAATAATATGAAGAAAACACAAAGCAGAGCCTGTAGCACCATCTAGGATTGAGTTAGCCATAACACAAGAGGATATTTCTGGATTCATCCATTCATATCCGAACAAAGTGTTGCGGAACTGGTATGAAATGGACTCAGATAATCACCGTCAAACTGGCTTTGGAGTAAAGCAAACTCATTTTCTTGGTCACATGGATAAAAGCCATGTTTACAAATATAAATATCATGTTTGTTTGCAGCAATTGCTCTAGCTTTCTGACTAGAAAACACGATTGTGTTGAGTTTGTGTCTCCATTGGAAGTAATTAGTGTTTCCAAGCACAAAAGAAAATATCCCTTGCTTAAATACATTCAAAACGATAAACTCCATTGATAATATCAAGAAAACTCATAGCAGAGCCTGTAGCAGCATCTGGTATTCAGTTAGTCACAACACAAGAGGATATTTCTGGTTTCACCCAGTCATATCCTGACAAAGTGTTTTGCAACTAGTATGCAATGGACTCAGATAATCATTGTGAAACTGGTTTTGAAGTAAAGCAAACTCATTTTCTTCTTCTAGTGGATAAAAAGTTATTTTCCAAATATAAATATCATGTTGGTTTATAGCAATTGCTCTACCTTTCTGCCTAGAAAACATGAATGTGTTGAGTTTGTGTCTCCATGTGGATGTAATTAGTGTTTACCAGCACAAAGATATTATTCCCGGGTTACATGTATTCAAAACCATAAAGGCCATTGATAATATCCAGAAACCACAAAGCATAGCCTGTAGCACGAACTGGGATTGAGTTAGACACAACACAAGAGGATATTTCTCGTTTCATCCAGTCATATCCAGACAAAGTGTTTTGGAACTTGTATGCAATGGACTCAGATAATCATCATCAAACTGGTTTTGGAGTAAAGCAAAATCATTTTCTTGGTCAAGTGGATAAAATGTCATGTTTACAAATATAAATATAATGTTTGTTTGCAAAAACTGATCCAGCTTTCTGCCTAGAAACATGATTGTGTTGAGTTTGTGTCTCCATGTGGAACTAATTAGTTTTTCCCAGCACAAAAGGAAATATCGCATGCTTAAATGCATTCATAACCATAACGGTCATTGATAATATCAAGAAAACACAAAGCACGGCATGTAGCAAGACCTGGGGTTCAGTTAGCCGTAAAAGAAGATTATATTTCTGGTTTCATCCAGTCATATTCCTTACAAGATGTTGTGGAACTGGTATGATCTGGACTCAGATAATCACTGTCAAACTGGCTTTTGAGTAAAGCAAACTCATTTTCTTGGAAAAGTGGATAAAAAGCCATGTTCACAAATATAGATATCATATTTGCAGCAATTGCTCTAGCTTTCTGCCTAGAAAACACGAAAGTGTTGAGTTTGTGTCTCCTTTGGAAGTAATTAGTGTTTCCCAGCACAAAAGAAAATATCCCTTGCTTAAATACAAGCAAAATGATAAAGTCCATTGATAATATCAAGAAAACACCAAACAGTGCTTGTAGCCCGATCTGGGATTGAGTTAGTCACAACATGAGAGGATATTTCTGGTTTTACCTGTCATATCCTGACAAAGTGTTGTGGAACTAGTATGCAATGGACTCAGATAATCACTGTCAAACTGGTTTTGGAGGAAAGCAAACACATTTTCTTCTTCTAGTGGATAAAAAAGTTATATTTACAAATATAAATATCATTTGCTTTGCAGCAATTGCTCTAGCTTTCTGCCTACAAAACATGAATCTGTTGAGTTTGTGTGTCCATGTGGATGTAATTAGTGTTTCCCGGCACAAAAAAAATATTCCCTGGTTACATGCATTCAAAACCATAAAGGCCATTGATAATATCCAGAAACCACAAAGCACAGTCTGTAGCGAGATCTGGGATTGAGTTAGCCATAACACAAGAGGATATTTCTGGTTTCATCCAGTCATATCCGGACAAAGTGTTGTGGAACTGGTAGGCAATGAACTCAGATAATCACCGTCAAACTGATTTAGGGGGAAAACAAATTCATTTTCTTGGTCACGTGGATAAAAAGTGATGTTTACAAATATAAATATCATGTTTGTGTGCAGCAAATGCTCTAGCTTTCAGCCTAGAAAACACGAGTGTGTTGAGTTTGTGTCTCCATGTGGAACTAATTAGTGTTTGCCTGCACAAAAAAAAATCTCCTGCTTAAATACATTCAAAAAGATAAAGTCCATGGATAATATAAAGAAAGCACAAAATAGAGCCTGTAGCATGATCTGGGATTGAGTTAGCCATAACACAAGAGTATATTTCTGGTTTCATCCAGTCATATCCGGACAAAGTGTTTTTGAACTTGTATGCACTGGACTCAGATAATAACCGTCAAACTGGTTTTTTATAGGAAAGCAAACTCATTTTCTTCTTCTAGTGGATAAAGCTTATATTTACAAATATAAATATCATGTTGGTTTGCAGCAATTGCTCTAGCTTTCTGCCTAGAAAACATGAATCTTTTGAGTTTGTGTGTCCATGTGGATGTAACTAGTGTTTGCCAGCGCAAAGAAAATATTCCCGGTTTACATGCATTCATAACCATAAAGGCCATTGATAATATCCAGAAACCACAAAGCAGAGCCTGTAGCATGATCTGGGATTGAGTTAGTCACAACACAAGAGGATATTTCTGGTTTCATCCAGTCATAACCGGACAAAGTGTTTTGCAACTAGTATGCAATGGACTCAGATAATCACTGTCAAACTGGTTTTGGATAAAGCAAACTCATTTTCTTGGACAAGTGGATAAAATGTCATGTTTACAAATATAAATATAATGTTTGTTTGCAAAAATTGATCTAGCTTACGGCCTAGAAAACGAATGAGTTGAGTTTGTGTCTCCATGTGGAACAAATTTGTTTTTCCCAGCACAAAAGAAAATACTCCCTGCTTAAATTCATTCAAAAGCATTCAGTCCATGTATAATATCAAAAACACACAAAAG
Source organism: Lepus europaeus (assembly GCF_033115175.1). NCBI lineage: Eukaryota > Metazoa > Chordata > Mammalia > Lagomorpha > Leporidae > Lepus > Lepus europaeus. Next base: position 3,350,097 of record NW_026909213.1, on the reverse strand, counting down.
AGGGCTTGTAGCACTATCTGGGATTGAGTTAGTCACAACACAAGAGGATATTTCTGGTTTCATCCAGTCATATCCGCACAAAGTGTTGTGGAACTAGTATGCAATGAACTCAGATAATCACCGTCAAAGTGGTTTTGGAGGAAAGCAAACTCATTTTCATGGTTAAGTGGATAAAAAGCCACGTTCACAAATGTAAATATCATGTTTGTTTGCAGCAATTGCTCTAGCTTTCTGCCTAGAAAACAGGAATGAGTTGAGTTTGTGTCTCCATGTGGAACAAATTTGTTTTTCCTAGCAAAAAAGAAAATATTCCCTGCTTACATTCATTCAAAACCATACAGTCCATGTATAATATCAAGAAAACACAAAAGAGGGCTTGTAGCCTGATCTGGGATTGAGTTAGTCACAACAGAAGAGGATATTTCTGGTTTCATCCAGTCATATCCAGACAAAGTGTTTTGCAACTAGTATACAATGGACTCAGATAATCACCGTCAAAGTGGTTTTGGAGGAAAGCAAACTCATGTTCTTGGTCAAGTGGATAAAAAGCCATGTTTACAAATATAAACATCAATGTGTTTGGAGCAATTGCTCTAGCTTTCTGCCTAGAAACATGATTGTGTTAAGTTTTTGTCTCCATATAGAACTCATTAGCTTTTCCCAGCACGAAAGCAAATATCCCCTGCTTAAATGCATTCAAAACCATAAAGGTCATTGATAATATCAAGAAAGCACAAAGCAGAGCCTGTAGCAAATTCTGGGATTGAGTTAGCCATAACACAAGGGGATATTTCTCTTTTCACCCAGTCATATCAGTACAAGATGTTGTGGAACTGGTATGAACTGTACTCAGATAATCACCGTCAAACTGGCTTTGGGGTAAAGCAAACTCATTTTTCTTTGTCAAGTACATAAAAAGCCATATTTACAAATATAAATATCAGGTTTGTGTGCAGCAATTGCTCTAGCTTTCAGCCTAGAAAACACGAATGTGTTGAGTTTGTGTCTCTATGTGGAAGTAATTAGTGTTTCCCAGCATAAAAGAATATATCCCTTGCTTAAATACATGCAAAATGATAAAGTCCATTGATAATATAAGAAAAACAAGAAAGAGTGCATGTAGCACAATCTGGGATTGAGTTAGTCACAACACAAGAGGATATTTCTGGTTTCATCCAGTCATATCCGGACAAAGTGTTGTGGAACTAGTATGGAATGGACTCAGATAATCACTGTCAAACTGGAATTGGAGGAAAGCAAACTCATTTTCTTCTTCTAGTGGATAAAAAGTTACATTTACAAATATAAATATCATGCTTGTTTGCAGCAATTGCTCTAGCTTTCTGACTATAAAACACGAATGTGTTGAGTTTGTGTCTCCATGTGGAACTAATTAGTGTTTGGCAGCACAAAAGAAAGTATTCCTTGCTTAAATTCATTCAAAACCGTAAAGGCCATTGGTAATATCAAGAAAACACAAAGCAGAGCTTGTAGGAAGATCGGGATTCAGTTAGCCATAACACAAGAGGATATGTCTGGTTTCATGAAGTCATATCCGGACAAAGTGTTGTGGAACTTGTATGCAATGGACTCAGATAATCACTGTCAAACAGGTTTTGGGTGAAAACAAACTCATTTTCTTGGTCACGTGGATAAATAGTCATGTTTACAAATGTAAATATCATGTTTGTTTGTAGCAATTTCTGTAGCTTTCTGCAGAGAAAACAGGAATGTGTTGAGTTTGTGTCTCCATGTGGAATAGTTAGGGTTTTCCAGCTGAAAAGAAAATATTCCCTGCTTAAATTCATTCAAAACCATAAAGGCCTTTGATAATATCAAGAAAACAGAAAGCAGTGCACTTAGCAAGGTGTGGGATTGAGTTAGCCATAACACAAGAGGATATTTCTGGATTCATCCAGTCATATCCAGACAAAGTGTTGTGGAACTGGTATGCAATGGACTCAGATAATCACCATCAAACTGGTTTTGGGGGAAAGCAACCTCATTTTCTTGGTAACATGGATAAAAAGTCATGTTTACAAATATAAATATCATGTTAATTTGCAGCAATTGCTCTAGCTTTCTGCACGAAAACAGGAATGTGTTGAGTTTGTGTCTCCATCTGGAAGGAATTAGGGTTTCCCATCACAAAAGAAAATATTCCCTGCTTAAATTCATTCAAAACCATAAAGTTCATGGATAATATCAAAAAAACACAAAGCAGAGCCGGTAGTAATTCTGGGATTGAGTTAGCCATAACACAAGGGGATATTTCTGGTTTCATCCAGTCATATCCGGACAAAGTGTTGTGGAACTGGTATGCAATGGACTCAGATAATCACCGTCAAACTGGTTTTGGGGGAAAGTAACCTCATTTTGTTGGTCACATGGATAAAATGTCATGTTTACAAATATATATATCATGTTTGTTTGCAGCAATTGGTCTAGCTTTCTGCATAGGAAACACGAATGTGTTGAGTTTGTGTCTCCATGTGGAACCAATTAGTGTTTCACAACACCAAAGAAAATTTTGCCTGCTTAAATTCATTCAAAATAATAAAGCCCATTGATAATATCAAGTAAACACAAAACAGAGCTTGTAGCACCATCTTTATTGAGTTAGCCATAACACAAGAGGATATTTCTGGTTTCATCAAGTCATATCCGCACAAAGTGTTGTGGAACAGGTATGCAGTGGACTCAGATAATCACCATCAAACTGGATTTAGAGAAAAGCAAAGTATTTTCTTAGGCAAGTGCATAAATGTCATCTATACAAACACAAATATGAAGATTGTTTGCAGCAATTGCTCTAGCTTTCTGCCTAGAAAACACGAATGTGTTGAGGTTGTGACTCCATGTGGAAGTAATTAGTGTTTCACAGCACAAAAGAAAATATCCCCTTATTTTAACTTTTATTTAATGAATATAAATTTCCAGTGTACACCTTCTGGATTACAATGGCTTCCCCCCTCCCATAACTTCCCTACCACCCGCAACCCTCCCCTCTCCCGTACCCTCTCCCCTTGCATTTGCATCAAGATTCCTTTTCAATTCTCTTTATATACAGAAGATCAATTTAGTATAAAGATTTCAACAGTTTGCAGCCACATAGAAACACAAAGTGAAACATACTGTTTGAGTACTAGTTATAGCATTAAATCAAAATGTACAGCACATTAAGGACAGAGATCCCACATGAGGAGCAAGTGCACAGTGGCTCCTGTTGTTGACCCAACAAATTGACACTCTAGTTTATGGCGCCAGTAACCACCATAGGCTGTCGTCATGAGTTGCCAAGGCTATGGAAGCCTTCCAAGTTTGCCGACTCTGATCATATTTAGACAAGGTCATAAAAGACAGAGTGAGGATAGAAACCAGTGATCCTAAGAGTGGCATTTACCAGGTTTGAACAATTATACAGCATTAAGTGGGGAAGAGCACCATCAGTACACACAGGTTGGGAGTAGAGCCATGGGTAGTAGAGTAGAGGTTATGATTACAAAGGAATGAGGCCCAAGTACACTAGACAGGGTCTAGAAAAAAGGACAGAGTCATTATTAGAGGAGCTAAGAAAGGTGCTGTCTAAGCTACAATTAAGTTTTCTGATTGAGAGGCAAATAGAACCTGATAGAAGAGGCTTGATAATAATCTGGTGGGCTTTAGGCCTTGTAAGTTAAGAGGCCCAGGCCTATCTATCTCTTCACATGGGGTATATCCTAAGGGAGGTGTGAACCTCCTAGGGGAAGGCACTCTGTTGACTTTCATTACTTGGCTGGCCTGCGAGGAGAGCTGGCCAGGTAAAGGCAGGGGGCATCTCTTACAAGAAATATACAGTTCTGCCTGCAATGTTGCTGACCCTACTTGACCATGCCCTCAGCTGCAGTGGTCACTTTGGAAGTTGGGCTGAGTGAAGGGCTTTTCAGCTTAGAGCCAATAAAATCTGTGGCTCTGACCTGGGCATCCTTCGACTCCAGGGCAGGTCCATTTCCAGTGATCCAACTCTTGGCAGAGCTGCCAGGGCTCTTCACAAGCTGACTTCTGCTGAAGCCCAGGCTTACCACTTTGAAAGCCACTGCAGTGGACTGGCCTGTTGGGTCTCCTTGAGGGCAGATCACTGTACAGATCAGCCATTAATAGGCCTGCCACCCATTGCTTCTGATGCCTAGTTTTCTTTTCCTCCTGGTTTGTGTTAAAGCAGACCAGAGGATGCAAGTCAAGGGAGTGCCCGTGTCCCATCTCTAATCTTCTGTGGCCTGAACTACAAGTCTATAGTCACAGGCACGTTCTGTAGTAGTTTTTCTAAGGTAGACAATGCCCATGAGGAAAATGATATTCTCACTTTAAAACTTTCTTTCCCTTTGATCTGAAAGGGAGGTTTTTTTCTACTTACTGTATACTTCGCTGATGGTGAAGAGAATCTAGCTATGAGATTATTATTTAAGTTCTTATTTTGGCTATGCTATTACAGAAAAATGTTAGCCATCTCTTTTATAAGGTCTGGAGATTAAATTGTGCGTCCTACAGATTCCTTCATAATAGAATTAGTTTCCTACCTTGAAGAGAATAGAGAAGTGAAAGAACAAGTTGGGCTTAGGATAGAGAAATGAGGGAGCAAGTCCTAGATCGCTTGCTGACAATAGCAATATCACATGAATACTTAGCAAACAGTTTCAACCATTAGATAACAACTTAAGAAAACATTTACCAGAAGGTCCAATGCCTTCTCTAAATTTTAAGAATCATGTATTTGAAAACACCTCTGAAGTATCTAACATGGTGTAGTTTGTTTAACCAGTAAAATAAGCACAACCATATAAAATATTTTTACTTTCTTTCTACCAACAAGTTTAAAACATATGATAAACAGATTCAGGTCACACAAATTAAAATGCATCTTTGATTGATTTTAGCAGCTTAAATTTATGGACAATCTTATCTATAAGCCATTTAAAATAAAACTCTTAATAAAATTTCCCCATGTGGACATACAATATGTACACACATATAACATATCATAGTACACCAATATAGCAATTTTAATACTAGCTTTTAAAATCTTTAACTCTTTTTGTAGATTGCCAATTGATTTGAATTGCTTTTTGTTTTTAGTAACCTCAGTTGACCATACTTTCTCTCAGTTGGTACTGTTAATACATTATTGCCTTCATCTGTTTACAGAGCCATCCCAAAGTACTGAATACAATAGAATTGTCTGGACAAAGTCCATAGGAACCTATAGGAGGACAGCTAAACACAGAACCAACAACGCTTTAGTTTTATGAGCAGCAAATCATATATAACTGTGAATGACAAAAGACTAAGTCGCCATGTTTAAAATTATAAAGTCATCAACCAACAAGAGGCACTTGCTTACTTCACAGTATTTTTGAAAGCACCTGTAGGATTTTATAAGTATTTAACCCTTTAGGCCTCTGGGGCTTTCTCATTAAGATAACTATCATGTCTATTAACACAAGATCATTAGACTTTTTAATTCTCAAACATTTGTATTAATAGCATTTTCCATTATAGAAACTTAAAGTTTGGTACCACATCACATCTTGACAGTACTTCTAATATAATCCAAATAGCCTGATTAGTTGGTATCTCTCTAAGATGAGAGACATAGGTCCTTCAATTTTTTCAGTTGGGCCCAAACTGGAAAAACCAAAGTCCAGGATTTACTGGAAATTTTAGAGTCCAGATTGTTTGAAACTTTGATTTTTTGAATGCCTGTCAAGAATGCCTAGAAGGCTCAAAATCCAAAATATCTGGTTGAAATAAAATTCCTTAAAATCATGACTTAATATAGACCAAATTTGATCATTGTTACAATGTGATTATCCCAATCTTTGAAAATAAGCACATATTTAAATAACCCATAGCTCTTACTAAAAATTCAGAGGTTTTTGAACAATTAGAATTTAACAGACATCAAGAGAACATAATAGATTACTTTAACACATTGCTTTAACTGAGAATCAGATTTTAATTCTATGTCAAAGAGAAATTGAGCTTCCTGTGATCTTTTGCTGTGAGGTGTCCTTCCTTTACCTTCTTTCATATTGATGACCATGTTTCCATGTTTCTGTGTGTAACACATCTTTAAGCATCTTTTGCAGGGCAGGATGAGTGGCAACAAATTCTTTCAGTTTCTGTTTGCTATGAAAAGTCTTAATTTCACCTTCATTCACAAATGAGAGCTTTGCAGGATATAATATTCTGGGCTGGCAGTTTTTCTCTCTTAGTACCTGGGCCATGTCTCGCCATTCCATTCTAGCTTGTAGGGTTTCTGATGAGAAGTCTGCTGTGAGTCTAATTGGAGATCCTCTAAGAGTAATCTGACATTTCTCTCTTGCACATTTTAGGATCTTTTCTTTCTGTTTCACTGTGGTGAGTTTGATTTCGACGTGTCGTGGTGAGGATCTCTTTTGGTCATGTTTTTTAGGGGTTCTATAAGCTTCCTGTACTAAGATGCCTCTGTCCTTCTCCAAACCTGGGAAATTTTCTGCTAGTATCTCACTGAAAATGCCTCCTAATCCTTTCTCCCTCTCCATGCCTTCAGGAACTCCTAAAACCCGAATGTTGGGTTTTTTAATAGTATCCTGTCGATTCCCGACAATATTTTTTAGATTTCTGATTTCTTCTTCTTTTCTTTGGTTTGATTGTTTCCTTTCCTGTTCTCTGTCTTCTAAGTCTGATATTCTCTCTTCTGCTTCGCCCATTCTGTTTTTAAGGCTCTCTAATGTGTTTGTCATTTGATCTATTGTATTCTGCATTTCATTATGATTTCTCGTCACAATCACAGTTTCTTGTTCCACTAGTTGTTTCATTTCATTTTGATTCCTCCTTAATATTTCATTTTCATTAGAGAGATTTTCTATCTTGTCCATTAAGGATTTCTGTAGTTCAAGAATTTGTTTTTGAGAACTTCTTAATGTTCTTATCAATTTTTTGAGTTCCGCTTCTTGCATTTCTTCTATCTCATCATCTTCATAATCTTGGATTGGGGTGTCTTTTTCATTTGGGAGTGTCATAGTGTCTTCCTTGTTCTTGTTACCTCGGTTTTTGTGTTTGTTTGGCATGTTGGAGATATTTGGTTTCTTCACTGTGGTGTTTTTTCTTGTTACACTATGGCTCTATGTTAAGTGGACTGTCTCCTTTCAGTGGAGCCTTAGAGGCTTGAGATGAGTGTGGACTGCGAGCTGTGTTTGGTTCCTCGGGGTTGAGGTTGTGTCAAAGATGACACACCCAGGTTAGGTGTGGTAAATCTCTCTTTCTTTCTTTGATTCAAAAGGGAAGTAATTCTGCACAGCTGAACATAATTGGAGCTAGTTAGCAGGCAAAGGATATACCCACAGGAGCCAGAGATCGGAAGCTCTTTCCCAAGGACCACACAGGAAATCTGTGCTGCCCTCAGTGTGGGCTCCAATTCTCCTGCAGTCTCCCACTGGGTTGCCAAGTTAGATGCTAATATCCTGTTATTTCACCCCCCCCAGAGTCAGGTTTTTCTGCTAGGCTCAGGGCCGGTGCAGACCTGAGGTCTCGCTGCTTATGACTTATGTCAATATGGTGCCTGCTCTTTTTCTTGCTCTCCTTTGAGAGGTGAGCGGAGAGAGAGAAACTTGTGTCCATATCGGTCACTTTTTCTTTCCTCTCTCTCTTCTAGTTAGCCTGGTGAAATTTTCCCAACGGAGTTTCAATCCTCTTTCCCTCAGGTCTCCTCTTTCCGCTTGCCTGCTTCTGTCTTGGGGTATTGAGATTCAGCTCAACTCGCGTTCCAGTGCTGGTGTTTTGATTCTGCCGCTGGTGTCCCGAACTTGGGCTCTCATGCTCTCCACTCAGGTCCTCTGTGAATCATTAGTTCCGGAAGAGTTTCCTCTGCTGTTTCTTCCCCTAATCTTCCTTGAACCTGCAGTATCTCCACATTTATTAAACTGTTTCTCCCCCAAACTAATAGTGTGCTCCCTTCCTATTCCGCCATCTTACCACTCTCCACGAATTTGGTTTTCTACAAAACCAGTTTGACAGTGATTATATGAGTCCATCGTGTGCCAGTTCCGAAACACTTTGTCAGGTTATGACATGATGAAATCAGAAATATCCCCTTGTATTATGGCTAACTCAATCCCAGATCATGCTACAGGCTCTGCTTTGTGTTTTCTTGATATAATCAATGGAATTTATGGTTTTGAATGATTTTCAGTGGAGTAAATTTCGTTTTGTGGTGGAAATGCTAATTAATTTGAAATGCAGACAAAACCTCTACATATTTGTGGTTACTAGGCAGAAAGCTAGAGCTATTGCTGCAAGCAAACATGATATCTATATGTGTAAACATGACTTTTTATCCACTTGACCAAGAAAATGAGTTTGCTTTCCTCCAAAACCAGTTTGTTGGTGATTATCTGAGTCCAATGCATACCAGTTCCACAACACTTTTTCCTTATATTACTGGATGAAACCAGAAATATCCTGTTGTGTTATGGCTAACTCAAACCCAGATCTTCCTACAGACTCAGTGTTTTTGCATCTTGGATATTATCAATGGACTTTACGTTTTGGAATGACTGTCAGTAGAGGAAAATTAATTTTGTCCTGAAAATGCTAAGTAGTTCCATATGTAGAAAACCTCTACACAATCGTGTTTTCTTGGGAGAAATCTAGAGCAACTGTGGCAAACAAGCATGATATTTATATGTGTAAACATGACATATATTTGTACTTGCCCAAGAATACGAGTTTGGTTTTCTACAAAACATATTTGAGGGTGATTTTCTGAGTACATCAATGGACTTCATGGTATTGAATGCATTTAAGCAGGGAATATTTTCTTTTGTGCTGGGAAACACTAGTTCCACATGGAGACACAAACTCAACACTTCGTGTTTTCCAGTCAGAAAGCTAGAGCAATTGCTGAAAACAAGCATAATATTTATATTTGTAAACATGACTTGTTATCCACTTGAACAAGAAAATGAGTTTGCTCTACTACAAAACCAGTTGGATGGTGATTATATGAGTCCATTGCATACCAGTTCCACAACACTTTGTCTGGATATGACTGGATGAAACCAGAAATATCCTCTTGTGTTATGGCTAACTCAATCCCAGACTTTGCTACAGGCCCTGCTTTCTGTTTTCTTGATATTATCCATGGACTTTATGGTTTTGAATGAATTTAAGCAGGAAACATCTTCTTTTTAGCTGGGAAACCCTAACTACTTCCACATGGAGACACAAACTCAACACATTCCTGTTTTCTATGCAGAAAGCTAGAGCAATTGCTGCAAACAAACGTGATATTTATATTTGTAAACAAAACTTTTTATCCACGTGACCAAGAAAATATGTTTGTTTTCCCAAAAACAAGTTTGACGGGGATTATCTGAGTCCATTGCATACCAGTTCCACAACAATTTGTCCGGGTATGACTGGATGAAACCAGAAATATCCTCTTGTGTTATGGCTAACTCAATCCCAGATCATGCTACAGGCTCTGCTTTGTGTTTTCTAGATATTATCAATGGCCTTTATTGTTTTTAATTCATTTAAGCAGGGAGTATTTCCTTTTGTGCTGGAAAATTCTAATTACTTACACATGGAGACACAAACTCAACACATTCCTGTTTTCTAAGCAGAAAGCTAGAGCAATTGCTGCAAACAAGCATTATATTTATATTTGTAAACATAACTTTTTATCCATGTGAGCAAGATAAATGTGTTTGCTTTCCCGCAAAACCAGTTTGACAGTGATTATCTGAGTCAATTGCATACCAGTTCCACAACACTTTGTCTGGATACGACTGGATGAAACCAGAAATATCCTCTTGTTTTATGGCTAACTCAATCCCAGATCTTGCTACAAGTTCTGCTTTGTGCTTTCTTGATATTATCCATGGACTTTATGGTTTTGAATATATTTAAGCAGGGGATACTTTGTTTTGTGCTGGGAAACACTAATTACTTCCACATGCAGACAAGAACTCAACACATTCCTGTTTTCTATGAGAAAGCTGGAGCAATTGCTGCAAAAAAGCATGATATTTATATTTGTAAACATGACTTTTTATCCACTTGAACAAGAAAATGAGTTTGCTTTACTTCAAAACCAGTTTGATGGTGATTTACTGAGTCTACTAGCTCCTAGTTCCACAACACTTTGCCCGGATAGGACTGGATGAAACCAGAAATATTAACTTGTGTTATGGCTAACTCAATCCCAGATGGAGCTACAGGCTCTGCTTTGTGTTTTCTTGATATTATCAATGGGCTTTATTATTTTGAATGAATTTAAGCAGGGACTATTTTCTTTTCTACTGGAAAACTCTAATTAGTTCCACATGGAGACACAAACTCAACACATTCCTGTTTTCTATGCAGAATGCTAGAGCTATTTCTGCAAACGAACGTGATATTTATATTTGTAAACAGGACATTTTATCCACGTGTCCAACAAAATGTGTTTGCTTTCCCCCAAAACCAGTTTGACGGTGATTATCTGTGTCCAGTGCATACCAGTTCCACAAAACTTTGGATATGGCTGGATGAAACCAGAAATATCCTCTTGTGTTGTGGCTAACTCAATACCAGATCTTATTACAGGCTCTGCTTTGTGTTTTCTTGATATTACCAATGGCCTTTACAGTTTTGAATGAATTTAAGCAGGGAATATTTTCTTTTGTGCTGGGAAACACTAATTATTTCCAAATGAAGACACAAACTCAACACATTCCTGTTTTCTATGCAGAAAGCTAGAGCAGATGCTGCAAACAAACATGATATTTATATTTGTAAACATGAGTTTTTATCCAAGTGATAAAGAAAATGAGTTTGTTTTCCCCCAAAACCAGTTTGACGGTGATTATCTGAGTCCAGTGCATACCAGTTCCACAACACTTTGTCCGGATATGACTGCATGAAACCAGAAATATCCTCTTGTGTTATGGCTAACTCAATCCCAGATTGAGCTACAAGCTCTGCTTTGTGTTTTCTTGATATTATCCATGGACTTAAGGTTTTGAATGAATGTAAGCAGGGAATATTTTCTTTTGTGCAGGGAAACACTAATTACTTCCACATGGAGACACAAACTCAACACATTCCTGTTTTCTATGCAGAAAGCTCGAGCAATTGCTGCAAACAAACATGATATTTGTATTTGAAAACATGAAATTATATCCACGTGTCCAAGAAAATGAGTTTACTCTACTCCAAAACCAGTTTGACGGTGATTATGTGAGTCCATTGCATTCCAGTTCAACAACACTTTGTCCAGATATGACTGGATGAAATCAGAAATGTCCTCTTGTGTTGTGGCTAACTCAATATCAGATCTTGCTACAGGCACTGCTTTGTGTTTTCTTGATATTATCCATGGACTTTATTGTTTTCAATGAATTCATGCAGGGGATATTTTCTTTTGTGCTGGGAAACACTAATTGCTTCCACATGGAGACACAAGCTCAACACATTCCTGTTTTTTAGTCAGAAAGCTAGAGCAATTGCCACACACTAACATATTTATATTTGTAAACATGATTTTTATCCACATGACCACGAAAATATGTTTGCTTTCACTCAAAACTAGTTTGAAGGTGATTATGTGAGTCCAGTGCATACCAGTTCCACAACACTTTGTCCGTATATGACTGGATGAAACCAGAAATATCCTCTTGTGTTATGGCTAACTCAATCCCAGATGGAGCTACAGGTTCTGCGTTGTGTTTCTTGATATTATCCATGGTCTTTATGGTTTTGAATGAAATTAAGCAGGAAATATCTTCTTTTTTTCTGGGAAACCCTAACTACTTCCACATGGAGACACGAACTCAACACATTCCTGTTTTCTATGCAGAAAGTTAGAGCAATTGCTGCAAACAAACATGATATTTATACTTGTAAACATGACTTTTTATCCACGTAACCAACAAAATGAGTTTGTTTTCCCCCAAAACCAGTTTGACGGTGATTATCTGAGTCCAGTGCATACCAGTTCCACAACACTTTGTCCGGATATGAGTGGATGAAAGCAGAAATATCCTCTTGTGTTATGGCTAACTCAATCCCAGATCGTGCTACAGGCTCTGCATTGTGTTTTCTTGATATTATGAATGCCCTTTATGGTTTTGAATGAAATTAAGCAGGGGATATTTTCTTTTGTGCTGGGAAACACTAATTATTTCCACATGGAGACACAAACTCAACTCATTCCTGTTTTCTATGAAAAAGCTGGAGCAATTGCTGCAAACAAACGTGATATTTATATTTGTAAACATGACATTTTATCCACTGGAACAAGAAAATGAGTTTGCTTTACTCCAAAACCAGTTTGATGGTGATTTACTGAGTCCACTAGCTCCTAGTTCCACAACACTTTGCCCGGATAGGACTGGATGAAACCAGAAATATCCTCTTGTGTTATGGCTAACTCAATCCCAGATGGAGCTACAGGCTCTGCTTTGTGTTTTCTTGATATTATCAATGGCCTTTATGGTTTTGAATGAATTTAATCAGGGACTATTTTCTTTTCTACTGGAAAAATTTAATTAGTTCCACATGGAGACACAAACTCAACACATTCCTGTTTTCTAAGCAGAAAGCTAGAGCAATTGCTGCAAAGAAGCATTATATTTATATTTGTAAACATAACTTTTTATCCACGTGAGCAAGAAAATGTGTTTGCTTTCTCCCAAAAGCAGTTTGACAGTGATTATCTGTGTCCAGTGCATACCAGCTCCACAACACTTTGTCCAGATATGACTGGATGAAACCAGAAATATCCTCTTGTGTTATGGCTAACTGAATCCCAGATCTTGCTACAGGTTCTGCTTTGTGTTTTCTTGATATTATCCATGGACTTCATGGTTTTGAATATATTTAAGCAGGGGATATTTTCTTTTGTGCTGGGAAAAACTAATTACTTCCACATGCAGACAAGAACTCAACACATTCCTGTTTTCTATGAGAAAGCTGGAGTAATTGCTGCAAACAAATATGATATTTATATTTGTAAACATGACTTTTTATCCACTTGAACAAGAAAATAAGTTTACTTTACTCCAAAACCTGTTTGATGGTGATTTACTGAGTCCACTAGATCCTAGTTCCACAACACATTGCCCGGATATGACTGGATGAAACCAGAAATATCCTCTTGTGTTATGGCTAACTCAATCCCAGATGGAGCTACAGGCTCTGCTTTGTGTTTTCTTGATATTATCCATGGCCTTTACGGTTTTGAATGAATTTAAGCAGGGACTATTTTCTTTTCTACTGGAAAACTCTAATTAGTTCCACATGGAGACACAAACTCAACACATTCCTGTTTTCTATGCAGAATGCTAGAGCTATTTCTGCAAACGAACATGATATTTATATTTATAAACAGGGCATTTTTCCATGTGACCAAGAAACGTGTTTGCTTTCCCCCAAAACCAGTTTGACGGTGATTATCGGTGTCCAGTGCATACCAGTTCCACAACACTTTGTCCAGATATGACTGGATGAAAGCAGAAATATCCTCTTGTGTTATGGCTAACTCAATCCCAGATGGAGCTACAGGCTCTGCTTTGTGTTTTCTTGATATTTCCAATTGCCTTTATGGTTTTGAATGAATTTAAGCAGGGAATATTTTCTTTTGTGCTGGGAAACCCTAATTACTTCCACATGGAGACACAAACTCAACACATTTGTGTTTTTTAGTCAGAAAGCTAGAGCAGTTGCTGCAAACTAACATGATACTTATATTTGTAAACATGAGTTTTTATCCAAGTGATCAAGAAAATGAGTTTGTTTTCCCCCAAAACCAGTTTGACGGTGATTATCTGAGTCCAGTGCATACCAGTTCCACAACACTTTGTCCGGATATGACTGGATGAAACCAGAAATATCCTCTTGTGTTATGGTTAACTCAATTCCAGATTTAGCTACTAGCTCTGCTTTGTGTTTTCTTGATATTATCCATGGACCTTATGGTTTTGAATGAATGTAAGCAGGGAATATTTTCTTATGTGCAGGGAAACACTAATTACTTCCACATGGAGATACAAACTCAACACTTTCCTGTTTTCTATGCAGAAATCTAGAGCAATTGCTGGAAACAAACATGATATTTGTATTTGAAAACTTGAATTTTTATCCACGTGACCAAGAAAATGAGTTTGTTTTGCCCCAAAACCAGTTTGACGGTGATTATCTGAGTCCAGTGCATACCAGATCCACAACACTTTGTCCGGATATGAGTGGATGAAAGCAGAAATATCCTCTTGTGTTATGGCTAACTCAATCCCAGATCTTCCTAAGGCTCTGCTTTGTGTTTTCTTGATATTTCCAATGGCCTTTACGGTTTTGAATGAATTTAAGCAGGGATTATTTTCTTTTGTGCTTGGAAACAATAATTACTTCCACATGGAAACACAAACTCAACACATTCCTGTTTTCTATGCAGAAAGCTAGAGCAATTGCTTCAAACAAACATGATATTTATATTTGTAAACATGACTATTTATCCACATGAGAAAGAAAATGTGTTGGCTTTCCCCCAAAGCAGTTTGACGGTGATTATCTGAGTCGAGTGCATACCAGTTCCACAACACTTTGTCCGGATATGACTGGATGAAACCAGAAATATCCTCTTGTGTTATGGCTAACTCAATCCCAGATCGTGCTACAGGCTCTGCTTTGTGTTTTCTTGATATTAACCATGGACTTTATGGTTTTGAATGAATTTAAGCAGGGAATATTTTCTTTTGTGCTGGGAAAAACTAATTAGTTCCACATGGAGACACAAACTCAACACATTTGTGTTTTCTAGGCAGAAAGCTCGAGCAATTGCTGCAAGCAATCTTGATATTTGTGTTTGTATAGATGATATTTAAGCACTTGCCTAAGAAAATACTTTGCTTTTCTCTAGATCCAGTTTGACTGTGATTTTCTGAGTCCATTTCCTACCAGTTCCACAACACCTTGTCCGGATATGACTGGATGAAACCAGAAATATCCTCTTGTGTTTTGGCTAACTCAATCCCAGATGGTGCTACAGGCACTGCTTTCTGTTTTCTTGATATTATGAATGGACTTTGCGATTTTGAATGAATTTAAGCAGGGGATATTTTCTTTTGTGCTGGGAAACACTAATGACTTCCACATGGAAACACAAACTCAAATCATACCTGTTTTCTATGCAGAAAGCTAGTGCAATTGTTGCAAACAAGCATGATATTTATATTTGTAAACATGGCTTTTATTCCACTTGACCAAGAAAATGAATTTGCTTTACTCCAAAACCAGTTTGACGGTGGTTATCTGAGTCCATTGCATACCAGTTCCACAACATTTTGTCCGGATATGACAGGATTAATCCAGAAATATCCTCTTCTGTTGTGACTAACTCAATCCCAGATCATGCTACAGGCCCTGCTTTCTGTTTTCTTTTTATTATTCATGGACTTTAGGTTTTGAAAGAATATAGGCAGGGAATATTTTCTTTTGTGCTGGCAAACAGTAATTAGTTCAGCATTTAAACACAAACTCAGCACATTCCTGTTTTCTATGCATTAAGCTAGTGCAATTTTTGCAAACAAACATGATATTTATAAATGTAAACATGACTTTTTATCCACGTGACCAATAAAATGAGTTTCCTCTACTCCAAAACCAGTTTGACGGTGATTATCTGAGGCCGTTGCATACCAGTTCCACAACACTTTGTCCGGATATGACTGGATGAATCCAGAAATATCCTCTTCGGTTGTGACTAACTATATCCCAGATCATGCTACAGGCTCTGAATTGTGTTGTATTGATATTATCAATGGACTTTATGGTTTTGAATGAATATAAGCATGGAATATTTTCTTTTGTGCTGGCAAACACTAATTACTTCCACATGAAGACACAAACTCAACACATTCGTGTTTTCTAGTCAGAAAGCTAGTGCAATTGCTGCAAACAGACATGATATTTATATTTGGAAACATCACTTTTTATCCACGTGACCAGGAAAATGAGTTTGTTTTCCCCCAAAACTAGTTTGACGGTGATTATCTGAGTCCATTGCATACCAGTTCGACAACACTTTGTCCGGATATGACTGGATGAAACCAGAAATATCCTCTTGTGTTATGGCTAACTCAAACCCAGATCATGCTACAGGCTCTGCTTTGTGTTTTCTTGATATTATCCATGGACTGTATGATTTTTAGTGCATTTGAGCTGGGAATATTTTCTTTTGTGCTGGGAAACACTAATTAGTTCCATATGGAAACACAAAATCAAATCATTCGTGTTTTCTAGACAGAAAGCTAGAGCAATTGTTGCAAACAAACATATATTTATATTTGTAAAGATGACTTTTTATCCACGTGACCAAGAAAATGAGTTTGTTTTCCCGAAACCAGTTTGATGATGATTATCTGAGTCCATTGCATACCAGTTCCACAACACTTTGTACGGATTTGACTGATTGAAACCAGAAATATCCTCTTCTGTTGTGACTAACTCAATCCAGATCGTGCTACAGGCACAGCTTTCTGTTTTCTTGCTATTATCCATGGACTTTATGGTTTTGAATGAATATAAGCAGTGAATATTTTCTTTTGTGCTGGGAAACACTAATTACTTCCACATGGAAACAGAAGCTAAATACATTCTTGTTTACTATGCAGAAAGCTAGAGCAATTGCTGCAAACAAACATGATATTTATGTTTGTCAACATGACTTTTTATCCACGTGACCAAGAAAATGAGTTTGTTTTCCCCCAAAACCAGTTTCACGGTGATTATCTGAGTGCATTGCATACAAGTTCCACAACACCCTGCCCTGATATGACTGGATGAAACCAGAAATATCCTCTTGTGTTATGGCCAACTCAATAACAGATCTTGCTACAGGCTCTGCTTTGTGTTTTCTTGATATTATCAATCGCCTTTATGGTTTGGAATGAATTTAAGCATGGAATATTTTCTTTTGTGCTCGGAAAAACTAATTAGTTCCATATGGAAACACAAGCGCAACCCATACGGGTTTTCTATTTAGAAATCTAGTGCAATTGCTGCAAACAAACATGATATTTATATTTGTAAACATGACTTTTTTAGCACTTGACCAAGAAAATGAGTTTCCTTTACTCCAAAACCAGCTTGACAGTCATTATCTTAGTCCATTGCATACACGTTAAACAACAATTTGTCCGGATATGACTGGATGAAAGCAGAAATATCCTCCTGTGTTATGGCTAATTCAATCCCAGTTTGTGCTACTGGCTCTGCTTTGTGTTTTCTTGATATTATCAATGGACTTTCTGGTTTTGAATGAATTGAAGATGGGAATATTTTCATTTGTGCTGGGAAACACTAATTAGTTCCACATGGTGACACAAACTCAACATATTCTTGTTTTCTATGTAGAAATATGGAGCAATTGCTGTAATCAAACATGATATTTATATTTGTAAACATGACTTTTTATCCACTTGACCAAGAAAATGAGTTTGCATTTCTCCAAAACCAGCTTGACAATGATTATCTGAGTCCATTGCATACCAGTTCTACAACACTTTGTCCGGATATGACTGGATGAAACCAGAAATATCCCCTTGTGTGATGGCTAACTCAAACCTAGGTCTTGCTTCAGACTCTGTGTTTGTGGTTTCTGGATATTATCAATTTAGTTTATGTTTTGGAATGAATTTCAGTAGAGGAAATTTCGTTTTGAGCTGGAAATGCTAATTAGTTGCATATGCAGACAAAACCTCTACACATTCGTGTTTTCTTGGGAGAAATCTAGAGCAATTGTGGCACAGAACATGATATTTATATGTTTAAACATGACATTTTTAGCACTTGCCCAAGAATATGATTTTGGTTTTCTACAAAAAACATTTGAGGGTGATTTTCTGAGTCCATTGCATACCAGTTCCACAACCCTTTGTCCGGATATGACTGGATGAAACCAGAAATATCCTCTTGTGTTATGGCTAACTCAATACCAGATCGTGCTACAGGTTCTGCTTTCTGTTTTCTTGCTATTAACAATGGACTTTCTGGTTTTGAATGAATTTAAGTAGGGGATATTTTCTTTTGTGCTGGGAAACACTAATTACTTCCACATGGAGACACAAACTCAAAACATTCGTGTTTTCTAGACAGAAATCTAGAGCAATTGCTGCAAACAAACATGATATTTATATTTGTAAACATGACTTTTTATCCACTTGACCAAGAAAATGAGTTTGTTTTCCCCCATAACCAGTTTGACGGTGATTATCGGTGTCCAGTGCATACTAGTTCCACAACACTTTGTCCGGATATGACTGGATGAAACCAGAAATATCCTCTTGTGTTATGGCTAACTCAATCCCAGATCTTGCTACAGGCTCTGCTTTGTGTTTTCTTGATATTATCAATGGCCTTTATGGTTTTGAATGAATTTAAGCAGGGAATATTTTCTTTTGTGCTGGGAAAAACTAATTAGTTCCACATGGAGACACAAACTCAACTCATTCGTGTTTTCTAGGCAGAAAGCTAGAGCAATTGCTGCATACAAAAA
The DNA here is from genome assembly GCF_033115175.1 of Lepus europaeus. NCBI lineage: Eukaryota > Metazoa > Chordata > Mammalia > Lagomorpha > Leporidae > Lepus > Lepus europaeus. The sequence goes on along the minus strand of NW_026909213.1, from coordinate 3,331,544 downwards.
TGATATTTATATTTGTAAACATGACGTTTTATCCACATGACCAAGAAAATGAGTTTGCTTTCCCCAAAAACCAGTTTGACGGTGATTATCTGAGTCCATTGCATACTAATTCCACAACACCCTGCCCTGATATGACTGGATGAAACCTGAAATATCCTCTTGTGTTATGGCTGACTCAATCCAGATCTTGCTACAGACTCTGTGTTTGTGGTTTCTGGTTATTATCAATGGAGTTTATGTTTTCGAATGTATTTCAGTAGAGCAAATTTCGTTTTGTGCTGTAAATGCTAATTAGTTCCATATGCAGACAAAACCTCTACACATTCGTGTTTTCTTGGGAGAAATCTAGAGCAATTGTGGCACAGAACATGATATTTATATGTTTAAATATGACATTTTTTTGCACTTGCCCAAGAATACAAGTTTGGTTTTTTACAAAACAAGTTTGAGGGTGATTTTCTGAGTCCATTGCATTCCAGTTCCACAACACTTTGTCCGGATATGACTGGATGAAACCAGAAATATCCTCTTGTGTTATCGCTAACTCAATCCCTGATCTTGCTACAGACTGTTTGTGGTTTTTGTATATTATCAATGGACTTTACATTTTGGAATGAATATCAGTAGAGGAATTTCGTTTTTTTGCAAGAAATTCTAATTAGTTGCTTATGTAGACAAAACCTCTATTCATTCGTGTTTTCTTGGGAGAAATCTGAAGCAACAGTTAAACATGATATTTATATGTGTAAACTTAACATTTATTTGCACTTGCCCAAGAATATGAGTTTGGTTTTCTACAAAACACGTTTGAGGGTGATTTTCTGAGTCCATTGCATACCGTTTCCACAATGCTTTGTCTGGATATGACTGGATGAAACCAGTCCAGATTGTATGAAACTTTGATTTGTTGAATGCCTGTCAAGAATGCAAAGAAGGCTCAAAATCCAAAATATCTGGTTGAAATAAGATTCCTTAAAATTATGACATAACATAGACCAAATTTGATCATTGTTACAAGGTGATTATTCAAATTTTTGAAAATAAGCACATATTTAAATAACCCATAGCTGTTAATAAAAATGCAGCTGTTTTTGAACAATTAGAATTTAACAGACATCAAGAGAACATAATAGATTACTTTAACACATTGCTTTAACGGAGAATCAAATTTTAATTCTATGTCAAAGAGAAATTGAGCTTCCTGTGATCTTTTGCTGTGAGGTTTCCTTCCTTTACCTTCTTTCATATTGGTGACCATGTTTCTGTGTTTCTGTGTGTAAGACATCTTTAAGCATCTCTTGCAGGGCAGGATGAGTGGCAACAAATTCTTTCAGTTTCTGTTTGCTATGAAAAGTCTTAATTTCACCTTCATTCACAAATGAGAGCTTTGCAGGATATAGTATTCTGGGCTGTCAGTTTTTCTCTCTTAGTACCTGGGCTATATCTCGCCATTCCCTCCTAGCTTATAGGGTCTAATGAGAGGTCAGCTGTGAGTCTAACTGTGGATCCTCTGAGACTGGTCTGATGTTTCGCTCTTGCACATTTTAGGATATTTTCTTTATGTTTCACTGTGGTGGGATTGATTACAATGTGTCAAGGTGAGGATCTTTTTGGTCATGTTTATTAGGGGTTCTATGAGCTTCCTGTACTAAGATGCCTCTGTCCTTCTCCAAACCTGGGAAATTTTCTGCTAGTATCTCACTAAAAAGGCCTTCTAATCCTTTCTCCCTCTCCATGCCTTCAGGAACTCCTAGAACCTGAATGTTGGGTTTTTTAATAGTATCCTATAGATTCCCAACAATATTTTTTAGATTTCTAATTTCTTCTTTTTTTTGGTTTGACTGTATACTTTCCTGTGCTCTGTCTTCTAAGTCCAATATTCTCTCTTCTGTTTCACCCATTCTGTTTTTAAGGCTCTCTAATGTGTTTGTCATTTGATCTATTGAATTCTGCATTTCATTATGATTTCTCATCACTATCACAGTTTCTTGTTCTACTAGTTGTTTCATTTCATTTTGATTCCTCCTTAATATTTCATTTTCATGAGAGAGATTTTCTATCTTGTCCATTAAGGATTTCTGTAGTTCAAGAATTTGTTTTTGAGAACTTCTTAATGTTATTATCAATTTTTTGAGATCCACTTCTTGCATTTCTTCTATCTCATCATCTTCATAATCTTGAATTGGGGTCTCTTTTTCATTTGGGGGCATCATAGTGTCTTCCTTGTTCTTGTTACCTCGGTTTTTGCGTTTGTTGTTTGGCATGTTGGAGATATTTGGTTTCTTCACTGTGGTGTTTTTTCTTGTTATACTATGGCTCTATGTTAAGTGGACTGCCTGCTCTCAGTGGAGCCTTAGAGGCTTGAGATGGGTCTGGCATGAGAGCTCTGTTTGGTTCCTCAGGGTTGAGGGTGTGTCAAAGGTGACACTCCCAGGTTAGATGTGGTAAATCTGTTTTTTTCTTTCTTTCTTTTTTTTTATTCAAAAGGGAAGTAATTCCACAAAGCTGAAGGGAATTGGAGGTAGTTAGTAGGCAAATGATATACCCACAGGAGCCAGAGATTGGAAGCTCTTTCCCAAGGACCACACAGGGAATCTGTGCTGCCCTCAATGTGGGCTCAAATTCTCCTGCAGTCTCCCACTGGGTTGCCAATTTAGATCCTAATCTCCTGTTATTTCACACACCCCCAGAGTCAGTTTTTTCTGCTAGGCTCAGGGACGGTGCAGACCTGAGGTCGCCCTACTTATGATGTATGTCCAAAATGGCACCTGCTCTTTGTCTTGCTCCCCTTTGAGAGGTGAGCAGAGAGAGAGAAACTCATGTCCGTATCGGTCACTTTTCTCTCTCTCTCTCTTTTTCTCTCTCTCTCTCTTCTAGTTAGCCTTGTGAACTTTTCTCTATGCAGTTTCAAGCCTCGTTCCACCTAGTCTCCTCTTTCCACTTTCCCACTGGTGTCTCGGGCTATTGAGGTTTGGTTCACCTCACGTTCCAGCGCTGGTGTGTTGAGTCTGCCACTGGTGTCCCGAACTTGGGCTCCCACGCTCTCCACGCAGGTCCGCTGTGAACCACTGCCGCGGACCGGCTCTCGCGGAGACATAGACCGAGGGAGAACAAGGGCGAAGGCTCGAGGAGAATCAGGAATCGGCGGGGAAATGACAGACAGACACACACGTTATGAGTATGCTGCTGCAATTTATTATAGTAAGGCTTGGGTTTATATAGTAAAGGACAATGCTACAGGCAAATGTTAAACTTTTATCACAAAGGAGACAATTTACTGGGAATGAGAATTGACCTTTGGGTTAATGGGTAATTTTGTTTCATGAACTGTTTAGGGGAATTACTGCCCAAAGTTTTGCTTGCCCTTTAGATACTTGGAGATAACCCCCGAGCAAGCTTAACATTTCTCTGTCACTATAATGGGAACCTAATGATATGTTTTGACTTGCATTCCTGGCTTCCTCGTAAATAGCTTTAGTAAACGGAGGGGTAAAGATTGTTTGAATTTCTCCATAATCTTATGGGAAACGTTAACTTCTTTTTCTTGATTTTCTTGTTTCTGATAATTGTGAGAGTAAGCAGTAAAGTGTAAACACAGCAGGTAGATAATGCATAATGAAATCATTAACAGAGCAGGGACACAGCGTCCCCAGAGCCAGCAAGGGCACGTCTTCGGCTTCTATTATGTGAGTCGGGGGTCATTACAACCGCGGACTGCACAGGAACCACCTGAGGCCCCACTCCACAGAGCTCAAACCTCAACCCTGCAGCCTTAGACCCCCAACGCAGCAACATCTTGCTACGCGGGTATCACAGCCGTGGGTGTAGCAGTTCCTCCTTTTTTATTTTTAAGATGGAGCTCAAAGACTTCCTGCTGGACGTTCTGCAATGAATTCAAAAGACATTTTGTAAGAATTGGGAGAAATAGTATAATCAACAGTACTACGAATGCCACTATTCCTATATACATGAGGTAGTTTTTCCAGGTTATGGGGTTTAAATTCTTGATTCCTGCTTCTAAACTAGTAGCTATATCCTGCAAATCCCCTATTTGTAATTTTGATTGACTAGCCACAGCAATTTCCTTTTGCAAAGCATTTAAATCATGTGTAATGTCATTATCATGCCAAACACCCTGCAGATGCGCTTTTACTTTTTCCCATGATTCTGAAGAATTATACGGTAATGGGGTAACACAGATTGACTTAAAATTACTATGACAACGAGCAGAAAACATTGTCTGAAGATTGGCTATATCCTGGCCTAAAGCTAAGACCACTTCCTCTAACACATTAATTTTTGCTTCTAATTTCTGATCTATTGCTTCTTGTGTGATTAAAGCCATGGTAATATTCCTATTCAGTGTATTTACATAATGAGCAGTTTGAATCTCTTGAACTAAAGCAGTAGTAGCTATAGGAAAAGTTGTAATAATAGTAATCAAAGCCATTATTCCCAAAATTAAAGCAGCAACAAAGCGTTTTGGATGCAAGAGTCCACTTAACAAATTTAACACTTGCAATGCAGAATTATCATACCAATCATCTCTTCCTAGTTCAACGGGTAGCAGCACGAATGGCGGTCTACGCACCAACAATATGGTAGTAAAATCCTTAGGCTCAGCAGAAGTAATACAATTTGTCATTTTACATGCAGCACAGGTTATTTTATATGAACGACCTTCTTTAGTAATATTTACAGCTTCAGTTTGAGCTAATAATATAGCACTAGGGTAAGCTACACAAGCCTTAACGCCTATGGGTTGCGAAACAGTGTGATTGGGTTGTTTTTCTAACAACATATTTGTAGCAGCAACTAAGCGAAACAAATCAGTGTGTTTTCGAGTTACATTATTTTTCACAGCAAACCAGAAGGGTTTTACAAAGCCTGAAGAGAACCAACGACGCAGTTGTTCCCCAAGTCCATCATAAGTGTACCCATGAAATTTTTGTTTATGATTTTTTATATATCTTTCATATTTTCCAGTTCCCGTGTTAGAATTAGAATAATCCCAAATAGTTATATCTCCTCCCTCAGGCCGATACCACGCAGTGGTAGAGAACCCACAAGACAACCAAGTTGGAAATTTAGTCAAGGATGACAACCATGTTCTGTCTGTATTTTGATATTTTTTAACACATGGGGTAAGTGGCAAATCCACCTCAGATATGGTAGTAAAATCATCACTATATTTAGGAGACGGGGCCCCCAATGTTTGAATTTGCGTCTCCCAAACCCATCGCTTACCGGGGTTTTCGTGGTCTGGACCATCTGTCAAGAAGGTTCTATACCGTGTAGTAAGACAGCCGTTAGGAGCTTTCCCTTGCAACGTGAGACAAATTGGCAAGGAGTCTGCCCTTCCTTCAAATGAGATTGTAGAGGAGGAAGAGACTCTTGCGTCAGAGTCTTGCACGCCGCCCAACCATAATGAGTCATTGGTTAACACTTTCACAGGCTCCCTGTCCAACCACCCCACAGGCTGCACAATGGGAGGATTAGGAACATATGCCCAATATGAAGTCCCCTCAGTTTTTGGAGTTGAAATCAAGGAAAGGAAAGCCACAAAGAGATAAGAGGTTGTATGAGGCTTCCTCTGTTCAGCGAGAAGTTCTTTCGCTTTCCGAGCCAGGTGACGGACCATCGTCCAGGTGATTTTCTGCCTCTGCTGGATCATTTCCAATTTCTTCATCTGATGTTCCATGCGTTTCTTCTGCTTCTTCCAGCGTCGCTGTTTGCGGCGCTGTGCTGGGGGCTGCCCTGATGAGCCTATCTGGGATCCAGATGGGGGAGTCGGCATCCTGTGGTAAAACACAAGCATAGCCTTGTCCCAAGGTGATTAGTACATCCGGACCTTTCCATGTTCCTGTTAACAGGTCTTTCCAAAGGACTTTGGGCAGGGGGGTCTTATAGACCTCCCTGTCCCAGTGTCATAGGGCCACTGTAAGGCCCTTTCCATCAGCATTTAAATGATTTAAAACAAACAATGAATGAGACAGTACATGATGAGGTGAAAAATAAGAATTTGCAGTTTGGAGGCATTCTAATTGTAATTTTAATGTCTGATGAGCTCTTTCAATAATTGCTTGTCCTTGAGGATTATAAGGAATACCCGTAATATGAGTTATGTGCCATTGGGCACAAAAATTTGCAAATGCTTTAGAGATATAAGCTGGTCCATTGTCAGTCTTAATTTGAGAAGGAATACCCATAATTTGAAAACACTGAATTAAATGTTGAATAACATCTTTTACTGCTTCTCCCGTTCTAGCAGAAGCATGCACAAAATGAGAAAAGGTGTCAACAGTCACATGCACATATCCCAACTTACCAAAAGAAGACACATGAGTTACATCCATCTGCCAAATAATGTTAGCTTTTAAACCTCGGGGATTCACACCCATTTTTGGAGGATGATGTACGGGGGGACAATGAGTACATTGTTTTACAATCTGTCTTGCCTGTTCTCTAGTAATAGAGAACATTTTTCGCAAAGAGGCTGCGTTTTGGTGATGAATGTTATGACTCTCTAATGCCTCTTGCACTGTGGCCACAATAGGTTGAGTGTGCATATCAGCAATAGCATTGCCTTCTGCTAAAGGACCTGGTAATTTACTATGACCTCTAATATGTCCTATGTAAAACTTTGCCATTCTTTCCCTGATTAACTTTTGTAATTGTCTTAATAAAGTAAGAATAGGTGATTTTCCTGATAGAAGGGCTGTCTCTAAGGCCGGAAACAGATTTACCACATACTTAGAATCTGAATAAAGGTTAAAGGGTTGTGGAAATTTTGTAAAGGCCAAAATGACTGCTTTAATTTCCGCTTGCTGGGCGGAAGTCTTTTCATTACTTTTAACATACACACCGTGCTCTTTAGAATAAACCACAGCACATCCTGAAGATGACCCATCAGTAAAAATATTCTGACCGTCTGCTAGAGGTTGGGGTGAAAACCACACTGGAAATACCAATTCTACATGCCTTGCAAATTCTATAATAGGATGTTTTGGATAATGATATTTTATCTGCCCTGCATAGTTTTGCAGCGCTATGACCCAATCTTCATTATTTTGCATTAGCTCCTCTACTTGACTTTTATTGTATGGTGTGACAATAGTGGCTGGCTCCTTGCCAAACAATTCTTTAGAGCGAGCTCTACCTTTGGTAATTAATAAAGCACATAAATAAGGATAATCTGCAAGCATCTTTGCCTGTGTATGAGGCAAGTGAAGCCACTCCAAGACTCCCTCCTACCATAGGCAAGCTGTAGGCGTATAAGCTGTTGCAAAAATCAAAAGACACCAGGGCACAACATAATCTATCTGATGTACGCGTGCCTTAGATAAGGCTTCGTCAACCAATTGTAATGCCTGCAATGCCTCTGGCGTCAATGTCCTTAGAGACTTAGGATTAGAGTCACCATGCAAGATGGAATATAAGGGACTCAATTCTCCTGTAGTAATTTTTAAATGAGGTCTTAACCAATTAATGTCTCCTAATAATTTTTGATAATCATTTAATGTTCTTAGCCTATCCCTTCTAATTGATATCTTTTGTGAAACAATATAACCATCTTTTATAATTTGTCCCAAATAATTTAAAGGTCGATCTCTTTGCACTTTGTCCGGAGCTATTACAAGACCATGGGCAGTCAAAGTTTGAATAGTGTCATATAATAAATCTTCCAACACAGCAGAATTCTTATGGGCCAATAATATATCATCCATATAATGAATTATATATGCAGTAGCATATTTTTTCTTATTATTTGCATAGCCTTATTGACAAATTTTTGACATAATGTAGGAGAATTTTTCATCCCTTGTGGTAAAGTGACCCACTGATACCTTCTATAAGGTTGTTTAAAATTTGATGATGGCACACTGAAAGCAAAATGCTCACAGTCTGCAGGATCCAATTTGATAGTAAAGAAACAATCTTGTAAATCTATAACAATAATTTTTCATCCTTTAGGGACAGCAACCGGGGATGGCAGTCCAGGTTGTAAGGGACCCATGTCTTTCATGACAGCATTGACTGCTCTCAGGTCTTGCAAAAGTCTCCATTTTCCAGATTTTTTCTTTATAACAAATACTGGTGTATTCCAAGGACTTTTTGATTCTACTAAATGCCCTTTTTCTAGTTGTTCTTGTACTAGCTGCTCAAAAGCCTGTATTTTCTCTTCCGTAAGGGGCCACTGACTCACCCACACAGGTTCTTGAGTCAGCCACTGAATTTTATCTGCAAAAAGATTTTCTGCAGTGGCCCCTATGAAAAATGTTGCTCATTTAAATTATCCGCTGTTACCAATTTTACTTCCATTGCGTCCAAGAAATCTCTTCCCCATAGTGTAAATGGTAAAGAGGGAAGAACATAAGGCTGTATATATCCTTCCTTACCTTCACAAGTCCATTTTAACATTGCTGAACTTTGCAGGACACCATTAGCTGTCCCCAAGCCCAACAATGAGGAGCCTGTCCGATGTACTGGCCAGGCTGAAGGCCAATCCGAGGAAGCAATACATGTTGTGTCTGCTCCGGTATCAAGGAGCCCCTTAAATTTCCTACCATTGAGAGACACAACCTTAAATGGACGCTGGCCAAGATCTTGCATTAAAAATACACCATCATCAGTGCTGCCAAACTGGCCTTGGCCCTTCTTCCTTGTAAAATCCTGTTTGGCAGGTTTACATAAGGCAACAACAAGAGCTGAGCTATTCTCTGCCCTTTATGAATTTGAATTGTTTCCTTTAAAGGTCGAATCATGATTTTTATATCTGCTTCTGTATCTGCATCTAGAACACCAGGAAGTACTTCAAAATTTTTTGTGTAATTGGAGCTTCTGCCAAGTATTAATCCGACTGTCTGAGGCAACAAAGTTCCTTTTACATTAGTAGGAACTAGAGTCACCCCATCCCATTTGGACACAATAATATCTTTTGAACTAGCCAAATCCAGCCCTGCACTCCCTGGAGTTGCCCTAGGCAAATCATGCACTGTAAATTTCGGGGCTTCAGGATTTAATTGATGTTTCTGCCCTGCTGACTCCTCTCCCTTTTGAGTGGGGCTAGGAGACCGCCCCTCACCTAGTTTTTTTGTTTCCTCCTGTTTCTCCTTTTCCTTATTTAAAGGAGTCCCATCTTTATGGAATTTGGACTTACACTCATTTTTCCAATGTTTTCCCTTCTTACACCGAGGACACAGCCCCGGCAGCCCTTGCTTCTTAGCATCCTCCTTAGGATGTTTGCATTCCCTTTGCATATGCCCTGGTTGACCACAGTTTTAACAAACATCCATCGATGATGATTTTGCGCCTCCTCCGTATGTTTTCTTCACATATGTACTGAACTTCTGACCTTTCATGGCTGTAGCATAGGCCATACCCTGGACTATTGCTGGTGAGGCATCCAGACATGCTTTTATATAATCCTGAATGGTTTCTGTCTTTCTAATAGGCCGAATTAAATCCTGACACAGTGGATTAGCGTTTTCCCAAGCCAATTGTTTTAAGAGCATGCCTGTCCCCTCAGAAGGGGGCAGCATCCTCGTTACTGCTTCCTCCAATCTGGAAATGAAATCCTGATAAGGCTCTTCCGTTCCCTGTCTAATACCTGCCAATGTTCCTGGTTTGGTTCCTGTAGGGGGAATGTTACACCAAGCGTATATTGCATTGTTTGTTATTAACTTCAAAATGTCTTTTGGAATTCTTTGCTGAGCATTTAAGGGGGCATATTCCCCTGACCCCATAAGCATAGACATTGTAGGCTTAGGGCCTCTTTTTTTGATACTTTGGACAATAGTTTTTTTACACTTATCCTCATACTCTGTTCTCCAAAGGATAAAATCCCCAGGATTAAGAGTAGCCTTAGCTGTTTGTATCCAATCATAAGGGGTCAGCCATAAGCTGGCTATCATGTCCACAATTTGTAAAGTGTAAGGCGCGGTAGCACCACTAGTTTTTACCGCACTCTGAAGTTCTTTGAGCGTTATTAAAGGTAGAGGCTCCCAGGTATGTTCTTCATCATTTTCAAAGGTTTCCACAACAGGAAAGATGCCAAAGGCAACATCTCCATTTTTCCGAGCCTCAGCTATGGCACCTGTAAAGCCCATTGCAGGAGGGGGTAATGGAGGAGGGCGCCTTCTAGGCTTGGGAGGCTTCCTCAAGAACGATTGCATAGGGATTTGAGGAGGCCTGCGATGATTTCTATAATCATCCTCCTCGTCCTCCTCTCATTCTTCATCCTTCAGTTCTTTCCAATCTACCTCTTTATAATCATCATCTTCCTTCTCATCCTTTTTTATGGCATTATACACCATAGGAGGTGCAGAAGCCATCAAAGGAGTATACTCCCTGGGACCCCCTGGACCACAATCCAGTATTTCATAATCTGTAGTTTCTCCTGTACCAGAGACTGTCTCACGGCACAAGCCTTCAAACGGCGTGGTTTCCGTCAAAAGTTCTCTAATTTGGTACCAAAGTTGATATGCTTGTGGGGGCAAGGTATTTTCCCCTTGGTTTTGCACATACCTACGCATTTCTTTTTTTTTTTGTTTGGTATATGTTCATATTGGAATACAATTCAACCTTTTTTTATTAAACTTTTATTTAATGAATATAAATTTCCAAAGTACAGCTTATGGGTTACAATGGCTTCCCCCCTCCCATAACTTCCCTCCCGCCCGCAACCCTCCCCTTTCCCGCTCCCTTTCCCCTTCCATTCATGTAAGGATTCATTTTCAATTCTCTTTGCATACAGAAGATCAGTTTAGTATATATTAGGTAAAGATTTCAACATTTTGCCCATATAGCAACATAAAGTGAAAAAACTACCATTGGATTACTAATTATAGCATTAAATAGCAATGTACAGCACATTAAAGACAGAGAACCTACATGATTTTTTTTCAAATTAATTAATTTTCTATGCCATTTCCATTTTAACACCAGGTTGTTATTTTTTTTTTCATTTCCAATTCTCTTTATATACAGAAGATCACTTCAATGTATAATTAGTAAAGACCTCATCAGTTTGTGCCCACACAGAAACGCAAAGTATAAGGATAAAGTATCACATTGTATATCTAGAGTCAGAACAAAAGCTGATCAGGTCATTGTTTCTTATAGTGTCCATTTCACTTCAGCAGGTTTAGCCTTTGGTGCTCAGTTAGTTGTCGCCAATCAGGGAAAACAAATGATATTTGTCTCTTTGGGACTGGCTTAATTCACTCAGCATGATGTTTTCCAGATCCCTCCATCTTGTTTCAAATGACTGGGTTTCATTGTTCCTCTCTGCTGTATAGTATTCTATGGAGTACATGTCCCATAATTTCTTTATCCAGTCTACTGTTGATGGGCATTTGGGTTGGTTCCAGGTCTTAGCTATTGTGAATTGAGCTGCAATAAACATTAATGTGCAGATGGCTTTTTTATTAGCCAAATTAATTTCCTTTGGGTAAATTCCAAGGAGTGGGATGGCTGGGTTGTATGGTAGGGTTATGTTCAGGTTTCTGAGGAATCTCCAGACAGACTTCCATAGTGGCTTAACCAGTTTGCATTCCCACCAACAGTGGGTTAGTGTCCCTTTTTCCCCACATCCTCTCCAGCATCTATTGTTGGTAGATTTCTGGATGTGAGCCATTCTCACTGGGGTGAGATGGAACCTCATTGTGGTTTTGATTTGCATTTCTCTGATTGCTAGTGATCTTCAACATTTTTTCATGTGTCTGTTGGCCATTTGGATTTCCTCTTTCAAAAAATATCTATTGAGGTCCTTGGCCCATCTCTTCAGTGGGTTGTTTGTTCTGTTGTTGTGGATTTTCTTGATTTCTTTGTAGATTCTGGTTATCAACCCTTTATCTGTAGTATAGTTTGCAAATATTTTCTCCCATTCTGTCGGTTGCCTCTTCACTTTCCTGACTGTTTCTTTCGAAGTACAGAAACTTCTCAATTTGATGCAATCCCAAATGTTAATTTTGGTTTTGACTGCCTGTGCTCCTGGGGTCTTTTCCAAGAAGTCTTTGCCTGTACCTATATCTTGCAGGGTTTCTCCAATGCTCTCTAATAATTTGATGGTTTTGGGCCGTAGATTTAAGTCTTTAATCCACATTGAGTGAATTTTTGTGTAAGGTGAAAGGTATGGGTCTTGCTTCAAGCTTCTGCACATGGAAATCCAATTTTCCCAGCACCATTTATTGAATAGACTGTCCTTATTCCAGGGATTAGTTTTGGATCTTTGATCAAATATAAGTTGGCTGTAGATGTTTGGATTGATTTCTGGTGTTTCTATTCTGTTCCATTGGTCTATCCATCTGTTTCTGTACCAGTACCATGCTGTTTTGATAACAACTGCCCTGTAGTATGCCCTGAAATCTGGTATTGTGATGCCTCCGGCTTTGTTTTTGTTGTACAGGATAGCTTTGGCTATTCGAGGTCTTCTGTGTCTCCATATGAATTTCAGCATCATTTTTTCCAGATCTGAGAAGAAGGTCTTTGGTATCTTGATTGGTATTGCATTGAATGTATAAATTGCTTTTGGGAGAATAGACATTTTGATGATATTGATTCTTCCAATCCATGAGCATGGAAGATTTCTCCATTTTTTGGTATCCTTTTCTATTTCTTTCTTTAAGGTTTTGTAGTTTTCATCATAGAGATCTTTAACGTCCTTGGTTAAGTTTATTCCAAGGTATTTGATTGATTTTGTGGCTACTGTGAATGGGATTGATTTTAGAAGTTCTTCCTCAGCCGTGGCATTGCCTGTGTATACAAAGGCTGTTGATTTTTGTGGATCGATTTTATATCCTGCTACTTTGCCAAACTCTTCGATGAGTTCCAATAGTCTCTTAGTAGAGTTCTTTGGGTCCCCTAAATAAAGAATCATATCATCTGCAAAGAGGGATAGTTTGAGTTCTTCCTTTCCGATTTGTATCCCTTTAATTTCTTTTTCTTGCCTAATAGCTCTGGCTAAAACTTCCAGAACTATATTGAATAGCAGTGGTGAGAGTGGGCATCCCTGTCTGGTACCAGATCTCAGAGGAATGCTTCCAACTTTTCCCCATTCAATAGGATGTTGGCCGTGGGTTTTTCATATATTGCTTTGATTGTATTGAGGAATGTTCCTTCCATACCCAGTTTGCTTAGAATTTTCATCATGAAAGGGTGTTGTATTTTATCAAATGCTTTCTCTGCGTCTATTGAGAGAATCATATGGTTTTTCTTCTGCAGCCTGTTAATGTAGTGTATTACGTTGATTGTTTTGCGGACGTTGAACCATCCTTGCATACCAGGGATAAATCCCACTTGGTCTGGGTGGATGATCTTCCTGATGTGTTGTTGCATTCTATTGGCCAGAATTTTATTGAGTATTTTTGCATCTATGTTCATCAGGGATATTGACCTGTAATTCTCTTTCAATGCTGCGTCTTTTTCCGGCTTAGGAATTAAGGTGATGCTGGCTTCATAGAAAGAATTTGGGAGGATTCCCTCTTTTTCAATTGCTCTGAATAGTTTGAGAAGAATTGGAGTTAGTTCTTCTCTAAATGTCTGGTAGAACTCAGCGGTGAATTCATCTGGTCCTGGGCTTTTCTTTGTTGGGAGGGCCTTTATTACTGTTTCAATTTCTGTGTCAGTTACGGGTCTGTTTAGGTTTCCTATATCTTCCTGGCTCAATTTAGGTAGGTTGTATGTGTCCAAGAATCTGTCCATTTCTGATAGATTTCCCTGTTTGCTGGCATACAAGTCCTTGTAGTAATTTCTGATGATTCTTTTTATTTCTGTGGTGTCTGTTGTTATGTTTACTTTTTCATCTCTGATCCTATTGATTTGGGTCTTTTCTCTTCTTTTTTTAGTTAGTTGGGCCAATGGGTGTCAATTTTGTTTATTTTTTCAAAAAACCAGCTCCTCGTTTGGCTGATTTTTTGTAATGTTTTTTTGGATTCAATCCTGTTGATTTCTTCTTTGATTTTAATTATTTCCCTTCTTCTACTGGGTTTGGGTTTGGTTTGCTGCAGGTTTTCTAGATCCTTGAGATGACTTGAAAGCTCATCTATTTGGTGCCTTTCCAATTTCTTGATGTAGGCACCTATTGATATAAACTTTCCTCTTAACACTGCTTTTGCTGTATCCCATAGGTTTTGGTATGTTGTGCTGTTATCCTCATTTACTTCCAGAAAATTTTTGATTTCTCTTTTAATTTCTTCTCTGACCCATTGTTCATTCAGGAGCATGTTGTTCAATCTCCATGTGTTTGCACGTGCTCTGGGGATTCCCGAGTTGCTAATTTCCAATTTCATTCCTTTGTGGTCTGAGAAGCTGCATGGTATGATTCTAATTCTTTTGAATTTGCTGAGACTTGCTTTATGGCCTAGTATGTGGTCAGTCCTAGAGAAGGTTCCATATACTGCTGAGAAGGATGTAAAGTCCTTAGATGTAGGATGAAATGTTCTGTAGATATCTGTTAGATCCATTTGGGCTATAGTGTCATTTAAATCTGCTGTCTCCTTGTTGATCTTCTGTCCTGATGATCTGTCTATCTCTGAGAGTGGAGTATTGAAGTCCCCCAGTACTATTGTATTGGGGTCTAAGTCTCCCTTTAAGTCCCTTAACAAGTCTAAATAAGCTGGTGCCCTGTGATTCGGTGCATATACATTGATAATTGTTATATCTTCCTGTTGAATGGATCCCTTAATCATTAAATAGTGTCCCTCTTTGTCTCTCCTGACAGTTTTTGTGGTAAAGTTTATGTTGTCCGATATTAAGATGGCTACGCCCGCTCTTTTTTCATTTCTGTTGGCATGGTATATCTTTTTCCAGCCTTTCACTTTCAGTCTGTATGGATCATTGTTGGAAAGATGAGTTTCTTGTAAGCAGCAAAAAGATGGGTTTTGTTCCTTAACCCAATCAGCCAATCAGTGTCTTTTAACTGGACAGTTCAAGCCATTAACATTCAATGTGACTATTGAGAAGGAGTAACTTTGCCCTGCCATTTGCCAAAGATATTTTCTAATATCTGGTTTGAGATTCCTATGATCTTTTGTTGTGAGGTTTCCTTCCTTTACCTTCCTTCATATTGGCTACCGTGTTTCTGTGTTTCTGTATGTAATACATCTTTAAGCATCTTTTGCAGGGCTGGAAGAGTGGCAACAAATTCTTTCAATTTCTGTTTGCTGTGAAAGGTCTTTATTTCACCTTCATTCACAAATGAGAGCTTTGCAGGATATAATATTCTGGGCTGGCAGTTTTTCTCTCTTAGTACCTGGGCTATATCTCACCATTCTCTCCTGGCTTGTAGGGTTTCTGATGAGAAGTCAGCTGTAAGTCTAATTGGAGATCCTCTGAGAGTAATCTGGCGTTTCTCTCTTGCACATTTTAGGATCTTTTCTTTGTGTTTCACTGTGGTGAATTTGATTATGACGTGTCGTGGTGAGGATCTCTTTTGGTCATGTTTATTAGGGGTTCTATGAGCTTCCTGTACTAGGATGTCTCTGTCCTTCTCCAAACCTGGGAAATTTTCTGCTAGTATCTCACTAAAAAGGCCTTCTAATCCTTTCTCCCTTTCCATGCCTTCAGGTACTCCTAGAACCCGAATGTTGGGTTTTTTAATAGTATCCTGTAGATTCCTGACAGTGTTTTTTAGATTTCTGATTTCTTCTTCTTTTCTTTGATTTGATTGTTTCCTTTCCTGTTCTCTGTCTTCTATTTCCGATATTCTCTCTTCTGCTTCACCCATTCTGTTTTTAAGGCTATCTAATGTGTTTGCCATTTGATCTATTGAGTTCTTCATTTCATTGTGGTTTTTTGTCACTGTCTCAATTTCATGTTCTACTAGTTGTTTCATTTCATTTTGATTTCTCCTTAATATTTCATTTTCACGGGAGAGATTTTCTATCTTGTCCATTAAGGATTTCTGTAGTTCAAGAATTTGTTTTTGAGAACTTCTTAATGTTCTTATCACTTTTTTGAGATCTGCTTCTTGCATTTCCTCTATCTCTTCATCTTCATAATCTTGCTTTGGCGTCTCTTTCTCATTTGGGGGCGTCATAGTGTCTTCCTTGCTTTTGTTACCTCGGCTTCTATGTTTATTGTTTGGCATGTTGGAGATAATTTATGTTTTTTTTTTGACTCAGTTGGGAGTGGAGTTGAGGGTAGTTGAAATCTGGACTCTGTGAGTATTCGTTTGATCTACCTCTGGGACCACACAAAGAGTTTATTCAGCCCTCAATGTGTTCTCCAGTTTTGCTAAAGTTACTGAGTTTGGCTGCGCTTTAGATATGTAAAATCGCGGTGCTCTTTGTTTTGCTTGTTGAGCGAAGGGAGAGGCCTCTGTTTCCCTCCCCCCCCCAATGTCTTGGGTTTCTGAGATCTTACCCTCCTCCATTGGTTCCCGCGCTGGTGAGATTCTGTGGCTCGGCTCCCGCCGCTCGGCTCCCGCCGCTCGGCTCCCACCGCCCGGCTGGCTCCCGCCGCCCGGCTCCGCTTCCACCGCCCGGCTGGCTCCCGCCGCCCGGCTCCGCTTCTGCCGCCCGGCTGGCTCCCGCCGCCCGGCTCCGCTTCCGCCGCCCGGCTGGCTCCCACCGCCCGGCTCTGCTTCCACCGCCCGGCTGGCTCCCGCTGCCCGGCTCCGCTTCCGCCGCCCGGCTGGCTCCCGCAGCCCGGCTCCGCTATACCTACGCATTTCTTTGCCAACCTTTTTCCAATCCTCTAAGATTAAAGAGCCTCCCTCCAGGAACCAAGGACTAACCCTTCTGAGAAAAGAAGTAAAAGTTTCTACTGTTTTCACTGAGACAGGAAATCCAGATTTAGTCAGCATTTTCTGTAGCATGACGACTAGCATTTTTTCATTCTTGGTCAATGCGTGCCCCATGGTTCCCTAGATTACTTACTCTTAACCGGTGATCATTTACCGGCGGGACTGCAGTTCCCTGGTAAGATCCGTTCCTGTTCTGAGGAAAGAAAGAAAGAGAAAGAAAGATTACCTGTCCTTCAGGTCCCTGTTCGGGCGCCACCTGCCGCGGACCAGCTCTCACGGAGACACAGACCGAGGGAGAACAAGGGCGAAGGCTCGAGGAAAATCAGGAATTGGCGGGGAAATGACAGACAGACACACACGTTATGAGTATGCTGCTGCGATTTATTATAGTAAGGCTTGGGTTTATATAGTAAAGGACAATGCTACAGGCAAATGTTAAACTTTTATCACAAAGGAGACAATTTACTGGGAATGAGAATTGACCTTTGGGTTAATGGGTAATTTTGTTTCATGAACTGTTTAGGGGAATTATTGCCCAAAGTTTTGCTTGCCCTTTAGATACTTGGAGATAACCCCCAAGCAAGCTTAACATTTCTCTGTCACTATAATGGGAACCTAATGATATGTTTTGACTTGCATTCCTGGCTTCCTCGTAAATAGCTTTAGTAAACGGAGGGGTAAAGATTGTTTGAATTTCTCCATAATCTTATGGGAAATGTTAACTTCTTTTTCTTGATTTTCTTGTTTCTGATAATTGTGAGAGTAAGCAGTAAAGTGTAAACACAGCAGGTAGATAATGCATAATGAAATCATTAACAGAGCAGGGACACAGCGTCCCCAGAGCCAGCAAGGGCACGTCTTCAGCTTCCATTATGTGAGTCGGGGGTCATTACAACCGCGGACTGCACAGGAACCGCCTGAGGCCCCACTCCACAGAGCTCAAACCTCAACCCTGCAGCCTTAGACCCCCAACGCAGCAACATCTTGCTACGCGGGTATCACAGGCATGGGCGTAGCAAACCACTAGTTCTGGAAGAGTTTCCTCTGCTGTTTCTTCCCCTACTCTTCCTTGAACCTGCAGTATCTCCACTTTTATTAAACTGTCTCTTCCTGGACAATCAGTTTGCTCCCTTCCTATTCTTCCATCTTGCCTGTCATTCCCAAGATACTCTTCTCAATACAAGATGCCTGCTGAATTATTGAGGGATAAAATGTCAGAACATCTGTAACTTATTTTCTTTCCTTTTAAAAATATTTATTTATTTATTTGAAACTCAGAGTTACACAGATAAGATAGGCAGAGAGAGAGAGAGGTCTTCCATCCAATGGTTCACTCCCCAGATGGCCACAATGGCTGGAGCTGTGCCAATCTGTATCCAGGAGCCAGGAGTTTCTTATGGGCCTCCCATGTGGGTGCAGGGGCTCAAGGACTTGGGACATTTTGTGCTGCTTTCCCAGGCCATAGCAGAGAGCTGGATTGGAAGAGGAGCAGCCAGGACTAGAACCAGTGCCCATATGGGATGCCAGTGCCTCAGGCCAGGGTATTAACCTGCTGCACCACAGCACTGACCCCTGTAACTTATTTTCAAATAGTCCTATCACCAAAAACAAAAAAGTAGTATAAAAATGAGAGTAAAGAAAAAGAAAATATAAGTCTAAATTTTTTATTGATGAATCTAGTGAAGAATGCAACTATGTTCATGTTTCTCCCTAGATTGCTGCCAGTGAAATATGAGAAAAGCATTTCAATTCCATGACCTAAAAGCCAAGCAGATATGTAAGGATGGAGTGAACACCTATGTCAAATGCTAGCATGGGCCGGCACCGTGGCTCAACAGGCTAATCCTCCACCTTGCGGCGCCGGCACACCGGGTTCTAGTCCCGGTCGGGGCACCGATCCTGTCCCGGTTGCCCCTCTTCCAGGCCAGCTCTCTGCTGTGGCCAGGGAGTGCAGTGGAGGATGGCCCAAGTCCTTGGGCCCTGCACCCCATGGGAGACCAGGAGAAGCACCTGGCTCCTGCCATCGGAACAGCGCGGTGCACCGGCCGCAGCACGCCTACCGCGGCGGCCATTGGAGGGTGAACCAACGGCAAAAGGAAGACCTTTCTCTCTGTCTCTCTCTCACTGTCCACTCTGCCTGTCAAAAAAATAATAATAAAAAAAATAAAAAAAATGCTAGCATGAAATACAATGAGATAATAGCAATATTGACTTTGAATATAGTTCTTAAAACTCACAAGAGATTAACAGTTTTGTTGAAGGCTTGTCTTAGAGAAATAGAACTCCTGCAGTGCCCCTGTATCCCCAAAGCCCAGCTGAGTTATTTGCCTTGAATACATACCTCAGGCAAAGTACATCACCTACAGCTGATGCCTTTCCTTGGGTCTTTGACAATTCTAAAGTGGAAAAAATATTTTGATTCCAAAACTCCTAAAAAAGTTTATAATCTGTTTACCCAAGCCTATCCTTCAAAATTTTAAGCACAATCTCTTTACAAGCCCCAAATCTCTGCTTCTGGCTCTTATTAATTGTACTCCTACACTAACTAAATTGCCTCTTTTTTCTTTCATCTCACTAGTTTCTCCTTTTGTCCCTACTCAGAGTGGAAAATGACACAAATATTAAGTGGGAGAAAACATTTTCAGTACAGAAGCCATGGGTATTTGGGGACACTTTTCTTGTTTGTGAAGGAATGTACAACATAGAGAAAAAGGGGATCCCTTGCTCTCTCCTACTAAGGGCAGTAGTAGCCATAGTAATAAACAATCCTTGCCCAAGACATTTCCCAGCATTTACTCCTGATGATATTGACACATTCTTCACTGCTGCAGGACCACATCCTTTTTATTCCATTTTTCTATATGATAAATGGATCAAAATGGTGTTTATAATGTTAATATTAAATTAATCATTCAAAGAAAACATTTTGAATAAATCCACATTTATTGAGCACATTAACTACCTACTTTTAACTCTTATAGAAACACATTGGCTATAAGAAATTATCAACTACTTTATGTTGCAAACAACCATAAATAAGAGTCTAACGATGACAGCTAACTGGTTCTTGGAGGTAAGTGGTTATTCAGAATACTGTAGTGCAAAGCAATATAATGCTATTTCCTGGTCCTCTGCCATCTGTAATTATGTAGCCTCACTGATGAGGAAAAAAAATCCTAGAAAGCCCTAACCTGGCCAGAAAGAAGCCTGAGACAATCATCAAAAGCTAAGAATTTCTTAAGAATAAAATTATAATACCCTTAGAATTTTCAAATCCAATATTCCTACTTAAGATACATTTGCGCTCTTGGAAACAAATAGGCATGTGATTGGAGTGAGGGGAAGACCCAGTGAGGATAACCACCATCCTACAATACTCAGGTCAAATTTGCTTGCATGTGAAGTTCAGATTAGGTACTATAATCCAGAGAGTGGATATGGCATTATTGACAACAGAATAGTGGTAATTTCCTCCCTCTGTTTTCCATCACCTTTTATTTTAAAGATTTATTTTGTTTATTTGAAAGACAGTTACAGAAAGGGGTAGAGCTGGAGAGAGAGAGAGAGAGAGAGAGAAAGTCTTCCATCTGCTGGTTCAATCCCCAAATGACGGCAGTCAGAGCTGAGCTAATCCAAAGCTTGGAGCCAGGAGCTTCTTCTGGGTCTCCCATATGGGTGCAGGGACACAAGAACTTGCCCATCTTCCACTGCTTTCCCAGACCATAGCAGAGAGCTCAATTGGAAGTGGAGCAGCCAAAGACTTGAGCTGGCCCCCAAATAGGATGCCAGCCCTGCAGACCAGTGCTTTAACCCACTGAGCCACAGTGCCGGCCCGTGTTTTCCATAAATGTTTGCTCCTATTTACTTGTGGTGAGGAATATTTTCTCAATTGAGAATATATTAACAGTAGATACCTTGTCAAAGGTTGAGATCAGAAAAAGGCAGAACCTGAAGGGCAAGTTAAATCTTCAGGCCTAGAACACGTTGTTCTTTATTGAAATTCAAAAGACTTCAGAAGATGAAGCAAAAATAGTTATTCCTGGGGCATTGACCTCATTCCAGTAGGCCTAAGTCTAATGTTTCTTTTACTTTCAAATCTGGTCATGCATCACATATTGAAGTTTTGATCAGGATGACCTGCATGTATGATGGTAGCTCCTTAAGTTTATATCTCCTATGACAATGCCTCCTATTATTTTGTATAAGCACACTTTACAAAGATTACAAACACCACAATTTCCTAATGATGCATTTCACAGATTGGATCAGTACCATTACGTGACACCTGACCGTAGTTGGCTTTTGGTATTGTTGTTGTTTCTGTTTTACTTTGACAAAGAAATTTGGTGAGAAATACAGAAAGTTACAATAAATAACAGGCATAATGCCAACTACTTCTATAAGATAATTAAGAAAACAGTCCACCTTTTATGACAACTTTCCCTGAAACACAGACCTATGGATTATGTCTGATGATGCAAATAAAAATTTCCCTCATAACAATGAACACATGGAAGTGTATTTGAGTCTTGAATCCATTGGGATTGAAGTAAACACCTGGGGAGAAGAGGAAAGGAAGCAATGTTCTTGAAACTCTACCCAGCAGAAACCTCCTCCCCCCAAATTTCAATATAGTGCCTTCCTACCATTGCCCTGAGGAGCTGTCAAAGATCTCAAGAGGGAGGCATTAACTGAGACTCCCAGTTTTCCCAATGTTTGGAAACACAACAGTAACAGGAAAAGAGCTCTGTGTATTTGCAGCAAAATTACACGGGGGAGCATGCCAGCTGGATGCAATCACGATGCTCAGGAGTATCTGGTCTGAGGTTTCACTCCGCTTTCTACCCCCCAAGTGTACTTTATCTCACTTTAACTCAAGACAAAAAGCTACCAGCATTCCTGGAAAGCAAACTGTGTATATGTGTGTGTGTATAAATATACACACACACATATATATATATATACATATATATACATATATATATACATATACACTATGTATATATACATATATATACACTGTGTGTGTGTGTGTGTGTGGTATAAACAAACATTAAACATTATTTTGTATTCACACAGCCCCATGGTTAGGAGCAGGGGCTCTGGTAGGCCTCTCTCTACTCCTGTGTTCCACAGTATCTTTGTAGATAACTTCACAGACTAAAGACACTTCAGTTGTTTCTGGGAAAATTTGATGCATATTTTATTCTCTAAAAGCCAGTGATGGTCAGGGACTCCCTGGCTCACTCTACACAATATTTCAAAAAGTTTGTAGGAAATTGAATTAAAAATAGCATACACACTCAATGAATTTTCTGAAAACTCCTCTTATAGGAGTTGGGAAGACTCTGAAATTTCACTCAGATATAATCAACAGTATACACATAGGATACAAGACAAACTTGTATAGACCCAGTGAATTCTCTCATCCAGTGCTCATTTAACAAATGAAATTAAGGCCAGACCCCCAAAGATTTGCAAGTGAATCCTCTCAAAACTACAGGAATTTCAAAGTCTCTTCCATAGTCTTGCTTTAAATGGGTTCACATCATTTCTTATTTTCACAGAATATTGATTTTTTGTCTTATATTTATTATTCTATTTCCCTGAATACAGCCCCAGTATAATGTCAAAGAGAGCTAGACGTATCTTTGTCTTGGTAGAATTACAAGGAAAACATCTTCAGTGATACTGTATTAAGTAGTTTGTTGTACATTCCTTTCAGACAATCTTGATCTAAATAAGCAAATCAGTTTTAATTATCTTGTTAATAGTTGATATTTTATCTCTTGATGTTGAATTTTATTAAATTCTTCGTAACCTTTAATCTAAATGATCATGTAATTCCTTGTATTGGTCACCTACTCAGATGATTTCCATGATTTATTGAAAATGGTAAATACACCCTTTTTATTGTATTTACCTCATTATTCATCTGTTACAATTTCATCTATGGTATAAGTTAAGTAATATTTTGATCAGAATATTTGTATCTCTTGATAAATGAGATTCTCTTTAATTTCATTTTTAATTTATACCCTACTTCAAGTTGCATCATCTGGGGCTTCCCAAAAGAAATCCAAAAGTATTCCATCATTTCCAATGATGGGAAATGTTGGAAACAGGTGGTTTTTTTTCTTCCTTTAAAGTTGGGAATATTCTGTAAGTCTGAACGTGCAATTTTCTTCTGTGAAGTTTTTCTTATCAAAGGTTTCAAAAATTGGTTGAAATTAGTTTTTATAGTTTTTTTTTTTAATTCTATGTCAATAGTGTTTTGGAAAGCTGCTTTTCAAAATATAGTGATTTTGGTCTCTTTCAACAAATTTTCACTTCTAAGAATGTCATAAAATATAATTCTCTTGGTGTCTTGATAAGTTCCATGAGCTCTTTAAAGAATACTTCAGTTTTAATTTGCTGAAATTGGTTGTTGGCTTATTAATTTTCTTAATATTTTGTTACTATCAACATTTCATTGACATCCGCTGTTGTCTTTTTCTTGACTTTATTTTTCCAGCTTTGTACACCAAGATACAATTGAATTCAATTTCTACTATCCTGGTCCCATTAGCTTAAGACTTCAGAGTTTAAATTCCTGTAGAAGTTTGGGAGCCAAATTATGTTCAAACCATTTCAAACAATTAAGTTGCCAGTTGTGGTGCCTGCATCCCATATGTGAGTGCTGGTTGACTGTCAGTTACTTTGCTTCTGATGCAGTTTCTTGCTAATGTACCTGGAAGGCAGCAGATGATGACTGGAGTCCTTGGGACTGTGGGAGACCCAGATGGAGTTCAGGATCCTGGCTTTAGCCTGGCCATTGTGGCTATTTGAAGAATGAACCAGCAGATGGAAGATCTCTCTCGATCCCTGTTCCTTCCTATTCTCTCTCTTTCCCTCCCTCCCTCCATCCCACCCTCCCTCCTTCCCTGTAACTTTACCTTTTAAATAAACAAGTATTTTTAAAATGTAATGTTAAAACAATACTTTTTATATTGTCACCAAAGAAAGAGAAATACTTAAGAATAAATCTAACAAAATATATACTCATGTAACATCCATCAGTATATGATGAAAATGATGACTAAAGAAATTAAAGAAAACCTAAATACAGTTCATATTTATAGATCAGAGACTCAATATTGTTAAGATGTCAGTTCTTCCCAACTTGATCTACAGATTCTACACAACCCCAATCCCAATCCCTGCAAATTGTTTTGTTGATGTTGACAAAATGATTCTAAAGTTTCTATGGAAAGGCAAAAGATCCAGTAACTTTTCTTCTGATTTCTCACAACTCCAAATTACTTCCAGAGCTTCACTTCTGATTCCAGATGTGTGGAGTCTTTCTCCTACAAAGCAGTTCTGTAACATGAGCTGAATGTCCTACAACCCAATTCAGTTCTCACCCTGGCTGCCTGGAGTTAGCACAGACCTCTCAGTGTAAGGGCTGAGTACCACAATACTGCTCTGCAGATGCCAGTCACAAGGCCAGGTGTAAACCGGATTTCTCACAGCCCCCTCTTGCATTGCTAAAATGGTTCACAGAACCCCTGGGAACAGGTTTAATATAAGGGATGTTATGAAGGATAGATTTGAATAGCCAGATGAAGCAGTTTCTAGGGTGATATCTGGAAGGGGCCTGGCAGTAGGAATTCCTGTTCCTGTGGAGTTAGAGCTCATCACCCTCTTCATGTGTGGACATGTTCACTCACCTGGACATTTACGGAGTTAGGAACTCACTCTCCAGCTCCTCCCTCCTCCTTAGAGGATGGGGTGGGACTGAGAGTTCCAAGTTTCTAGCCATGTCTTGAAGTTAGTTGTAACCAGCCCATCCAGGAGCCTGGGATTACCTCAAAACAGAAGTTGTATCTGTCACCCAGGAAATTCAGTGCCTACCACTCAGGAAATTATAAGGGCCTAAAGAGCTATGTCAGAACTGGGATCAAAGACCAAACACTAGAGTAAAAGATTCTTCCAGCAACTATATTTATAAGGGTTTTAGGAGCTCTGTGCCAGGAACTAAGAACATACTCTTTGTTTATGTATATGTGTGTGTGTATATGATTTATTTATTTATTTATTTGAAATACAGAGCTATAGATAGGCAGAGCCTGAGAGAAAGAGAAAGAGAGAGAGGTCCTCTTGTAGCTCACAAAACCTGTTTAAAAGAACAGTAATTTCTTTCTCTTTTTTAACAAAGATTTTTATTTATTTATTTGAGAGGCACAGTTACAGAGAGAGGGAGAGACAGAGAGAAAGGTCTTCCATCTCTGATTTATCCCCAAATGGCTGCAATAACTGGAGCTGTGCTGATCTGAAGCCAGGAGCCTGGAGCTTCCACCAGGTCTTCTATGCAGGTACAGGGGCCCAAGGATATGGGTCATCTTCCATTGCTTCCCTATGCCATAGCAGAAAGCTGGATAAGAAATGGAGCAACTGGAATTCAAACCAGCACCCATTTGGGATGCTGACAATGCAGGCATCAGCTTTACCCGCCATGCCACAGCACTGGCCCTAGGTTTTGTGTTAAGTCTTGAACTCAGTAATCTGAATCCTTTCTTGTCCTTATTCAGTGTCGACCATTCCAGGTATGACATGATAAGAAATATATATGAGGGCTGGCAAATTATAGGCAAAAGAATAGACAATATTAGCAAGTTATTAGCAAAAGAATAGATACATGGAATAGGTCAGAAAATACATGCTTATAGTTAACCCATCTTTGGCAAAGGAGCCCACATAATACAATAGAGAAAGGATAGCCATTTCAACAAATGATGCTGGAACAACCAGACATGACATGCAAGAAAAAAATAATGAATCTCTAGACAGGGATCTTACACACTTCATAAAAATGAACTCAAAATGGATCACAGACATAAATGTAAAGTTCAACATTATGAAATATATAAAAGATAACAGGAGAAAACCAAGGTGACCTTGGGTTAGGCATTAACTCCTTGCTTAAGCCTGGCCCAGCCCTTGCCATTGTAAGCTTTTGAGGACTGAGCCAGTGAACGGAAACATTTCTCTTTCTCTGTCTCTTTCTCTCTCTCTCTTTCTCCCCCTCCTTTCCTCTCCCTCTCTTGTTACCTCTCAAGTAGATTAAATAAATAATAGTTTAGAAAAGATAGGTACAGCACCCCCAAATCCTCATATATGATAAAGGAGCTTATATCCAAAATATACAAAGAACACTTAAAACTGAAAAATAAGAAAACAAACAACCCAATTAAAAATTAGGAAAAGATCAGATACCTCACTAAAGAAGATCTATAGGTGGAAAATAAGTATGTGGAAAGATGTTCAGCATTGTATATCATTAGGGAATGCTTAAATCAAACTGACTTACCACTAGAATGGCAAAATGAAAAACTTGACAGTACAAAATACTGATGAAGATTTGGGACACTGGAAACTCATCCATTGCTGGTAAAAATGCAAAAGGATTTGACCAATTTATTTTATTTATTTGAAAGAATGACAGAGAAAGAGAGGGATCTCATATCTGCTAATTTACTCCCCAAATGCCTACAATGGCTGGGGCTGATCCAGGCAGGACCCCAGTGCAGGGCCCCAAGCACTTGGTCATCTTCCACTGCCTTTCCAGGGGCATTAGTAGGGAGATAAATCAAAAGTACAGCAGCTGTGACTTGCACCAGCCTTTCAGTATGGAACACTGTATTGCAAGTGAAGGCCTAAGGCACTGCATCACACCACCAGCCCCTGGTACCAGCACTTTAAAAGATAGTTTGAGTGTCTCACAAAGCTAAGCACAGGCTAACTTTCAAATCCAGCAACAGTGTTGCTAGGTATAGGAGGGTGATTAAGAAGTTCATGAAAAATGGAATTATAAGATGTATATTTTATTTTTTGATTACATTTTAAAAATATGCTTTTTTCAAAATATGTATTTCCCTCAAATTTTTGAAGATCTTTTGTATTTATCCAAATGATTAAAAATCTTTTTGTCCACATAAAAACCTACATGATAATGTTTCTATCAGCTATATTATAATTTCAAAAAACTGGAAGCAACTAAGAAACCGATTCTTCAAGAGGCGAATAGATAAACAAACTGCTTACCTGTCCAGCTGGTATAAAAAGAAGTGAGCCATCAAGTCACAAAAGACATGGATAGATGAAATGCATATTGCTTAGTGAAAGAAGCCTTAGAATGAAAGACTACACATGATGTGTTTCCAATTATATGACATTCTAGAAAAGGAAAAACTATATAGACAGTAAAAGTAAAAAGATTCATGGTTGCCAAGGGCCTGGGAGGGGGAGGGGTAAGTATCTGGAGCATGGGATTTTTCAGGCAGTGGAATTATTCTATGCGTGACTGTGTTAGATACATGTGATTTCGTGCAACATAAGGAGGGAACCAGTGTGAACTGTGGACTTCAGTTAATAATAATAATGTGTCAGTATTAGCACACTAACGCAAGATGTTAATAAAGGGAACTGAGTGAGGGGTAGATTTGGCAACTCTCTGCTTAATTTTCTGTAAGCCTAAAAGTGCTCTGAAAAATAAAAATTTTAAAAAGCCATCACTAAAATGAACACTAGATGAGGACTTTGGAGCCCCAGCCAGAATGGAGGCAGAGTTCAGGAATCTGATTCATGCTTCTAACTCCACATATACAATTTTGTGCCTTTTAGAGAAAGTCAGTAAAGGACAAACCAGGTCTTCTGACCTTGCACCCACCAGTCCCTGACAGCTAAGCCACTACTCCTGAGAACAAGGTTGGCCTGAAACAATCTAATTTGCATAAATTTACATATAGAAGCTAACACACTGTGGGAAATAGAGTAGGAATGAGAGCATTCACAGTATACCTTTTTATGTATTGTTTTTTTTTTCTTGCTTTATTTGCAAGCCTGAGTTAGAGAGAAAAATTTTCCATCTGCTGGTTCACTCCCCAAATGGCCACAACAGCTTGGGCTTAGTCAGGCTGAAACCAGGAGCCAGCAGCTTTATCCAGGTCTCCAATGTGGGTGCAGGGGCCCAAGTGGTTGGGCCATCTTTCATTGTTTTAGGTGTGTTCACAGGATTGAAAGTAGAACAGCCAGTACTGAAACTGGTGCCCAAGTAGGATGCTAGCATTGCAGGTGGAGGCTTAGCCCACTGTGCCAACCCATTTTTTTCTTTTTGAACCATATGAATATTATACATTCACATTTTAAATAATAAAAAATATTTAATAATACCTATCCCGTAAGCAAGAAAAAGAAGATAGCTATTAATCTGACATGGTAAATTTTCAAGTCAGCAAAAATCACAAGTAAAATGGAAGTCTGAACATTTTCTCTGGGATTTTGTGGTTTGTTCCTGCCCTTGTTTTAGATTCCACAGTTTCCCCAGAAGCCTTAAGAGATTCTTTTAGATTTTTTGACTATTTTACACAATTCCTCTTAACTGTGGTGGTAGGATATGAAAGAGGCATGAAGTAGAGCAGTTAAGAGGTTGGAGTGGTTTTTCATTAGTAATTTATAATTTAGAAACTACCTATGCTTGTGTCTTTGTGTTTTTCTGGTAGTTGATAACAGAAACCTTTTTTCTCATTGTTCTAAATTTATTCCAATGTTTCTTTCTTACCTGATCCAGGGAACTGTACTTTCTTACATGATCCAGGGAACTGATTCATATCAGAAACTTAGCTATCTGGAAAACAGGGGCACTTGTACCTGCGTGTTGCCTTAGTGCTGTTTGGAAATCTTTGTTCTGTTCTATCCCATGAGACATATGACTCCTTCACATACACTCACCAGTGGTGAGGCCACCCAAACAGTGATTCTCAGAGACAGGAATGAGGTATCAGCAAAGGGCAAAGCTGGGGAAAATATATCCTCAAGTAGTTTGTCAGCCCACAAGGAGTTTTAAGATTTTCCAGCAAATTTGATCTTGTCACCTAAGTGAGAATCACTGAGATTCTTACTGTTCCAGTTCCTGGGGATTTTATATCTGCATAGAGAAAAACATTCTGATAAGATCAATGATTGGAAATATTTTTTCCTTGTCTTATTATGAGGATAGATAAGAAAATGCTATATAGTCAGAAGTATCTGCCTTCTAACAATTCCATGTCCTAAAAGATGAAGTGGATGATAGGTGACTGAAAGGAGAGAAGATGTGAATATGCAAATGGGCACTGTGATAAAGTGAGAGTTTTAGACAAAGTGGGTTCACCAGTCTGAACTAGACTCATAAATCTGTCCTTAGTCCAATTTAACCTGACAGAAAATATATATATATAAATGTTGGCCTGAGGTCTCTGACTGTCTGTTTCCTTATTGTTCTTTGCTTGTGTATTGGATGAAAGATCTTTTTATTTTTACTAAAGCCCCTGACTTAAGACATACTCTTAGCCTTGTCTCTGGTTTGTTGTTGTGTTTTGTGTTCAGAATAATCTCTAGAGTCACTGTAGATAACTTTGGGTCACTAAATATAGATCTTCCATAGGTGATCAGCTACAGAGATGAGTGCGGGACCCTGGACACAGGACTTGAGCCTGTATCTGTGCTGAGGTTGCTGCAGTGACATTAGTTCAGATCATGGTAGTGATCTAGCAGGGGAAAAGGCAGTACCCAGACTAAGTGGCCACAGTGTTTCCCTAAGACTGACACTTGGTTTAAGAGCAAAGGCGTTGGGAATCACACTTTTAGATCTAGCTGAAAATACATAATGTATTTCCCAGGTATCATTACTATATAGGTAATAATTTAAAGTTTATCTTTTTTAGGCCAAGAGTACTAAGTACTCTTTGCAAATGCTAAAAATGGTTGCAGATTTCTCTTCTGGTATATGGCTTTGTGCTTGAGGCACACTTAAATTTGAGGACCTGCATGAGTCAGGGCTCCTGTGTGCTGTTAATGTTGTTTGAAGATTCAGCATGTTTGTTTCTTTCTGATTAATAACTGCCTCTTAGTGTGATAGTGAGGGATTTATTAAAATATGAAGCACTTTAGTTTTTCTTTGGTATCTAAGTTCACAGTGGAGAGGTTTAGGATGGATTTAGTGCTTCTTAAGTTGATAAACGTGATTTGGCATTCACAGTAACATGCAAATTAGATTATTTTCACTCCCTTCCTAACTTTATTCTGAGTTTAGAGAGGTTTATTATGAGTTGACACCTCATGAATTGATAAACTTTTATCACACTGGCTCCTATTGCATGTGTTCCATTAAAGATCAACCTCGAAACAATGATACTAATTAGGCTGAAGCCAACCTAGAAGTAATTTTTCATGTGGTGCATTAGAAAAAAATAAATCTTCTGATACAACAGTAGAAATGCTGGCCTGGAAGTCAGGAAAGCTGGGCCCATCTGCCAGTGACTAACTTTGTGAACTTACATAGTTGCCTTTTCCTTCTAAGTCCCATCTTCCTGTCCAGCAAGAGGAAGGCTTTAGACTACATAAACCCAAGGGCCACTTCAGCACCAACATCCTCAGAATCTCTGATTCTAGAATTGTTTGGAATAGCTACTTCAAAGCAGGAGTAATCAGCTTGCTTTCATTTCTTGTCTTCTGTGTTTACATTGATTTGTTAATACCTTTTAAAGAAATTACATACTTCCTACAAAGCTCAAGAGAAGTTTTTGATATATTTAGTATCATAATCTCTGGGCTAAGATATGGTACTCTGTACTTATTCATTATTAAAGAATTGAAGAGGGGCTCACGCCGTGGCTCACAGTTGAAACTGCTACCTGCAATACCAGCATCCCATATGGGTGCTGGTTCAAGTCCTGGTTGCTCCACTTCCAATCCAGCTCCCTGCTAATGCACCTGGGAAAGCAGTGGAAGACAGTCCAAGTGCTTGGGCCCCTTCACCCATGTGGGAGACCCAGAAGAAGTTCCTGGCTCCTGGCTTCAGGTCGGCCCAGCTCTGGCTGTTGTGGCCATTTGGAGAGTGAACCAGCAGCTGGAAGATCTCTCTCTCTCTCTCTCTCTCTCTCTCTCTCTCTCTCTCTCTCTCTCCCCCACCTCCCTAACTCTCCCTTTCAAGTAAATAAATAAATCTTTTAAAAAATTGAAGGAAGATTATATAAAGAAGAGAGTAAGTCATCTCCAGATTTCCTCTGAGATACATACCAAGGGTACTTTAAATTGTATATGGACAAAAGGAATTAAAAAATAAATTTATTTTGGTGCAAAAACATTTTGAAAGCCATGTGTGAGTATGTATTTATATATACACATGTGTTATATGTATATCATAGCAATTTGATTATTTTGTCTTCTTTAAAGAAATATTTTATTAGTTATTTGAAAGGCAGAGTTACAGGGTGGGGGAGATAGAAAAAGAGATCTTCCATCTGGTTCACTCCTCAAATAACTACAATGGTCGAGGCTGGGCCAGGCTGTAACCAGGAGCTTGGAACTCCATCCAGGTCTCCCATGTGGATAGCAGGGGCCCAAGCATGTGGGACATTTCACTGCCTTCCCAGGTGCATCAGCAGAGAGCTGGATCAGAAGTGGAGCAGCCAGGA
Organism: Lepus europaeus; assembly: GCF_033115175.1. NCBI lineage: Eukaryota > Metazoa > Chordata > Mammalia > Lagomorpha > Leporidae > Lepus > Lepus europaeus. Next base: position 3,300,302 of record NW_026909213.1, on the reverse strand, counting down.
CTTGAACCACTGCCCATATTGGATGCCAGCACTGTAGGCAGCAGCTAAAGTTGCTGCACTATAACACCATCTCCTAGTTGCATCCTTTTCATACTTAGCATTGATAATATTTCTGAATTATTCTAAGTATTTTAATAGTTTCTTCCTAATTCATTTATAACTATTATGTGAAGCCTCTGTTTACTCTCATTCTCACCTTTTAAAAATACTCCTTAGTTTTGTTAGTTTACTAAGCAATATGTGATACCCTAGCATCTTCCAAAGGAGATCAGTGATGATTTGTAAATTTTTACCTGAACTCCTTTCCTCTGAACCATCCACTGCCAACCTCCCCCTTTCCTCCTTGCCTCTCTTCCCAGGCTCTGCACCATCCTAACTCTGGTTGTGTCCTCACCCGTGTTTCATATGCCTCCTCTCCACTGACTCCCTTCAGTCCTGCTGTTCTTTAACAAAGCAACAAGAGAAAATAAAAGACTCTTGATATATGTTATCTTATAATTTTTTTAAAAATTAATTTATTCAGAGAGAGAGAGGGAGAGACAGAGAGAGATCTGTCATCCTCTGGTTCACTCCCCAAATGGCTGCAACAGCCAGAGCTGGGCCTATCCTAAACTGGGATCCAGGAGCTTCTTCCAGTTCTCCCACACAGGTGAAAGGACCCAAGCACTTGGGCCACCTTCTGCTTTCCCAGGTCATAGCAGAGAGCTGGATAGGAAGTGGGCAGCCAGGACACACACCAGCACCCACATGTGATGCCTCCTCCCTCTTTGAGATTGCAAGTGCTACTCTGCTTGCCTGAAGTTTCTCTGCTGCCTTGTTAACCTTTAAGAGCCAGGTTAAACTTTCCTAAAGAAAACATCTCCTGACCTCTTTTTTTCTCCAGACAGAGCTGTGCATGCCCCTCCAGTGAGCTCCCCTAGACACACACAATCCCACAGCCATTACTTTGATGGGAATTGTTGATTTACTATCTGCCTTCTTAATTAGTGGTGTGGACTTTGTTTCCTGGCCTGGGTCTAATGTACACAGTACTAGGTTCATAAATACTTAAGAAATATTTATTGAATGGAAGAATATGTTTATGAACAATCCTGTCTTCATTGAGTAGAATTAAGAATTTTTCCAAGTTCAACTCAAGTTGGCACATGTTTGTTGAATTCCTGTTATGTGCACTAGATCATGCAAATACTAAATTTTATTTTCCTGCCTTCAAGAATGAATAGCATCTGGAGGTAGGCATTTAGCCTGTTAGTTAATGCATCTATATTCTATATCAGAGTTCTTGGGTTTGATTCCTGGCTCTGGCTTCTGACTCCAGCTTCCTACTCCTGTAGACCCTGGGAGGCAATGGAGATGGCTCAAGTAATTGAATTATTGCCACCTATGTGGGAGATAAATGCATTCTTTGTCCCAGCTTTGGCAATGGCCCTGATTGGGCAGTTGTGGGCATTTAGAAAGTGAACCAGTGGGTGAGAGCTCTCTGTAGATCTGTCTTTGTCTCTCCTCCCCCTAACCCCTGTGTGTGTATGTGTGTGTGCGTGTCTCACATAAAGAAAGATTAGCATCTAATGAAGAAGACAATTAAGAAGATAAGTATGGGGCCGGTGCCATGGCTCATTTGGTTAATCCTCTGCCTGTGGTGCCGGCATCCCATATGGGCGCTGGTTCTAGTCTCAGTTGCACCATTTCCAGTCCAGCTCTCTGCTGTGGCTTGGGAAGGCGGTGGAGGATGGCCCAAGTGCTTGGGCCCCTGCACCCACATGGGAGACCGGGAGGAAGCACTTGGCTCCTGGCTTCAGATCACATAGCTCCAGCCATAGCAGCCATTTAGGGTAGGTGAACCAATGGAAGGAAGACCTTTCTTTCTGTCTGTCTGTCTGTCTGTCTCTCTCTCTCACTGTCTATAACTCTACCTATCAAATAAAAAATATTAAAAATAAGATAAGTATATTAGGGGATTTAGCAAAACTGAAGACAGTCCATCAGATAAGTGATACAGACACCAATCCCAGGGAGAAAGTAGGACCTGTGTTTGAGTACTTATTGTGTGCCAGGTACTATTTTCAAACCTTCAAAAGGTTTGTAGCAAGGTGGATGCTTGATCTAGCAATTAAGTCACCTGTTGGGATGCCTGCATCCCACATCAGAGTGCCTGGGTTTAGTTCTCATCTCTGGCTCCCAATTCCAGCTTCATTCCTCCACTCCCCCTTAATATTTTCATCTTTGATGCAGACCCTGGGAGGCAGCAGTGATGGTTCAAGTAGTTGGGTCCATGCCACCTATGTGAGAAACCTAGAGCATTCCATTTTCCTCAGACTTTTTCAAGTCCTCTCATATGTATGTGCAAATAAATGCTATTTCTTTTTATCTTGACAACATATTTTTACAGAAGAAATTATAATTAAATAAATGGTGTAAAATCATATAGCTTGTAAGTAAAGACATGAACCTAGGACTCGCTGACTTTAGAAATGTGTACTCAAGTGTTCCCTAAGCAATGAAGAAAGTTATAAAATGATAACACAATTTAGAAAGAATAGAATGTCCAATTGTAGGACACTAATTAAATTGTGAGGTAGCCCCACAATGAAAAGCCATACAATCATTATAGATTCTGTGGTTGAGGAATATTTATTGTCTTGGGGAAGTATTTATGATAGTAGGTGAAATACAAAGCAGCACACACACACGCACACACACAAACATCAGAAAGAAATACATGAAAAAGCCCCAGTTCTCAGAGTTGTGGTATTTATGGAATATATGGATTTCTTCTTTGTATAATCTATATTTAACAAATTCTCTGCAATGGACATGAACTTTTATAATGAGAAAAAATGGGTCATTTTAAAAATAAAGAACTACAGGGGCCGGCACCATGGCACAGTAGGCTAGCCCTCCACCTGCACCACCAGCATCTCATATGGGCACTGGTTCTAGTCCCAGCTGCTCATTTCCAATCCAGCTCTCTGCTATGGCATGGGAAAGTAATATAAGATGGCCCAAGTGCTTGGGTCCCTGCACCCATGTGGGAGATCAGGAGGAAGCACCTGGCTCCTGCCTTTGGATCTGTGCAGCTCTGGCCATTGTGGCCATTTGGGGAGTGACCCAATGGAAGGAACTCCTTTCTCTCCCTTTCACTGTATGTAACTCTACCTCTCAAATAAATAAAGAAATATAAAAAAGGACTACAGCAAATAATCAGGCAGAATGTATGTAAAGTCTTAGAGTTGTTAAAGTGGGAATATCGCATGTTGACCTAGCCTACCTCTGGAGTATAACTACCCCAGGAAGCCAGCCAGCTGATGGTTCCTCATTGCAATAAGCACTCCACTTCTGCCTTCCATACAAATTCTGCTGCCCAATAACAGTGCAAAGGGAATTTTCTTCTTATGCTGTTATACAAACTTTTCAAGAATGATACTCATGTGTCTTGTAGAAGTTTTCATTGTGTAAAAGATTTTTTTCTAAGATAAGGACCAAATTTAATGTTCATACCTGGCAGAAAAAATGTAATACTACTGCCTGAACTTTATGTTCTACTTCTTGAATACATTAGAAGCTGATGAATGTAGATATTTAACAGGAACTGAAAGGGAGTAGGAAAGCATGGGTTGTTACATGTGTCTGTTAGTTTTCAGAGAAATACTCTGTTCACCATCTGTTTTCCCTCTGGATGGACTGTTTCTTTACCATAGCATACATTAAGCATACTCTAGTAGACAGTAGCTTTTTAGTTATCAGGTTATTTTTTCCCAAAAACTGTGTCAAATTATTCAAACTTTTTAAAGATGCATTTATTTATTTGAAAGGCATAGTTACAGAGAAAGAGAGCTTCCATGTGCTGGTTCACTCCCCAAGTGGCTGCTACAGCCAGAGCTGGGCCAGGCTGAAGCCAGAAGGCAAGAACCTCTTCACCATCTCCCATGTGAGTACAGGGGCCCAAATACTTGGGCCATCTTCCTCTGCTTTCCCAGACTCATTAGAAGGGAGCTAGATTGGAAGTGGAGCAACAAGAACTCCAACCAGCACCATATGTGTTGCTGCAGTGAGGTGGTGGCTTAACCTGCTGTGCCTTAACACTGGCCCCGAATTAATCATACTTTATTGGAGACTTCAGTCAGGTGCTTACTAGGTAGTAAAGGTTTTCCATTTTTATTTGACATAAGTGACCCCAGTGAACAGGAACACATTTGTTGGCCATTGGTGGGTGTGCATCTTTATTTGTTTTCTTTAGCAGGAAGAAGAGAGGCTTTACATGACTTGGAGATGTTTCCTCAGTGGTTTTCATCTTCGGTGAAATGAAACTGACATAGAGGAGCACTGTAGTCTTCCTCTGCCTCATATTTCTTGGGTCAAATGACATATTTTTGTTTCTATTTTAGGACTTGAGAATATTTATGAACTGCTTTGTAGAAATTTTGAATGCATAAACATTGTTATAGCCAGTTCTGATTAATTGTTTTGGAAATAGATATCTACTAAGAAAAAAGTCAGCTTTTATGTTTGCATTTACAGGGTGATGGTGAGAATTTTAATTACATCATTGCATTTTTCCTTGGAACAGCAGCCTGCCTTTACCAGGTAGGTGGTCTCTCATTTGTAAGAACACTTCCTTATTGTTGATTGTTTCAGGTATAAATGTTAATAATTACTTGTACATTTAAAAGATGTATATATTAGTTTGAAAAGCAGAGTAACACACAGAAAGAGAGGGAGAGACAGACAGAGAGGTCTTCCATCCAATGGTTCATTCCCCAAGTGCCCACAACAGGCTGAAGGCAGGAGCCCAGAACTTCATCTAAATCTCCCACATGGGTTGTAGGGGCCAAGGCAGCTTAGCAATCATCTGCTGCCTCCTGGGTGTATTAGTTGGGAGCTACATTTGGATCAGAGTATCTGGGACTCCAGCCATCACACCAGTATGGGATGCAGGCATCTCAAACACCAACTTAATTCGCTGTATCACAGCAATATCCACTGCTTGTACATTTTAAATAAGAATAATGTCTGAGTTCTTTGCCTTTCTTGTAATTTGGGCCTCTGTTAACTTTATGGCTTATATCTCCATTTTGAGTAGACATAGACCTCAGGGAACTTGATGTTAACCTTTTTATTGTTGTTGTTGCAGTTTTAAAAAAAGATTTATTTATCTATAAAGTAGAGAGAGAGGAGATTGGGGAGGAGAGAAAAGAGGAGAGGGAGAAGAGAGGAGGAGAGGAGAAAGAGAAAATATTGATCATCTATCCATTGATTGACTCCCCAAATGGCCATGGCAGCCAGGACTGGACCAGGACAAGACCAGGAGCCAGAAACTCCTTCTGGGTCTCCCACATGGGTGGTAGGAACTTAAGTACTGCTGTTTCCCAGATGTGTCAGCAGGGAGCTGTACCAAAAGTGCAATAGCTGGGACTCAACAACTGTTACTTTGACATGGGATATGGGCATAACAAATGGTGATGCCTGTCCCAGTTTTAACCTTCTCTCTGTGCCTGGGCTTCAGTGGGGGGGCACCATCTGCCTTATGGCAATAAGGCTACTTCTAGGCTAATGGTTTTATACCTTGGGGAAAAGTTTTTGGGTATAGAAAAAGCAATATTTTATGGTGCTTAATCCTGCAGTAATAAATAGGGTGGGTACCAAGAACAAAGATTGGACTCAAGAAATTTCACTGGGAGATGATTCTGTTACTGTGGGCAGAAAGTACTGAGGGCCTAAAACTATGGTAATGGCACTGAGGAGGAAAAATAGCACTTAAGAAGACTCATGGAGATGGAAGTTAGGAGATGCAAGACTTATGGAGGAAAGATTTTTGCACTTGGATGACATAGAGACTAGTACTCACATTTCCAAGGCCAGAAGAGGTTTTGTCATTTTAGGTTCTACATTTAAGCTCTTGATCCATTTTGATTTAATTTTTATATACTATGAGAGAGATTTAGTTCTCTTAGGTGTTTTTTTTTTCCTACAGATGGCACTATTTGTTGAAATGGCTATTTTTTCCACCATTTAATTGCTTTCACACCTTTGCCAAAAAACTGAATGGGCATATTTGTGTGGTACTGTTCTGTGATTCTGTATTCTGTTCCATTGATTGAATGTCTATCACTTCATGAGAACTGCAGGTTTTTTTAATTTATTTGAAAGAGTTACAGAGGGAGGTAGAGACAGACAGAGAGAGAGGTCTTCCACCTGCTGGCTCACTCCCCAGATATCAACAATGGCCAGAGCTGAGCCAATCTGAAGCCAGCATCCAGGCACTTATTCCTGGTCTTCCACATGGGTGTAGGGGCCCAAGGACTTGGGCCATCATCCGATGCTTTTCCCAGGCATGTTAGCAGGGAGCTGGATCAGAAAAGGAGCAGCTGGATTCAAACCGGCACCCATATGGGATGCCAGTGCTGCAGGCTGGGGCTTTAACCCACTGCAGCACAGTGACAGCCTCCCACAGTCTTAATTACTGTAGCTTTTGTATTAAGTCTTAAATTCAATTTCCTTAGTAGTTATGGGGCTGTCCAAATTTTCTATGTCATATTGGGTAAATTATGACAGCTGTGGTTTTTGAGGAAGTGATCTGTTTCAATATGTTGACACACTTATGTGTGTAGAGTTGGTTGTAGTGTTCTCTCACCACCCTTTTGATGTCTACACAGTCTGTAGTGACACTCTGATTCCTTTATGATACTGGTTGTTTCTGTTTTCTCTTTTTTGTTGTCAATCTTACTTGTTAATTTTATCTATCTTTTCAGAGAACCAGCTTTTGGTTTCATAGATTTTTTTTGTTGTTTTTAATATTATTGATTTTCTGATCTTGTTTAGAGAAAAGTATTGAAATGTGGGTTTTTCTGTTTCTCATTTCAGTTCTAATTTTGCTTCACATATTTTTCAGCTAAGTTTTTTGGTTCATACACATTTAAGATTGCTGCATCATCTTGGTGGATTGACCCATTTGTCATTGTCTAATTTCCCTGTCTCTGGTTATTTTCTTTGCTTTGAAATGTTTTTCTATTTATTTGATATTAATATACCTTGCTTTATTTTGATTAATGCATGTGTGATATATCTTGTTCCATCCTCTTACTTTTGACTTGCTGTATCATTTAAAGTGAGTTATGACATTTACAGTGTGTATGTGTTAGCAGAGCTCATTCATGGTTTTAACCTACTCTGCCCATATCTGTGTTTTGATTGCTGTATTCAGATCAATGACATTTATAATAATTATGGATGTTAGGGTTTACCTTTTGTTTTTCTGTTTCTTTCCCATCTTCCCATGTGTGGATTACTTAAACATTTTGTTTAGTATTTCAACATACCTGTTATGTCTTTGAGGACATCTCTATAGCTTTTTAGGTGGTTGTTTATCACAGTCCCCTTTTGTCATAATTTATCAGTTCTAATGAAAGGAAGGTAGACATTTTACCTCCATAGATGTCATTTTGCCTTCACCTATTTATAATTGCCTTAAATATTTCATCTACATATATTTTGAAGCCACATCAGACAATCTTATAGCAACTTTTGCTTCAACCATTAGACAGAATTGAGAAAATTCAAAAGGAAAAGGAAAGGCTATCATATTTAAACATATTTTTGCTTGCCATGTTCTTTCTTTCTCAGTGTTCCAAGAGTCCTTCTATTTATTGCTTCCTTAGTGTCTAGAGAGCTTCCTTCATCTATTCTGTATTAGTCGACTTTTTATGATTGCAACAAAATACTGAAGACAAGCTACTTAAGAGGGAAGGAGGTTTATTTTGGCTCATGGTCTTGGAGATTTCACAGGCCAAAATCAGGTGTCCCTGTTGGTTTGGCGTCTGGTGATGGCATTCTTGCTGGTACTGTCCCCAGGTATCACATGGCTAGAAAGAACACATATCTGGCTGGGTCTGTCTTTATGTAGTCACCATGATTCAGTCATGGAGACCCTGCCCCAACAACCTGGTCCAATAAGATCACTTCTGAAGGCCCCACTTCTAAACACCATAATTGAATCAAGTTTCCACCCTCTTTGGACCATTAACCTAAGACTCTGAAAGCCATGTCTTACACATGGACCTTTCCAGAACACCTAAGCTAAGGTCCAAACCATAGCATATCCCTTGGCAGCAAATTCTCTCAGCCTCCTCTTATCTGAGAATGTTTTTTATTGTCCCTTTGTTCCTAAAGGATGTTCTTGTTGGATATAAGATTCTGGGTTGATAGCTCTTTTCTTTTAGCTCTCGAGAGCTCTTCCACTTGTTTCCAGCCTCTACAGGTTCTGATGGGAAATCCGCTGTCTTGTTGCTGATGAGAAGTCCATTGCTTTGTTACTGATGGACAGAGGTAAATGTCCAAGCCGGACATGATTTCCACTGATGTCACTGAGGGAGGAGGGGATGGGGTGGGTACCCATCCAGTGAGAAGGAAAATCCTGCCTTCCTGCTTGCCTGTTCTGAAGCCACGTGAGGTGAGGTGTGGGATGCCTCTTTTCAGTGTTCTGTGTGGTTGTGAATAGGATGATGTTTGGCTGGGGTATGGTTGTTGATTAAAAGTTTTCTGCCTTGCTGAGGTTCACATTTCTTGATCTTTTGAATTTTTTCCTTTTTTGGGAGAGCAGGGGGAGTTCTGCATCCCTTGGTATTTCTAGTTGCCAGTTTCTTCAGCTCCACATCAGGATGTATGAAGCACAGAGGAAGCCTGCAGAAGTCAGCACTGTGTTGTTCCTTGGGTCTCAGGGCCCTCAGCTTGTCCCCCTCCCCTCTCCACCAAGCAGTCTTCCTGTGCTTGTCTTACATCACATCCAGGGTGCTTAACTGGACATAGCAGGTAGAATAGGCAAATGTCTGCTCTGTATCTACAGAAACAAAGTGTGGACATCATGGAATTTTACTTCCAAATACTAAGATCAAAAACATCTGTCAGTATAACCTTGAAGTATCACATTCAAGACATTTAACATTGATAGTTATTATTTAATATAGAAATCATATTCACATTACTTCAGTTGCCTGCAAAATGTTCTTTACTGCTAGTGTCCCCTGACCTAGGAGTATGCAATTTGGTGAGGCATATCTTTTCTCTGTACTACAGTCTCCCAGCTATTTTCTTGTCATTTTGTTTTGATCTTTCACTACCTGCAAATCTTTCAAGAGTTCTGCATGTCCCTTACCACATGTCCCACGGTCTAGTTTTGCCTTGATCATGATTAGAGCAAGGTTAAAGATTTTGATGGCGGTACTGTATAGTGGAGTATGTGTGTGCCCGCTTACATCGCTCAGAAAACACGCAGTAACCTGGTTTGATCATGCTTAAAGTGATGGCTCTCAGATCTCTCCAATGCAAAGGTATATAATTTTTTATAGTTAGTAAGCAATCTTTGGGGTAAGACTTCTAAAAACCTTTCAGCAGTCCACGCACACAGCCTTTTCCTGCCGGCGCGGGTCAGCGCCACGCAGACACCTGCCTGGCTCGACAGGGTCCCTGGTCGCAGACCAGGAACTGGACCCCAGCCTCGCCCCGCAGATGCAGGCCGCAGGGCCAGGAGCACGCGCAGCCGCCTCCTCTTGGCGCCTGATCATCGGCCCGCAGACACAGCTCCGCATGAGCAGCCACCACCTCCGCTCCGAGAGGGGACCTGGGCCTCACCCAGGCGGACGCCGCCCGGCCCCGACGGTTCCGGAGAGCTCGGCCTAGGCTACTTGGGCATCTCGTGAAGGCCTAGGCCCAGACCCGCTGCGCCCACAGCGGGGCCCTCCTAACGCTGTGGCTTTGCGGGATGAGCACATGAACTCTGCACTTCGGGATTGGAGCGCGTGGCCGTTGTCTTCCCCAGCACCGGTCCTGTGCCCCACGAATGGTAAAACAGCCGGCTACGGCCCGAGCGTGCGTGCAGGGCTGCAGGTGTGAGCAGGTGCCGGCCTTGCCCACGGAAACCGAGGAACCGGGGACCACCTGAGGAGAAGCCCAGGAGATGAGGGGAGGCTGAAGGCTGTGTACCCTGTTACAAAGAAATTTCCCGAACTGCTATGGGAGGACACTAGGCGTAAGGCATCCCAGAACTGTGGCACTTGGGAATGGTCGCGGTGTATTTGGCCGTTCTGTCCAGTAGGGGGAAATAGCGAGATTCCGCCAGGCCTCTCAGGAATACTGCGGGTCCATCTCCAAACCTTGTGGTTCGCCGAGAATCCCACACCAAAACCTGGTGTTCGGAGATACCAGAGCTATCTCGGATTGAAGCTGCTTCTCCCCCACAACCCAAAGTTGAACAGTTCTTAGGACACAGTGCTGACATGTCTCCCTCCAAACAGAGTGGATTTCTGATCAGTGGGATGAGCTGCCTCCTGGCCCATGTGGCTGTTCTCAAAAAATCATGTACCAGACACGTAGCTCAAAGCAGAACTTGTTCACCATGGCTTTACATAGTTGCAAATTTAATTTCATTCACATAATGACGTTTTAAAATAAAAATTACATCTTTTTATTTTAAACACCCAATGGAATCTAAACAAAATACATGTAATACCTAGCCTCTAACTAAAAATTTTATAAACAAACTCTTCTTCAAAATTCATATTTTTTAACTCATTTTCATTCCACTTCCCCCATAGAACCGCATCCTAATGTAATCTGCTCTTACGCGTGATGTCATTTTGCAAGGTACCCACACAAATGCAGTCATCATTCACAGCTTCCATATTTGTGACCTCACCTGGCTGCTAAAACTTGAACTGCTTTACATGCACATGCCCAGCTGACCTTGGGACAAGGCCATGCTCTGTTTTCTTGTTTAACCTCTCTGTAAACACATGTGCTTTCCTTAGTGTATCTAGTGTTGTGTTCTTCACATGTCTGAACATTTTGTTGATGACTTTGCTGTGTTCAATGGTCCCCAAACGTAGTGCTGAAGTGCTGTCTAGTGGGCCCAAATGCAAGAAGGTTGTGATGTGCCTAACAGAGGAAATAGGTGTGTTAGATCAGTGCTGTTGGCTGTGAGTTCCATGTTAATTAGTCAACAATAAGATACATCCAGAAAAAGGAGGAAGAGATCTGTCAACCTGTACGTGAGGCCACTCTAGACAGTGCTACAGTCACACCTATAGTGCATCATGAAGCTATGGAGAAGATGGAAAAACAATGGAATTTGTGGCTTCATGAGATGCTGACCAATAAAAAAGTACAGTAGACAGCATTGTCATGAGGATGAAAGCCAAAGAGATCTACAGCCACGTTACTCATATCAAGAGCACATGAAGCCCTTCTCAGCTAGTGCAGGCTTGCTGGCGCATTTCAAAAGACAGTATAGCATGAACAATTTTAAACTTGTAAGCAAGGATGGTTCTGCAGACCAAGAGGCTGCAGAAGAATTTTTAAAAATCTGCTGGGTGTTATACATGAAGAGGGCTATGTTGGAGAGCAGGTTTTCAATGCTGCTGAGACCAGATTGTTTTACAAAAATGTTGGCAAACAAACCTATGTAGTGCAAATGGCCTCCACAGCCCTTGACTTTAAGCAGCTCCAAGACCATTTGTTAGAGACCCAGCTGCTCTCTTCTGATCCAGCTCTGCTATGGCCTGGGAAAACTAGAAGATGGCCCAAGTCCTTGGGCCCCTGTATCCATATGGGAGACTGGAAAAAGCTTCTGGCTTTTGGCTTCAGATTGGCACAGCTGCAGCTGTTGCAGCCATCTGGAGTGTAAACCAGAGGATGGAAGACCTCTTTCTCTGTCTCTACCTCACTGTATAACTCTATCTTTCAAATAAATAAAATAAATATTTTATAAAACTTTCAAAAACATGAATTAAATATCAATTTTAATATCATAATCATTTAATATCATATCATTTAAAAAAAAGATTTATTTATTTATTTGAGAGGCAGATTTATAGATAGAGAAAGGTTTTCTATCCACTGCTGGAGCTGCGCCAATCCAAAGCCAGGAGCCAAGAGCTTCCTCTGGCCCTCCCACATTGGTGCAGGGTCCCAAAAACAATTGAGCTATCTTCTATTGCTTTTCCAAGCCATTAGCAGAGAGTTGGACTGGAAGTGGAGCAGCTGAAACTCAAATCAGCACCCATTTGGGATGCCAGCACCACAGGCAGAGACTTAACCTACTATGCCCAGCACCGGCCCCTGCCGGCTCCTCTTTACAGTAGAATTCCAATTAATAAAAGAATGGAAATGCAAAATCAACACAGTAATGATTATTGTAGAGATCATCAATAGGTACTAAAATTACTGGGCTAAAATATAATAAGGTGTTTGCATAAATCTCATCCCTCCCTACACCCCCCACACACATTTACAAGATGCTCATAGTCATAGGGGGAATAATGGTGACTTCACAGGGCAGACACGGCCTTACCAAGTGATCAAGGTAAATTCCACTAGTGATTAGACACATTGCCTGTCACCTCGGTGGTATTCCTCAGAAAATACTGGATGCACCCAAATTAAGGGACATTCTACAATATAAATAATATTTTTAAAGACTATTAAGGTTGTGGGAAAAAAACCTGAGGGACTGTAACAGATTAGATGAGACTTGACCACCAAAAGCAAGTATCCCGGATTGGATTCTGGATCAGAAAAGAGACCCTAGTGGGACATCTGGCAAAATGCAAATAAAACTTGGGTCAGTGCTCATTTCTGATAATTTCACTGCAGTTATGTAAAAGGATAACACCAAGGGGAACAAGGTGAAGGGAATGCAGGAACTCTACTGTTTTTGTATTTTTTTCCTGAATCTAAAATTTCAAAGGAAAAGTTTTTTTTTTCAGCCTTCTTCAGTGAAAGTCATTCAGATAAAATCTTATGATTCATTTTGCTTGGATAGCAGTCCTCTTTTTAAATAAGCAAAGTCCTAATTTGTGTAAGAACTAAACACACTTAACAGCACACTAGCATCATTCCCTTTATGAACCCTGGATACAATCTGACACCAATCCATGCGTCCTTCTTAGGACTTTGTGATCACATTTAACCCTCCATTACCAGGCTGTGACTTTGAGACACGGTCTAGAAAAAGCTCCATCTTCCATCATGGAGCACTTGTTATGTCCTGAGACCTGTCCTGAGCAGTGAAGCAGTAAAAGTGTCATCCTGAATGAAACTTAGATTTCCTTGGAAGGCTGTACATGACAGCAGCAGTGAGCATGTTGTTCACGTGTGTAGAGAATGTTGTGGAAAACATGAAGGCAGCAAGGGTGCATGCCAGGGAGCACTCACCCGTCTCGCATACTCTCTTCCTTGCTTTATCTTTTCCATGACATGGCTGTTTGAGTACTGTATTTAAAGTCTGTTTATAATCCACCTCACTAGAATGTAAGCTGTGTGTGAGTGAGCACTTTTTCTCACAGCAGCCAGTTGAGGGCCTCCGTCCACCTTCACTGGATGAATTCTCCCTCAGAAGTTCCCTCATGCTTTCCTAGTGTTGGTCCTTGCACCCAGTGGGGACCAGTACGATTTTGTTGATTTTATTGACATGCAGCCTGAGGTTCTGTGAGTTGCATTGTCCTGAGCAGCCTGGGTGAGCCTTGGTCAGGTGTGCATGGGACCTTCTCAGACCCAGGAATGCTGCTTAGTCAGGTGCCTGTGCCCTCAGCGGTTGCACAGCCTGTTTGCAAGGGAGTCACCCCTTGTACCTCCATTTCAAATGGGATGCAAAGTGCTTTCAAAGGTGGACAATGTATGAGGAAGAATCTCATTCCCTTTCAAGCCATGTAGCCCTCATAGCTGGGTGTCTTAGATACGGTATATTATAACCAGATGAAAAATACCCTTACTCCCTTATCAGAGTCTTACTCTCTGGCCAGTTCTGCTTTTCTGTTAGAAACAGCTGTCTGTTTTCCTGCAGCCTAATCAATCATATTTTGTTCTTCTGTTTTGAACAGTGTTATTTACTTGTGTACTACACCAGCTGGTGATCAACTCGTTCCTGACTTTTGGCTTGATCTGGCTGTGCATCATGCATCTGTGTGGACTGTACAACCTCTGGCAGCTTTTCTTTCAGGTGACCATGGGCGCATTTGTTACCCTGCAGATCTGGCTCAGGCAAGCCCAGGGCAAGGCTCTGGATCATGACATCTGACCCCTCCCTTCAGACCTATTGCCTTGGCCCTAGGGGAGAGGAATGAGAACATCCCGCCTGCCACTCTGATGGAGAAGCTGCTCACTGCTAAGGGGAAGCTCTGCTCTGTTTCTCCCCTACTCCAGTTCTTCAATTAGCATGGCATGCTGAGAGCAAGAAAGACCTGGAAAAGCTCTGCCCGGCCCCCATGGATCACTAGCCCTGAGGCAGAGGCCTGTCTCTGCAGATGGGAACAGGAAGCACAGTCAGATGCCATCTGAATCCTTGCTGAAGCATTCGTGCCAAAAAAAAAAAGTGTGGAACCTGCCCTGAGGACCGAGCAGGCGTGCCACAACCTGAGTTTGCCTTTGTGAGGCATTAGTACAGACCAAATGAAAAGACACTGCAGAAATTGGGACGTTCATGTTTTCAACAAATGACTGCTAGATATCAGATTATTTGTACACATAAGGGTACCAAGAGCTTGTACAGTCTGGGATGGTATGGATTGACTCTTTTTCTTTTATATTTTTACTTGAATCTTGTCTAAGAGGAGGCTGTAGTGAGCTCATCTGTGAAACATCACAAATATTGCAAATATAGTGACATATGTTTCCTTCTAAACCATGCTGGTCATTTGTTTTAAAGGCACTTAAAAACTTGGATTCACTAGACTGGAGCCAGTTTCCCGAATTTTAGTTACTTAAGTACTACATAGACTTTTATGTAATTGGTTAAATTTTAAAAGTATTTTAAAAAGAAATGTCACAGCCAGTGCCACGGATCACTAGGCTAATCCTCTGCCTGCGGCACCAGCACCCCAGGTTTTAGTCCCAGTTGGGGCTCTGGATTCTGTCCCAGTTGCTCCTCTTCCTGTCCAGCTCTCTGCTGTGGCCCTGGAGTGCAGTGGAAGATGTCCCAGGTCCTTGGATCCTGCACCCAAATGGGATACCAGGAGGAAGCATCTGGCTCCTGGCTTCGGATCGGCACAGTGTGCCGGCCGCAACACGCCAGCCATAGCAGCTACTTGGGGGGTGAACCAAAGGAAAAAGGAAGACCTTTAACTCTCTCTCTCTCTCTCTCTCTCTCTCTCTCTCTCTCTCTCACTGTCTAACTCTGCCTGTCAAAAAAAAAGAAAGAAAGAAAGAAATGTCACACTCCAAGTTGAAAACCAGTAACCAGTATCAGTTTGCCATAAATAAAATATAAACACAAAATAAATGAGATTAACATAAAGAATATATGATTCTAGCTCAATGCTGGTGCCTCTGCAGGTTCTGAATCTAAGAGGCCTGCTGTTCGTGGCAGTGAATGAGATCCTATCCAGCACCCAGCCAAGATTCTCTCTATGGCTTAAGCAAAGGCTAAAAGAACACTGTGAGGGGAACAGCATTGTCACTGTGATTTAGTGTTATTTAATTCCATGCTGTGCACCACCTAGAACCCTCTTGTGGATCTCCAGTGCACTGGGTCCTGCATAGAACAAGCACTGGCCTGGCCTGAGGAAATCAGGAGACCTTCCTAGCACCTCCTGTTCATGGCCTTGGGAGTTAAGCAGCTAGTAGCTAGAAGAACTCACCTGCTTTTTGATACCATTGTAAAAGATTGTTCAAGCAATTAAGAATTAATATAAAAGCACAGTTAGATTCACTGGCAAAATCTTCAACTCTCCTGGTTTTAGAAATCATCTCCATGAGTGATTTTTTGTTGTTGTTGTTTTAAAAGGGCCCAAACAAGGAATTAATAAGGTACTGAAATTTGATATCATCCTAAAAAAACAGGGCCTCATTACAGGGGATTCATATTGCTGGGCCAGCTTCCTAGGTAGCAATGGGAGTCCCAAGGGTGTGTGCAGAGCTGTGCGACCTTGCTTCCCTCGCCCTTTGCACCATCCTCTCAGGAGAACGAGGGAAAAGAGGGACATTGTGCTTGTGATGCCAGGGGTCACCTGAGCCACTGCAGGTTGCTGCTTCTGAAAAGGATGCCCAGAAATCCTGTGTGCTCAGAGAAGTGCCCAAGGCATCGCAACATCCTGCTTCATCAAAACTACTTCAATTATATTTGGCATTTTCTACTTGCTGAGCCAGGCAGGAAAGTGGTTCAATTTAGAAAGATTTTCTAAAGGAATGGTTAAAGCAGAGTTTTCTTGTGAACAATCACCCTGGAAGCTAGCGCATCCAGTTAGCTGTGCTGGTGTTTCCTAGCTCCCTGATCAGTTTGCCCCAGGAGCTCCTCCATGTGGGACTGATGAGTTATAGTGTGTGATGTTTGCATTGGCTGGCCTAAGGCACTTGAGAAGCCCTCAACAGCTGTTTTTAAAAGCTCAGTTTGCTTTGTGTTTTTGTTTTTTCAGCAAGTATTTTGGATAGGTCAATGTTTACATCTTAATGTGAAAAAATGAAAATGGTTATAAATAATGAATTATGCATACAGTGCTTGCTTGAATTATTTGGTGCCTGCATCTCTGAGTGTTTGTGTGACCTGGCTGTGGTTGCCCTGATACAAGGCGATGGCCCTTCTCTCCATTTTCACAGATCTTAACTTTCTCCCTCTTCTGTTCATATTTCATCAACACCACTATGTATGCCTTTTCAAACATCACTGGGAAATTCCTGTATCATGTGGCTGCCAAAGAAACTGAGAGTTTAGAAAGTGAAGTTTGGCCATGAGTGCACAGAAGTCCTTAGGCTCTTAATAAAGAATCAAGTGGGCCTCTAAGGAGGATGCTGCTAATATCTTATATTTGTATTGCACTTTCACTTGTAAGAAAAAGTCTGAGTTGACCTCATGGCAGTGAATTTTGTAGCACCGAGTATTAGGTGCCCTCATCATCACAGGGAAGAGACAAAGGTAGTGGGTCATCGATGACACAGAGCTAAGCACATGCAATTCTAAGTACAGGGCTCTTTCACCTGGCAGGGGAAGGTGACAGGTTTGTATTCAGGGACTATTATTACTGGTTCTTGGTAAAAATCAAGGAATTGAGGTCTTCTGAAGTCAGTGAGTCCAGGCCTGTTGTTGGTGTGCTTTATCTTGGTTCAAGTATTTCTGAACACTGTTACATATTTTTTATTTAGTTGGAAGCAGACAGAGATCTTGTATCTGCTGGTTCACTCCTCCGATATCAGCAACATGTGAATCTGGGCCACATTGAAGCCAGGAGCCTAGAATTCAGTCCTGGTCTCCCAGGTAGGTGGCAGGGCCCCAGGTACTTGAGCCATCACATGTGGCC
Organism: Lepus europaeus; assembly: GCF_033115175.1. Lineage (NCBI taxonomy): Eukaryota > Metazoa > Chordata > Mammalia > Lagomorpha > Leporidae > Lepus > Lepus europaeus. The sequence continues at coordinate 3,283,026 of NW_026909213.1, read as the reverse complement.
TCCCTGGGTGCACATTAGCCAGAAGCTGGAATTGAGAGTGGAGGCATGCATTAATCCAGGCACTCTGATATGTGATAGGGACATCCCAAGTGGCTTAACCACCACGCCAAATGTCTGGCCCTTAAATACCACACTTTGATTAAAGTGTGCCATAAAATCAAAGAAACTTTTTTGATAATAGAAGTAATCACAGCAGTTGCTTGTTTTTTTGGTTGACATTCAAAATGCATTTATCCCTGGCCTCTTTCCCAGTGCTGTTTGAAAAGGCATATACAGTGATATTGCTAAAATATGAACAGAAGAGGGAGAAAGTTAAGATCTGTGAAAATGGAAAGAGGGGTCATTGCCATGTTTCAGGGTCTCTAAGGCCAGAAGAATGGAAACAAGCTATGCACAGCTGCATCAATGGATCAAAAGCATACCAGTTGCTTAAGTAAGTCTTCCCAGTTAGTGAGTTATTGCACAAATGTTCTAACTTAGGGGTCCCGTAAAGTGCTCAAATGAGCAAAACTCTCAGTATTTTGACACAAATTTGCATGGTATGGTTGTGCTGTGGATCCTTGATGTGTCAATTTTCAAAGGCTTCCATTCCAGGGGTGTGCACACATGTGTGTGCACACGCATGTGTGTACGTGTGTCTGTGTTGGGAGGGCAGAGTTAATAGAAAATTTTGTTCCCATAAGTAAGAATGCTTACCCTAAGCTAAAAACAGGCATCTGTTAAAGCTTGGAAACCCAGTTGAGACAAATGCCATGAATCATGGAGAACCTGTGGTAGTTCTGTAGTTCTGTAATTCATGTGGTGTGAGTGTACTGTCCCTGGATCAACTCATTGTGGTGCTGTCCACAGTGCATCTGGTCTGGAGAAATGCCTGGCTCCACTTCTGCCAGGCCACATGTTTGGAATCCCCTTTGGCTCCTGCTTTGTCACAGGTCTGCAGACAAGAAGTACCTTCCACGTCACAGAGGCGGTTAGTGACCCTGCAGCCAGGCACTCGCTGGCCCTCTATTCCAGAAAGCTCACTAAGTAACCCAAGGATGCACTGATTTGGATTTCCAAAGGGCACCATGAAGAGTATGTGTGTGTGTGTGCGTGTGTGTGTGTGTGTGTTTGTCTTCTTCATTATGTTAACAGACTTAAGAGGCAGAGCTAATGTAGAGTCTATGATAAAAGAATACAATTATTTCAAAGGCAGCCCCACTCAGATCACGCTTGTGAATGCTTTGCCTTACCACAAATTATAGGTCATTCTTTCAGGCTACATTCTTGGTCCATGGTCAAGGCTTCTTGGAATTTCCTAGTTTTATAGTTGGGGAGGTGAGAGGTGGGCATCCAGCAGCCTTCATCCTGCAATAGTCATTGGTTGCCAGGGGTGGGAGAGCTAAAAGTCATCCTTTCAAAGCAGAAATGTGCCATGGCTTTGAACGGTTCATCTGGAGCAGAATGCCTCCCATGGGGGGCAGGAGGGAGTGCCATAAAATTTACAGGCAGGTTTCTTGATGCTGGAAGACTAGTAATTCGTGTAGCTAACCCAAGACTGACAAGCCCAGATTCTGGCCAGGTCTAAATTAGAAATTTGTCAAAGGAAAAACAACAATGATGCAGGCCCCCAAGGGAGACCTGGGGGAAGTCTGTACATTCATGGGCCCAACAGACTGGCAGTCGGAAGGGACCCTGGGGACAGACATGCTGTCTCTGAGTGCCAGGTGACCCTGCTGTGTTCATGGTGAGGACAAGAAGCTGCCCCCTTGACACTCAGCCCTAGGTGAGTCCCTTCCTTCTCTGCTTTCCTTGCCTTTGCCTTGTCTTTCTGGACTTTGCTTGCTCTGGGAACCCACACTGCTCCTGCCCGGCCCATGGCTTGGGAACCTGGATGGGAAAGGCTCCTAGCAGAGCTACCAGCTGGCTGTGTGTTAGCCATGGGGTGGGAGTGGAGCTGGCTCACCTGTGGGCAAAGGGTGATCTGCCTACATAGCCACACAGGGAGGCACAAAGCTCGCGACTCTGTTGCACCTGTGTGTTTGGTCCTTACATCTCCAAATCTTAATTAGACTGTATTTGATTCACACCATACATGTGTTCCAGCTTTTGAAGACTGGATAAAGAGTTAGACAAACACAGAGAGCCCGAGAATGCTAGAGGAGGAGGAGACCTTGCAGTGGCAAGCAGCCATTCTGGTGCTTCATTTGGCTCTGTACCTGAGTCTTGTGGAGCTGTGAGTCTGCAGGTGGGGAGGGAGCATAGGACAGCACAGAGCATATCTGCCTTCCTGAAGCACTGCACAGCTTTATTGAAAACCTGGAAAGATAAGAGAGACACCCTTGGGTGACTGGGTGGCAAGGCTCCTCTCTCCAGGTGGTATTTCAGGCTGCTGGTCCCCCGGTACCCACACTGCCCTGGGGCATGCACACATGTCTCTGGACCTGGGTGAGGCCTGAGAGAGGAAACGTGTGTGCAGGCTCTGTGTGCACCATGAAGTTCATCCAGAGGGGACAGTCAGTAGCCCATGCTGCTCGCATGGGTAACAGCAGCCCCACAGACACACCTCCTGACATGTGTGCTAGATGGGGCAGCCAAGGCCAGCATGGCTCAAGCCTTGCCACTTCCCTTGCTTACAAAAGCATTAGTTCTCTTCAGGGTGTTGTGTGATTTGGACAGATTGAAATGCTGCAGGTTGGCAGAGTGCTCTTGTGGCTGCCATTACAGTTGCATCACCGGGGGCAGACAGAGTTGGCTCAGCACTGCCAGGGCCGAGCCCTGAGAGCTTTGCTGCTCTGCAGTGAGTGGGCTCAGCACCTTTTTTAGCCCGCATGTTCTACAGGTTATCCTAGATTGCTGCCCCCTCGTGGCCATTGCTGCAGTGACACCAGTGAAGTCATGGGTGCCTGCAGTCACACCTGTGTTAGACTTAGTCTGGCCAAGTCCCTCTGAAATGGGTTTCTGAGTCTGAATTTAACCATCACAGTAATGTTCTATTATCTGGGCAACATCACTGAACCATATGCAGATCAGGTGATCCTTGGCTTTCGGAAAGTTCTGTACCTTGGAGAGCTTAAAAAAATGCAGCTCCCAGGTGAATGTTTAGCTTCAGCTTCCCCAGTGCACCAGGATTCGCTGTGCCCTCTGCTACTTGGTTGCTAACATCACACCACAGTCGAGTCACCACCATGATGGCTGCAGCCTGCTCATGGCTTTGCTGGTGTGAGCTGTCAGCAGGCATAAAGCGCACTTCAAACTCCGCCCGCACATCAGCCACATCTTCTCCCTGAGGTTTGCTCATGAGCAGTGCAGCTGTGCAAATTCATTTGGAAAGAAGCTCGTACGGGGTGGGGGTGGGGAGCGGAAGGATGACGCCTTCTTCAGTTAGCTCCGGGGGTGGGGATGGAAAGGACTTCAGAGTGGTTTTGAGTTGTGTTCCTTTGGTGTCCCTGTGTGTTGGCAGGTGCCTGCGCCTACCTGCAGCTTCAGGGGCCAGCTCACGGGCCGAGGGCAGTGAGGGGTTCTTGAGCAGCTGAGGTTTCCACTTAGCCCAGCCGGCCCCTGGAGTCTGAACATCTGTTATCTCTTGGTCTCCTTTTCTAACTAATGCACCCCGTGCCGAACACGTCTCAAAGTTAGACTCCCACCTCTGTAAAATGATGTCCTCTCACCTCCCGAGGATTTCCATCTTCTGTAGGGCAGGGGCCTGCCATGGACTGCTGCCCCCTCGTGGCCATGGCTGTAGTGACACCGGTGAAGTCCTTCTCATGGGTGTCTGCAGTCACACCTGTGTTAGACTTAGTCTGGCTGAGTCCCTCTGAATCGGCTTTCTGAGTCTGAATCTAACCGTGCATTTGCAGTAAGGACTGCTGAAAAGGGCCCCTGCCTCCCCCTGCCACCGGTCCTTTCTCTCAGAGGGGAGAGGGTTTCCCAGACGGGCGCGATGTTGATCTGTGTCAGCAGACAGACCAGCTCGCAAACTCATCTCTGCTGATTTCCAGCTGCATGGCCTTGGACAGCCTCTTTGTGCCTCCGTTTCATCATCTGTGAAGTGAGGTGGCCAGGATTCAGCGAGGGCCACATGGCATGCCCAGCCCTCCCACCACCTGGGTCTTTTCCATCGTCCACTCTCCACTCCTGTTTGCACCTTTCTTTCCTGTGGCACAGCAACATATGTGGCTTGCCTGTCTTAGAACACCCTTCCTTTGACCCTGAGTCTTAAGGAGTTCCATCCTTGATGTCTCTGCCCCTCCACTCCTGGACCCTAGGGCTCATCACTTCCCTCCTTGGTCCAGGGAACCGGTCCCTGCTGAGGTCACCTGGGTTCTTCTCAGTGGCCAGCCATGACAGCAGTCAGCCCAAGTTGTCCCCTGAAGTGTGCTGAAGACCAGACCCCACCCCACACCAAAATCTGCCACAGTAAATCAAACCAGGACTTGTTACCAGTGAAAGTGTTTCATAGTTAAATTATTTAAATAGACATCAATTTCCATGGAAAATCATAATCATATTTTTTGCAAGAGCGGAAATACAAAGAATGCACACCCTTAGAGGGAACGAAGAGCCAGCCCTGCAGGCGGTCACTGCCGGAGTGGGGACAGGGCTTGAACTCCACATGTAGGCTTTTCTCAGTGGGGAAGCAGAAACGAGAGTGCCCTACCACCACCAAAGGTGATGTGGGGCAGAGGCTAGGGGCAAGCACCCCTGGGACCCTTCCAGGGCTGAGCAGAGTGCAGGGGGAGCACACAGGCACGGGAGGGACTCAGGCTTGGCAGAGCTGTGTTCAGATTGGGGGGATGGGGGTGGGGAGAGCAGGGTGGAAAGGCAGGAGCAGTCCTGCTTCCTCCAAGCTCTTGTTGGAGGCAAGGCCAGTTCTGCCCTGAGAAGCGATGAAAACATCTGGGCACAAGATCTTCCGGAGGCCGGCGCCGTGGCTTAACAGGCTAATCCTCTGCCTTGCGGCGCTGGCACACCAGGTTCTAGTCCCGGTCGGGGTGCCAGATTCTATCCCAGTTGCCCCTCTTCCAGGCCAGCTCTCTGCTATGGCCCGGGAAGGCAGTGGAGGATGGCCCTAGTCCTTGGGCCCTGCACCCACATGGGAGAACAGGAGAAGAACCTGGCTCCTGCCTTCGGATCAGCGCAATGTGCAGGCCGCAGTGGCCATTGGAGGGTGAACCAACGGCAAAAAGGAAGACCTTTCTCTCTCTCTCTCTCTCTCTCTCTCTCTCTCTTTCTCTCTCTCTCTCACTATCCACTCTGCCTGTCAAAGAAAAAAAAAATCTTCCGGAATATAGCTTGAGTGGTGGCTGTCACTTTCCACATGCCTCCTGCATGGGTTGTAAAACAAGTATTGTTTCCTCATATAGTTAGCTTCCTCCAACCCCCAACACTGCTGCCAGCCTTTTTTCCCATGGCCTGTGGGGTGGGGACCTCCATCACGTTTGCTGGTGGAGGGCAAGGCCATGCCCCTCCCTGCAATCCTGAGCCTGCGCCTGTGGCCTCCCCAGGGACAGCCACCTCCACCTCCATCAACTGAGAGGACCAGGAAGCCCTGAGCCAGCAGAGCTACCCCAACCCTGCCAGTCCTGGGCTCTTGCAGGCAGCCAATACCTGACACCTGCGGCTGGGAGAGGGAGCGTGGCTCGAGGCCCCACCACCTGCCACAGGTTGAGGCTGCTTCCTTGGTTCCCATACAAGCCTGAGATGAGAAAGCTTCTTGTTTTTTCACTGCTCCCCTGGCCTCTTCCTCTGGGGATGTGGGCTGGATGCATGAGTGTGTGTTAGAGAGATGGGGGGGGGGGTATGTCCACGCACCTTCCAACTTAAATCTGCACACAGGTGCTGGCAGAGGACACGGTCCCCTGCTCTGGCTCTACCTAGGAAAACCTAAAACTGCCAAACCTGAAGCGGAGGAGAGCGGTTCCACAGCGTGACCACATGCACACACACCAGCACACGCACCGCGACACACACATGGCTCCAGCGATCATAGACGCACCGCTGCGCGCAGCTGCTTTTGAGAATTCACAAAACATAGAATTTGGCATATCTGTGATATCTTCAGGTTTTCAATAATACAAAATAAAAAATACAAAAGAGACAAGTTGGGGTCCCCAGCCTCCCTCCCAGTGCCATCCGTTTGCTTGTGTCTCTTACAACTAGCATGGTCTAATGAAGTGCACAGAAAACTCATTTTATTTAATACATATTTTCTTGTCGTCAGAACACTGCTCCTTGCTCAGAGTCCTCTGATCTCAGTCAGCCCCGCTTCCCTCCCGGGTGTGGTCTGTGCATGGTGGTGTGGGCAGATCAAGGCGGTGAAGTCCACAGCCTCTCGAAGCCAAGAGCCCAGGCCTGCAAGCTCCTTGGGTGGGCTGGGCCCACAGCCTCTGCCAAAGATGAAAGGCTCACAAGGAAAAGTAGACCCCTCAGGATCCATGTGTCCCCCAGGCCAGAGTCCAGGTTCCCTCAGCTCTGCTGCAGGCCAAAGGGCCGGTCACCCGCACACGCTGCAGCATCAGGTGGATGACTCCAGATTCAGTCGAGTGGAGCAGCGTCTTCTCCAGAGGGAAACATCTTATGTCAGCACTCGCAGGGTGCTGGCACCGGGGGCCTGGCATGGAGGCCACCAGTGGAGGCAGAAGCTGCTTCTGGAGGCAAAGTGGAAGATCTCAGGCACACGGCCCAGGGCTGGAGCCAGACTGCCTGCACCCTCCTGACAACCTTTCCCGCTGAGGCCAGGCTGCCTGGTGGCTGCACAAAGCTGCTAACTGAGCGGGCCCACCACTGAGGAAGTATGTCATCATCTCACCTTTGCCTTGACCTTGACCACACCCTGGCACTCCAGCTGGTATGTGTTGGTGGCTAGCACCTGGTACATGTCTGTGGTGATCTGGAAGGCAAAGGAGAAAGGACAGGTTACTGATGACCTCAGCCATGAACTGACCTGGGGGCACACCTTGCTTCTGTCCTGACACAGGGGTGGGCTGGCTAGTGCACTGTGGGGGCTCCTCCTCAGATGTGCTCCTTGGAAGAGACCACAACAGGGGAAGACACTGTACTGGGGACTCTCGCATCCCATATTGGGGTACTGATTGGACCCCTAGCTCCTCTGCTTCCAATCCAGCTTTCTGCTGATGCAACCAGGGGGCGGTAGGTGATGGCCCAAGTTCTTAAGTCTCTGCCGTTCACATGGGAGACCCCCCAGATAGAGTTGCAGGCTCCTGACTTTGGCATGATGCAGCCCTGCCTACTGCAGGCATTTGGGAAGTGAAACAGCAGATGGGAAATCTCTCTTCCTCTCTGTCACTCTATCTTTCAAATGAAAAAAGAGGAAGGAGAGAAGCAGACTGTGATGACGGCCATTATTCTCTGCACCTGCTCCATCTGTGCCAGGCACCATGAAGAGCATCAATGGGTGCCACTCCATTGTTACTTGAAGTGTGGAGGACTTGTTCTCAGTCCACATAAGGCCAGGGGCAGACAGCAAGGGCCAGGGGCTTCCACAGCAGGCTGACATGGCTGCAGCCAGCACCCCAGTGTGCACCCAGTGCATCGCACCAGAGTCACACTCTGTCTCAGACCAGACTTAAAAGGTGGTGCTCACCACCATGTGAGAGCCACTGTGTAGCTCATTTCATTTCTGTGAGCTGGCTCCTGCTATTCTCTGGCCCAGGAGAGCTGAGTCACTTGCCTGCAGTCACAGTCAGTGAACGGCCCTGCCAAGCTTTGGTTCAGATCTCATGCATGTCTCTGCATTCACTGGAGGCCTCATTACTGGCACCCTGCTACTGCTGGGTGAGCCTTGAGTGGGGACCAACAGCCCTGTCTGAGTGCAGCTGGAGAGGGTTCTGGCCCAGAGACTGGAAGGTTTGGGGAAGACAGGGTGGGCTGCTGAAGGATGACCCTGCTCTGTCGTGACCATGGTTCCTGCTATGGTGTGGCCTCGGTGGATGTGGGGTGCTGAGTTCCTGGGATGATTGCACACCAAGACCCCATGCCTGGCCCCAGGTGGGACAGAAGTCCTGCGAATGAACCTGCCACACTCCCCCATCTTTCATCAGGATCCCAATTCCCATCTCACCAGTTCCTTGCTTCCTCAGTACAGGGATAGAGGAGAGAAGAAGCCTTTTGGTCCTAACGCCTCAGCTGTGTGCACAGCCAGCCAGGCCTATGCTGGGTCAGCCCCATTGCTCAGGTCCCTGCAAGGAAAAAGAGTGGGGGCACATTTAAGCAGTGTTGGCTTTGGCAAAAAGGCCCTAAAATAGCACAGTTGGTTAAGCTGACATTTGGGATGCCTGCATTTGTATTGGAGAGCCTGGGTTTGAGTACTGGCTCCTCTGCTTCTGTTCCAGCTTCCTGCTAATGCACACCATGGGAGACAACAGGTGATGGCTCAAATACTTGGGTCCTTTCCACCCATGTGGGAGACCTGGATTGAGTTCCAGGCTCCTGGCTTTGGCATGGCCCTGCCCTGGATGTTGTGGGCATCTGAGGGGTGAACCAGCATGTGGAAGATCTCTCTTCTGTCTCTTTGACACTTTCTGTGTGTGTGTGTGTTTCCCTGCCTTTCAAATAAAATGAAAATAAGTAGTCAATTGAAAAACTTCTTAAAAACAGTACAATTAGCACTTAGGGAAACCAAAGCCAGGGAAGCTGAGCTCCCCAGCCTTGTAGGTACCTGGGGGACAGGGCAGTGCAGGACAAGAGCCTTGCTCACAGCCTCATTGTTGTCCAACTGGGGCAGGAAGAATCAAGGAAGGCCCAAGACAAAGGCACACAGCTGGAAGCAGGTGGGTGCACCTGCCCATCCCCCCTGAATCTTGCTGCAGAAATTTTGACTTGGAACTACAGGTGGCCTGCCCTGAGGATGCTTTAGCACCAGACAGAGGCCCCAGGGTGGGTGAGGTATTGGGGTGCTCCTGTACTCACGTGGATGTGGTCAGGCATGCCAGTGCTGTCCATATGGCTGGCCGCATTCACCATGTTGCCCCAGATGTCAGATGTCCTACTGGGGCTTATGCTCCCAATCACCCCAGCCATCATGAGGCCTATGTTGAGTCCTGTGAGGTCAGAGGTCATCATGCTCATCAAGTGAAGACCAACCCTTGCCTATAAGGGGTGCCCCAGACCTGAGGCCACACACAACCCTGCAGTCTCCCACTCCCCTGCTCCCAAAAAATACTTGGGAATCAGGACCACAGGAACTCACCCCCATGTCCTCACCACCCAGCCCATGCTCAGATCCTGTGAGTCCAGTGCCTATAGCACCCCTGTCAAGGTCTCCAGTGTCCTTGTCCATAATTCAATTGCCTTTTCCTGACAGTCCCTCTCTTGGTGGCCACTGAAGTGCTTGCTAACTCAAGAATCCTGCTTTTGCTCTCTTTCATCCCTCTGACTTGCTTCCCACCATCCTCAGGTTCCTGTCCCATCTCCCTGCCCCACCATCTCTCTCCAAGTCATCCTGCTCCTAAACCTGAGTCAGGGTGGACAGTGCCGGGACCAACTCCGGGTACCATCTGGGCTCTGTCTACCTTCCCAGTCCTCACCAAGACACTAACCCACAACCTGCCTGGGAGTCTGGGCTCAGCTACTTCTCCCAGCCAAGCATCCTCCCTTCCTCCTGTGTCCAGGCTGGTCCTGCCCTCATCCATCAGGCTCAGTCTGCCTTGTCCAGACATTTCCTGTCCCACCTCCAAGTGTCAGGGTGTTCCCTCCTAGTACATAAACCATCTCCCTCATGCTGGTGCTTGCTTGTTCTCATGTGGCGTGGGACTGAGAACACAGCAAGCTCCAACCTAGGCCCTGGGGGCCACACAGTCAACAGCATCACAAGTCCTCCTGGTTGGTCCTGTCACACAGCTTTTTACCCCATGTGCTGTTCCCCAGCTGGACTGTCTACCTCCTGACCATGAATGAGCTCCAGGTGGCTTCGGATGACTTCCAAAGGCCACACCCACCGGGGAGTGGCTCCTGAGTAGGAGAGAAGGCATGGGCCACGTGAGGCTCCAGGCTGCCTGCTATAGCTAGTAGATTCTATCACTCAACTCCCAGTCCTGGCCCAACAGGAGGTGAGACAGCTGGAGGAAAATACACACCAGTATAGGTGGGCAAAATGGGCATGAGGCAGAGGCAAAGAAGGGCACCTGTGCACAAACCCAAGAACAAAGAAGTCACAAACATGGGCTTCAGGTGGGTGCAGGTAGCCCCAGCAGACTATGTCTGGGCTCTCCAGCAGCCAACACGAATCCACAGCACTGTGACCACAGCAGGAAACAGCTCTTTGAGGGAAAGCCCAGATCCCGCCACTCAGGCCAGAATGAAAAATTGGAGGATGGCTGTGATCACAATACTGTCTCTCAGGCATCCAATCTTTCCATTTAGTGTGCTCCTTCTAAAAACTGGAATGCCAATGTTTTTGTTGGAAAATTACTGCTACTCTTTAAAATTAGAAATCTGAATTGTTTACAGCTTGTGAAGCACACAGGTTGTGGATGATGCATTGAAGTCCAGCTCTCTCAGGGAGCATCCTTTACCTCCACTACCTGCAGATCCATGCACAGCTAAGTTTCTACCAAAAAAGTCACTCCAACTGCACAGGACTGTGCTTCTTGGTAAGACCCACGTCAAGCATGGATGCAGGGCAGCATCACTGTGAGCTGTGAGCAACACTTTATTCAGAGCTGTGATTCTGAAATCAGGGTGTGCACACTGCAAAACGGAGCAGTGGGTGGGCATGTACAGAGATGCATGTGGATTTTCATTGTACCATTTTTTTTTCTTTTTGACAGGCAGAGTTAGAAAGTGAGAGAGAGAGACAGAGTGAAAAGTCGTCCTTCCATTGGTTCACCCCCAAATGGCCACTACAGCCAGTGCATTGGGCCAGTCTGAATCCAGGAGCCAGGTGCTTCCTCCTGGTCTCCCATGCAGGTGCAGGGCCCAAGGACTTGGACCATCCTCCACTGCCCTCCTGGGCCACAGCAGATAGTGGGACTGGAAGCAGAGCAACCGGGACAGAACTGGTGCCCCAACCGGAACTAGAACCCAGGGTACCGGCATTGCAGGCGGAGGATTAGCATAGTGAGCCATGGTGCTGGCCTCATTATATCATTCTCTCAGCTCTCTATAGGATTGGAACTTATCCAAAAAGAAGGCTGCGGTGGTTAAGATGACAAAATACAAGAAAGGGAAACTATGTAGTTGGGGCAAAGATTTCCTGAATGAGTCAGATGCAACCCTATTTATTCTGAAGTTGACCCAGGGCCTCTTCCTTGGGGATGCCACCCCATCCATCAAGGGTGAGATATGTGACAAAGGAACCCAGGGAAGACTCTGGGACTTCTCCTCATCTTCATTCTTTCCACTATGTGTGGATCAGGAAAGCCTCCATGGCAGCTGCAGGTTCTGCTCCCTGCCCTGGCTCAGCAATGACCCCCTCCCCCATTTTCATTTTTAAGATTATTCTGGGGTTGGCGCTGTGGTGCAGTAGATTGAGCTCTGCCTGCAATGCTGGCATTCCATATGGGCACTGGTTTGGGTCCAGCTGCTCCATTTCCCATCCATCTATCTGCTATGGCTTAGGAAAGCCATGGAAGATGGCCCAGTGCTTGGGCCCCTGCACCCACAGGGTGAGAGGGAGACCTTGAAGGAGGTCCTGGCTCTTGGCTTTGAATTGGGTCAGCTGCAGCTGTTGCAGCCATCTGGCTAGTGAACCAGCAGATGGAAGACCTCTCTCTCTGTCTCTCCCTCTTTCTGTCTGTAATTCTACCTCTCAAATAAATAGATCTTTTTTTAAATTATCCTAAATGTTAAGATGTAATAGTTTCATTGTCCACAGGACATGACTCTTTTCATATTTGACTTCTAAAAATATATCACTTTATTCATTTTACTTTGCTAGCTCTTTTCCAGACTATATATTCAGTATTTTTGTACATTCCCAAATGTAATGACTTGTGAGTTCATATACTTTCTATTTCTATATTTGCTTCTTTTGTTTCTCATTTTTACTGAATGAATATGGAACACCTTAGCTCGTAACAAGGCGATTAGGTCAGCACTGCTGGGAATACATGGTATCATTTGCCCGTAGGACAGCCCACGTGGAGCACAGCACAAAGCCTTCCAGGCAGGTGCAAGCAGGGACATGGCAAGGACTAAGGGGGTGTCCTGCCCATGGGTCGCTGGTGTCTGCCCCTCCCCCACTTCCACGGCAACCCCTGCCTTCTGCCACCCAAATACAGCACATGCAGGATGGGTCAGGGGAGCGCCCAGGGCCCCGTTCACCAATCTTCATCTGGAAGTTGTTGAAGGAGTGCTTGTTGATGCATTTCATTTGGTCCATCAGCTTCATGGTGAAGTCAGCCAGAGCTTTGATGTGTGTCTTGCCCACCTTGTCATAGGTGGAGTTGTCAAGGCCCAAGGCAGCCATGTCGGTGCTGCTGATGGTCTTGATCTCCAGCTGCCTGAACCGATCCTCGCTGACAATCTGGACAGAAGGCGGCCACACATGGGTCATCTCAAGGCAGGGACACTGAGGTCCCCAGAGAGAAGCAGTACTGTCCCCCTTCACAGCCTCCATCACCAGCAGAGCGAAGCCGCTGACACTCCCCAAGGCAGCCAGGCCTCCTTCTCCCTGCCTACATGCTATAGAGCAACTGTGGCCTATGCACGCCCCCCCCCCCCGAGAGCCCCCATGGACACTCATCACCTCTGGGTCTTGTGTCCCCGACAGGGGCTGCATGGCCATCTCCTCTCTCACTGGCTTACACCCCCACCCCATCCTAGGAAACTTGTCCATCCTTGCCTGGTGGGCCTCATTCTGGCCCTGCAGAAACCTTCCCAGCACCATCTCCTCCAACTCCAGGCAGCTCATTGCCCTAGGGATCTCCTGGGTTGTTTGCAACACTGCCCAGGCTCAGCCATACCAGCCACCTCCTCTTTGTGCTCCATGTCCACAACTATGCTCCTGCAGGGGTTGACCCCTCACCCTCACTGCCCTATTAAGACTGCCCTATTGGGCTCAGCATCCCCAGGGCAGCCACACACTGGGCACTCCAGGAGGTGGAACAAGATTTAGTGGCTGTCCCTGCAGCCCAGGGCTTTGTGTCTTTGGCCTGCCTCTCTCCCTTGCCTGAGACTCCTCCTTCTCTTGATCTTCTCTAGGCCCCAAGCATAGACACTAGACAGCGGAGTGACTGGGAAGCCAGCTGGGCAGGGCTTACAAGTTCAAGTTCCAACAGCCTGGGCAGAACCCTCAGCTTTGCCACTCTAGGCAGCGACCTTGGGCAAGTCCCTCCAGGTCCATGGGCATCAGTCCCTCATCTGTATCATGTATGCAAGGCACCCATGACAGTGCCCAGGACCATGCTGGGCTCTCATATCACTGTCCATACCTGGACGCTGAACCACAGGATGCCCTTCCCAGGTCAGCACCTTGTCAAAGCCAGCAATGATCTCATTGAACAGATGCGGGGACTCAACGCCCTCATTGTTGGCCAGCAGCTCCACCTAGAACTCAGAGAAGCTGGTGATGGAGGTGAAAATGACAGCCATGCACTCCCAGGACAGGAAGGGCTGAGAGGAGCCCAGCACTAGAGGAAGGCATGGTCCAATGCCCACACCCAAGATGGACCTCCGGCTCCCCCAGTCTCTGAACCTTGTGTTTTCCTTTCAGTATCAGAAAGTGCATCAGAAAAGCATGTGGCCAGGGTCTAGAACTGATCCCTTGGGTGGGGCAAAGACCCCCAAAGCCTCGTCTAAGCTCAGGTTCCTGTGGGAGAGGACTCATCACAGAGCCAGACATGGCTGGGAGGTACCAGCCATGGCTAGAAAAGGACACCACCGCTGGCTTTGGCTTCCCCTGGTTTGGGCCCTGGGTCTGCACAGATAGCATTGATGGTCACTCACTCCTCCCCCAAGTTAAAGGGCCAGTGCCAAGCCCTCTGCTCAGGAGGTCCATAGTGGCCCACAGGTGGCCAATGCAGAGAAGTATTGGTACAGCCACTCATCAAGCAGAGTGCTCTGGGGACACATGACCACAGGGCTTCCTCATCCTGGGGGCAGACAGGATGCCCACCCTTTACCTGGCAGTGAGCACTGGAAAGTGGGCAGGGAAGGCCCATTAGCAGGACTGTTTAAAGGCTGCAGCCGGCCTGCTCAGTTCAATGTAGACACCTTTCTATCAGCTGCAACCAGAATCCCAAGCAGGGCCAGGACTGCAGCTCAGGGCCCGGGCTCTCTCCTGGGGGGAGATGGGGCTTTCTCTAGGTATGGAACTGGCACAGCTTCCCAAGGCTGTAGGACCTGGGTCCAAGTACCAGCACTGTAGCACAGCAGGTTAAGCTGTCAGTTAACCTAGGTGTGCTGGTTTGCATACCACCTGCTGTGCTTCTGATTGGCCTTCCTGCTAAAGCACCTGGGAAGGCAATGGAGGATGGCCTAAGTGCTTGGGCCTCTGTACCCACAAGGGAGACCAAGATGGAGTTTCTGGCTCCTGGCATCAGCCTGGACCAGTCCAGGCAATTGTGGCCATTTGGGAAGCGAACCAGCAGATGAAAGCGCACTCTCTCTCTTTCCATCTGTTACTCTGTATGCCAAATAAATACACAAATCTTTCTTAAAGAAGACCTTGGAATAAGAGGAGGGAAACTCCCAGAGCAGAGGCTCTGGGGCCCCAAAGCCCAGCCACCAAAACTTGCCCCACAGGTGGCCGGATCTCCTGGCCGTGCTGTCCATAGCATGAGGTTTCCAGGGTCCACTGAACATGGGGCTGTGAAGACTGGGGCCATGCCTCAGGAGACTCCTGGACCCTTAGGATCCCCACTTTCCACATGACACCTTCAGCTGCCTGGCAGGTCCCAGGCTTCCAGCTCAGGGGTCTCTGCTTCTGTGGGGTGGGGGGCACCTTGGCCATGCCCTACCCCAGGAATAAGCTTCCTGATTCCACGTGTGCCAAGGGATTATGGAGCAGGGGTTCCCTACTTCTCCTGGGGCTGCCCCATGGAGGAGCTGCAGCCACTGGTCCACCCACCTCAACCAATGCCCCAGAAGACTGACAGCCTGGCTCTTGCACCTGCTGAGACCACATGTCTGGGCCCCACCCCAGGCCCAGGCACACTGAAGCTCCTTTCACCATGCTCTGCTCCCCAGAAGGTGACAGAAGTGGGACACTGTCCTTTCCAGAGAACATCTGAACAGAGCATAAGGCAGAGTGGGGTGGAGGCTGTAGACAGCTCAATCTCCAGGGCCCAGCGAGGCACTCCTGCCACCTCTGGAGAACCTCCCAGCACACACCACTGCCAACTGCTCATGTGGCTGCATCTTGGCCTGGCGGGAAGGCTCAGGGGTCCAGAGCCTTTTGATGCCCTCATAAGGTCAATCTGAAGGAGGGGACAAGAGTAGGCTCTGCTGAGAACTGAGACCTGTTGGTTGGGCCAGGAGGAGGCCTGCGGCTAAGGGGGCTCCTTCTGCAGGTGCCTCTGGAAAGCACCACCCAGGCTCTAGGTCCCCCTGCAAGGGGCAGCTGGGAAGCCTGGGCTGGGGCAGAGGCTGTGTCCCCACCCAGGTGTCTGCTGGGGACATATTTGACATTGTCCCTAGGGACAGACTTGCTAGCCTGCTGGGGACTTGAGTGGAGTTAAGTGGTCCAGGCTATCAGGGACTGGCTCATGTCCCATGCACCCACACATGCACACATGTGACAGATACCAAGCTGGAGTCTGCCCGGTGACCCACTGAGGAGGGCACGGGCTCACTGCCTGAGTATGTCCAGGAAGCCATGGCCTGAGTGTGCGCATGAGCCTGCAGGTCACAGAATAGCAAGCTCCTTAAGACTGACAAGGACTGGGGCCACACTGTGGCAAAGCAGGTAAAGCTGCCACCTGCAGCACCAGTATTCCGTGTGGATGCCAGTTCAAGTCTCACTCCACTTCCAGTCCAGCTCTCTGCTATGGCCTGGGAAAGCAGTAGAAGATGGCCCAGGTCAGGAGGCTCTTGGCTTTAGATTGGCACAGTTCCAGCCATTGCAGCCACTAGGGGAGTGAACCAGTGAGTAGAGGATCTCTCTCTCTCTCTCTCTCTCTCTCTCTCTATTTCTCTCTCTCTCTCCCCCTCCCTCCCTCATTGCATCTTCCTCTCTGTAACTCTGCTTTTCTTTTTTTTAATTTAAAAAAATTTTTTTGACAGGCAGAGTTAGACAGTGAGAGAGAGAGATAAAGAGAAAGGTTCACCCACAAAATGGCCACTATGACCAGCATGCTGCACCGATCCGAAGCCAGGAGCCAGGTGCTTCCTCCTGGTCTCCCATGTGGGTGCAGGTCCCAAACACTTGGGCCATCCTCCACTGCCTTTCCAGGCCACAGCAGAGAGCTGGACTGGAAGAGGAGTAACCGGGACAGAATCTGGCACCCCTACTGGGACTAGAACCCAGTGTACTGGTGCCGCAGGCGAAGGATTAGCCTAGTGATCCATGGCACCGGCCATAACTCTGCTTTTCAAATAAATAAATAAGATCTTAAAAAAAAAAAAGGACTGAGAGCCTAGGAGAGATGGATGACCATGTGCAAATGGACCTACTGCAGAGGACCCTGGACCACAGCCAGGAGGCAGCAGGCAGGACCGGACCTTGCTGCCAACTTCCCATGGGGGTGCTGCAAGGGAGACACTGGCGCATTCTAGGATGATGGGGCACCGCATCAGACAACGCCCAGCTGCGGCTGCTTCCTGTTTATGGGGCAGAGAGGCACCTCCTTCTGGTTCCCTTCAGCAGCCTGACTGAGAACTGGGGCTCTGCAGCCTGTGGGAGGGCACCCTGAGGTGCTGCCGAGACAGCATGTGGGTGACAGGCTGGGCCACAGGCTCGCTCTCCTCCAGGGCCATACAACACAAGAGAGCTGCACAACAGTGGCTGTCTCTGGGAGGTGGGGAGGATGAAGGAGGCAGAGGCTGGACTATGGCTGCACAGGTAACAAGGAGCCTTAGCCCAGCCTGGCACATAAGCACCCTCTGTCTGTCCTGTGGGCACCCCTTCCTCCACGTGCACAAAATGCGCAGGGCACACAGCCTGGGGACAGCACTGGCTAGATTCCACCTCTACCTGTGTACCCAGCCCAGGCCAGAGCTGTGGCCTCCTGAAATCCCACAGCCTCTGTCACTGCCCTGGGCTGGGCTTCCTGTCAAAGGCCTTGGACGCTCCTTCAGTCCTTCCTCCTCCAGGTGTATCTCCAGCCAGACTGGGCCACAGCAAGCCCTCCCAGAAGCCTTTGGGGCCACCTCCCCATGCAGGCCAGGTTCCTGCCTTCCCCAACCCCTGCCTCCTTGCTGGGCATCCCTACCTGAGGACACACAGCTCAGGAAGTGCTCAAGCAGCTATTTCTCAGCTCTGGGTTCCTCTGTTCCAGCACTGTCCAGCATGGCTTTGGAATAAGCTCCAGTGTTTGCCTCTTGGCCCTGGGGAGCAGAGAGCAGCCCTGCTGGGACAGGACATGGGGCACCGGGCAGCAGGGGTGAGGCTCATGGTGAGCCCAGCCCAGCCCAGCCAATGAGCACCCTCAGTGCACTGCTCATTCCCTGGGTGCCTCTTACTGCAACCAGCTCTGGCTCCAGGGCCAGCCACCTGCAGTTTCCAGAGGAAGTCCAGGCGTGCAGTGGACACTACCTGCTGGGCGTGCAGGTACAGGGCCAGCACAAAGACAGGGATTATGATGGGCATTACCACCTTCAGCGCCACCTTGGTTACATGCTCTGGGCTGCAGGGGTGAGAGAGATAGCCTGGCAGCTGGGCAGGCGCTGAGGACCTCTCCCTGACTCGGGGTTTTTGCTTCCTTTCACTATAATCCCCCTCCTCTTTTCCCTCCTGCTCACACCATGCTGGCAACTGCAGCTCAGGTAGCCACTTGCCCTCTCCCAGGGTCTCCCCTCATTCCTCTTCAGCCACATCAGCAGGTGCACACAGTCACTGGGAAAGGCAGTGTGTGTCTCCCAGGTCTTTATCCATGGACAGGACCCAAGCAGTGGCACATGGGGAACAGGGGAGCCAGGTGGGCTACACTGACCCTGTCTGTGGGCACTCTTGGACAAGACCTAATCTCCCTGCCCTTTTGCATTTTCCTCTGCAGTGGGGGCAGCAGGACCTATGCTTCATGACTGCACAAAACCATGGGGGGAGGACCAGACCTCTCAACTGGGAGCATGCATTATCAAATTGCATTTTTGTTGAGTTGTAGATAAATTCTCCCAGTAAAAGCAGCCATTCCAAGGCCTGCTCTAGTGAAGAACCCCAGCCCTGAGCAGCCCCAAATGTGGGCCCAGCAATGCTCTGCTTTTGTTCCTGATCTCTGGAGGGGAAATGGCACCACTTCCTGCTCCTGGGGAAGCCTGGGGCCAGGTGCTTTAAAATGAGGCCCTGGCAGAGCCAGCCATTGATCTACACATCACCTGGAGGGCATGGGGACAGGAATAAGGGGCATCCTGCTACCCTGGGTGGTGTGGGGCAGGCCTCCTGGCTCCCTCTAGCACCTCCTGCACACCCACCTGGGCAGCAGCTGCCTTCTCTGTCAGGCAGGAGCATCCACTCCCCACTGAGAAGTCCTGTTGTTGCTGATGTCTCTGTGAAGGGAAGTTGGGAGAATGGCTCGGGGCAGCTGTCTGCGCACACTGCCCTCACTACTACCTGCCCCTTTGGCTCCCCCATCCTAGCACCCTACACACCCCAAGGACCCTTGCAGACAGCAAGGCCCAGCCAGCATCTCATCACCCTGACCACAGATCACCCAGCCTTCACCTGGGCCCCTGCCCCTCTCTCCCCATCCCCCAAGCACATCCACCTGGGTGGGAGCCTGATCCTCCCCTCCCCCCCAGACCTTTGCTTCCGTCCTGAGGCACAGAAGAGAAGCACTGCACTGGGCTGTCCAGAGTGGCCTTAAAACGTGGCCGGTGGGGAGGGGAAGCTAAAACTATGCCAGAGTGCAAACTGTGCATCAGGTTTTAAATGATAATTATGAAAAGGGGGATGTTATTTGTTAGTAATTTTTTTACAATGTTTGCATATTAAAGAGATTGTGCTTTGGATGTGCTGGTGAAGTAAAAATATTACTCAGTTAATTGAACTTTTTGCCTTTCTTATATAGCTACTAGAATGTTTTAGCCCACATGCATAGCTTGTATTATGTATCTACCAGGCAGATCTGCCATACAGCCAGGCCAGCGTCTCCCCCAGCCCTGCAAGGACCTACATCCTCTGCTGGAAACTCCTGTGGTGGGCAGGGAGAGGCTGGGGATGGGGGAAGAGCAGACATAAAAGAGGGTGGAGTTCCCTGCTCCAGCCCTGATCCCCAGCGTGTGCAGTGAGACACCCGTGCACCACATCAGAGTGCCTGCTTTCAGCCCTTGCTCCACCACCTCTGATCCAGCTTCCTCTGAATGTGCATCCTGGGAGGCAGCTCAAGTACTTGGATCCCTACCACCCATGGGACAGACCCAGGTTGAGTTCTGGGCTTCTGGCTTCAGCTTGACACCACCAGCTGTTGTGGGCATTAAGGCATTGACTCAGCAGATGGAAGATTTGTCTTTTTCTCTCTCTCCCAAGCTCACTCTCTCTGTCTCTCTGCCTTTCAAATACAATGGAAATATATAAATAAAAACAATGGTCTCAGACCTTCTCCTTGCCTGCACCATTCCCAGTGGTGCGCTATCTTCCTGTCCTTTGTCCTTAGCCCCATTCACCTGTCAAGAAGTTCTTTCTTGGACTTTAGATGCCTCCTAGCACCTCCATCTTCTCCTTCACAGAAAAGTCACACTTTTCATGGGGCACCTTCTGCTCTACTCACAGATGTGCCTTGGCTGCCTGGCACACAGTAGACCCTCAATAAATATCTTTGAGTGAATGCATAAGTGAACAGATGGGTAGATGCAAGGATGGCTGGATGTTGAATTCTGTCACTCACAGCATTTTGCACTTCCTGGTCCATTTGTGTGTTGGGGGGTGGGTGGTGATGGGAAGGGTACTACATATTAAGGATTTTATTATTTTGTAAAATTCTTTTTAATATTTATTTGATTATAAAGATAGGATTGTCAAAGGGATCACATAAATAAGACCAGTGCCTGCTAATAATAATTGATAGAATTAAAAAGGAGAGAACGATCCAACATGGGAAGTGGGATACACAGCAGACTCATAGAATGACAAATGACCTAAATAGCACTCTGGCCTCAGAATCAGCCCTTAAGGTATTCGGATCTGACTAAAAAGCCCAGGAGAGTTTCTCAGACATGGTAAGCCCAGACAGACACTGTGGCAAAAAATGATTTACATGAAAGATCTCTGAGTGAGATGCCAGCAGAAAGAAGGGGCCATCAAAGAATGAGGTATTTTTCTCTGAAGGGAGGAGAGAACTTCCACTTTGATTAAGGACTTGTCTAAATAAGGTCAGAGTTTGTGAACTCAAGAGGCTTCCATAGCCTTGGCAGCTCATAACAAGAGCCTCGGGTGATTACTGTCATAAATAAGAGTGTCAATTGTTAAATCAACAATAGGAGTCACTGTGCACTTACTCCCCATGTAGGATCTCTGTCCTTGTGTTGTATTATGGGAATTAATGCAGTACTTTATATTTTGTGCAGGTGCAATCTGTTGAAATCTTTGCTTAGTATATATTAAGTTGATTTTCTGTTTATAAAGATAATTAAAAATGAATCTTGATGAAGAATGGGATTTGAGATGGAGTGGGTAATGGGATGGTTGTGGGTGGGAGGGAGGATATGGGAGGGGGAATCCACTATAATCCAGAAGTTGTACTTTTCAAAATTTATATTTATTAAATAAAAGTTTTCCAAAAAATGACCACAGTCAAAAAAATTTATTTATCTTCATTTTATTTTATAGGCATGGAGAGAGAAACACACACAGAGGGAAAGAGAGAGAGACAGAGAAAGGGAAGGAGGGAGAAAGAGAGAGAGAGTGTGTGTCATCTGCTGGTTCACAACCCAAATGCCCACAACAGCCAGCTCTGGGCCTGGTCAAATCCAGGAGCCTGGAACTCAATCTGGGTCTCCCATGTGGGTGTCTGAAACCCAAATACTTGAGCCAAGATCAATGCCTCCCAGGATGCACATGAGCAGGAAGCTGAACAGGAAACTAAGTTGCCAGAACTCAGACCCAGGCACTCCAATATGGATGTGGTGAAGTCACAACCCAAGTGGTGACTTAACTGCTCAGGCACTCACTCCTGTATCACGCACTCTATGTAGACTATACAGCAATGGGCATTACTTCCAAATGTGTGTAAGGCAGAGATTCAAACTTGACTTGACCTATAGCTAGAGCTCTCCTCCCTTGGACATTTGCCTTCTGTTGTGAGATGACCAGGCCAGGGGCCTTGGAGCAGTGCAGAAACCACCCGCCCTTGCCAGCTGGGCCTGCTTGCAGTGCTGGCTGCTTCAATGGGACAGGAGGATGCATTTGCAGGTGCAGCTGGGCTGCAGGCAGACACAGATGATGAACAGCAAAGGTGTCCCTCCCATAGACCTGCCCTGCATGCAGCTTGCTGGACCCTGAGACACTGCAGGCAGCTGCAGCTAGGTGAAAACAGCCCCTCTCAGGCTGCCCTGGACCAGCAAGGAATGGCTCACTGAGGCCTGAGGTCTACAGTGAGGGGCAAACTAGAGGCAGAAAGACAAGGAGCCTATTTGCCCTGAGGCCACCCACCACCAAGAGTGGAGGCAGGAGGGTGAGACACAGGCCCCTTCTGTGCTGTGCTCAGGGGCCCAGGCTGGGAGCAGTCAGGCAGGCTCCTGGCAGGCTCCCTGCAGTGCCCAGATCTCAAGCTTCCTGTTCTTCTTGTCTCCTACCCCCAGGAGCCCCAGACCCATTTTGTGTCTGTGTGTGTGACTGGTGGCTGGGGCAGGGACAACATATATGGTGTTGGTGGTGACCTGCAGGTCAGCATTGTCAAAGAGCATGAATCAGGGTACCTCGACGATGAGCACGTAGGTGAGCTCAATGGCCAGCATGAGCACCAGCTTCCAGATGCAGCTGATCTGCAGGAACACGGAGCAGGCCAGCAGGCTGAGCAGCACACGGCAGGTGAAATACTGTGGAGACAGACAGTGGGTGGGTGTCAGCCAGATGGCCCGGCCCCAGCACCCCTGAATCCCAAGTGAAGTGTGTGTGGGGATGCTCCTGCTGAGGCAAACCTGCCAACGCCATGCTATGAAGCCAACAGCTGACTGGGAACCAGCACACATAGTTCCAGGTGGATCTGGCCAGTGCATGGGGTACAGCCGGACCTGGGCCCCATGTCTGGTCCACTGGATTCTGGCTGTGTGCCTTGGAGCATTTACTCAACCCTCTCCCAACTGCAGTTTCCTTGTCTGCAAACTTCCTGTCATGTGTGCTCCTGGCAATGACCACGTGAGGTGAAGCCATTTGGTACAGTGCATGGCCCCCTCAGTATCTGTGAGGCATACATCTGGAATTCAAAGCCCTAAAAATGTCAGGGCTGCTGTGTTTTTACAACTCCTTTGGGGGCCACAGCTTAACCACCCTGTGCTAACAGATGGGATGCTGTCATCTTTATCCCACCTCCTGCAAACATCCCCACGTGTGGCTGTGGAAACTTTACTGTGGTTCCTTATCAGGTATTACCCCTGACTCCTCTCAGGATGTGAAGCCATCTTTGAAAATCTGCACAACCCTGCAACCGCAAATGCCTGGGCCACCAAAGTTGCAGAGCCTCTGAGCTCAGTCTCCTTTGAAACTGAGAAGCAAAACCAGCTGATCCTGGAGGCCACTGCTGCCCTGTGATGCCCCGGTGTGAATCCTAGATACACGGGCTTCTTTACTTGGTTCTTCCCATCACACTAGGCACCACTGTTTCTCAGGGGGCTTCCATATTCTTACTCGCTGTTCACTGTCCTTGCCTTGGGCTGGCAGCCAAATGGCAGTGGCTGGCAGTAGTTGCAGCTCCCACACTGGTTGCTCCCCCCAGCCCACCCCAGCCCATTCAGAACCAAGTGAGAGACTGCAGACTGGGGAGAAGGGCCCAGCCTCCAGGCACTGCCAAGAATTGGGGCATAGAGGAATCAATAGGGTATTCCCAGGTGATTCAGCCCAGAGCTCAGCTACCTGTCCTTGGGACTGGGGAAGGGACCCTCAAGAGCAGCATGGATGGCCTCTCTGAGCTGGGTCTCCAACACTCAGGGTGGGGTCTGTAATGAGCAGCTGAATAAGGGGCAGCATGAGGGTGGGGGTGACCCCAGGTCTGTACCAGCAGGGCCTGCAGCAGCAGCAGCAGCCTGGGACCCAGCTGGGCCACACCCAGAGCTGCAGGACAGCACCACCCTCCTCCCCCAAGAGGAGAAGCCAGCAGCACCTCTTCTTTCTAGGCCTCCACTTCTCTAGCAAGGGAGCAGCCACTGAGGGGCATGAATAAGACTGGAAACAGCCCGAGCATGACAGCAAAGGCCCGTGGGAAGCAGCAGCCATGTCCTGTCCATGGACTCTCAGCCAGACGTGACAGGGAGCAGAGGCTGGTGCCTGTGAGCTGGCCCAGGGACACGGGAGAGAGACCTGGTCTAGGAGAGCACTGGCAGAGCCCCTCCTCTCTGGGCTTTCTGCCTTAGCTGTATACCATGGGGAAGCAGCCAGGGTGGTGCCAGCCCCTGGCCCTCCCCAGCTGCAGTTCTGACTTTGCTGTGAGTAACACCTTCTGGGACCTGGACAAACACACAAATCTTCTCCCCAGAAAGTGGCTGCTGCCATCCTACAGATTTCACAAGAGCAGAGCTGGGGTGTGGGAATGGCCCACTGCCCCAAGCAGGTGCCACACTGAAAGCCTGGCCCTGCTGCTCCCCAGCAAACTGTGCCCCCTCCCACCCAGCAATGCCAATGACAGCCCCTGTGTGCCACACGCAGATGTGTAATACCAGCCATTATGAGAATAAGGATTTTCCATGTCAGTTATTAATCCCAAATGCCTGTAGCAGCAAAATACTTTTAGGGTCATGGAAATGTTCTAAAATTAGATCATGCTGATGTACAAATCTGAAAGCACTAAAAACTACGGAACAGTGAACTGGAACAGGTGACCTGAAATCTGTATGTTCTTTACAGTGTCACCATTTCAAATAACTGTGACTCGTGTTTACTCTTGCATATTGATCTCTTTAGTACTTATATGAAACAAATGATCAAAATAAATTTATATTGTTTAGTAGTTATATTTGAATATAGTAACCGGGAAATACTTTAAAAATGCTCACCAATATGGAGGTTCTCTTTATTGTAAAAATGTTTTTGTGAGAGCCCTTATCCAAGAAAAAATCCCTTTGTGCAATTTAGTGAAAATCCTCACGGCTGCCCTTCATATGTCTCTCACCCACAAATAAGCACTGCTCAGTGAAACAATACATGAGGGAAGTCTCAAGAGATTCTGTCCCACATCACTACTGTTGGTTTTCCATAATTAGGTGTTTTTTTCTACATATGATGTCTCATCACACAGTGAGTACAAATTAGGGATTATGTCACTAGTGTGCTCTCCTAATTAGACAGTGAACACAAGTTGGAGGTAACCATGGTGGAAGGAAAGATGCAAGAGGACACTCATTTTTAAAGACTTATTTATTTTTTTTAAAGAGTTACAGAGAGAGGTCTTCAATCCACTGGTTAACTCCCTAAATGGCCACAACAAATAGAGCTGGGCCAGGCTGAAGCCAGGGGCCTGGAGTTTCATCTGGGTCTCCCACAGCATTTCAGGGG
The DNA here is from genome assembly GCF_033115175.1 of Lepus europaeus. Taxonomy (NCBI): domain Eukaryota; kingdom Metazoa; phylum Chordata; class Mammalia; order Lagomorpha; family Leporidae; genus Lepus; species Lepus europaeus. The sequence goes on along the minus strand of NW_026909213.1, from coordinate 3,258,287 downwards.
TCCAAGCATTTGGTCCATAGCCTGCTGCTTTTCCAGGTGCATTAGTAAAGAGCTGATGAGAAGTGGAGCAGTTGAGTCTTAAGCCAGTGCCTATATGGACTAATAGTATCGCAGCTGGCATCTTATCCCATGTTTTGCAATGCCAGCCCTTCCCTCTTTTTTCCAATGATTCTTAGAAAGCTGGCTGGTCTATAACTTAGCATGTGTTAATAAGGTAGTCTCTAAGTGAACTCTTTAAGCAAATGGAACAAGTCACACAAGATCAATGATGGAGATAATACCACTATAAACTATGTTTACTCAAACCCACAAAGAAATCTGATTTATACAGAGCAAATGCTTGAATCAAGTTCCTGGAAATGGATATGATATTTTAGAGAGGAATGTCAGTGGTCAACAATAAGCTCAAATAGAAGACATGGCATAGCAGGGGTGTAAGAATGATATAGAAAAGTAGAGTGAGAAAAAGAGAGGGAGGAGATGTACAATTTGGGACATGCTCAATCGGACTTGCCCCAAATGGTGGAGTTAGAAACGTGCCAGGGGATTCCAATACAATCCCATCAAGGTGGCATGTACCAATGCCATCTCACTAGTCCAAGTTATCAATTTCAGTTCACAATTGATCACTCTGATAAGTCTAAGAGTCAAAGGGATCACACAAACAAGACTAGTGTCTGCTAATACTAACTGATAGAATCAAAAAGGGAAAAAAATGATCCAACATGGGAAGCGGGATACACAGCAGACTCATAGAATGGCAGATGTCCTAAATAGCACTCTGGCCTCAGAATCAGCCCTTAAGGCATTTGGATCTGGCGGAAGAGCCCATGAGAGTATTTTAGGCATGGAAAGCCAAGACACTCTGGAAAAAAAAAACACCTAAATGAAAGATCTCAGTGAGTGAGATCCCAGTGGAAAGAATGGGCCATCAAAGAAGGAGGTACCTTTCTCTGAAGGGAGGCGAGAACTTCCACTTTGACTATGACCCTATTGGAATAAGATCAAAGTCAGCGAACCCTAAATGCTTCCATAGCCTTGGCAACTCATGACTAGAGCCTAGGGAGATTACTGACATGATAAACAAGAGTGTCAAATTGTTAAATCAACAACAGGAGTCACTGTGTACTTATGTCTCATGTGGGATCTGTCCTTAATGTGTTGTCCAATATGAAATGATGCTATAACTAGTACTAAAACAGTATTTTTACACTTTGTGTTTATGTGTGGATGCAAACTGATGAAATCTTTACTAAGTATATAACAGAATCGATCTTCTGTATATAAAGATAATTGGAAATGAAAAAAAAAAAACTTGGTTTTAAATTGGAAATTGCATAGAAAATTAATCAATTTTTTAAAAAATATCATGTAGGATCTCTATCTTTAATGTGCTGTACACTGTTATTTAATGCTATAACTAGTACTCCAACAGTATTTTTTCACTTTGTGTTGCTATGTGGGGGCAAACTGTTGAAATCTTTACTTAATATATACTAAACTGATCTTCTGTATATAAAGAGAATTGACAATGAATCTTGATGTGAATGGAAGGGGAGAAGGAGCGGGAAAAGGGAGCGTTGTGGGTGGGAGGGAAGTTATGGGGGGGCAATCCATTGTAATCCATAAGCTGTACTTTGGAAATTTATATTCATTAAATAAAAGTTAAAAATAAGAAAAGTAAAGTGATTGTTGGCTATGAGAATGGAAACTGTCTTTCCAGCTGTGGTTGGGGTGGAGGCTCTGAGAAACACACCAGAGAAACCTCTTCAGGTGAGGAGAAAGCTGAACAGAGCCCAGACATGGCCCTGAAGGTGAGAATGCAGGGCATGAGTAGTAATCAGAGCCAGAACATGCAGAGTGAAGGGAGTGATAGCCAGAGACAGGCACGTAAAAGTCATCCATGGTGATGAGGTTATTTTCTATTTGTGTTTCACAATGAACATTTGGATATAGTTCTGTGGTAAATGTTATTTTTTAAAATATTTTATACATTGTAGAAAGACAAGTTAAGTAATACCCATTATCTTATGAAAATATAATTTTTGTGGTGAGCAATTCGAAGATCTATTGTTTCAGCAATTTTACAACTCACAATACATTATTAATAAAGTCAACAAACAATACTATAGAGGACTAAAATTTATTCTTCCAGTTTAACTGAGATTCTGCTCCCTTTGGTAAGCATATCCCTTTTTTCCAACTCACCCCATCACCCCAACCTCTGACAAACACTTTTCTATTCTCTGTGAGCATGACTTTTTAAATTCCACATATAAATATTTTCATCTTTCTATTTATTTTTGTTGACAGGTAGAGTTAGTGAGAGAGAGAGAGACAAAGAAAAAGGTCTTCCTTTTTCCATTGGTTCACCCCCCCCCCAGTGGCCACTATGGCTGGTGCATTGTGGCTGGTGCTCTGCACTGATCCAAAGCCAGGAGCCAGATGCTTCCTCCTGGTCTCCCATGTGGGTGCAGGGCCCAAGTACCTGGGCCATCGTTTACTGTACTTCCCGGGCCACAGCAGAGAGCTGGACTAGAAGAGAAGCAACCCGGACAGAATCTGGTGCCCCAACTGGAACTAGAACCTGGGGTGCTGGTGCCACAGGCAGAGGATTAGCCTTGTGAGTCACAGTGCAGGCCTAAATATTTTCTTATACTTGGCTTATTTTACTTAGCATAATGGTCCCTCAGTTTCACACATATCATGGAAAATATCAGACTTTTTTTTAAAGGTTGAATAGAATTCCAATGTGAATATATACTACACTGTAGTGTTCAGTCATCATTTGATGGACATTCTGGTTGCTTCTATATCATCACTATTGTTAATAATGTGGAAATTAACATAATAGGGACAATAGTTCTTCAAAATACGGATTCAATTCTTTGGATGTATGCCCATATGCCCAGTTGTACAGGGTTATATGGTAATTCTATTTTTATGCCTATGCCTTTTTCAAAATGACCCATTTTCATAGCAACAATCACATTCCTTCACTTTAGTAGATTGGCTATTACAAAAAAAAGGAGATAACAAGTTATGGTGAGGCTATGGGGAAAAGAGAACAATTGCACATAGTTGGTGGGAATTTAAATTAGTATAGCCACTTTGGAAAAGAATACAGTGGCTCCTTAAAGTTAAACTTAAAACCAGCATATTATCTAGAAATCCTTCCTCTGGGTATTCTTCCAAGGGAATTGAAAACTTGATTTCAAAGATAAAAGATATACCTGAACTCTCTGTTTATCCCACTTTATTACATTAGTCACAAAATGGGAACATTAATGTTTCTCAACCAATGAATGAGTCAGGCAAGTATAATATTTACATATAAGTAACTTATCTTTATAAAATAATAAAACTACAACATTTGAAACAACCAAAACACTATTCTAAGTGAAGAAAACTAGATATAGAAAGACACTGCTTAATCCCATTTATATGTGGAATATAAAGTAGTCAGACTCATTGATATAGTGCAAGGAGTTGATGGTGACAGTTGAAGGTACCATGTTGAATTTCTGCAAGATAAATAAGGTCAGGAGCTCTAATGTACATCATAGTGACTGGAGCTAACAATATTGCATTTTATTTTTAAAATTTGCTAATAGGGTAGATGCCATTTAATTTTATTAACAATTATAACATTATTTTAATTACAATATTAAATGTGGCAGGAAGAAACTTGCAAGGTGATGGATATGTTTTAGCGTGAATGTTTTCCATGATTTCATGAGTGCATAATTGTCCCTAAAGCCATTAAGTTCTACACTTTAAATATGTAAAGATTTTTCGTGCCACTTGTATCTTAATAAAGTGACTTAAAAGAAGATGAAGATCCAAGATGGTTGAACAGGGAAATGACGTGCTGATTCTGATCACAGGAAGATAGCAGGAAAAAACTGCATTCTCAGAGGACAGTTGAAGAGAAGTCTGCAGTAGAAATTCTACAAGAAAAATAGAGATGTGGAGCAGCAAGGGCAGGCATGCAGCAGTGAGCAGGACATCACTAGCAAATCCTGAAGTTGGTGGCTGAATAGGAAACCATCTTTTTGGAGCCAGGCACCCAGAAACCAGCAGTGAGGAGACACTATCTTAATAAGGTGAGTAGAGGCTGATGTGGTCTCTTCATGACTGGGGAATATTATTAGAGAGATATATTCATGGCCCCACAAACCTTGAGTCTTCACTGAATGATTTGGTGAGAGGCAGGGGGCCCACTTAAGACTGTAAAGCTCCCCTCCCCCTCACTCCATCATGGCACCTGGACTCAACCTGCCAACCTCTATCAGTTAGGCAGCTGACGAGGGGAACACCACTGATCTTTCGTAAGATGGGGGTGGCTTGTGTGGCTAAGAGTGGATCCTCACTCACTGACTGTGGGGGACCCCCTGTGGCTGTGGGAATTCTTTGTGCAATAGAGCAACAGGGTGCGGTTTAGTCTCCGGGAAGTCTCTGTGTCTGCCATCCAAGACTCAGGGTTCTGCACTCACACTGGGGAGTGCATGGATCCTTTGTGCAGTTCAGGTGCCTGCACGGGTGAGGTATCTGGGTAACATGAGGCTGAAGGTATGCTTATCCTTGATTGGTTCACCTTGGGAGAGAGGGCTTGATGTGATCATGCCAGCCTTCATCCCTGCTGGTGACATTTACCACACTCAACTTGGGTGTCACCCTGGACCTTGACCCATACTCAAACACTGACAAGAGCTTCCTGACCCTCCCAGAGTATGCTCTGAAAGAACAGATACTCCACTAAGCCACAGAGCTATATTTCAAAAACAGACTACTTCAGATGAGAAAACCAACAAATGTTTCCATAAATGTCTAAAATAAATGTAGAAAGACAAAAATAAACCGCAGAAGCATGAATGGGTAAGATAATATGACTCCCAAAAGGAACACAACACCTCAGTACGGAAACAGAGGATGGAAAGATTGATAAAATGCCTGCAATTGAATTAAAAGGAAAGCTCATAAGTATACTCAAAAGCAAAAAAAAAAAAAAAGCAAATAGATGATATAAAGAAATCCATACAAGGGAGGGGGGGGGGAGAGAAGGAGGAGGAGGACTGGGCGCAGAGCCCTGTGGCAGCTGCAGAGGCACCTCAGCGACCAGCCCAGAGAGATCCAGAGCCCGCGGCACAGTGGCAGAGGCGCTGAGGGGGCCGACCCGCCCAGCAAAGGAGCTGGAGCCGCGTGGAGTGGGACCCCAGTCCACAGCGGCCAGCGCGGGGCTCACCGCGGGCGTCAGAGCAGGAGCCAGAGGGTGGGCCAGCACGGAGAGGGACCCGAGTCCAGAGTGGCCAGTTGCCGGGGCTCCTCCCCTCCATCCCTCCTCCCCAGCAGAGAGCTGCGGAGCCTGGAATATGAAGTGGGAAGGAAGTGGAAAGAAAGGCGAAGCCGAAACCCAGCCCAGGTTACCTGATGCAGCTGATGAGCGATAAGAATCCTGGGAGCAGCCTGTGGGACTTCTGCGGGGTCTTCAACCACCTGGAGCGGCTGTTGGACGAAGAAATCAGCAGGGTACGGGAAGACAGGTACAATGGCACATTAGATGGCAGTACGGAGAAAAGGAGTGCAGAACTGCCTGATGCTGCGGGACCTATTGCTCAGTTACAAGAGAACTTTATGCGCCTGTGAAAGAAGACCCAGATTTTAATCTTGTTGGCAGAATCCTTGGACTCACAGCTAAGCAACCTGAAGCAGAAACAGGATGTGAAATAATGGTCCAAGGCAAAGGCTCAGTGAGGCCTAAAAAGGAGGATCAAAATAGAGGCCAGTCCACTCGAGCATCCAAACGAAGACGCACATGTTCTAGTCACTGTGGAAGATGCTCAGAACAGAGCAGAAATCAAGCTGAAGAAGTGAGGACATTACCGGTACCTGCACAGAGGAAGACAGCCTGAGAGCCTGAGGAAGATGCCGCTGATGGAGCCTGCAATTCTGGATGGTGCCTACAGAGATGCCAACGTTAGGTCACCAGTCCTCGCCTTTTCTCTTGCAGTGACAGCCCAGACTGCCCCAAAGATCATTCCTGGGCCTGCGCCTGGTCTCCCACTAGCTTCCCTGCTACTCCTACACCAGCTGTCCCTTCCATAATGCCTTTGATCAAATGCAGACCGCTGTCATGCCAAACAGAACTCCTCACCCAACTGCTGCAATAGTTCCTCCAGAGCCCAAAGCTGGTTTAATCTACATACCCTGTGAATACCCCTACACATTGGCACCAGCTACATCAATCCTTGAGTGTCCTATTAACCCAGTGGTGTATTAGATGCAGTGGCTACTAAAGTTCAAAGGCATGCTATGCATGTCCATCCTTACCAAAGGATGTGACTGCAGACTGAGCTGCCACTGGCAACTAACCTATGACCTTCTGACTGCTGAACTCTTCACCCAATGATGACCTGACCATGCCTGCCTGCTGATCAGTTAACTGGTAATCGCCTTTGCTTGCCTGTCATCAGTGCAGTGACCTGAGGCATTTGTCCATTCGTCTTACCATCTAACCAAGCAAAAGACAAAGAAATTGCTATCCTCCAAGTCAGATTTTTTTCCTGCCCCTCCCCCAATTTGAGTACATGTGGTTCTAGAACCTGCACTGAATAGTAGTAAAGCAATAAGGCCCAATTCATCCTACAGCACTGACTGTCTTTTAATGAACCCTCTGAGTGAACGGTAAGGGGAGACAGATGGCTCTTAACTGCTCATTGACAGAGGAAGTCGCTGAGAGACTTCTAGGAATCTTTTTCTTCTCATGGTGAACTCAAAGCTTTCTTTGAGTATACTGTGTGATGATACATCACCTGTGAACCTTTGGTCAGGGATGTCATTGGTGAAGCGATTTCAAAAAGTTTTCAGAATTTGATATGGGGTTCCATCAAAGGGTAAAGGGGCAGCCTTCTCACATTGCCTGCCAGAATCTGAAGTATGAGACAAAAATGTTCCATGAGAGGAAACGTGACAAGGAGTTTGGAAAATTAGTGCAAAGTAAAATACTGCAACACTATTATAAAAAAGATAAATATCTGAGTTAAATTACTGAAGCTTTATTTCACATCTCTGTTAAAAATATATGAGAAAAAAGAAGCCCTTTATTTCATTAAATGATGTTTTCTGGTGGTTGTCAAGAAACAAAAGACCAAAAGAGAATTTTTGTTTTTATTTTTTATTTTTTAAGTATTGGGATAAGTCTAAAGAAAATAAAGTGCAGGGCCAGCGCCGCAGCTCACTAGGCTAATCCTCTGCCTCGGGCACTGGCACTTCGGGTTCTAGTCCTAATTGGGGTGCCAGTTCTGTCCCGGATGCTCCTCTTCCAGTCCAGCTCTCTGTTGTGGCCAAGGAGGGCAGTGGAGGATGGCCCAAGTGTTTGGGCCCTGCACCCCCATGGGAGACCAGGAGGAAGCACCTGGCTCCTGGCTTCTGATCAGCACAGCACGCCCGCCGTAGCAGCCATTTTGGGGGTGAACCAACTAATGGAAGGAAGACCTTTCTCTCTGTCTCTCTCTCTCTCTCTAACTCTGCCTGTCCAAAAAGGAGGAAAGAAAAAAGAAAAGAAAGTGCTTTATTTTCCTTCATGGTAATTTAGTCAAGTGCCTTGTAAGATCAGCTTCTCCCTCAAAATAAAAGCTAATGTTTCCTCAGTTATCCAGAATGTGAAAGAAGATAAGAGGGGAGACAAATGAGTTGATGGTTTGATTTATATGATTTTTTGCCACATTACCTTGATGCAAATTTGCCAAATATGATACTGTGAAAAAAATTAATAACTTTTCTAATGTATGACTTGTTAAGTTTCAAAACATCATTCTTTTAAAAGTCATAACTGAATACTTTTGGATATTATAATCTCCAATGTTTGCCCAAAGGATTCTGAGATAAAAATTATGTGAGATCATTTGAACATCAGAATTACAGCTTCATTTTATTTGGAGAAAGGGTAGACATTGGATATTTTTCTTATTAATTGGAGAATAGTAGTAAGCCTAGCAAACTTTTTCACAAAAATGAATCTTTTTTTTTGGACAGAGTTAGACAGTGAATGAGAGAGAGACAGTGAGAAAGGTCTTCCTTTTTCTGTTTGTTGGTTCAGCCCCCAAGTGGCCTCTACAGCCAGCATGTTGCAGCTGGCACACTGCGCTGAGCCGAAGCCAGGATTCAGGTGCTTCCTCCTGGCCTCCCATGTGGGTACAGGGCCCAAGAACTTGGGACATCCTCCACTGCACTCCCGGGCCACAGCAGAGAGCTGGACTGGAAGAGAAGCAACTGGGACAGAATCCGGTGACCCAACTGGGACTAGAACCCAGGGTGCCGGTGCCACAAGTGAAGGATTAGCCCATTGAGCCATGGTGCCAGCCCACAAAAATGAATCTTAATGATTTTCATTCTGAAAAAACTGTTTTTAAATTACCCCAATTTGATCATCCTACTTTATACCATTATCAGAAAACTTGTATTGTCCATCTTTTTGCTGGTTTTGTAACTTCCCCTCCTGTTCCCACACATTTTTGACCTCTTTTTTTAATTTAAAAAGAATGTGGGGCCAACGCCATGGCTCACTAGGCTAATCCTCCACCTGCAGCACTAGGACACCGGGTTCTAGTCCTGGTTGGGGCGCTGGATTCTGTCCCGGTTGCTCCTCTTCCAGTCCAGCTCTCTGCTGTGGCCCAGGAGTGCAGTGGATGATGGCCCAGGTCCTTGGGCCCTGCACCGCATGGCAGACCAGGAGGAAGCACCTGGCTCCTGGCTTCAGATTGGCTGAGTGTGCCAGCTGCAACCCTCCGGCTGTAGCAGCTACTTGGGGGGGAGGGGTGAACCAACAGAAAAAGGAAGACCTTTCTCTGTCTCTCATTCACTGTCTAACTGCCTGTCAAAAAAAAAAAAAAAGAAAACTTACTTAGTAAAATTTTGGATCAACTGAAAAATAAAAGCTTTACTTTTGAAATCTCTGAATGCCTTGGTTCTCAATATTATTCTTTATTGAATTTATTTATTAAAGTATGTAGTTTTTAAAACTTTTTTTCTGTTATGTAATTTTTTAGCATGGGTAGATGGGAGTGTCACTTATATGTTACTGTACAGCTGACATACATGTGTTCTTGTCTATTCTTTTTTAGTAGTTTCATGCTATGTATGTACCATGACCAACCTATTGTCTATGAAAAACGTGTAAGATAATGTACTTACAGCTATTGTTACAAGTTTATAAAGTATTTTTCTATCTTGTTTTATATGTATGTTATTTAACATTCAAAAAGAATTTTTTAATTGAGATAAGGATACAAAATGCAAAATCCACAATTTTGATAACTGAAAATTGTCAATCATTTTGCAGTATTTTATTATATTGGATGTCTTGTCTTTCTTGATCTTTCATTTAGCTAACGAATGAAAACATTCGACATTTTGAGTTTTAGTTGGGATTTTACATAGCTTGCATTTTAATTCTTTGGTTCCTTGCTGTTTCTGTTAAACCATGGCATTATTTTAATAAACGACATAATACTGACCTAAAAAGAAATAAAACCATACATGACATGAATGAAAAATTCTACAGGGAGATAGATATGAAGAGAAATCAAACTGAAATATTAGAAATATAAAATTCAATAAGTCAACTAAAAATGCAGTGAAAAGGCTTAACAAAAAACTTGGTGATTCAGAAGAAAGAATATGTGAGATAGAAGACAAATTCTTAGAAATATCTCAGACAATAAAAAGAGAAGAAGCAAAAAATCAGGAAAACTGAAAATAGTTTCAAGAGTTATGGGATACTATCAAATGATAAGAAGTATGCACCTGGCTCCTGCCATCGGATCAGTGCAGTGCACTGGCTGTGGCGGCCATTGGAGGGTGAACCAACGGCAAAGGAAGACCTTTCTCTCTGTTTCTCTCACTGTCCACTCTGCCTGTCAAAAATAAAAAAAAGTATGTATTTAAGGAATTCCTGTAGATTTGGAAGGAGAGAATAAATTAGAAGGCCTATTCTTTAAAACAATAGCAGAAAACAGCCCTAATTTGGAGAAAGAAAGGGACATCCAAGCACAGGAAAGACATAGAACTTCTCACAGACATGGCTGGAAAAAGTCTTCACTGTGACACGTTATAGTCAAACTTTCAAATGTAAAGCATAAAGAAATTACTCTAAAATGTGCACAAGAGAAATGCCAGATTACTCTCAGAAGATCTCCAATGAGAATAAACAGATGATTTCTCATCAGCAACCCTACAGACTATGAGAGAATGGAGAGAGAGTCCAAGTTCTAAAAGAACATAACTCACAATATTATACCCAGGAAAGCAATCATTTATAAAGAAGGTGAAAGAAAAATCTTCTAAACTGCACAGATACTGAAATAACTTGTTGCCACTGACCCAGTGTTACAAATGATGCTCCAGGATGTTCTATGTGGTTATGTACGGGCATTTTGCAGTAATGTGTCCATGTGGCATTGGTATCTGGGATGGCAGGCAGGGTTCTGCATGCAGTTAAAAGGCTGGGGGGCACCACTGGTGTAAGCTTGCACTTCTCACACCAGAGACCCTGTGAGTGCCCAGAACACTGATGCACTGCACTTGTTCTATTGGATGAGTGGCTCCTGCTCCAGGAAAGACCTGCAGAACTCACATCCTTTGTGCTGTCTGGTTGAAGGCAGTGAGGATGCAGTCCCTGCAAAGCCACATAACTTGCAGTAGAGGGGGGGGCTCTGAGAGCCTGAGTTGGTCCTGTGGTGGATTCAGCTTGGGAGACTGACTGGCGAGATAAGTGGCATGGCTGCATGCAGGTAGAAGGAGAAGACAAAGTGTGGAGGACAAGGTTAGGACACTGGAGGGAGGGAACAATGGTGAGGAGAAGGGAGCCAGGGAGGCCAGGGAGCTTGGAAGCTGAGAGGGGAGAGCAAATAGAGGGGACAAGTTGAGGGAAAGGGCCTGGGAGAGGCAAGCAGAGTGAGGACATGAGCTGGAACAAGACAGCAAGGATGCTAGAGAGGAAATGGGGAAGGAAGGGCGCTAAGCCAAGTCCCAATGTAATGTGCCCTCTACCTTCTTTTTGTACAATTTAGGTCCTTTTCTCTTTAGTTTGGGGGCTGTTGGTGGCATGGGAAAGAGTGAGAGGGTCTTGAGGTAGTCCTACCACTGCTGAACACCACAAGTAATATTTAAACCTAGTGCTGAAGACTTCAAAACAATGATGGGTTATGTTTGCTTATTCTCTGAAGTGAAACTTGGATTCTTGTATTCCTTCAACACAATACATTGTTCAAAAATGACCTTTATTTGTACCAAATTTGCATTTAGTAAGGCCTTAAAGTCATTTGTTGAATGGAATTATTTTACAGAAATGTCTCACTGGTGTATTTTACTTATAAATCACTGAATATATCATTTTAAAGTTATTTGCTCTTTGCTAAAGTGTAGAATGCACCAATGATAGACATAGCAAGGAATCAGTTATGCCATTTCAGATGTAGCATAATCTATAATATTCTATATGCATTTTATATGAATAGTCATAATTTATCCCAAGTGGGAGATTCTAAAGATCATACTTTTTTATTACTTGAAGATATGTGTGTTCATATATTTGGTCGGGATATTTTTTCATCATTTGGTAATTATTCTTTCACCTTCTAAGTATAATGTATCCAATTAGGTAAACTTCCCTTTTAAAACAACAAGATGACTATTTTTGTAAAACCTATCTGAAAAAAAGATGTTATGAAGTTGACAGAACAACTTATTTGAACCTTTTAACTTTATCTTCAATGGTATGTGTCTGTGCTGTTTCTCATAAGAAGAATTAAGCATAATACAAATTACCATTTGTTTTAAGAAACATAGCAAACATATATGAAACAAGGCCTTTGGGAGGCCCACCAAATGGTTGTATATAGAACATCAAAGCAATCATAAAGAAAGGGAGATCCAGATTTGGGAATTTTGAAACAAAGTTTTAAGATCATCTTTAAGAAAAATAAAATTTATTAATACAAAATGGGCCATACAAGAGAGGCACACAGAAACTGGTTAGACAGGCTGTTTACACCATGGCACTGAATGGTGAACACTAGGAAAAAAATATTCATGGCTACGTCTAAAAATAATTCAGGCTCTTAAACAATTATTCTATTATTTGTGTTTTGAAAGCTATTGGTTACATCCTAATGGAGAAAAGTGTGCAACTCCTCCTTGTTCAGGCTTTGCTCTTTATCATGACATTATTACACTGTCATTGTTGCTGCACAACCACTACCTGTGTTACCACAAGAGGATTAATTGCAGAATATCAATGCAAAAAGATGGCCTCTAAAATGTTCATTTCTGTGAAAATGACAATTTTAATAATAGTTTCCCTCTTCCAGAAAAATACCTGAGAATCACTTTTATGCTGTACTATGTAAGTGTCAAATGGAAAAAGTTGAATAGGGAGAAAACCAGTAGATTTGTCCTTTTGTCTTCATCTATAGGCAAGGATCCAATAAATGTATAATTATCCTTTGGAAATTATAAAGAAACAACCATCACTGACTTATGTGTAGCTTTTTATATTATGCATTTATATATTTAATAGATAAATGTATACCTGAATGCTTTCTACATAGAGGCTCATTGTTTATATCTAAAACTTTTAAAGTAATTGAGGATTTAAAATGAAGTACAACAAAATGTGCTTTTGCTAATGTGAAAAGTATGATAACTTCTTAAACAGATCCACCTTGAAGTAGCAGAAAATATCAAACATCAGTTTTCCATAACCCTTTTCTCTGTATAACAATTAGAAAAATATTGACATAAATTTTAGATAACATTTAGAATAGAAATATTAAATTTGAATATATATTTTTTAGAACTAATTAATTTTTCTGAGCATGAGGCTATTTCTTTTTTTTTTTGACAGGCAGAGTGGACAGTAGAGAGAGGCAGAGAGAAAGGTCTTCCTTTTTGCCGTTGGTTCACCCCCCAATGGCCGCCGCGGTAGGCGTGCTGCGGCCGGCACACCGCACTGTTCTGATGGCAGGAGCCAGGTGCTTCTCCTGGTCTCCCACGGGGTGCAGGGCCCAAGAACTTGGGCCATCCTCCACTGCACTCCCTGGCCACAGCAGAGAGCTGGCCTGGAAGAGGGGCAACCGGGACAGGATCGGTGCCCCGACTGGGACTAAAACCTGGTGTGCCGGTGCCACAAGGCAGAGGATTAGCCTACTGAGCCACGGCGCCGGCCGCATGAGGCTATTTCTAACATAAGGTTGTATTTTTAGTTAACATGTAGGAAGTGTGCCTTTGTGAAACACTAAAATACATTAAATTTGTTATATGCAAGTTTTCACTAAGAAAATTTTTAATTTCTGTAATGCTACAAAGCTAAGTGAAAGAGAGCTTAATCATTGGAGTACAGCACACAGTTCCTCACAGTGTTCTGTACATAAGGTAAACACATGTAATGAAATGTATGGCTAGTGTATGAGTTGCTAACTAGCAACAGTGATGACTTTTTAATAGGTGTTCTATTTAGGATTGGCCATGTTTGAAATTTAGAATTGTATTTTGTTTTGAGATTTGAACATTTTCTTTTCTATTCAAATGCAAACACACTTAGAAGATTATACATCTGTCAGTTATTTGAATTCTAGGGTGAATGTGTGTAATACCAAGTGGGGTTGGGCAGTGTTGTGGTGCAGTGGGTTAAAGCCCTGGCCTGAAGTGCTGGCATCCCATGTAGGCACTGGTTCTAGTCCTGGCTGCTCAGCTTCTGATCCAGCTCTCTGCTATGGCCTGTAAAGGCAGTAGAGGATGGCCCAAGTCCTTGGGCCCTTGTACCCATGTTGGAGACCTGGAAGAAGCTCCTAGTTCCTGGCTTCGGATTGGTACAGCTCCAGCCACTGCGTTCATCTGAGGAGTGAACCAGTGGATGGAAGACCTCTCCTCTGTATCCACCTCTCTCTGTAACTCTGTCTTTCAAATAAATAAAATAAATCTTTAAAAAAAAACAAGTGGGGTTAACTTATTTAATATGTATGTGAGCAGACATTTGAGAAGGTAGGACTTTCCATAAAAAGAAATAGCCACCTTGTGGGGGACATTTCTAGAACAGACAACTATGGATATATGTGACCAAATTATTTTACTTTCCATAATTACCTATAGATTAGCCTATGTATATTAGAGATGATACTGATCCATTTTTTTCACCTAGACAGCTAAACTTGGAAAATGTCTGTGTAGCTGAGGGTCATCTAGAACACAGATGATCATTAGCCTTTGAAAGAAAATGAGAGTTAAAATTTACAGTTTGCTTGGAACAGCTCTCTTATTCTCAGCTGGCAGCTTAAGGAGATCTGGTAGTGTGCAAATGGCCTGCTAGGTTGGTGACAGCTTCTATTTGTTTCCCTGCATATTATTGACATTCAACAGTAATATGGAACTATTATTCTGCAAAAGTATGATGGCTAACCTAATGTTGCACATTACTGCTTTGTTAAAACTGTAACATAAAATTTCATTTATTGGGTTTAAAATGAAGGATTTTGATGAGTTATTTGGTATGTACACTGAATAAGTACAAATGATCAATTGCATATATATGAAATATGTGATTACTCTTAAAAGAATAAAGATTAACCAGGATATGTTACATATCAGGTGAATAATCCAATATTTTCATACATTTACTTTTATACAAATGTGCACAAAGGTGTGTATATGAGGGTTTTCCAAAAGTTCATAGAATCATGCCATGCAATTATACTGTGAATTTTCTATGAACTTTTTGAAGCTACCTTATAAATAAATAAAGATTATAACTATCATTATTATATATAAAACAGTGTATTTCTGGATTGTAGTAAATTAAAAGATTCTATTGTGCTTAAATAAAATTCAAATTTTCATATATTGTGTAAACATATCAAAATATTTGTCTAATAAATTTAAAATGCTTTAAAAGGTCATATATTTAGTATGTATGTATAGAGTGTTATATTCCATTTAAAATATAACAAATTATCACAATTAACATTTGATAATATATCTAAATCATTACATTAGTTACATTAATACATTAGTAACACTGAACAAATCAAATATTCTGACTAGAAAAACAAACATATCTAGCTTTTCATGGTAAAGTAAAATATAATAATATTTTCTTAGGTTTAACAAGTACTGTAAGTTTGACATTTCAGAAATTCAATACATGGGTCTGCACTACAGCATAATAGATTAAGCCTCCACCTGCAGTGTCAGCATCCCATATGGGCACTGGCTTGTGTCCTGTCTGCTCCTCTTCTGATCTAGCACTCTGGTCTCTAAGGCCTGAAAAATCAGTGGAGGATGGCCCAAATTCTTGGGCCCCAGCACCCACATGGGAGACCCAAAAGATGTTCCTGGCTCCTGGCTTCAAATTGGTCTAGCTCTGGCCATCATAGCCATTTCAGGAGTGAACCAGCAGATGGAAGACATTTCTGTCTCTCTCTCCCTATCTCTATAACTCAGCCTCTCAAATAAATAAATAAATCTTTAAGAAAAACCAAGCATGTTGTATGCAACAGAATGGATATTTTTTAGAAAAGAAAGAAATGAATACACGTGGGGCCAGCGTGTGGCATAGCAGGTAAAGCTGCTGCCTGGGATTTCACCATCCCACATAAACACTGCTTTCTGTCCCAGGTGCTTCACCTCTCATCCAGCTCCCTGATAATGGCCTGAGAAAATCAGTGAAGATGGCCCGAGTGTGTTTGATTCTCTGCCCCCATGCAGGATAGCTGGATGAAACTCCTGGCTCCTGGCTTTTGCCTGGTCCAGCGTTGGACCAGGAGTGAGCCAGCAAACATTTCTCTCTGTGTCTCTCCCTTTCTCTAACTCTGACTTCCAAAATAAATAAGTAAATCTTAAACAATGAATGCACTCATCAAGCCCACCTTCTGCTTTATTGTACACTTAATGAATGCATTGATAATTCTAACAGATGGAACCAGACTTAAGGAATTAGAGTTTTAATATTTACTAATGTATAGAAATAAAGGTGAGAGATTACATTCAAAAGATGAGTATGAAAACATATTTAACTTTGGAACGTGTTGCAGTTATATTACTATGCATATAGTTTATACTTTAGAATATTCACTTTTTGCAAAATACTCTATGAAATCCAAACTTTGAAGGAATCAATCTCAATCAATATTCTTTGTATAAAGAACTTTTGAATGACTTTGGTAGATTCCATTTTGTGCAATAGTTCTAAACTTGATAATCAGATGATTTGACTTGTAAATATAGCAGTTTTATTTTTTAAAGTGAAACTATACTTGAATGCCAACATATGAACAAGAAAAACTGTTGCTGAACTGAGAAGCCTACTACACTATCTCTCATCAGCCTCTCCTTCTCTTAGGGGTACTTTCTGAGCTATGTGTTAGGACTGCTAAGGTTTGTAAAACCATTTAAACTTTAAACTTTATGAAGATTTTTCCTTCTCTATGATTTTGCTTTAGCTATACTCCATAATTGAGTTAGGCATGCATCTACATTTTTATTGAGAGTAAAGTTTGGACTTTCACTAACTCATTTTTGATCTTCTCATAAATAGATTGCAATAGCAAACCTGAGTTTTCATTAATATATTTTATTCTTTTATTTATGTAACATTGTGCCAGACCTATTTGTTTCAAATGATCAATTTTGAAAATTGTTTCTTCCTAAGAGAAGCATTTTCTTAAAAAAATATTTTAAAAATAGATCTATCTACCTAAAAGGCAGAGTGATAGAGGAGAGACAGAAAGGTCTTCCATCTTCTGGTTAACTTCCAAAATGGTTGTAACAGCCAGCACTGGGCCAGGGTGAATCAAGGAGCTTGGAACTGCATTCAGGATTTCCACATGGGTTATCAGTGGCTGAACCCACATGGGTGCAGTGGCCCAAGTACTTGGGCCATCTTGTTCCAGTGGTAATTTCTATGAAACTTGACTGTCCAAATATCCCTGCAAATGGTAAGAGAGCAAGAATGTCAAAGAGGATGTAAACAGAGAGAACTCATCTTACCAAACTTAAAATTTACAAAGCTGCAAGAAGTCAGTGTGATACCAGCACAAAAGCAAATAGAGTACTGAGGCAGAATAAAGAGTCCCCAGTTATTATTTATCAATGTGTAGTCTTGCAGCTTCTTGCTAATGTTCCTGGGAAGGCAGAAATGATAGCCCTGGCACCTGACTCCCAGTAATCAGCAGAGATGCTGCCCCTCCTTTTTCTTTTCCTTTCCCTTCCTTTTCCTTCCTTTCCCTTCCTTTTCCTACCCTTCCCTTCCTTTCCCTTCCCTTCCCTTCCCCCCTCCCTCCCTCCTTCCTCCTTCCCTCTTTCCTTCCTTCCTCTCTTCTCTCTCCCTCTCCCACACCCCCATCTTTCCCTCTCAAACACTTTGAAAAATGCCTCTCCATAGGTAAAATTTAAAATTAAAGCCTCACTTCCAAGCTTTAAAAATTAGCAACGGTATATGTGAACATTATAATAATAAAACATAAAAGAAAATAGGGTATCAGGATCAGACAATTATTTCTGAAATGAGACAAAAAATACATAATGGGAGAATGTGGTAAATATAAACACCTAAAATTAAATTTAAAATTAAATTTAAAATGTATAGAAAATATTCAGACATATCTGAATCATGAGAACATTTCATAAATTAATAAGAAAAGAATAGAAAAATTAATAAAAAAAAAAAGCTCGGGAAAGGCTCCACTACAGAGGAAGTACTGCTATAATTAAAATCCTCTGAAGAAAATATCAGAGAATTACAAAATTAAAACAACACAGCAATGGATATCCTTCAGGTTGCCACAATTCTTGGTCTGAAACCACAAAATCATAATTTGGGAAACAAGAATACTCATTAGTTCCTGGGAGCAATATTCATATATAACACATTATTTGGACATAAGTATGATGAACAGTATTAAAGTTGTTGCTATATCTTAACGATCAGTAATTCTAAATCTGGTGTACTTTGGCCAATATAA
The DNA here is from genome assembly GCF_033115175.1 of Lepus europaeus. Lineage (NCBI taxonomy): Eukaryota > Metazoa > Chordata > Mammalia > Lagomorpha > Leporidae > Lepus > Lepus europaeus. The sequence continues at coordinate 3,240,273 of NW_026909213.1, read as the reverse complement.
ACATAGAGTCACATAAAAAGATGTTGTGAAACTGCACATAGAAACCACAGGGCCAGAATTTTGGCACAACAGGTTAAGCCTCCATCTGCAGTGCTGGCATTCCATATGGATACCAGCTTCAGTCCTAGCTGTTCCACTTCCAACTCCCTGCCAATGTGCTTGGGGAAGCAGTGGAAGATGGCCCAAGTCCTTCAGCCCTTGCACCCATGTAGAAGACCCAGAAGAATCTTCTGGCTCCTGGTTTCAGCCTGGCTCAGCCTTGACTATTGAGGCCATCTGGGGAGTGAACCAGTGGATGAAAAATTATCTCTATATATCTCTCCTCTCAATAACTCTGACTTTCAACTGAATAAATAAACCTTTTAAAAAAAGCAATCTTACAACCACTGAGTAATGGACTGGTTTATTTATACAATGGAATAAAGTATAGCAGATACACAGCTTTTATACAATTGCTTCTATAGCAGGACACATATTCCTCAATAATCACTGTTCTGCAAGTGGCTGATGAGAAATAATGAAGTGTGTGGGACAAATTATAGTCAAAAATTTTAAGAAGCCCCCAAATTTTGAAACTTTATAACCAAAGCATTAATACTTTCAATAAACATGAATACAGTTAAATTATAAAATTGCTGATCTTTAGTAATGAGATTCTTGAGAACATACAGTACCATATCTTTTGAAAATATTATAAAAGGTAGTTTTATAAAGACATGGTACCTGAACAAGGTACCCTTCCTCCCCTGAAGCACTGGGACCATTACTATTAATAATATATTCCCCAGAGTCATTGGAATGCAGGACCTAGAAAAGATGTTACCTGAATTCCACTTCTTCAGGCACACAATCCGCAGAAAACATGTATTCATCCTGTATGACCAGGGCAAGTTCTTCTTCTCATTGTCTATGCTGGGACTGGGGCTTTTGTGTTATAAACCCCAGAATTACCCATGGCCACCCAACAGGACATGGAGAAGATCCCATACTCATCACATAATCTTAGGGCAATAACTATTGTTGCCACAAGTCCCAGAATCACTTGGGCTTTCCTAGTTGGACAAGGTAATCCCATCTATATCCCACACCACAAGGATCATGGCTACAGCTAACACAACCCTCAGGTTTCTGACACTCAACTCTCTGTTAACTGAAAACACACACCTTTTGAAGCACATGTCTGTGTCAAAGTCACTCTAGCACTGCAGTGAACTGCTGCAGACTAGACAACTGTGACACTCGATGACCTTGCTGACACTGATTATAACTGATATTATCATATTATCAGTTAGAGGTTACTCTTCTGGGAGGATGAAGAAGGAATAAAACTGTAGTTCCCTTTGTAAATGTTTATTCTTTTCTACTTAAAAGAGTAGAAATTTATTAAAACATCATTTATTACATCTCAGTGTTGAATACATACCTATTTTATATTCAAATATTTTGAATGTGTAATTTTTTTAAATTGTGAAGAACATAATTTAAATAAAATATATTAGATATAATTAAAATACTTGACTAAAATAATGTCTTCTGAAGTGTTTACTTATAAATGAAATATACAATTCCTTAGGAAAACATAAATATTGAATGATAAATTACATTACTATAAATTAGACATTATTTTTATGATAATTTTAACATCAAAGGTATGTTTGTTTTGGTATATTAAAAAGTAATTTGGAAGATTATCCTGGTAAAATGGTAAGATTTAGAACAAACATTCTGCATCTGAATTAACAGCCAAAACAGTTTGTCTAATTCTAAAACAAATTACCAAGTTTTAATAAATAGAATTGATATTTGTTTAAATTCTTCTAAAATAGTTCTATTTTGATGAAATATGATTTTAAAAGAATATGCAAAGCAGTGGGGAATAGAACATTGTTAAATAAGCATTTTTGAAAAAACTGAATAGCTATCTAAAGTTTTTTGATATATTTCCCAAATATCATCAGCCCTGAATTGAAGTCTAATTACATAAACCTCAGAATAATTAGGAACATTAAATACAAAATGTTCAAGTTGGGGCCAGAATCAGTGTTTCCAAGATTCCCAGGTGATTCCAGTTTGTATCCTGAGATCGACACATATGTAGCACAGATATATCATCTAGATCAAATAAAAAATCCTATGCCAGAGAGGAAGATATTTGCTATAACAAACATCATGTAACAAGTCTGGATATTTGGGGAAAGAATTAGAATTGATACCTCACTTTCATGATCAAGATGATTTAAAATTCCAAAATAAATTGTATAAATTATGAATGGGATAGAGAAAAACTACATTATCAGTTTGCTCATAATTTTTTTTTAGTTTGCTCATAATCTTAATCAGAAGAAAGCTTTCCTAAGTCAAACAACTTTACCTTTTTAAATGAACATGTATAATTTTATGGTAATCTCATAAAAGTGCTGTATACAATATAGATTATTCTCACTTTACTATATTTAAAATTTCTATCATTGGCAGTTTCTTTACAACTGGTAATGTAAAGGTGACTGCCTGTATTATAAATTATTCATCAATTAATTTCACTACAAAAAGAATGTTAACACAGTCTATGTGGCAGGAATGTTTCCTGAGCTGTGGGTGAAGTGACGCCTGCCTTCAGGAGTTTACTGTGTAGGGGAAGAAAACATAGGACTAGTTCAACAAATATCAGAGGTAAAATATAAAACATGAAGAGGAAATGGAGGGGCTAGAGCAGCAATAAAGGGTTTACTGGGAGTAAATAGAGTAGTCAGGGAAGGATTCACTAAAAAGTTAACTTCTAACTCCCAATCTGGGTGGCCAGATCCTGTAAGGCTTCACAGGAATAGAAGAACTGGACCTTTTACTCTGAGTGAGATGGGAGCTGCCTGAGAGGCTGAGCTGGAGAACACCATGATTTGAGCTTTAAAAGGTTCTTGTTTGGGTTCCAGAATTCAGGAAGGTGCTTCATAAAAATTCAAACTGCAGAAAAATAACAATGATGCCAACATGGAAAAGAAAGAAGATGAGATAAGAATAAAGCATAGAATTACTTCCCTATTAATTCAAAATCTATTGAGTACACTGTGGATATCTGATTAGGATTTTAAAAAACTGAGTTAGTTGTGGATTTCTACCCTTACAGGGAATTAAAACAAAGAACACAGGATGACTTCCTGTCTTGGGTGAGAGGGAGAATTAGGGAACTCTTAAGGCACTTGGCCTTTTGCTTACCATAAAATCTAAGCCTCTCAACATGGGCTAGGTCTCTTGCTAACTGCTAGATTCCTGGTATTTAAAATAGTTCTTGACACATAGTCAGCAAGCAGTAGGTATTTGATTCTTATTGATAGAATGAATATGTATATGCAGCTATATGGGGAGAAAAGCATTCAAGATAATCACATAAGCAAACCCCTACAAAAATGTAAAGAATTAAAGTTTCCTCAGTCATATTTGCTGTAGCAAATGAAAATAGTGGTAGATGATATTAGAAGCATAGAATGGGTCCAAAACACAGAAGACTTTACTGGACTTGTAAAAGTATCATGACCATTTTCTTTAAGAATTGTGGAGCTCCAGATTTGAGTAGTGCTAGGAATACAACTTGTACAGGAAAGATCAATGTAATAAGACTAATAATTGATTGAGCCACTAACCAATCAGCGGGTGGGATCTATAGACCAATTAAGGTGAACTGGGCCAATCCAGACAAAATATGATCAAGGCTTCAGCACATGGTTAGCATTTGGTCCTTTCATCATTAGTGCATCCACTGTACTGAGTAGGGGTTAGTACATCTTAGCATGGCTATATATTTATTTATACTATAATTATTTTACATCTTCTTTTTTAACTGACAATATAGCATGTTTGGCACATGTGGTAGATACGTCTAATGATCTGCAAGAAGAGGATCTTCCCTTTCTATAGTAATAAGACAGTTCAAGTTTCAGTTGTACACAGATACTAGTTGGAGCTTATTTACCTGTATCTTAGAACTAGCTGTTTCCACTAATTTAAGTTTTGGCTACGGATTCCAGAATGACACTTCTGGAACTTGGTGCCACAATAATAAAACTGCTTGTGATCGAGTTCCTCTTGGCTCATTCTTACTGATTGCTCTTCACTCATTTTTTTATCTTTGCCTGCCTGAAGTAGGTGTTGAGGAGTACACATTTTTGAGACTGTTGAGATTTCCTGATGAGATAGATATACAGATCTGGGAACTATTCAATGGTCAGTGTTTCAGTCATTTGCTAAAAGGTGAAATACAGGTGTATTACTAAATTCTAGCCAGTGGGATATAAGTGAAAGTGGGGTGCAGCATCGGAGTCATGCTCATAGTTTCAGTCCTTTACTTCCTTTTCCTCCTTCCTGAGGGTGGTGCTTGATGTTGGTGTATGATCCTGGTGTTCACTCCTGATAAACCCACCTTGGTCCACTCATCCTGTAGGACACAAGGCAAGAATTTAGAAGGGTTGTATTTCATGGGGGAAAACTGTGCAACTTCTTGAGATTACTTACAAACTCAAACTTTGATATGTGACAGAGACAATTTTCATCTTATTTAAATTAATGTTATTTGGTCTCATCTATAGCAGTCAATTCAAAATATTACTATATAATTTATAAGTATGGATCATTATCACTTTGTATCACATGAAATATGATTGATAAATATAAAACTGCTTATGTTTATAAAGTAATATTAGAAAATTATTTCTCCCATTCCCTCAACCAGGAGCATAGATCAACTATATAGAAGGATCTGTGTATTATAAAGTTGAATTTGAAGTGACTTTCTCTACCATATCTGAAAGTGTAGATTAGCACAGAAAGCATCCACTATCTTCTGAGATGAACACAACACACTACGGGTTATTGGTTTCTGGTCATGGGTTCTACCAGACCCCAAATAAGGCCATTAAAAGGAAAATCAGCTATGAGATAATCAAATCTGTATTATTTCCTATCACTCTTTATAGGAAAATACTTTAATGACATTAATTTGGATATTACTCTCTGATTTCAGAGCTTTTGGGATACTTGTTTTCATATAGATTGCAACAAAAATTTCTTTAAAAAAGAATCACTATTAAAAACAATAGGCACATGATTTTAGTAAACTTGCCACTAACATTTATCATTATTTTGGTAGGTAATTTTGAACTCTTACCTACAGATTATCACTTTAAATAGATTTATGCTTGCATACCCCATTTGACCAAATTTATTTTTGATCTAGCTTGAATATTTATATGGCTATTAGCACCCTCAAAGGAAACATTGGGAGTGTGTATAGTTCCACTTATCTTGTGTAGCAAACCATTAGAATGGTGCTTATCTAATTAATTAGCTGTACTTTGACAGAATTCACATTTCCCTGGAAACATGGTGGCCTTGGGAAGAAGAGACTACAATTAAGGCAAGTGGGAAATTGGCATACACATTCTGAAAAGAAAAAGGCCTTCAGAAAGAGACAGGAATATTTTCTTTTGTAATGCTGAAAAATTTACACTGCTAAAGACAAAAATGGTGAAATGCAAATACTGGATAGGGAAAAAAATGTTCATTTCTTGTCACGTTGAAGTTGCTTTGTACATTTAGTGTTTTTTCTCTTATGAAGACTTTGCTGTTGTTTTTGTTGTTTTTCCTTGAAGTATTAAGGATGAGGACTATGTTTGTTGATCCCAAATCCCTACACTGTACTCAGTAAATAGTGGGTGTTTATAATGGTTATTGAGTGAATAAATGCAAATAATAATTACATCCAAATGTTATGATGTATGAAAAAGTTATAAAGGATTTACACAGTAAGAGATAGGTATCAACATTAAGAAATTTTATCTTCATGATGTGAAAAAAGGAAGAAGATAATAATCTCAGATAACTATATGGAAAACTGCTTCATATTCTTTTTTTAATATTGGAGACATATTTATCATGTCTGGCAATACTAAAATCCTTGGTTTTTCAGAACTATGACTTTAGATGTAAGGCTATGTTATTGAATTGTTAATTTAGAAATGTATGAACATGTGGCTAGAAAAAATGATCACTTTTCTTACACAATTTTGAAGTTAAAATATAACATTGAAAAATCTGCAAAACTATGATTATAAATACTGTGTAAAAGAAAAACTGAATGATGAACTTGAATATTCATGGTATTCTGAGAGCTGAATAAACTTGACTGTCATGAAATCCTATTCATGTAAAATTTCGTGAAAAAGGAATGCAGTTACTACATGAAGAATGGATTTTTATTCCCATTAATGTTAAATAATATGACATACTGTTATGTCATATGACATAATGTTAAATAAATGACATACATTTCCAAAGTGAGACTATCAATTTGTGTAGCAGCAAGCCAATTTGATCTAAAGGTTTACAATAACATTTCATATTTTAGTAATGAAGTATTATGTTTGCAACACATAAATAAAACAAATAATGTAACAAATAATGTAACACAAAGGAGTTAGCATGTAGTGCATCAGATCCTCCAAAGGTGTCAATTATAAAGATTTGAAAGCTGCACTTCTTTATTTAATGTCTTCTTCTCACTCAGGTGTTTAATCACCAAAATCTGCTTTTGCATACCAAATTCAAAACTATGTAACAAATGTTAAGATTTTTTAAAAATAGCCTGTTCTGCGTGCAGCTAAACCAGGTGTGCATCCTAAATATCTTTTAACAGTATTGAGAATAATTTTTATTGCCACAAACAATACAAAGAAAATATGAATTGCATTAAATGGTAGAGATACCTGAAATAAAGCTTGAAATCTTTAAAGATATCATGTACAAGGCCTATCAGGAGACATGTTTCATATTGAGTTGCTTTTCAGTATTCTCACAGGCTGCTACCATTTTGTAAGACTGCTGTTAGAGTAACTGCTAGGATACTCTAAATTTTTTAAGGTTAAATAGATGAAATTTCCTAGTGTGGATGATTTAATGAGTTTACATTCTCAGTTGTCTATCAGCTCATGCTACACTTTTCAAGTTCCTCAAAGCAAAGAACTCACCTTTTATAAGGTCCTTTACTGACTGGGGCTAGTTTTGGAACATATTGTTGCACATGAATAATTGTAATTTTTGTCAAAGATGATCAAGAAAAGTGGCTCAGAAATCATCCCAGGGCGGCAAATCTCTGTATCTCATGTCCCCTAACTTGGAACAAACACATTCAATTCAGGAAAATCACTTACAAATGAGTTTTTCACCATGGTTTAACTGTGAAGTCTTCAGAAACTAAGAAGTGAGGCTGGTGCTCCCACAGCACCTAATGTGACAGCAGCTTGGTCCTCTTCAGCATCCTGTCAGGGTGTTTGCTCAATCTCAGGGTCTCCACTTCAGCTACCATCTTCCTAGAAGTGGTCTTGTCCTCATAAACGGTGTAGTGAAACACTGGAATTCATGGTTGTGAGCAGGAGGTCTGCAAAAATGTAAAAATGCACGTTATTTGTAGAATTTCACCCTCTCATAGGGTCCAGGTTGATCCAGATGTTGGGCAGCTCCTGTGTGAAGGGAGTTTAGGGAGGCCAGGGGCGGGAAGGCAGCAGAATCCTTGCTAGAGCTGCAGAGTTTCCAAAGCTGGGCCTTGCCATTGCTAAGCAACTCACCAACGTGGCAGGCAATAGACCCGCCTTCTGTGACGTGTGCTACCCTGGCCTTCCGCTAGAAAGAGCAGCGAAGCCGTGTGCTATGCTAGGAGAGACTATTTCTCCAAACAAGGACTCCCGGGATGGCCCTGGCTGTGGGGCGCCTGTGCGTGCTCATCCTCACGTCTGGGCAACAGGTGAGGTGGCCTGGAGGATTTCACACGTCTGTACAGCTGGTGAGAGGGGCTGTGGGGTGGCGGGCGCATATGCCCCTCCCTACCTAGCTTCCTCCTCCTGCCCAGGGACCATGACAAGTACATGGATGCCTGCCAAGTGTGCTTCTCTGCGCTGCCTTGCACCTGGACGTGGTGCAGCCGACAGCGACCCCTGGGTGTATACGGGGGTGGGGTGGGGGGGACACCTGTCTTCTGTCTGCAATGCCGGGCTCAGGGGCCTCTAGCCACCGGTCCCGGCCCCTGTGAGGTAAGGAGAATACGTGTGTGTCCTCAGACTCCAGTCTCACACAGCCCACTGAACAAGGAGCCAGCCAAATCCCATTAGCCCAGGGATTCAGGGTCGCCTGATGGGCCCTCAGTGAGCCACACCTGGTCCCTGGAGGGGCTGGGTCGCCTGCCTTTCAGCTTGGAAGAGAGCAGGAGAAAGCCCCAGAGAAGCAATGCAAGGGACCTGGCCATGAAGGCTGAAATCTCAGGAAGCAGCTCCACGTGGATATGAACTTTTAGCTCCTGGAATCTTTCTTTTAAATCTCTGTTTGAAGGTCTGAGTGAAAGCATTAGGTGTAAATAATACAGAGACTGAATCTACCTTTTGCAGAATGAATGAGCTTTTTTATATATATAATGACGTAGATGCAGTTTTGCAAATAAAACTGTGGAAGTGGCTGTTAGGGTTGTTTATAAATGCTGTCAAGCAGAAAATCAGCGAACATCCTCTTCCAGGGTTATTAGGTCAAAAATTACCTGAGTGGTTAGGCCAGAATTAGTGTAAACGTGAATTATGTTTACAAAACATGCCTACTTAAAGGGTTTTGCTACTGCAAAGATGAGCTTGAGATTATATTTAGAAGGTTTAGAGAAATTCATGATTATTCTTGACATATTTCATTTACAAAACACTTTTGATTGCAACAAGCATGTTACATGGAGAATATAAAGTAGTTTTCAAATAGTGTTCTTTCTTGGATTACAGCTATTGCTTAACATGGTGCAAGTTAAGTGTGCATTGCAACAAAAATAAAGTCCATGCCTCCCCCTAAAAAATGTATATTACCTATAAAAATCATGTAGACAATGTATAACAAATAATTTTATTCCCCTAGTTACACTAATTCTGTCTTTGTACACATTTAAATTAAAAAAAAAAACTTAGCCAGTTATGGAGTTGGATGTATTGAACAATGTTAAACCTAGGTGGATGTGAAAGCAATCAAAAGGTAACCCTAAATATGGATTTTGAGTTTTTGTGACTAAACATTGAAACAAGAAAAGGCATAATGCTTACCCAGTGATCAGCTGGATGTATAACACACATATACATATATAAAATGTTGAATATAGACGTGCTACTCAGTGCTTACCCTTTCATGCCTACGTCCTTTCTAATTACTACACCTTCCTTGATGCAAAAACACTGTTCCACTTTACTTATTTACTTAACTCTTGGCTTACATTTGAGGAAAAATTAAAATGTTGTGTTCCCTGAGGGAGAGCAATAAGAGGACAGATTATTACTTCAATCCAATAAAATAACCTTGCTTTTAATTTCTCAAAATTGAGGATTCCCTTCCTGGCATGGAGACTGTTTCAAAAGCAATTACATTTTCCCCTCAGATTATGATTGATGTTAAATAGCCCAGCCCAGGCAGCTACAGAAAGGTAATTAGATGGAATCTGGTGAAAATCTATACCTTTAAAAATTTTTATTATAAAGTTTTTATTTATATAAGGTGAACAAATTTCATATATTTCATATAGAGAGAATTAGGAGCATAGTGAAATTCCCACTCTAGTCTCACTTCCACTCTCCCTCCTCCTTCCTTTCTTACCCTTTAATTTTTACAATGATATAAGTTCAGCTTATTGCCATTGTGAGAAGTGTGGAGAAGTACTTCAAGATAATACAAGACAGAAAAGATAAGCTTAAGAAAATTTAACTTAGAAAAATGTAATTTGGTGCTGGCGCAGTGGCGCAGTGGGTTAACACCCTGGTCTGAAGCACCAGCATCCCATATGGGTGCCAGTTCTAGTCCTGGCTGCTCCTCTTCCAATCCAGCTCTCTGCTATGGCCTGGGATAGCAGTAGATGGCCAGAGTCCTTAGGCCCCTGCACCCACATGGGAGACCTGGAAGAAGCTCCTGGCTCCTGGCTTTGGATCAGCGCAGCTCCCGCCATTGCGGCCATCTGGGGAGTGAACCAGTGGATGGAAGACCTCTTTCTCTGTCTCTGCCTCTCTGTAACTCTGTCTTTCAAATAATAAAATAAATCTTTTTTTAAAAAAAAAGTAATTTGGTCACCTCTATTAGTAATATGCTTCTACTTTCTTCAAAAAACCACAATTCTTTGCATTTAAAATGAAATTTAGTGGTGATATATGCAAGATGTTCTAAATGTCCTATAGAATTAGATTTAGTTATCTGAGTAATTTATATTCAAGTACATGTGTACATATTCAATGTTGTCAGTACTAAAGTTAAAATTCAATGTCATATTTTTAAGATTTTTGATTAAGAAATGCAATAATTAGAAAAGTTTCTTCTATACCTTGTTTAACTCAACATCTTTTAAAGAATACGTGTTTGCACTTACAGATTCACACCACAGTAGTCCCTGCTATGTCTACAATTTTCAGAATATAATAATTATGTACATACTCTCCAGTAAGCACTCTATAATCCTACAAACTATTTCTATCATCAGAAATGTTTATGTCCATATCTTTCTACTTATATATGTAAGCATACATGTAAAATATTTTTCTGAATGATGTTGAAGTTTGCTAGATTTTTTTCCAAATTGCTCTGAAATAACTTGCCCTACTTCACACTCTTATATAAAACCTCTACCATAACAGCAAAAGAGCAAAGAGCTTTCCTGCCCTCCTAGGCTGAAAGTTACCAGAAGACACCATTTCTAGGATTGACTCAGCTTGCATCAGCTGTCCCCTGGCTGCATATGCCCTGTTTCCCACTTCCATCACACCCCAGGCATGGTGGCTTTCAGTGCACACACTGCTCAGCTGTCTTTGGTGCTCCTCTCTCTGGCAATGTTCATGAGAGCACAGATTTGCCCCCTATGTACCATCAAATATTCTTTTTATTTTTGTCTTCCTAGTAGATGAAAAACAGTATATATTTTAATTTTTAAATGAATTTACAAAGAAAAAACTCCACATTATATAATGCCTCAGTTTCACAAAAATGAGCCCAGTAATTGAGCACCTATTGTGTGTCTCATACTGTGAATAAAACATAAAATGCCCTATTTTCATTAATGTGTAGTCTAACCACTATTTACCCCTAATTATACATATTTTAAAATTTTGTACACTGCAGTACATTTTATAGTATCAGAATTTATATGTCTAGTTGAATTCCACGATATTGTCCATATATGAGACTCAAAACAGACATGTATACTCTTAAATAAGTAAGAGCAATTTGGGATTTACCTTTTATAAATGCTTATTATATCTGCTTGTATATCTATTACTGCCCTACCTAATTATTCATTTCTACTCAGAATTATCACTGAACAATATATAATAACATATACCTATATTTTATTTCTCATTTTTTCTTTGAATTTATTATGATGACCCATGTGTATCATGAGTAAATTCCTTGACTCCAATTCAAATCCAAGGAGATTGTGGCTACCTGGATTTTCATTTTCATTATTAGGTCATCAACTCTTATCTAAATTCTGCAATTGGTCCTAGAAACTTTCATGTTGACTACATCTCAGAATCACCCAGGGATAATGGTCTTTCTCCTTTGCAGGATATTCTTCTCTGGATTTTATGGCACTGATAATTAATATTTTATATCCATGACAATATATTCCATGACACATTTCCTTCATTTAATTTCCAGAAATTTTCTTTTTCTAAAGTTTTATTTATTTATTATTTATTTATTTGGTAGAGTTATAGAGAGAGGGAGAGACAGAGAGAATAGTCTTCCTTGTGCTGGTTCACTCCCCAGATGGCTGCAAAGGCCAGGGTTGAGCTATTCTTACGACAGGAGCTAGGAGCTTGTTCCAGCTCTCCCACATGGGTGCAGGGGCCCAAAGATTCAGGCCATCTTATTCTTTCCCAGGTCATAAGCAGGGATATGGATTGGAAGAGAAGCAGCCTGGACCTTACCTGGTACCTGCTGTGGGTGGATGCTTAGCCCACTATGCCTTAGCCCCAGCACCACACCTAGAAATTTTCTTTATAGTCTGTTTTTTAAAAAAGATTTATTGATTTATTTAAAAAACAAAGCTAGAGAAGACACAGAGAAATCTCCCATCTTCTGGTTCACTCATCAAATGGCCAAAATGGCCAGAATTGCATGGAAGTGAGGAGCTTTAACTGGGTCTCCTATGTGGGTGGGAGCAGCCCATTCCCTTGGGGCATCCTCTACTGCTTTCCTAGGTGCATTAGCACAGAGCTGGATTGGAAGTGGAACAGCCAAAACTTGAATTAGTGCCCATATGGAATGCTGACTTTTCAGACAGTAGCTTTACCTGCTATAACACAAGGGCGGACCCTATTTTTTGTTTTAAGTGTGAACATAATTAACTGTTTTCACCTAATTTATTTATTCATGTTTATCATGCTATTATTGCTACTGTTACGTATTTCTGTTAGGCCATCACAAAACACACCAAACACTGGAGTAAGGGAAAGGGTTTATTGGGGGAAAACCCAGCAGGCTGGAAGGAAGGGGTGAAGAAGGAAAAGAGAGAGGAGGAGAGTATAAGAGAGAAACAGAGAGGAGAGGAGCTAGCGAGGACAGAAGAGAGAGAAGAGAGACGAGAGGGGAGAGGAGAGCAGATGACAGGAGCCAAGAGAGCCACATGTTCAGGAACAGGCCCTTTTAAAACTTTGCCAGAGGGCGGGCAGGGAAGTAGGAATATCAAATCCCATTAGGATGGGGGTGGAGCTTGACATCAGTGGTTGGGCCATGTGGCTACCTGGCTTTCAGCAATGGTGGTGGGAACCGGGGCATAGGATGTAAATCAGAGTGCAGATCGCACCATAGATAAAATTGTGCCAGTTTCCTAACAGCTACTATTAAATAACTGTTCCACTCACATGAATCACAATACCATTTTTCTTGTCATGCCACTACCACTTATCTTTTTTGTATTCAATTTTATTATTTTTATCTGTTTTTGTCATTGATGCCTCACTGCAAGGCTTTATATCCATGAAAACATGTGCATATCTGTTAGCTTTTTCATTGTGAGTATTCAATTCATTTGAAGTTCCATAATATATTCTATTAAATTGGATCTATACATTTTTTCACAAAACCTTTTTGAGACTATGGACTCTTTTCAGCCCTTCAAATCATACATTCTTTTTAAATAATTTATTTAATTAAAATAATGAGTAACTGGATTTCTCAATTTGATGAAATCCCAATTGTTAATTTTGGCTTTTAGTGCCTGTGCCTCCAGGGTCTTTTCCAAGAAGTCTTTGCCTGTGCCTATATCTTGTAGGGTTTCTCCAATGTTCTCTAGTAATTTGATGCTGTCAGGTCATAGATTTAGATCTTTAATCCATGTTGAGGGGATTTTTGTGTGAGGTGTAAGGTAGGGGTCTTGTTTCATTTTTAGCTTGTCTTGACCTACTTAGTATCACCTGTGTACACCATGAGTCTCACAATTTGTGCCAGTTCTATTACTGAATATGCAAACAATTTGGTTGCCTTTTTCTATGGGGGATAATGAACTCACTGAAAATGCTCTGGTTTGCACTAACATTTCTCACAAGCCCAGTAATCAGAGGTCTTTAGTTCCAGTGTAGTGATTAATCTTATGAAGCTCATATATTTTTAAAAGATTTATTTATTTATTTGAAAGTCAGAGTTACACAGAGAGGAGAAGCACAGAGAGAGAGAGAGAGAGAGAGAGAGAGTGTCTTCCATCCATAGGTCACTCCCCATTTGGCCACAATGGCTGGAGCTGCGCTGATCCAAAGCCAAGAGCCAGAAGCTTCCTCTAGGTAATCCCATGTGGGTGCAGGGGCCCAAGGACTTGGAGCATCTTCTACTACTTTCCTAGGTCATAGTAGAGAGCTGGATTGGAAGTGGAGCAGCCAGGACTCAAACCGGCACCCATATGGGATGCCAGCACTGGAGGTGGCAGCTTTACCCACTATACCACAACATCAGCCCCTAGCTCATTTATTTTTAAACTCTAAAGATTTTTATGGAACACCAAATTGACCATTATCTTTGAAAATGCCCATGGTCTATATCCAGACACTTAGTATCCTCTATATAAGTATCCATTTTGGAGTGCATGAACTTTTCTAGATGGGATTTATTTTATTTTTTAAATGTTTATTTATTTAATTTATTTATTTGAAAGGAAGAGTTACAGAGAAAGAAGGAGAATGAGAGAGGGTGGGGGGGGGGAGAAGGGGATTTCCCATCTAATCGTTCACTCCCCAAATGGCTGTGTCAGACCAAACAAGGAGCCATGAAATCCACTAGCCCTCTCACATGGGTGGTGGCAAGTATGTGACAACTTTAACTATCACCTGCTCCTGCCCAGGCACATCAGAAGTTATCTGGATGCAAAAAAGTGTACCCAGGACTCAAATTGGTACTCTGATGTGGGATCTAGTCATTGCAAACAGCAGATTATACCCCTGCATCAGCGTATCAACCCTGTACACATTCTCTTAAGCAGATGTAACACTTCTCTCTTTTAAAATGATGTACTCTTTCCTTTTTCCATAGGACTATAACTTATAAATTGTGAAATTAATGGCTATAGTTTTTGATTTGTGTGTCTTTAATATTATCCTGATAATTGGCCTGATGTTTTCTTTGGCCTTTTTGCATCTAATTATTATTTAATTGTAATTGAGTATTGTTCAGCAAATTCCTGTTTTCTGCCACTACCTTACTACTGCTCCCATATTATTTCTGGGTACTACTTCTAGTAATTAGCATATGATTTATAACAGATATATCTTTTTATTTTATTATTTATATTTACTACTATCAGCTATATAAATCATCAATGTCCTAGTGAAAACCAATCATAACCATATTTTAAGGTTTTTTTTAAATTTATTTCCAGGAGATTGTACATCATAATTGTTCTACTGTCAACCATTCCTAGGTCTGTGAACCCTAGGGCATCTTTGTCACATTTTAATTCTGTGGTCACTGAGCTTACTGTTCTCTAATTTCTCTTGTTCACTTTTGTTTAAACATGTATCAGAAACATCATAATCCTATGTGATTATTTTTCCTTTAAAGGCCACATATATTTTGTATATCCCTGATTTCTATGAAACAATAAATGCACCTTCCATTGTTAAATTTTAAAGAGTATTTCTAGATACAAGAAACTTCACTTGAAAATTTTCCTGATTATTGTCATGGCTTTTTATATATTTCCATGTACTCTTCCTTATTTTCAATTTTTATGTAATTGTGATGAATTATTTTTCAGTAAGTTCCCTTTTTATATCTCCTTGTCGCATTAATTCTACTTCAGATTACCTGGTTTGATCCCAGGTTTTGTTCCTGATTCATTTTTTATAAATACAGGTGTTGTGAGGCATTAGTGATGGCTCAAGTAACTGGGCTTCTGCTACCAATTTTGGAATCCAGGACTATATTCCTGTCTCTTGGCTTCAACCTTGTGTCAGCCTGGGCAACTGTGGGTATTTGGGAAGAGTGATTCAGTTTATAAGTGACTTTCACGTTTGTGTTTCCTTTTCTAAGATTTATTTTATTGATTTGAAAAGTAGTTTTGTTTTGTTTTTTTTTTGGGTGGGGGGGCTTCTATCTACTGGTTCATTCCCCAAGTGGCCGCAGTAATAAAGGCTGGGCTAGGATGAGGCCTAGAGCCAGGAGCTTCATCCAGGACTCCCAAATGTGTGGCAGGGGCCCAAACACTTGGGGCATCTTCTGCTGGTACCCACAGTACATTAACAGGAAGCTGGATTGGAAGTGAAGCAGACAGAATTTGAACTGGTCTAAATATGTAATATTAGCATTGCAGGCAGTGGCTTAACTCATTACGCCAAAATGCTGCTGTCTTTCTTATCTTACTTCACTCTTTCTGTGTCTTTCTACTTCTCAAATATATGATTCATTTTCATGTGGAAAAATATTCAAGTAAGAAAAACCTAGAAAACTGTCTTTGGCTTTGATTATATTTGATGAATAATTTAATTGAAACTACTTTGGATTACATTAAGTACAAATGAAAATGGAATGATTTGCCTAAAGATGTAACTTTCAAAAGTCTGCAACACAACCTAAATCTATAGACTGGCTGGTAGAATTATATGTAAAGCTGTTTAAGAATCTGTCACTGGAGCTGGCATCATGGCATTACAGGTTAAGCCACTACCTGCAATGCTTGCATCTCATATGGATGACGTAAACCGTAAAAACCAATGGCACCACTTGCAATACAAATCCCTGCTAATGTTCCAGGGAAAGCAATGAATGATGGCCCATGTCCTTGGGTGGGAGACCCAGATGAAACTCCTGGCTCTTGACTTTGATCTAGCCCAATCCTGGCCATTGTGACTATTTGGGGAGTGAACCAGCAGATGATCCTCATCTTCCTCCTCATTCTCATATTTTTCATTCTATCCGTCTATCATCTATATATCAATGTATCATCTATCTATCAATCTATCATCTACCTCTCTTTTTCTCTTTGTAACTCTGCCTTTAAAATAAACCAATAAATATTTTTAAAAAGAACATGTATCTGTATCTACACATCCCTGGTCCTGCCCATGAATCCCATTCAGCCTCCAAAATGCACTCACCGGTAGTCCCTGGCAGCACAGCCCTGGCCCATGGGAACAGGCACAGGGTTCGGCCCAGCAGGAAGACCCTGCCCTGCTCACTCAGTTCCCGTGTTCAGCCACACCAGCCTGCAGTTACCGAGAGTGCCCATCACTCACCTCAGCAGCCCCAACCCCACCAGCACTTGCTAGTCCCTCAGTGATGCCCCCGATGCCTCCTCAGGACAACTGCTAACAGAGCCCACTGAGGGGAAGCCTGTGGCTGGCAACCCTACATCCATCAGGGACAATGGCTTCCCTGAAAACATCCAAACCAGCAGGTAGGGGACACTGCACTCAGGCCCCTCAGGACAGGCACTTGCTGCCCCGGCCAGGGCCTGCCCATCACATCAGAGCACTATCCTAGATCCCTGCACTTCTCACAGTGAGGACCTCTGGTTTAAAGCCAGTGGAAGTGCTGATGTGAGCACCACTGTCCTGACCCAGGCACCCATGCCATGTGGATGGCCAACTACCATGCAATGAGTCCTGCCTCCCATCCTGCTGGGATCCCACTACTGTGCAGGTCCAGGGCACCAGGAACATGAGTGGGAGCAGCACCTGTGTCCTGTGCTGTCCAGGAGCTGAGGGAGGATGGGACTGGTGCTCCCTGTCTGGGTTTCAGAACAGCAGTGTAGACCAGCAGGAAGTTCCCTTCCCAGTGCTGTCCTGGTGGGGAAAACTGCTGATGGCATCCCACAGGGGAGCAACAAAGACACACCTAGCAGTGTTTGGCCACATCCAGTGAACCAATGACCGTGGGAACCTGGTCCTAGCACTCACCATGTCCAGGCATTTCTTGGGGGTGTGGCGCCACCTATGATACCTCCGTGGGCTTCACTGTCCGCCCCATCAGTCACATGGCTTGTGAGGCACTGCCCCCTTCCAGGAGATGGCCAATCTGTCCATGGCATCGCGGTCACATTTTGCTAATGACAGGTGCACACACAGTCCAGCCACACCTTACACCACCAGCCCAGTGTCTGCACCATCAACACCAAGAGCAGCATGCTACAGAGCAGCTTGTTAAAGGTGAGGTCTTCTAAACACAGTCAGGCCAAGAGGTCTCTGAAATTATAAAAATCAAACAAGACAAAGTATTCTTGCTGCTTACGCATTCCTCTTGCCTCATCCCCTACCTACCAAGAAAAGCAGTGTCTGGTCGCTGTTCAGCCCAGCAGCTAAGATGCCCATGTCCCACATCAGAGAGCTGTGCTCAGTGCCCAGCTCCAGCTCTGGACTCCAGCTCCCTGTTGATCTGGACCCTGGGAGTCACAGTGATGGCTCCAGTGACTGGGTTCCACTGTACACATGGGAATTCCCAGCTCCCAGCTTTGGCCAGTCTGAGCTGCTGCAGGTGGAAGATTTCTCCACTTCTCTGGCTCTCAAGTAAAAACAGACAAACCAAGAGGCCACAAGCTCTCTGCTGAGCTCTGGGCCCAGCCGCGGCACCAAGTGTACAACCCCCCAGCTCTGTCACCCTCCCTCTGGCCTGTGGAACTGGCCCAGCCTGTGGGAGTTCTCAGGCCATTGGCAGGTGAAAGGGCATTCACTCCCCAGCCCTCAATCGATCTGCACTGGGCAGTGGCCTCGGGGCCTGTGGGTGGCTCGCAGCACTCTGCCCAGGTCACAAGTGATGCTCTGACCCCAGTGAACTTCCTGGGGAGGACCAACAGCCAGATCCTCTGCTTCCTGCTGGGTTATCTGAAAAGTGGGGTGCTGACCCTGCAGGGCCATAGCTGTGGGTACGGGACAGGCAGAGCGGGGCCACAACAGCGTGGACAGCTCTGTGCTGACCACCGAGATGACCTGGCAATTTCTCACAGCACAGCCAACAAAAAACAGAGGTTCATGGTGAAATCTAGGCTGGTTCTCAGACAGGAAGTCCAAGTTCCTCATAGCTGTCCTGCCCACATCTGCCTCTGCCATCAGGGAAACCACTAGGCTAGGTCCCCAGGGAGTTATTGCCACAGCCACAGAAGCCCTGGCTGGTAAAGGCCACTTAACTCATGAAATGGTGACCAGGGGGTACCTCTGCCCAGACCAAGAAGTGCAGGGAGGGGCCGCTGTTGGCCAGGAGCAAACATGGGAGGGTGGTGCAGCCATGCAGAGACTGAGCAAGGCCGGCAGCAACAGAGCAGCTGCAGCTCTGGCCTCGGGGAGCACTGGCCCCTGGGGACCCGTGTGTCTGCCACATAGAGCCACAGCAGATAGCTGGGAGTTGAGGTGGTGAGGGCTGGCCTGCCCATGGCACAGCCCTCCCTGGTTGGGGTCAAAATAACAGGAGCTGTGCATGGATGGGGCAGGACAGCTCCTGCCCTGTCACTGGGTAGCAGGAGGCCTGGACAGCCCAGTGGTGGGGCGGGGCGGGGCACAGCCTGCAGGGGGCAGCCTGACAAAACCCCACAAACAGCTCCCATTCAGCCCACTGGTGAGGTCCTAACCCCAAGGAGCCAATGGGTGATGCACGGTGCTGCCCGGGGGGTCCCTGTGCAAAGCCCCAGCCCACACTATATGTCAAAGTGCCTCTCACATCTCACGTACACCTCTCTTCACAGAGCCAGATCTGAGCAAGCACAACCGCCCCAATCTGTCCCCAACTCCCTGAAGGAGACCCTGCAAGGACAGCAGGGCTTCTGCACACAGGCCAGAAGACCACGGCCCCTCAATGCCAGAGGCTCACAGACCAAGGATTTCTCTGGAGAAAGTGTGAAATAAAACGCTCCAAGCCAAGATGGAACTCTGATGTTTAAACAGTTTTGGTAGTTTTCCCTTAAAAACACAAACCGCAGAGGGATCAGTACACGGGACATGGGAGCAGAACCGTCAAGCACACGACAGCAGACTGAGGGAGAGTGATGGCTGGCCGGTGCCATGAGGCAACACTACTGCTAAGTCCTTAAGGATATAGTCAAGGCCAATGACACGAGAGGCCTTGGTCCACTGAAACACCAGGTGACCAGACCAGGCCCGCACCTCCCGTGGTCCCACAAAGCATGTGAAAGCAGTGCCCATGAGACAGAGAAAATCTTCTAAACAAGTACAATCAGATAGAAACAGTTAATTAGTGTTTCTCTATCTTCAGAATAATTACATCCAGTGCCTGAGAACAGAGCAGTCAGAAACTAGGACACGCTGGCGCTCGACAGACGCCAGCTGGTGCCACTCTGAAGGCACCAGAGAAGCCAGCAGGACTCGGGGATGTTGCGTGGCTTTGTTAAGTGACTTGAAACACACACTGCTCCGTCCACACCACAGCCACCCCACAATACACACCCTCCCGGGGACCCCAACTCACATGATAGTCTGGGGTTCTGCAGCATGCAGGCCTTTGGTCCAAAAGTGGTCACTGAGCATGGGTCATGCAGAGAGTGCGTCCTTCTGCAGAGAGCACACACAGCACAGCCGCCATCAGAACACGCATGTGCAGCCACAGACACAGACAGGGGCCAACCCAGACTCCAAGGAGTACCAGAGCCAGCCCAGATGAGGGAGATGCCAGCTCTGAGACGGGCCTAGGGGTCTGCATTCCTGTGGGTCTCCCAGAACCTGTCTCTGGGTCAATATTTGGGAATCAAGAGGTCAGAACCTACTCACAGATGGCCTAGGGAGGGGGAGGTATCAGCATGGTTGTTACAGCACCTGGGTTTTGGTCCTGGCTCCACTTCTGCTCACTCCCTGGGAGGCAGCAGTGGACAACTCAAGACCCTGAGCCCCTGACACCGACATGGGAGTCCTGGATGGCAGCTGCTGCAGGCATCCAAGGAGTGAATCAGAAGATGGCACATCATTCTGCCCACCTCTGTGTGTTTCTCTTTGCCTTTCAAATACATAAATTAAAACAAATTGTTAACAAAAACATTTACCCTGAACTATACGAAGACAGCAGTTGAAGGGCGCAACTTTTCCAACAAATGAAAAGTGACCTGACTCATGGCATCCTGGGAAAAGGCCCCCAGGCTGGTGCTCCTGCCTTTGCAGGGGTCAATGGGCTGAGGCAACACCTGTGACCTCCTGATCACTGGAGCAGGATGCTCCGGGGGCACTGGACATGATGGCCAGAAGGGAGCCACCCGCTGCTCTCTGTCTTCAACCACTACTAGCATCCCAGTGTCTATGCTGGAGAGCAGGTGCGTTTGGTGGCTGTGGCCATACCTGGGGCCTTTCTGGACCGAGCGTGCTCTGGGCTTACTTACATACATCTTCTAAAGATAATTAAGTGTACTACTGCAAAACACAGACTGGACTCAGGAACTTAAAAGACAACCGGAAACCAGGAGTGCGACTCCTCCACTCACCCTGGTCACCTTGGGGGCTTGGCTCCCATCCCCTGCCTCACATAAGGCTCTCCAGAGGCTGCCTCTGACCGCTGTCTGTATCACCAGGTCCAGGGTCCTGACAGGAAGGCTGCACAGTGCAAAAAAACTTACAGAAACCAAAAGCAAAAAGCAGCTCTGTTAGGGGCATAAGCCAGGGCACTGCTATGGCCTGGAGGTACCAGGGACCGAGTTTCAACACCACAGCGGCTGCTCTGGGGCGAGCTGTGTCCATGCCATGAGGACCCTTGCCAGAGACCAGCTGCTGCTGCCCACCAAGTTCCAGTCTGATCCCCAAATGTGGCCTGCTTTGAAAACCACTTTCCAGGGTTGGGGTCGTGGCACAGTAGGTTAGCTGTTACCTGTGATGCCAGCTCCCATATCAAAAGCACGGGTTCAAATCCTGGCTGCTCTGCTTCTGATCCAGCTACCTATTAATGCACCTGGGAAGGCAGTGGATGATGGCTCAAGTATCTGGGCTTCTGCCACCCACTGATGTGGGAGACCAGGCTGGAGTTCCAGGCACCTGGCTTTGGCCTCATCCAGCCCTGGGTGTTGTGGCTACTTGGGCAGTGAACTAGAAAACAGATCTCTTCCTCTGCCTTCCAAAAAAATCTTTAAAAACAAACAAAACAAAAACTACAACCATTTTCCACCAAAGAACTCTTCCTTGGCTGGCACAGGCATGTGCCCTCCTTGAGGGGCATGGCCTGGTGAGCTCAGTGCCTCCACTGTCACCATCACAGCCGTGTGCTTGTCAGGCCTCCTGGACACGAGGTCTGGCTGCTGTTGCCCAAGCGCCATTGAGCAAGAGCAGTGCCGTGGCCCAAGGGAGGGGCAGGCGTGTAGAGGGCACCTACGTGATGGGCCCTGCCCAGGTGTGCCCTTCGGCCCTCGCCTCTCTAAAGGACCAGGAACACAGAGGTCTCCTCACCAAGTCTAATACTGAAAGGCAGTGTGGGGGCCGGCGCTGTGAGGCAGTCAGTTGAGCCTCCACCTGCAGTGCTGGCATCCCACATGGGCACTGATTCCAGTCCTGGCTGGTCCACTTCCTATTTCTGCTTATGACCTAGTAGAACCATGGAAGATGGCCCAAGTGCTCAGGCCCCTGCACCCATGTGGGAGACCCAGAGGAAGCACTGGATCGGCTCAGTTCTGGCTGTTGTGGCCACTGGGGAATGAACCAGCAGATGGAAGACCTCTCTCTCTTTCCCTCTCTCTACCTCTGACACTAAAAATAAGAAAAAGAAAGAGAGAGAGAGAATCAATGTGGGCTGAGCTGGGTGGTCTGGGCTGACTTGGGAGGTGGCCACATAGGTCCACCTCCTGCACAGAAACCACATCAGTAACACTGGTCAGCCTCAATATTCAATTCTCAAGGATTCTTCGTGACCATATTAATAAATCACATCACGAACGGGAGGGGAAGAGGCCTCGCGTCCATACCTGAACTCCTTGGTGCTGCCTGAGGTGGGTGAGGCTGATAGGCCATTGTCCCAGGTCTCATGCCCATGGCACACCAAGCAGCGGTAGGTGGTGGAGTCTGGACTTAGCTCTTTGTTTGTGTTCATGTTTTCTTGTTGTTTCTGTAGCCAGTAAGCAATAACTTTGGACAGAAAAACACTGATATCTATTTGTTAATAAATTAACAAATAAACACAGATACACGAAACAGTGATAAAGCACACACACATTAGGGAAAAGCTGCTGATGTCCGATTTACCGAAGTTTTTTGAAAACAGGCTGTTTCCACCCCAAAGAGAACAAAGACCTCAGCCACGAACCTGGGGCTTCTGAAAGGGTCTGGAAACCATGGAAGCTGAGGAGTGAGAGGAGCACTGGAGCCGGAGCGGCAGCGCTGCTGACACACACCAGGCACAGGGTCAGTGCCCAGGGCAGGACATGGCACCCTGCACAGTGCCTGTCAGTCCAGGAAAGCCCTGCACCAGGCTACATTTAAATTCAGCACTCATGAAATGTTCACCAAAGCCGACCTATACTGAACCCAGGGCAAGCCTCAAATTCCAAAAGAGGTGAAGGAAGAGAAGCTCCTCTCTGCCCACAACACAGCAGAACCCAGAGCCAAGAAATACAGGGTGGGGCCAGCGCTGGGACACAGCGGGTAAAGCTGCAACCTGCAGTGCTGGCATCCCATGGGTGCCAGTTCCAGTACCGGCTGCTCCACTTCCCATCCAGCTCTCTGCTATGGCCTGGGAAAGCAGTGGAAGACGGCCCAAGCCCTTGGCCCTCTGCACCCACGTGGGAGACCTGGAGGAAGCTCCTGGTTCCTGGCTTCAGCCTGGCCCAGCCCTGGCTGTTGTACTCATGTGGGGGGTAAACTAGCAGATGGGACATCCCCCTCACCCTATAACACTTGCAAAATAAGCAAATAAATCTTAAAAAAAATAATAAAAGTGTGACAAAGCCATTTGGCCCCCACACTCCCACCACAGGGGTTCTGAACTCACTCCCAACCCTGGCAAGGGCCGACGGTGAACCTCAAAGCCAGTCCACAGAGCACCTGGAAGGTGAGGGAGATGCCAACCTGAAGCAAAAGTCCTCACAGTTAACTCCAGGCTCCAAGTCCCGAGAACAAAAGTGGTGAGCTACGTGCCAGCTGGCTGTGCCTCAGAGGAGGCGCAGCTCACGGCTGCTGTGCCTGAGCTGCGGCAGAGACCCTGAGGGCTGTGGATCCTGGCTCTGGCCCAGCCCGGCCCCAGCCGTTTGGGAGTGAATCAGCAGATGGAAGATCTGTCACTACATCTCTCAAATAAATAAAATCTTGGAGGACAGCGCTGTGGAGTAGTGGGTAAAGCTTCCACCTGCAGTGCCAGCATCCCATATGGGCGCTAGTTCAAGTCCCAGCTGCTCCACTTCTGATCCAGCTCTCTGTTATGGCCTGGGAAAGCATTAGAAGATGGCCCAAGTCCTTGGGTCCCTGCACTTACATGGGAGACCCAGAGGAAGCTCCTGGCTCCTGGCTCCTGATTGGTCCAGCTCTGGCTGTTGCAGCCATCTTTGGAGTGAACCGGTGGATGGAAGAGCGCTCTCTCTCTCTCTCTCTCTCTCTCTCTCTCTCTCTCTCTCTGCCTCTCCTTCTCTCTGTGTAACTGTGACTTTCAAATAAATAAATAAATCTTTAAAAAAGAATATAAAATAAAACTTTAAAAAAGAATCAAAGAGAAACTGTAATGAAGAAACCGTTTCGGTGATGGGATGGATGCCACACACAGGGAACCAACAAATTGGCCAAGGCACCTTGTGGTGGCAAACAGCCGACGGGCGTAGCACAGGGGTGAGACCACAGACAGAAAGCTTGCTGCACTGAGGCGACAGATGCTGGCCCTAGGACGGATAAGAGGGCCTGGAGGTCACAACCCTGGAGTCCTGTGATGCAGCCCAAGGCACACAGGGAGAGAGTGCTGTGCCAGGGACACAGCGGGAAGAGGCATGGGAAAGCTGGCCCTGACTCATGGCCCAGGGTACAGCACATAGGCAACCCAAACAGCAGCTCAACACATGGTCCCAAGACGTCACCCCAAAGCTACTAGAGTTAATACGGGAGAGGCAAATCCAGTACACAAAAATCAACTGTATTTCTACATACTGAGACCTGAAATATCCTTTACCACCACATTAAAAACAGCCAAGACCTGCACAATGACCTATACCAGCGCTGAGCACCCCGGGGAAGCGGCACTGATGAGCCCTATGTGGATACACAGAGCACAGAGCAGTTAGAGGGCCTGGAACAGAGGAAGTGGGGCTGACAGTGTTGCCCCCAGGCAGGAGCAGAGAGAGGCGGTTCTGGAACAGAGACCCCCCCATCACAGGCACCAATCATCCTGGACAGAGGTGCTGAGCCAACACTGGAACACCAGGCTGCAGCTCAGCTACTCCCTCACCCCCACAGAGGAACCCCAGACCAGAGAGAGAGAGAGAGAGGGAGAGGTAACGCAGAGGCGGCCCCCACATAGACCCTATGACTTTCTGACACAGGTTGGGTTAGACACAGAAACAACCATGCATACCAGGCACCCAACGAACCCCAACCCAAGCCCCACACTCTCAACACAAGTCCAGGGGCTGGCGTGCTGGTTACACCACCCCTGCACCACCAGAATCCCCCACGGAGTCCCAGCTGTTCCCTCACCCAGGTGGGAGACCAGGGTGCAACTCCCAGCTCCAGCCTGGCCCAGCCCCGGCTGCCCCGGGCACCTGGGGAGAGACCCAGCCGACCAAACCTTCCTCTCTTCCTCTCTCTCTCACTGCAGTTCTACCTTCCAAACAAGTAAAAATACATAAGTGTTACATTTCAACTGAGAGACCATTTGGACAGTTCCACGGCAACGTAACCACAAAGCCGAAGCCTGCCCCCCCACCGCCCGCACACTGGCATCTCTCCTTAGGTTCCGGGAAGGCACAGGCAGGTGTGTGGACGGTCACCCGCCACCCCACGGCCAGCCTGAACCGACAAGTTTTTCAGGAACTTCAAGCTCTGAGGCCCAGATAGGCCACTCGCAGGAGGGCCAGGGGCGGGTGGCACTGGGCAGCACCCCACCTCTGAGGGGTTCTGGGCTCTGCACCCATGCATCCGGCCAGCTGCGGGTGTTGGGCTTCCAGGCCAGGATCTCACCCACAGGTGCTCGTGGGCTCACCTACCCCACAACCGAGCCCCGGGAGCACGGCGCGCATATACGGGAAACCAAGTGACAAAGGGCACACACACAGCGAAAGTGGAACCCCAGCGTCTCAAGGCTGCCGGGTCCCTGCAGCCAACACTTGCGTCACAGTCCAGTGCCACCCCCGAGGAGAGGAGGCCTGCTTCATCTCCTCCGTTGGGAGCCGCGGGAGCCCTGCAAACCCAGCAGGGCGCAGTGAGGGCCTGGAGGAGGAGCAGCGAGAACCCCGCAGCGGGTGCCATAGCAAGCGGCAGCTCCAGATGCCAGATGCCAGGCGTCGCGTGGCAGGACCTGCTGCGCCCACCGGATCGCGGAGCCGCCTGGGACGGGGGCGGAGTGTGGGCAGCTGGGCCAGGGCTGCGCAGAGGGGAGCGGGAGGGTCCCCGGGGGTGCGGCCCAGGCGCCCAGGACAGGAGCGACCTGGGGTCCGGGGACGCCCCTTCGGCAGCCCGCCGCGCTCCACCTCGCGCCGGGCCAGACCAGGGAAACACCTCGCTCGGGGCCGCGCCGCGTGCCCCCGCCGCGTCCCGCTCCGGGTCCCCGCGCCGCTGCCCCCGGTCCCGGCCCTGCCCGGCGCCAGCTCCGGCTCCCGCGCCGCCGGGCGCCAAGTGGCCGCGCACTCACTGCTTGCCGCCGGCGCCGTCCCTAGGCCGGGCCGCCGACCGTTGCCCGCCGCCGCTACCTGGCCCTCTTCGTCCCTGCCGCCATCTGCCGGCTGCCCCAAGGCCGCCCGTACCTGGCGCCGGCGCCGCCGAGCAGCTCTGCGCCGCGGCCGCCCCGTGCGCAGGCGCGCCCGCCACGCATGCGCCCTGCCACGCCTCCGTGCACGTGGGGCCGCCGCCGTGGTGGACAGGCGGGGGAGCGGCAGAGGAGCTGGGGGCGACGGCCGGCGGGCAGGGGAGGCAGGCGCGGCCCGGGGATGCGGGGCCGTACTCACTCGGCGCGTGCGAAGTGAGCCTCCTGCTGCCCAATGCGTTGAGGAGCCGGCCCCGCTGGCCGGCTGACCATTACCCCAGGGTAAGGTCTGGGTCATGTGGGCCGGTGCCGGCTAGCAGGTGCGGGTGCGGTGCGCGCCCGCCGGTCCCCGGCTCGCCGAGGCTGGCGGGTCTGTGTGGCTGCGACTGGCCGCGCCTGCCCGGGGCCTGGGGCTTCTCTGGGGTGCGCAGTCCACAGAGTGTAGGACCCTGGAGGTGGGACGAAGCAGACCAGGCCGCAGGAGCTTCTTGTGGGACTGCCAGCGCCGCCTGGCCGGGGCCGAACCCGCTGGGCCTGGATGCCCCAGGGCCGCTTCGCCTCCAAATGTTCCTTTATTCACGCGCGCAGACACACACACACACACACACACACACGGGCTCCCTGATTGAGCCCCTGGCCGTCCCCCGCCCCCTGTACCCGCTGTGGTCAGGCTCTCATTGACCAGAGGCTGTTGTGCCTGGTGCTGTCTCCCTGAGGGCACCGGGGCCCAGGACCACTGGGCAGTAGGGGCACTGAGGGTGGCCGGGGGATTTCTTAGCTTCTGTAACTTTCCCTGGCTGGTTGTGTAAACTCGGCCACTTCTCCAGGCTGACCACCGGCGTCTCCAAGGAGGGAGCCCTGAGCCGCATTTGTGGATGGCTATTCCCAGGACGGGCAGTGGGGCTGGCTACCAGAGACTTCTGAAGGTCTGCAGAGGCTGCTGCCGCGGGGCTCAACCCAATGACCTACCTGTCCAGCGTGCTCCTGGATGCAGGAGCGCTGCCCGGCCACTGACCAGGGGAGCAGTCCACCCTGGACCTCAGGCTACCAGGGCAGCCCCTCCCACTTTGCAGAAAACAAGCGCTGTGGCTTCCTCCGGAGACCTCGATTGTGCAATCCGGAGCCCTGGACTCAGAGGCCAGGGGCTCACATCCACCCTGGCACTCGACCCGCGCTCGCTCACGCCGCTGCCAGAGCACCGGGAAGTCTTCAGAGGCCAAGAACTGGGGGAGGAGACACGGACTGCTCCCAGGGGCTGTGAGGGAGGGGCAGCAGGTCCCAGCCCGAGAGCTGCTCTCAGGGATGGGCCCTAGGGTGTGTACTCTCCAAACCAAACCAACCTCGGCCTGTCCTCTGGAGGCCTAGGGCTGGGGGAGGCGCAGGACCAGGCAGCTCCCGGAGCTGGCTCCTGTCATTCAGGCAAAAGTGCGGGTGAGGGGAGGGCCGCCCCTGGCTCTCTAGGCTGCAGCTTTCCTTGGGGTTGTACTCCCAGCTCAGGGGTGGGGAAGTTGGTTTCAGCTGGCTGGGCTCAGCACCCAGAAGAGGAAGTGGCCAGGAGGAGGGGCTGAGGCTCCCCATGGAGGTGTGCCACAAGCTTCCCCCAGGTCAGCGCACCCCTCGGTCAGCAGGTTGGGACCGGCTTCCCAGGCCCAAGGCCCTCCTCAGCTGCACACGTGACAGGCATCTTTTTGGGCTGCTTTGGTCGTAGCACCCTTTGCCTTGTGCCTGGCTCAGCAGACGAGACAGGTTGATGGTGGAGCAGACCTTGGGGAGTGAGGAGGGGTAGGCAAGGGGCGCAGTCTTGACCAGGGCTGCCCAAGGACCAGCATCCCTCCAAATGGCAGGTGCCTGGGGTGGGCAGGGCTCGTGATTTCCACAAGCCCCCCTCCTCCACTCCGTGAAGCAAGTCTTTCCATCCTGAGGTACAGAGGCCCAGTAACTTGCCCAAAGTTACCCTGGATTCTGAGGAGGAGCCATGCTGGGGGATGGGGCAGTGTGGCCAGGCCTGCTTCTCCCAGGAACACAGCTGCCCTGGGTCAGCCCTCTTGGCAGCCTGACCACTGGTGTGGCAGCAGCAACACTGGGTGGCGTGTTTGTGTTGTGCTGTGGGCAGCGTGGGGTGCCCCTGTTGTGGGCTCCTTGCTGAGGGTCAGGCTCTGCCAGGGGCTGGGCAACAGGGGTCAGCACAGAATCCTTGGCATGGAGCTGGCGTGGCCCTCGGAGACGCCCCCAGGACACAGGGCAGGCTGGAGTGGCCAGAAAGCTGAAGAGGCTGGAGGAACTGCTAGGGACAGGGGAGGTGCACTCACTTGCACCTCCCAGCACCTGACAGGTACATACTCCTCCACAGGTAGGGCAGGGCCAGGTTCTGGAGCATCGTGGGAGCTGCAAGGCAGATGGGATGGGGCAGGGAAGGGGATGCCTGGCACTCGGGGTGCAGGCAGCACATGTGGGATGTGTTGAGGGGCCCCCAGCCCCCCTCAACTTGTGGAAGTCTGAATCCTGCACCCAAGGTGTGGCTTGGCCACGACCCTTCCCTTGCCACCCCGCCCTCACCAGGTGCCACTGCCTGAATCCTGCACCCAAGGTGTGGCTTGACCACGACCCTTCCCTTGCCACCGCACCCTCACCAGGTACCACTACCTGAATGCCATATTTGGGACCAGTTTCACTGGCTGCTTTGCTAAGGGGAGCTAAGGCACCCACTGTCCTAGGTCAGAGCTAAGGGGAAGGAAGGGACAAGGGCTGGGCTGTGGGAAGAAGAAATTCCAAGAGGAAATGGTCAGTAGCACCACCAGCTCTGCTCAGACACTGCCCCGAGGCATGACCCTGCCTCTGCCTGGACAGGGTCACCTTGTCAGGAGGGACCTCAGGTGCTCACAGACACTCTTCTACATGGGGCTCTTCTGAGATAGCTCCAGGGCTAAAGCCCACACATCTATGAAAGACAATTATTTCAGGAAGAAGTGGGGGAGCTCAGAGCCAGGCAAACCCACCCCTGCCAGCCGGCCAAGTACCCCCACCCTGAGAGCCTCAAACAGCACAAGTGGCCCCACACAGGCATAGTTTATGCTCACCTGTCCAAACAGCTGCTTCGGAAGGTGGCAGATGGATAGAATGGGTCCCATCTCAAATGAACCCAACAGCCTGGGCTGTAACAACCAGGTGACTGAGGGAGCCCCTCACACCCAGCTGGAGCAGCAAAGCCAGCCAGGACCCCCTCCTCCCTTGGGATACCCCAGTGGGGATGCTTTGCACTGAGACCAGCACTTTGAGCCATGAAAACCCCAGGGACCTCTCGTGGGTCCTGCAGATTCTGTAGGATTCAGGGAAATCCTGTCATTCCAAAAAAATCCTGTCTTCCAATTGTAAGCAAGGAAGTGGCTCAGTGACACACGAAGTCTCTGGTTTTATTTACATTCTCCGGGCAAATGCTTGTTTTTTCTAGTAAGACACAGTCCACACACTCAGACTGGGATGAAGCCATCCACCCCACCCTGAGAGTTTAGGGGTGGGGAAGAGGGAGCGGAGACTGAGGCCGGCGTCTGGTGGCAGGTGGGCTCTCCACGTTGCAAAGTGGCCTCTGGCCCCAGGCATGGCCTTCCGGAGTGGACACAGATGGTGAGCAATCATGACAGGAGCCCCTTGTGTCAAACTGCTTTATTACGTCTTAAATAACCTCACACTCTAACAGATCTACCTGGCATCCGGTTTCCCTGCAGTACACAGACTTAAACACAAAAGGTCAAAGGGCAGAGGGTGCAGAGCTCTACAGAGCCATTGGGTGGGGGAAGGGAGGGGTTCAGTTGTATTCTTGCTGCCAGGTCCAGGCCTATGGCATTACCTACCGGCCTTAGTTCAAGATCTTGAGGAAGCTGTCCCAGGACCCCGTGTCCATGGCCATGCCATCATCCATCACTCCCAGGGAGCTGATGTGGTTGTCATGACCAGCCAGAACATCTGGGAGGGAGCAAAGAGCCACAGTCACCCCACGTGTGCCCACAACACCTCAGGCAGCCAGGAGGAATGGTGCCTGTCATTTCCTAGGGGTGCAAACAGCACCCTGCTTCTCTGCAAAGATGACACTCCAGGGACACACACTCCAGGGCCCAGCCTTGAGTCAGTCACCAAGGTGGGGGGGAGAACTGGGAAAGGCACTGACACACAGTGATGCCCCGCGACACGTGCTGACCCCTGAGCACATCGTGGTGCACTGGCTTAAGCCACCACTTCCAACACTGGCACCCCTGAGAGAGCTGGTTCAGTCCCAGCTGCTCCACTTCCATTCCAACTCCCTGCTAATGTGCCTTGGAAGACAGCAAAAGAAGGCCCAGGTGCTTGGACTGCTGCCACTCACATGAGAGACCTGGATGGTGCTCCTGACTCCTGGCTTCGGCCTGGCCCAGCCCTGACCACTGAGGCCATTCAGGGGGCATGCACTGTTCTCTCTAATAAATAAAACTTAAAAAACAAACACATGCACTGGGTGTTGGTGCTGTGGTGCAGTGGGTTAGGTGGGCTGCCTTACTGCAGTGTCACATCCCAGCTACTTTGCTTCTGATCCCAGATTCCTGTCATGTGCCTGGCAAGGGAGCAGAAGATGGCCCAAGTGCTTCAGCCCCTGCCACTCACAAGGGAGACTAGGATGGAGCTCTTGGCTCCTGGCTTCGGCCTGGCCCAGCCTTAGCTGTTGCAGCCATTTGGGAAATAAGCTGGTGGGTGAAAGATCTCTCTCTCTTTCTCTCTCCCCTTCTGATCTCCTTCCCTTCCTCTGTCTCTTTGCCTTTCAAATAAATTAATTCATTTAAAAAATGAAAGCATGTATCTAACAAAAAGACTTCAAACAGAAGCACACCTCACACCTACCCACCCTATCACCCTCCAGCCTGGCAGCTCAGAGGGAGCACCCGGGGCTCAGGGTCCCTGCTGTGATGTGCCATGCTCTCCTCACAGGTACACATGGGAAAAACTTCTGGTGCCCCTTGAGCCAGCACTGGCAGCGGCCAGGGCCTGGAAGTGGTGGACGTCTCCATCACCACCACCCCATCATGCACAGCCTGAGCAACACAAACCTAATGCTTCAGCCCATGTGTGTTGGTCACAGCCCCGGCCACCTACCTGCCCAGTCAGCCTTGAGCGCATCCCAGATGTTGCAGTTGAAGTCGTACCCAGCAAGGAGGAGCCATCTGCTCTTGGAGAAGGAGACCGAGGTGATCCCACAGATGATGTTGTTGTGGGAGTAGGTCATGAGCTCCTGGTCTGTGCGAAGGTCTAACAGCCTGCAGGTGGTGTCATCTGAGCCATTGGCAAACACATTGCCATGTGGAAAGAACTAGAAGAGGAAGAGAACCATGGCAGCATGTGACTGCTCAGTGACACAGCAACGCAGACACAGCAGGAAGCTAAGCAGGGCTGGGCTCTGGCAAGAACTGGGGTGGGGTGGGGACACCATGGCTGCTGTCCCCAAATAGCAGCTGTCACTGCAACCCAACAGTGAGATGTGGTCAGTTGACACTCTGTGGCCACCAGTCTTTGGCCTGAACTCAGGCAGGAGCGGGGGACTGAGCAGAGCAACGGACAACTCTGCAGTACACCAGATGTGTCCAACACATCTAAAAACCTCCAAGGGGCTGCAAGGCAAAAGCACTGCCTTCAGCCAAGGGACTCAAGAGGATGCCAGAGTGGCTCCAGGACACCCTGCCGGGGCCTTCAAGGGGTGGGAACAGGGCCTGTCACAGAATTGCCACACCACCAATGCCTGAAAGCTATGGGCAACACATGGTCAACTGGCTGGGGTCACGTCAGAAGTCTTCTGCACCCCACTCTGTGAGTCAGGTTGTGTTTACATAGTGGAGAGGAAAAATAGCTGACAGTTTGCAGGCTAGACCACAAAGCAAGCTGCATCCCCCAGACTCACACAGATGGCATTGATGTCGGACTCGTGGCCTGTGAAGGTTTGCCAGCACATGCCTTCTCAGATGTCCCAGAGCTTGGCTGAGGCATCACAAGCACTAGAGACAAATAATCTGGTGTTAGGAGCAAGAGACAGGCTCATGATGTCCCCATATGTCCGGTAAATGTGGTCATCTGCTGGCCAGTCTCAATGTCCCACAGGGCACTGGAACAGAAGCAATGGACAAGTGGGCATGGGGCTGATGATGACAGACAAGAGTCATGTACTCAACCACCCAGGACTACGGGAACCTCAGGGCTTGCTCAAGACAAGCCTCCACCCTGTAATCTCGCACACAAAGGATGCTCGGGCTCCTAGACAGGTGTGTGGAGGGAAGTGGGAAGCAGGAAGCTGCTGACCAAGGCCCTGGACCAGGAAGAGAACCCAATTCTGCCCACAGCTGCTCCTCGAGGCCCCTGGAGCCTCCCAGTGCCGGCTACTTCCATGCTTTCCTGAACCTGAGGGACAATGCTAGGGAAGCAGACAGCTCAGAGGAATTCTAAGGCCCCATACTGCACCACTTGGAGTTCCAGAAAACCTGTTAAAGGACATGGCATGGTGACTCAGGGTGGCCACAGGTGACACAGCAAACGCACCTGCACAGGGCAGGCATCTGGTTCAAAAGCCAAAGTCATGGGCTGTCTCTGTGCCTCAACCACAGAAACCGTGCCTTCATCTCAGCTTCCCAGGAAAACCTGGCTCAGCCCAAAAACACAAACCCAGTCCAAGGATTTCAACATCTACTGCCCAGGGAGCTACCTCTGGGGACTGCAGAAAGGAAGTCCCACACTGGAGTCAGAAGAAATGACTCAGACCTAAGGGTGAATTAAAAATACTTTCTAATAATACAGTATTGTGAGACTGACTCTGGATTCCAAGTCTTCTATAAATCAATGAGATCAACATGACTGACACTTCGTAATACCAACCCCTCTGTTGCTGAGGCAGGCAGATGACATGGGCCCCGTGCTGACCCTGTGACTGGGCAAATGAGTCATAGCCTGGCCAACCATGCCAGCTCCTGGCCACCAAGCCATGACAAAACCCACCGGGGGCTGGCACTGTGAGTGTAGCGGGCAAAGCTGCTGCCTGCAGTGCTGGCATCCCACGTGGGCACCAATTGGAGTACTGGCTGCTCTACTTCTGATCCAGCTCTCTGCTGTGTCCTGAGAAAGCAGTAGAAGATGGCCCAAGTCCTTGGGCCCCTGCACCTGCATGGGAGACCTGGAAGAAGCTCCTGGCTTTAGATTGGTGCAGCTCCAGCCATTGCAGACAATTTAGGAGTGAACCAGTGGATGGAAGACCTCTCTCTCTCTGCCTCTCCTTCTCTGTGTAACTGTTTCAAATAAATAAATAAATCTGGAAGGAAGGAAGGAAGGAAGGAAGGAAGGAAGGAAGGAAGGAAGGAAGGAAGGAAGGAAGGGAAAATCTACCAGGGCAGTTTGTCTAAAATGACTCTGACTTAAATGCTGGTCATTTATATACAAATGAAAAAAACCAAGAGATTATATACATGGGTTTCCAGAAAACTGAAGGCTGAGAACAATTCCCTTGGATGGCAACACCTGACATTTGCAGCTGCATCCAGCTTCACAGAGCGGTGGCGCCCTCCCAGGACTACAAACAGCACCCATGGGGGGAGAATGTGAGAGCTGGAGTCAGTGAGTTGTGGAGGTGAGATGCTGCCTGGATGCTTGCATCCACATTGCAGTGCCTGGATTTGAGTCCCAGTTCTGCTTATTCCTGGGAGGCAGCCGTTGATAGCCCCAGTGCTTGAATCCCTGCCACTCAGACTGAGCCTGTCCCCCTGGCTTGATGTGAGCAGCTGGGGGGTGACCTGCAAAAGGAGGGTCTCTTCTGTCTCTGTCGCTCTATGCTTTTTTTTAAAGACTTATTTATTTTTTGAAAGAGAGAGAGAGAGAGAGAGAGAGAGAGAGAGAGAGACAGAGAGACAGAGAGAGAGAGAGAGAGAGAGAGAGAGAGAGATCTTCCAGACACTGGTTAACTCCCTAGATAGCTACAACAGCCAGCCTTGGGTCAGGCCAAAGCTAGGAGATTCCTCAACATCTCCCATGTTGGGGCAGGAGCCCAGGCACTGGGCCATCTTCTGCTCCTTTCCCAGGTGCATTAGCAGGGAGCTGGATTGGAAGTGGAGCAGCTGGGACTTGAACCAGTGCCCATATGGGATGTCAGCACTACAGGTGATGCCACAACACCGGCCCTTATGCCTTTGAAATAAATAAATTTTTTAAAAAAGGAAATATGCAGAGAAAAAAAAAGCAGCAGATACTTGATGCACAGCTGCAGTTCAAACATCTACTTCCTACAAGCAGTATGACTGGTCCACCCATTGTTATTTTGTATTTTGAATCCCAAGGCCATTTCAGATGATATGAACAGTCCAGCTAAGGTCAAGGATGGCATTTCTTGTGTCCAAATCTTTGGCTCTGACCATGATCTCAAGGCACTGCAGGCCTGGCTTGAGTACTCACCATGTAGTGTCTCCAGAGCTGGTGATGGTTTGATTGTCATCCAGGAATAGGCAGCAGGACAAGTAACCTGACAAAGAGCAGATCCAAATGATGTCTTGTATCAAGCAAACCCTAACCTTATGGTTTAGTAGACACAGAAACACATCTCAAATTCAGACAAATGCCCCATGTTTCCTTCCTGCACAGTGAGGAACAAACAATGGGGCCAGGTCAGCAACCACTGCCAGGCAGGGCTAAGGCCATGGCCAGGCCGGAGAGCAGGACAGTGACAGCGCCTCACATGGACCCCACACTTACAGAACACCTGTAGTCTTTCCTCTGCTCTTCTGGGAAAACAGACAGCCCTGAGGGAGCCCCTCCTCTCTCTCATTGGCTCACTTGTTCACCCACTCAACAGGAACTGACCCAGGCCTGCTGGGCAGCTTCCGGCCCCCTGGACATATTCTTGAACAAAGTTGACACTTCTTGTTTCCCTGGAGTTCACACTCCAGGGGCAGAGAGAAGGAAGATGCCATCGCAGCACGTGTCCACCTGTGGGTGAGGGCAGGGCAGAGCAGGGCAGAGCAACCAGATGAGAAGGGAAGGAGGTTCCAAGCATGAAAGGCCAGAGGAGCATTGGGTTAGGGCAGCCAGGGCTCCTAGGCCCCAGGGGATCCTCAAGGCAACAGGAGTGGGCATTTGGTGCAGTGGTTAAGACACCACTCAGGGTGCCTGCATCCCTGAAGGGCCTGGGTTCGAGTCCCAGCTTGGGCGCCTGCATCCCTGGAGGGCCTGTGTTTGAGTCCCAACTTGTGCTTCTGATTCCAGCTTCTTGCTAAGGTCTCTCCAACTTGGAGAAAGACAAAATTCCAGAAAGATTCAATGAGCAAGCTTTAAGTAACTTTTATTACAGTATATGAGGGAACTTCAAAAAATTCACAGAAAATGGAATTAAATGGAAATTTTAGGCATGTGTTGAGACACCTGTATCCCCCACAACAGAGCACTGGGCTTCCTGCATCCAGCTCCTGACTCAAGTAAACACTGGAAAGCAACAGTTATGGCTCAAATAATGGGTTCCTGCCACCACATGGGAGCTCTGGATTGAGTGAGTTCCTGGCTCCCAGCTTTGGCCCCCAGCTAATCCTGGACACTGTGGACATTTTGGGCTGAAAACCAGCAGATGGGAACTCTCTCTGCCTCATAAATAGCAAGAAAAAATAGAATGCACTTATTTTGGTGAAAAAACATTTGAAATCTATGCATAAGAGGTTTTCAAAAAGCTCATTAAAAATGTGTATTAAGAAAAAGCTGGGGCTGGTGCTGTGGCACAGCAGGTTAAAGCCCTGACCTGAAGTGCCGGCATCCCATATGGGTGCTGGTTCTAGTCCTGGCTGCTCCTCTTCCAATCCAGCTCTCTGCTGTGGCCTGGGATAGCAGTAGAAGATGGCCCAAGTCCTTGGGCCCCTGTACCCATGTGGGAGACTGGGAGGAAGCTCCTGGCTCTTGGCTTTGGATTGGCACAGCTGCAGCCATTGTGACCCTCTGGGGAGTGAACTAGCGGATGGATGACCTCTCTCTGTCTCTACCTCTCTCTGTAACTCTTTCAAATAAATAAAATAAATCATTTAAAAAAAAGAAAAGAAAAAGCTATGGGGCCTTTGCTGTGGCATAGTGGGTTAACGCCCTGGACTGTAGTACTGGCATCCCATATGGGCACTAGTTCGAGTTCCGGCTGCTATCTTCCAAACCAGCTCTCTACTGTGGCCTGGGAAAGCAGTAGAAGAAGTGCTTGGGCCCCTGCACCCATGTGGGAGACCAGGAGGAATTTCCTGGCTCCTGCTATGGATCGGCATAGCTCCAGCTGTTGTGGCCATTTGGGGAGTGAGCCAATGGAAAGAAGACCTCTCTGTCTCTCTCTCACTGTCTGTAACTCTACCTGTCAAATATATAAATAAAATATTAAAAAAAAGAAAGGCTGGGGGACTAGGATGCACGGGACACCTGCAGCCTGAGCTTTCTACAATTATTGGAGGGACTTCAAAAATAAGATCGAATCTTTTACAGCCTCAGGAAAAGATTCAAGAAAAAAACTGCAGAGGAAACGCTTCCGGATCTAGTGGATGTGACACAGAGGACCTACAAGGAGCCCACCACGTGGAAACCCAACCGCGGGAGACGAGCCACAGAATCTCCCCAGCGCGGGAACCAATGGGAGGTAAGACAAAAGCCTCAGAAACGTGAGACATTAGTGGGGAAAGGCAGAGGCCCCTCCCTCCACTTGAGCAAAACAAAGAGCAGGCACCATTTTACATATGTAAAGCGGCAATGAGTACACAAACTAAGTAACTTTGGGTCTAAGGTGAAACTTGAGAACACATTGAGGGCTGCATAAACTCTGTGTGTGGTCCCAGGGGTAGTTCAAACGAATACTCACAGAGGCCAGATTTCAACTACCCTCAATTCCACTCAGCCATTCAGAATCCCTTCCCAACTGAGTCAAAAAAAAAAAAAGAGAGAGAGAGAGAGAGAGAGATCCAGCAAGGAGCAAGGTGAGTCATTTTTTGCACAGCCTTAAACCTGAAGAATCAAGCAGAGCTCTCTGGCCACACCCATCACAGCCTCTAAGGATCCATGAAAGCAGACAGCCCACTTAGAGGCATAGTATAACGAGAAAAAAACACCACAGCAAAAAAAAAAAAAAACATAAATTATCTCCAACATGCCAAACAATAAACGTAGAAACCAAGGCAACAAGAGCAAGGAAGACATTATGATGCCCCCAAATGAACAAGACACCCCAATGCAAGATTATGAAGAAGAAGAGATAGAGGAAATGCAAGAAACAGATCTCAAAAAACTGATAAGAACATTAAGAAGTTCTCAAAAACAAATTCTTGAACTACAGAAATCCTTAATGGACAAGATAGAAAATTTCTCTCGTAAAAATGAAATATTAAGGAGGAATCAAAATGAAATGAAACAACTAGTAGAACATGAAACTGTGATAGTGACAAGAAACCATAATGAAATGAAGAACTCAATAGATCAAATGACAAACACATTAGAAAGCCTCAAAAACAGAATGGGTGAAGCAGAAGAGAGAATATCGGAATTAGAAGACAGAGAACAGGAAAGGAAACAGTCAAATCAAAGAAAAGAAGAAGAAATCAGAAATCTAAAAAAATACTATCAGGAATCTACAGGATACTATTAAAAAACCCAACATTCGGGTTCTAGGAGTTCCTGAAGGCATGGAGAGGGAGAAAGGATTAGAAGGCCTTTTTAGTGAGATAGTAGCAGAAAATTTCCCAGGTTTGGAGAAGGACAGAGACATCCTAGTACAGGAAGCTTATAGAACCCCTAATAAACATGACCAAAAGAGATCCTCACCACGACACATCGTAATCAAACTAACCACAGTGAAACAGAAAGAAAAGATCCTAAAATGTGCAAGAGAGAAACGCCAGATTACTCTTAGAGGATCTCCAATTAAACTCACAGCTGACTTCTCTTCAGAAACCCTACAAGCTAGGAGAGAATGGCGAGATATAGCCCAGGTACTAAGAGAGAAAAACTGCCAGCCTAGAATATTATATCCTGCAAAGCTCTCATTTATGAATGAAGGTGAAATAAAGACCTTCCACAGCAAACAGAAATTGAAAGAATTTGTCACCACTCATCCAGCCCTGCAAAAGATGCTTAAGGATGTGTTCCATACAGAAACACAGAAACATGGTCACCAATATGAAAGAAGGTAAAGGAAGGAAACCTCACAGAAAAAGATCACAGGAGTCTCAAACCATATATTAGAAAAAATCTTTGGCAAATTACAGGGCAAAGTTACTCCTTCTCAATAGTCACATTGAATGTTAATGGCTTGAACTGTCCAGTTAAAAGACACCGATTGGCTGATTGGGTTAAGGAACAAAACCCATCTTTTTGCTGCTTACAAGAAACTCATCTTTCCAACAATGATGCATACAGGCTGAAAGTGAAAGGCTGGAAAAAGATATACCATGCCAACAGAAATGAAAAAAGAGCGGGCTTAGCCATCTTAATATCGGACAACATAAACTTTACCACAAAAGCTGTTAGGAGAGACAAAGAGGGGCACTATTTAATGATTAAGGGATCCATTCAACAGGAAGATATAACGATTATCAATGTATATGCACCGAATTACAGGGCACCAGCTTATTTAAAAGACTTGTTAAGGGACTTAAAGGGAGACTTAGACCCCAATACAATAGTACTGGGGGACTTCAATACTCCACTCTCAGAGATAGACAGATCAACAGGACAGACGATCAACAAGGAGACAGTAGATTTAAATGACACTATAGCCCAAATGGATCAAACAGATATCTACAGAACATTTCATCCTACATCTAAGGACTTTACATTCTTCTCAGCAGTACATGGAACCTTCTCTAGGATTGACCACATACTAGGCCATAAAGCAAGTCTCAGCAAATTCAAAAGAATTAGAATCATACCATGCAGCTTCTCAGACCACAAAGGAATGAAATTAGAAATTAGCAACCCAGGAATCCCTACAGCACGTGCAAACACATGGAGATTGAACAACATGCTCCTGGATGAACAATGGGTCATAGAAGAAATTAAAAGAGAAACCAAAAATTTTCTGGAAGTAAATGAGGATAACAGCACAACATACCAAAACCTATGGGATACAACAAAAGCAGTGTTAAGAGGAAAGTTTGGCAAAGTAGCAGGATATAAAATCAATGCACAAAAATCAACAGCCTTTGTATACACAGGCAATGCCACAGCTGAGGAAGAACTTCTAAGATCAATCCCATTCACAATAGCTACAAAAACAATCAAATACCGTGGAATAAATTTAACCAAGGACGTAAAAGATCTCTAAGATGAAAACTATAAAACCTTAGAGAAAGAAATAGAAGAGGATACCAAAAAATGGAGAAATCTTCCATGCTCATGGATTGGAAGAATCAATATCATCAAAATGTCTATTCTCCCAAAAGCAATTTATACATTCAATGCAATACCAATCAAGATAGCAAAGACATTCTTCTCAGATCTGGAAAAAATGATGCTGAAATTCATATGGAGACACAGAAGACCTCGAATAGCCAAAGCAATCCTGTACAACAAAAACAAAGCCGGAGGCATCACAATACCTGATTTCAGGACATACTACAGGGCAGTTGTTATCAAAACAGCATGGTACTGGTACAGAAACAGATGGATAGACCAATGGAACAGAATAGAAACACCAGAAATCAATCCAAACATCTACAGCCAACTTATATTTGACCAAAGATCCAAATCTAATCCCTGGAATAAGGACAGTCTATTCAATAAATGGTGCTGGGAAAATTGGATTTCCACATGCAGAAGCCTGAAGCAAGACCCATACCTTTCACCTTACACAAAAATTCACTCAACATGCATTAAAGACTTAAATCTATGACCTGAAACCATCAAATTACTAGAGAGCATTGGAGAAACCCTGCAAGATATAGGCACAGGCAAAGACTTCTTGGAAAATACTCCAGCAGCACAGGCAGTCAAAACCAAAATTAACATTTGGGATTGCATCAAATTGAGAAGTTTCTGTACTTCAAAAGAAACAGTCAGGAAAGTGAAGAGGCAACAGACAGAATGGGAAAAAATATTTGCAAACTATACTACAGATAAAGCATTGATAACCAGAATCTACAAAGAAATCAAGAAAATCCACAACAACAGAACAAACAACCCACTTAAGAGATAGGCCAAGGACCTCAATAGACATTTTTCCAAAGAGGAAATCCAAATGGCCAACAGACACATGAAAAAATGTTGAAGATCACTAGCAATCAGAGAAATGCAAATCAAAACCACAATGAGGTTCCATCTCACCCCAGTGAGAATGGCTCACATTCAGAAATCTACCAACAGCAGATGCTGGAGAGGATGTGGGGAAAAAGGGACATTAACCCACTGTTGGTGGGAATGCAAACTGCTTAAGCCACTATGGAAGTCTGTCTGGAGATTCCTCAGAAACCTGACTATAACCCTACCATACAACCCAGCCATCCCACTCCTTGGAATTTACCCAAAGGAAATTAATTTGGCAAATAATAAAGCCATCAGCACATTAATGTTTATTGCAGCTCAATTCACAATAGCTAAGACCTGGAACCAACCCAAATGCCCATCAACAGTAGACTGGATAAAGAAATTATGGGACATGTACTCCATAGAATACTATACAGCAGTAAGAAACAACGAAACCCGATCATTTGCAACAAGATGGAGGAATCTGGAAAACATCATGCTGAGTGACTTAAGCCAGTCCCAAAGAGAAAAATATCATTTGTTTTCCCTGATCGGTGACAACTGAGCACCAAAGGGAAACCTGTTAAGTGAAATGGACACTATAAGAAACAATGAACTGAACAGCTCTTGTCCTGACTTTAGATGTACAGTGTAATACTTTATCCTTTTTAGTATTTGTTGTTGTTTTTGTTGTTCTAGTACTAGTGGTTGAACTCTGTAATTAACACACAATTATTCTTAGGTGTTTAAATTTTAACTGAAAAGTGATCCCTGTTAAATTTAAGAGTGGAAAAAGAGAGGGAGGAGATGTACAATTTG
Organism: Lepus europaeus; assembly: GCF_033115175.1. Classification (NCBI taxonomy): domain Eukaryota; kingdom Metazoa; phylum Chordata; class Mammalia; order Lagomorpha; family Leporidae; genus Lepus; species Lepus europaeus. Next base: position 3,198,840 of record NW_026909213.1, on the reverse strand, counting down.
GGACATGCTCAATCGGACTTGCCGCAAATGGTGGAGTTAGAAACGTGCCAGGGGATTCCAACACAATCCCATCAAGGTGGCATGTACCAATGCCATCTCACTAGTCCAAGTGATCAATTTCAGCTCACAATTGATGGCTCTGATAGTTCTAAGAGTCAAAGGGATCACACAAACAAGACAAGTGTCTGCTAATACTAACTGATAGAATCAAAAAGGGAGAGAAGGATCCAACATAGGAAGCGGGATACACAGCAGACTCATAGAATGGCAGATGTCCTAAACAACACTCTGGCCTCAGAATCAGCCCTTAAGGCATTTGGATCTGGCTGAAGAGCCCATGAAAGTATAGTAGGCATGGGAAAAAAAAGACCTAAATGAAAGATCTCTGTTAGTGAGATCCCAGTGGAAAGAACGGGGCCATCAAAGAAGGAGGTACCTTTCTCTGAAGGGAGGAGAGAACTTCCACTTTGACTATGACCCTATCGGAATAAGATCAAAGTCAGTGAACTCTAAAGGCTTCCATAGCCCTGGCAACTCATGACTAGAGCCTAGGGAGATTACTGACGCCATGAACAGGAGTGTCAAATTGTTAAGTCAGCAACAGGAGTCACTGTGTACCTACACTCCATATGGGATCTGTCCTTAATGTGTTGTCTAATGTGAAGTGATGCTATAACTAGTACAGAAACAGTATTTTTATACTTTGTGTTTCTGTGTGGGTACAAACTGATGAGGTCTTTACTAATTATATACTGAATTGATCTTCTGTATATAAAGATAATTGGAAATGAAAAAAACAACCTGGTGTTAAATTGGAAGTGGCATAGAAAATTAATTAATTTTAAAAAAATATTATGTAGGATCTCTGTCTTTAATGTGCTGTACATTGTTATTTTATGCTATAATTAGTACTCCAATTGTAGTTTTTTCACTTTATGTTGTTATATGGGGCAAACTGTTGAAATCTTTACCTAATATACTAAACTGATCTTCTGTATATAAAGAGAATTGAAAATGAATCTTTATGTGAATGGAAGGGGAGAGGGAGCGGGAAAGGGGAGGGTTGCGGGCGGGAGGGAAGTTATGGGAGGGGGAAGCCATTGTAACCCAAAAGCTGTACTTTGGAAATTTATATTCATTAAATAAAAGTTTAATAAATGAAAAAAAGAAAGAAAGGCTGAAGGAAGCTCTTCAGGATGATGGGAAGTGAGGAGAAAACTCACATTCCTAGGAAGAAACAAAGAACACTAAAAATAATATACACTTGAGAAAATGTGAAAGACTAAATTTTTCCTAACTTCTCAGATTAACTCTGAGTGTGTGACTGACACACACTTGTGAACAGACCCCATGACCAACACCCAAAGTCCACCTATCCACATGCCCACACAGTATCTTTACCAAGAACACATCCCAGATGTAAAACAACATCAGGAGGATGTCCAACAGACAGGACACAGACCTCTAGTCAGAGAGCAGTAAGAAATGCACCAGGAAAATTCAGATATTTGAAAACTAAACCACCCATGATTTACACTGGTGATGGTGAGTACTGACAATGTTTCACATCAGTGATAATTCAGATACAATGTATCAGAATGTGCAGAAGTTACCCCTCAGGGAAATTTCTAACTTGAATTGCCTATGTTTTAAAACCAGTGACTTAAGCTTCTCCCTTAAGAAGCCAGAATATTGAGAAGGGAATTGCAAAATAGACAGATGGTGAGAAGTAAACAGAGCAGCAATGACCCCTCATCTGGCCCAAACTCACTCATCCAGCAGCCTGCTCAACGGAGGTCAGCAGCAATACAATTAAGTCACTGATTTTGACAACATCTTTGGTTGCATTTGTGAAACAGGTAAGTCTGGCATGGTGTTGCCAAGAAAATACTAAAGTGACAGAATTCTTGAGAATGGAAAATATAGCAAGGCCCCAGAAGTGAGGTACTAGGTCAGGCACTTCCTTTTCTCATTAATTCCATTGAAAGCTGAATCGTGGCAAAATAACACATGCAAGAAACTTCAAACTGGTGCAGTTTTCTGACAACATGCATTTTCCATTAACTTTGCAAAGACCCCTCATTCATACGACACGAAAATATGTTTGCAACAAAATAAACTCATCTTTTAGTTCCATTTTTCATGAACTTTTCAATGTGCCCCACTCCCAAAACTTAAAAACAACCAGGACCAACACAATGCGAGTCACCTCCCTGCAACAAGATTGCTTGCTGGTGTGGACCCAGTGCACACATGTGCTTTAAATGGGACATCTGTGGGAAGGAGCTCATGGTGGAGAAGTGTGTTGTCAGTGTCGGGACTGGACTGTGCATCTATGCCAACCCGGAAACACCTGTGAAGGGAGTGAGCAGAGGAGCCGGATACCCCAAGACTGGAGACAACAGTAATTTAAATCCAAGATTTTTCTTCAGAAAACCTCTGGTCACTACCCCAACTTTTATTTGAAATATTCTCACTAAATAGTAGCTGACAGAGGTGAGAATTCAAAGTGTGCTATATGCTCAAGGAGAGCCACCTGGCCTCAGAAGGAGTCAGTGAGGAAGCGCACCTGTATGTCCGGCCAGCTCCCAACTCACACGGATGTTCCCTTCATGCATCTTCAGGTTGTAAATGGAGCAGATGTTGTCCAGCCCACCACAGGCCACAAGTTCCCAGAGGGGACATATCACAAGTTATGACCCAGGAGGAGTGCAGAGGGATGGTGTGCATTTGCAGGCAGGACACTGGTGGGACTCTCACCTTCCAGCTCAAAAGCATAACCCATGGACACCAATTTCCCCCTTGGTCTTCAACTCTCATTGCATAGGAGATAAGAGAGCAAAGCAGGGCCACAGTGACTCAGAGAGCAGTTTGCAGGCATGGCTGTGGCATCACCAGCCACAGTGCTGCAGTGCTAATGTGTGGCAGCCACAGACTACACGGAGGGCACTTCACCACCTGTCCACATGGTGTGAACTCACCAAAAACAACAGCACACTGTCACTGGAAATTATCATAATCCACACTGTCACACACCTCCTTAGGTGCAGACAGATCTGGAGTAATTATTACAACCTGTTTATATACATGATATTCTTTAGTAAAATATAGCTGGGCTAGATTTTCACATACATATTTAGGCAAATTACAGTACTTTTAAATTTAATACAAACAACCTTGGATTAAATTTTAAAAGAATTTGATTTATACTTCAAAGTATAATGCCTTTTAGAGAACCTCTTATAAAAATGAGTAACTAAATGAAAGGCTGTATTTCTGCATTTTATAAATAAAACACACAGACTCAGAGACTGAGCTACAACTGGAGTGCTCACCTCCTACCTGCTTGGTGAAGGCCCAGCACCCCACAGCATGACTAAGCCCTGTCCAGATGAAGCTAACATGCCACATTGCTTCTGCCTCCCTAAATGACCTTACCACAAACACAGCTTGCGAGCAGGCATCTGCCCAGTGGTTGTCAGGCCTGCAACCACATCAGAATACCAGGGCTCAAAGCCAGCTCTGCTCCTGGCTCAACTTCCTGTTCATGGAGACCCTATGATGTGTGGTGATGGCTCAAGTAACTGGGTTACTGCCACCCACAATGCAGACTGGACTAACTCCCTGACTCATGGCTCTGGCCACTGCCCAGCCCCAGCCACTGCAGACATCTGAGGAGCAACCCAGCAGACAGGAGACCTCTATCAGTCTCCCTCTCCATGTCATCACACCTCTCAATGAAATAAAACCAAACCAAATGCTTTTCTGTGCCTTCCTGCACTACCCTGCGCTCCCTGGTACAGCACAGCCCTGAGAATGCCAGCCTGCTTACCCACCTTGTTTGTGGTGTAGCTGTCCCAGATGATGAGCTTGCCATCCTGTGAGGCACTGACAAGAAGCCTGCAGGGAAGACAAACAGACAAATCAGCCCTGCACAGCCCAGAGATCCCACATGGGAAGGAACATGGAGACAGAACACAGGACAACTTAGTAAGCATGACTGTGATGACCTCACAGACAGCATTTCAGACAGAGCTCAGTACTCAGCTCCAGCACAGACCAGAACACAGGAGCCTCTGCCTCTGTTGACCAAGGCAGGCTGGCTGCAGCTCTCCTAATCACTTCTGCATCATCTCCCTCCACTATAAACCATGCTGCAGACACATAAGTCTTTAAAGAGCCAAAGATTGTACAAAATATGAACAGTTTTCTGTCCCATCACAAAGAGAAAGCCAGTCTATATGGGAATAAAAAGCTTCAGACCTTCCAGATTCACAAAACACTTCTCACCTAATAGCAACAGGACATTTCTCCAACTGAGCTTCAGTTGGAATCCAGGTTTCCTAGAAGCTATGGTGCTCAGGACCCAGATGGCTGGGTAGGGGTGCACCAATAACAGCAGACACATGCATGCCGCCTGTCAGGAGGCACAGTGACCATAGACACAGGCTGTGTCTGGGATCTGTCTGCTGGGAAAAGTGCTGAGTCTAGGTGGATAACCAGGATAGGGTCCCGCTGAAGGGGAGCACGACCAGCAGCCAATCTGAGAGGCTGAGACAAAGTGAACCAGCGCTGTGGTCAAACCAGGCACTCAGATGTGAGACGCAGCACTAAACCACCAGGCCACACACAGGCATGAAGCCCTCAGAAAGCTGAGAGCTAGCACAGCCTGGGAACCACGGCTACCCACGAACTCTCGGAGGATGGCTGCCTACAGAACGTGCTGTTTCAAGGAGGAACCGGGCCAGAACATTCCCTGCTGTCTCCAGCAGACACTTGTCAATGATAGCGACACATACTGGAACCGGCTCACTACAGCGCACTTGGCTTCCTGAAGCAGATCAGAAGCTGAAGGTAAAACTCACTCAAGTCATCCTGATAGTGTCGGCAACTTTAACCAAACTCTGTTTTGAAGCTCAAACTTTCTTTACAGAGGAAACAATGCATATGGCAGGAACAGAAGAAGCATTTTCAGTGCTTTGCTACATAATTTATTCCTGGAACATGCGACCTGCATGCTTCCATCTCTTCTCATCTTCCAGATTTATTTACTTATTTGAAAGTCAGAGAGAGGGGGGTGAAAAACAGAGACAGAGAGATCTTCCAGACACTGGTCCACTCCCCAGATGGCTGCAAACAGACAGGGATAGGCCAGCCTGAAGCCAGGAGCTTCTTCCAGGTCTGCTGTGTGGTTAGCAGGGGCTGCTGCTGCTTTTCCCAGGCCATTAGCAAGAAGCTGGGTTAGAAGGGGAGTAGCTGGGACATGAACTGGTACCCCTGCGGGATGCCACTGTCATGAGTGCCCGCCCCCAGATGCAATTCTTAGCCCAGTCATCAACAGACCTGAGGTGAAGACACCCCCCTCTGCTGCTCTCCTTGTCCAGCCATTCTGAAGCCTGAGGCAGAACCCAAGCCCATGCAGAGCAGCTCATCCTGCAGGTAGGGTCAACTTCACAGAGCTCTTAGTCACATGGCTTAGCAAATGCTGACTTGTCAGAGTGGGGGAGTAAGCTGCTAATTCCCCGGAAGGTGACAGGAGACACCTCGTCCCCCAGGTCAGGATCTGGCTTCACTTTGCCTCCTGGAGCCCTGCCTGTTCACACGGCAGTTCCCTGAGGGCCACCACACAGAACACAGAGAAACAAGTATGCCAGTGGGCTCCAGAGCACTGAGGAGAGGCCATGGTCCAGACACCTGGGGCCCTGCACCCCACACACAGCTGTGTTCCAGCCCAGGCATGGACTTCACAGAAAATCTAAGCACGGACCCATGTGACTGAGAGGGTACCTGAAGTGCCACTAAAAATCAGAGCCAAGGGTGGGCATGGGGACACCTGGTTCCCACCTTGTAAAGCCTAGCTTACCTTCCGGCTTCAATTCCCACCCTGTCTTCCTGCTGCGGTGTACCAGGGGAGTCAGCAGTGCTTGGGGCCTTGTCACCCACAGGAGAGATCCGGACAAGTGCCTTGCTCTTGGGTTTGGCCTGGCGCAGCCCAAGGGGTTGCAGGCATCTGGGGAGTGAGCCAGCTGAAGGAAGTCTCTCTGTCACTCTGCGTGTGGAATAAATAACTGTTTAAAAGAATCAGATTATAGTATAAATGAAAGTGGTTTTTTTCTTTTTTTTTTTAAAGACTTGTGTATTTATTTGAGAGGTATAATTGAGAATGGGAAACAGAGAAAGATCTTCCATCTGCTGGTTCATTCCCCAAATGGCTGCAACAGCCGAAGCTGGGTCAATCTGAGGCCAGGAGCAAGGAGCTTCTTTTGGGTCTCCCATGTGGGTGCAGGGGCCCAGTACCTGGTCCATCTTCCACTGCTTTCCCAGGCCATAGCAGAGAGCTGGATCAGAGGAGGAGCAGCTGGGACATGAATCAGCACTCCATATATGCCAGCACTGCAGACAGAGTCTTAGCCTACTATGGCACAGCACCAGTCTCGAATGTATTATATTGATAAACTCCTACTACAGATTCGTACATCTGTGTGTACACAAGCATGTGTCACAGGCCCCTAGTGTGGTTTTGAAAGAAACACTGTTGGCCTGCCACAGTCTTTTTTTTTCTTTTTTTTTTTTACTTACTTGACAGGTAGAGTTAGACAGTGAGAGAGAGAGAGACAGAGAGAAAGGTCTTCCTTCTGTTGGTCCACCCCCCAAATGACCTCTACAGCTGATGCTGTGCTGATCCGCAGCCAGGAGCCAGGTGCTTCCTACTGGTCTCCCATGAGCGTGCAGGTGCCCAATCACCTGGGCCATCCTCCACTGCCCTCCTAGGCCACAGCAGAGAGCTGCACTGGAAGAGGAGCAGTCAGGACTAGAACCTAGCACCTATATGGGATGCCAGCGCCACAGGCGGAGGATTAGCCAAGTGAGCCATGGTGCCAGCCTGGCCTGCCACAGTCTTAAGCCAAAGTGTTCACAATTCATAAATGACAGCCTGAGCCATGAAAAAGTGTGAGAGTCTGTATGACAACCTTAGTTTATGGTGGCAGGAAATAAGATGACTTCAGGAAAATACACATCCCCCAAAACTCCATAATAACTATTTTAGGCTTTAAATAAACTCTTATATATTAATGTTAGCCATCGCAAAACACACCGGACACCGGAGTAAGGGAAAGGGTTTATTGGGGAACACCCAACAGACCAGAGTGAAAGGGCGGCGAATGAAAAGAGAAGGAGACTATAAGAGATAAACAGAGAGGAGGGAGAAGAGAGATGAGAGGAGGAGAGAAGCCAAGAGAGGCCAAGAGAGTGCAGGAGAGAAGCCAAGAGGGCAGAACCAAGAGAGAAGAGTCAAGAGGCAAGAGAGCATGTGTTCAGGAACAGGCCCTTTTAAAACTTTGCCTGAGGGCAGGCAGGGAAGCAGAAGCAGTGAATCCCATTAGGATGGAGGTGCAGCCTGGCTCAGGTAGCTGGGCCATGCAGCCACCTGGCTAAAACTGTGCCAGTTTCCTAACATTAACAGCCACTGACCTATAGAGAAAACAGCTGTTTAAAACAAGTAATCTGTGGCCAGTGCTATGGCTCAGCATGTTAAAGCTCCGGCCCACAGCTCCAGCATTCCATATGGCAACAGTTTAAGTCCCAGCTACTCCGCTTCCCATCCAGCTCCCTGCTAATGCACCTGGGAAGGCAGTGGAAGATGACTCAAGTGCTTGGGCCCCTGCACCCACTTGGGAGGTCTGGGAGAAGCTCCTGGCTCTTGAATTTTGACTCTGCTCTGGCCGTTGCAGTCATTTGGGGAGTGAATCAGTGGATGGAAGACCTCCCTCTCTGTCTCTACCTCTCTCTATAACTATGTCTTTCAAATAATCTTTAAAAACTAAATAAATAAAACAAATGATCCTAAGATACTTTGGACAGCACAGATCCTCCTTAATATTACCTCCTGGTTTTCATTTGTGATCATGCAGCATGAAATCTAACTGTCCAGTGTAAGCCAAATTCTCAGGGGCTGGCACTGTGGAGTAGCGGGTAAAGCCACACCCTGCAGTGCCAGAATCCCATATAGGTGCCAGTTCGAGTCCTAGTTGCTCCACTTCTGATCCAGCTCTTTGCTATGGCCTGGGAAAGCAGTAGAAGATGGCTCAAGTCCTTGGGCCCCTGCACCCACATGGGAGACCTGGAAGAAGCTCCTGGCTTCTGGTTGGAACAACTCCAGCCACTGCAACCATCTGGGGAATGAACCAGCAGATGGAAGACTCCCCTCTCTCTCTGCCTCTGCCTCTCTGTAACTTTGCTTTTCAAATAAACAAATAACTAAAATAATAAAGTCACCATTAAAAAATATTGAAAGAGGGAAGTTTGTACAACACAGTTTTGCTAATTTACTCATTTATTTTGAATATATTTTAAATTGATGAGTAATTGCATGTATGTATGTATGGGATACAATGTGATGTTCTGATTTATGTTTATATTATGGGATGGTTAAATCAAGCTGGTTAACACACTCACCACCTCATGCCATTTTTTTTTGTGGTGAGAACATTTAGCATTTACTCTGTGAACTGAGCTATGAGGCCTTGGCTCCTGATCCCAGTTTCCCACCAGTGCAGCCCCTGGGCAGTGCTTGACAGCTCATCTAATGGCTGGTCACATGGGGGCCTGGGCTGAGTTCCTGGCCGATGACTTTGGCCCAGCCCAGATCATTGCAGGCATTTGGGGAGTAAACCAACAGATGAGAGCTCTGTCTCTCTTGCTGAATTTCAAGTAAATACAAGTTTCAGAGCAGTCCTAGAGATTTAATAGTTCTGAACTTCTGCCTGGAGCCCTGTGCACACAGCCGTCTCCCAGCTGGTAGTCTGTGCCCTATGAATATCACCCCTTCCCCCTCCTCCCATTTCCTTTTTTATGCTTTCTGACTACAGCCATCATTAAAACACTCACACTGTCATTTGCATATGAAATTGTATGGGATACTGTATAGAACAAATTAAAGATAGAATCTTTTGTTCTCCAGCCTTTACACTCCAAAGCACTTCCATGAAAAAGAGAAAGCCAAGCAGAAAATCCCATTCTGACAACTCAAGGAGGAAAAAGCTGCTACTCAAAGACAGGCATGTCAAGAATCGCATGTCAGACTTCAAAGAGCAGGCTACAGTCCACAAATCAAAAGTATCTTCTTTATTTGGGAAAAAAAGTAAGAGATGGACTTAGGAACCTCTAAAACAACAGGAAAAGAGAGCTTAACAGATGTCCTTTCTACAGTGGCCCACAGTGAAGCCACACAGCCCAAGGCAAGTGTGGGTGGAGGCAGGGCAGAGGCAGAGCAAAGGTGAGCAGGGGACAGGGGAGTGGACAGGAGGTTAAGAATCCCAGGAAGAGGAAGAACAGGAGCCTCAAGGGGCTCCATCTGGGACAATGAACACACCACAGAGAGGCACAAAGACTGGGTGAGGGGTGATGGCCACAGCAAACACACATCCATGCACCTGCTGGGGGCCCCAACCACAGAAACCCAGGCACAGCACCAGCCCCACAGACTGCTGCTCTAAGGCGATCTTACTGGGCCTCCAGCAGCCTGGAGCGGGCGCTGAAATCACAGGAGGGCCAGCAGCCACGAGAACAAACCAAGCAGTGCAGGACACAGGGATGGAGGAAGGTAACTTCCCAAGGTTACATCAGAGCACCGCAGAGCTGAGGGAAGGTGGAGTTTTCCAGGGAGAAGGACCTGAGTCACGCAAGCCAGCCTGGAGTGGAGAAGAAACAGCAGATCAGAATGGGCCAGGTGAGCAGGACCCCAGATGGAGCACAGACCCGCTCACATGCCATGCCTGGCCTGCTCATCTGATTCCTCCTCCTCGTGTTGCTCTCTACAAAGTACAGCAAATGAATCCGGGTGACCTTCCCAGACAACAGAACACTTGGTGATGTAGCTGGCACTGGCTACTGCCGAGGCCTGTGTGTTACCTGGAATCTGTTCCCCAGTGCATGGTGTAAATCTTTGCCAGGTGCCCCTCAGCATTCTCCTGGTGTGCATCTGGATCCCCCTCCCCACCGGGTCAATGTTGTTTGTGATCTTAAACACGAAGGTTCCTGAGGTTAATGTCTGTGACCACACAATCTTCCTAGAATCCTCCTCCTCACCCACCCATCAGTGCCCAGACATCCTCCAGCTCTTCAGGGGCACCTGGTCCCTCGGGATTCTGAACAGGCCTACTGTTTCCATGGGGTGTAAGGACACACCTGTCCCCCTGGCATGCACACACACAGCAGCTCCTTTCCTGTGCTCAGCTCCACCCATTTGTCTCAGGGCCTGGGGGCCACCACATGGACAGCCTCCCACCTCAGGCCACGTGTGGGTCTGGACAACACTCAGGATCTGCGTCTGCATGCCAGCACCCACCCCACAGGGCAAACACCAACAGTAATGACTCCAGGTTGGCAAATGGATGAAGCACACCCAACAGTGAGTCTTCAAAAATGGACAGTCCAAAGTGTGCCCAAGAACTGACAGTTATAATTCTACACTGCATAAATTTCTTCTCCTTCCTCTTCTTTTTTTTGACAGGCAGAGTTAGACAGTGAGAGAGAGAGAGACAGAGAGAAAGGTCTTCCTTCCGTTGGTTCACCCTCGAAATGGCCACTACGGCCGGCGTACTGCACTGATCCAAAGCAGGAGCCAGGTGCTTCTCCTGGTCTCCCATGTGGGTGCAAGGGCCCAATCACCTGGGCCATCCTCCACTGCCTTCCCGGGCCACAGCAGAGAGCTTGACTGGAAGAGGAGCAACTGAGACAGAACTGGCACCCCAACCGGTACTAGAACCTGGAGTACCAGTGCCACAGGCGGAGGATTAGCCTAGTGAGCCGTGACACCGGTATGCATAAATTTCTTCTTAAAGTGCATCCTCTTAAGTGTCTGTATAGTGTAATAAACTGAGTCATCTTCAGTGGATGAATCTAAGTTTTCTTTCACTATTCTGTTCAATTCTTTAATTTTTTAAAACTCTGTTACAGTGCTCCACTCAGGGGCACTCAGCACACCCAGCATGCTGTGCAGCCGTCACCACTGCTCAGCTCCTCAACTGTATCTGGAGCTGCCTGCCCACCCAGCAGCCACCCTCCTCCTCTCGCCCCCACAATCCCTGCACCCACCAACCTCCTGTCTTAACTTAACCATTCTGGGTATTTCATACACACTGAGTTGTCAAACACAGAGTTACACATGTCTGGCTGTTTTTCTTATCATCTGTGAGGTCACCCACATGGCTGCATTCCCTTTCATGGCTTAGTAATATCCCACTGTGCAAACACACCACCACATGTTTGTATACTCATCCACTTGTGGAGAGTTGGATGGTCTCCTCCCTTGGCTATGTGAGTGGTGATGTTATGAACACTGTGTATAGCCATCCTCCTTTAACTAGTATCACTATGCATGGCTCCAGTTACCTGTGGTCAATTGCAGTCTGAAACTATTTTATTTATTTATTTATTTATTTATTTATTTATTTATTTATTTTGACAGGCAGAGTTAGACAGTGAGAGAGAGAGACAGAGAGAAGTGTCTTCCTTCCATTGGTTCACTCCCCAAATGGCTGCTACAGCTGGTGTACTGCACCAATCCGAAGCCAGGAGCCAGGTGCCTCCTCCTGGTCTCCCATACAGGTACAGGGCCCAAGAACTTGGGCCATCCTGCACTGCCTTCCTGGGCCACAGCAGAGAGCTGGACTGGAAGAGGAGCAACCAGGAGAGAACTGGAGCCCCAACTGGGACTAGAACCTGGAGTGCCAGCGCCGCAGGTGGAGGATTAACCTAGTGAGCCGTGGCGCCAGCCACAGTCTGAAACTATTAAATAGAAAATTCCAGATATGAACAATTCCTAAGTTTTAAGTTGTGAGCCGTTCTGAGCAGGAGGATGATATCCTACACTGGGCTGCTTTGTCCTGTCTGGGGTGTGAATCAGCCCTCTGTCCAGTGCACCTGCGCTGTACCCATGTGGTTATCAGATCACGGTGCCATCACCTAAGCTGCATCCCAGGCCCATGTTTTCTGCCTCACTGCATCTCCTCACACAGGCATTGTTGTCACAAGTGTGAGTACAGAAAGATTAATTTTTTGAGACAGATCATACACGTAGGTTTCCTGCAGTGTTGTTTTTATGATTATTGTATTATTAGTTCTCAACATTCCCCTCTGTAGGGTCTGTGTACACAAGGTTTCAGACATCCACGGGTCTTGGGTGTGCGTATCCTATTGAGCATATGCTTGAAAGCTGGCTTTTAATACTTTTGGAGGCCGGCACCATGGCTCAACAGGCTAATCCTCCGCCTAGCGGCACCAGCACACCAGATTCTAGTCCTGGTCGGGCACTGGATTCTGTTCTGGTTGCCCCTCTTCCAGGCCAGCTCTCTGCTATGGCTCGGGAGTGCAGTGGAGGATGGCCCAAGTGCTTGGGCCCTGCACCCCATGGGAGACCAGGAGAAACACCTGGCTCCTGCCTTCGGATCATCATGGTGCACTGGCCACAGCACACTGGCTGCAGTGGCCATTGGAGGGTGAACCAACGGCAAAAGGAAGAACTTTCTCTCTGTCTCTCTCTCTCACTGTCCACTCTGCCTGTCAAAAATAAAAAAATAAAAAATAAAAAAATAATTTTGGGTACACAAGGAGCCATGGAGCTGCTGTTCAAGTGTCTGGGGAGCTGTCAGGCTGGCCTGCAGTGTCCAGTTCTGAGGCAGACTGGTCACGAAAGCAGTGACATGACACCTGACTGTGAGACAGCAGTGCTTCTGCCTCTGGCAGGGAGCACTACTCAGGCTGAAGAGATGATGTGTACACAAAACCCACTGTCTCCTCCCATGTCTGGATGACTCCACAAAAACAGTGCCCCCCACAGTGGTTTGGCAACTGCACAGGCAGAGCTCATTCCAGAGGGTCCAGGCTGCAAACCAGCTCTTACCTGAGAGAGTGTTGCATCTGCACATGCTTTCCTTGCATCCTAGGAAGCAACACAAGAGAGATGAGCCGTGTTCCAGGCAGGGTCAACCTAGGACCTCACAGCATCACTGTGGAAGGAAAGCACACCCCCCCACCCGGCACCCACCATCCACCGCACTTGGCCACTCCAAACACAGGGGACTCTTTCAGCATGGCAACCATGGAACCTAGCACTTGTGGGCTCAGGGCTGCCTTTGCCTTCGGCACTTGTGAGCAACCATGCTGGCTCAGTGCCTGCACAGCTGACCCAGGGAGGATAGGAGGCTGGTGCCCAGTAAGAATGGTCTCGTAAGGACCTAATAACCAGGGGACAACATTAATTACTCTGTTGGATTTAAATTTCACAGAAAAGAGCAAGGGGTCTGATCAGACTATAGATTCAGATGAAACTTTCTGGCTTCTTCCTGGCTGTCAATCTGCTTTCTTATCTATGAAATGATGAAATGCTTCAACCAGTAGGTACACTCTGTGAAAGGACACACCATCACTAACAACAGGATTTTACTACCATCAAGTGAACAAAAGAACTAGACAATTTTGAAATCTTAAATTAACATATTTTTATAAATAAAAAGATATAGGAACTGGTGCTGTGGTGTAGCAGATAAAGCCACCACCTGCCGTGTCAGTGTCCCATGTGGGCGCCGGTTTGAGTTCTGGCTATTCAGCTGTTCCACTTCTGATCCAGCTCTTTGCAATGCCCCCTGCACCCACGTGGGAGAACTGGAAGAAGCTCCTGGCTCCTGGCTTTATATCAGCCCAGCTCTGGCCATTGGAGCCATTTGGGGAGTGAATCAATGGATGGAAGACCTCTCTCTCTCTGCCTTTGTCTCTTGTAACTCTGCCAGTCACATACATAAATAAATCTAAAAAAAAAAGAAAGAAATATTTAAAAGGGAACTTTAAAAAATCCATAGAAAAATGGAATTGAAAAATAAGCTAATTTTGGGGCAAAATATTTTGAAACCCAGGCATAATTTTTATAATACATATATTCTATGAATTTTCTGAAGACTTTTTGTACATTATATGCAGTAAAATGAGAAAACAGGTTTAAAAGGCTCAAAACAGGGGTATGACCAGCTTTTCAAAGGCACTCAGAACAATTTCCAGTAATAAAAAGGTTTCCATGCTGCTATGATCTGACATTGAGGTTTGGGTGTTCCCAGGAGATCCAGTTTTAGGGGCAAACTTCCCTACTGCAAATTTTTATTTTATGAAGCCAGTGGGAATATCTGTGAATTAAGAATATAAAGAAACTTTTATTACTATATACATATACCAAATCACAACTTTCATTAAGCTTTTTTTAAAGATGTATTTATTTATCTAAAATAGTTACAGAGAGAGAGAGGCAGAGAATGATCTTCTATCCACTGGTTCACTTCCCAAATAGTAACAATGGGCAGGGTTGGGCCAGGTGCTGCAATGGGAAGGCTGTGCCAGGCTGGAGCCAGGAGCTTCTTCCAGATCTCTGACATGGGTGCAGGGGCCCAAACCATCTTCTTCTGCACTTCCAGGCACATTAGCAGGCAGCTGGATCAGAAGTGGAGCAGCCAAGACCTGAACCAGCACTTTAGCCCACTGTGCCATCATGCCAGGCCTGACAGTGGCATTTCTGACCCAGGTCTTGGCTAAATCCATCCCAAATATGATGAAAGTATCACAAAGCTGAAGACAGAATTGCCAACATCTTTAACCACTAATAATATAATTATGTCCATAAGCAAATGCGCTTATGCAAAGACCTTGATTTTCTAGGTCAGTCATACAACGTAAGAAATCCACCACAACCTATTTTGTGTGAGTCAGAGGGCTGGGGTCAGTACAGTGGTGCAGCAGGTTAAGCCACCACAGCCCACATAGCTATGTGACACCCCTCCTCAAAGGCTGGTTCAAGACCTGACTTCCAGAGCTGACGTTGTGGCATAGTGGGTTAAAGCCATGGCCTACAACACTGACATCCCATGTGGGCATGGGCTCGTGTCCCAGCTGCTCCACTTCCCATCCAGCTCTGTGCTAATGGCTGAGAAAGCAGAGAAAGATGGCCCACCACCCATGTGAGAGACCTGGATGGAGGTCATTGGCAGCCCAGACCTGGCTGTGTGACCATTTGAGGAGTGAGTCAGCAAATGGAAGATCTCTCTCTCACTTGCTCTCCCTCTCTCTGCCCGCCCCCCAATTCATTCCCTTCCTCACTTTGTCTCTCCTTTTATGTCTTCCAAATAAATCTTTAAAAAATCAAGGGTTAAAACAATATTGTTCAAATATTTAATTAACAATAGTTGTTTGCTTTCCTGAGCCTGAAACATCTTGGGAAGTTAGCTGGATGGCAAACAAACTCCGCTGCTTAAGTTTCTAGTCTCAGCTTTCCTGTCTGCACACAAGATTCAGAAATCATCCTGACATTATCTAAATTACAGCCACAATGCAACACAAACATCTCTCCTCATAAAAAGAATCTATGAAGTGTGTGAGGTCTTGGTGTGGGGTGGTGGAGATACCTGTGCCCCTGCCAGCCACATCTTCCCCAACCAAGAAGCCTCCAGTGGCAGCTGGTGGGAGGAAGCACAAGGGCGTGGAACTTGTGACATACCCACCTGAGCCATCTCAGTTCACAGAACCCCCAGGAGAGGCCACAAGGCAGGGCTAGGAGGGCGGCACAGGACTGACAGGATGGCCAAGATGCCTGTCTCTCAAGGCTCGGCAGAAAGTGCTTGCTTTCAAGCTCCATGGTAGAGCCAGCCTCAGGCCTCCTTGGAGGAAGGGAGCATGCAGATATGAAACAGTTTGTTTTGATAAGACTACTTAAAGGTTTCTGGT
Organism: Lepus europaeus; assembly: GCF_033115175.1. NCBI lineage: Eukaryota > Metazoa > Chordata > Mammalia > Lagomorpha > Leporidae > Lepus > Lepus europaeus. The sequence goes on along the minus strand of NW_026909213.1, from coordinate 3,183,075 downwards.
TTTCACACATAGATTCTAAGGACTGCAATGTATGACTATTAATGTGTGAAATAATAAAAGTGCCAACAGAATACAAAATAACATCAGACTGGAACACAGTCCAGGAGTCCCGCCTTGCCCTTCATCTGCCCTCTCACTTGTATTTTATCCATGCTCAGATTTTATCAGAACAACCGTGCAGTGCTGGGGGAAGATTTATTCCAGCAGAACTTCAGTCTATAAAAAATCTACTAGAGGGGCCAGTGCTGTGGCATAGCAGGTAAAGCTGCTGCCTGCAGTGCCATCATCCCATATGGGCACCAGTTCAAGTCCTGGCTGCTCCACTTCTGACCCAGCTCTCGGCTATGGCCTGGGAAAGCAGTAGAAGATGGCTCAGGTCCTTAGGCCCCTGCACCTGCATGGGAGATCCGGAGGAAGCTCCTGGCTCCTGGCTCCTGGCTTCGGATCCACAGAGCTCTGGACATTGCAGCCATCTGGGGAGTGAACCAGTGGATGGAAGACTTCTCTCTCTCTCTCTCTCTCTCTCTCTCTCTCTCTCTCTCTGCCTCTGCTCTCTGTTAACTCTGCCTTTCAAATAAATAAATACATTTCTTTTTTTTTAAAAAAAGCTACTATGTTCAATCTTCCCAAAATCAATGTGAAGAAAGAACAGTGAGTTTTGTCATGGACACTGAGCAGTTCAGCTGATCTTTACATGCGGGGCTCAAAGAACAGCTCCTCAGATTCAGGTGATGTGGAAGAAGCTGCAGCAGCCCTGTGGCTGGGGTTGGTGCGCCACACAGAGGCTCGCGTTTCAGGGTTAGGTGGGAACTCCTGATCTCATCGGTGCTTCTGTTAGTCAGACATCTTTTCACATATCAGAGAATATGCAGACTACCATCGTGCCGCAGCAACTGTGGAGATCAGAGAAATGAGCTTACCAGAAACCAAAGCATTCTCAGAGTGCAAAGCTCCACAGCTCCATTTAACCCAGGGACCAGTCCCCACAGACACAGCAACCAGAACCACGCCAGGCCTGCTCTCTCTGTAGCTAACAGCAGAAGCTGATGCTGCCTTTGGTTACAGCACCTACAGCAGCACCCACATGTGAGCCTCAGTTAAAAGACTCAGTATCGATGTTTTGTTGATTTTTTAAAAATTTTTGACAGGCAGAGTGGACAGTGAGAGAGAGAGACAGAGAGAAAGGTCTTCCTTTTGCCGTTGGTTCACTCTCCAGTGGCTGCCGCGGCCGGCGTGCTGTGGCCGGTGCACCGCGCTGATCCAAAGGCAGAAGCCAGGTGCTTATCCTGGTCTCCCATGGAGTGCAGGGCCCAAGCACTTGGGCCATCCTCCACTGCACTCCCTGGCCACAGCAGAGAGCTGGCCTGGAAGAAGGGCAACTGGGACAGAATCTGGGGCCCCGACTGGGACTAGAACCCTGTGTGCTGGTGCCGCAAGGTGGAGGATTAGCCTATTGAGCCGCAGCGCTGGCCGTTTTGTTGATTTCTAAGAGCAAGGGTATTCCTAATCCTACCAGCAAGAGAGCCAGGCTCCTGTGGACTCTCAGTCCACACACAGACCAGTGGCAAACAGGAGTCTGTCGTCAGGCACTTGAGACATTGAACATGGAGACTAGAAAAGCACAAATATCTCACAGATCCCTCTTACTCACTGTCTACGCATGGATTAGAACTTTAAAAAATGGTTCTAAAGTCAAACATAAAGGAGTCTTCTGTGGGTGGCCTCTGCTTCCACACTGTGTGCAAGGTCCAGCCACCTGGAGGAAGGAGGCCTGGTCATCCTCCAGCACAGCATTGAGCCCGACACAGATCACAGAGCCCCCTGGCTCCCCCCAGGCATCTCAGCCACCTTCTCCGTGGACAGGCTCAGGCTGGGTGGTCGGTCCCGCACACAGCATTGCTGTGTCTACTCACAGAGCACCTGTGTAAGCCAGCGAGAGCATGTTGGCACAGGTGGCATGGGAATGGCTGGCCAGTTCTCTGCCTCTGTTCATCCTCCACACAAACTCTGCTCGGCCCCACCTTCACCAACAGCCAACAGGTTCTGTGGGCCCAGAAACCAAGGAGTACTGACCTTTTCTGTCTACTCCTCAGTTTAAAAGGACAGTTCAAAGCTTTTCACAGTCCCTGACAAACTGTCGCCCATCGCTAAAGACAGCAATGAAAGCTGCAGGAACCTGGGACAATGCTTTCATACAGTCAATAGAGTATTCATGTTCATTCAGTCATTTCTACTGTTTAAAAATAACAAAAACATAGGTCAGTGCTGTGGCTCAACAGGCTAATCCTCCACCTTGTGGCACTGGCACACCGGGTTCTAGTCCTGGTTGTGGCACTGGATTCTATCCCGGTTGCCCCCTTTCCAAGCCAGCTCTCTGCTATGGCCCGGGAAGGCAGTGGAGGATGGTCCAAGTCCTTGGGCCCTGCACCCGCATGGGAAACCAGGAGAAGCACCTGGCTCCTGGCTTCAGATCAGCGCGATGCGCTGGCCACAGCGGCCATTGGAGGGTGAACCAACGGCAAAAAGGAAGACCTTTTTCTCTGTCTCTCTCTCTCACTATCCACTCTGCCTGTCAAAAAAAAATTAATAACAAAAACATGCAGCTTAAAAAGGCATCTTAAAAGACAAACAGCATTTTTATTAGGATTACTAGTCAAGCTTTTCTACTCTGTTTGCAAACATCAGTGACACAGCTCACAGGACTGAGGGCGAGAAGGAACGTTGATTCAGAAAGCCGTACTTACATCAAATTGTGTCTGCTTTTCTCTTCACTTGCCTTGGTCCCCCAGCCTTCTGGAAACCCCATCGAGTTTCCCTCTCCTCAGCGCCAATGTCACAGCTAAGCAGGGGCCATGCTGACACCGTGGACCTGGTGCTCATCCTCTAAACCAGTGCCTGCTGAGGCCCCAGGTATGTTCTTCCTGACCCACATTTCCTAGGAACTTTAGATCAGCCCTTCCCTGCTGGAAATACTTCCCCAGAAACTCGACAGCTTAAAGCAAGAATGTGAGCTGCTCTGCCCTGCTTCACGCTGCACACATGCATGGGAGTCACCTGGTGACACTTGCAGTGACAGGGCAGAGGCGGCACATCCCTGCAGTGTGGCCCTCCACATGGACAGAGGGCACTCTCAGAGCCTCACAGTCATCATCATCAGCAATAGCTCTCGAGACACAAATGCCCAAACTGGTGTGTGAAGTAAACATTATTCCAAAAACAGCTTCTAAGACTTGTAAGAAATATGACTTTTGGAAAATCAGCAAATCACTTTTTACTCTGTTCTACTTATTGCAAACTAGGAAGGGTGTCATCTGCATCACTTGGCTCACATGGAAATTAAACAAGGCATCAGATCAGAAAGTGTTCCATAAGCCTCTCAGTGAGTGAGCCAAGCTCAAGGGCAATGCCCCAAGGGGCACTGGAACACTCACGTGGGCCCCACCAGCCAGCAGGCCACTCCTGCAATCCCTTGTCAGCAGCCATGGCACATGCTGGGTTCCTCATGCCACACTGCCCTGGACAGTGGCTGCTCAGTCAAAACCCCTGCTGAGCCCTGCACAACCTATGAACGGGAATGGGAACAGATACCTGTCCCATCCCAGGACCAAGGCCGCAGCAGGAGGAATTTCAGTTTAATCTGCTTGTCTACTTGTCTTCCATTCCCAAGTCCAGGTCAATCTCCAAAAGTCAGTGCAAATGCAAAGCACAACACAAAGCCCTGAGGTCCTTCCTCCTCTACCTGTTCCCCACAGCACTGCAGCAGCACAGATAGCAGGACAGACAGACTGACATGCCACTGCACATTAAAGGAGGCACACAGCCTGCTGTGCCAGGTACCTGGGAGCCTCAAACAGCAGTGAGCAGGGTAAAGACAGCGCAGGTTGAATTCTAGTTTGAAGAAGAGCTGCCAAACAGGTAACCCAGGATGAGCCTGGCATAGCAGTTAAGATGCTGCCTAGGTCACCTGCACCCTACTGGAGCTTTGGCTCAGCTCTGACTCCAGCTTCTGGCTAATGCACACCCTGGAAGGCAGCAGTGAGGACTCAAATAGTTGGGCCCCTGCCACCCAGGTGAGACCTAGATGGAGTTCTGGGCTTCTGGCTTCAGCCTGGGCCAACCCCAGCTGTTGTAGACATTAGGGGAGTAAACCAGCTGACAGAAGATATCTCTGTCACCCTGCCTCATAAGTAAAATCAATCTTTACCCAGGTAAACCAAGTGGTGGTTTCAGAGGGTGAGACCAACAAAGGCATGAAGGGGCAAAGTGTGCTGGAGTGGAGGAAGGGTGGTGGTGGTTAGGACATGGCACCGAGCATCCTGTACAACATTTAAGAGGTCTTTATCATCTAAAGGTACACACAGAAATATTTAAGAGTAAAACGGTACATCCAACACTGCTTCAAAACAACTGAGAAAGGGAGGGCATTCTGATACAGCTGGCTGCACCACCACAGTCCACACATATCCCGCATCCCAGCAATGATTCAAGTCCCAGCTACTCCGCTTCCTGCCAATGTATCCTGAGAAGTAGCAGAGGATGGCTTAAGTGCCTGGGTTCCTGCCACCCAGGGGCAAGACCTCCAGGCTTCTGGCTTTTTGTTTTGGCCCAACCCAGCCCTGGTATTCTGGGCATTTGGGGAGTGAACCAATGGAGGCAAGAGCTTTCTTTCCAATAAACAAATAAATCCATCCAAACAAACAAAAAACAAGGATGGAAAAGGTGGGGGTACACAGAGAAGTCAGTGATGAGATGGTAATCAGTTTGGTGAATTTTCTATGTTTTAACTCTCCTATGATTTTTTTTAAATTGGTGGGTACTTTAGATATGGACCCAAATTCCAAACATGGAAGGTTTATTTGGCCTGGTGATTAAGAAGTCTATACCCCACACTGGAGAGCCTGGGTGTGGTCCCCAGCTCCTGATTCCAGAGTCTTCCGAGGGAGACCCTGGAAGGCAACAGTGACACCTCAAAGTCCTGGGTCCTTGCCACCTCCATCAGAGACCAGACTCCTAGCTCTGGCCTGGCTCAGCTTTGGCTATTGCAGGCATTTGGGGAGTGAACCAGTAGATGGAGTTCTGTGTGTCTGTCTCTGTCTTTCCAACTCTCAAATAAGTAAACTAAAAAAAATCCTTTTAAATCCAAATGTACTGATTTGCTGGTTTTTTTTTAAAAGAACTATTTATTTATTTACTTGAAAGGCAGAGTTACAAAGAGGCAGAGGTAGACAGAGCGATATCTCCCATCTGCCAGTTCATTCCCCAGATGGCTGCAATGGCCAGATCCTTGCTGATTGAAAGCCATGAGCCAGGAGCTTCTTCCAGGTCTCTCATGCAGATGCAGAGGCCCAAGGACTTGGGCCACCTTCCACTGCTTTCCCAGGTGGTAGCAGAGAGCTGGATGGGAATTGGAGCAGCTGGGACTCAAACTGGCTCCCATGTGGGATGCCGGCACTGTGGGCAGCAGCTTTACCTACTACACCACAGTGTCAGCTCCTGTATATTATGTTTTGACAATTTTTCTACAATGAACCATATTGCCACTTTAGCTTGATGCTGCTTTTTTTTAATTTGACTTACTTGTTTTATTGATTTGAGAGATAGAGCACTCCCACCCACTGCGTCACTCTACAAATACTGCCACAAGTTGGGCTGGACCAAAGTGGCAAGCCAGGAATTCAGTCCAGGTCTCCCACAGGAGCAGAAGGAACCCAATCACTGAAGCCATTGCCCAGCATCTCCCAACAAGAAGCTGGAACTGGGAGTGGAGCTGAGATGCAAACCAGGCACTGTGACACAGGAGCAGGTGTTCCAACCACTGCAGCAAATGCCCCCACCTCCATCCCACACTGATTGCTTTGTAGATCCAATTCTAGTACTTTTCTTTTCTTTCTTTCTTATTTATTTTTTTTTGACAGGCAGAGTGGATAGTGAGAGAGAGAGACAGACAGAGAGAAAGGTCTTCCTTTTTGCCGTTGGTTCACCCTCCAATGGCCATTGCAGCCGGCGCACCACGCTGATCTGAAGGCAGGAGCCAGGTGTTTCTCCTGGTCTCCCATGCGGGTGCAGGGCCCAAGGACTTGGACCATCCTCCACTGCCTTCCCGGGCCATAGCAGAGAGCTGGCCTGGAAGGGGGGCAACCGGGATAGAATCTGGCGCCCCAACCAGGACTAGAACCCAGTGTGCTGGCACGGCAAGGCGGAGGATTAGCCTGTTAAGCCATGGCACTGGCCTCAATTTTAGTACTTTTCAAACTTGTTTGAACAACTAAAGGGTTGGCCTTGAAGCTTAAGTATCCATTTTAAAAGTGAAAACACTAATATTCACAAATATTCTTTTTAAATAAAAATATTTACTTATTTGACAGTGTTATAGAGAGGGAGAGACAGAGAGAAAGGGCGAGAGGGAGAGTGAGGGGGAGAGAAGAGAGAGGTATTATTCCATCCTCTGGAAAAATAGCCCAAGTAGCCCCAAGAGCCAGAACTGAAACAGGCTGAAGCACAAGCATCTCTGATCTCCCACATGGGTGCAGGGGCCCAAGCATCTGGGCCATCCTTGGTGCTTTTCCTAGGCCATTAGCAGGGAACTGGATCGGGAGTATAGCAATCCAGGACACAAACCGGTGCCCATATGGGATGCTAGTGTTGTAGGTGGCAGCTTAACCTGTTGGGCTACAGCACCAGCCCCAGAAGTGTTTTCTTAATTCTCTATCAGATTTCCTACATCTTTCACCAGATGAGTTCCCAAGATGCAGCTCACTTTCAAGTGCATCTTAGCTCTGTACTACAGCTCAGGTCACCTCTTGCCACATTCCAGTGCTCATCCTGTTTTCTTCCCTCCCAAAGATCCTGGCCACAAGCTGTGCAGGACTCAAAAAGTGTATGGTAAGAGCAGAAATCCTCATGTACAGGATGCAAGGATTAATTTCTTTTAAAAGTGGTGAGAACCACCAGGGTCTACCAGGGCGCCAAGCCAACTCTGGTTCCTGGTGAGTAGAGTGTGGCCTGAATTTGTTCCTTTCAACCCTAACTGTAAACTCAGCTTACAGCAGGCACCACCACCCCAAGTTGGAGAAGTTGGAAGTATGACTCATGCCCAGCAACATGGGAATTTCTCCTAGGTCTTGCTTTTTATTTTTATTTATTTGAAAGACAGAGTTACAAAGAGAGGTAGAGACAGAGAGAGAGGTCTTTCATCTGCTCATTCACTCCCCAGAAGGCTGCAATGGCCAGAGCTGAGCTGATCCAAAGCCAGGAGCCAGGAGCTTCTTCCAGATCTCTCATGCAGGTACAGGGGCCCAAGGACTTGAGCCATCCTCTACTGCTATCCCAGGCCATAGCAGAGAGCTGTATTGGAAGAGGAGCAGCCAGGACTAGAACCGGCGCCCATATGGGATGCCAGTGCTTCAGGCCAAGGTGTTAACCCACTGTGCCACAGCCTGGCCCCAGGTCTTGCTTTTTAACACACAGGCTGTGATCCTTGAAACCCAATCAATTCTATTGAATATTTTTATGATTTATTGACTTATTTGAAAGACAGAGTTACAGAAAGAGAGGTAGAGACAGAGAGAACGTCCATCTGCCTGTTCACTCCCCAGATGGTCATAACAGCCAGGGCTGGTCCAGGCCAAAGCTAGGAGCTTCATCTGGATCTCCCACATGGGTGCAAGGGCCCAATATTGGACATCTTCGGCTGCATTATCAGGGAGCTGCATTGGAAGTGGAGAGGACTAACCTGAAAATGGTGCCAATATGGGATGCCAGTGTCACAGGCAGCCACTTAACCCACGCAGCACAACACCAGCCCTACTGTGTCACTAAGTAGTGGAAGCAAGGGCAGCTTATTTGCTTCCTGATCAGGTTTAGCTTCATTACATTTGAATCCAAAAGAGTGTAATTCTTCTAAGAATCAGCAGTGTTACTGACACTGTATTCATCTTGCTCAAACCTGCTGACTGAGCACCTTCTGTGGGGTGGAGACACTGGTGAAAAAGGCTCCCTATGCTTGGGGCCACACAGTCTCCAGGATGTCATTTGAATCACTTGAATTCCTAACAACCTTGAAAATGCAAAGTGGGTGCTGGGGTTGCAGCATAGCAGGTTAAGCCAACTTCTGCAACTCCAGAATCCCATATGAGCACTCGTTCAAGTCCCGGCTGCTCTACTTTCAATCCAGATCCTTGCTAACACTTCTGGGAAAGCAACGGAAGATGGTCCAAGTGTTCAGTCCCCTGCCACTCACATAGGAGATCCAGATGGAGCTCCTGGCTCCTGGCTTCATCCTGTCCCAGTCCAAGCTCTCTCTCATTCCCTCTCTCTCTTTCTTTTTCAAATAACAAAGTCTTCCTAAAAAGATAAAGTAAAAAGTGGCTTAGAATGTGCTCCCAGTCCCAGCTGTGACTCTGGGAGACCTGCTCTGTGATACTAGGAGGCAATGAACACAGGAAGAGAAAACAGCACCACTGCCCAGCACTCAGATGCATGGAGCAGCCAGAGGTTGAATCCAGCCTCCCTGAAGCAACACCTACCTGGCTAAAAGGTCAATGGACCAAAAGCACAAAAAGAAAATTCCACTTCTTGAACCACCTGCTGCTCCTGACATGCCATCCAGACCTGCTCTTCTGACAATGCTGGAACACAAAGTGACCACTGGGCAGTGTCCACTGGACAAGGTGCTGAGACTCCCTTCCTCCACTGCAACATTGCTGCACACTTCCTTAGATTACTCCCTTCCTGATGGACACGGGCCAGCGGACTGAGTCCCCTGGGGTTGGGTGCTTTCCAGCTAACTTAGCTTACACCTATCTCTTCAGCCAGGGTTGTCCAAATAGAAACACACCACAAGCAACACAGGTAATTTTTAATTGTCCTGTAGTCCTATTAAGAAGAAAAAGGTGGGGGCTGGCACTGTGGCTCCCTTGGTTAATCCTCTGCCTGCGGCACTGGCATCCCATATGGGTGCTGGGTTCTAGTCCAGACTGCTCCTCTTCCAGTCCAGCTCTCTGCTGTGGCCCAGGAGGGCAGTGGAGGATGGCCCAAGTGCTTGGGCCCTTGCACGCTCATGGGAGACCAGTAGGAAGCACCTGGCTCCTGGCTTTGGATCGGCACAGCTCTGGCTATAGCAGCCATTTAGGGGGTGAACCAACGGAAGGAAGACCTTTCTCTCTGTCTCTCTCTCTCTCACTGTCTATAATTCTACCTGTTAAATAAAAAAAGAAGAAGAAGAAAAAGGTGGAGGATATTTGGCCCACCAATGAAGACAGACACCTGCATCCCACATCAGAGTACCTGAATTCAACTCTCAGCTCTGGCTCCTGACTCCAGTCTCCTGCTAACGTGCACCCTGGGAGATCAAGTATTTGAGTCCCTGTTACTCATGTGTGAGACATATATTTAGTTCCTTGCTCCTGGCTTTGGCCTGCCCCAGCCCCAGCTTCTGTGGGTATTTGGGGAATGAACCAGTACATGGAAGATCTCTCTAAAATAAAAGTCAATGAATTTTTTAAATCAATCTTATATTCTTAAAAATTGTGAAGAAACAGGTAACGTTATTTTAAATAGCTTATTTAAGCCAATATATCAAAAGTTATCTCAACATGTATGCAATATGAAACAATGGTTAAAGAGGCATTCCATATGCACTTGTCAAGCTAAGTTGTGACATCCAGTGCACACTTTACACATGGCATGTGCTCAACAGCCACACATGTCCTTAGTGGACAGCACCACTACAGCCTGTCCAGACCTGAGAACCCACAGAACTCTCCTTTAAACAGAAGCTCCTCCCAATCCCATTGTCTGAAGAGAAGGAACCAGGCTGCTCCAGTGTAAGTGACCAGGAGAGATGAGGGGTCCTCCCTGTCTCCCTGGTGTCCGCTCATTCACAGGAGGCTGCAGACAGCAAATCCCAATGCAACCATTTCAGAGTGAGGCTTTATCCATGATTGATGGAGTCTCATCAAATGAGGGACATCCATCCAGAAGGAAGACCTCACAAGGAGAGGTGGTAGGAAAACTGAAAACCACAGAACACACAAAGGCACAGGCAAAATTCCAAGCACCTTTCACAGGAAGACTTAGCCCTATCTTGCCACCTACATGCCACTATGTAAAAATCTTCTGTGTGGGGCTGACACTGTGGTGGGATAAGCTGCCACCTGCAGTGCTGGCATCCCATATGGGCACTGGTTCTAATCCCAGTTGCTCCACTTCCAATCCAGCTCTCTCTGGCCTGGGAAGGCAGCAGAGAATGGCCCAAGTCCCTGGGCTTCTGAACCCATGTGGGAGACCCAGAAGAAGCTCCTGGCCCCTAGCTTAAGCCTAGAATAGCCCTGGCTGTTGTGGCCATTTGGGGAGTGAGCCAGCAGATGGAAGATCTCTCTGTAACTCCACCTTTTAAATAAATAAATAAATCTTTAAAAAAAATTATTCTGTGTATAACATTTCTACAAGCTGCAATGGCCAGCACTGGTTCAGGCTGAAGCCAGGACCAGGAACTGCATCCAGATCTCCCACATGTGTGGTGGGGGCAGGTGCCCAAGCACTTGGGCCATTTTCGCTGCTTTCCCAGGTGTATTCACAGGGGAGCTGGTTTGGTAGTGGAGGAGCCAAGACTTGAACTGGCACCCATATAGAATGCCATTATTACAGGCAGCAGCTTCACCTGCTGCTATACCACAGCACAGGCCCCTTAGATGAATTGTTTTAAGATTCATCCAGGTACAAGCCTTTAAATATATGTGTGTATATGTGTACAAATATTTATTGATAAGTAATTATTTATATAAATTATTTATTTATTTATTTGAAAGGTAGAGTTAGAGAGAGAACAGAAAACCATCTGCTGGCTCACTTCCCAAAATGGATCCAACATCCAGGGCTGGGAACTCAAGCCAGGACCCTGGAACTCATCTGGGTCTCCCACATATCTTCTGCTGCTTTCTCAGGGACATTAGCAGGGAGCTAGATTGGAAGTGGAGCAGCCAGGACCAGCTCAGAGCAGTGCCCACATGGGAAGCTGGCATTGCAGGGTGTGGCTTTATCCACTGTGCTATAGTGCCAGTGCTCATGTGGGATGCTAGTGTTTATGGGGGTGGACTGTGTGGGATGTGACACTGCAGGGTGTGGCTTGATCTGCTCTGCCACAGTGCCAGCCAATGATGTTCTTTCTAAAAGCCTCTGCTTAACCCCAAGCCAATTTTCTGTGCTTTGTTACAGAAGTTTCCTAGTTTAGGTTTTGTATTTAGATCTAAGATCCATGGGGATCTTTTGCATAATAATACTGCTGACACCTGTCATACAGTTTCATTTTCCTTTTCCATTTGCAAGCATCTACACTTCAAGAGCTGCAGGAATAACACCAGGACACAGTGTACCTTTCCCCCAGAGCCACCTGCAGCCAACACTGGAGAGACCAGCTTTTCCTTCCCTCTTCTACACACACAGGAGATTCTTCAATCCAGCAGGCCTTACTTTATTGTCTGTGTTGTACACTGGTACAACTAAGGTTTAATCAGAAAAAAGGGTCCTCCTGCTTTGTAATGAAAGAAGTTGCCAGAACATAAGCCCTGGTCTAGGGCAGCGAACCTCCCTGCTGAAAGCAAGCTCATCCCTCTGAGGATCTAACTGTTCTTAAAACCATCTTGGGGGGTAAAAAACAGAGTGGCAAAACTGTAACAAAAACCAGGTTGCTACAAAAACAAACCCTACAGGCTGGCATTTGGTAGCTCAAGACCCTTCACAGGACACTCACATTCCACACCTGCATGCTGGGTTTCAAGTCCAAGCTCTGCTTCTGGGTCCAGCTTCCTGCTGATGTGCACCGTGGTAAGCAATGGTGATGGCTCAAGCACTTGGGCCCTTGTCACCCATGGGGGAGGCACCCACCTAGCCCAGCCCTGGCTGTCCCAGGCATTTGCAGATTGAACCACCACTGGGTAGAAGACTTGTCTGTGTCTGTTTCTGTGTCCCTCTGCCTTTCAAGTAAATGAAAATGTTTTTAAAAATACAAAAATAAAAATAGAAACCCCAATGAAATTTAAGTATTGCATTTTAAAGATGACCAGTATCAATTTTATTAAAATTGCCTTAATTCAGCAGTGCTTCTGGTCTGGTCTTCAACATATGTAAATCTTTCTGCAACAAACAGAAAAGGCTACATTTGCATTGCATTCAGGTATTGATGAAATACTTCACTTTGCTACACTTGATCTTGGGTGAAAGTCCAAGAAGTGATAAAATACTACACTTTGCTAATACTTCACACTTTAATTGAGAGCACTCAGAGCTATCCCTCCCCTACTACTATATATTCTCCCAACTGCTTTACTTAGTACCATTATAGTATTTTATTTTTCAGTGTGGAAAAAAATTGGTATCAACCTCTTATTTTTTTACTTTTTTAAAATGTTTATTCAATGAATGCATTTTTTCAGATACAAGTTTAGAATACAGTGGTTCTTTCCCCCATATCCACCCTTCCACCCCAATTCTTATCCCATCTCCCTCTCTCATCTCATTTTTTTTTGTGACAGGCAGAGTGGACAGTGAGAGAGACAGAGAGAAAGCTCTTCTTTTACCGTTGGTTCACCCCCCAATGGCCGCTGTGGCCGTCGTGCTGCAGCCGGCGCACTGTGCTGATCCGAAGCCAGGAACCAGGTGTTTTTCCTGGTCTGCCACACAGGTGCAGGGCCCAAGGACTTGGGCCATCCTCCACTGCACTCCCAGGCCATAGCAGAGAGCTGGACTGGAAGAGGAGCAACCGGGACAGAATCCGGCACCCCAACCGAGACTAGAACCTGGTGTGCCAGCGCCTCAGGCAGAGAATTAACCTATTGAGCTGTGGCGCCGGCCTCTCATCTCATTTTTAGTTTGATTTTATATACAGAGAACCTACTCCATGTCAAGCATACATTTCAACAGTTTGCACCCATGTACACACACAATATATAGAGTACAGTTTGAGAACAAGATTTGCAGACAATTCTCATAGTACAACTCATTAAGGACAGAGGTCCTACATAGAGAATAATTGCGCAGTGACTTCTGTTGTTCCTTTAATGATTAACACACCTATTTATGACATCAGCGATCACTGAAGGCTTTTGCCACGGGCTGCCAAGGCTATGGAAGCCTTTTGTTACCATAGACTCCATTGTATTTGGACATGGCCATAAGCAAAGTGGATGTTCTCTCCTCCCTTCAGAGAAGAGTACATCCTTCTCTGATGACCCTTTCTTTCCAGAGATCCTCCATGGAGGATATATTTTGTGACAGAATCTTAGCATTCCATGCCTGAAATGCTCTCAGAGGCCTTTCAGCCAGACCTGGAAGCCTTAGGGTGGCATCAATCTCTTTCTTGAATTAATGGAAAAGCATGAGAGTAGGGGTGCATTATCTAAATTGGCAATTAAAAGATAGGAAAATTAGATAGGAAATTATATATATAGGAAAATTTAAACCAAGATGCAACTTTGTGCTGTCTATAGGAAAACCATTGAAATGTAAAGACACATGGAGGGGATTTGAAGTTATTTTGGTCAAAGGAGAACACATTTTATTTGCATAGTAGGAATAAGTTCAAGAGGTCTGTTGTATACCATGATGGCAACAGTTAACTATAAGAATAATTAAGATAAGAGTAAGTATTTTCAATCTGTAAAACAAGCATATGAATGTTGGGTTTTCAAATGCAAAGATAAGACATGGGAGCCTCCATCAGAAGAGCACTGAGGATGGCTCTCAGCCAGCACTTTTTATTGAGGGGAACACAAATAGTGCATGGGGCCCCAAAAACTTTGGATGAGTAAAAGATTAACAAGAATACATCATTAGAAAGGAGATACCAGGTTATTAGGGCTCTATTCTTCATGACCAGGACATTTATCATAATCACAATTCCAAACATCATCTTATGTGCTAAGTACCTTACATTTTTGCAAACTTAAGATACATATATATGGATTTCAAAAGTAAAATAAAATGAAGATATAGATTGAATAAATGAAAAATATACAGAAACACATTCCATTATAACATCAGCACAATGAAGCCTGGAAAAGTAACATGCATTTTAGGTTAATCAGGATTCATGTCAGAAAAAAATTACAAGGGTTTCATAGTGAGAGGAGTAGGCAGTTCTCCAAGGAGACATTACAATGCTTCATATCAGTGTTCCAAGATAGAGCATCAAATTATTTAAGAGAATAAGCTTGCAAAACTGCAAGGATTGATCAATGTTAATCAGTACAGATAAAGACAATGGTATAAATACCCAACCAGGGGTAATGAGTAGTTATCAATATGTCATTGTGCAGGTATATCAGCTAGTACTAAATGGAGAAAATAAAGTTACCCCAAGTAGTGAAAAAATCATAAAAATCAGTTTATATGAATGAAAAGATAGACAATCCATCCATACTATCAATATTTCCTACAGAACCAGAGTTTACCCACAATCTATAACCTGACAGAAATTTTCCACAATTAAAAAAAGTCCAAGAATTAGCAGATGAGGAACACAAAGCAAGAAAGATATTGTCACAAACATCAAACATAAAGCAAGTAAACTCATGGTTTAGAGAAATAGAATGCAAACAATCAAAAGCATCAAAAAGAACCATGTCTTGGTCCTCTGTGGTGGCAGAAGTAGAAGGGAATGGGAAAACACTTGGACTGAACAAGGCTTATTTATTATCCTCAGTATTGACTCTATGGATGTTAAGATACTTATTCAAATTTAGCAGGAAACAAAGATGTCAACAGTTCTCTTTCCTTTCATTGGATAATCTTAAGACTCAATGCAAGAATATACATGTCTATCATTGAAATCATGGCACACAATTTCTAACTAAGTGGGTAAAGTGTAACTCAAAGGCAACAAGTTTCTAACAAGATGTGAAAAAAAAACAGCTCTTCGAAGCAGACAATTTTTTTAAAAGATTCTATTTATTTATTTGACAGGTAGAGTTACAGACAGTGAGATAGAGAGACAGAGAGAAAGGTCTTCCTTCCATTGGCTCACTCTCCAAATAGCCACAATGGCCGGAACTGCACTGATCCAAAGCCAGGAGCCAGAAGCCTCCTTTAGGTCTCCCATGTGAGTACAGGGGCCCAAGCACTTGGGCCATCCTCCACTGCTATCCCAGGCCACAGTAGAGAGCTGGATTTGAAGAGGAGCAACCACAACTAGAACCAGTGCCTATATGGGATGTTGGTGCCACAGGTGGAGGATTAACCTAGTGGGCCATGGCGCCATCCCCAGAAGCAGACAATTTCTCCCACAGTTCACAAGGGAACCCTGACCCAGAAGGCCCCCAGGTTCCCAGACTTTGGGGATCACACTGAGTACATGCAGATTAAGAGGTTTCAATCGCAGGCACTGTGGCAAACCTCAGCAGCCAGAAAATTTAATTCTGGGAATTCCACATTTCCTACTTTTTTCTACCAACAGCATGCATTGGCTCCTTCCTCCAAGGTCTTAATTATCACAAGAAATCCAATACTCAAAATCAGTTTAAGATTGTGATGTGTGCAGTCTTATTTGTCATCATTAACACTGAATGTGTATTGTTTGTTTACTATTAAACAATATACCTATAACACCTATAAATTTCCAAACAGTTCAATTCTGACATTATGTTGCATTAGTAAAGGTTACAGATTCAGACCTTAGTCCCACCATACAACTGCAGGCAAATGTCAGTGAAAAGTATGCATTTGTTTGTCTGATCCCTGTCCCCTTTCTGAAGTTATCCAGAGATTCTATCTACAGCTATCTCACTAGCATAAGCTTAACTATTGCCTGAAATTTGACAGAATCATAGCCACTCCTATCACTCAGGAAATATCTGGGTCTTAAGTCCCAGGAGCCAGGAATTGAGGAGAAAAATTTCTTTTATTATACCAGTGACAAACTCTCAAATTTAAAAACCCTCTTGCAGCCAGCAGAATCTGATCTTCCCAGATATTCTCAAGTGGTGCAAACTATGGTCTGACTAAGCCAACTCTGGATGCAAAATGATAGTGCTGTGTGCCAACAGTGCATTTGCTCCTCAGGGCTCACACCAGTTAGCTGGGCTTGTGTGTGTTGCTCCTTGGCCTTTACAAAGTTTATACTCTCTACATAAAACTGAGAGAATCCAGAGTACATTTAGGGATTTATTACCAGATTTATCACCCTCTAAATCTCAAGGGTTCATTTAATTCCAATTATGAGAAATTAATCAGTGCAAACAGGTGGAACCTATAAGAAGTGATTAGGATAAATCTACTCATGTGATTAATGGGTTACTGGCTTATCCCCAGATGTCTGCTATGGAAGCCACTTTGTATTCACCTCTCCTACACTTCCATTACCTGTTCATATGGTTTTCTGTGCCACCCTAAGCCTCTGCCAGGATGCATCATCAGATACTGCCCTCCAACCTTGGACCCAAACCATGAGACAAATACCATTTCTTTCTAAACTACTGAGTCTGTGCTTTTCTGTTATTGGCAACAAGAAAACTGACTCAGGCCCCTTGTAAGAGCAGTGCTGAGAGGACTGAATTGTAAACTTGTGACCTGGCTTCTCAACTTAAGGAAATCAGACCATAAATGAAAGTTGAGTTAGCCAAAGTTGGTAAATAAGATTAATTCCCTCTGAAAGATACATTCCCAGAAGTCACAAATCTATTAATGTAGCAAATGTTTTGATTACTGCATCTGTTTATCTTCTTAGCACTAAGTTCACTGCACAACAGATCACTGTGGATTTTTCAATTTATTTATTTATTTATTTTTTACTAAGAAGCCAAGAACTTTATCAATGCAGCAGTCACTTTACAACAAACCCAAGAGCCCGCCTTCTCTGGGAAGATGGGGAATCTGTACAAACTCTTGGGTTTTATCCACTTCAAAAGATGCTGAATCCAAACCATCCCTCCCCCATTCTAAGAAGGCAGTACACACAGGTACACCTGACCAGTGCTGGCCAGCTCTTTTCACAGAGATAATATTAACTCTATTCTCTTCACTAATCCCATGAAATACCTGGGAAAACTTTAATTCACTCCTGCAATATCTATTGGATGACCACTAATACATTCAACTCTGAAGTTAGGAATCAAATGTTACATAGCTCAGTGAGTTCAGGCCACAGTAGCCAGACAGTAAAGACAGTTTCTCCATGCCTCCAATATGCAATTATTTCTCAACCACTGGTGAGTCATGGATCTTGAGAAATTAGATGAACCTTATATTCATCCAATACCCTGGGGCCTATCCAGGAAGAATCATTGCCCCTTAAATACAGCCCTACTTTAGGAATATTTTATGAACTAGAGAGAAGCCACCCAAGTCCTCTGCGGCTTCGCTCCTTCCTTGTGAATACTCAGAGAGACTTCCTAACTCTAAGGGATGGACTAGTGATGGACTCCATTCCCTTCTGAATCCTTCTTCCTATCAAATAATCTGTCTACCTGGTGAAAATAATAATAAACACTGGGGGCCTCGCGCTCCCCCGGAGTGAGGCGCTGAGGAGGCGCCGCGGCGTGGGGGTGGAGCCCACGGGCGCGCGTCCCGAGGCATCGTTACGTCAGCGCGGGAGAGAGAAAGAGAGGAGCGGACTCGGCAGGGACTGGGGGACAGGGCCGAGAGAGCGAGAGAGGGAGGGAGTGAGCGAGCGTGCGAGCGAGTCAGCGAGAAGGGGCAAGGCGGCCACTCGTGCCGGAGGGACCGCGGATGAGAGTGGGGGCGGCGGGGGGAAGGAACACAGAGGGAAGAAGAAAGGCCAAGAGGAGAAGGCGGCCGGAGGCGGCTGCTGCTGCTGCGGCTGGTGGTGGTGGTGGTGGTGGTGGTGGTGGTGGTGGTGATAGGGGTCAAGGAGGAGCAGGCGGAGGGCAGGGGCTGAGGGAGTGAGTGAGAGAAGCGGACGCGCGAGGGAGGGGAGGGAAGGGGGGGGTCACGCGGGGGCGCGCGCGCGCACCGGGAGCGCGCTCGAGGCGAGTGGAACTGGATCCGGTTTGCTGCCAGCGGCGTGAGCTTTGGCCGCCATTTTACAACAGCTCCACTCGCGCCGGACACAGGGAGCAGCGAGCATGCTTTTCCCGCAACCCGATCCCCTCGGACAGGATTCCTAGGCCACAGCCCGACGGGGAGGGCTAGTTGCACATAGAGATTTAGATGAAAGAGCTATTGAAGCTTTAAAAGAATTCAATGAAGATGGTGCATTGGCAGTTCTTCAGCAGTTTAAAGACAGTGATCTCTCTCATGTTCAGAACAAAAGTGCCTTTTTATGTGGAGTCATGAAGACTTACAGGCAGAGAGAAAAATGGGGGACCAAAGTAGCGGACTCTAGTAAAGGACCAGATGAGGCAAAAATTAAGGCACTCTTGGAAAGAACAGGCTACACACTTGATGTGACCACTGGACAGAGGAAGTATGGGGGAAAGCCTCCAGATTTCTTTTATTCAGGTCAGCAGCCTTCTGTTGGCACTGAGATATCTGTGGGGAAGATCCCAAGAGATCTGTTTGAGGATGAGCTTGTTCCTTTATTTGAGAAAGCTGGACCTATATGGGATCTTCGTCTTATGATGGATCCACTCACTGGTCTGAATAGAGGTTATGTGTTTGTCACTTTTTGTACAAAAGAAGCAGCTCAGGAGGCTGTTAAACTGTATAATAATCATGAAATTCGTTCTGGAAAACATATTGGTGTTTGCATCTCGGTTGCCAACAATAGGCTTTTTGTGGGCTCTATTCCTAAGGGTAAAACCAAGGAACAGATTCTTGAAGAATTTAGCAAAGTAACAGAGGGTCTTACAGACGTCATTTTATACCACCAACCAGATGACAAGAAAAATAACAGGCTTTTGCTTTCTTGAATATGAAAATCACAAAACAGCTGCCCAGGCAAGGCGTAGGCTAATGAGTGGGAAAGTCAAGGTCTGGGGAAATGTTGGAACTGTTGAATGGGCTGATCCTATAGAAGATCCTGATCCTGAGGTTATGGCAAAGGTGAAGGTACTTTTTGTACGTAACCTTGCCAATACTGTAACAGAAGAGATTTTAGAAAAGGCATTTAGTCAGTTTGGAAAACTGGAACGAGTAAAGAAACTAAAAGATTATGCATTCATTCATTTTGATTAACGAGATGGTGCTGTTAAGGCTATGGAAGAAATGAATGGCAAAGACTTGGAGGGAGAAAAAACATTGAAATTGTTTTTGCTAAGCCACCAGATCAGAAAAGGAAAGAAAGAAAAGCTCAGAGGCAAGCAGCAAAGAATCAGATGTAGGATGATTACTACTATTATGGTCCACCTCATATGCCCCCTCCAACAAGAGGTCGAGGGCGTGGAGGTAGAGGTGGTTATGGATATCCTCCAGATTATTATGGATATGAAGATTATTATGATTATTATGGCTATGATTACCATAACTATTGTGGTGGATATGAAGAGCCATACTATGGTTATGAAGATTTTCAAGTTGGAGCTAGAGGAAGGGGTGGTAGAGGAGCAAGGGGTGCTGCTCCATCCAGAGGTCATGGGGCTGCTCCTCCCCGTGGTAGAGCCGGTTATTCACAGAGAGGAGGTCCTGGATCAGCGAGAGGCCTTTGTGGTGCAAGAGGAGGTGCCCAACAACAAAGAGGCCGCGGGCAGGGAAAAGGGGTGGAGGCTGGTCCTGACCTGTTACAATGAAGACTGAGTTGCTATGTGGGATTACACCAGAAGCTTGCAGTGGAATAATGGTAAGGAAATCAAGCAACCTTAAATATCTCGGCTGTATAGGAGCATATTCTATTGCAGAAGACCTTCCTATGAGGATCATGGAATCAAATACAGGACATTGAACTAATACTTGGACTTTGATATGAATTTCTTTAACAATTTTCTCTGCAGTGCAAGTTATTAAACTAAAACTACTCTATTTTCCAAATGTGTTCCAACAGAAATCCTTCATAACTTCTAGCATGTTATCTTAATAAAGAATAAAGTTCTTCTCTTTAAAAAATCTACTCTAAGTAGATTTTTCCCCTGTTTTTTTTTTAAATTAAAGATCCCAGCAGTGGTATTCTGAAATATTATCTTGAATTTGTGCATTTAAATTATATTGCAGTGGTATAGATGAATTCCACTGTTGGTATCCTTAAATTTTATTTCTGCTCACCAAGGTTAATCATGATTGTCTATATCTTTTTATAGTAATAATCACTTTTGAATTGTGTTCAGATATGCAGTTTCAGGTGTAATCATCAGAGCTGGTTAGTCAGGCATTCCAGATAGTGGTTCTTTTCAGAACCTTTTTTAAAGGGTTGGTTAACTACCTCAGTAGCAGAGGATTGAACTATACCCTGTCTGTACTGTACATAGAAAAGTCTTTGTAGATAAAAGCAAGGCTTGTTAAATATGAGGGTAAGATTTTAATATACCAAATGTAACATTCTTTAGTTTCGGAGGCTTGTAAGACTTCCTCATGACCATCATAACAGGTCTTGCTTTTGTCATATTTTGTGGCTGAAAAAGCAGCCTTGCTTCTTCAGATATTGTAGTTATTTGGATGTATAATAGTTTAGCAAGATGTTACTTTTGTAAGACATCAGATGTTCAAAAAAAAGTGCATCCAAACTTGTACTAAATACTGCAGTGTCCCTTTATAAAAAGTCAGACTAAAACTGACAATTGTACAGCAAAGCCTGACATTTGGATATTTTGAAGTTTTTTCAAAAATCATAGAAATTAGTATATGGCTGTAGTTTAGCTTTTTAGGTAAAAAGTATGTTTCATTAGTGCATTTCTTACTGCTGATCACTGTACAAATGTGAATCAGCTTTCCATTTCTTATGCAGGTCATGATAACTTGTAGAGTAGAGTACAATTATTTGTGCTATGTTTTTAATTTTCTAAAGCACCTTGATGACAGTGAGTGTTCAGTGGTGAAGCATCCTCTATTGAATCACCCTCAAAAATTTTTTTGCCAAGTCCTAAGTTGATAGCTTAAAGTCAAAAGTAAAATTATAGTTTAATTAGGTCTTGGTGTAAATAAATCCCTTCTCCCCTTCCCCAAAGGGATACTGCAGTTATATCACATAAACCCAATAGGCACCATGATGAAGATCAGAGCTTATACTTAATTAAGGTTGTATACACACCAGTTCCCCAGTAAATGCAAATTTAACAAGAAAATTAGACATGTCATATGTTCAAAATGCTCATGGCAAACAATCATTTTGCATTCCTGCAAATAAAATTGTTTTATACTGTAAAAAAAAAGAAAATAATAATAAACACTGAATTCAAGGGAGACTTTCAGAAAGGGTACTCTCACACATCACAGAGTCTGTGTAAAAGAATACACAGCCTTGCCCCTGGCTTCATGGAGAAGCATTCTAAACCTATCAAGCAGTATTCTTCAGATTTACCAAAATCTCCAGTAATTACCCTGGCCCTGCTGCCCTATAATTCTGAGTTGTGGGCAATGAAATTCCAGGAAACCAGGACCCAGAAAATGCTGTGATTCTAAATGTCCAATTCAGACTTTTTCATATTCCATAGGAATCTCAGCTCTTATGTTACCAAAAAATCCTTCATGAGGCAGGAACCAGGTAACTTTATTTTTCAGCGCTTAGGATTTTCTTGATTTTTATTACTAAATATCTACTATAGGAACACTAAACAAAAGGGCAAAAACATTAAGGAAAAATATCACTGGACAGGAAGCGTAACACAGCAGTTAAAAATGAACTCTGGAGTCAAACAATCCTAGCTCCATTCCTTACTAGATGTGTCCCTTGGTTTCCCTCTTTGTAAAACTGGGACAATAACAATACCTATCTCATTGAGTTACGGCTACTTTTTGAAAGCATTTAAAACAAAGCCTAGCATATAGTAAGCACTATATGTATTTGTAAAACTTCAGAAAAAAATCTTAACTGGGTTAATTTCTTCATGGATCTTTCAGATCTTCATACACATACATTTTAGATAGATAGATAGATAGATAGATAGATAGATAGATAGATTATAGATGGATATTTTATGTAGATATATAGATAGATATGTTTTTTACATTTCTGCATCCTTTTTATGCCTTCATGTTATGTATATTGAAGCAGTGTCCATAATTATCATTTATAGTGATTGCCTAAAACAAATTACAAACTACTTAACCAATTATGCAGTAATGCATAAATAATGGGCACTGACACACTGGGTTATTAAGTATCATCTCTTATTCCAACAAAATCAGTTTCATATGCCTATGTAACAACTTTTCCACCACTGGTAATCTCAGTTACTTACTAATCTTTCCTAAAGGAGGTTAATCTTGATCAACAGTAAACACTCCATTCCATACTATACTACATTTTTTCTTAAAATCAAACTTAGTATCCCATATCCTACTCCTTAAAGGGAACCTAGACCCTTACTTTATAATAGCAAAATCTGTATGTCTATTATTATGCACAAAATGTTATTGTAAAGCTTTCCACCCTATACCCCAGCTTAACAAAAAACAGTGTATTTCTAGTTAAAACACTATTCTCAGCATGTTTTCCCTTAACAATACACACTGATCTACAATAGGTGAGAGCTCTTGCTAAAACATGCCTTTTTGCCAGTCATGTACCTCAAGTATAGGTTCTTGGTAGGCCATAGGGGAGTTTAGAATTTTGGTCATCATTATTTTATATTGAGTAAGGACCACATACCTGCTGAAAGCTTTTCCCTATTCTTTTCATTCATAAGGTTTCTTCTAAGATATTTTCCACTGAATAACAAGGGGACACGTCTTAATAAAAATTCTTAATGAATAATTTCGCTTCTTCATTATATTTATGAGGTTTTTTTTCCCAGTGTGTTATCAAAAATCTTTCTGCAATTCAATTCAATTTTCTTCAGTGTGATTTCTCTGGTGTTGAAGCAGGGCTGAGTGACCACTAAAAGCTCTTTCACATCCATTGTATATAAAGTGTTTCTCTCCACTATGCGTTCTCTGATGAATAATGAGGGAAGAATCCTTACAGAAAGCTTTCTCACAATGCTTGTGTTTCTAGGATTTTTCTCCAGTACAGTTTCTCAAGTATACAATAAGGGAAGAATTCTCATTAAATGTTTTCCCATATTCATTACACCTGTATGGTTTATCTCCAGTATGAGTTCTCTGGTGTGCAATGAGATGAGAGCTACAATTAAAGGATCTTTCACATTGATTACATTTATGAGGTTTCTCACTAGTGTGAATTCTCCAATGTGCATCAAGGTGGCAGTACTGACTGAAAGACTTCCCACATTTATTGCATTCATAGGGCTTTTCTCCAGTAAGACTTCTTTGATGCCTGACAAGGTGAGCCATCTGCCTGAAAGATTTTCTGCATTTATTGCATTCATAGGGCTTAATTCCAGAATGAATGATTTCATGTTTAGTAAGGGATGAGTGTTCTCTAAATGCTTTGCCACATTCCTGACATTATAGGGCTTTTCTCCTGTATGAGTTCTCTGATGGGCAATAAGATGGGAGCTCCAGCTGAATGATTTGCCACATTCAGTACATTTTTATAGTTTTGCTCCAGAGTGAGTTCTTTCATGTTTACTAATGGCTGAGTAATCCCTAAAGGCTTTTTCACATTTGTCACATTTGAAGGACTTCTCTCCAGTCTGCATTCTCATATGGGCAATGAGATGAGAGCTCCAGCTGAAAGATTTCCCACATTCTGTACATTCAAAAGGTTTCTATCCAGTATGAGTTCTCTGATGTCCAATATGATGACAATTCCAATTGAAAGATTCCCCACATTCATTACATACATAAAGCTTTTCTCCTGTATGAATTCTCTTGCATACAATAAGATGAGAATTCCAGCTGCAGGCATTTCCGCATTCATTACATTTATAGGGTTTTATTCCAGTGTGGTTCCATTCATGTTTAGTCAGGGCTGAATGATTCCTAAAAAGCTTTCCACATTTATCACATGCATAGGATTTCTCTCCAGTATGAGATTTCATATGTTGAATAAGGCATGAGCTCCACATTCATTATAGTCATAGGGTTTCTCAGAACTATAAGTGCTTGTATGTTGTGTAAGGAATGTCATATCCAAAGACTTTTTCCCATTCCTTGTATGCATATGCTTTCTCTATAGTACCAATTTTTTGGTGTTCCATGAAGGATGAGAAGTAAAAGATATTCTCATATTCTTTGTAATCATTCTGGTTTTCTCCAACATGAAATCTTGGATGTTCACTAAATGGTGAGCTCTGGTTACAAATTTGATGACATTCCTTATATTGATAAGGATCCCTTTATGATCACCAAAATGTATTATATGATTGAAAGATTTAACAGCATCAGTACATTTGAAAAGATTATCTGTAGCTTGCATTCTTATAGTGTGAATAGGTTGAATGGACTGGTAGAGGATTTGTCATACTTATTTTCACAGGTAACCTTATCTGCATACATTATGCCTGAGTTACATTTCCAGCTTTCAGCATATTTTTCAGGCTTACAGAGATGTTCTACATGAGAAGCTCTCTGTGAAGGACCAAAGTTTAAGTTCTGGCTGTACTCTGACCCAAGTTCACAGAATTCTGAGCCTTTTTGAAACAGCACACTTGCTTTTGCATGGGAAACATTTGCCTCATAGCTGTACTCTGGTTCATGTGGTACATTTTTAATTGGTGTTTACTGTCTAAAACTTCTATCCTGGAGAACCAAGAATCATCCCATACATATTCTTCCAACCTCATTTCATGGGATTTTTCCTCCTCAAATATGCTTTCTATTGGGACCAATGCTTTACTTTCAATATTTTTTATTCATTCTGGACAAGTGCTTTAGGGTATGCTTACTCCACTGACCATGGCTCTTTGTCCAAACAGCAAGATGATCTCAGGCTTGGTGATCTGATTTTCCCACAGACAGCGGATGTCCATAGGTCTCCAGCTTTACATCATGGTACAGAGTCCGCTGAACAAGGTTCAACTGCCCCACTCTTCTTGAGTGAAGTCCACCACCACATCCTTGAAGGATACTGGTTCTTGGACAGGGGCTGCTGGGAGCCTGGAAGCCCTCCTCTCTTCCTCAGGGTTCCCATCCCTGTGCCAGGCAGGGTCCTGAGGACACAGAACCCAGGAGGGCCATGAGTCAACAGCTGCCATCCCCCAAGTCTGGTCTGTAAAGGCATCCCAGGAAGTCCACGGGTTAATGACTGATCTCTACCAACTGCAGGGCCAGGAGCACAATACACAACCTGGAATCCTCACAGATCAGTGGCTGCACAGAGCTAGGGGAAAGGGGGGAGTGGACAGCTACTGCTTAACGGGTACTAGGGTTTCTTCTGGAGGGTACGAAAATGCTCAACTCAGCCTGTTTGTCCTGGTGTGAAGTCACAGGCAGTTCTGTCTCCCAGACTCCCAACTCCATGTCTTGTGTAAGTCTCCAGACTTATCTGACGGATGCCTGGGGCTGTGTGTGAAGCATTAGCATACCCACTAGCAAAAAGAGCACCTGGATGGACCTATGCCAAAACCATCGTGTTCAGTTTGACATCTCCCAGTCATTACATATTAACAAGAACCTGAGGCTGTTCCCAACCCATTCCCAATATCTTCCACAGCTCTTTATGCAAACAGGCATGGATGAGAAATGCCTGCTAGCTAGCAGCCACCACCCCAGCCCCCTCGCAGGTGACACAGCAGGCTCAGCATCTCTTCCTTTGGCTTTTGTCCAGAGCTGAAGTTCGTCCTGGCCATGTGCTGAGTAACTCTGTGCGTGGCCCTTGGGACAAAGGTGCACCAGGACCAAAGCACAGGGACCACTGGGGCCTCCCTGGCCTGGCCAGAGGAGGCAGGGAGCCTAGAGCTGGGAGGAGGGAGGTTCCAGGGCCAATGGCGGCAGTGCTAAGGGGCCAGCCCAGGACCTGTCCTGGCGCTGCGCTGGCCCCCTGCCTGCTCTCATGAGCCTCTGGGCTCTCTGAGGTGACAGATGTAAAGGCTGCAGCCCCACAGCCCAGAGAAAGGCCTCACCTCCACCACAGAGGTAGATTACACTTGAATCTGTAAATTGGTTTGGTATTAGGGATATTTTAATAATATTAATTCTTTCAAATCAGGAACATGGAAATATTTTTCATTTCTTCTGTTTTTTTTTTCTACATTTTTCATTGATGTTTAATTTTCATTGTAGAAATCTTTCACATCCTTGATTAAATTTATTCCTATGTATTTAAAGTTGGTTATAGCTATTTAGAATAGAATAGTTTTTATAAGTTCTTTCTCAGCCAGATTACTTTAGATGTCTAAGAATTACATTAATTTTGTGTGTTGGTTTTGTATTCTGAAACTTTGTTGAATTCTCTACTAATCAGTGTAGAATCTTTTATGCCCTTATGTAAAGGATCATGTCTAATGTAAATAGAGATAATTTGATTTACTCATTTCTAATTTGTATCTCCTTAGTTGCTTTTTTCAAAATTTATTTATTTCATTGAAAGGTAGAAAGACAAAGAGATACACATAGAGAGAGATAGAGAGATATCTCTCCCACTGTTTCATGTCCCAAATGACCCCAACAGCCATGTCTGAACAGGACTGAGTCCAAAACTGAATAACTCCATCCAGGTCTCTCACCTGGGTGACAAGAGTTGAAGCAGTTGGACTATTTTTAAAGTTTATTTATTTATTTGAATGTCAGAATAACAGAGAGAGAGAGAGAGAGAGAGAGAGAGAGATTTTCCATTTGCTGGTTCACTCCCCAAGTGTACACAGTGGCCAACATTGGACCAGGCCAAAGTCAGGATCTTCATCTGGGTCTTCCACACAGTTACAAGGGCCCAAATATTTGGTCTATCTTCAACTTCCATATCTGGCACATTATCAAGTAGCTGGCATGGAACTAGAACAGCTGGAATTTGAACCAGTGCTGCTTGGGTCATTTTTGAAAACCTTTCCAAGAACATTTGAAGAAAGTGAGTTCAGATGTCAAATAACCAGGGACTGCAGCTCCGGCATAGTTTGTGAAGTCATTGCCTGCAGTGTTTGCATCCCATATGAGCACCAGTTCAAGTCCCTGCTGCTCTACTTCCCATCCAGCTCTCTGTTATGGCTTAAGAATGCACTAGAAGATGGCCCAAGTCCTTGGGCCCATACATTCATGTGGGGACCTGTAAGAAGCTCCTGGCTCCTGGATTCAGATCAATTCAGCTCCTGCCATTTCAGTCATTTGGGGGGTGAACTATTGGATGGAAGACCTCATCTCACTCTCTTTCTCTCTCTCTCTCCTTTTCAAATAAATAAATAAATCTTTAAAAAAAAGAAGTGGAGTAACTAGAACTTTTTTTGGCACTCTGACATGGGATGCTGGCATCACAGAAGACAGTTCAAACCACTCTGCCAAATTACCATCCCTATCATAATTCTCTCTCTCTCTCTCTCTCCTCTCTCATTTTAACAGCAATTCATTGAAAAACAAAAGTGTTTTGAGAATACATTCCTGTCTGGTTCCAGTTCATGATGGGAATGCTTTCAGATTTTCCCCATTCAATATTCCACATCCAATATTCAACAAATTACCTTTATTGTGTTGAGGCACATTTTGTATATACCCAACTTTTTAGATTTTTGTCATGAAGGAAGATTGTATTTTAGCAAATACTTTCTTTAAGTCTATTAAGAATTATATGGTTTTTAATCTCTCATTTAGTTAATATTTAAGATTTATTGATTTGCATATGTTGAATCATATCTGTATCCCTGAGATTTTCAAACACAAGCAAAATATTATAGGAAAGCACTTGATACAATTCAAACTACATTTTTTACTGTGAGAACTTATTCATTAGAAAAAAAAATGATGAAGTGAAAGAAATTATAAGGAATTGATATTTGGTGGAAAGTAGTCCATTATGATTATTTTGAAATTGGAAATAAAAGAGCATATCAACAAAGATAAATAAAGCAAAGATAAATAAAGCAAAGATTATGCCAATTGTCAGGATAATGTAATGGGAAAATACTAGAAATATGAGCTGCACATTTCAAATTCAACATTAATGTACAGAAAAGAAAAAAAGATGAAAGTTAGTGTAGTCTTGGAGATCTCTGGAATAACACAAAATTTATGACCTAGAAGAAAAAATAAATCAATTTGCATAAGGTAGTGTAGAGAAATCAAAATAAGAAAGCTGTGAGCACACCAGATAGCAGTTTGGTACTGATGACCTCACAATGAAGAAGCAAAGCAAGATGGTTGAGCAGCATTGCCTTTCTCTGGGATATTAATGATACATATGTGATACTTATTAATTCAAAGGCAAGAAACAAATATAAAAGCTGGTTAAATGGAAATCATATTGTGACTACAGTGTGTTAAACTGTCATTTAATAGGAACAATAATAAAATAATGAGTATATAAATGGATTTTGAAGAAAAATAGTCCACCTCAGTTAAATTAAAATCGAAAATTAAAAGTTTACAAATGAACATATATAAAAGAAATGTCATACCAGTTTTCAGGATGACAATTTAGGAAATATGCTATATCCAGATTCATGGTTCTGAAGTTCAAAATTACATGTAAATTTTAAATCCCTCCTAGCTCCAAAAAAAATGGGAATGGAATTCACTGGCCTAAGAGGTTCTGAGAAATTGTGAACAGGAAAGTTGCCAGGAGAAACTAAAGATTTTAGCTGGAGCTGATGACATCACCAGGAAAAGGCCACTCAGTTGACATAACATACACAGTACTGACATTGAACTGCATGAAGATACTGCTATTGCATACAAGTGATATTAATGAATTAAAGTAAATGAAAGGAAATGTGTATATTACAACATAAATTATACTACAAGAATTATTTAGCATTACTATGGAGGGCCCATAATGGGGTTACCAGCAGACATAAAGAATTTTGTTGAACAATAGTCTAATCTAATTCTGTTATAATTGGAAAACAAATTGAAGATAGAAAAGCAAAAGCCATGACAATAAACAGGATTACCTTAATGTGAAGACATTTTTATTAAAAGTTGCACTTTTGAACTTCACAATAAAAAGTTAATTTAGTGCCTTAAAACTCCATAAATGCTAAAGAAATATCACCTGGGAATGGAGAATTACTGCACTAGTATAAGACAATGTGGACATTGTCAGTACAACTTAGAGAATTTTCTGTGATATGATGATGTCACAACCAACAAGTAAGATGTTTTGAAGTTCACACTGGTAGGATATGCTTACTATAGGATAAAATTCATATTCCCAAATAACGGAACTTCACTGAAACAAAACAACAGAACTGATATTCACCCATTGCCATGAAAGTTATATATTGATTATTGGAAGTAATACAAAGTAATTTGCTAAACAGCAAAAATATAGTGGCAGGCAGATAGGAGGTAATTTAGTGAACTAAAAGGCACAACAGTGCTATATTTGAGAAAAGAATAGACATAGGACAACCAAGGAAAGTTTATACCATCTACTATAAAATCATACATGGAAGGTTTCTACATTGGGATCTACACTTTATAAAATATCAACAATCAAAGATTTACTTACATTCCTATAGACCACAAGAAAAGTTAAGACTTATGTCACCTCAAAAAGATAGGATTACAATACTGGCCAAAGTCAATTCTCAAAAGAGGTATCTATGAACATGGCCAAGAAAACTAAGCAAAAGTTTTGGCTTTAATGATCCCATTGTGAAAGAGCCAAACAAAATGGAGTAAGTTTTGAGAGGTAGGATTTGCTACATGGCTTTAGATCCACTTCAAGTATGTCTGGTGGGGAGAAGATGATAGCTAAAATATTTGAGTGCCTGCTACCACCCACCTGGGAGGCCTGGTATATTTCAGGGCCCCTTGCTGTGATCTGGTCTAGTCCTGGATGGTGTAGCCATTGGGGGAGTGAACCATTAGATGGAAGATCCATCTTTCTCTCCCTTACTCCCTGACTCATTCCCTAATTGTTTTATATAATACAATTTAAAAATATAAACATGAACAATGTCAGGAAAATATCCCCAATTCAGTGATATTCTAATCAAAAACCCAATCAAGATGATCACATGTTCACTCTACTAGCATTGGTAGACATAAGGTATTGATAATATGCACGATAGTAATATTCTGAAAGAAAAAAATGAATGTTATGAAAAAATTTTGAATACTATAAAGTAGAAATAAATAGTAAGAATAGTAGTGACAAGTAGATATAAAGGAATAATTTAATATGAATAATGTTCATATTGGGATGGGACACCTGTGATCTATTCAGAGATTCCCAAGGCCACAGTTTCGCATAGCTTTTAGTGCAGGGGGCCTGGGCTCCACTTCCTGTGTTGGCACCATGCCCCCCTCCACCCCTACCCTGCTCCTTCTCCTGCTCGCCAACAGTGGGCAGTCTCAGCAGCCTCCATCTCTGCACGCCCTCCCTGCTGCACAGACAGGAGATGCAGAGACCCACTGGGTTGTAGATAGACACACCCACTCAACAGGCTGGCCCCAGGGTTGCAGTTTGCCCCATCCCAATGGCTCAGTCTGAGCTGGGAGGTCCAGCAACCCTCCAACCATTTCTGTGATTGCTGCCTTGCCCACTGCTGGAAACTATCCCCCTGTTTCCATGTGAGGCTATCAGGGAAAGAGACATGGTAACCAATGTCTTGGGTGACTTCAGATCACTTAACTGTCCTTGCCTCCTGACCTCAGTGTTTGTCTCCAGTGCCACCCTATATGCCCCCATGATCTGTCTCTCTAGACCCACACTCCTGTCACTTGTGCTTGGGGCACGTCACAGGTCCTCAGAAATGTTACTGAATAAAGTCACTGCATTTGCCTTTAGGAAGTCAGGCTTGGCTTTAGCAGGTGCAGCTGATATTGGTGAGCATAGAGAACCACATCCGGGGAGGCAGGGGTGTTGCATTGTGACCACTCCTCCTGAGGGTTTACTTTGTGCCCACATTGGTCCAGGGTTTGGCACTCCTCCAAGGCAGGTACTGTGGCTGTTCCCACTGCATAGATGTGAAAGCTGAGGCTCAGCGAGGTCTTTTGCCTTGCCTAAGCTCTCTCATTTCACTGGGCATGGAACCAGGATTCTCCTTGCTCTTTCCCATTCACCACTTGCCCCTCCCACTGTCCAAGGACAGACCAGGTCCCAGCACTGGAGGGATCCCAGGGTGCAGGGATTTCCATCCTGCCATGTGAATGTATGACCGGGGCTGTTCTCTGAGTGTCCTGTGCGGTGGCAGCTTGGAGGGGCAGGGCTAACAGATTCTCTCTAGCTTTTGTGCACCTCAAGTTTCTCTGCAGAGGTGGATGAAGGAGAGGGCTTCCTGGAGCTGCTACCCTCACTTTCCTGTCCCCTCCAGCCCTCAAGTGTTGTCACATCAGTCGGGGAAGACACTCTCTGAAGCTCTGAGTTGGTGACTCACTCTGGGGGAGGTTTCCAGTGGCATTCAGTCTCTGTTGACACCGAGTGAGTGCTCGCCCCAGGTTGGTGGTGACATTAACCATGAGGATGGTGCTGCCCTGTTTGCCATGGCTGCAGGATCCTGATGCAGCAGCTATACATGGGAGGGGCATGGCGGGAGGCTGTGCTTAGGGCATTGTTCCTGAGCATGGCTGGGGTGCACCCTGGCTGATCCAGGGGCCAAGGGCACTTCTGTGTTCTGTCCACTTGGCAGACAGCAGGGGACCAGGGCGAGGTCGAGAGGGCTTCCTGCAGATCCATGTGCGGTTGTGGCCACCGCGGCCTCACTTCAGTGCAATGACATCTTTGTTGTCCCAGCTGAGATAAG
This sequence comes from Lepus europaeus, assembly GCF_033115175.1. Taxonomy (NCBI): domain Eukaryota; kingdom Metazoa; phylum Chordata; class Mammalia; order Lagomorpha; family Leporidae; genus Lepus; species Lepus europaeus. The sequence continues at coordinate 3,151,300 of NW_026909213.1, read as the reverse complement.
GCCTTGTAGCCAGTGCTGGGGCCTGTGTGTCCCTTGGCCAGGGTGCAATGCACAGTGCCCTGGGAGGCTGATCCTTGTTGGACGAAATGTATTCAAGCAGCAGGAGCCCTTCCAATTTTTCCAGCAGAGGTGCCATCTGCGCAAGGTAGAGAGGGTGTTCTTGCAGGCTCCCCACCCCCCAGCCATCTGACAAGTTAAGCAAATGGTTATTTTACAGGGCCACTGCTGTCTCTAGCTCCAGGCATGAACAGCAAGCACCACCACGGAGGAAGAAAGGTCCAGTTGATATTGTCCCTCAGAAGCTTCCACCTCTTTTCCTGGCTTGGAGGGCTCGTGGCTTTGCTGTGGGCCATGGGCGCATTTAGCCATCCTAATATCAGACAAAATAGTTGCACATAAAAAATTTAAAAGATACAAAGAAGGGTACCATGAAATGATCAAAGGATCAAGTAAACACGAAGAAATGACTATTATAAAAGTATATACACCTAACTACAGGGCACTTGGATACATAAAAAAATGTTAGTGGATTTAAAGAGAGACATAGACTCAAATACACTAGTAATGGGGCACTTCAATAACCCACTTTCAGCAATGTAAAGATCAACCAGAGAGAAAATCAACAAGGAGACAACAGAGTTATTGACACTATAGACCAAATGGATTTCACAGATACCTATAGAACATTCCACCCTAAAGCTTCAAAATACACAGCAGTGGATTCACACCAGTGAATCCACAGCAGTGTATGAAATTTCTCTAGGTTAGACCACATGCTATGCCATTAAGCAAGTCTCAAAAATTCATAAAAATTGAATTACACCATACACCTTCTCTGATCAATGGAATGAAGTTGGAGATAGATCTTCCATCTACCAGTTCACTCTCAAAATGGTTACAATGTCTGAGTGGCTGGGACCAGGCGGGGCCCAAGCCAGGAGCTTCACAATGAAACCGGGTCTCCCAAATAGGTGTCAGGTTCTCAAGCACTTGATCCATCTTCCATTGCTTTTCCCAGTGAATTAGGAGAGAACTAGATCAAATTGGAGCACCCAGGACTCAAACCAGTGTTCATGTGGGATGCCAGTGTCACCAGTGGCAGCTTAAATTGAAATACTGTAATTTTGGTCCCTTAACTAAACTAATAAACTTTTTTATTAACTATGCTATAGAAATTATAAAATTATGTCTCATTTCTAGAGTAATCCATATTTTAAAATTATTAAATGAAAAAATGATCAAGAAGTGTACATCTAAAAATGAGAGAAGATTTATTACATATCTCAATCAATCTAAATTATTGTTAAATAATTATTTAAATAAATTATCATATTAATTAATGTAATTTCTTATATTAAAATAACATATTTCAATTTGTGGAATTTGAAATTCAATTATTTATCAATTTTATAATTTGAAAACACACTTCATCACTCAATGAATACTCACTTGTTCATCTGGTGTTTTATTTGTTGAGTTGCATTAGTTTTAAGGGAGGTACAGTAATATTGTCTCTCCTGAATCTATTTCTGATTCTCATTCCCCCAAATAAGCAAGAAGAAAAATATGAATGACAATCACAGAATAGTACTTTTGTCCTTCAATATCTTCACCTTTTATGTATGAAGGGAATAACATCAAACAATAAGCAGGAGTTTAGCAAAGAATTATAATAATTTTCAGAAAAACATGAATTGTTCACATCCTATAGAAGATAAGTGTGTAACAAAAGATTTTTGAGGGTTAAAAAGCAGCCAGGGAATAAAATAAAATGGCCAAGTCTAGACAACTGCCAATTGACTTATAAACTGGAACATATTTTTGTGCCTTTTAAAAAAATTTGAAGCTAATATAGACTGTTTTCTTATTTTAAGATTAATATATTTATTTGAAAGAATTACACAGAGAGAAGGAGAGGCAGAGATATGTCTTCCACCCACTGGTTCACTCCCCAGTTGGCTGCAGTGGCTGGAGCTGTGTAGATCCGAAGTAAGTAGCTTCTCCCACATGAGTGCAGGGGCCCCAAAACTTAGGCAATCCTTTACTGTTTTCCCAGGCCAAAGCAGAGAGCTGGATTGGAAACAGAGCAGCTGGAACTCAAACCAGTACCAATATGGTATGCCGGCACTACATGCGGTGGATTTACACACTACACCACAGTGCCAGCCCCACTAATATAGACCCTAAAATGCCTTTAAGTATAGAACATACAAAAAAGCAAACATATATATTATAAAATTTTAAATTTATATTTGATAATTAAATTATACATATACATGAATATAATTGCATAAAATCAAGCATCGAGAGTGATATTTGGTAGTCTGGATTTTTCACCTAATATAGGACCATTATTATATAATATTTTTATTTATTTATTTATTTATTTATTTATGAGGTAGAGTTACAGACAGTGAGAGGGAAAAATCAGAGAGAAAGGTCTTCCATCCGTTGGTTCACTCCCCAATGGCTGCAACGATTGGAGCTGCACCAATCCAAAGCCAGGAGCCAGGTGCTTCTTCCTGGTCTCCCACGAGGGTGAAGGGGCCCAAGGACTTGGGCCATCTTCCACTGCTTTCCCAGGCCACAGCAGAGAGCTGGATTGGAAGAGGAGCAGCCGGGACAAGAACTGGTGCCCGAATGGGATGCTGATGCTGCAGGCGGAGGATTAACCTACTGCATCACAGTGTCAGACCCCATAATTATATAATATTAATCATCAATGTAAAGACTTAAGTTACATAAACTCTAAAACTTATGTTCAACAAAATTGAAAAATAAAAACAATCTGAGGCAATGCTGACATGTTGGTTTTAAATTGTACATTGCATAGAAAATTAATCAATTTTTTAAAAATATCATGTAGGATCTCTGCCCTTAATGTGCTGTACATTGTGATTTAATGCTATAACTAGTACTCCAACAGTGTTTTTCATTTTATGCTGCTATGTGGGTGAAAACTGTAGAAATATTTACTTAATATATACTAACCTGATCTTCTGTATATAAAGAGAATTGAAAATGAATCTTGATGTGAATGGAAGGGGAGAGGGAGTGGGAAAGGGGAGGGTTGCAGGTGGGAGGGAAGTTATTGGGGGGGAGAAGTCATTGTAATCCATAAGCTGTACTTTGGAAATTTATATTTATTAAATAAAAGTTAAAAAAAGAAAACATTATATACACACTATGTTAAATTGAAACTTCCATGAAATTATAAACAAAATGAATCCCCCAATGAAAGTAGACATAGAATACAGAGTTAATTTGTAAGAGGAAAGTTACAGTGAGAAATGAATGATGCTGTGACACCTCAGTAGCAGTCAGGGTAATATAAATTACAATGTTGTGGTTTCTTGGACTTATTCGACCAAAAAATTTGCTATTGTCAGTATCATCAGTAAAAGCATACATTGCTGATACATGTTTAACTTGATGCAGATTATGTGAAAAATCAAATCTATTGGAATTTAAAATGTGTATTATTATTGACTAGCAACCCCTCAAGTAGGACTCTTTCCTAATAAACAGTTGCTGGGTATATAAACCAGTCTACAATCTTGGCTGTGATATGGAGCTCATCATCAATAAAACATGTGGGCAATCTAAAGTCAGTCAACAAGGGACCAGATTATGTTGTATTTGTTTTACAAAGGAATGCTATATACTCATTTAAAACTGCAATAAAACATGCATGTACCAATCCTGCATTGGTTAATCAATAATGAAAGAAAAGAGGATGGTTGAAGGGAAGGAAGGAGGAAAAAAAGACAGCTCATGCACACAAATTCCTGTAACCTGTTGCTAAGCAATTAGGAAACATTCTGGAAAGATACATGATTAACATGCTAGCAGTCATTAGAAAATAATGGTGGACTTTAAGTCCTTTTCCCTTAGTATTGAATGGATCTAAGTTAAATGGAAGCATTTGCATTAGATCTTTAAAAAAAATAATCATAATATAAATAACATAAACCTTCTTATTGAATTGGTAGTGTTATTTAATTAATCAGTGACATTTAACCTTCTTCTAACTTTTAAGGCCTCATCTCTTTTATAATCACAGTCCATGCCTGGTATATAGTAGGCCCCAGGCCCAGGAGGTTATTGGTAAGAGGTCTCTGGAAAGTCAGTGTGGCAACATCAGAGGAAACTACAGGTTCTAGAGGTTATCAGAATAGTGGCACTTGTCCCCCATGGACAGATATTCAGCTTAAAATTCTTATAAAGGAAATGTTTTGAGCTTGGCTGCCTGCTGGGCGGGGTCCTCAGACACATACTCCTGCTTATTCTAGTGCAACCTCTGTTGCTTCCTCCATAGCTTCTCCTGCTGTCTCACTCCCAGGCTCATGTCTGATCCTAGTTGACCTCCAGGTTGGCTTGGAGTCCTTGCTGCTGAGAGTTGGGTTGAGACTGTGAATTTTGCCTGCAGCTTGAACTCCTGGCTATGAATGCACAACAGTGGGCTGGTCTCCGACAGTCACCCACATTTTCTAGGACACTCCTCCCAGAATACTCTAGACAATCAACACAGGTTGTCCACCTTGACCAGGTTCTTAGAGCATGGGAGAGTGAGACCAGAAGCCCATGTGAAGGAGGACAGAGAACAATTGCAGGAGGCTGAGCATACTGCCATAGATAGTGCTATTTAGCCTACTGAGTGTGTAGTGGAGATTATCATTTGGGAGCGCCTCAGTAACAATGTCCAGGAAACTACAGATCCACTCCAAAGTGTGCAAGTGGCAGAAACTGGTGCTCACATCCTCGAGGGCACAGCTCACATTCCAGATCATAGATGGCCTCAGCCAATAGGAGGTCTCCAAGTTGATATTGCTGCCTGCAGTGCTTAAACTCAGGGTTCACAGGAGGACTCTGGGCTGTAGAGAACATGGCCCAGGGCCAGGGGCTCCTATTGCTTTGCTGAGGCACTGAAGGTTGAAGGTCCCACACCCCACACACTGGAACACCAGTGCCTGCTTGCTGGTGATGGCCTTGACCTTGGCCTTGCTGGTGAAAACTCCAAACAAACACGGGTTCTTAGAAGTCAATCCTCACATGAGTGGTGGCATCATAAAAAAACAGCAGCAGCTAACCTGGAGGTTCAGGCTGTGCAGGATGGTATTCAGGGCCATTTTGTGGCAGGCCTAACACTTGAGCACTATGACTCTGCACTTGCAGGTCTCTCAGCTGCTCCTGGCCAGCACCACCATGTCGGTTCAGGTCAGGCACAGCAATGCTCCTTCACTCACAGCCTGAAAAGATGCATCAAAGAAGGGGTCAGGGCTGCTTTAGGGTTCCAAATGGATGACATCATGCCACTCTACTCGCTACCCTCTGGAGCTGGTGCATAGGCATCCAGGCATCTGTGGGGTGGGGCTGTACCAGGTGTGCCACTTCATTGAGCTTCACATGGCAGCACTTGAGACCCACAGCCCTGGCAGACACGTTGGTAACCATAGATTGAAGCTCAGGCACCTCTCAGGTGAGCTGATTGCATTGCATCCATAAGCCAGAAGGCCCCAGAACACCTGCAGGCCTCCCTCACAGATCACCTCAACATTCCACACTCTTTTTTTTTTTGACAGGCAGAGTGGATAGTGAGAGAGAGAGACAGAGAAAGGTCTTCCTTTTTGCCATTGGTCCACCCTCCAATGGCCGCTGCAGCCGTTGCACTGTGCTCATCCGAAGCCAGGAGCCAGGTGCTTCTCCTGGTCTTCCATGTGGGTGCAGGGCCCAAGCACTTGGGCCATCCTCCACTGCACTCCCGGGCCATAGCAGAGAGCTGGTCTGGAAGAGGGGCAACCGGGATAGAATCCGGCACCCCAACCAGGACTAGAACCCGGTGTGCCGGTGCCACAAGGTGAAGGATTAGCCTGTTAAGCCACAGCACTGGCCTCCACACTCTTTTTGATACAGCATTTCCTCATCTTGCTCTGACAAGTCCACAACCCGTTTCTGCAGGTCCTTCCCAGCTGATATCTTGATTTGGAGTCCTTTGGCCTCGAGATGATGAAAACAAACTCTGTGATCACAACTCACATCATTTCCCCATGAAACTCTTCATAGGGTGGTAGAAGACCTTAGACCTTAGTGGAGGAGGCAAGGGTGATGTCAGAGCCCATTTAGTGGGTGTTGCTTTCTGGGTCTCAGGTGGGTGCTCTTCCATGCAGTGCTTTGTGCCTTTCTCCATTGCTGCTGGATTCAGGGATATTTGGGGATGCTCCTCCATAAAGCAGCCTTTGAAAATACTTCTTTTAGAGAACTGAATTAGTCTTTGCACATTTCCCCTGCTTCTAAAATGTGATGTAATAAATGACGTGATTAAATATACTTGATACTCCTGCAACTATATTTTAAACATATATAATATTAAGCCTATTGTTTTAATGTCAACAGTTATATTATTTTTAAATTTATAGTTTGAGAGGCAAATACATATGAACACAGAGAGCACCATCTGCTGGTTGTCTTATCAATTGCCCATAATGGTCAGAGCTGGACCAGGACTAAACTGAGAGCTTAGAATTCAATCCAGGTCTCCTACATGGTTGCAAGTTCCCAGTTTCAAACCTTCCTCTGCCACTTCATGTTTTATAGCAAAACAATGGTTTTCATATATTATCATATCACAATGGCAATTAACCAAATCACATTTGACTGTGAATTCTAAAAGGTAGATTTGTGATATCACAATGGTTTGTATAACTATGACATCACAATGGTTGCTTTATAACATCACAATGTTTTATTGACATCAGAATTGATTATAACATCACAATGATAGACCTATAACCTCACAGTGTCTTTTAAGACTTCAGTATTGATCACTGCATCAAATGGTTGGGTTATGACATCACAATGATTATTTATAATATCACAGTTGATTCTCATGACATTTTATTATACCATAATTGATTATGACATAACAGTGATAGCTTTATGAAAACACAATGATATGCTATGCCATTGCAATATTCGTTTATGACATGACAATAGAATTATATCACCATTGATTACAACATGATAATGGTGGTTTATGACATCACAATTGATAGATCATAATGGTTTATATAGTTTAAATTGCTTATGATATCACAATGGTAGTTTATGGCATCACAAACTGATTATGAATTCATATTGGTGTAAGTATAACATGTTTTTCATGAATTGATTATGACATTACATTGGTATGTGTATGATATAACAATGGTTGATTATCACATCCTAGTTTGATTTGGAAATTACAAGGATTTTTATGAAATCACAATTGATTATGACATAACAATGATAGCCTTATGTCATTTTTAATGTGGTTGTTCATGTCATAATAATGACTTCAAAATGGTTTTCATTATATCACAGTTGATTATAACATCATATTGGTTGTTTTATGGCATCACAATAGAAGCCTATGATAGCAAAATATTTGTTCATGGGGCCAGTGCTGTGGCGTAGTGGGTGAATCCTCCTGCTGCAGTGCCTACCTCCTATATAGGCAGTAGTTCAAATCCCAGCTGCTCCACTTCTGATCCAGCTATCTACTGTGGCCTGGGAAAGCAGTAGAAGATGGACCAAATCCTTGGACCCCTACACCCATGTGGGAGATCTGGAAGACTCCTGGCTCCTGGCTTTGGATTGGCACAATTCTGGCCATTGTGGCTATCTGTGGAGTGAAACAGCAGCTGGAAGATCTCTCTGTCCCTCTGCCTCTCTTTCCCTGTGTAACTCTCAATTTCAAACAAATAAAACAAAATTTTAAAAAACTGGTTTATGACTTCACTATTCATGACATCACAATGGCAATTCATGTCCACATGGCGGTCATTTATGACATTCCAATTGATTGTTACCTCACAATGATAGTTTTGTGCCATCAGAATGATTTTCATGGCTTCTATATCTCATCATGACTATACAATGTTTGGCTTACGACATCACAATTGCATATTTGTTGCAGCACAACATTAGCATATGATATCAAAATGGTTTTCATATTATCAGAATTATCAATTATAACATTAATATTATGGTTTATGACATCATAATGTTGATTTATGACATAGTAATGGATTCAAATGTCATAATTATAAGTTTATGACATCACAATGATTTTATGGATTCACAACTGAATAAGACATCATAATGGTTAGCATATAGGATCACAATTATGATGTTCCAATTATTACAATGACTTCACAATTGGTTATGACATCTTAATGGTAGTTTTATGAGATCACAATGGTTTATTATCATATCACTAGTGTTATTAATGACATTGCAATTGATCATAATGTCACAATGGTAGTTTTATGACACCAGAATTTTCTGCTTATATAATTATTTTATGCCATCACAATTGATTATGATATAACAAAGGTAATCACGATACTGATCTATGACATCATAATGTTTTATGACTCACTGCTGATTATGGTATCACAAAGATGCCTTATGACATCTTAATTGGTTAAGGTGTCAGATTATTGGATTCATGATGTCACGATGGCTTTTATGAATTGACAGTTGATTATGACATCACAGTGGTTCCTTTATGATATCACAATGATAGTTTATCAAATCCTGATTAATTATAGTATCACTAGGGTTTGATTACATCACAATTGATTATATCATAACATTTGTAATTTTATAAAATCACAGATTTTACAATGTTACAATAGAGTTAAGCACAATAATTACTATGACATCACAGTGGACAATAACATGATAATGGTGGCTAGTGACATGAAAATTTATGATATCAGAGTGTTCATGACATCACAATATTGGTTTATGACATAAGAATAGATTTTTTGCCTCATAATTGGTTATGATATTGCATGGAGGTTCCTAATGTTAAATTGATTATGATGTCACAATGGTAAGTTTATTATGACCCAGTTATTTCAATGACTTCACAATTGATTATGAGATATCATTGGTATTTTATAAGATCACAATGGTATTTATAACACCACAATAGTTGTTCATGACATCACAATTCATTATTATATCACAGTGGTAGGTTTATGACACCCCAATGGTTTTTACAATTTCTTATTGATTATGACATCACAATAGTAGACTTATAGTTATGGTTTTTGTCATCACAATTTATTATGATTCTATAATGGCATATTTATAATGTCAGTGTTCTTTTTTGTGATTTCACAATTGTTTTTGCATCATAATGACAGTTTTATCTCAGTTGATTATTACATAACAAAGATTTTCAAACTCACAATTGATTAATAAATAGGAAAGGTAGCTTTATTTTATGTCATTATAATATTGGTTTATGAAATCACAATGGGTTTTATGACATCACAATGGAATATAATAGTGGCTTAGAACATCAAAATTGATTGACATTCAAATATACAAGTTAAGATTATGATAAACCAATGGTTTTTGACTTCAAAATTGATTTTGAAGTCAGCATGATTTTATGTCATCACAATAGATTTGGACTTCACATTGGCATTTATGACATCACAATTGATTATGACATTGCAATGTTAGCTTATGATATCACAATAGTTGCTTGTTCTATCCCAATAAATTATGACATCAAAGGGTCCTTACATCACACATTATTGTGATGGAACAATGGTAGTTTTATTATATCAAAGTGGATTTTTGTGACATCACAGTAGATTTTGAGATAATTATTTTTAAGATGATGTTGCAATTAATTTAAAAGTCTTAATGGTGGTTTATGAGGTGAAAACTGATAATGCAAAATAAGGGTTGCTTTATGACAGCAATATGGTTTTATAACATCACAACTATGAAATCACAATGGTGATTTATGACATAATAATAGATTATGTTGTAGCAATTTTAATGAGTCCACAATACTGACATCACAATTCACATACATGACATCACAATAGATAATTATTGCTTTATGTCATCACAATGATTGTTGTGACATCAAAATTTTGACATCAATGACATGACAGTGTTTTTTGTGTTATAATGTAGGTGTTTGAAATTGAAATTGCTTTTATGACAATGTAATTGCTTATAATTTCCTATTGGTAGCTTATAACATGATAATTCATTATGACATCACAATGATAGGTTCATGGTATAACGTTGACTTATAACTTCACAATTGATTATGAAAGGAGAGTTGTAGCTTTATAACAACACCATGATGGTTTATCACATCTGAATTGATTGTGACATCACAAAAGATTTTTTTCACTATATCACAATTGATGATGGTGGTAATGGCAGCTTATAATGTCACCATGGTTTTTTATATTATCACAATTGATTTCGACCTCTGAATTGTTTTCATGACATCACAGTCCATAACATCATAATGGCAGCTTTATGACATCACAATGGAAGTCTATGACATCACAATTGTGTATTTCAGAACTGTTGTTTTATGTTTTCAAAATAATTTTATAACTTTGTAACTCTTTATGACAGCATAATGGTTAGTACAACATTATAGTACTTTTTGTCATCAGAATATTCATAAGGCATCACACTGGTTTTCTGACATCACATTGATTGTTAATCATAATGCTGGTTTATGAATTCACAATTGATTAAGCCATACCATGTTATTTTGTGACATAGAAATGTTAGTATATGATATTATAATTGATTATGATGTTTAATAATAAATTTATGACCTTACAGTTGTTTTATGGATTCACAATTATGATTTTGCAGTGATAGGTTTTTGATATAATAATGGTTAATGACATCACAGGTGATTATGGCATCACAAGGAAATGTATGACATCACAATTGATTATTACTTGAAAGTGTAGCTTTATAACAGCACAGTGGCTTTTTATATTATCACAATATGCTTTGTGACATTACAAAGTCAATATGACACCACAATTTACTATAATATCATAGTTATAATTCATGATATAAAGATTGATTATGATGACTCAATAGTGTGTTTATGATGTCACAATACTTTGGAAGACTTCACAGGGATTATGATTTATATCATAATCATGGTTTATTACATCCCAACTGATTATGATACAAGAAGGTTTTTTTGAAAAACTTTTATTTAATGAATATAAATTTCCAAAGTACAGCTTATGGATTACAATGGCTTTCCTCCCTCCCAAACTTCCCTCCCACCCATAACCCTTCCCTTTCCTGCTCCCTCTCCCCTTCCATTCACATCAAGATTCATTTTCAATTCTCTTTATATACAGAAGATCAGTTTAGTATATATTAAGTAAAGATTTCAACAGTTTGCTTCCACATAGTAACACAAAATGAGGTTTTTTGCATCACAATTGATTGAGAAATAACAATGACATATTATGACATCACAATGTTTTATGATATCACAATATATATTAAAGTCACAGTGGTTTTTGAAATCAAAATTACAACATCATAATGACAGTTTTATGATAACATGATTATTGGTTTACCATATCACAACAGTACATAATACATAATAGTAATACAATGCTGTTATAGGATAACAGCTTTTATGGAATCATGATTGATTATAAATTCATACTTGTAGTTTTATAACAATACAACTGATTATCACAATGGTGGTTTATACATGACAATTGATTATAATGTCACAATTGCAGGCTTATTATGTCACTGTGGACTTATGAATTTGCAGTTGATTGTGACATAATTGCAGTAGGTTTATGACATCAAAATGGTTGGTGAATGGTGTCAAAATATCAGTTTATGAAATCACAATGCACTTTATGACATTACAATCAAATAACATATCACAATGGTGGCTTATATAACAATTATGACTTCATAATGACAAATTTATGATAACACAAGACTGTTTATGTGTTTTCAATTGATTATAACATCATAATGGTAGGTTTTAAATATAACAATGGTGGTTTATCATATCCCTGTTGATTATGACATCTGAAGATGTTCACAACAGTAAATTGATTAAGTAAAATTGATTATGGCATGATACTGATTATGACATCACAATTGATTATGGCATGATTATGTTAAAATTGATTGGATACAGTAGCTTTATACCAACACAAAATATTGTGTTTATGACATCACAATGGATTTATGATATCACAATTGTTCACATCATAATGGTCTATAATATTACAATTTTTATGACATGTTGTATGCCTTTGTTTTTCCTTCCTTTTACCCACTTCCAGTAGTGGCTGAGCCTATCTCATCTGAGTTCTCAGTGGTAGAACTGGAGTCACTGTTTGTAAATCTGTTCTTACAGATCACATTGGCAGCTGAAATTAGCTTTGGGCAAGAATATTTACAAGAAAGAAATGGCCCACTGCCATATCCCAAAGATTCCCCTCCTCCTAAGGAACTGCTTTATCAGTATGACACTGCTCTGGTCCTTGCTCCTGTTTCACTCAAAGGCAATATTGTTTCTTCCCACAAAAAATATATACCATCTTACCTCTGATATTTAGTCAAAAGCTGGTTTAAATTTCAATTTCTAAACTAGGAATAGAGAAGTCATTTCTGCCTGTCTCCCAGGCTCAGAGCTTCTAAAGATTAAACATTCCTGATGAACTTTTTAACTTCTTTCTTCACTCTCATGCTAGTATTCTTTAGCATGATATTTAGGAAAGAAACTCAGTTGAAGACAGTGAGTTCTCCAAGCAGAATGCCCAGGAGATGGAGGAAACACTGGTTTTATTGGAAGAAATGTTTCTCCTTCTGATTTGAGAAAATGAGGTTTCCTTTCAAGTGTGTCTTTCTCTTTCAGCCTAAACTTTTAGTCCAGAATTAATCCAATCCTTGCAGAGACCACAGAGGCATGGAACATGAGTTCCTGGTAATGGCTTTGTCACCCTATCAGAAATAAAGCAATGGGAGTAAGAGACATGGCTCTGCCAATTCACAGATACTTTGCAAGTAAAATGGGAAAAAAGGGGGTATGAATTTACAATGTTTAGGCCATTTTATCTTTTTTTAAATTTTCCTTTCTTTTTTATTGCTATTTCTTTTCATTTTATACAATTTTTTGGACTATACAAATTTCATGTATTTCATTTATGCAAATCAAGGAATGTAGTCATACTTGCCTTCTTCCTGCCTATGCTCCAACCATTCTTCCTCCTCCCTCTTGCATTCCCATTCTTAATTTTTACCAAGATCTACATAAAGTTTACTTAATTATACTAAGATTAACCCTGCACTAAGTAAAAGAGTTCTCAAATATTATGAAAACTAAAACATTGTCCCTCAACAGAAGAGACAAGTGTTGTAAACAATCATTCAATCTCAAAATGCCAATTTCACTCCTATACATTACCCTTTAGATATTCAGTTAGTTACATTTGATCACGGAAAATATGTGATATTTGTCTTTTGGGAAATAGCTTATTTCACTAAGTATAATGGTTTCCAGTTGCACCCATTTTTTTTTACAAACCACAAGATTTCATTGTTTTTTTTTTTAATTTTTTTTGAGTTCAAAAACTTTTTTATTAAACTTTTATTTAATGAATATAAATTTCCAAAGTACAGCTTATGGGTTACAATGGCTTCCCCCTCCCAAAACTTCCCTCCCACCCACAACCCTCCCCTTTCCCGCTCCTTCTCCCCTTCCATTCACATAAAGATTCATTTTCAATTCTCTTTATATACAGAAGATCAGTTTAGTATAAATTAGGTAACGATTTCAACAGTTTGCCCCTATATAGCAACACAAAGTGAAAAAAAAATACTGTTGGAATACTAGTTATAGCATTAAATAGGAGTGTACAGCACATTAAAGGCAGAGATCCTACATAATATTTTTTTAATTAATTAATTTTCTATGCCATTTCCAATTTAACACCAGGTTTTTTTTTTTCATTTCCATTTATCTTTATATACAGAAGATCGATTCAGTATATAATTAGTAAAGATCTCATCAGTTTGTACCCACGCAGAAACACAAAGTGTAAAAATACTGTTTCAGTACTAGTTATAGCATCACTGCACATTAGACAACACATTAAGGACAGATCCCACACGGGATGTAAGTACACAATGACTCCTGTTGCTGACTTAACAATTTGACACTCCTGTTCATGGCGTCAGTAATCTCCCTAGGCTCTAGTCATGAGTTGCCAGGGCTATGGAAGCCTTTAGAGTTCACTGACTTTGATCTTATTCCGATAGGGTCACAGTCAAAGTGGAAGTTCTCTCCTCCCTTCAGAGAAAGGTACCTCCTTCTTTGGTGGCCCCGTTCTTTCCACTGGGATCTCACTAACAGAGATCTTTCATTTAGGTCTTCTTTTTTTTCTTTTCCATGGCATCTTGGCTTTCCATGCCTACTATACTCTCATGGGCTCTTCAGCCAGATCCGAATGCCTAAAGGGCTGATTCTGAGGCCAGAGTGTTGTTTAGGACATCTGCCATTCTATGAGTCTGCTGTGTATCCCACTTCCCATGCTGGATCTTTCTCTCCCTTTTTGATTTTATCAGTTAGTATTAGCAGACACTTGTCTTGTTTGTGTGATCCCTTTGTTTCTTAGACCTATCCAAGCCATCGAATGTGAACTGAAATTTATCACTTGGACTAGGGAGATGGCATTGACACTATAAGAAACAATGACCTGATCAGCTTTTGTCCTGACTCTAGATGTACAATGTAATACTTTACCCTTTTTAGTATTTGTTGTTGTTGTTGTTGTTCTAGTACTAGTGGTTGAACTCTGTAATTAACACACAATTATTCTTAGGTGTTTAAATTTTAACTGAAAAGTGATCCCTGTTAAATTTAAGAGTGGAAAAAGAGAGGGAGGAGATGCACAATTTGGGACATGCACAATCAGTCTTGCCCCAAATGATGGAGTTAGAAATGTGCCAGGGGATTCCAATACAATTTTTTAAATTTTTTTACAGCTGAGTAGTACTCCATAGTGCATGTAGACCATAATTTCTTTATCTAATGATTAGTTGATGGACATCAGGGTTGACCTCATATGTTACCTGTTGTAAATTGATCTGTAATGGACATGGGGGTAAAGATAATTCTTTCATATACTGACTTCTTTTGAGTTGGGTAAATTGCCAGGAGTGGGATGCTTGGATAGTACAAAGTATGTCTATATTTTCAGATTTATGAAGTATCTCCATAATGTCTACCTCAGGGGTTATATCAGTTTACATTCCCACCAACAGTGTATCAAGGTACCTTTTTCCCTACATCCTCACCAGCATTTGTCTTGTTGATTTCTGAATGTGGGCCTTTCTAACAGGAGTGAGGTGAAACCTCATTGTGGTTTGGAGTTGCAGTTTCTTGATGCCTCAGGATCCTGAGCATTTTCTCATGTGTCTGTTGGCCATTTGAATTTCCCCTCTTGAAAAATGCTTGTTCAATCATTTGCCTACTTCATAACTGGATTGTTTGTTTCTTTGTAGATTTTCTTGAGTTCTTTATAGTTTCTGGATATCAATCCTTTATCAAATGTGTAGTTTGTTAATATTTTCTCCCCTTCTGACAGTTGCCTCTTCACTTTGTTGTTTTTTTGCAGTGAAGAATCTTCTCAGCTTCATGTAATTTCATTTCTAAATTTTGACTTTGATTGCCTATGATTCTGGGGTCTTTACCAAGAAGTCTTTGCCAATGCCAATGTCCAACAGTTTCCCCAATATACTCTAGTGATTTGATGGTATCTGGTTGCATATTTAAGTCTTTGATCCATTTCAGGCTGGTTTCTTTTGTGTGCAAGGTGTAATTTAGGGTATGTGTTTCATACTTCTACATGCAGAGATCTTGTTTTCCCAGCCACATTTTATTGATGAGATTGTGCTTGCTCTAGGGATTAATTTTAGCTCCTTTATAAAAAAATAAGTTCCTTGTAGATGTGTGGACTGACTTCTGGAGCTTCTATTCTCTTCCATTGTTCTACATGACTATGTTTGTGCCAGTACCAGGTTGTTTTGATTATAACTTTCCTGTTACATATCTTGAAATCTGGTATTGATGTCTCCCACTTTGTTTCTTTTGTATATGATTGGTTTAGTTTGTCAGGGTCTCTTGTGTTTATATATGAACTTTAGCACCATTTTTCTAGGTCTGCAAAGAATTTTGTTGATAATCTATAAATTGAACCTGTAAATTGCATTGAATCTATAAATTGATTTTGTAGGTATGGATATTTTGATGATATTAATTCTATTGATTCCTCTAATTCATGAACATAGAAGTTTTCTTCCCCATTTTTAACATCTTCTCCTATTTCTTTCTTCAATGTTTTGTAACTTCCATCACAGAGGTATTTGAAATTTTTGGTGAAATTTATTATTGTAGATATAATTTGCAGATAGGGCTGATCTTAAAAGTTCTTTATTAGTCATGGCATTGTCTTGAATACAAAGGCTATCAATTTTTGGGTGTTAATTTTATATTCTGCCAGTTTACCTAACACTCTCATGAGCTCCAATAGTCTCAGGAGTGTCTTTTGGTTCCTCTATATATTATTACATGCCATCCACAAATACAGATAATTTGACTTGCTCCTTTCTGATTTTTTCCCTTTGATTTATTTTTCTTGCCTGTGGCCCTGGCTCAGGCTTCCAGGTTCTGCATGCAAATAGGGATAGTTTGAATTCCTCCTTTCCAATCTGTATACTTTTGACTCTTTTTCTTACCTAATGGTTTTGGCTAAATCTTCCAGGAATATATTGAATAGCAATGTTGAGAGTGGGCATCCTTGTTTGGTTCTGGATCTTAGGGGGAATGCTTCCAATTTTTGGTTTTATCCTATGATGGCTTTTTAAAAAAATATTCCTCTGTGGCTTAGTGGAATGTCTACAGTTGCAGTGAATACCAAGAGGTGTGTGCTGCATGTGGCCAAGGAGCTCTGGTCAGTGTTCCTGGGAGGGTTGAGTATCCAGGTTAATATCCACATTTGGCTTGGTAGATCTGCTTTTGTTAACAGAAAGGGGGATTGTAACCCCTGTAGGTGTGATCACACCTTCACCTCCTATGTCCAAGGAGATCAGTGCCTGGCTTTTAGCTTCCAGTGTGTGCAACTCATTGGTGCCACCATACAAACTGCAAAAATGATTTGTGCAGTCCTCAATGAGCATAGATTCCACTGCAATGACCCATACGAGGGAACCAGGGAGCTCTGAATGTGTGGATCTACACACAGCAATTGCCCAGAAATCCAGTTACACCCTGTATCCTCTGATGCAGCCACAGAGTCTGCACCATCTCAGAACACAAGGTTTCCATAGTCACTGTGTGTAGAGGTTCTGCATTGCTATGCCAGCCTATTCAGTCCAGAGAGGCAGATATTCCCTGAGCCAGTTGCCCATAGGTTTAGGTTCCAGAGCTTGTGGTGTGTTGGGAGACTGAGGGCACTTTACAGTCCTACATGGGTAGTAAACATCTATCTATCCTCCCAGCCAGGCTCAAAGTCAGTAGAGACCACAGATTGTTCCCTCTGTAGAATCTCTGGATCACATGCATACACAAGTGCCACTGGCTGAATTTTGATTCTTTCAATCACTGCCACCAGAACTGCTGAGAGGATGGCCTCCTGCCTCAGCCAGTTGATATGCGTGCACAAAAGGTCTTCCACAGCTGCTACCAAAACTCAAAATGGCACTCACCCTCTCTCAGTCAGGTGCTGGCTGCCATTGTGGAAAGGATGGAGTCAGAGAAGCATGCTCCTTTTATTCCACTGGATCCTTGAGTACATGCTATCCACTAGGGCTCCATGCCAGACTTACATCATGGTCTCCCTCCAGCTATATAACCAAGGGCTGCTACAGTTTGGTTTCACCTCTGTATCTAAACTGCCATCTGCTCCAGCTCATGGCTGCTTAGTGTGTTGGGTCCATGTTTGTGCTGTATATATGAACCTCCCACATGTGTCCTCAGCATTCCTCTTCCTTCCATGGAATTTCCACTGAAGTTTTCTCTCAATTCTTCTATAAGAGTGCACGTCCTACTATATTTATTTATTTATTTATTTATTTATTTATTTATTTCTATTTATTTCTATTTATCTCTAGCCTAGCACATTACATCCTTTCCTATTCTACCATCTTGGAATCCATTTCCAAAATTTGGTGATAAAATTCTCTTTTTCTGCCTTTGGCATCAAAGAGCTTGAGGATTTATTTATTTATGTATTTTGTTAAAGAGTGAGGGAGGAGGTGAAAGTCCCAATAAGGGAAAGAATGCCCTACACCAAAAGGTTTTTCTGCAGCAACAGCACCTGCAAGCACATCTTGTTGATCTGAGCCAGACCGCAGTGAAATTTAATTGAAGGTCAGTGGCAGTGGCTGTAGGCATAACAGAGATAGGAATGATGTTGATTGATCCCTTGTCCCTTTAATTCTCCTAATTCTTATAAAAGTGAACCAATTATTTCTTGAGGCTTTATACATGGCATATCCAGTTGAAAAATTCTTGCTTACAAAATGATGGGGCTAGAAGAAACATACACAAACCCCTCTATGTGGTAGACAAAATTAAGTATCGCTCATGGTCTGGCAGTGACAGAATCCAGAGTAGAATCCAGATTGCTAAAATCCAGCTTACAACTACCCTCCCTCCTCCTATTACTGATGTGTCAAAGGCCCACTATGTACCTGAAACTATGCTAGATGGAGACACAGTGATAAGTCAGACAGACCTGGCTCCTGCCTTCCAAGAATCTGTTGTCCAGCTTGATACGGCATTTCTCAATAATCCCCACTGTATTTCTAAGTAGTCCTGAGTTTCAGAGCTTATCGTAACATTGATTTTGCCTGCAAGTCCCCACATGTGGGTACCATGGAGTACTGTAAAAGGACATTGAGGCTTGGAGATGAAACCATTTTTCTCAAGGACACATAGTAACTGAACTAAGGCTGCAAAAACATCACTTCCATGCTTGACTACATATGATCAATTTCAGCACTATTTTAGATAACTCTGCCCTGTACATAATGCTAGTGTCTTATAGATATAGTAGCCACAAAATTTATAGCCACATTGTCCCATTTACATAGTTTGGCTCAACACTTACTGCAGATTTTTGTTTCCTGCTTTCTAGTTATATGACCTAGTCTTGAATTTCAATATCTTCATGCTAAGAAATTTTTAACATTTGTTCTTTCTCTGTAGCTCTGAGAAAACTATGAGCTATGAGTAATAAGTCCATTATCAAGAAAAACTTCAAGGCCACAAAACTTAACAGCAGAGCTTCCATTATTTATTTCATAAATTTATAAGAACTTTTTTCCATTGAGAAAAATAAGAAAAGTATGGCTTTCTACAGTGCTCTAAATGTACTTGTTTTTTTGTCCTCATTGTACTTTAAGGTGGCCACTCACATTTCAAACCCTCACATTAGGATCATGGCCAACCAGATCATCATCCACTTTAACACAACCAACAATGTAAGTTAAAAGTTTACTGTTGGCATCATCATCCACATGCACAGAGGACAACTGTTATGAGCATATCCCACATTTCTTCCAATGCGAAAACTTAAAATGTGGGGTCCCTTTATTCATTTGCTATTCCTTTCAGCACAATCTTCTGAGCAACCACTTCTATGAGATTCTGCACTAGTTGCTAGAGAAAATGTAGTGAAACAAATCATACAAAAACTGACTTTGAATAACTCATTAGGCATCAATAAATTACTGAATGATAATTGTAATAAGTGCCAACAAGAATTCAGGGGCTGTGAGAGCACAAAGCGGAAGTCTCAGCAAGTCTGGAGGTCAAAAGCACCCAGGAGGAGGCGATGTGTTTTCCAGGCTTGAAGGATGAGAGTGGACTTGGGCAGAAATGAGAACAGAGTTCTGAGCAGAGAGAATATGTGATAAGGCTCTGAGATGGAAGGAAATGTAACTTATTTTTTAAATGAAAATAAGGCTGGGATATTCAGTTAAGCCCCTTTGCGTGTAATATCAGTATAAGTCTGGTAGCATATAGACTCTGTATCCTATTTAGTCACTGTAGATGGTGACAGTGATTGCCTCATTCCCTTAACCAATAGATACTCAGTGACAGCTTGGTGCCATGCACCATTCTAAGTCCTAGTGATAAACCAATGAACAAAGTCCAACTTTGTGTGGAATTTTCATTTTAGTCAATGGAGAAATGGACAATAAGGATGCTAAGTAAGTACTTACTTAGTATCAGTAACAATATTGATTTAATTTAATAAGCAAATATCAATATTAGAAAATGCTAAAAAGAAAAGCAAAAAATCAGGGAAGATAAGTTAGGAGTGGGATAAGACTGGGCATTTGGCATAGCAATTATAAGCAGGTCCATGCATGTTTACCTTTATTTTATTATAGACACATAAAACATGTAGTCCAATGTCACCTTGAAAATATGTTTTGGAGCCAATCCCTCTTCTTCAGCCCAGCTCCTGAAAGGGCATCCTAGAGAGCTGTTAGTCAAGAAATTAACCAGATTCACTGTTCTATCAAACTCTTCTAACAATATTGTTCCATCCAGTAATAAGGATATTGAGCGCTTTTGTTGAGGTTGTCTGGGCATCATTAGCGCTCTAGAAACACAGAATAAAAGCTGTGAATGCTTCATTTTAGGAACAGATTCTGGCAAATGGTGCATCAATAGAAGAAACTGAGCTCATTGCTAAAAATGGCAAGATTTGCACCCTGACAGCAGTTCTCATTCCTCCCTCCATCAACTTAATCCTGCTCCATTGATGTGCTGAGACAGAGAAATGAAACTTTTAAGAAAACTAGGAAAATAAAGATGTCCAACAATCCACTGATACAGAAAACATTTTGATACAATTCTGAGAAAGCTGACAAGGAGAGTTTGGCAGCCTAATTTACATCCCTGAGGGATGAGAAGATGCAAAGGCTGGAAGTTCTGTCTCATAAATTGTGAATCACCATTCCTTGGGGGAGTTTCCACATAACAGGGGCTTCCCAAGTACCATAATTTCCTATGACAGCCATTACAAATGACCACAAACTGTGTGGTATTAACACAGTATTTTTTCTTTCATAAATCTAGAGGTGAGAAATCTGAGGGATGAACCAGCAAAAGGGAGATCTATCCTTGTCTTCCTGTTTCTTCCACTTTCAAATAAATAAAAGTAAATTTTTCTAAGAAAAGAAATATACTAGTTACTGGAAAACAAAAATGGAATATGTGTAAAAGAAAGAATCTTGTCCTGGGATGTGGCTGGTTATGGCCCAGTGACACTGCTTCCAGCCTTTGCTCTCCTGTTGCAGGCTGAAGGCCTTAAACAACTCATGGCTTTCTGAAGCTCACTTTCCTTCTACTAGAGATAAGAGAGTTTGCCTGCATTCATCTCCAAGATCCCATGAGGGAACCAGTATTGTAGTACAGTGCTGGGATCCCATATGAGCATTGATTTGAGTCCTGGCTGTATCACTTGTGATCAAGCTTCCTGATAATGGGCATTGGAAACCAGCCAATGACAGCCCAAGTTATGGGCCCCAGCTACCCACAAGGGAAACCCAGTTGGAGGTCTTAGCTCCTGGCTTCAGCCTGGTCTAGCCCTGGCAAGTGAAAGATCTGTATATCTCTCTTTTTCACTCTGTATTTCAAATAACTAAAATACATGTTTTTTAAAAAAATTCCCATCCAGGAAATATTTTATCATTAAAATATAGTTCTGTTCAATGGCTCATTTTTTAACCCATCTGCAAAACTCAATGAAATGTAATGGGAAACATTAACTCATCCAATTTGGAGGTCAAAGCTAAAGAAATTTTAACAATATTGTCATTGTTATGAGAAAATTAAAGGTCTGGGCATTCAATAAACCCATAGCATAATAATGCTATTTCAATGGGAATGGAAAACTACAACCATGATTAGGGGCACTGTGTGGATGAGAGTTAGAAGTGGCCAATACTAATACTTATGGCCAGGTGAACAGGAAGATGGCCTCACCCAACTATGATGCCAGTTGAACCACACAAATCTGGCCTACCTGGGGGTAGATAGGAGGTAAATTTGCTAATCTGCGAAAGAAATCACTTCATTTTGGAGTATCAGAGCACATGAGAAGTTAGAAATGCTGGGAATTCATTGTGCAGGCCCTTGTCTTATCACTTCCATCTTATTGTGATTCCCTTTTATGAACTCCCTTCAAGCTCTAAATCCTGACTCAAGAAAACCAAGTTCATCCTTGTTCATGACTGGTACACAGATGAATCAGTTTCCCTCAAGGAGACCAGAAAAGTGCTTTCAAGAGGGATTGTGTTTGAGTTCTGGGACTCCATTGCTGGTATGTGTCCTAACAATCCACAAGGCATGCCTTTGCTCTCAATGTGCAGATGGCCTCGGTGACAATGGAATGTGCATTTGTTAGAATGGCTTCCAAGTCCCAATCTCAGTTCTGCTCTAATACCAGTAAACATGATGGGCCTTGCTGTGACAAAAATAAGTGGTGCTTCCAAAGCTTCCCTTCCCTGGATCCTACTCCTGCTTCAGTGAGCTGACAGTGTGTGTGTGTGTGTGTGTGTGTGTGTGTGTATATATATATATATATATATATATATATATATACTAAAATTAGGGCTTTATGATAGAGTAAAATGAACAGAATACAATGTCTCATGGAGTCAGGAAAACCTGAATCTAAATCCCCATTTGACAACTTACTGGCTGTGTGACCTTAGAAGTCTCCCGTTTCTCCATCTAGAAAATGAAGGTAGCATCAGTACAATTTTTCCTTGATTTGGGGAATTGGTTCAGGTCCCTCTGCTACCTAGCAATCGCACATATCCTATATACATACTCCCATATACTTTAAAACAGCTCTAGAGTATTTATAATACTTCATACAGTGTAAATGCTCTATAAACAATTGTTATGCTCTAAAACCTATGAAACAATGGCCAAAGACATTTCGTTTTCATGTTTTTTTCTGTTCTCAGATGGTATTCAGCTAGATTATGATCTAGAGCATGCACCTGGCAAGTAGTCCATAAGAAAACCACTCAACTCTATCTCTACTGACTCCACACACCTGTCACCAACACTTCACTGTACCCCTCCCTTGCCTTGTTTCATCCTACAGCTGCCTCGAAATGGAATGGAAGGCATGGCACAGCAAGGCAGGGCTGATGAACACTATTCTGCTGTTCATTTGGTCAAGAAAAGATTTCTCAGAGAGGAGTGTTTGGACTAACAGTTAAGATGTCCATATTAGAGAGCTTTGGAAATTGTTCCATCTTAGTGCTAATAAAAACCCTGGGGGCAACAGGTGATAGTTTGAACACTTGGGCCCCTTCCACCCACATGGGAGACTTGGTCTGAGTTCCTGTACCCTGATTCCAGCCAGACACAAGCCCAGCTTCAGCCATTGTGGACATTTGAGGATTGAACCAACTGATGAAAAACTCTCCCATGGTCTCTGTCTCCATGTACCACCACCCCAAATAAATTAATTTTGAAAAAAAATTCTGAGAAAATTGTCATTTTTTTCTAAGCCTGATGATGTTGACATTTTACACCCAGCCTGTGGGTAGGGCTGTCATTGAACTTCCAGCTCTAATCCTAGTTATCCCAAGCCTACAGCTGATCATGATCTCATCAGGGGCCTTTTCCATAGCAAACAGGGCCCTGAACTAACCTAAAATATTATGAAGCTTCTCTGCTTTAAATCCAGCAGTGATCTTCCAGCACCTTCACTTGTGTGTGTCTTCATCCTGGACCTTTCCCAAGGCACACATGCAAATTCTTTTCCCATCAAATCCTTTCTGGAGATTATCCCCAGAGTCCTTCCTGTCTGATGCTGCAAAAATCCAAATCTGTGCCCCCTGCCCTTGACAAACTCTATGCCTTCCTTTCCACTCCTATAGGCATAGGGCTTAGTCTGATGAGCTGGCTAACAGCTAAAAGTTGTGATGGTATTAGGGGTATGGGCATACAGTTAATATAATTATCTTCTCTGTCTTCACACAGTAGCTCACAGATAAAGACTTTAAAGGCCCAGGTTCAGGTCCCCACTGGGCAACTCAACAGTGAATTAGGCAGTTTTCCTTACCTCCCTGGACCTCCATTTCTTCATCTGGAAAATGGATGTTATTCAAGTCCTTACCTCCTGGGACTGGTGACTGTCAATTATGTGGTGCATGTGAATGGCTGACCCAGTGCCTTGAATGAAGTTGGGTCCCAAATATTACCATTGATTATCAATATGACCAAAAACAAAGAGTGAACATGTGAGATACCAACTAGGGTCCTACTAGTATGAAAAGTAACTTCTATTCATTCCATAACGTCCTCATGAATAGCTGAACACTCTCACCACAAAGCAGTAGAGAATTGAGTTTGTTGATCTTTTTGACCACATCACAGCCTACCCCCATTCCTTTGTTCTACATATCTATACACATAAAGTAACCCTGAGACCAAGTTTTTCTCCTGGTTAGGGCGGTCAATCTTGTCATAGGTTGTCCCAAACCCTCAGAGAAAAACTTGAGCCATAGTAGCATAAATATAAACAAACAAACAAAAACTAAATCACAGTGGGCTACAGAATTTAGCAGGGCCAGAAAGAAGGCTGCTGCATGAGAAGTGATGAGTTCCAGAAGCAGGAATACCAGCAGCATTAGCACTTCAGCCACGGGAAAGAATAGATGGCTGATAAGGATCCCATTCCTCATCCATTCCACCTGTTCCCATCTCACCTCAGGATATGAGAAGCAGGTGTGTTTTATGAGACTAAGAGATCAGAGACAAGAAAATGGAAAAAAAATTTGAAATTATTACCTATCCTTTGAATCTTAATGCAATTTCTCACAATTAATGATTTAACATTGACTTCTTTTTAAAAATCCAAATTATTTTCTACTCTAAAAAATTTGTTTCTTCCCATGATGATGGCTACTGCTCATGTGTGTTCTAATCTTGTTCACAATGAACCTCATGTGCATCCCTTCCAGAACTTTTGGTTTTTGGCCCTCTCAGTTCTGTGCACATGCAGATTATCAGAGAGACAGAGCTTGCACGGAAGATGATGGACACTAACACACATCTGATACCTTCTATTTGTCACCATGGGTACTACACCCAGAGGCAGCTCAGGCCTGCTTAAGGGTGTCAGAGAATGAGGTATCTAGACCCTTCCCCTACAGGTGTCACCCCTTCTCCCTCTGATCCTTCAGAAATAAGGGACTGGACTTCTGACGGTGTCAATGGATGCCATAGTGGTCTATTTTACCTGTAACAGAGAATCCAATTATTGTGCACAACTGGTGAGAATTTAGACAATATAACAGTTCACCGAAGAAATTAAAAATAAAATTACCATATTATTCAATATACTGGATACATGGATATTTCCAAAAGTTCATGGAAAATGCAACTAAAATTTAAGTCCATTTTTATGGAAAATTTTGAAATCCATGAAAATGAAAGATCATCAAAGTTCATAAAACATGTTTGATTTCATTCAAAGAAGCATCATTAAATCATTTCTTTGATACTCAAAAGCAAGATTAAAATAAACAAATTTAAAATGGCAAAAAAGAGTTTGCATGGATTTCAAAATTTTTGCACCAAAATAAGCATATTTTAATTCAGCTTCTCAACAAGTATCTTGAAGTATCTTCATATAGTAAAATGAATGGAAAGCAAGGACTTAAAAAAGATGTATACATTTATGTGCACATAAGCATTATTCACATTAATCAAAGGTAGAAGCAACCTAATTTCCTAGAAATAGCTGTGTGAACAGACAAGATGTGGTCCATCAATAAAACTGAATATTAATCAGCATTAAGAGGGAATTTCTGACACTTGCTTCATCATGAGTGAACTTAAAGTCATGCTAAGTGAATAGGATGGTCACAGAAGGACAGATATGGTGTAACTCCTCTTCTATGAGATCTCTAAAGTAGTCAAATTCATAAAGACAGAAAGCAGCATGGGGAGGAGAGAAGTCACAGAGACAAGGGTGCAGAGAGCAATGGAGAGTTAAATTTCATTGCTGAATTTTAATTGTATGAGGAAAAATGTTCTAGAGATGGATAAAGGTGATGGCTGTGCAACAGTATGAGTGTAGTTAATGCCACTGAAGTGCATATTTAAAAACAGCGAAAATAAGAAAGGTACCTCCTTCTTTGATGGCCCTGTTCTTTCCACTGGGATCTCATTCACAGAGATCTTTCATTTAGGTCTTCTTTTTTTTATGAGATCCCAGTGGAAAGAATGGGGCCATCAAAGAAGGAGGTACCTTTCTCTGAAGGGAGGAGAGAACTTCCACTTTGACTATGACCCTATCGGAATAAGATCAAAGTCAGCGAACTCTAAAGGCTTCCATAGCCCTGGCAACTCATGACTAGAGCCTAGGGAGATTACTGATGCCATGAACAGGAGTGTCAAATTGTTAAGTCAGCAACAGGAGTCACTGTGTACTTACATCCCATTGGGATCTGTCCTTAATGTGTTGTCCAATGTGAAGTGATGCTATAACTAGTACTGAAACAGTATTTTTACACTTTGTGTTTCTGTGTGGGTACAAACTGATGAGATCTTTACTAATTATATACTGAATCGATCTTCTGTATATAAAGATAATTGGAAATGAAAAAAAAAAAACCTGGTGTTAAATTGGAAATGGCATAGAAAATTAATTAATTAAAAAAAATATTATGTAGAATGTCTGTCTTTAATGTGCTGTACACTCTTATTTAATGCTATAACCAGTACTCCAACAGTATTTTTTCACTTTGTGTTTCTATATGGGGGCAAACTGTTGAAATCTTTACCTAATATATACTAAACTGATCTTCTGTATATAAAGAGAATTGAAAATGAATCGTGATGTGATTGGAAGGGGAGAGGGAGTGGGAAAGGGGAGGGTAGTGGGTGGGAGGGAAGTTTTGGGAGGGGGAAGCCATTGTAACCCATAAGCTGTACTTTGGAAATTTATATTCATTAAATAAAAGTTTAATTAAAAAAACAGCTAAAATGATAAATTTCATCATGTGTATTTTAGAATTATTTCAAAGAGGGAGAAAAGGAAAACTTAAGGCAAATTTGTCAAAAAGGAAAAGGAAACTTTTGGCTCACAACTCTGAAGTCCATGTGTGGGCCTAGCTGTAAAACATTATGATCCAGCTCTCAAAATCAAATATGGTATCTATATCTTGACCTTGCATTGCCTAAGGAACCTTGGGATAAGGGCAGCCCCCAACACTGTCAGACCTACACCGCTGCCACACTCAGTTAAGCAGGAAAGATTCATTTTCCTTTTTGGCTCAAACAGGATGCTATCACATCCCTCCCCATTACTTGAAATGCCAATAGCCCTTATTACACAATTACAGAAATTAGCCACTCTGGCAAGAGCATAGAATGCGGTGATAAGCTTGGACTCAGTGTTGGGGCATATCACAAAGGCTGCCATCACAAAGCACCATACTCTGGTGATGTGCCCCAACGCTTGGCTGGGGGAACCAGCCACATTTTACTATAGAGACTATGAGGGTGGGAGATGATGTTCCTTAGGCCAAATGGAGATGCAGTTTCCAGAAGGAGAGAGAACAGAAACATATTTATCCATTCATTCACTCCATCATTTATTCAACATTTCTTAGTGTTTTGTGGCTCAGTCATTGGACTTAATGTGGAGATGAAAGATGACCATAGCCAGGGCCTCAGCTATCCCTGGAGAAACATAATCTTGTGCAGGATGACAAAAATATGTAGGTACTTCAAAAACTTGAGAGGGATGGCATTTGGTATAGTGGTTAAGATACTGATTGAGATGTCCACATGCCATACCAGAGTGTCTAGGTTCTAGTACTGACTCTCCACAAGCAGCAGCAGACATTATGGTATAATTGGTTGGGAAACATGAGTTGAGTTTCTTGCTCTGCTTTTAGCCTGGCACAGTTCCAGGTGCTGTGGGCATTTGAGCAGTGAACCAATAATTAAAGATTGGTCTCTCTCTCTCTCTCTCTCTCTCTCTCTCTCTCTCATTATCTTTCAAATAAAATAAATTATTTTAAAGTCAAGGTAAAATGGTACTATATGATTTGCTCCTCTGAGTTGCCAGTTTGCATCTGAGAAAATGGCAAGAATGCCTTTATGCCTGTTGGTTTTCCAGGGCTGCCATCACAAAGCACCATACTCTGGATGGCTGCTTACAAGACACATGCATTGTCTCCCAGATCTGGAGTCTGCAGGTCTGAGATCATGCTCAGCCAGGCTGGCTGTTTCTGAGAACTGTGAAGGGCAATATGCTCCAGGCCTCTCTCCTAGTGCCAGGTGGGTTACTGGCAATCTATGGTGTCCTTGGTTTATAGACACATCCCCCTGATCTCTGCCTTCACTTACACATTGCATTCTGACTGCCTATGTCTGCCTACAAGTCCATTTCATAAGGATGTCATCCATATCAGATTGTGACTCACCCTGCTCTAGTATAACCTCACCCTAACTGATAACAAATGACCTTCCTACAAAATAGTAGAGTACTAGAGGTCATAATTTCAACACAGAACTTCAGGGTTAGGGGGCACAATTCAGCCTTGGCAGTGACTTTCTCCTGGCTGATTTATCATCCTTGTTTCACACAAATTTGAAAAAAGGAGATCGAGAAAGAGGAGCATCTCCTTATGTTGCTAGACATGACACAGAATCTACCATGTCTACAAGTGCCCTAAGCAGACTCGAAAGCTTCTAAAGATTCCAAATAGGCATTAAGTCTAATTACCATGACTGTTACCTTTAAAAAGCAGGGACAGGCATTTATTCTAGTGGTTAAAATGCCTATTAAGACAGCTGCATCCTATATCAGAATGCCTTAATTCCATTCCCAGCTTGATCTCCTCACTACAGCTTTCTTCATATGCAAATCCTGGGACACAGCAGTTGATGGCACAAATACTTGGTCATGGCCACCTACATTGGAGAAACAGATGGAATTCCTGGCTCCTAGCTTTGGATCAGCCCATTCTTGGCTATTCCACCTATTTTGAAAATGAACCAGGGCATAGGAGAGCTCTGTCTTTTGTCTCCTTTATCTCTTTCTCTCTCTCCCTTCCTGCCTTCTCCTCTCCCTCTCTCTCTCCTTCTCAGGTAAATAAACAAAAAACAACTTTAAAAATTAAAGAAGGCAAACCATGTTAGGGCTAAGTAGACAAAGAAATTGTCACCGAGAGTTGAAGGTACTTCCCCAATTCCAGGTGAAGAAGATTAAACACTCTTGTCCGTAAGGACTTGCTCTGCTGTACACAGCTCATACATGTGAATAGTATACTCATACATACATAAAAGACAGACACTTTTTCCTTAAAAGCATACACAAAAGGTTACACTTATACCTTTAATTTTAAAAACTGAGAAATTCCAATGAATTCTTCTAATATAATGGGTTGTTGTGTATCAATTATGGGGTACCTGCATCTATTTTTGAGCCCACTTTCTAAATAACCATTCTCTCATTAAACAAGCATGCTTCCCCACCTCTCTTCCTTTATCTTGACATTTTCCCTTAGCATGAATGCCTTCCCCAAGTCTCCTGTCCTCATCCAAGTTCCTGCCACATATCCTATCCCAGAAGAACCTGCACAGTCCAGTGCACCTCTTCAGGGCAACAGTGGTCTTCATCACATAAGCATCGCAGGGTGCCAGCAAATCTTTACCTTAGAATATCTGTGATTTCCCAATGTTTGTTAAGGTTGGGTTTTCACGTTCACTTTTTTTGTTTATTTGAAAGGCAGAGTTACAGAGAGGCAGCGGCATAGAGAGAGAGAGAAGTCTTCCAATTGCTGGTTCACTCCCCAAATGATCGCATCAGCAGGAGCTGGGCCAATTCAAAGCCAGGAGCCAGGAGCTTCTTCCAGGTCTCCCACACAGGTGTAGGGCCCTAAGGACTTGGGCCATCTTCTACTAGTTTCCCAGGTGCATTAGCAGGCAGCTGGATTGGAAGTAGAGCACCTGGGACTCAAAATGGTGCCCATATGGGATGCTGGAACTGCAGGCAGCAGTTTTACCTGCTACAAAACAATGCTGGCCCCTCATGTTCACTTTTTATCCTTTGAGCTTTTTGAGATTTATTGTGGGTTTTGTAACAGTTCCAAAATACTTGTTATTTATGTAATCCAGTGAAAAATTCCTTTTAAATTATGTTTTAAAATTTAAAATTTTGCTAAGGTTTTAGACAACAATCTGTGTGGGTGCAAACTGATGAAATCTTTACTTAATATATACTAAATCGATCTTCTGTATATAAATATAATTAAACATGAATTTTGATGAGAATGGAATGGGAGAGGGAGCGGGAGATGGGAGGGATGTGGGTGGGAGGGAAGTTATGGGGGGGAAGCCATTGTAATCCATAAACTATACTTTGGGAATTTATATTTACTAAATAAAGTTTAAAAAAAAAAGCTTAAACACACAGTGCTCCCATAATCACCATTTATATGTTGATAGGTATTTTCCAACTTGTCTTTTATTTCTGTTGCTTTATATTGTTGTAATCACCTACACTTTTATTGCCTCCTAGATGACACTCAGCACAGAAATTTGATTATTTTTTCATATCATCATCATATTTAAGAGCTGCATGATCAGGGCCACTCTACCTTCTTATTTAGTTTGTGTAAAACACAAAATGCCCCAGAAATGCAGAGTAGGGTTTTTGAAAAGTTGCTTTCATCATGCTCATCAAAGCACACATCCTGCCTGG
The DNA here is from genome assembly GCF_033115175.1 of Lepus europaeus. NCBI lineage: Eukaryota > Metazoa > Chordata > Mammalia > Lagomorpha > Leporidae > Lepus > Lepus europaeus. The sequence continues at coordinate 3,120,656 of NW_026909213.1, read as the reverse complement.
TGTGAACTAAACCTTCACAGTGGGAGTGGCAGTTTTTTGTTGAATGAAGATGCTGTCCACATGTTGAGATATTTGCTTTTGAGTTGTCCAGGTGCAGGTGATGCCTTACTGAAATTCCTCTACTGAGAGATGGGGCTTTTCTCAGGTGAACAAAATGCTTTCCACTAGCAATAGACTTTTGTATGGATATACCTCAAATAGGCACCCATATGTGTTTATCAGTTCTTTCTTAGGAAGAGAGATCAGCATTTCCAATGCAATGCTTTCTGGATTCTAAGTTATCTTGTAAACAGTCTTCATAGGTCTTTCTGGAGTAAAGAATTTTAAAAAAGAAAGTACCAAGGAACTATAAGATTGGATAATGCATTGTGGAATATGAAGACTAACAGCAATGAATTCTGAATTATAAAAATCAAAAGATATTATTGTTCTCTAGGAGGACTGAATAGCTATGGTTTCCTTACTCACTTTCCAGGGCCATTTGAGGAAAAGGGGTGCAAGGTACTTGTATTCAGTAATCCCCTCTAACTCTGTTCTTGGTATTCCAGAAGGAGTGAGTATAAGAAAAGGTTTTGGCCGGCGCCATGGCTCAATAGGCTAATCCTCTGCCTGTGGTGCCAGCACATGGGGCTCTAGTCCCAGTTGGGGTGCTGGATTCTGTCCCGGTTGCTCCTCTTCCAGCCCAGCACTCTGCTGTGGCCCGGAAGTGCAGTGGAGGATGGTCCAAGTCCTTGGGCCCTGCACCCGCATGGGAGACCAGGAGAAACACCTGACTCCTGGCTTCGGATCAGCGTGGTGTGCCGGCCGCAGCGGCCATTGGAGGATGAACCAATGGAAAAGGAGACCTTTCTCTCTGTCTCTGTCTCTCTCTCACTGTTCAGTCTGCCTGTCAAAAAATTAGAAAAAAGAAAGGGTTTTAAGGAAATGAGATTGAATAAGAACCTGAAATTTCTTGGTTGCAAAACTTGGAAATTTCATCCATAAGTGAGTTATATCTCCTTTTTCATCTCATATTTAAATAAAACTTGAGAGAAAAATACAGCTAGGTTTATCCTAGTGAAAGTAGTGGATAAAATCTCTCCTACCCCCAAGGGAAGTCCCCAAGCAGAATGGGAGTAATTCATCCAACTTTTGCTCCCTGGTTTACAGCAACCAACAAATGGTTGCTAATAAAATTCAGAATTCTCAGTTAATTTAGGATTTCAAACAAATAACAATGTTTTGGCACAATTAATTCCCAAATATTGCAATGAAGAACACAATAAAAGGTATTCATCATTTATCTGAAACTAAAATTTATTTTTTAATTGCTAAATCATGTGAGAATGAAAGAAATAATTTCCTTATAGTTAAATAAGGGTGCACAAAACAAACAGATAAAAACCTGTCATTGAGGGGTGCTGTTGCTGTGGCATAGCAGCTAAAGCTCCCATCTGAAAGGCTGACATCCAATATGGGCACCAGTTCACATCCTGGTCACTCTGATTCTGGTCCAGTTCCCAGCTAATGGTCTGGGAAAAGCACTGGAGAATTACTCAAGTGTTCAGGGACTTGCTACTCATGTGGAAGACCCAGAAGACAATCCTGGCTCATGACTTCTACCTGGCGCAGCACCAGCCATTACAGTCATCTGTGGTGCAAACTAGTGGATGAAGGTCTCTCTCCCCTCTGCCTCTGTGTGCGTATGCATGTATGTGTGTGTGCTGTGTCTCCCTCTCTGTGTGTAACTCTGCCTTCCAAATAAATGAATAAATATTCATAAAAAGATATCTGTCTTTGTAGTGCTCAGGATCTGGAGTTACTTCTATTATCCTTCAGCCATAATATTGCAATTCTTACCTGAGAATTAACCTATTTTTGCAGGGTGTCCAGATAAGAAAAAAAAAACACATCTTTTCTCTTATTTTTTGTTAGGTGACCCTTAAATTTCCTGTGTCCTGTGTCTGGATCTGTGTCTGCCTTGAGTGATGTAAAGGTAATGGGCTCCTGTGCTAAGAAAATTCACCAGCAATAACCACTCTGCAAAAGTACAGATGATAAAAGCAAAATCCAGAGGGAAAATGATTCTCTTAGCTTAGAGGCCTGTAAACTGCTCCTTATTTGCTCCAGAAAATGTTTTCTGAAACAAATGTGGCTTATTCACCTTGTAGTTCACACACTTTCTTCAGGCTGAAGGGGGACAACTTTTATTAATATCTGCTGTGTGCCAAATTGTTTTGACATTTTTTGATAGTCTACCTACATAACCTCTGCCTGGGGCCTAATTGGACACCCTGTCTGAGTTAGGTACCTGAGTATCCAACATAACCTGTGCCTACTCCCATCTTTGGGGCCTTATGTGTGCACATGAGTATGAACTCCTTCTGTGTACTAGACACATAGCCATGCAAACACATGCTTCTGTGAACATCTTTGTGTAACAGGTGCATATCTATGTGTACATGTTAAGGTGTGGGAATGTTTGTATGCCAGACACACATTCATGCAGGCCCATGTGCAGGTATAGGTTTGTGCATTCACATGTGTCTGTGTGTGAGGTCCTTACAGGTATCTGGCACACATCCAGGAAAATGCACATGTGCTTGTTGGGATGCCTTTGTGTAAATGCACACATATGTCTGTGTATGTTCAGGTGTGAGCACTTTTATGTACTAGGCACACATCTGTTTACCAATCACTTTTACTCACAGCAAAATCCCAACATCATTCTCAATGTGATGCCACTACTATGCACATTTTCTAGATAAGAAAAAAACAGAGTGTTAGCCTAAGTTCCCTCAATTGTAGAGGGAGGAAGATGATCCCTAACTGTCCAACCACTTAAGCCTTAACTGTTGAGCCCCAGTGTAGACTACCTCATTGTAGACTACCCCACACAATCACATAACTAATTAAATCCAACAACACTTCAGAAAGATCATTCACCTAGACCAAGTGGGAATGATCCATGCTATGCAATGATGGTTGAACATTTGCAAATGATATATGTGATAACATCACATTCACAAACTGATGAACAAAAAACATAATATTATCTCAATAGATACAGAGAAAGCATTTGATAAAATACAATACCATTTCATGATAAAAACTTTTATAAAACTGGATATAGAAGGAACATTCCTCAACACAATCAAGGCGATTTATGACAACTCATATTCAACATCTTATTGAATGCAGAAAAGTTGTAAGCATTCTCACTAAGTCCAAAACCAGACAAGCATCACCATTCCTGTTTAATATAGTCCTGTATGTGTTAGCCAAGGACATTAGACAAGAAAAAGAAGTCAAAGGGACACAAATTGGAAAAGAGGAAATAAAGTATCCCTATTTGCAGATGACATGATTGTACATAACAGAGATCCAAAAGACTGCACTGAGAGACTATTGAAACTCATAAAAAGAGTTTCATAAAGTGGCAGGATATAAAACTAACACACAAAAAGAAAGCCTTTGTATACACAAACAATGCATTGGCTGAGAAGGAGTTTTTAAGATCAATTCCATTCACAATAGGTATAAGGAATTAAATACATTGGAATAAGTTTACCCAAGGATGTCAAAGATCTCTACAATGAAAATTACAAAACACTAAACAATGAAATAGAAGACATAAGTTGAAAAATGTTCAATTTTCATGGATTGGAAGAATTAATATCATCAAAATGTTCATTCTACCAAAAGCAATTTACAGATTTGATGCAATCCCAATCAAAATACAAATGAAATTCTTCTCAGATCTAGAGAAAATGATGATGAAATTCATATGGAAACACAAGAGACCCCAAGTAGCTAAATCAATATTATATAAAAAATCAAAGCTGGAAGCATCACAATATCAGATTTCAAGACATATTACAGTGCAACTATAAGCAGAACAACCTGGTACTGGCACAAAAACAGACATATAGAGCAATGGAACAGAATAGAAACTCCAGGAATCAATCCACACTTTAACAACCAATTTATCCTTGACAAAGGAGCTAAAATCAGTCCCTGGAGCAGGGACAGTGTCTTCAAAAAATGGTGCTGGGAGAACTGGGTTTCTGCATGCAGAGATATGAAACAAGACCTCCACCTTATACCTTACACAATAATCCACTCAAAATGTATCAAAAACCTAAATCTATGATCCAATACCATCCAATTACTAAAGAACATTGGGGAAACTCTATAATGCATTGGCAAAGCCATTTTGAAAAAAAAACATGGAAGCACAGAGAATCAAATACAAAATTGGCAAATGGGACTACATTCAGCTGAGAAGTTTCTGCACTGCAAAAAAAAAAAAAAACCCTCACCAAAGTGAAGAGACAATTGATATGATGGGAGAAAATGTTCTCAAACTATGCAGATGATAAATGGTTAATAAACAAAATCTATAAAGAGCTACAGAAATTTAACAACAACAAAACAAACATTCCAGTTAAGAAATGGGTGAAGGACTTGAACTGGCATTTTTCAAGAGGTAATTCAAATGGCCATCAGATACTGAAAAAAAGGCTCAAAGGAAGTGCACTGTGGCAAACAGGTGAAGCCACTGCCTACAGTGCTGGCATCCCCTGTAGTGCCAGTTTGAGTCCTGGCTGCTCCACTTCCAATCTAGCTCTCTGCTATTGCCTGGGAAAGTCATAGAAGATGACCCAAATGTTTGGGCCCTTACACCTGTGTGGGAAGAAGCTCCTGGCTCCTGGCTTCAGATTGGCCTAGCTCTGACTGTTGCAGCCATTTGGGGAGTGAACCAATGGATGGAATCTCACTCTCTCTCTCTCTCTTCCTCTCTCTCTCTTTTTCTCTTCCTCTCTGTAACTCTGCCTTTCAAATAAACTGATACATCTTTAAAAAAAAAAGAAAAGAAAAAAGGCTCAGGGTCATTAGCAATTAGTAAAATGCAAATAAGACCACAATGCAATTTCATTTCACTCCAGTTCAAATGGCTGTCATACAGAAATCTAAAAACAACAAATGCTGATGAGGATGCAGGATAAAAAATGTACCCTAACCCAGTGTTCATTGGAAGGTAAAGTGGTCCAGCCACTGTGGAAGACAGCATGTATATACTTCAGAAATCTGAATATAAATCTATCATATGATGAGGCCATCCCTCTCCTGGGAATTTACCCAAAACAAAATAAATCAGCATATGGAAGTGTTATCTTACCTACATGTTAATTGCAGCTCAATTCATAATAGCTAAGACATGGAATCAACCCAGATGTACAGCAGCTGTTGATTGGATAAAGAAATTATGGTATAGAGTACCACTCAGAAGTTTAAAAAAATGAAATCCTGTCTTTAGCAACAAAACAAATGCAACTGGAAGTCATTATACTTCATAAAATAAGCCAGTGCTAAAAAGACAGATATAATGTGTTTTCTCTGACCTGTGGTAACTAATATAGTATCTATAATGTAATCCACTGGAGTGAAATGGTTATGTTGAGATTTGATGATTGTTTATAGCCCTGTCTCTTCTGTTGAGGAACATTTTTTTATTTTACACCAATTGTTGAACTCCTTATTTAATGTAGGATTAACCTTATGAGTATAAAGTAAACTGAAAATGGATCCTGTAAAAATTATGAGTTGGAATAGCAGAGGTAGGAAGGAAAAGGGTTGGAGTATTGGTGTGACAGAGGATAATGTGGGGTGTATCACTAAATTTCTAAACCTGTATAGGATATGCATGAAACTTTGGTAACTTAAATAAGATTTTTTTAAAAAAATACAAAAATATGTAGGTTTTGCTGGTGAAGGTTCTTATGGAGCAGCTGAAGCAACCATGGACTCCACCAAGGTCAGCAAGAGGCTGATTACAGGCTCTGCATAGCAGAAGCTTTCAGAGACCTGCTGACCACAAAGTTCCCTAGAAGCAAGCAGAAATAGATGTTGATGGCTGGGGAAGGTGGAAATAGTTCTGCTTCCCAGGAAAATGCCTCTAAGACTTCCAAACTGAAATCAAAGAGGGATGGTGATAGTTGAAATGGCAAAGAAAAAGGAAAAGGTTCACCTAACTCACAAGGATCCATGGACAAGCCATTAGGGAATTGGGGATGGTGAAGAGAGATATCTTCCATCTGCTGGTTCATTCCCCAAATGACTACAATGTTCCAGGGATGGGCCAGGCCAAAGCAATTATCCAAGAGTTCCTTCAGGCACACTAGTAGGGAGCTGGATTGTGAGTGGAGAAGTCACAGCTCAAACTCCCATATGGGATCCCAGTACTGCAGATGGTGGCTTAACCAACTGTGCCACAGCACTGGCCTCATGGAACTACATTTTTAACTCCCTTTCCTCATAGCAAATGCCGGCAAGCCCCAGGGTCTCCATTTTGGGCTAGCTAGTGAGCCTACAGCAAGACTGTTCCAATGATTAAGTGGGCCCAGATCCCTTAAACTAACCATACTTTTCCTAACAATGATGCTTTGAATAGATGTGTACAGTGTATGTGCACTTTTCAAAGTCAACATCCAAACCTAGAAATCATATGTAAGTATGCCGTTCTCTAACATAGAATCACTCAGTAAGTTTTATGAGATGTTTCTAATATATTGTGAGTCAAGTCATGATCTCAATTTCTGTAATGTTACCTGACTGATTCAAGATACCATTACTCTCTGTTGCAGAACTTCTACTGTCTCCTTTCTGTGTCTTAGCATTTACTGTTTCTATCCTACTGTCCAGTCTCAAGAACAAGTGATCTCTTCAAAACATATGTGACAAATAAAAACACCAAGTAGAACACCTTCCAATAACTTTTCATTTTTTAAAAATTTTCATGTACTTACTTGAAAAATATATTATATTTTTTATTTTAAAAAATTAAAATATAAGCATCATATATATATTATGAACAATGAGGATTTCAAAATTTTTGTGGAGAATGAAACTAAAAGGTAAGTTTATTTTGGTGCTAGAAAACTGGAAATTTATGTATAGAATAACTTTTCCAAAATTAATGGAATGTATATTTTTGAAAAACGATACATTCATTTCAAGATTTTGCACAGAACATAATATATTTGCAGGAACCATAGCCATTTCGCAGACATGTAAATGGTAGCTGATATGTTGTGATTGCCTGCTCTTACAAGATGTGAAGAATTTGTCTCTAATGTTTGAAGCATTAATTTACCAACCACAACAGGTGTGTTTTAGGCACAAGAATGGAAATACATGTAGACTGTGATGGCTACAGTCACATAGGAATGGTGACACTGGGAAGTGGCCAGGCTCTGCATGTATAGGAATTGGAAATTTATGAGGGAATAAATAGGCTTCAGATAAATAAACACTTAGAGTAAACTTATAGCTTCTATGAATATGTTAGAATAAAACACTAAAAATCAATCATTATAGCTTCCTGATCAAGAATTAAAAAGAAAAAGGAAACCTGAAAGTATATAGAAGAAAGGTATTCAAAATGATAATAGCAGATATAAATGAGATGCTTTTCAAATACCACAAACCAGGACATATTTTTTAAATGTTAACAAAATTAACATACAAGTAAAAGTAATTATAAATACAAATGGAAAAGTAACACTAATATCAAGTTTAAAGAATTAAAATAATTCTTCTAGATAATATATCCTTGTCAGAATGCTAGGAGATATTTGTGATAGTCTTAGGTGTATTTGACGAGAAGTCAAAATTCATTATATATTGAAAACCAAATTCCCAACAACACAAATATAACATAAAATAGGAAAACTCCTACTTAAAACAAACAAGTTGAATCACAACTTGAAAAATAGCAAACAACCAATAAAAAATTTATAGAAGAAAAATTTCAAATCTAGAATTATAAAATATTCCAAATATTTAAGAAAGAAAGAAACACATCTATGTTTTCCACACATATTCATAGTGGAAATAAGCAGATTATTTTAAAATTTCTTTTGGAAAGCCAGCATAACATTGATGAGGATGCAAGTTGACCAGAACTTGAAATACAAATTAAGTATCCCTTTCATAAACAATTAAATATATTCTTAGTAAATATTAGGTTAATAAAGGAAATCACATATGAAAACATAATTAATAACAAGTGAGATGTAATAAAAATTTCAAGAGCTGTTAATTTTGGTAAACAAGCCATGTAAATTTTCCAGATAGTTGATAAATTCAAGAAAATTGCATGATTATTTAAATATTGAAAATAATTTTAATAATTCAACATCTAGTTAAAAAAACCTTCTAGCAGTATAGTAAAAGCAATGGTTTCCTTATTCTGATCGAGATTGTTTAAAAGGATCCTATAACAAACAACACAATTAATACAAGATCATTGAAACCTTTTTTCCTGTAAGTAAAGCTAGAACAGGCTTCCTCCACTATCTCCAACTTCTTATCAGAAAAGTAGTGGAGGAAAAAAAGGAAAAAAAAAATAACAAAGTAAAGATCAATTTCTAAGCAATATATGGTCAATATATTGGGGATATTTATATAGATTGTCCATAAAATCTAAAAACAAATACAATTGCTGTATGAATTTATCAGATTGCTGGAAAGATTAATATATAAAACCCAATAGATCACCAACTACCAGCAAGAAACAAATAGAAAATATGAAAGATCAACAGGCAGAGTAGAAAACAAATATTGACAGAAAAAAAGAATTAAATGTGATATCTTTACGCATTTTTAAATCAATATTTAAAAAGCAACACAAACGACCAAAAAGAAAAATGAAGAAAAATATGAGGGAAAAGAGAGGCCCATAAGCCAAAAGACAAAATTCTAGCTCACCTGAAGCAGGTTACCGCAAGCTCCAGAAACAATCCGCCAGGGAGGACAGCAGGACACAGGACGACACAGCAGTGGCAGCAGGGAGGTGAGAGGCCCTCCCACAGCAGGGAGGTGAGAGGCCCTCCTGCACAGGGAGCAGGGCCCAGGAGGGGCAGTTTCCCACCTGCCCCAGGCCTCCACTCCTGCTGTTTCCATCCACACAACCTGAGTTTAGGGCGTCCCAGCTATGGAGGATGCTGATTGGCTGCGTCGTTTGTGACGTGTCGTTTGTGACGCTCATGCAAACTGTCCAATCAGGGACGGCGACATCCAGGAGTCTTGACGCCATAGTCGTCTGTCCTACAGTTCTGCCAGTGTGCCAGGTCCTAGGAGATGGCGCCGCTGCCGCGAGGCTCCCAAACCAATCAGAATCCGCCGCTTTCCACCTTCACTGACGGTGGGGGGCTGGAGGGCAGCGACGCTGGACACCTAGGAAGCTGACCACCACGACACGGTGAGTGTGTGTGCCCGGGTGTCTGGGGGGAAGAGGAGCCACTGGAGCTGCTGAAGGGCCAGGAAGACGCGGGCCTCCCAGAGGTCATCTCTGGGATCTGTGGGCACCATACTGCCGCAGATTCAGCACTTTTCTTGGTCCCCGCTGACCCTGGGTTGGGGAAGACTGGCGCCGGATACCCCCGACACCCTGGGCCTTCCCTGCTCACAGAGACTTCTCATCCCTGGAGCCATCCCTGGGCAGCTGTGTAGCGGCAGCCCCGCATCTCCCCAGGTGTGCAGTGGGGCCTGAGCTGTCACTAGGGAGGCTGTGGGTTCTGTGTGTGGGGTTCATGCGGGACTTGAGCTGTCCTAATGCGGCCCTCAATTCCTCCTTCCTTCCCTGTTAGGACTTGATTCCCCCCAGTTTTCTAAATACGTGTGCAGCAGGGTCTTGTCCAGGATGCTGACCTCTTTGCTTAGCTGTTTCTAGAGGGGTCTCTGTTTTCCGTTTCCAGTAACGTAGTAACACAGATTAGATAAGATAAAAAGAGAAGTGTTGTTTGACTCTGGGTTTTTATCCAGGTTTTAGAGAGGCAGGAGGGCCTGTAATTTGACACTTGGCTATTATCAGCACTTACAGGCTCCCTTGACAGGCTGTCGTCTGTATTAACACTTTCAAAATAGAAATTTTGGCTACTTAAATTTATGAGTGTTTTAAAAATTTTGCTCCAAGAAAGCCTTTACAATCCCGAAGATATGTCTAGCTTACTGTTATTTTGAATTTATATTTTCATATAGGAGCCTATTTCTTTTTGCTTGTTTAAATATTGCAAGATTGTTGGAGTATAATTGACAGAATGTGCGTATATTCAAGATATGAAACCTGATGTTTTATATGTGAGGGGATTTTCAAAAGTTATGAAAAATTCAAATTATCTTTTAATCCCATTTTTTCATAAACTTTTTGGAATCCTCTTGTACATATACAAGAATCATTATGAAATGATCAGGACAAGGTAACATATCCATAACCTTACATTGTTACATTTTTAAAGAATACATAAGATATTAGCAAGTTGTAAGTAATAGAGTATTCTTTTAAATACTGTGTTGAATATTTTGAATACTATGTTTAAGATCTTGAATTAATTTATCTCATAACTGCAAATGTTTTCCCATTTCCTTTCCTCTGATCCCCTGACAACCACCGTTCGTTCTTTTCTGTGATTGTGATTTTCTTAGATTTCATACAGTTGAGATTGTGTGGCAATTATCTTTTAAGGCCTTATTCCCAATAGCCTAATGAGCTATTCCTATTTTTGGATCCATGTTTTGACAAAATGGTAGAATTTCCTTTTTAAGGTTGCATATGATTCCTGTGTGTGTGTGTGTGTTTCTGAGTATGTCACATTTTCTTCATTCATCTGTTGACAATGTGGTTATTTTCACATTTTGTATTTGTAGATAATGAATGCAGTGATACCGGTATTTCTTGGAGATACTGATTTCCTTTGGAAACAAATGCAGTTGTAGGTTTTTCATATGTTCTATAATTAATTTGTTGGGAGTCCTATGCAGTGTTTTTGTATTGGATATACCAATCTTTATTCCCACCAATGATTTATATATTCCCCTTTTTCCACATCTGGTCTAATTTATCTTTTTATTTTTGCATAATAGTCATATGTGCAGTAATAACCATTGTGGTAATTAGCTTTGTAGTCTTGAATAACAGTGTTGAGACTCTTTTCAGTTACCTGTTAGCTACTTGTTTATGTTCAGTGGAAAAACTTATCAATACTTTGTGCATTTTTATTGCAATATGTGTTTTTGAGGTGTCTGTGTTCCTTCTATTGCTCCCTTAGTCAGACTGAGGTTTTCCATTATTCTATTCTTTGGGTTATCTTTTCAGTTTTACCTTTAGCATGCAGAATGCTTTTTTGTTACTTTTTTGTAGTCTTAACTTTTGTTTTTGTCACCTGTGCTTTTAGTGTCACATCTAAACAATCATTGTTGAGATTAATGTCAATGAATTTGCTCCCATTTTTAAGGAGTTTTAAATTCTCAGATCTTGTATGTAAGCCTACCCTTTAAGTTGAAATTCTTGCCTGGTGTAATAAAATAATATTATATTTCAATTTTTCGCATGTGGAAGTCCGATTTGCCTCCATTTCAAATGTCATCACAAAATAATGAGTAGCCACTTGGCAACTGTTGTATCACTTGCTGGACCAGCACCCCAGAAGATGTGCCTCTGATTGCACAGGAACTAGGCAAAAAGTGTCAGAGTCCAGTTTTTCCCTAATCTCACTCATCCCCCAAACCCATCTTGCTGTACTGCTGTTCCCTGTCTGTAGTAAAAGACTTCAGAAGTGAGCATCCAGGGAGAGAGACACATGAAGTCTAAAGGATCACTCAGGAGTCTACCACTGGTTCATTGTCTGTGTTGACAGTACCTATCTGCCCTCCAGCTACTACCTAACATCCACCTGTAACACTAAGTGGATTCCTTCCTTCTGAATGTTATACAAGAGGAAGATGCATCATGAGGCCTCACATTTGCAATTGAACTGGCCTTGTCAGGGTTATTGTAATATCATAGATCTACACCAATGGGAAATTTCAGTACCATGTTGTAGATTTTTCTCCATCCTCTGTGTATGGCCTTTCTTGTCTTCTCTCCTTCCGCTTTAAGAAGGCATGAATAATAATGGAAACATTGGGGACTGATTAGCCAATTAGCCCTGTGACTTATCTAAATTACTTAAGCTTTAAAGTTTCTAAGATTGGGCTGGTGCCGCGGCTCAATAGGCTAATCCTCCACCTGTGGCACCGGCACACCGGGTTCTAGTCCTGGTCAGGATGTCGGATTCTGTTCTGGTTGCCCCTCTTCCAGGCCAGCTCTCTGCTATGGCCCAGGAGTGCAGTGGAGGATGGCCCAAGTCCTTGGGCCCTGCACCTGCATGGGAGACCAGGAGAAGCACCTGGCTCCTGGCTTTGGATCAGCACGATGCGCTGCAGCACGCCAGCCACAGTGGCCACTGGAGGGTGAACCAACGGCAAATAAAGACCTTTCTCTCTCTCTCTCTCTCTCTCTCACTGTCCACTCTGTCAAAACAAACAAAAAAAAGTTTCTAATATTAGTTGTCACAACATGTAAAATGCCCATGATAAAATGATTTATTTAATAAGTTTGCTGTGATAATACTCTGATAAGTGGTGTGCTGTGGCTTGGGGTCCACATGCCTTCATCAGGATCACTAGACTGTCCTTATTTTGCCACCTGACAGAAATGTTAGCTCTTGGTGGTCTTCTTTTGAGTTCTCTCCTAGGTATCATCTCCATATCACCCATGATTCTGTTCTTCTGAGTGGATACTATGCCTAAAGAATGAAAAATCTTCTTTTTACTTGAAACTCAACTTTTTCTGAAGGGGCATTGCAACCTCAGAACTTTTTGTGAGTTTAAATTAAGCTTGTATTGTGGCTTAATCATACCTAAGCTTCTCATTTGCTGATATACTTTCCTCTCCAGCAAGTCTTTTCCAATATGTCTGTTGAAAATTCCTGTGTCAAAGTCTTTCTCGTCTAAAGAAAGAAGGTTAAGAGAATCTCAAACTCTTACTAGCTGCCAGATAAATTTTTGTTGTTATTTATTTACATATTTAATTAATTATTTAAATTCAAAGTTGAGAGAGAGAGAGGGCAACAGGGAGAAAGATTGATTTTCCATCTGTGAGTTATTCCTCAAATTTCTGTAATGGCCAAGACTGGATCAGGCAGAAGCCAGGAGCTTCTTTTTGGTCTCCCACATGAGTGCAGGAGCCCAATAACTTGGTTCATCTGCTGCTTTTCTAGAAGTATTAGAAGGGAGTCAGATCAGAAGTAGAGTAGCTAGGACTCAAATCAGTGTCCATATGGGATGCCTGCCCTGCAGATGGCAGATTAACCTGCTCTGCCACAGCACTGGCCACTCTTGTAACTCTTTAGAGAATAAAATAACTTATTATAAGAGATTTTCTAGGATATTCATCACACACTCACACTCACACTCACACACACACACAGGCACACACACAGAGAGAGAATAATTCATAGTTGTATCATGAGTAGAGGGAATAAAACTATCCCAAATTCTAAATAAGAAAAAATGGTTGTTTGACATTTAAACATTATTTTATTAAAGTGTGCTCTAATTAGGTTGCTCCAGTGAAAACTGAAGCTTGTTATTTAATGATTGATTCTCTTGAATATTGTGATTTTTGTCTCTATGTGTTTGATTGTTTATGTTAGACATTTCTTTCCTATAATAAAACCCAGTTTCTTATATACATGATGAATTGCTTTTTTTGACTCTCATTGTTACTTTCATAATGTATTAAATAAAATTTTGTCAGATGCTTACTATTTGTGTGAAAATAGTGTCTTTAACAGTCCTTCTGTATGACAAAGTGTGTTTCTAAATATTTATTTCTCAAGGGCAGCCTAAAGTTTCATGGGAGAAATTGGAAAAGGTAAGTCAATACACAAGTTAGCCAAAAGCTACTATACTCAGTCCAAACTTTGATTATCATTTTGATATATTTGATAGGGATCTCATAAAAAAATTCCATACACTAAGTGGCTTAAAATAAAAAAGAACGGCAGAGAGAGAAAAATTTAAGAAAAAAACCCACAGAATTTAATGTCTTAGAGTTATGGAGCCTTGACGTCTGAGATGGAGGTATCAGCAGGGTGAGTTTCTCTGAAGGCTGGGGTGGTGAACTGGATCTGCATCTTCCTGGCAGCCTTGGGCTTGCCTTCATTTTCATATGGCTTTCTCCCTATATGTGTGTCTGCATCCAGACTTTTACTTTTTACAAAGATGCCAGTCATTCTGGTTCATAATACTCTCCTGATGGCCTTGTTTTGTCATGATTACATCTGCAAAGTATTTATTTCAAATAAGGCCACATTCTGAGGTCCTGGTGTTGGGACTTCAAATTATGAAACTTTGGGAGAACACAATTTAAGCTGTAACAGTAAGATTATGTCCTCTCCACCTCTAAAGATGACTTTTTCCCACAAATAGCACTTTAAGGAACAGAATATTATTAACTTATGATACACTCTCAGATAAGAAATCTCATCTTTTTTAAAAATGGACTTCATTGTCAAACTTTTTAATTGTGAAATAATCAGCAACCTCAAATGTGTGTATTAGTGTGTTGTGTGTGTGTGTGTGTTTATCACAAAATCATTTAGTTATTCATTTTTGCAGCGCCATCTTAAGGAAATCTAATTGTGCATCATTTCAAGATAACTTTTTTTAGTATTTCTGAATTTTGTGGAGCTCTAAATTTGCCTCTGCCTTTTGAAAGCTGACATATTTTCTTTATTTCTGTTCATTGATATCATCTTCAATTTACATTTCCAGGAAAATTTCCTCTTTTAATGTAATTTTAATGGCCTTTTTTGGTAATGTTTCTTTTATCTTCTATAACATTAGTATAGTTTCTAAAATATATCCATTTTTCTTACAGTAATGAAAGTATTTTGAATTTTATTTTTAATACCTTGACACTTTTGCTTTTTTTGTCTTTGATTTATACCTATCATCTCTATTAACTATTTAAGTTTTCAATAACCCAGTTTTAACCATTATTTACATTGTAAAACTGATGCTTTCTGGTTTGACTTTTGTATCTTGAAGTTATCAATATTTGGTAACTTGAGGTGGCAATATTCAAGTACATAGTTTTACAGAAGCACCTTAGGGCATGTGATTGCCTATGTAATCATTCACCATTTCCAGGAAATATGTTTCTTACCTTTTATGGATGCATATGGGATTCTAAATATTCCTTTAATTTTGAAGGTTAAAGTAGTTGTAATTGTTCTTAATTTCCCCTTTTTAAAATTAGTTTCATTGGTCTATTTTTCACTCATGATACTTATGTCTATTTTTCAGTCTGTTTCTTCCACTGAGTTAGTCATTACTTCTCACTTAACCACAATATATTTTACGTCATAAATCTCCATTTTTTTATTTTTCATCTTGTCTTTGAGATTACCACCACATCCTACTCTAAGTTGCACTATTGTTAACCTGCTGCAAATTTGACTGAGTTTTTACTATGAGATCACAAACTCCATCAAATTTCCTTATCGTGTCCTGACAACTACCATGAACATGTATTACCGAGGCAACTTAGGCCTGCCTGATAATTCAGACTTTCCATATTAATACATTTTAACTTATCTGAATTTATCTGAGACTATATTTAGCATCAATGTATGAAAGTTTAAATAGAATACATCCAGACACTGGCTTCTTTAATATTATGATGCTAACTGGTTTGATCTTTGACTTACATTTCATAGAAACTTTTTCCTTCATTTTCCTTTATAAGGTAATTGTAGTTAAGTAGTTCTCAGCCAGTTCCTTACATCTACTTATTGTTCTGTTAATTCTGCAAAATTACCCAGTGTTTCATAACATCTACTTCCTTATTTAATATTTTGGTTTGAGTTTTTAACTGTCACCTCCATAAATTGTTAATATCGTTTTTAAGCAAATCTGAGTATGTGAATCTCAGGCCATCTTATTTCATTTTTCATTATGAAGATGTTGATTGACACAATTTTGTTTAAGTTCTAGGAACATTCATGTACAATTTTCATATGCATTTTAGGTAAATGTGGTCATTACCACCCTTTAGGGTGTCATATTTCTTGGCAATTGTAAATGTTTATAAAACTATGAGATTAATTTTGACATTTTTGAGATTGTCAATAGATTAGTTCTAAATATGGTTATCTTATTATTCTAGCAGATGTTTATTTACATTTCATGGAAAAATTAATGTTTTATTATAATTGTAATAATCTAATTGTTCTTTATATCTATGTGTAATTATTTTATCACAGGAAATAAGTTGTTCTCATAATAATCACAACATACTTTATTATGTAACACCTACACTTATAGTTTATTTTTGTATCTGAGTTTATAGCTAACACCAACATGTCTCTTTAATACTGCATTGTAGGCCAGTAATAACACTGTGAATGCATGGCCATCCTGATGATTATTTTAATTATAAGTTCATCAATTCCATCAAAATATTACAATTTTTCAGAGAAATCTAAGCTCATCTGTTCATTCCTTCCACATAATAAAATTTTATTTCTTTCTGAGTTTTTTGAGAATCTTCATTTATTTTTGATTTTTGAAAGTTTTAACAGAATAGTTCTAGATATACTCATCTTTTCTTCAATATCATTGTAGTAAGTCATAAGATCTTTGGTTTAGTTTTCCTCAATTATTTTTTTAATTTTGATTTTTTTTCTGGGTAGGTTTATTGGCCTATTTCACACTAACTTCTTTTATATATCCTTTTTAATTTTTTTTTATTTTCCACAGGCAGAGTGGACAGTGAGAGAGAGACAGAGAGAAAGGTCTTCCTTTACCGTTAGTTCACCCTCCAATGGCTGCTGTGGCCGGTGCACCACACTGATCTGAAGCCAGGAGCCAGGTGCTTATCCTGGTCTCCCATGTGGGTGCAGGGCCCAAGCACTTGGGCCATCCTCCACTGCACTCCTGGGCCACAGCAGAGAGCTGGCCTGGAAGAGGGGCAACCGGGACAGAATCCAGTGCACTGACCGGACTAGAACCCGCTTTGCAGGCACCGCAAGGCGGAGGATTACCCTATTGAGCCACAGCGCCAGCCCCTGTTATATATCCTTTTTTACAATTATGATTCTTCCAAATGATTAATTTCTCCCCAGTAATTATCAACTTTTTTTATTTCATAAAACATCCATGATTTCTTAACATATCATTGATTTACATTTCCTAGAAAAGTTTTTGTTTGTTTTCCCCTTTTAATATAATTATTATTGGATATTTTTCATCTCTTTCTCTGAAACTGGCTTATTACTCGACTGTTGGTTTTAATAAACCACTTATTTTTTTCACAGTAATCACAGGATGTATAGAATAGCATTTGCATTCACTTACCATTTGTTTTTGCCTTGGAAATTGTAACCACTTTTGTGTATCATAATATCTAGTTTAAGCTAATCCTGGTACTCAGAGGCTGCCAAGCATATATGTTGGCTTTTTCCTTATATATGTCATAACCTCCCTGAAATTATGTAACCCTATCTTTGCAACTTCTATGAATGCAATTGTTCAGATAAAACCTAGGCAAGGCCAGGTCAATCACCCTGTCCAGACAACACATTTTGCAGATATTGTTGATGATTTTTTGAGACTTTGTTTACCTTTTAATTTTGAAACTGTGTACATAGTCACAGATAATGGAAACTTAAGGTTTTTTATGCATTTTTATTGTTTTTTTCATTTATTAAACTTTTATTTAATGAATATAAATTTCCAAAGTACAGCTTATGGGTTACAATGGCTTCTCCCCTCCCATAACTTCCCTCCCACCCGCAACCCTCCCTTTTCCCGCTCCCTCTCCCCTTCCATTCACATCAAGATTCATTTTCAATTCTCTTTATATACAGAAGATCAGTTTAGTATATATTAGGTAAAGATTTCAACAGTTTGCCCCCATATAGAAACACAAAGTGAAAAAATACTGTTGGAGTACTGGTTATAGCATTAAATAAGAGTGTACAGCACATTAAAGACAGACATTCTACATAATATTTTTTTAATTAATTAATTTTCTATGCCATTTCCAATTTAACACCAGGTTTTTTTTTCATTTCCAATTATCTTTATATACAGAAGATTGATTCAGTATATAATTAGTAAAGATCTCATCAGTTTGTACCCACGCGGAAACACAAAGTGTAAAAATACTGTTTCAGTACTAGTTATAGCATCACTTCACATTGGACAACACATTAAGGACAGATCCCAATGGGATATAAGTACACAGTGACTCCTGTTGCTGACTTAACAATTTGACACTCCTGTTCATGGCATCAGTAATCTCCCTAGGCTCTAGTCATGAGTTGCCAGGGCTATGGAAGCCTTTAGAGTTCACTGACTTTGATCTTATTCCGATAGGGTCACAGTCAAAGTGGAAGTTCTCTCCTCCCTTCAGAGAAAGGTACCTCCTTCTTTGGTGGCCCCGTTCTTTCCACTGGGATCTCACTAACAGAGATCTTTCATTTAGGTCTTCTTCTTTTTTTTCCTTTTCCATGATATCTTGGCTTTCCATGCCTACTTGCTGACACATTGTTCTCTGGTGACTGTCGCCAGAGAGGGGACTCCGGACGTGCGTTGGGGACATGGGGACAAAGTGGGCTTCCAGTGGAAACTTAAGTTTTTAAAATATATGTTATTGATCTTGTTTTAGATTATTATTATTTTTATTTATATAAGGTGGGCAAATGTCTTTATTTAAGAAAATAGTGATACTTCCCAGCCTACCCCTCCCTGCTGCCCACATTCTCACCCTCCATTCTCCTTAATTTCTTATTCTTTATTTTAATTTTTACAATGTCATGTATTTTGTTTATATTATACTATTTACATTAATCCTCCTCTTCCTAAGTAAAGAATTCAACACATAGTAAGACAAAAAAAGAGTTCAACAACAGTAGAGACAAAGGCTATTAACAAGAATAAATTCTCAAAATATCAGTTATACTCATACACATTATTTTTTATACTCTCTTAGTATACACACAGAGGAATATTACTCAGACATAAAAAAAGAATGACATCTTGTCTTCTGCAACAAAATGGATGTGATATGAAACTCTTATACTTATTGAAATAATCCAGTACCAAAAAGACAAATAGCAAATATTTTCCTTTATCTGTCAGAACATCAAATATGAATAAAAATTATAAATAGAGTGTAAAAAGGACAGATTAAAGCAGAGAGAGTGGTGTATCCATCCACTTGTTTGCCCTCATAATTTCCATAACTACTGGTATTCAGACAGCCCAAAGCTAGTAAAAAGAACTTTACTCAGGTCTCTCATATGGATGGCAGAAAACTAAGTACTTAGTACCTCCAAGGTACATTAGCAGTAAGGTGGATCATTAGAGCTAAACAGAGGAGACTAAAGCAAGGCACTCCAATATGGAAAGAGGAAATCCCAGACGATGAATAAATCCACTGCACTACAGCAACTGCCATTTGGCATCTTTAACTTTGTAATAGGTGGCATGATCTTTGGTTCCTAAAACTCTAGAAAAATTTATTATTTTATATTCATTTGTGATGTAATTGTGATTGTTTCAGCCAATTTGCCTATATCTACATTTTTCATTATTTCTCCCTCCAATTATTAACTTTTTCTCTCAGTAATAACAATAGTTTTTCATAACTGCATGTCCTTTTAAATCCTTACTTTGTTGATATATCTTTAACTAGTACATATATGCAATATCTTAATCGAAGCCAACCCAGAGCCATGAAACTGTGGATTACTTGGCTAGTATTTTGATTGTCAAGTCAGCAACTGAAAATCTGGTAGGTTTCCTGGAAACTGCCATTTGCACAGCTTCATGGAGATGTTAGTCTACTGTGTTCATTCACTATATTCAGGTAACTCTGGATGTTTATGGAACTCTAAGTTTGCCTTTGATTTTAAAGCTTCTCTAGTATAACTCTAGACATTTGAATTTATTCTTTCTATGTTGTAAAATCTGGCATGGTCTTTGTTTTGTTTATGTTTCTGAGATGTTTTTGTATTTTCCAATATTAATGTAACTACTAACAGAAAGTTCCCTATACCTGCTTTTAATACCACCATTGTCCCTTTCAAAAAGCACTTCTTGGTTCTTGCAGTAATCACATTGCATCTGATTCAATAACATGTGCATCCCTTTTTATTATTGTTTTTTTTTTAGTCTATTCCTGTAACCTGTGTATATCACCAACATCTTAGAAAACAGTAGTGATACTGTGAATCTGTGGCAGTCTTGGTTTCCATTTTCATTGTGACATCATCAGCCCATTCAAATTTCTGATCTAAAGTAATTTTAGTCTTTAACACTCTTCTTTAGCCTGCCTTGATTTTTATGACTCCAAAGTTATCAAGAAATTTTCCAATATGCATCTCTAGATACAATTTATCATAGAATTATTCCAGTAGGTATAATGTCACTTTTTATATATTCATTGTTTTTACTTTTACATTCACTTCAATTTGAATTTAATGCTTTCAACAAATTCCATCATATCTACTTTTAAAGATAATTTATAGAATGTAAATTAACCTTTGGTTTTAGAAATTTTATAAAATGTAGTTTGAGATTTTAGAATGATTCCTTTATTTTTTAAAGTGGCTTGATCATTCCTTGATGCAAGGTATGGGAAACGTTCTTCAGTTTTCTTTCTTCAATGTAGTGAAATATTTTCCATCAAAAACTCATATATGTTATTGTTTATATCACATTTTCAAGATTATGCTCATAATAATAACATAAAATACCTAATTCATGAGCATTAACTTTTTTTTATTTTGGAAGATTTTGCCCATGAAAAAATTCTATGTGTACATAGCATTCATCAAGTACAGCCTTTCATTAAAAATGGGAACTGTATTGAGGTCTTGGGGCCATAGGACTTCATCAGCAGGTTGACCTGTGGGGGCAGAGCCATAAATGACCTTCATCCTGTGGCATAGGTTGAGTATGGCTGCATTTCTCCTTGGCACAATTGAGAGCATTGGGATGTGGATGAGTGTAACACTTGGACAAGCTGGCATAGGGAGAGCTCAGTGATGCCACCTTGCAGGAGGGAATCTTTCTGGATGTTGTAGTCTGACAATGTGGAAATCCTCAAGCTATTTGCCTGCAATTGTGAGGTGCATTGGTCAGGTGAGATGTCCTCTTTGTCTTGGATTTTGGCTTTGACATTCTCAGTGGTGTCACTGGGCTCACTCTCGGGGGTGGGGGGTTGTCTTGCCTGACATGGTCTTCAGAAATATTTGCACCCCTGCATCTGTGGAATTACTTGACTGCTTCATTGATGAGAAAAGACCATTCAGTATTTGAAAACTGTTTCCTTCCCAGGGTCATACAATTGACATCCATACCAGTAATACACCTGTTATCTTTCTTATTGATCCACTGTGAATAGGTACCTTTTTCTTCTCCAGTGCTTTTCAGATTTTAAATTTATTTCTGAGCTTATGCAATTTAATTGATCTGCCTTGGCAGTGTTTTGTTTGTTTTTCCATCCTGTTCTTGGAGTACAATGAGCAGTCTGGAACTATGGATTTATAATTTTTTGCAA
Organism: Lepus europaeus; assembly: GCF_033115175.1. NCBI lineage: Eukaryota > Metazoa > Chordata > Mammalia > Lagomorpha > Leporidae > Lepus > Lepus europaeus. Next base: position 3,099,217 of record NW_026909213.1, on the reverse strand, counting down.
ATTTTAAAAATTTGTATATAATTTCTCAAAACATCTACCTGACCATTTCAGAGATCCTATTTAAACATATAATTGGGATGATGCTCTCTCCATCCTTTTTAGCCTTCTCTTCAAATTTTGTTTTGATGATTTATATTGCTGTGTTTTCATGTTCACTCACCTTTTCTTCTGAAATGTCTAATCTGTACAATTTCCACTGGAGAAATTACTCATTTCAAACATTACAGCTTTTCCCTCTAGAAGTTTGTCTTGGTTCTTTCTGCATAATTGCTTTGTGTATACTTCTATATAAAATTGTGATACATGTATAAAAATATTGTAAACCCATCATTAGTATTGCTGCCTGCATTTTTATACATAAAAATATTTGTCTCTTTTGCTGATATTCTCTACCCTTAGCAAATTTTCTGAGTGATATTAATGTCTTCGCCATTCATGAGCACTTTGTGTCTAACTGGATTTGTTGCTAAAATATTAGATAACTCTCAGTCCAAATGGGTGAGTCAGCTCACTGGAAAGATGATTCAGCTGGGCAGACTTCTTCCTGCAGTGGCTCCGGCTACATATTTAGGCCCTTTGTCTGACCACAAGGTTTTAAATAAATGTGTAGTTCATAACCTAATAATTTCATGGCTCTACAAACATGTCTCAATGTAGCATTATGTATCTATATTCAACTGTGTATGAGTTAATAATGATGTCTTCAACACTGATCCTTCAACCCATGTATTTTCCTGGGGGTTCCCTTGCTTAGTTATAGAATCCCACTCCAATAGTGACAATTCTCATTACATTTAGTTATTCCACCTTGGAACATATTGTTAACTATCTCAAAATTCTGAAGCTGCTCCTGTGTTGGTAAATTCTTCCTTACCTAAAGTACAGTGCTGTTGTTTGAGAATGAGAGACTCCAATCCATTTATGTGGGTTTTTTTTTGCAATGATGTATTTATTTGAAAATGAGAGAGAGAGAGAGAGAGAGAGGGAGAGAGAGAGCAAGAGAAACAGAGAGATAGACACACAGAGAGATTTCTTTCATCTGCTAGTTCACTGCCCAGATTATTTCAATGGCCAGGACTGGGCCATGCTGACTCCAGGAGTGAGGAAATTCATCCCAGTCTCCCACATAGATGGAATGTAATAAACACTTATTTCAAATTCCACTGCTTTTCCCAGTCCATCAACAGGGAGGTAGATCAGAAGTGAATCAACTGGAACAAGAAACTGCCAAGATGGGATGCTAGTATTACAGGTGGTTGTTTACCTTCTATGCCACAACATGGGCCACTCTGCTCACTTTCCTAATCACCCAAGTTAGCTCCACTAATGTCTCCTTAAGTGAGGTTTTAGAATTTAGAACATAGTTTAGATCCCTCCATCACATTCTGCATACAGTTTCTGAATTGCCTAATGTTCTACATTATTTTTCTTTAATTTATAGACTTCAAAGTCCTATATATTTGGAAAAGCACATGTGGCAATGTATCCACATCATATTATCCTATAGTATAAAATCAATTCTCTAACAATCCACTGTGATTAACCTATATACATCGTTCTCCCATAACTCATAGAAACTATATTTTCTTATATCTTTCCCATCTTTTTAGTTTCAGCTTTTCAACTGGAGGTATACATTAATAGTTCCATCAGAATTTATGTGACATGATAGCCATTCCCTTTATTCTTGAGCAGACTTATGTTGTATGGGTATCACAGAGATTGTTTTATATGCACCTATGGAAGCATATTGATGACTTCCTATTCTTGGTAGAAATAAAGTGGTAATGAGAGGTTGCATGCCAGTTTTCAAACATCTGAGTAAATCCCTAGCTACATAATTCCTTGATCCTCATTAAAGACTCTAAAATCTATCTAGGAAACTGCTAACCTGCAGGTAGGCATTTGGCACATTGGTGGAGACATTACTTTGGATCCTCTCATACTCATCCAAGTTCTGGTGTTAAAGCCCTGGCTCCACTTTTGATTCATCTTTCATTTTAGTCCACTGGTAGGCAGCAGGTAATGGTTCATGGAGTTGGGTCCTTGCCACCAATATGAGAGTTCTTGATTGAGTTTCCTGCCCCTGATTTTGGTCTAGCCCAGCCTTAGATGTTTGGGCATTGGATTTGAACTAGCAGTCAGAGAATCTCACCATCTCTCTTTGTGGCAGTGTCTCCTTGCATTTCAAATGAATATTCTAAATAAAAGACAACTTAAAGTAGTAGAAATTGTCTAACTGAAGTCTTCAGTTGCTTCGCTGTATTGCATTTCCACCAGCAGTGAATATGAGTCTTATTTCTTGCCAACTGTTTGTCAATGATTAAATTTTTCATATATGTAATCTGTATGCAGTGACATCAGTGTGTTTTTCTTTTACAATTTTCTGATAAGCTATGATGGTTAGTATTTTTCCAGGTGTTTATAATCATTTATAGATGTAATATAGTATGCCTTATTGGATATTTATTCCTTTTCAATTGGGATGCTTTTTATAGTTTTGTTTTAATGATTATATTTTAGTTAACTGTCTTTTATCTCAATAATGACATATCTTTTTTTAGTTGTAACATATCTTCACATCAACAGTGTCATTGAAAAGCATAAAATATGTAACTTTCACACTTCTTTTTTGTTTAAATATTGTACTATTAGTATTACACTGTAATTTAATTATCACACCCAAGCTCATCTATTTCTTTCTATGTAGATGTTTTACTGTTTTGTATTTTTTTATTTAAGGATATGATTAACTTTGAATTACATTGTGTAAAGTCTGTAGCTATGATCATTTTTGTGTGTACTGCTATTCAAATATTTAAGGTAGATATTTTTATATTCTTCAGATTTGTTTTGGAAATCACTGAAGTCACTTAAACTGAGTTGTTTCATTTCAAGAGTTAGTTTTATTCTGCCTTAGGTGGTTCCAGGTCACCATAACATTATGAATTTTTTTAACCTTTATAAGGCAATTATTTCTTAAATTAAATTAAAATTAAATTAAAAAATTTTCTATGCCACAAATTGAAGGATTCTACCCTGGTTGGAGAGAACAGGCTCTATGTCCATATGCAAACTCTGGTATGTTACCTGTTCCCTGTGATTCCTTGGATGGTTTTGTCCCAGTCATCAGCTTGTTTCCTTCTGCGCCTGTTCTGATCAGTACTCAGCTGAAATGTTCCAGGATAACCCTGCTGATCTGAAGCCTGAAGCACTCTCTCTCTCTCTCTCTCTCTCTCTATATATATATATATATATATATATACTCTTTCATTTGTGGGGGTGACTATTTTAAGCCTACTGTTTTATTTCCTTATTTAAAATTTTCTTGTACATTTTGGATAATACATGTATTCTTTTATCACATATATATTTAGTGAATATTGTCTCCAAGTTTTAGACATCCTTCCTTTTTCCTCTACATTTTTCATTTTAAATGAAGTCCAGTTAACAATCATTTATTTCAGATCATGCCTTCAGTGGTGTATCAAAAGCTCAGCAGCATGTATTCTCTTATACTATTCTCTGGTAGGTTAATAATTCTGTCTATTTAAGTTAATTTTTATGAAATATGTAATTTGCATCACATCATGTTAGATGTCTAATTTTTGTAGCACTATTTGTTGAAAGGCTATCTCTGCTCCATTATATGTCTATATTCTTTGTCAATGATCTGCTATCCATACTCAGACTATTTCTGATTCTCTTGTGCATTTATCTGCCTACTTATTATTTCACCAATATTGCACTTTCTTGGTTAACTTTCTAGCATTTACTGAAGTTGTAATTGCTGATCCTCCTAGTGTGTTCTGCTCTTTCACTGCTCTGATGGCTATTCCGGGACTTTTGATTTTCCACATTGAATTTAGAGTCAGATTTTAGTTCAACTCACAAAATAAGTTGAAATTCTTTTGATTGGGATTGTGTTCAATCTAAATGTCTAGTGAGGAAGGACTGATAATCTTAATGTTACTGGGTCTTCTTGCCCATTACCATGGAATGCAACTCCAACTACTTAATTCTTCTTTGGTACTTTTCTATAAAGGTTTATAATGTTCCTCATATAAATGTTTTACATATTGTGTTATACTCTACTGACTTTTATATAACTTATAGAATCATACCAGTATATATTTTTAGGGGATATATGAAAGAAGGGCAATGTAACCTCTACCAAAAGCCTTCAGATGAGGGTGACTCTGGAGGAAGTCTGGAGACGAGACTTTGTGGCAGCTAACACCAGGATAGTCCAGGATGTCATTCTGGGTGCATTGGTGAGCAGAGAGCTTTGATGAAATATAAGACATATTTCAAGAGTTAGGCCAGGAATGTTTTGGAATGGATGCAAAGAGGCTGAATTTGGCTTGTGGGCCTTAGACTGGCCAGAGCTTTTCAGGCTTTCCAGATCACGGTCCTGAATAGCAAACTTTGTGAGCCCTAATGCATGAATGTTGATATGTACATCTGCTATTTACTAATCCATCTGCATATATTAAAATATAAGTTATTTCTTTTGTAAAATAAAAAAAATTCTTCATCTCAAATGGCAGCCTTGTGTACCCTCTGGGAGACCACTCATCTTGGCCACCTTGGGCTGAGGAGAAGAAGATCATGGAATCTACTTTCAAGAAAATTCCTACTTATGGTCTCTGGAGGCTGATAAAGGATGGAAAACAGAGGAGTGATTCAGGGGTTGCTGACTGAAAAAGATGGACAGTAGGAATGAACAGTTCCACCTTACAGAGAGATCAAAACTGAGGCCCAGGAGGACTACAGGGTCATACTTAAATCCACAAAGTGCCACAGGCTGATTTGATGTGGCCTGAGCATGTGTTCTCATCTGCTGCACAATGCAGAGGAAGTGACCTTGTGAGAGCTCTTTGGCTGCAGATGGCCTGACCCTGAGCAGAGACAGGACTTTTCCTGTGTAGCTGTCCCCATTCCAGGGTCCTCCGAGGGGTCACAGAGGACCCACATGAATTTACAAGGAGCAGATGCAGTTGTTCAGTCTGGAGAAGAATACAAGAACTATGTTTTCAACTTGAAGCTACTCGATTACTGCTCTAGGAAGCCATCTTATGTGTCTCCAAAGGCAGATCTATAGTGCACAGGGTCACAAGAGAGGGTCTGAAGGAAGGGTTTCCAAGAGGATACATAATCCATCATCGGAGGTGTATGCAGAGAGCCCATGTCTCTTTGGCATCCAAAATTATTTCCCCAAAGCATCCTGAGCCCACAGTGGGTACTTGGATACCACTGAATGGGTCTGACGGCATAGATATTGCATTGGGGGGATCTAGACACTTCCTTTGTTCATGAGCTCATCAGCCCTACAGGCCTTATCTCTACCCTTACCCTCTCTTCTTCACAAAAGTCCTTAATGAGGAGGAACAGGCAGAGCCAGTGAGACAGGCTGGAGACCCTACAGAAAAAGAAAGTGGTACTTTCAGAGATGTTAGCAGATCATCAACACTAATAGTGGGCCAGTGCATAAGGAAAGGGGGAGATCAGAGGTAGGGGGTGAGGCTGCTTGTCTCTGGCATCCACAGCACTCAAACTAGTAGTCCCTAAGTGCCAGAAACAAAAGAAAGAGGGCCCAGCAGATAAGCTGTTCCACCTGGGGCTCTGTTTCCAAGTCAGCCCAGGACCACAGGTCCTTGGGAACCAGTGGATGTGTCACAGACAAGGTCCCGCTGCTGGAAGAGGCAACCTCCATAGGCTTATTTTTCCAAACAGACCAGCTGAATGGTCACAGAAGTAGGGAAGAAAAGCCAGGCATTTTAAAAAATATAAGAAAGTACTTAAGTCCAGGACTCAGTATCACCTCATGGGCTTCTATCCCCAAGAAGTAGACAACACAACCATATGAAGGAGGTAGAATGACAGGAATCTGTGTGGTTGGGGTGAATGCAGCTGATTGAAGGAGAAGCAGCTCTGAAAGGTTTAGGCAAACCACTTGTCTCAGTATTTCTGGAAAATGTTGACTCTTGTGTAATTAAAATATTTTGGAAGGGCCAGGGAGTCAGCCAAGTATAGGGACTTGTGGGGAAGAAAATTTAAGCCCCACACATCTAGGACTCATCCTTTGAAATCAAACAAGCTCCATCACTGGGCCTACACAAACATTGGGCAATAGAGGAATTGGGACAGCTAAACTGAAGCATCAACAATGACTAACACCCTAGAAGGAACAAGGCATGGGCCAGCATGTTCTGCACTCAAAATCAAAAGGCAGAGAGCATTTCCAATTTTAGGAAAGGCAAACTGAGGCAGAGGGGAGGGAAACACAGTTTGTAGCCCATAGTTTCTAAGCAGAACTCACAGAGAAGTCTCTCACCCTTTTCCCCTTTCTACAGAGCCACAGGAGAGGCAACTGCCAGCATGTAGGGAGAGGACTGACCCACACCACACATCCCCAGGCCAGGGCTTACTCCAGGGCAGGGATATCTCTTCCCCCATGGGCACCCATTTCTCCATTGAAAGACACTGGTTCCCCAGATCCTCACTTAACTGACAGACCCCAGGAACACCCTGAAGAAAAGTTCCCTCTACTCCCATGCCCAAGACACACCCAGCTCTGGGAATGGAGCTGTGCTCATTTTACACCAGATTATCTCACAGTTGTTGTCAATACTGAATGAACTAAACAGGAGAACACATTATCACTTGGGAGCCATGAGGCAGTACCACTATCATAAATGCACCAAGGCCACACCAGGGAGGAGCCCACACTTTGTCCACACTATGCCATTGACTGCCAAGCACACACAGTATCCTCTGGGTTGTGCACTGATCCTTAACCATTAGTTTTTGGTGCTTCACTGAATTCCACTTCCAATCCCCGTGCATGGATTTAGAGGCTACAGAGCAGAATGCAGTGGCAGCTAGTGTGAAGGTGGTGTTGCAGTGATGTCACTAGACTACTTTTGCTTGTCTCTTCCTCTCTCCACCACTCCTGTCTTTAAAATAAAATTTTTTTAAAGATTTATTTTTTTGAAAGTCGGAGTTACACAGAGAGAGGAGAAGCATAGAGAGGGAGAGAGAGGTCTTCCATCCGATGGTTCACTCCCCAATTAGCTGCAATGGCCAGAGCTGTGCCAATCCGAAGCCAGGAGCCAGAAGCCAGGAGCTTCTTCTAGGTCTACCATGTGGGTGCAGGGGCCCAAGTACTTGGGCCATATTCTATTGCTTTCCCAGGCAATAGCAGAGAGCTGGATTGGAAGTGGAGCAGCCAGGTTTCAAACCAGTGCCCATATGGGATGCCAGTGCTTCAGGCCAGGGCGTTAATCTGCTGTGCCATAGTCCCAGCTCCAAAAATAGCTTTTTTTAAAGCTTTTAAAGATTTATTTTAGAGATAGAATTATAGATAGAGAGGAGAGACAGAGAGAGTGGTCTTCCATTCACTGATTCACTCCTCAGCTGGGCTGATTAAAGCGAGGAGCCAGCAGTTGCCTTCATATCTCCTATGTGGGTTCAGGGACCCAAGCTTGGGCCATCTTCCACTGCTTTCCCAGGTGTGTTAGGATTGAAAGTGGGGCACCAGGACAGAAAACAGTACCCACAGCACAGAGAGCTAGACCAGAAGAGGGGCAGCTGAAATTTGTAACCCATATGAGATACTGGTACTTCATGCACTCTTACCCTACCACAGGTGCCAGCTCCATCAAAATTTTTATTCTAAAGAAAGAGTGAAAGGCCCTCATCCCACACTACAACTCTTCTTCTTCTTCTCAACTCTCTGATGTGTGAGGGAATTAGAACCACTGCTCCATGGAGCCCAGCCATTTAGGGCCTCCCCCTTGATTTCCTTCTACACCTGAGCAATCCTGGGTGCCCCCACACTTACTGTCTACACCCGTGCACATGTACACATTCTTTCTATATCCAGGCCTCCCCTATGCATCCCTTCTAGACCCAGGAACCCTGACACATCCCTTCTACACCCTGATCAACTCTAATAACCCTTCTACACCCAGATGACCCTATGTATTCTATCAACACTGGGGTGTCCCCACACATCTTTTCCACACCCAAGCACCCCAATGTACCCATTCTATCCCCTAGGCACTCCAAGGCTTCTTTTCTACATCTGAGTGCTGCATTTAACAATCTACACCCAGGCCTCCACCACACATCCATTCTACTTCTGGGCTGCATACCTCTCTTTTTCACCTCCATGCAGCTCATCTACACCTAGATCTTCCACATGATAGGTGAGATCACTGCCACTGTGTGTCTGTCATCTCCAAGTTCCTCAGCACTTACAGCTCAGCAGCAAGGGAAACCTGTAGACTTTCAATCAGAGCTTGTAGGAGCTGTGGGCAGAGCAATGTACACTCTGCTGTTTCCCAGAAAAAAAAAGATAGGCTATGGTCATGTTCTCATCAAGCATGAATTGGACCATTATGCTGAGTCATCAGCAGCTGTTCAGGCTCCCCCCAAGTGAACTCATACCCTGGGTTGACCCCAGCATAGTGCTTCTGCAGAATTGGAGAGAATGGCTCCACTTATGTTTTGTAGGAAGCCTCTCCAATGGATGTAGCATTGAAAACAGAATCAACGTGCACATGGTAAACAATATCTACTGTAGGGAGGAATTCTTGTTGGTAGAACAAGCCCTTCCAAAAATTGTGTGATGTCTGTATCAGGATAAGATATAGTCTATGGGTGGATCATCTTATAATGGATGGATTAATTGTAATTTTGCTTTGGGTGGGCTCCTCTTGGGGATGGATTATGGAATTTAAACAATGTCACAACTGTGAAGATCTAGCACAAGAGTGTGGTAAAATTTTTTGATGCCAGGGTTTTTTTTTTTTGACAGACAGAGTGGATATTGAGAGAGAGACAGAGAGAAAGGTCTTCCTTTTGCCGTTGGTTCACCCTCCAATGACTGCCACGGTAGGCATGCTGCGGCCAGCGCACCGCGCTGATCCGATGGCAGGAGCCAGGCGCTTATCCTGGTCTCCCATGGGGTGCAGGGCCCAAGGACTTGGGCCATCCTCCACTGCACACCCTGGCCACAACAGAAAGCTGGCCTGGAAGAGGGGCAACCAGGACAGGATCGGTGCCTCGACCGGGACTAGAACCAGGACTGCCGGCGCCGCAAGGCGGAGGATTAGCCTAGTGAGCCGTGGCACCAGCTAGATGCCAGGGTTTTAGCAGTACCTTTCAATGACTTCATAGCTTGTGAGTCCAGGTAAACGATCACTTTATTTACTGGGGAATGAAAATGACGGTTTCAGTTCCTCCTACACATTATACCTAAATTTTTACATCAGTGTCTTTAATGAAACTATGTATTTCAAAGAATCTTTATCTGAAATAGAGAAATTAGCCCTACAAACACTTGAAAATTGTGATCATTAATATTTATTGCAGCTCAACAGGAAAGATTAAAGTTTTAAAAATGCTTTACTCGATCCTCACCAAGACACATTGTAATTAAACTCACCACAGTGAAACACAAAGAAAAGATCCTAAAATGTGCAAGAGAGAAACATCAGACCACTTTCATAGGATACCCAATTAGACTCACAGCTGACTTCTCTTCAGAAACCCTACAAGCGAGGAGGGAATGGCAAGATATAGCCCAGGTACTAAGAGAGAAAAACTGCCAGCCCAGAATATTATATCCTGCAAAGCTCTCATTTGTGAATGAAAGTGAAAGACCTTACACAGCAAACAGAAATTGAAAGAATTCATCGCCACTCATCCAGCCCTGCAAAAGATGCTTAAAGATGTGTTACACACAGAAACACAGAAACACGGTAACCAATATGAAAGAAGGTAAAGGAAGGAAGCCTCACAGCAAAAGATCACAGGAAACCCAAAAATGGTAGGGCAAAGTTACTACTTATCGATAGTCACATTAAATGTTAAAGGCCTGAACAATCCAGTTAAAAGACACCGATTGGCTGATTGGGTTAAGGAACAAAACCCATCTTTTTGCTGCTTACAAGAAACACATCTTTCTAACAAAGATGCACACAGATTGAAAGTGAAAAACTGGAAAAAGATATACCATGCCAACAGAAATGAAAAAAGAGCGGGCATAGCCATCTTAATATCAGATAACATAAGTTTTATCACAAAAACTGTAGGAGAGACAAAGAGGGGCACTATATAATGATTAAGAGATCCATTCAACAGGAAGATATAATGATTATCAATGTATATGCACCTAATTACAGGGCACCAGCTTATTTAAAAGACTTGTTAAGGGACTTAAAGGGAGACTTAGACCCCAATACAATAGTACTGGGGGACTTCAATACTCCACTCTCAGAGATAGACAGATCAACAGGACAGAAGATCAACAAGGAGACAGTAGATTTCAATGACACTATAGCTCAAATGGACCTAACAGATATCTACAGAACATTTCATCCTACATCTAAGGACTTTACATTCTTCTCAGCAGTACATGGAACCTGCTCTAGCATTGACCACATACTAGGCCATAAAGCAAGTCTCAGCAAATTCAAAAGAATTAGAATCATACTATGCAGCTTCTCAGACCATAAAGGAATGAAATTAGAAATTAGCAACTCGGGAATCCCTAGAGCACGTGCAAACACATGGAGATTGAACAACATGCTCCTGAATGAACAATGGGTCAGAGAAGAAATTAAAAGAGAAATCAAAAATTTTCTGGAAGTAAATGAGGATAACAGCACATCATACCAAAACCTATGGGATACAACAAAAGCAGTGTTAAGAGGAAAGTTTATATTAATAGGTGCCTACATCAAGAAATTGGAAAGGCACCAAATAGATGAGCTTTCGGTTCATCTCAAGGATCTAGAAAAACTGCAGTAAATCAGACCCAAATCTAGTAGAAGAGAAATGATTAAAACCAGAGAAGAAATCAACAGGATTGAATCAAAAAAAAAATTACAAAAAATCAGCCAAACGAGGAGCTGGTTTTTTGAAAAAATAAACAAAATTGACACCCCACTGGCCCAACTAAAAAAAGAAAAGACCCAAATCAATACAATCAGAGATGAAAAAGGAAACGTAACAACAGACATCACAGAAATAAAAAGAATCATCAGAAATTACTACAAGGACTTGTATGCCAGCAAACAGGGAAATCTATCAGAAATGGACAGATTTTTGGACACATACAACCTACCTAATTTGAACCAGGAAGACATAGAAAACCTAAACAGACCAATAACTGAGACAGAAATTGAAACAGTAATAAAGGCCCTCCCAACAAAGAAAAGCCCAGGACCAGATGGATTCACTGCTGAATTCTACCAAACATTTAGAGAAGAATTAACTCCAATTCTCCTCAAACTATTCAGAGCAATTGAAAAAGAGGGAATCCTCCCAAATTATTTCTATGAAGTCAGCATCACCTTAATTCCTAAGTCACAAAAAGATGCAGCATTAAAAGATAATTACAGGGGGCGGAGCCAAGATGGCAGATAGTGAGGACGTGCGCTGTAGTTTGAGAAAATAAAGTTTCATAAAAGTGGAAATACTGTAGCCTCAGGAAAAGACTCAAGAAAAAAACTACAGAGGAAATGCTTCTGGATCTATTGGATGTGACACAGTGGACCTACAGGGAGCCCACCACGTGGAAACCCAACCACGGGAGCCGAGCCACAGAATCTCACCAGCGCGGGAACAAACGGAAGGTAAGACAAAGACGTCAGAAACCTGAGACATTGGGGGGAAAAGGCAGAGGCCTCTCTCTTCACTCACCGATCAAAACAAAGAGCAGGCACCATTTTACATATGTAAAGCACCGCCAACGAGTTCACAAACTCAGTAACTTTGGAACTTTGGTGAAACTTGAGAACACATTGAGGGCTGCATAAACTCTTTGTATGGTCCCAGGGGTAGATCAAACGAATACTCACAGAGGCCAGATTTCAACTACCCTCAATTCCACTCACTGGTGCCTAATTACTTCCCAACTGAGTCAAAAAAGAGAGAGAGAGTGATCCAGCAAGGAGCAAGGGAGAGAACAATCTGGGTGAGTCGCTTTTTGCACAGCCTTAAACCAGAAGAATCAAGCAGAGCTCTCTGGCCACACCCATCACAGCCTCTAAGGATCCATCAAAGCAGACAGTCCACTTAGAGGCATAGTATAACAAGAAAAAAACACCACAGCCAAAAAAAAAAAAAAACCATAAATTATCTCCAACAAGCCAAACAACAAGCATAGAAACCGAGGTAACAAGAGCAAGGAAGACACTATGAGGTCCCCAAATGAACAAGACACACCAATTCAAGATTATGTGTTGGACCTCTCAGTTGTAGAGATGCCCACTTGCTCGAGAGGACGCCCAAAAATCCAGACTCCAGACCAGTTGATGCAAAAAGCATGAGGTATTTATTGTACGTTTGCGCAAACGGGCCCCCACCTAAGGCGGTGAGGAGCCCTGAGCGGCAGTTTCACACAGGTTATATAGTCAACAAATTAGCATATGGGATTGGCCGGTTCGGAGGGACAATTAGCATACCGGAGAGTGCTGAGGAGAGTGCTGAGGGAACCAGCTGAGGAGAATGCTAAGGAGAGTGCTGAGGGAACCAGCTGAAGAGAATGCTGAGGAGAGTGCTGAGGGAACCAGCTGAGGAGAATGCTGAGGAGAGTACTGAGACTCTCCGAAGGGGGAGTGGCAGCTCTGCTCTGGGCATGCCTAGAGGTTCTCTAAAGGGGATAGACTTTTCCTTCCCAGAGAACGTGCCCGCTGGACCCTGGGGAACATCTAACCTCTTAAGAAGCCCCCGATATCTGCCCAGGCCTAGTTTCTTGTCCCTCTCCCCCATAAGGGTCCTTCAATGAAGATGAAGAGACAGAGGAATGCAAGAAGCAGATCTCAAAAAATTGATAAGAATATTAAGAAGTTCTCAAAAACAAATTCTTGAACTACAGAAATCCTTAATGGACAAGATAGAAAATCTCTCTCATGAAAATGAAATATTAAGGAGGAATCAAAATGAAATGAAACAACTAGTAGAACAAGAAACTGTGATAGTGACAAAAAACCACAATGAAATGAAGAACTCAATAGACCAAATGACAAACACATTAGAGAGCCTTAAAAACAGAATGTGTGAAGCAGAAGAGAGAATATCGGAATTAGAAGACAGAGAACAGGAAAGGAAACAGGCCAACCAAAGAAAAGAAGAGGAAATTAGAAATCTAAAAAATATTGTCGGGAATCTACAGAATACTATTAAAAAACCCAACACTCGCGTTCTAGGAGTTCCTGAAGGCATGGAGAGGGAGAAAGGATTAGAAGGCCTTTTTAGTGAGATACTAGCAGAAAATTTCCCAGGTTTGGAGAAGGACAGAGACATCCTAGTACAGGAAGCTCATAGAACCCCTAATAAACATGATCAAAAGAGATCCTCACCACGACACATCGTAATCAAACTCACCACAGTGAAACACAAAGAAAAGATCCTAAAATGTGCAAGACAGAAATGCCAGATTACTCTCAGAGGATCGCCAATTAGACTCACAGCTGACTTCTCTTCAGAAACCCTACAAGCTAGGAGAGAATGGCAAGATATAGCCCAGGTACTAAGAGAGAAAAACTGCCAGCCCAGAATATTATATCCTGCAAAGCTCTCATTTGTGAATGAAAGTGAAATAAAGACCTTTCACAGCAAACAGAAATTGAAAGAATTCATCGCCACTCATCCAGCCCTGCAAAATTTGCTAAAAGATGTGTTCCATACAGAAACACAGAAACACGGTAACCAATATGAAAGAAGGTAAAGGAAGGAAACCTCACAGAAAAAGATCACAGGAATCTCAAACCATATATTAGAAAAAATCTTTGGCAAATGACAGGGCAAAGTTACTCCTTCTCAATAGTCACATTGAATGTTAATGGCCTGAACTGGCCAGTTAAAAGACACCGATTGGCTGATTGGGTTAAAAAACAAAACCCATCTTTTTGCTACTTACAAGAAACTCATCTTTCCAACAATGACTCATACAGACTAAAAGTGAAAGGCTGGAAAAAGATATACCATGCCAACAGAAATGAAAAAAGAGCGGGTGTAGCCATCTTAATATCAGACAACATAAACTTTACCACAAAAACTGTAGGAGAGACAAAGAGGGGCACTATATAATGATTAAGGTATCCATTCAACAGGAAGATATAATGATTATCTATGTATATGCACCTAATTACAGGGCACCAGCTTATTTAAAAGACTTGTTAAGGGACTTAAAGGGAGACTTAGACCCCAATACAATAGTACTGGGGGACTTCAATACTCCACTCTCAGAGATAGACAGATCAACAGGACAGACGATCAACAAGGAGACAGTAGATTTAAATGACACTATAGCCCAAATGGATCAAACAGATATCTACAGAACATTTCATCCTACATCTAAGGACTTTACATTCTTCTCAGCAGTACATGGAACCTTCTCTAGGATTGACCACATACTAGGCCATAAAGCAAGTCTCAGCAAATTCAAAAGAATTAGAATCATACCATGCAGCTTCTCAGACCACAAAGGAATGAAATTAGAAATTAGCAACCCAGGAATCCCTAGAACACGTGCAAACACATGGAGATTGAACAACATGCTCCTGAATGAACAATGGGTCAGAGAAGAAATTAAAAGAGAAATCAAAAATGTCCTGGAAGTAAATGAGGATAAAAGCAAAACATACCAAAACCTATGGGATACAACAAAAGCAGTGTTAAGAGGAAAGTTTATATCAATAGGAGCCTACATCAAGAAACTAGAAAGGCACCAAATAGATGAGCTTTCAAGTCATCTCAAGGATCTAGAAAATCGGCAGCAAACCAGACCCAAAGCTAGTAGGAGAAGAGAAATAATTAAAATCAAAGAAGAAATCAACAGGATTGAATCAAAAAAAACATTACAAAAAATCAGCCAAACGAGGAGCTGGTTTTTTGAAAAAATAAACAAAATTGACACCCCACTGGCCCAACTAAAAAAAGAAAAGACCCAACTCAATAGGATCAGAGATGAAAAGGGAAACGTAACAACAGACACCACAGAAATAAAAAGAATCGTCAGAAATTACTACAAGGACTTGTATGCCAGCAAACAGGGAAATCTATCAGAAATGGATAGATTCCTGGACACATACAACCTACCTAAATTGAGCCAGGAAGACGTAGGAAACCTAAACAGACCCATAACTGACACAGAAATTGAAACAGTAATAAAGGCCCTCCCAACAAAGAAAAGCCCAGGACCAGATGGATTCACTGCTGAGTTCTACCAGACATTTAGAGAAGAACTAACTCCAATTCTTCTCAAACTATTCAGAACAATCGAAAAAGAGGGAATCCTCCCAAATTCTTTCTATGAAGCCAGCATCACCTTAATTCCTAAGCCGGAAAAAGACGCAGCATTGAAAGAGAATTACAGACCAATATCCCTGTTGAACATAGATGCAAAAATACTCAATAAAATTCTGGCCAATAGAATGCAACAACACATCAGAAAGATCATACACCCAGACCAAGTAGGATTTATCCCTGGTATGCAGGGATGGTTCAATGTTCGCAAACCAATCAACGTGATACACCACATTAACAGACTGCAGAAGAAAAACCATATGATTCTCTCAATAGACACAGAGAAAGCATTTGATAAAATACAACACCCTTTCATGATGAAAACTCTAAGCAAACTGGGTATGGAAGGAACATTCCTCAATTCAATCAAAGCAATTTATGAAAAACCCACAGCCAATATCCTATTGAATGGGGAAAAGTTGGAAGCATTTCCTCTGAGATCGGGTACCAGACAGGGATGCCCACTCTCACCACTGCTCTTCAATATAGTTCTGGAAGTCTTAGCCAGAGCTATTAGGCAAGAAAAAGAAATTAAAGGGATCCAAATTGGGAAGGAAGAACTCAAATTATCCCTCTTTGCAGATGATATGATTCTTTATTTAGGGGACCCAAAGAACTCTACTAAGAGACTACTGGAACTCATCGAAGAGTTTGGCAAAGTAGCAAGATATAAAATCAACAGCCTTTGTATACACAGGCAATGCCACGGCTGAGGAAGAACTTCTAAGATCAATCCCATTCACAATAGCTACAAAAACAATCAAATACCTTGGAATAAACTTAACCAAGGACGTAAAAGATCTCTAAGATGAAAACTACAAAACCTTGGAGAAAGAAATAGAAGAGGAAACCAAAAAATGGAGAAATCTTCCATGCTCATGGATTGGAAGAATCAATATCATCAAAATGTCTATTCTCCCAAAAGCAATTTATACATTCAATGCAATACCCATCAAGGTACCAAAGACATTCTTCTCAGATCTGGAAAAAATGATGCTGAAATTCATATGGAGACACAGAAGACCTCGAATAGCCAAAGCAATCCTGTACAACAAAAACAAAGCCGGAGGCATCACAATACCAGACTTCAGGACATACGACAGGGCAGTTGTTATCAAAACAGCATGGCACTGGTACAGAAACAGATGGATAGACCAATGTAACAGAATAGAAATACCAGAAATGAACCCAAACATCTACAGCCAACTTATATTTGACCAAAGATCCAATACTAATCCCTGGAATAATGACAGCCTATTCACTAAATGGTGCTGGGAAAATTGGATTTCCACGTGCAGAAGCTTGAAGCAAGACTCATACCTTTCACCTTACACAAAAATTCACTCAACTTGGATCAAAAACTTACATCTACGACCAGACACCATCAAATTCTTAGAGAGCATTGGAGAAACCCTGCAAGATATAGGTACAGGCAAAGACTTCTTTGAAAAGACCACAGGAGCACAGGCAGTCAAAACCAAAATTAACATTTGGGATTGCATCAAATTGAGAAGTTTCTGTACTTCAAAAGAAACAGTCAGGAAAGTGAATTGGAAACCGACAGAATGGGAAAAAATATTTGCAAACTATACTACAGATAAAGGGTTGATAACCAGAATCTACAAAGAAATCAAGAAAATCCACAACAACAGAACAAACAACCCACTGAAGAGATGGGCCAAGGACCTCAATAGACATTTTTCGAAAGAGGAAATCCAAATGGCCAACAGACACATGAAAAAATGTTCAAGATCACTAGCCATCAGAGAAATGCAAATCAAAACCACAATGAGGTTTCACCTCACCCCGGTGAGAATGGCTCACATTCAGAAATCTACCAACAATAGATGCTGGAGAGGATGTGGGGAAAAAGGGACACTAACCCACTGTTGGTGGGAATGCAAACTGGTAAAGCCACTATGGAAGTCAGTCTGGTGATTCCTCAGAAACCTGAACATAACCCTGCCATACAGCCCAGCCATCCCACTCCTTGGAATTTAGCCAAAGGAAATTAATTTGGCTAATAAAAAAGCCATCTGCACATTAATATTTATTGCAGCTCAATTCACAATAGCTAAGACCTGGAACCAACCCAAATGCCCATCAACAGTAGACTGGATAAAGAAACTATGGGTCATGTACTCCATAGAATACTATACAGCAGTAAGAAACAATGAAACTCAGTCATTTGCAACAAGATGGAGGAATCTGGAAAACATCATGCTGAGTGAATTAAGCCAGTCCCAAAGAGACAAATTTCATTTGTTTTCCCTGATCGGCGACAACTGAGCACCAAAGGGAAACCTGTTGAAGTGAAATGGACACTATAAGAAACAATGACCTGATCAGCTCTTGTCCTGACTCTAGATGTACAATGTAATACTTTATCCTTTTTAGTATTTGTGGTTGTTGTTGTTGTTTTTGTTGTTCTAGTACTAGTGGTTGAACTCTGTAATTAACACACAATTATTCTTAGGTGTTTAAATTTTAACTGAAAAGTGATCCCTGTTAAATCTAAGAGTGGAAAAAAGAGGGAGGAGATTTACAATTTGGGACATGCTCAATCAGACTTGCCCCAAATGATGGTGTTAGAAATGTGCCAGGGGATTCCAATACAATCCCATCAAGGTGGCATGTACCAATGCCATCTCACTAGTCCAAGTGATCAATTTCAGTTCACAATCGATGGCTCTCATAGGTCAAAGAATCATAGGGATCACACAAACAAGACTAGTGTCTGCTAATACTAACTGATAGAATCAAAAAGGGAGAGAAAGATCCAACATGGGAAGTGGGATACACAGCAGACTCATAGAATGGCAGATGTCCTAAACAACACTCTGGCCTCAGAATCAGCCCTTAAGGCATTCGGATCTGGCTGAAGAGCCCATGAGAGTATTGTAGGCATGGAAAGCCAAGATACCATGGAAAAGAAAAAGAAAAAAAAAGAAGACGACCTAAATGAAAGATCTCTGTGAGTGAGATCCCAGTGGAAGGAACGGGGCCATCAAAGAAGGAGGTACCTTTCTCTGAAGGGAGGAGAGAACTTCCACTTTGACTGTGACCCTATCGGAATAAGATCAAAGTCAGTGAACTCTAAAGGCTTCCATAGCCCTGGCAACTCATGACTAGAGCCTAGGGAGATTACTGATGCCATGAACAGGAGTGTCAAATTGTTAAGTCAGCAACAGGAGTCACTGTGTGCTTACATCCCATGTGGGATCTGTCCTTAATGTGTTGTCCAATGTGAAGTGATGCTATAACTAGTACTGAAACAGTATATTTACACTTTGTGTTTCTGCGTGGGTACAAACTGATGAGATCTTTACTAATTATATACTGAATCGATCTTCTGTATATAAAGATAATTGGAAATGAAAAAAAAACCTGGTGTTAAATTGGAAATGGCATAGAAAATTAATTAATTTTTTAAAAAAATATTATGTAGGATCTCTGTCTTTAATGTGCTGTACACTGTTTTTTAATGCTATAACTAGTACTCCAATAGTATTTTTTTACACTTTGTGTTTCTATATGGGGGCAAACTCTTGAAATCTTTACCTAATATATACTAAACTGATCTCCTGTATATAAAGAGAATTGAAAATGAATCATGATGTGATTGGAAGGGGAGAGGGAGCGGGAAAAGGGAGGGTTGTGGGTGGGAGGGAAGTTTTGGGAAGGGGAAGGCATTGTAATCCATAAGCTGTACTTTGGAAATTCATATTCATTAAATAAAAGTTTAACAAAAAGAAAGATTTCTTCACTAAACATACACTTCATAGAATTATCTTAAAATACATTATTCGTTACTTAAATACATTAATATAACATCTGAAAACAAGTTTGCTACCTGCCATTGATTATAGTTATCAGAAGTATTAAGATGTTGTCACAAATTTAAAACCAAACATTGTTTTGTCTCTGAAGTGATTTGTCAGGAATAATGAATAATGAAATTCTATAAGAGATGTTTGGATAACATTTGCCTCATGGACAATTCATAGCAATATACTTATTTATCTCTAGTTGTAGGCTTAATATTGAAGTTATCATTTTTATGGCAATTGTGATAATACAAATGACCACAAACCAAATAATAAAATAATTGGAGTTCCTATACTTTGAGAAAATGGATAGCTTCTCTGTTAATGTACCAAACAGAATTTTTCCATACTAATTTACTAGAAACATTTCAAAAATATTTCTTTCAATTTGGGGAGAGGTAAAGTAATGAAAAAAATCAAACTTTCTGAAAATTAAAGAATTTGCTTTTAATTTTTTTTATTTTCTGCCTCATCACCAATATAGTTCTTTAATTGGATGTAAAAAAGTCGATTCAGAATGTTAACATTTGTTGACCACTAATAACAGAGTAGGGGCAGTGAAGCATCATTAGCCCAATAAAATTTACAAGATTTCAGTCGTGGGGAAATCAGGGCTCTTTCTGAATTTGGTTAGGGAAATGTGTTCTTATTTTATGTGGAGCTGTCCACTTTTGGTATTATTTATTTTAATATACATTTTACAGTTTCAGCAGAACTCAGCACTAGGAGTGTCTACCTTGTTCTTTTGGAAAAAAATCTGACTAATTTTTAAGAATGGGGTATCAATATTGTTTCCTTTTCTCAGTTTTGAATATAGTGTGTCATTCTGTGAAAACAGCCTTGCCAGTGTACTTTTTGTTTAGTTTTGCTTTTAAATGCAAACTTGAAAGTTTTGCTTATAAAAAATGACCTTTATGTTTTTCCATATGATTGGCAGAGCTTTTACCCAGTTATCTTTATTGTATAACAATAAATCTATTCAATAAATATTAACAAATGCATTAAAAGTGCAAATAATCACTATGGTATGCTTGCTGGTTTTATTTATGATGATATATTGATCATCTCTGTCAGGTACTGTTCTAGATATGTCTATTGGAAAATATGATTTCATTTCTCAAAAAGGCAAACAAGTTAAAACCCTTCTGAAATTATGAAGTCACCCTCTGATAACTTACTGATTCATTTCTTGATGTCAAAATCAAGAAACCAATTATCTGTTTGACTTGGAGATATTAGGCCCCTGCGGTACTATGAGGAAAATTATTTAGTGCCTTTCAGCTAGTGAAATGATGATTGGTGGGTCTGTTTGTTGAAAAAAAAGTGAGGGGAGAGCACACATTTGCTGTAAGGTTGTATCTATCTCAGTGGAAGTAGTCATTTCAGCCTTCGGAATTAATTCTAGAATTTAATGATAACTTTAAGTTTGCATAAGAAGTGGTTAGTAAGAAATTTATTTACCTTATTATATAAACATAAGACTATGTTTTAAAACCTTCTTTCCCAGCCAAGATACTCTTTTTAATACAAAATGGGAAAATATTCAATACAGTGTCTCCTTTTGGAGGCTTCCTATAAGTGAAAGCAGATTTGTGGGGGATGAATGGGTTTTGAGAAACTTCCTTGCTTCAAAGACAAAACCCACATTGCCTTCTTCTGTCCCTAAAGTGCCAGACCCAAGCTACTTTTAAGAAGCTACTGTACTCCACCTGCCTTGGATGAAGCAAGCAGCCCCTTTGCTACCAGAAGTCCCCAGAAAAAGCATGGGCATTTTTCATGGTAGAGAGCAGCCCTTTTGAATTCTGCAACTGCAGGAGCTCTGGAGCTCTACTTGCTTGCTATGTATGATATAGATAAATTCCCATGGCCTCATATGGCTGGTAACCAGTGCATATCACACACAATTCCAGAGTACCAGAACTAAGGCGGCCTCTTCTGAGACTCTTACCACATGGTGCTGGAAGGCAAGACAGTGCATCATTTTTGCATGCCTTGTAGGCACAAAGAAAAGTTCTCTCCACTATCTGAAGCTCTAGGATTGCTGCTGCTGGTGTTAAAAACCCTGGAATAACACTCATCTGTGGGAGTTAGACAGTCCTACCTATTTTTTATGCTTCTGGCTGGAATTCAATCCCTGGAATAATTGGCAGTCAACCTGAGAGACCTGGATAAGGACCCCACTGTATCCTGTATCTCCAGGGCTGTCACTCTGTGTACTGTATTTCAGAGATTCATGTAAATACACCTAGACCCTAGGGAATGGAGCCTATAAGCACTCCAGTGCTCCAGACCCAGATCTGCTGATGTGCAACCTTCAGCATAAATTATATTCACCCTGTAGGACTCGGGGAATGTCTGCTTAATATTTCACAGACTTGGGACTTGAACACATGATGCTAAATTTCTTGGTATTAGGCTAACATATCAGGACCTGGGGAATGTCTTATCCACATAGTATAGTAAAAAGGCCATAATTTTTGCTGCCACAACACCAGAAATATTCATATTTTCCTGGTAGAAAAAGGTAGCATGACCAGAAATCTGGATACAGACATCACAAACCCCAGTATGACTGACAACTCTAGGGACTAAGAACCTATGGAAGCTCATGCCACTTTAAAGTCATACTGTAACATCCACAAAAGGCTGAAGAACAGAAACCTGTGGCACAGCAGACAATGCTGACACTAATTACTAATGAAGAAATCAAGTCTCAAAAACTTCAAAAGATTGAAATCATACCATGTACCTACCTGCTCAGACTGAAATCAGTCAAACTGGACATGAATAATAATAATAAAAGGGCACTGGAAAGTTCACAGGTACATGAAAATTAAACAACATGACCAATGTATCATTTGAAAAATTAAAAAGAGGTCAGAAAATTTCTTAAAACAAATGAATATGAAAACACAACATATCAAAGCATAGAACACAGCAAAAGCAGTATTCAGAGGAAATTTTATAATGACAAGTGCTTACATTTAAATTTGAAAGATCTTAAATAAATGGTCTAATGCTGCATCTCAAAAACCCAGAAAAAGGGGCCAGCACTGTGGTGCAGTGGTTTAACACCCTGGCCTGAAGTGCTGGCATCCCATATGGGCACCAGTTCAAGACCCTGCTACTCCACTTTCTATCCAGCTCTTCTTCTTCTTTTTTTTTTCTTTTGGACCGGCAGAGTTATACAGAGAGAGAGAGAGAGAGAGAGAGACAGAGAGACAGAGAGAGTTATAGAGAGTGAGAGAGAGACAAAGGTCTTCCTTCCATTGGTTCACTCCCTTAATGGCTGTCACAGCTGGTCCTGTGCCGATCCGAAGCCAGGAGCTTGGGTACTTCCTCCCAGTCTCCCATGTGGGTGCAGGGACCCAAGCACTTGGGCCATCCTCCATTACCCTCCCGGGCCACAACAGAGAGTTGGAATGGAAGAGGAGCAACCGGGACTAATACGCGGTGCCCCAACCAGGACTAGAACCTTGGGTGCCTGTGCCACAGGTGGAGGATTAGCCAAGTGAGCCATGGTACCGGCCTCTATCCAGCTCTTTGCTATGGCCTGGGAAAGCAGTAGATGGCCCAAGTCCTTGGGAACCTGCACCTGTGTGGGAGACCTGGAAGAAGCTTCTGGCTTCAGATCGGCACAGTGATGGTCATTACAGCCAATTAGGGAGTGAACCAATAGATGGAAGATCTCTCTCTCTCTCTCTGCCTCCTCTCTTGCTGTGTAATTCTGACTTTAAAAAATAAATAAATAAATCTTTTTTAAAAAAAACACAGAAAAAGAAAAACAAGCCATAGGCAAAAATTAGCAGGGCACAAGAAAAAACAAATATAAGAAGAGACATAAATTAAATTGAAACTAAAAGAATATTAGAGATATAAAACAAATAGCTGGTTCTTTAAGAAGATAAACAAAATAGAAAAGCCTTTATCCAGAGCAACAAAAGAAAGAAGAAAAATCCTCAATAAATAAAATTTGAGAAGAAAATCAGACATTACAATTGATACTACAGAATATGATGAGTCATAAAAAGCTGCTATGAACAACTGTGTGTTAACAAATTGAAAAGCCTCAAGTAAATTCCTGAATATGTGTAACATATTAAGATTAAACAAGGAAGGTATAGAAAATATAAATAGGCCATAGGAAGAAATACTACTGAAGTAGTAATTAATAAAAGTTTCCCATCAAAGAAAGCCCTAAATTCTATAAAACTTTTAAAAGGAATAACTCAAATATTCTTCAAATTATTGCAAAATATTTTAGAGTATACAAAACTGTAAGGGGCCAGCACTGTGGCAGAAGCAGGTAACCCTGGCCTGAGTGCCAGCATCCCACGTGGGTGCCAATTTGAAGCCTGGCAGCTCCACTTCAGATCCAGCTCTCTGCTAATGGCCTTGGAAAGCAGTAGAAGATGGCCCAAATCCTTGGACCCCTGTACCCATGAGGAAAACCCAGAAGAAGCTCCTGGCTCCTGTCTTAGGATTGGTTCAACCCTGGCCATTGCAGACATTTGGGAAGTGAACTAATGGATGGAAGACTCTTTCTCTCTTGCTCACTCTCGCTTTTTGTATTACTCTTACCCTCTCCCCCTGCCTCTGTGTAACTGGCTTTCAAGTAAATAAATATTTTTAAAACAGAAAAAGAAAACTATAAATACTCTTCAGAAAGCTGGCATTACCAATACCAAAACCAAAGACACAACACAAAAAAATAAAACTACAGACCAGTATACTTGATGAACATAAATGCAGAAGTTTTCAACAAAACACTAGTAAACCAAATCCACAGCTACACCAGTGATTATACATAATAGTAAGTTTGATTTCATCTAAAGATGTAAGGGTGATTCAACATTTGGAAATCAAAAACCTCATAAATCACATCAACAGAATGAGGGAAAAAAATCATGTGAGCATTTTAACAGACACAGAAAGCAGTTGATAAAATCGAATATCTCTATAATAAAAAATCCTCTACAAATTAGGTTAAAAGGAACATATCTCAAAATTATAAAGCCTTTACAAGACAGACCAACAGCTACTTTTATACTGAAAAATATAAAGCAGAAATCACTTCTTTTCAAATACGGAATGAGAAAAATGTCCATTTTTCACCAGTCTTATTCAGTATATTGTTGGAAGTACTAGCAAGAACATTTTGGGAGAGAAAATAAATAAGGTAATTAAAATTGGAAAGTAAATATTAACTTCCACATGCAAAGGAGAACAAGCAGTTTTTGTGTCTCTGAGTCTGGCTTATTTCACTCAATGTTATGTTCTCTATTTTAAGCACCCATTTTGCTACAAATGACAGGATTTCATTCTTTTTATAGTTGAATAATAGTTTATTGTGAATATATATCCCATTGTCTTTATCCATTCATATTATTAAGCATATTTGGTTGATTCCATATTTTGGTTATTGTGAACAGTTCTGCTATAAACATGGTGGAGCAGAATCTCTTTGATACAATGAGTTTAAATATTTTGGATAATACTCAGTGTTGGGATCATTGGATCATATGGAAATTCTATTTCTAGATTTCTAGGAAATCTCAATTTTTTTTCTTTTTTTTATTTGACAGAGTGGACAATGAGAGAGAGAGACAGAGAGAAAGGTCTTTCTTTTTCCCTTGGTTCATCCCCCAATGGCCGCTGTGGTCTGCGCACTGCGCTGATCCGAAGCCAGGAACCAGGTGCTTCTCCTGGTCTCCCATGCGGGTGCAGGGCCCAAGAACTTGGGCCATCCTCCACTGCCTTCCCAGGCCACAGCAGAGAGCTGGACTGGAAGAGGAGCAACCGGGACAGAATCTGGCGCCCCGACCGGGACTAGAACCCAGAGTGCCAGCACCACAGATGGAGGATTAGCCAGCCGTGGTGCTGGCCCTCAATATTGTTTTCAATGGTGACTGTATAATGTACACTCCTTATAACAGTGTATAAAATTCTACTTTTTCTATATCTTCACCAGCATATTAATGCTCTCTCCTTTTTGGATAATATTCATTGTGATCAGGGTGAAGTGATATTGATTTGCACTTCCCTGATAGCTAACATTATTGAGCATATATGTGAGAGTGTGTGTGTGTGGGTGTTGATCATTTGCATTTATACTTTTTAGAACTGTCTATTCAGGTCCTTTGCTCATTTTTTAAAGATTTATTTATTTATTTGGAAGAGTTACACAGAGAGAGAAGAGGCAGGGAGTCAGAGAGAGAGGTCCTCCATCCAATGTTTCACTCCCCAGTTGGCCACAATGTGTTTGCCATTCTGTGCCAATCTGAAGCCAGGAGTCAGGAGCATCCTCCAGGTCTCTCACATGTGTGCAGGGGCCCAAGGACTTGGGTCATCTTCCACTGCTTTCCCAGCCAATAGCAGAGAGCTGGATTGGAAATGGAGCAGCTGGGTCTCGAACTGGCATCCATATAGGATGCCAGCACTTCAGGCCAGGGTGTTAACCTGCTGTGCCACAGTGCCAGCCCCTCTTTGCTCATTTTTAAACTGGATTGATTTTTGAGTTACGGATATACTCTCATATTAATCCTTTGTTGGAGCTTGCAAATATTTTCTCCCAATTTTTCAGACTTCTCTTAACTCTCTGATTGCTTCTTTTGCTGTGCAGAAGCTTCTGAGTTTGATATAAATTCATTTGTCTAGTTCTTCATTTGTCAGTGTTTTAGGGGTCTTATCCAAGAAGTCATCATGTTACACAAATATCTTGAAGAGTTTCCCCCTATATTTTCTTTCAGAAAGTTCAGAGCCAGAGATTCAAATCTTAAATTTAGGTTTTTGATCCACCTTGAGTTCATTTTGTATATAATAAGAGGTTAAAACCACACACACACACACACACACACTTTAGTTTTGAAGAACTGTTTATTGAAAAGACTACCCCTTTCTTAATGTACATTCTATGGAACTTTGGTCAAAAATCAGTTGCCTGAATGCACATGAAGTAATTTCTGTACATTTTATTTTCTTCCATTGATCTATTTGACAATTTTATGTTATTACTGAAACTTTGTAATATGTACTATGATGCCTCGACCTTTATTGAAAAATGAAATGACACAGATTACTAGGTACAAGATCAATATAGGGCTTGGCATTGTGGCATAGCATATAAAGCTACTGCCTGCAAAGCCAGCATTCCAAATGGGTACCAGTTCAAGTCCTGATAGCGCCATTTCTGATCCAGCTCCCTGCTAATAGCCTGGGAAAGCTGTGGAAGATGCCCCATGTTTTGGACCCCTGAACCCATGTGGCAGACCAGAAGTTCCTGGTTTCTGGCTGGCTCTGGCCTGGCCTAGTTTAGTTGTTGTAGCCATTTGGGAAGTGAAGCAGTAGATGGAAGATTCTCTCTCTCTCTCTCTCTTTCTCTCTCTCTCTCTCTCCTCTTTCTCTCTCTCTCTGTAATCTGCCTTTCAAATTAATAAAGAAAAAAATTAAATTTTTTTTATTTTTTTATTTAGTGAATATAAATTTCCAAAGTACAGCTCATGGATTACAAAGGCTTCCCCCCACACACAACTTCCCCCCCACCCGCAACCCTCCCCCCTCCCACTCGCTCTCCCCTTCCATTCCCATCAAGATTCATTTTCAATTCTCTTTATAAGTAGAAAATCAGTTTAGTATATATATAGATTTCAACAATTTGTCCTCCCATAGCAACACAAAGTGAAAAAATACTGCTGGAGTACTAGTTATAGCATTAAGTAACAGTGTACATCACATTAATGACCGAGATTCTGCAAGATATTTTTAAAAAAAAAAAAAAGATTATTTTTCTATGTAATTTCCAATTTAAAACCAAGGGTTTTTTTTTTCATTTTCAATTATCTTTATATACAGAAGATCGCTTCAGTATATACTAAGCAAAGCTTTCATCAGTTTGCACCCACACATTACCACAAAGTGTAAAAATACTGTTTCAGTACTAGCTATATCATTACTTCACATTTGACAACCTATTAAGGACAGATCCCACATGTGACGCAAGTACACAGTGACTCCTGATGTTGATTTCACAATTTAACACTCTTGTTTATGGCATCAGTAATCTCCCTAGGCTCTAGCCATGAGTTGCCGAGGCTATGGAAGCCTTTAGGGTTCGCCGAC
This sequence comes from Lepus europaeus, assembly GCF_033115175.1. Classification (NCBI taxonomy): domain Eukaryota; kingdom Metazoa; phylum Chordata; class Mammalia; order Lagomorpha; family Leporidae; genus Lepus; species Lepus europaeus. Next base: position 3,071,948 of record NW_026909213.1, on the reverse strand, counting down.
TTCGATCCTATTCTGACAAGGCCATAGTCAAAGTGGAAGTTCTCTCCTCCCTTCGGAGAAAGTTACCTCCTACTTTGATGGCCCCGTTCTTTCCACTGGGATCACACTCGCTGAGATCCTTCATTTAGGTCTTCTTCTTCATCTCTTTTTTTCCCCAGTGTGTCTTGGCTTTCCATGCCTAAAATACTCTCATAGGCTCTTGAGCCAGATCCGAATGCCTTAAGGGCTGATTCTGAGGCCAGAGTGCTATTTAGGACATCTGCCATTCTATGAGTCTGCTGTGTCTCCCCATTCCCATGTTGGATCCTTCTCTCCCCCCCCCTTTTTTTATCAGTTAGTATTAGCAGATATTAATCTTGTTTGTGTGATTCCTTTGACTCTTAGGCCTATCAGTGTGATCAGTTGTGAACTGAAATTGATCACCTGGGCTGGTGAGATGGCATTGGTACATGCCACCTTGATGGGATTGTATCAGAACCCCCTGGAACTATTCTAACTCCATCATTTGGGGCAAATCCAATTGAGCATGTCCCCTATTATACATCTCCTCCCTCTCCTTTTCTCATTCTTATATTTAACCAGGATCACTTTTCAGTTAAGCTTTAGACACCTCAGAATAATTGTGTGTTAATTACAAAGTTTACCAAAAAAATACTAAAATAGATAAAGTGTTACATTGTACATCAACAGTCAGCACCATAGCTGATCAAGTCACTATTTCTCATAGTGTCCATTACACTTCCACAGGATACCCTTTGGTGCTCAGTTAGTTGTCGCCGATCAGGGAAAACAAATGAAATTTGTCTCTTTGGGACTGGCTTAATTCACTCAGCATGATGTTTTCCAGATTCCTCCATCTTGTTGCAAATGACTGGGTTTCATTGTTTCTTACTGCTGTATAGTATTCTATGGAGTACATGTCCCATAGTTTCTTTATCCAGTCTACTGTTGATGGGCATTTGGGTTGGTTCCAGGTCTTAGCTATTGTGAATTGAGCTGCAATAAACATTAATGTGCTGATGGCTTTTTTATTAGCCAAATTAATTTCCTTTGGGTAAATTCCAAGGAGTGGGATGGCTGGGCTGTATGGTAGGGTTATGTTCAGGTTTCTGAGGAATCTCCAGACTGACTTCCATAGTGGCTTTACCAGTTTGCATTCCCACCAACAGTGGGTTAGTGTCCCTTTTTCCCCACATCCTCTCCAGCATCTATTGTTGGTAGATTTCTGAATGTGAGCCATTCTCACTGGGGTGAGGTGAAACCTCATTGTGGTTTTGATTTGCATTTCTCTGATGGCTAGTGATCTTGAACATTTTTTCATGTGTCTGTTGGTCATTTGGATTTCCTCTTTTGAAAAATGTCTGTTGAGGTCTTTGGCCCATCTCTTAAGGGGATTGTTTGTTTTGATGTTGTGGAGTTTCTTGATTTCTTTGTAGATTCTGGTTATCAACCCTTTATCTGTAGTATAGTTTGCAAATATTTTTTCCCATTCTGTCGGTTTCCAATTCACTTTCCTGACTGTTTCTTTTGAAGTACAGAAACTTCTCAGTTTGATGCAATCTCAATAGTTAATTTTGGCTTTGACTGCCTGTGCTCCTGGGGTATTTTCCAAGAAGTCTTTACCTGTGCCTATATCTTGCAGGGTTTCTCCAATGCTCTCTAAGAATTTGATGGTGTCTGGTCGTAGATGTAAGTTTTTGATCCAAGTTGAGTGAATTTTTGTGTAAGGTGAAAGGTAGGGATCTTGCTTCATGATTCTGCACGTGGAAATCCAATTTTCCCAGCACCATTTAGTGAATAGACTGTCCTTACTTCAGTGATTGGTTTTGGATCCTTGATCAAATATGAGTTGGCTGTAGATGTTTGGGTTCATTTCTGGTATTTCTATTCTGTTCCATTGGTCTATCCATCTGTTTCTGTACCAGTGCCATGCTGTTTTGATAACTACTGCCCTGTAGTATGTCCTGAAATCTGGTATTGTGATGACTCCGGCTTTGTTTTTGTTGTACAGGATTGCTTTGGCTATTCGAGGTCTTCTGTGTCTCCATATGAAATTCAGCATAATTCTTTCCAGATCTGAGAAGAATGTCTTCGGTATCTTGATTGGTATTGCATTGAATGTATAAATTGCTTTTGGGAGAATGGACATTTTTTTTGACAGGCAGAGTGGACAGTGAGAGAGAGACAGAGAGAAAGGTCTTCCTTTTGCCATTGGTTCACCCTCCAATGGCCACCACGGTAGCGCGCTGTGGCCGGCACACAGCTCTGATCCGATGGCAGGAGCCAGGTGCTTCTCCTGGTCTCCCATGGGGTGCAGGGCCCAAGGACTTGGGCCATCCTCCACTGCACTCCCTGGCCACAGCAGAAAGCTGGCCTGGAAGAGGGGCAACCGGGACAGGATCAGTGCCCTGACCGGGACTAGAACCCGGTGTGCCGCCGCCGCAAGGTGGAGGATTAGCCTAGTGAGCCGCGGCGCCAGCCGAGAATGGACATTTTGATGATATTGATTCTTCCAATCCATGAGCATGGAAGATTTCTCCATTTTTTGGTTTCCTCTTCTATTTCTTTCTCTAAGGTTTTGTAGTTTTCATCTTAGAGATCTTTAATGTCCTGGTTAAGTTTATTCCAAGGTATTTGATTGTTTTTGTAGCTATTGTGAATGGGATTGATCTTAGAAGTTCTTCCTCAGCTGTGGCATTGCCTGTGTATACAAAGGCTGTTGATTTTTGTGCATTGATTTTATATCCTGCTACTTTGCCAAACTCTTCGATGAGTTCCAGTAGTCTCTTAGTAGAGTTCTTTGGGTCCCCTAAATAAAGAATCATATCATCTGCAAAGAGGGATAGTTTGAGTTCTTCCTTCCCAATTTGGATCCCTTTAATTTCTTTTTCTTGCCTAATAGCTCTGGCTAAGACTTCCAGAACTATATTGAAGAGCAGTGGTGAGAGTGGGCATCCCTGTCTGGTACCCGATCTCAGAGGAAATGCTTCCAACTTTTCCCCGTTCAATAGGATGTTGGCTGTGGGTTTTTCATAAATTGCTTTGATTGAATTGAGGAATGTTCCTTCCATACCCAGTTTGCTTAGGGTTTTCATCATGAAAGGGTGTTGTATTTTATCAAATGCTTTCTCTGTGTCTATTGAGAGAATCATATCGTTTTTCTTCTGCAGTCTGTTAATGTGGTGTATCACGTTGATTGATTTGCAAACATTGAACCATCCCTGCATACCAGGGATAAATCCTACTTGGTCTGGGTGTATGATCTTTCTGATGTGTTGTTGCATTCTATTGGCCAGAATTTTATTGAGTATTTTTGCATCTATGTTCAACAGGGATATTGGTCTGTAATTCTCTTTCAATGCTGCGTCTTTTTCCAGCTTAGGAATTAAGGTGATGCTGGCCTCATAGAAAGAGTTTGGGAGGATTCCCTCTTTTTCGATTGTTTTGAATAGTTTGAGGAGAATTGTAGTTAATTCTTCTCTAAATGTTTGGTAGAATTCAGCAGTGAATCCATCTGGTCCTGGGCTTTTCTTTGTTGGGAGGGCCTTTATAACTGTTTCAATTTCTGTGTCAGTTATGGGTCTGTTTAGGTTTCCTACGTCTTCCTGGCTCAATTTAGGTAGGTTGTATGTGTCCAGGAATCTATCCATTTCTGATAGATTTCCCTGTTTGTTGGCATACAAGTCCTTGTAGTAATTTCTGATGATTCTTTTTATATCTGTGGTGTGTGTTGTTACGTTTCCCTTTTCATCTTTAATTGTATTGATTTGGGTCTTTTCTTTTTTTAGTTAGTTGGGCCAGTGGGGTGTCAATTTTGTTTATTTTTTCAAAAAACCAGCTCCTCGTTTGGCTGATTTTTTGTAATTTTTTTTTGATTCAATCCTGTTGATTTCTTCTTTGATTTTAATTATTTCTCTTCTCCTACTAGCTTTGGGTCTGGTTTGCTGCTGATTTTCTAGATCCTTGAGATGAGTTGAAAGTTCATCTATTTGGTACCTTTCCAATTTTTTGATGTAGGCACCTATTGATATAAACTTTCCTCTTAACACTGCTTTTGTTGTATCCCATAGGTTTTGGTATGTGTGCTGTTATCCTCATTTACTTCCAGGACATTTTTGATTTCTCTTTTAATTTCTTCTCTGACCCATTGTTCATTCAGGAGCATGTTGTTCAATCTCCATGTGTTTGTACGTGCTCTGGGGTTTCCGAGTTGCTAATTTCCAACTTCATTCCTTTATGGTCTGAGAAGCTGCATGGTATGATTCTAATTCTTTTGAATTTGCTGAGACTTGCTTTATGGCCTAGCATGTGGTCAATCCTAGAGAAGGTTCCATGTACTGCTGAGAAGAATGTACATGCTTTATGTGTAGGATGAAAAGTTCTGTAGATATCTGTTAGATCCATTTGAGCTATAGTGTCATTGAAATCTACTGTCTCCTTGTTGGTCTTCTGTCCTGATGATCTGTCTAGCTCTGAGAGTGGAGTATTGAAGTCCCCCAGTTCTATTGTATTGGGGTCTAAGTCTCCCTTTAAGTCCCTTAACAAGTCTTTTAAATAAATTGGTGCCCTGTAATTAGGTGCATATACATTGATAATTGTTATATCTTCCTGTTGAATGGATCCCTTAATCATTATATAGTGCCCCTCTTTGTCTCTCCTAATAGTTTTTGTGGTAAAATTTATGTTATCTGATATTAAGATGGCTACTCCTGCTCTTTTTTCATTTCTGTTGGCATGGTATATCTTTTTCCAGTTTTTCACTTTCAGTCTGTGAGCATCTTTGTTAGAAAGATGTGTTTCTTGTAAGCAGCAGATAGATGGGTTTTGTTTTTTAACCCAATCAGCCAATCGGTGTCTTTTAATTGGATTGTTCAGGCCCTTAACGTTTAATGTGACTATTGAGAAGGAGTAACTTTGCCCTATCATTTTTGGCTTTCCTGTGATCTTTTGCTGTGAGGTTTCCTTCCTTTACCTTCTTTCATATTGGTGACCACGTTTCTGTGTTTCTGTGTGTAACACATCTTTAAGCATCTTTTGCAGGGCTGGACGAGTGGCGACGAATTCTTTCAATTTCTGTTTGCTGTGAAAGGTCTTAATTTCACCTTCATTCACAAATGAGAGCTTTGCAGGATATAATATTCTGGGCTGGCAGTTTTTCTCTCTTAGTACCTGGGCTATGTCTTGCCATTCACTCCTGGCTTGTAAGGTTTCTGATGAGAAGTCAGCTGTGAGTCTAATTGGGGATCCTTTGATAGTGGTCTGATGTTTCTCTCTTGCACATTTTAAGATCTTTTCTTTATGTTTCACTGTGGTGAGTTTAATTACAATGTGTCGTGGTGAGGATCTTTTTTGGTCATGTTTATTAGGGGTTCTATGAGCTTCCTGTACTAGGATGTCTCTGTCCTTCTCCAAACCTGGGAAATTTTCCGCTAGTATCTCACTAAAGAGGCCTTCTAATCCTTTCTCCCTCTCCATGCCTTCAGGAACTCCTAGGACCCGAGTGTTGGGTTTTTTAATAGTATCCTGTAGATTCCCAACAATATTTTTTAGATTTCTAATTTCCTCTTCTTTTCTTTGGTTTGCCTGTTTCCTTTCCTATTCTCTGTCTTCTAATTCCGATATTCTCTCTTCTGCTTCACCCATTCTGTTTTTAAGGCTCTCTAATGTGTTTGTTATTTGATCTATTGAATTCTTCATTTCATTATGGTTTCTCGTCACTATCACAGTTTCTTGTTCCACTAGTTGTTTCATTTCATTTTGATTCCTCCTTAATATTTCATTTTCGTGAGAGAGATTTTCTATCTTGTCCATTAAGGATTTCTGTAGTTCAAGAATTTGTTTTTGAGAACTTCTTAATGTTCTTATCAAATTTTTGAGATCCGCTTCTTGCATTTCTTCGATTTCATCATCTTCATAATCTTGAATTGGGGTGTCTTTTTCATTTGGAGGCATTATAGTGTCTTCCTTGCTCTTGTTGCCTTGGTTTCTACATTTGTTTGGCATCTTGGAGGTGTTGCCAAAGAGCTCTGATTCTTCAGTGTTGCCTAGGCTAAGGAGTTTGTTTTACTTATTAAAGTAAGTGGTCCCTGCTCTGTCTTTCTGGGGTTTGTAAGGAGAGTGCAGAGAGAGGCTAGTGTCCCAGCTGGTTCCCCCTTTTTTTTTCTTCTAGTCAGCCTGGTGTAGCTCCCCCTCCCCACCGCGTAAGCTCCAACCACGGTCTAACCTTCATGGCCAATGTCTCCCGGTTACCTTTGCTTCCAGCGCCGGGGCTCAAATTCTGTGGGTGGGCTGTGTCCATGGCATGCCTCCGTGCGGGTCGGGTCGGGTCGGTGCGGTGTGGCACAGCTGGGCGCTGCTAGGTGCGGCTCAGCACTGCTAGGTGCGGCTCGGCAGGGCTCGGCTCGGCGCAGCGTGGCAGTGGGCCACCTTACTCTCCCAGTAGGTCCTCCGTGTCGCATCACTAGATCCGGAAGAGTTTCCTCTGCAGTTTTTTCCTCTGAGACTCTTCTTCAGGGTACAGTAACTCCACCCTTGTTTAAATTTCTTTTCCCAAACTGTTGTGTGCGCCCTCACTCTTCCGCCATCTTGGCTCCGCCCCAAAAAATTAAAAATTATTTTAAATGAGATTATCTATCTATCTATATAAATGGAATTGCTATGTACAAAGAAGACACAAATAGGAAACAAATTTTTTTAACTTTTATTTAATGAATATAAATTTCCAGTGTACAGCTTATGGATTACAATGGCTTACGCCTCCCATAACTTCCCTCCCACCCACACCCCTCCCCTCTCCCACTCGCTCTCCCCTTCCATTTGCATCAAGATTCATTTTCAATTCTCTTTATATACAGAAGATCAATTTAGTATAAAGATTTCAACAGTTTGCACCCACATAGAAACACAAAGTGAAACATACTGTTTGAGTACTAGTTACAAATAGGAAACAATTTTAAAGGACACAGACAGACTAGAAAATGAATACCCATAAGAGAAATGAAACAAGGAAGGACTAATCTATGTAATATCTTCAAGTGTTATTTTAAAAAATCTACAGTAATACATAATTCATATCAGTTTTTTTGACAAAGATTTTAAACGAAGTTTGAGAAAACATTGTATTTTCATCAAATCTGATACAGGCATTTCTTTTTGGTGATTTTAGCTCCCACATATAAAGGAGAAGCTGTGATATTTGTCTTTCTGTGTCTGTCCAGCATGTTTTTGTTTTTGTTTTTTTGCTCAAGTTTACTTTGGCTATCCTGGGTATTTTTTTTCATACATATTTTTGGATTGTTTTTCTACCTCTATAAAGAATGTCATTGGTATATTGATAGGGATTGCACTGAATGCATACTTAAGATGCTATAGATTCTTAATGATAATAAATCTTACAATCCATGAGAAAGAAATATCTTCACCCTGATTTCTTCCATCAATATTTTATAAATTTTATTGTAGACATCTTTCATTTCTTTGGTTAAATTTATTCCTAAATATTGGATTGTGTTTGTGACTATTGTGAATGTGATTTCAAATCTGATGTCTCTTTCAGTGAGATCATTATTAGTACATAAAAATCCTACTGTTTTGGTTTGCTCCCTTTGTAACTGTGATTTCACTGAACTGATTTATAAATTCTAACAGCTTTTTGGTGTAGTGCTTGGTTTTCATCCAGGTACAACTTCATGAAATCTACAAATGTTGATTTTAAAAGCTTATTTATTTATTTGAAAGGCAATTACAGAGAGGGCAGGCCTGGGTCAGTCTGAAGCCAGGAGCTAGAGATTTATCCAAGTCTCCAACATGGGTTCAGGGGCCCAAGCACTTGGTCCATCCTCTGCTGCTTTCCCAGGTGTATCAGTACAGAGGTGGATCATGAGTGGAACATCCAAGAATCCAACTGGTGACCATATGGGATGCTCATGCTCCAGGCAGTAGCTTTACCCACTATGCCACAGAGCTGGTCCTAAATATGGCTATTTTAAATTTCAATTGACAGACTCTGCACTGTGTGAAAGAGATAAAAGGAGTTTGGATTAAGTTTAGGAATATAGCTGTGGTTCATTAATTGTGGTAAGTATAAATGATATGAGATATTATTAGGGGATAAAGGGTATGGGGAAATTTGTAGTGTACCACAAAAATCTTAAGGGAAAGATGTCTGTATCTGGAAATATTCTATTAGAACCTTTAAAAATCAAAGATAAATTTAAATTCCACAAAGTCCAGAAAGAGTAAAAACAAAAAAGCTTGTAAATTATGAATTATCAAATGAGTCTAAGATATTTTTTAAAAAATATGTGTAAAATATGGCAGCAAGGAACAGTTGTAGCATTGTGATGAAGTTGGGGACCCCATAATAACAAAGCAAACCAAGATGGCCATGGGATTCTACTGCTAAGATTGATTTGCACTAGGATGTTAATATACAGGTATTAGTATTAACTACAATTTATAAAACAGATGAAAAAGCATGAAGATGATATGAAATAAATAAATGCTGATCACTTTGAAAGATGTGAACAGTTTCGTAGGAGCAATATAGAGTGACCAACAGTTATAAATGAAATTGTTGAAAACTAAACAATTACAATATATTAAGAAGGATTATAAATTAAAATTTTTCACAAAATTTAAATAAAAATCCACATCAAATACCATTATAACCATGAAGGAAAAGTGTCAGTAACTTGAATTAAACTATTGACACTTTCAGAAATCAAAGATAAATGTCATAGTTCTGGAAAAATTCATAATTGCCATCAAATGTGATACTTGGAAAAGGAGAATGACCAAATTTGCCTAAGAAGTCTCTGAAAAATTGTATACATGAAAATTGTCAGAAAAACTTATGCAATTTCATGGCCATTGAAAGTTTCTTTAAAAACAAAATACAACCAGTATGGCCTCAAGTTCACAGTGGTTAGATTAGCTTTAAATGGGATACCAAAGATACATGTGGGTGATATAAGCTCAAACACACACACACACACAAAATAAATACATAAAAAGAGGATCTAGGTGTTATGAAATAAAATACACTGTGACCAGGGTAAGTAACAATTGTTTTCTAGAAGTAATAGCAGAATGACAAGCAAATATGAGGGAAATTACTGGAAATGATAACAATTACCTTAAAAAAGGAAAATTCAAAAATTTTCACGAAGTATAAATCAAATGAAGATCATACACTTATCAGAGAAATCTTTAAAATAAATGGATTTTTAACTCATTCTATTGAAACTTTCATATATTAATGGGAAGTTTAGAATTCCATGAAATATAAAAAGAAAAATGTTACCTGAAAAGAGTGACTATCATGTGGGTCTAAGATGTCTCTGAAAACATGTGTGCATGATGGTTGCTAGCACAACTTAGAGAATTTTCATGGAGTTCATGACCTCATAATGAACACTTAACCAACATGGCCATGAATTCACAGTGGCAGGACTGGAATACACTGGGATATTAAAGAAAAATACAGGTGATGGTAATCTTAAAGACAGTAATAAAAATATGTTGGATTTTTATGAAATAAAATATTATTACTGTGAGTAGAAATGAGCAATTCAGTAGAAGCCATAATAGACAGACAAATAGATATTGGGAAAGCTGATGAAAAATAGACTATTATAATACATTAAAAGAGAAATATTTTTTAAAAAACAATAAAATTATAAGTCAAAGATTGTGCTGTTTATTAGAATTAGCTCAAAATATGTTAGCTTTTAAATCTAGTGAAATTTAAAGTTCCATAACAATCAAGAAATGTACTAAGTATATTACCTGCTACTTGTGAAGACTACATTGGACAAAGATAGCCCTGAGAAATTTCATATTTGAACATCATCAGGACAACTTATAGAACTTTGAGGAAGCTGATGACTCAGCTTCACAGTGTAAGTAATGCCTTCAGCTAAGATACTAAAGATGCTCATAAATGATATGTCTAAATTCAAAAAAAAAGAAAGTTTAAAAGTGATACACACCTTACGATATAAAATATATTGTCATTACTGTGAAACGAAATCAGTAGTTTGGTCAGAACAATAACAAAGTGACACAGAGATAAAAGGGAAATTGCTGAGAAGTAGCTCATTATAATTACATTTAAAAAACAACCTTTTCTGTAAATGTAAATTAAAGATGGTATCAATTAAGGGAATCTGAAAATTTGCCAGTATTTGTAACTAGTCTTTCACTTTTTTTTAAAGATTCATTTATTTACTTGAAAGAGTTACACAGAGAAAGAAGGAGAGTCCGAGAGAGAGAGAGAGGTCTTCCATCTGCTGGTTAACTCCCCAGTTGGCCACAATGGCCAGAGTAGCACCAATCTGAAATGAGGAGCCAGGAACTTCTTTTGGGTTTCCCACGTGGGCCATCTTCTTCTGCTTTTGCAGGCCATAACAGAGAGCCAGATTGGAGGAGGAGCAGCCTGGACTCGAACCTGCAGCCATATGGGATGCTGGCACTTCAGGTGGTGGCTTTACCCACCATACCACAGCACCAGCCCCTGCCACAGCTTTTAAAGCCCAAAGATGAGGCTTGACAGTGAAGTCCAGCAGAGAACTCCAGACATCTGAACCTTTCCTTGGCTGTGTTGGAATCGCTTTAAGGAGACATCAATGATTCTGCCAAGTATGAGATGTTTACATTTCAAAATGGAGGTGTTCAAATTTTATGCAAATACCCTGAGATTGTCCTGCAATTCAAAATGCAGCTGCTGACAGGGAGACAAGTCCTCTGCGACCTCAGGCAAACAAAGGAGAGTGGAAACACAGTGTCCATTAATGCTCTGAAATTCTGTCAATATCAATTATTCAACAACAGTTTCTTTTTTCCTATATAATTTGGACAGTTCTCATACCAGGTATTACTTCTACAAACTATCAATTTTTGACCCTCCTCCTTTTCAAGTAGAGATTATCAGAGGAGAATATTTGCATATTTATGAATCACAAGCTCTGTTGCTGGGTGAAGTTCGGGTTACCCATAGGATGTGCATCTTTTGCGGTAGTCTACATTTTTGAATGCATATTTATTTTTTGGCTTGCAAAAGAGAAATATCAATCAAGTGTGCAAGACCTGAATAGTGAGTACATGCTCATAGCAGCAGTGAACACAGCTAAAAAACCTACACCAACAGAACTCTCTGGCACCTGGGCATGGCACGTATTGGTCGGGTCCCCTCAACTTGAAGTGAGAGTCCCTTGTTTTCTCGACTACATAGTTCGTCTTGACTTGATTGAACCACATCCATCTCCTGCTCATGTTTTGTTCATTCTGGACCAGTGACTCTAAAAGCCAGCAAGATTTTCACAGATTTCCTTGGTGCTGCTGCTTTCTCAGAATAAACACCTTTTTGCAACTAGCTTTATAGAAAGCCCATCTCATATGCACTCAACAAACAGACCTCACTGGAAAGGAATCCCTGTGTCTAGGCCTACTTTTAGCAATGCAGTAAAACAAATGTCTTTTTTTTTCTTTAAAGCACAACCAGCGCTGTGGTGTAGCAGATAAATCTGCCACCTGCAATGCCAGCATCCCATATGGGTACCGGTTCAAGTCCCGGCTGCCCAATTTCCAATCTAGCTCTCTGCTATGGCCTGGAAAAGCAGTAGAAACTGGTTCAAGTCCTTGAGCCTCTAAACCTATGTAGGAGACCTGGAATAAGCTCCTGGATCCTGGCTTCGGATCAGCTCAGCTCTGGCCATTGCAGCCATCTGGGGAGAGAACCAGCAGATGGAAGACCTCTCTCTCTGTCTCTCTCTCTCTTTCTCTGTCTCTCTCTCTCTCTCTGCCTCTGCCTCTCTGTAACTCTGGCTTTCAAATAAGTAAATAAATATTTTTTAAAAATACTATCAGGAACGTTCAGATACATAGTAAAAATGTGATTGAGTGTTTAAGTTAATCAAGTCTCCTTGATTTTGATTCCATTACTTGAGCTCCGGGCAAAAACAGAAAGTAGGGAGATATTAAATCAAGTAAAGCTGTAGAAGGGCTTCTGAAGAAGAGAAAAGATTACATGGATAAAATAATCTAATGAAAATCTTCCTGATAGCTATGATTTTTGTCTGACTTTAGTACCTTCTCACTAAAGTATGGACAGGGCCAAGAATAAAGCATTGATTTACTGGCCCCAGAGCCAGAGATAATAATCTGAGGATCAAAAGAAATTGGCAATGTTTTTTCCCAACACCAAACTTCTATTCTTACATGATCACCATTTTCCAACACACACACACAAATACACACACACACACTCATTAAGCTGAAAAAGCAAAACTTGTTTATTATAAAGAAACTTTACTGTTGACTTTCAGAATGTCTTTTAATTTATTCTATGGGGCTTCCCATGTCTGTTCATGAAATTTATGGTAGAGATGATGTTTTTCTAAATTAACAGGTAATCAAAATATACCATTGGCACATCTAATCTTAGTAAAATAATAAAAACTTTCAATAATCAAAATTATAGCTACCTTCTTTTCCAAATTCAATTCTAATACAGGCTGACCATTTACAGGAGAAATGGGATGTGACAGGTACCTGCAGATAATCTGATTTACTTAAGCTCTCTCTTCACTTACTATGCTAGAAAAGATGGTAATTCACTTGACTTTTGGCATCATTGGCACATTCTAGTCAGGTCTATGGGTCTAAGATAATCTGTATCATCTCTCCTGTGCACATGGACCACCAATGTTCCATGACATAAACTTAAGCAACAATTGTTCTTATGGACTCTAAGAATACAGATCACTTAAAAAGCCATCTCTTTGTCATTCCACTTTCAAAACATGTGGCAAATCAGTCTTGGGCATGAGTCAGATTCAAGTCCGACATGGCAGGAGTCACTAATTATGCTCTCCAGATAATCTTCTGAAAGCCCCTCTCTCGTGATTCATATGAAGGGAGTTGCATCCTGACTCCTTCCCCTTGGAAGTGTGGTGTGATAGGACACTTAGCACAGTAAGCTAGTCTCTGTTTTTTTTTGTTGTTTTGACAGGAAGAACAGTCTGTTCCCTGACTCATACACTCCCAATCCTTTATAAACTTGACATGGATAAGTATCTTGAAAATCATGTAACTCAAATATAAGTTGGCTGTAGATGTTTGGATTGACTTCTGGTGTTTCTATTCTGTTCCATTGGTCTATCCATCTGTTTCTGTACCAGTACCATGCTGTTTTGATAACAACTGCCCTGTAGTATGTCCTGAAGTCTGGTATTGTGATGCCTCCGGCTTTGTTTTTGTTGGACAAGATTGCTTTGGCTATTCGAGGTCTTCTGTGTCTCGATATGAATTTCAGCATCATTTTTTCCAGATCTGAGAAGAATGTCTTTGGTACCTTGATTGGTATTGCATTGAATGTATAAATTGCTTTTGGGAGAATAGACATTTAGATGATATTGATTCTTCCAATCCATGAGCATGGAAGATTTCTCCATTTTTTGGTTTCCTCTTCTATTTCTTTCTCCAAGGTTTTGTAGTTTTCATCTTAGAGATCTTTTACGTCCTTGGTTAAGTTTATTCCAAGGTATTTGATTGTTTTTGTAGCTATTGTGAATGGGATTGATCTTAGAAGTTCTTCCTCAGCTGTGGCATTGCCTGTGTATACAAAGGCTGTTGATTTTTGTGCATTGATTTTATATCCTGCTACTTTGCCAAACTCTTCGATGAGTTCCAGTAGTCTCTTAGTAGAGTTCTTTGGGTCCCCTAAATAAAGAATCATATCATCTGCAAAGAGGGATAGTTTGAGTTCTTCCTTCCCAATTTGGATCCCTTTAATTTCTTTTTCTTGCCTAATAGCTCTGGCTAAGACTTCCAGAACTATATTGAAGAGCAGTGGTGAGAGTGGGCATCCCTGTCTGGTACCCGATCTCAGAGGAAATGCTTCCAACTTTTCCCCATTCAATAGGATGTTGGCTGTGGGTTTTTCATATATTGCTTTGATTGAATTGAGGAATGTTCCTTTTATACCCAGTTTGCTTAGGGTTTTCATCATGAAAGGGTGTTGTATTTTATCAAATGCTTTCTCTGTGTCTATTGAGAGAATCATATGGTTTTTCTTCTGCAGTCTGTTAATGTGGTGTATCACGTTGATTGATTTGCGAACATTGAACCATCCCTGCATACCAGGGATAAATCCTACTTGGTCTGGGTGGATGATCTTTCTGATGTGTTGTTGCATTCTATTGGCCAGAATTTTATTGAGTATTTTTGCATCTATGTTCAACAGGGATATTGGTCTGTAATTCTCTTTCAATGCTGCGTCTTTTTCTGGCTTAGGAATTAAGGTGATGCTGGCTTCATAGAAAGAGTTTGGGAGGATTCCCTCTTTTTCGATTGTTTTGAATAGTTTGAGAAGAATTGGAGTTAGTTCTTCTCTAAATGTCTGGTAGAACTCAGCAGTGAATCCATCTGGTCCTGGGCTTTTCTTTGTTGGGAGGGCCTTTATTACTGTTTCAATTTCTGTGTCAGTTATGGGTCTGTTTAGGTTTCCTACGTCTTCCTGGCTCAATTTAGGTAGGTTATATGTGTCCAAAAATCTGTCCATTTCTGATAGATTTCCCTGTTTGCTGGCATACAAGTCCTTGTAGTAATTTCTGATGATTCTTTTTATATCTGTGGTGTCTGTTGTTACGTTTCCCTTTTCATCTCTGATCCTATTGAGTTGGGTCTTTTCTTTTTTTAGTTGGGCCAATGGGGTGTCAATTTTGTTTATTTTTTCAAAAAACCAGCTCCTCGTTTGGCTGATTTTTTGTAATGTTTTTTGGATTCAATCCTGTTGATTTCTTCTCTGATTTTAATTATTTCTCTTCTCCTACTAGCTTTGGGTCTGGTTTGCTGCCGATTTTCTAGATCCTTGAGATGACTTGAAAGCTCATCTATTTGGTGCCTTTCTAGTTTCTTGATGTAGGCTCCTATTGATATAAACTTTCCTCTTAACACTGCTTTTGTTGTATCCCATAGGTTTTGGTATGTGTGCTGTTATCCTCATTTACTTCCAGGACATTTTTGATTTCTCTTTTAATTTCTTCTCTGACCCATTGTTCATTCAGGAGCATGTTGTTCAATCTCCATGTGTTTGCACGTGTTCTAGGGATTCCCAAGTTGCTAATTTCCAACTTCATTCCTTTGTGGTCTGAGAAGCTGCATGGTATGATTCTAATTCTTTTGAATTTGCTGAGACTTGCTTTATGGCCAAGCATGTGGTCAATCCTAGAGAAGGTTCCATGTACTGCTGAGAAGAATGTACATGCTTTATGTGTAGGAGGAAAAGTTCTGTATATATCTGTTAGATCCATTTGAGCTATAGTGTCATTGAAATCTACTGTCTCCTTGTTGGTCTTCTGTCCTGATGATCTGTCTAGCTCTGAGAGTGGAGTATTGAAGTCCCCCAGTTCTATTGTATTGGGGTCTAAGTCTCCCTTTAAGTCCCTTAACAAGTCTTTTAAATAAGCTGGTGCCCTGTAATTCGGTGCATATACATTGATAATTGTTATATCTTCCTGTTGAATGGATCCCTTAATCATTATATAGTGCCCCTCTTTGTCTCTCCTAACAGTTTTTGTGGTAAAGTTTATGTTATATGATATTAAGATGGCTACGCCCGCTCTTTTTTCATTTCTGTTGGCATGGTATATCTTTTTCCAGCCTTTCACTTTCAGTCTGTATGCATCATTGTTGGAAAGATGAGTTTCTTGTAAGCAGCAAAAAGATGGGTTTTGTTACTTAACCCAATCAATCCAAACATCTACAGCCAACTTATATTAGATCAAAGATCCAAAACTAATCCCTGGAATAAGGACAGTCTATTCAATAAATGGTGCTGGGAAAATTGGATTGCCACGTGCAGAATCATGAAGCAAGATCCCTACCTTTCACCTTACACAAAAATTCACTCAACTTGGATCAAAAACTTACATCTGCGACCAGACACCATCAAATTCTTAGCATTGGAGAAACCCTGCAAGATAAAGTACAGGCAAAGACTTCTTGGAAAATACCCCAGGAGCACAGGCAGTCAAAGCCAAAATTAACATTTGGGATTGCATCAAATTGTGAAGTTTCTGTACTTCAAAAGAAACAGTCAGGAAAGTGAATTGGAAACCGACAGAATGGGAAAAAATATTTGCAAACTATACTACAGATAAAGGGTTGATAACCAGAATCTACAAAGAAATCAAGAAAATCCACAACAACAGAACAAACAACCCACTGAAGAGATGGGCCAAGGACCTCAATAGACATTTTTCGAAAGAGGAAATCCAAATGGCCAACAGACACATGAAAAAATGTTCAAGATCACTAGCCATCAGAGAAATGCAAATCAAAACCACAATGAGGTTTCACCTCACCCCGGTGAGAATGGCTCACATTCAGAAATCTACCAACAATAGATGCTGGAGAGGATGTGGGGAAAAAGGGACACTAACCCACTGTTGGTGGGAATGCAAACTGGTTAAGCCACTATGGAAGTCAGTCTGGAGATTCCTCAGAAACCTGAACATAACCCTACCATACAGCCCAGCCATCCCACTCCTTGGAATTTAGCCAAAAGAAATTAATTTGGCTAATAAAAAAGCCATCTGCACATTAATGTTTATTGCAGCTCAATTCACAATAGCTAAGACCTGGAACCAACCCAAATGCCCATCAACAGTAGACTGGATAAAGAAACTATGGGACATGTACTCCATAGAATACTATACAGCAGTAAGAAACAATGAAACCCAGTCATTTGCAACAAGATGGAGGAATCTGGAAAACATCATGCTGAGTGAATTAAGCCAGTCCCAAAGAGACAAATTTCATTTGTTTTCCCTGATCGGCGACAACTGAGCACCAAAGGGAAACCTGTTGAAGTGAAATGGACACTATAAGAAACAATGACCTGATCAGCTCTTGTCCTGACTCTAGATGTACAATGTAATACTTTATCCTTTATAGTATTTGTGGTTGTTGTTGTTGTTTTTGTTGTTCTAGTACTAGTGGTTGAACTCTGTAATTAACACACAATTATTCTTAGGTGTTTAAATTTTAACTGAAAAGTGATCCCTGTTAAATTTAAGAGTGGAAAAAGAGAGGGAGGAGATTTACAATTTGGGACATGCTCAATCAGACTTGCCCCAAATGATGGAGTTAGAAATGTGCCAGGGGATTCCAATACAATCCCATCAAGGTGGCATGTACCAATGCCATCTCACTAGTCCAAGTGATCAATTTCAGTTCACAATCGATGGCTCTCATAGGTCAAAGAATCATAGGGATCACACAAACAAGACAAGTGTCTGCTAATACTAACTGATAGAATCAAAAAGGGAGAGAAAGATCCAACATGGGAAGTGGGATACACAGCAGACTCATAGAATGGCAGATGTCCTAAACAACACTCTGGCCTCAGAATCAGCCCTTAAGGCATTCGGATCTGGCTGAAGAGCCCATGAAAGTATTGTAGGCATGGAAAGCCAAGATACCATGGAAAAGAAAAAGAAAAAAAAAGAAGACGACCTAAATGAAAGATCTCTGTGAGTGAGATCCCAGTGGAAGGAACGGGGCCATCAAAGAAGGAGGTACCTTTCTCTGAAGGGAGGAGAGAACTTCCACTTTGACTATGACCCTATCGGAATAAGATCGAAGTCAGCGAACTCTAAAGGCTTCCATAGCCCTGGCAACTCATGACTAGAGCCTAGGGAGATTACTGACGCCATGAACAGGAGTGTCAAATTGTTAAGTCAGCAACAGGAGTCACTGTGTGCTTACATCCCATGTGGGATCTGTCCTTAATGTGTTGTCTAATGTGCAGTGACGCTATAACTAGTACTGAAACAGTATATTTACACTTTGTGTTTCTGCGTGGGTACAAACTGATGTGATCTTTACTAATTATATACTGAATCGATCTTCTGTATATAAAGATAATTGGAAATGAAAAAAAAACCTGGTGTTAAATTGGAAATGGCATAGAAAATTAATTAATTTTAAAAAAAAATATTATGTAGGATCTCTGTCTTTAATGTGCTGTACACTCTTATTTAATGCTATAACTAGTACTCCAACAGTATTTTTTTTCACTTTGTGTTTCTATATGGGGGCAAACTGTTGAAATCGTTACTTAATATATACTAAACTGATCTTCTGTATATAAAGAGAATTGAAAATGAATCATGATGTGATTGGAAAGGGAGAGGGAGCGGGAAAGGGGAGGGTTGTGGGTGGGAGGGAAGTTTTGGGAGGGGGAAGCCATTGTAACCCATAAGCTGTACTTTGGAAATTTGTATTCATTAATTAAAAGTTTAATAAACCCCCCCCAAAAAAAGTAAAAGAAAATCATGTAACTCATTCCCCCCTCCTCCTCATGTAAGAACTAGATCGTGTTTTATTCTCTCACCTTCAAATCCTTTGTCTAGGGCCTCAGCTAACTAACATAAATAGGGAGTCTCATTTTAAGATTCTGTCTCATGTGGTTCTAAAACTGCCTCAAATTCAAGAAGTAAGGGAAAATAATTATTTTTTATTAAATGAGGAAGACCAAATGGTGACAGGTGATTTTTTTTGAGAGGCAGAGAGACATATAGACAGGGAGCTCCCTTTGATTGGTTCACTTTTTTTTTTTTTTGACAAGCAGAGTGGACAGTGAGAGAGAGGCAGAGAGAGAAAAGTCTTCCTTTACCGTTGGTTCAACCTCCAATGGTCTCTGCGGCCGGTGCGCTGTGGCCAGTGCACCGCGCTGATCCAAAGCCAGGAGCCAGGTGCTTCTCCTGGTCTCCCATGTGGGTGCAGGGCCCAAGGACTTGGCCATCCTCTACTACACTTCCGGACCACAGCAGAGAGCTGGACTGGAAGAGGGGCAACTGGGACAGAATCCGGTGCCCCGACCAGGACTAGAACCCGGAGTGCCAGCACTCTGCTAGGTGGAGGATTAGCCTATTGAGCCACGGCGCCAGCTTGGTTGGTTCACTTCTAAGATGTCCTGACAGCCAGGGCTTGGCCAATACCAAAACTAGGAGCCAAAAACCCAATCTAGAAACCTTATGTGGGTGGCAGGAGCCCAAATACTTGAGCCGTCACTGTTGACTCCCTGGGTCTGCATTAGCAGAAAGCTGGAGTCAGGAGCCATAGCTGGGCATTGAACTCAGGCATGTGTGGAACATGGGCATTATAAACAGCATCTTAACCTGGGCTAAATGCTTGCCCTATCAGCAGATGATTTGAAGATATTTACAGCTGAAGTGAGAGCACCATTTGACCTGTATTCACCTATCTCAAAGTTTTTATTGGCAGCCATATGCTCATCTCTGTAACAATTAAAAATGTGGTGGAGTTGATGATTTTCATGTAGCAAGGATAAAGGCTCAAATCCTAAGAAAATAGATATGCTACTCTTTTTTCACAAAACCAATAATCTTACTTCCACAGAGGACTCTCCTTAGAGAATCTGCAGGTCAAGAAGAACTCAACGAGAGGTATATCTGCCTTTCTGGGAATATTATCTTAGGGAACTCATAGGCTATTAAGAAATAATTAACATCAGATAGGTCAAATAATAGATTTTCTATCAAAGAAGATAGTGGCTCCCGGAAAGCCCCAAATAAAGTGACTCTATGTAGAATGAAAATCAGGAGCTGATTTTATATCAATAGTTTTGTAATATGGAGAAACAATCTAAAATAGAGTCTGCCGGGTTTAAAAATCTCTAGAACTCTGAATTTTGTGCTTAATGAGAATCAGACTTTGACTTCCACAGCATTTTGGTTTGAAATTCCTCTGGAATATCAGAAATCTTGGTATTTCAATATGACCCTTTCCCATTTCCATGAACATCAGAGACACGCTAGCTACAACACTGTGGAATGTTTTCCCTGTAATTTGCTGATTTAACATGTTTTTGCTTGGCATTTTCAAATTTTACTTTTTCTTTTGCCATTAACTATTTCTAGGGTAGCTTTATAAATTTAAGTTTGGGTATTTGTGCAAGATTTACCTGGTAAGAAAGAATAATTTCTAAAAACTACATTTTAATAAATCTTATCAAAGTTCAGAATATGTTAGGATGAAACCATGCACAGTTTACTTTGTGGATGACACTTTTCCTTCATACACATAGAAAAAACTATATAAACTTCACAAATTTGCTTTCAGAGGGCATGTTAAAACTAAGAGGTAGCATTAACTTAAAATTCTTGGTGGAAGTCAAACCTTTATCATGTAAACATATTTTCCTGCGTAATTTCATGAAAACTCGTTTATTTATCTTGTTAATACTACGGTCCAATATAACTTTATTTCTAAATTCACTTTTACAAGCTATAGCTTTTTGCAAAGATAATAGCAGGAAAACATTTATAAACCATAGATTTTCATAAATTGGACCCAATCAGATGTTTAGTAGGAATAGTATTATCTCCAGTTTTTACTCTCTTTAAAAAAAAAGCACTGGAACCTTTCATTTTGTTAATATTAAAAAAGGCCAATTTCTTAGATTCTGTGTCCTATGGACAAGACAAGCTGAAAGAACCTAACTCTGCTTCCTTTTGGTTCTAACTTCCCACTTGTGTATGTATATTTGAGTGTGTGTTCACAAGTATAAAGAAATCATTATTTTTGCAGCTTCTGGCCTAAATGCATTTTAGTCCACTTGCTATAATTCAATTTACTTCCTTCTGAAAATAGTGCCTCAGTTGCAATCATCTCCTTAAAATCTCCATGCAAGCGCCGGCGCTGCGGCTCAATAGGCTAATCCTCCGCCTTGTGGCGCCGGCACACCGGGTTCTAGTCCCGGTCGGGGCACCGATCCTGTCCCGGTTGCCCTTCTTCCAGGCCAGCTCTCTGCTGTGGCCAGGGAGTGCAGTGGAGGATGGCCCAAGTGCTTGGGCCCTGCACCCCATAGGAGACCAGGAGAAGCACCTGGCTCCTGCCATCGGAACAGCGCGTTGCGCCGGCCGCAGCGCGCCTACCACGGCGGCCATTGGAGGGTGAACCAACGGCAAAAAGGAAGACCTTTCTCTCTCTCTCTCTCACTGTCCACTCTGCCTGTCCAAAAAAAAAAATCTCCATGCAAGCAAGCTTAGTTAATAAATACAGATTAATATAGCTGAATACCAGTTTCCCCCTTAAGCCCACTTTCTCAGAATATTATCATCTGATTGGTTTACGGAGAGAAGAAAACAACAATAAGGTTGGGAGGGATGGAGACAGTGGTAAAATGACAATAAAAATAGCAATAAAAATGCTAGATATAGCATCTGTTTTTTGCTTAGCCCGTTGAGCTTGACAGTTCCTGATTTATGCTATAGTCCATGTTTGAACAGATATGAAAAAGGGAAAGGTAAAAGAATGTCTATGTGAGATATTAAATAGTGCAGGAAAAATAAGAGCTGTTATTACCCTGGCAAGGAAAAGAGAAACTCAGTGAAATTTCTTTCCACAGATTTGCCTTTGTGATCTGCAAGGTGCTGTTCCTCTGCTTACATTCCATTACTCTGGCAATGCGCTCCTGTGAAATAAAGATTATTAAAGTGCATATGATTATTTTGCTGCTGAGTGAATAAGACAAGCTGCTTCTGAAATGCCTTATCAGAGGAATTCAATTTTAAACCAAATTGTGTTTTTGTCTCCTTCTAGCTTTCTCCTCCCTCCCCCCACTTCAAATAAAACCATCATCTCCATGGTTACCTCATGATATTTTGTTACTCATTGACACCCTGAGTATTTTAAGCTTTCTTTTAATTTCATGAACCCATTTTTCCCATTTTATTATAGCTTTAGTCTATTTTCCAGCTATCTACCATCTGTTTGGAAATCAGTATGCAATGTGTCTTTGACTTGATTTTTATTATATAGTAGTAATAAAAGTAATGGGTTCTGAAATAAATATAAATACATATATTACCCACTGGATATGCAATATTTGAGCAAAGGATGAGACAAAGAGCTAAGATATAGCATAAGGTATATAATGTGAACATATTTTCCTGTGTAATCTTATGAAAGTTCATTTATCTTGCTAATACTACAACCCAATATTTCTAAATTCTAAATTTATTTATTTATTTCTAAATTCATTTTTATATGCTATACCTTTTTGGCAAAGATAATGGTAGGAAAACATTTATTAACCATATATTTTCATAAATTGGCTCCAATCATATGTTCAGTAGGCATTTTCTTATTGCCAGTTTTCACTCACTTTTAACCAATCTTTAGTCTCTTGGGTATTCCCCATCCCGCACCACCCTGAGGTGACATTATAGAGATGGGAAGTTCTATAGTTACATTGATAGTCACACTTTTGTTGCCTGATACTTCTACATTTCTATTCAGTTAAGTAAGATAGTAGAGGAAAGATTCTCGCAAGTCTTCTTCTCTATTATTAGCCAATTTCCTGAAGAGAGAGTGATAACAGTTTTGCTAGAATTATCTATTTGATTTTATGGGAACCTATAGTTTTAGCATATACACAGTTCAAGCAAAGGCCAAGCAAACACAAATTGGCAATGGTTAGTGTGCACTGTTTTCATGCTATCTATGTGAAAAAGTTATTTAAAATCTTTTAAAATAAGAGTTAAATCAACTGAACAAGAAGTGAAAGAAACAGGAGTCTGTTCAGAAAAAGGCAAATTTCCAACAGAAGCTACACCAAAGACTCCTTATGCATCTGTACCAGCCTGGAGAAACTTCATCCTACACTGCTTGACAAAGAATGGTGGAGACAGATGACAAGATAGCACTGTATCTACCAAGACTGACTATAGAACATTTTTCCACTACCATAAAGCACTGGCATGTAAGCAGATACTTTTGTATAAAACACACACACACACACGGAATATAGTACAGTGTTGATATTCTCAAAACACAGAATGTGAATCTTCACCTGTTAACATTAATTTTCAGGCCTTAGCAAGTACCGTACATACCCTTACAATAATAAATCAGGCAAGCCCCTGGTTTATTATTTAACTACAAATTATAATCATTACTAAGAAAAGGCATTGATATTTAACTAGTTCTAGAAACTCTAAGCACAAGCAGAATGCTGTATCACTATTTCTGATGAAGCAAATCAAATTTACTATTATACATCAGATCTTTGGTATGCCACCAACATCATGGAACTCATGGTTGTAATTCACTCCCAGCACTGCCCAGAAGGTGTCACCACAGCCTCACTGGCTTGAATGACTTGGGGACTTGTAGGGAGTAAAAATCAAAGGGGGGAAAAGACATAAAGAAAAAAAAAAAATCTTCATGCAAACAAAGGAAAACAAAACAACTACCAGGCAGTAACATTTCCAAATAAAGAAACCCAAACACTTACCACATGCTAAAACTATAAATTTACTATGAGAAAATAAGCCTCCACTTGTGGATGTAATAGAATGAGATTCAAGGAAGGTGCTACTTGAGATAGTCATTTTATGGAAAGTAAACAGCAGGTGATTAATGGGAAATATTCATGTACAGCAACTGATCCAAATTTCTCACCTAAACTAGTTTACATCATTATCGCATCCAGTTTTCTAAGCTGAATTGCACCACATGAAAGGGAAGATAAGAAAGCAGCTGGGAAGAGATAGAAGGAAGGATCAAAGAACATAAAACACAAAGTCTTGTATTGAGAAGCTGCACCAATTAACTCCAAATTACCACCAAAGTCAGAAAAGATGAGCCTTGAAGGAAAAATATTTGTTGCTGCACTGCATCTTGCTTTAGTGGGGTGTCGTCACTCATGTAACTTGCAGCTAAAAGCCATCCCCTTTTAAGGACTATGTCTTTTAATCTCTGCTCTTCCCCCCCATTAGTTTAATTAAAAGACAATGAACCTTTTAAAGTAGTCAAATGGGAAATATAAAATTGCACCATCTTATCAAGTCTTAAGATATTCCTATTCTCAAAGCATGAGAAGAATCAAAAAAAAAACATACTTGACACTTTATTATATTCCAGTCCCTCTGTGCCATCTCTTCATCAGGGTTCTTGGCTGGAATAGCTATTTGAAATCATAAAGGCAATTCAATCTCAGACTGAGTCAAAAATTTTAAAAACAATGGTTAAACTATACCAATCTGATGTATTATCTTGAGCACAACAAATGATTTTTTAATTTTTAAAATGGTATTTTTGTAAATCTGTATTCTTCCTGTGTTTAAGTGACACAGTTCTAAAAATTAATGGACTTCCTTTTCAAGGTGTTATTTACTCAAATATGTGATAGTTTTAGAGCAAGTCAGCTAAAATAAACTTAGTAAAATGTTAATGGTTGATAAGCAGGCCTAAATGCTTAGCTTTCCTCCAATTCCATAGCCCAAATCTATTAATTTTGGCAAAGGGCACCAAGAAATATCCATGCCATTTGAAATGTTCCATGGGAGTCTTTAAAAATGAAGGTCTTGTCTACTCTTTATAGACATTAAAATGCTTCATCCCAAAGACCCTTTATAGCAAATTGCAAACTGTTCTGTTTTATCTGCTTTAACAGGATGAAGGGCTGAACTGGCCCTAGAGAAATGGGATACAGAGTCTGAGTAGCTCAAACTTGAGATTTCCAATAAACCATCTCCACAATTAGAGGAAAGGCATAGAGGAAATTCATTTCTTCAGAGTTGCAACCCATGAATAATTATTCTATACTTCCTTACTTATTTCATCACTAAAAATCTAACTAAAATCATATTCCTTCAATGTTTCACTCCAAGCTAATACAAAAGCTCATTATAATCAGCCTAGTAAAGCATGCACACATATCCTTTTTATCACCTGACTGTAATATTCACTATCTTAATTCTTGATTTCTTGCAAACTTAAATAAGCACTACTCATACAGTCATTATTTTTCTTTAAAATTTATTATTTTATTTGAAAGGCAGAGTCCTAAAGAGAGAAGAGGAGAGACAGAGAGAGGGAGAGGGAGAGAGATCTTCCATCCTCTGGTTCACTCCCCAGATGGTTGCAAGAGCCAGGACTGAGCCAGGCCGAAGCCAGGAACCAGAAGCTTCTTCTGGGTCTCCCATGAGGGTATAGGTGCTCATGTACTTGGCCCATCTTCCACTGCTTTCCCAGGCTCATTAGCAGGGAGCTCAATTGGAAGTACAAAAGCTAGGACTACAACTGGCACCCATATCAGATGCTGGTGCTGCAGGCCAGGTATTTAACACATTGAAGTATAGCACCTGCCCCAGTCATTATTATTCTTCAGCTATAAGTCCAATCGCCTAGTATAGGTTGAAAGTTTCCATAGCTTCCTTTTTTCTTACTGTACTAACAATTGCTACTAAGTAAATAATGCGCATATTTTAGTTAGTTAATAATTCAGGCAAGGCATGAGATTTAGGTTTAATTCTTCATCCACAAATTCCTATATCTGGAATGTTGCTAAAACTTCTCAATACACTACTCAATTCAGTAATGACATCTCTCACCATCTTTTACCCTTCTGTAAAGTATATCTGTCTCGTTTCTTGGAGTGATTGCATACACAACAGATACCAAGAGTCTGAAATATTAACTTGGGAAAAATAATGCTTTCCTTTAGATTGCAAATAATTATTGTGATTAATCCAACATTTAAAAAATATACCAAAGCCACAAAATCACAAGCATGCCTCTTTGTAAGTCATCTAGAAATATCATATTAATAAAAGTGGAAGAATGAGGAAAAACAAAGTCTCTCATCACCAACTCCTAAACATTAACAATAGCAAAAATGATAATTTATTAGGAAAAATCACAGAAGTTCAGAAGTTTCTCAAACACATTCTGGAGTTCTATGTTACAGTAAACACAAGCTGAAGTTCTGACATAATGTGGAAATCATGCAGTCTGTTCCCTTCTCTAATTTCTTATTTTTGTATGAAAATATCATTAAAATTGTACTAATCTGTCAGAAAGGAGATGAGATATAATGCAAACTTCTCTCAATTAGAATAGAAAAGCATTAAAAAGTGATTTAAAGCACAGACTCAAATGAGATAGACCTACATTTGAATACTGGTTCTATTGACTACTGACAAGTTCTTCAACAGTCTAAGATTCAAATTATTCTTTTATAAAATGACAATCATATAAACTTTGTAGGGTTGCTGTAATTGAATAAAATAGATAAAATGTCCAGCATAGCAAATGTCATATAGCAAATAAATATTCAACTATTAGTTGAAACTGAAAGGATTTTCCTGTGAGTTGGGGGAAAAATCCACTGGAGAAATATTCATTTCTTAAAAAAAGTTTTATTTCATGGGCAGAGTTACATTCAGAGGGAAAGGGAGAGGAAGAGAGAGAGAGAGAAACGCAGAGAGAGAGAGAGTGCGTGCGCGCACGCGAGAGAGAATATCTTCCATCCTCTGGTCTCAAGAGACAGGACTGAGCTAGACTGAAGCCAGGAGCCAGGAGCTTCTTCCAGGTCTCCCACACAGGGGCCCAAGCACTTGGGCCATCCTCTGATGCTTTACCAGGCACATTAGAAGAGATATGGATCAGAAGTGGAGCAGCTACTCAAAACAGAAAACATTCTATATGAAATATAAAATGGAAAACAAAAAGCATAACCAGGCTCAGAAATAAGATATGAACCTCCATGGCCCAACATAGAAAAAGAAATTCAAAGCAGGGTGTAGGGCTGAGGCTACTGGCATGCTGGATCCAAAGAGAAACAATGGTAGCCAGAGGTGGGGCTCCAGTGAGGTAAGAACATATGTTGCACAGAAATGGGAAGGAAAGAGTACATGGGACATTGAGGGCTGGTACAGGGCTCCTGCTCACCTGAAATAGAGTACAGTGGGGACTGTGGTTGTGGAGCAGCGAATTAAGGCACCCCTTGCAATACTAGCATCTCATATAGGAGTGCTTGGTCAAGTCCCAAACATTCTGCTCCCAAGTTAGCTTCCTGCCAACAGGCTAGGGTAGCAGTGGAAGATGTTTCAAGTGCGTGGGTCCCAGCCACCCATGATGGAAGTCTGGATGGAGTTCCTGGATCCTGGCTTTGGTATAGCCCAAACCTGGCTACTGCAGCCATTTGGGGAATGAATTAAGAAGTGGAAAATCTTTCTCTTCCTCTCTCTGTTACCCTGTATTTCAAACAAACAAACAAACAAACAAAATAAATCTTTAAAAAAGAAAGAAAATACAGTAGCTGAATATGTAAACCAATACCCAGTAATACTCTGGGTTGAACATCAAACTGTCATTATAAAACCTAGGGGCAGGAGTGTCAGGGAACCAGATTCAGGTAATTGAAAAATTATCATAGGGAGTAGTGAACAAAGTCAAATAAAAAGAACACTATGCTCATATAACCTCCTACTCAAAATAGGCCTACAAACCAAAATTCACAAAAATCTAATACAAACAAAGGTATCAGGGCCGGTGCTGTGGCATAGTGGGTAAAATCACTGCTTGTAGTGCTGGCATCCCATATGGGCGACAGTTCGAGTCCCAGCTGCTCTACTTCTGATCCAGGTCTTTGCTGTGGCCTGGGAAAGCAATGGAAGATGGCCCAAGTCCTTGGGCCCCTGCACCCACATGGGGGACCTGGAAGAAGGCTCCTGGCTCCTGGCTTCAGATAGGCACAGCTCCGGCCATTGCAGCCAATTAGGGAATGAACCAGCAAATAAATGGAAGACTTCTCTTTCTCTCTGCCTCCCCTTCTCTCTCTGTGTAACGCTGACTTTCAAATAAATAAATACTTAAATAAATCTTTAAACCAAAAAAAAAAAGGTATCAAGCAGAATGAACAATTGACAGTAAGAAAATTATATTATTCCATGTAAAATTAACTTAATTGAAACAGTCTGACAGGGGCCAGCACTGTGGTGCAGTAAGTTAAAGCCCTGGCCTGAAGTGCAGGCATCCCATAAGGGTGCTGGTTCTAGTTCCGCTGCTCCACTTCTGATCCAGCTCTCTGCTATGACCTGGGAAGGCAGTAGAAGATGGCCCAAGTCCTTGGGCCCCTACACACATGTGGGAGACCCTGAAGAAACTCCTGGCTTGTGGCTTTGGATCAGCACATCTCTGGCCATTGTGGCCATCTGGGGAGTGAACTATCAGATAGAAGAACTCTCTTTCTGTCTCTACCTCTCTCTGTAACTCTGTCTTTCAAATAAATAAAATAAATCTTAAAAAAAAAGAAACCATCTGACAAAGAGTTAAGAGAAGTATATTTACAATGTTTGAAAATATAAATGAAGGAAGAATTTCTGGCCAAAGGCAGAAATTGTAACATCAAAAAGGAAGAATAAAATAAGAACAGGAAGATGTGGGTTAAAAGACGTGAAAATGTAGTCAATGAAATTAACTCAATAACATGGATAAACTCTGGACTTGAATTTGTATATAGAAAATCTTGAGGAATCAGCCAAAATTGCTATTAAATCTATTAAATGAGGTCAACAAATTTGTAGAATATGAGACCATTATGCTGTGCAAAGATCAACTGCATATCAATATACTACCAATATATGGGCTATAATATTTGAAAATTAAGTAAATAATTATTTTTAAAATGGCATAAACAAGAATAAATACATAGAAATAAATATTAAAAGAAAAAGGCATATTTCTATACCTTAAAGTAAAAATGTTAAAAAATCTTAAGAGATCAAAATAAGTGAAAAGATATCTAATGGTTTTCAGTAAACAGAAAGACCTGTTGACAGCAATGCTCCTCAAATTAATGTATAGATTCAAAAGGAACCCTATCAAAATCCCAGATAGTTTCTTGAAAAAACTGACAAACATCCTAAAATTTAAGTGGAAATGCAAGGGACCCAGAATACCCCGAGATATCTTCAGAAAGATGTATAAAGTTGTAGGATTTATATTTCCTTATTCTAAAACTTACTAAAAAGTTACAGTAATCAAGAATCTGTGGTACTTGCCTAAGGATAAACACATAGTTCAGTAAAGAGAATTAAGATCCTAAAAGCACACCCATACATTTCTGGTCAATTGAGTGTCAACAAGGGTGCCAAGATAATTTGATGGAGGAAAGAAAAATCTTTTCAACAAATGTGCTGTGTTACCCACATACAAATAAATGATGTAATCCCTTACCTCACATCATATACAAAATTAAGTCAAAACAGATCAAAGACCTATAAAAAATGCTAAAAGAAAACAGAAGGGGGCTTGTGCTGTGGTGTAGTGGGTAAAGCTGCCACCTGTGGTGGTGGCATTCCATATGGGCACCAGTTTGAATCCTGGATGTTCCACTTCTAATCCAGCTCTCTGCCGTGGCCTGGGAAAGCAATAGAAGATGCCCCAAGTCCTTGGGCCCCTGCACCCACATGGGAGACCTGGAAGAAGCTTCTGGGTCCTGGCTTGGGATTGGTACAGTTCCAGATGTTGTGGCCATCTGGGGAGTGAGTCAGCAGAGGGAAGATCTCTCTCTCTCTCTCTCTCTCTCTCTCTCTCTCTCTCTGCATCTGCCTCTGCCTCTCTGTAACTCTGCCTTTCAAATAAAAAATCTTAAAAAAAGGAAAGAAAGAAAACATAGGGATAATATTATTCACACTGGCATAGGGTATGATACTAAAAGCACAAGCAATAAAAGGAAGACTTAATGAACAGGACTTTATCAAAGTTAAAAACTTTTTTTTTCAAAGGACACCATCCAGCAAGTGAAAAGATAACTGATAGAAACTATTTGAAAATGATATAGCTGAAAAAGAACATATATTCAAAATGTGTAAAGCACACATAAAAATTAACAATAAAAAGACTAAAAATCCAGTTTTAAAAATGGGTAAAAGTTCTGAACAGAAATTTCTCCAAAAAAGATACAGAAATGCCACAAATATATGGAGAGATGTTCATTAATCATTAGTTATTAAGGAGATGCAAACCAAAACTCCAAGATACCACTTCATGCATACAAGGATGTATAATAAAAAGATGCAATAACAGATATTAGAAGGTACACAGAAACTGAAGATTTCAGATATTGCTGGGGTGATTATAAGATAGTGTAAGTATTTTTGTCACTTCCTCAAAATGTAAAATATAGTTATCTTGATCATCCAGATCAATTCTACCCCCAGACATATACCCAAGAGAAATAAAATATATCCATAAAAAATCTTATCCATCTATATTCATAGTATCATCATTCACTCTCACCAGGAAGCAAATAACCCAAATAATGATCAAATGATAACAAATAAATGAAATGTGGTAGTACTATTCTGCAAAAGAAAATAATGAAATACAGGTACATGCTACAATATGAGTGGATATCAGAAATATTGTGGTAAATGAAAGCAGCCAGTTTCAAGAGACAAAGTACAGCATGTTATCATACATACAAATGTTAGAAGGAAATCTATAGAGATAAAAAGTACACTGATGTACTTTTTATATACATAAGCATAAGCAAACTGAATGAGATGGGGCTGTAACAGAAAATGACCCACCAGTGGATACAAGGTTTATTTGGGGTGATGGAATGAAAATGTTCTAAAATTAGATTTTGGTAGTAGTTGTAGAATTCTACAAATATACTACAATCTACTGAATTATATATATACAGGTCATATTTAATTATGGTATATAAACTAGATCCAATAAAATTTTAAAAACTTAAGATGGGGATATAAATAGCTTCAAATGATTTGAAGAACAATTTGGAATATCTAATATATTTAAATATATTGTATATATTGTATAATATATTTAAATATATTAGATAGACCCAAAATTCCATTTTTACCTACATAAAAAGATAAGAGTCTTACATATGAGCACAATGAGGCAGGCTAAACTGTTCATTATATATTCTAATAATGGAAAAAATAGAAATGATAGACATACTGTGATAGTATTTAGAATTCAAAAATGATACACAACATATACCACTTTCAGATAAATAACCATATAATGATTTCTTAGGGATAAAAACCACTAACTTCAGGGGCCAGGGCTGTGGTATAGTAGGTTAAGCCTCTGCCTGCTGTGCCATCATACTACATGGGCACCAGTTTGAGTTTGGCTGAGACACTTTTTTTTTTCAAAAAAATTTTTTGACAGACAGATTTAGACAGTGAGAGAGAGAGAGAGAGAGACGTGGGTCTCCCATGTGGGTGCAGGGGCCCAAGGAGTTGGGCCATCTTCTACTGCTTTCCTAGGCCATAGAAGAGAGCTGGATTGGAAGTGGAGCAGCTGGGACTCGAACCAGAACCCATCTGGTATGCTGGCACTGCAAGTGGTGGCTTTACCTGCTATGCCACAGTGCTGGTCCCCGGCTGCTCTACTTCTGATCCAGCTTTCTGCTAATGCCTGGGAAGGCAATGGAGGATGGCCCAAATATTTGGGCCCCTGCACACATGTGAAAGACAGGGATGAAGTTCCTAGCTCCTGGCTTCGGTATGCCCTAGCTCTGGCTGTTGCATTTGGGGAGTGTACCAGTGGAAGGAAGATCACTCAGTCTCTGTCTCTCCCTTTGTAACTGCCTTTCAAATAAAGCAAAAAATCTTTAAAAAAATACTAAGTTCATGGTGTAACTGCTAAGAAAGGTGATGGGTCTGGTAAGTAATGAATGTTATCCACAGTGTAACATTACTATTATCAAAAATTCTGTAGCAATCAAAACAAAATATTAATTTATTAACTTGTATTAACTTGTCAAATAGGCACTGCTTTGATTAGTCTCCATTTTTCTTTTTAGAGATTAAAATATATTTTAACACACAAACATGCCATGAACCAATAAATTTAAAGTTTCCCCAAACATCCAAGCTGAAAATGATTTTTCTGTTTTTCAGTCAATATATCAAGGGCAAATACTCACTTGAGCCAACATTAGAGTACCACTAAAAGTCAAAGGATTCGTTTAGTCAAAGTGCTGCATTTTTTTTAAAAAAGGTGAAATTACTGTGCATGAATTCAAACACTTTGAAAATCATATGCTCTCTGGCCTTCCCAGTAAAGTGTCACCTGACAAGGTCATTGTTCAAAGAATGTAGTAATTATTCAGGAATGAGGGAGAACATTCAGTGAGGTATTCTCCCTACTGCTTTCTCTGTTGAAATCACAGAAATGACAAATGTAATTAAATATTTTTTAAAAGTTACCTATGAGGTTTTTTTTGTTTGTTTGTTTTGTTTTGTTTTGTTTTGTTTTGTTTTGACAGGCAGAGTGGATAGTGAGAGAGAGAGACAGAGAGAAAGGTCTTCCTTTTTGCCGTTGGTTCGCCCTCCAATGGCCACCGCAGCTGGCGCATTGTGCTGATCCGAAGCCAGGAGCCAGGTGCTTCTCCTGGTCTCCCATGGGGTGCAGGGCCCAAGCACTTGGGCCATCCTCCACTGCCTTCCCGGGCCATAGCAGAGAGCTGGCCTGGAAGAGGGGCAACTGGGATAGAATCGGGCGCCCCAGCTGGGACTAGAACCCGGTGTGCTGGCGCTGCAAGGCGGAGGATTAGCCTGTTAAGCCACGGTGCTGGCCACCTATGAGTTTTAAGTTGGGATGGAAATTATTTCTAACCTTATGAACTTTCACATTACACTGTACTAAAAGAAATCCTTCCAGTTTTCCTTTCAGTATGACAGTTAAATAAATAGGAAGTCTTCACTTCTGACCTTTCATAGCTATTCAAAAGAAGCAATTCTGTTTGCCACTATTCCATTTACCAAAGATAAAAATGAAGCAAGTTTAAACACTAATTCATCTCTTTTCCAAGATTTGAATGATTTAAGAAAATTATTATTACAAAAAAACAAAAGAGAGAGAGGGAGACAGAGGGTAATATTTAGCTCCTAAGCCACAGAAGTTAACAATTTATTTCCTTCTGGTAAGGATGATTTTAATTTCAAAACTAAAAGAAAAAGGTAAACATTATATAAATATAAACATCCACAACTATTATCATTATATTAAAGTTTAACTTCTCAGCAGGCGCTGCAGCTCACTAGGCTAATCCTCCACCTGTGGTGCCGGCACTCCAGGTTCTAGTCCTGCTCAGGGCGCCAGATTCTGTCGCAGTTGCCCCTCTTCCAGTCCAGCTCTCTGCTGTGGCCCAGGAAGGCAGTGGAGGATGGCCCAAGTCCTTGGGCCCTGCACCCACATGTTAGACCAGGAAGAATCACCTGGCTCCTGGCTTCAGATCGGCACAGCACGCTGGCCGTAACGGCCATTTGGGGGATGAACCAATGGAAAAAGGAAGACCTTTCTCTCTGTCTCTCTCTCTCTCTCACTGTCTAACTCTGCCTGCCAAAAAAATAGTTTAACTTATCAGGAAGTATAAGATTTAACTTTTAATAATATAACAAAATAAATTACCTTTTATTGACATGCTCTCCAAGAGGCATAATGAAACAAAATGTCATATTCTAAAATTTTCTAGACTTCAGTTACATTCATCTTAGGGATGACAAACAGGTCTCATGCTGGAAGCCAACACCGAATGAATAAAAAGGACCACTGAGGATACTACATCAGGAAATGTCCCTAGGGCATATGAGTTGATCAGTAAAGTAGTAGACTTTTTAGGGAGAAAAAAGTAGTGATACGTAGCCAAATATTTCCCAAATTGGCTTTGTATCTATAGCTAGGGACAAGAAAAACTATCATGTTTATTTACCCATAAATATATTTAATGATATGTACTAAAATTGGTTTCTGCCAAAATAATCTAAACAAAATTCAGAGAACTGCTGGCACATATCATAAGAAACAAATAACATACTGAGGAAAAAGGAAGACTTTTTCAACCAGAAGGAATATATAGGAATAGGTAGCAGGGCTGGAGGGAACAACATGAGCCATAAAAGGAAGAAACCCAATGATTCAAAATATTATTGCTTAGCTGATCCTAAACAGTTTATATAAGCAGAATCATACAACATGTTTGTGTGTGTGTGTGTGTGTGTGTGAACAGTTTCTTTGATTTAGCATAATGCTTTCAAAATGCATCCTTGGGGGCCAGTGCTGTGGTGCAGGGGGTTAAGCCTCTGCCTGCAGTGCTGATATTCGATTAGGGGTACAGACTTTTGTCCCAGCTGCTTCTCTTCTGGTCAAGCTCTTTGCTAATGGCCTAGGAAAGCAGTAGGATACGGCCCAATTGCTTGAGCCCTTGCACCTGCATGGGAGACCCAGAAGAAGCTCCTGGTTCCTGGCTTCATACTGGCCTAGCTCCGGCAATAGTGGCCATTTGGGGAGAAAACTAGCATATGGAAGACCTTTCTCTCTGTCTCTCCCTCTCTCTGTAACTCTGCCTCTCAAATAAATAAATAAAATCATTAAATAAAATTCATGTTGTAGCATATATAACTTCTTCATTCCTTTTTATGGCCAAATAATGTTTCATTAAACAGATATATTTGTGATTTTCCATACATCAGTTGATGGATTTTTATGTTATTTTTAATTTTTAACATGTTTTGTTGGATATGTTAAGTAATATGATTCTCATTTTGTGTTAGAATTTCAAAGCACATGACAATTGATACCCCTATAACATCTATGAAATTGCATAACAACCATATTTAATTAATTTATTTATTTAAAAGATTTTATTTTATTTTTGAAAGAGTTTCAGAGAGTGGTAGAGCCAGAGGTAGGTCTTCCATTTGCTGGCTCATTCCTCAAATGATTGCAATGGCCAGAGCAGAGCTGATCTGAGGCCAGAGAGCTGGATTGGAAGTGGAGCAGCTGAGACTCAAACCAGCACCCATATGGGATGCTGGCACTGCAGGCCAGGGCTTTAACCTGCTGTGCCACAGTACCAGCCCCACTACCATATTTTTAAAGCTGTTGAAGATGGTGAAAAACCTATTTTGGTACTCAGCAATAAATCCTTAAAAATCAACAATTACTGAGACTAAATTTACTGGCTTAAGTAAAAAGTATCATTTCTCAGGTACTTCATCTGTTACTGAAGAGATTTCACGTTTAGAATCTGTTCCAATAGAGAAATCTGTTCCAATATAGAAAATGTATAGAAGAAGAATCAAATAACTTGTGCAAAAGAATCATTAAAAGTATCAAGAATAGATATATTATCCATATTATAAAAGGAAGCCCCCACCTAACTCAGATCCATAAAAATGGGTATTACCATCAGAAGAAGTTATATTCCTCTGGGATCCCATTTCCGCTCAACATATTGCACAACTACCCAGAACCCACCCTGAAAACATGGCTGATTCTATCAGTTCCTAGGAAAAGTCTTGATATGCCCCTAACACTCTGGCTTGTTTCCCATTTCTACCTCCCAGTATATTTTTGTTCACTGACTACCATGAAAAAATGTGGGAAGGAATACTCGTGTAGAAGTTTTTCTGTAGATATGTTTTCATCTATCTTGGTTAGCATTGCTTAAGAATGGAATTTATTGGGTCATATGTTAACTCATTTTGGAAAACTACTTTCCAACTTGGCTGTGCCATTTTACATTTCCACTAGCAATATATGAGGGCTCCAACTACTGCACACCATTGTCAATGCTTGCTTTGTATTTCTTTTATTTTTTTATTTATTTATTTTTTGACAGTCAGAGTGGATAGTGAGAGAGAGAGACAGAGAGAAAGGTCTTCCTTTTTGCCGTTGGTTCACCCTCCAATGGCCACTGCGGCTGGTGCATTGCGCTGATCCGAAGCCAGGAGCCAGGTGCTTCTCCTGGTCTCCCATGCGGGTGCAGGGCCCAACCACTTGGGCCATCCTCCACTGCCTTCCCGGGCCATAGCAGAGAGCTGGCCTGAAAGAGGGGCAACCGGGATAGAATCGGGCGCCCCAGCTGGGACTAGAACCCGGTGTGCCGGCGCCGCAAGGTGGAGGATTAGCCTGTTAAGCCACGGCGCCGACCTTGTATTTCTTTTATTAACTGTTCAAAGATTATTGATCATTTGTATGTATGCTTTTGAAAACTTCAAAACATTTTAGATTTAAATACAGTGATTTGGTGCTTTTTATTGCTGTGATTCTTTTTTAAAGAATATACTCCCTTTATAGGCCACCTATGAGGTGTATAATGTACAATTAATCTCTTCAGTTCTATGGGTTGTCTTCATTTTCTTGATGGAGTTCTTTGAAGCATAGGTTTTAATTGTGATGAAGTTCATTTTGCTATTTTTTTCTTTTGCCATTTGTGCTTTTGGTGTCAAAGCTAAACACACACACACAGATTTATTCTTATGTTTTCTGCTAAAAAAGTTTTCTAGTTCTAACCTTTAAATTTAGGAATCATATCCACTTTGAAATATTGGTTGAGGTAGGAGCCAAATTTCATCTTTTTGCATGTAGATAAGTAGTTACTCTATAAAATTTATTGAAAAAAAATGTTATTTTCCCATTGAATTATCTTGCAGCACTGCCAGCATTCAATGTAACAGTTTGTTTCTGCAAGCCCATTCATTCATTTGTCTGTCATTATGCTAGACCAGACTCATTACCACAGCTTTGTGATAAGCTTTGAAATTGGGGCACATTGTTAAGAACAACTACTTAAATTTGAATGAAATACAGTTTATTTTTAAATATTAATTTTTAATCAGGCAACAATGATGAATTGTTAGGTCTAATCTTGTGTGTGTGTGTGTGTGTGTTCTTTAGCTTCCTATACACAAATTAGTTTTCCATCTT
Organism: Lepus europaeus; assembly: GCF_033115175.1. NCBI lineage: Eukaryota > Metazoa > Chordata > Mammalia > Lagomorpha > Leporidae > Lepus > Lepus europaeus. Next base: position 3,035,372 of record NW_026909213.1, on the reverse strand, counting down.
CTTTTTCTCCCAGTCTGAATGCCTTTTCTTGTTAAAATTCCCTGGCTAGAAGTTCTAGTACAATGTAAAATACTAGTATTTGAGAGTAGATGTCCTCATGTTTTTCCTGATCTTTCTGAAAAGCAGTCTTTCTCCACAAAAGATGATATTAGCTGTGTGGTTTTCATAAAGGCTTTTAATCAGGTAGAGCACTTTTCTGGGTACTTCTAGTTAGTTGAGTGATTTTATCATGAAAGGATGCTGAATTCTATCAAACACTTATTCTATATCTATAATAATCAGGTAACTTTGTCCTTGATTCAACTAATTTGATATATTGTATTAATGGATTTTCAGATGTCAAACCAAACTTATTCCTGACATGAATCCTATTTTGTCATAATATGTTTAAATTATTATTTTAATATTGCTGATTTGGTTTGGTGGTATTTTATTGAAGACTTTCTCATCTATATTTCATAAAGACTACTGGTTAGGAGTATATTTTTATGTTTTTGTCTAGCTCTGGTAAAAGGGCAATACCGGCCTTATAGAATAAGTGGGGAGTGTTCCCTCCTCAGGTATTTCTGGAAGCGTTTGTGAAGTTTTGATGTTACTGTTCTTTAAACGTTTGCTACAATTTCTCAGTGAAGCTATCATGGCCTGGGCTGGTAGGAAGTTTGCTAACTCAATTTCTTTACTTGCTAAACAATCTATTCAGATTTTTATTTCTTCTTCATTCAGTTTTGGAAGTTGTTGCCTTTCTAGGAATTTTCCTATTTCATCTAATTTGGTGGCATACAGTTTATACTGTTGCTTTCTGAATCTTTCCTCTTTGTTTATTTATTAGTGTTGTTTCCACTTTTGTTGACAATTCTTGTAATTGAAGTCTCTGTTTTTTGGGGTTAGCCTGACAAAAGTTCTGCCAAACTGTTGATCATTTTCAAGAATCAAATGAGAGTTTCACTGATTTTCTTTATTATGTTTCTCTTCTATACTTATCTATATCTTTGCTCTAATATCTATTATTTACTTTTCTCATTGTGTTTATCTTGTTCTTTTTATCACAGGTTACTGACATGAAGTGTCTTTTTAAAAAATACAGGCATTATGCACATGTTTCCACGTAAGCACTGCTTGTCTTATAAATATTGCTACATTTGATTTCATTTTCACCCATTTCAAAGTGTTTTCTCTTTTTTTTTTTTTTTGGAAAGGCAGAGTGAACAGTGAGAGAGAGAGACAGAGAGAAAGGTCTTCCTTTTTGCCATTGGTTCACCCTCCAATAGCCGCCGTGACCGTGACCGGCGTGCTGCAGCGGGGACATCATGCTGATCTGAAGCCAGGAGCCAGGTGCCTCCCCTGGTTTCCCATGGTGTGCAGGGCCCAAGGACTTGGGCCATCCTCCACTGCACTCCCGGGCCATAGCAGAGAGCTAGCCTGGAAGAGGGGCAACCGGGACAGAATCTGGTGCCCCGACCTGGACTAGAACCCAGTGTGCTGGCGCAGCAGGTGGAGGATTAGCCTATTGAGCCATGGCACCAGCCTCAAAGTGTTTTCTAATTTCATTTATCATTTTTTAAAGTCACATTGTTTTTTTTTAACTTTTATTTAATGAATATAAATTTCCAGTGTACAGCTTATGGATTACAATGGCTTCCCCCTCCCATAACTTCCCTCCCACCCGCAACCCTCCCCTCTCCCGCTCTCTCTCTGCTTCCATTTGCATCAAGATTCATTTTCAATTCTCTTTATATACAGAAGATCAAATTAGTATAAAGATTTCAACAGTTTGCACCCACATAGAAACACAAAGTGAAACATACTGTTGGAGTACTAGTTATAGCATTAAATCAAAATGTACAGCACATTAAGGACAGAGATCCCACATGAGGAGCAAGTGCACAGTGGCTCCTGTTGTTGACCCAACAAATTGACACTCTAGTTTATGGCGCCAGTAACCACCCTAGGCTGTCGTCATGAGTTGCCAAGGCTATGGAAGCCTTCCAAGTTTGCCGACTCTGATCATATTTAGACAAGGTCATAAAAGACAGAGTGAGGATAGTAACCAATGATCCTAAGAGTGGCATTTACCAGGTTTGAACAGTTATGCAGCATTAAGTGGGAAGAGGACCATCAGTACACACAGGTTGGGAGTAGAGCCATTGGTGGTAGAGTAGAGGTTAAGATTACAAAGGAATGAGGCCCAAGTGCACTAGACAGGGCCTAGAACAAAGGACAGAGTCATTATTAGAGGAGCTAAGAAAGGTGCTGTCTAAGCTACAATTAAGTTTTCTGATTGAGAGGCAAATAGAACCTGATAGAATGGGCTTGATAATAATCTGGTGGGCTTTAGGCCTTGTAAGTTAAGAGGCCCAGACCTACCTATCTCTTCACATGGGGTATATCCTAAGGGAGGTGCGAACCTCCTGGGTGAAGGCACTCTGTTGATTTTCATTACTTGGCTGGCCTGGGAGGAGAGCTGGCCAGGTAAAGGCAGGGGGCATCTCTAACAAGAAATTTACAGTTCTGCCTGCAATGTTGCTGACCCTACTTGACCATGCCCTCAGCTGCAGTGGTCACTTTGGAAGTTGGACTAAGTGAAGGGCTTTTCAGCTTAGAGCCAATAAGATCTGTGGCTCTGACCTGGGCATCCTTCGACTCCAGGGCAGGTCCATTTCCAGTGATCCAACTCTTGGCAGAGCTGCCAGGGCTCTTCACAAGCTGACTTCTGCTGAAGCCCAGGCTTACCACATTGAAAGCCACTGCAGTGGACTGGCCTGTTGGGTCTCCTTGAGGGCAGATCACTGTACAGATCAGCCATTAATAGGCCTGCCACCCATTGCTTCTGATGCCTAGCTTTCTTTTCCTCCTGGTTTGTGTTAAAGCAGACCAGAGGATGCAAGTCAAGGGAGTGCCCGTGTCCCATCTCTAATCTTCGGTGGCCTGAACTACAAGTCTATAGTCACAGGCATGTTCTGTAGTAGTTTTTCTAACGTAGACAATGCCCATGAGGAAAATTATATTCTCACTTTAAAACTTTCTTTCCCTTTGGTCTGAAAGGGAGGTTTTTTCTACTTACTGTATACTTGGCTGATGGCGAAGTGAATCTAGCTATGAGATTATTATTTAAGTTCTTATTTTGGCTATGCTATTGCAGAAAAATGTTAGCCATCTCTTTTATAAGGTCTAAAGATTAAATTGTGCATCCTACAGATTCCTTCATAATAGAATTAGTTTCCTACCTTGAAGAGAATAGAGAAATGAAAGACGAAGTTGGGCTTAGAATAGAGAAATGAGGGAGCAAGTCCTAGATCGCTTGCTGACGATAGCAATATCACATGAATACTTAGCAAACCGTTTCAACCATTAGATAACAACTTAAGAAAACATTTACAGAAGGTCCAATGCCTTCTATAAATTTTAAGAATCATGTATTTGAAAACACCTCTTAAATATCTAACATGGTGTAGTTTGTTTAGCCAGTAAACTTAAGCACAACCATCTAAAATGTTTTTAGTTTCTTTCTACCAACAAGTCTAAAACATATGATACACAGATTCAGGTCACACAAATTAAAATGTATCTTTGATTGATTTTAGCAGCTTAAATTTATGGACAATCTTATCTATAAGCCATTTAAAATAAAACTCTTAATAAAATTTCCCCATGTGGACATACAATATGTACACACATATAATATAGCATAATAGACCAATATAGCAATTTTAATAATAGCTTTTAAAATCTTTAACTCTTTTTGTAGATTGCCAGTTGATTTGAATTGCTTTTTGTTTTTAGTAACCTCAGTTAACCATACTTCCTCTCAGTTGGTACTGTTAATACATTATTGGCTTCATCTGTTTACAGAGCCATCCCAAAGTACTGAATACAATAGAAGTGGCTGGAAAAAGTCCATAGGAACCTATAGGAGGACAGCTAAACACAGAACCAACAACGCTTTAGTTTTATGAGCAGCACATCATATATAACTGTGGATGACAAAAGACTTTAAGTCGCCATGTTTAAAATTATAAACTCATCAACCAACAAGAGGCACTTGCTTACTTCACAGTATTTTTGAAAGCACCTGTAGGATTTTACAAGTATTTAACCCTTTAGGCCTCTGGGGCTTTCTCATTAAGATAACTATCATGTCTAGTAACACAAGATCATTAGACTTTTTAATTCTCAAACATTTGTATTAATAGCATTTTCCATTATAGAAACTTAAAGTCTGGTACCACATCACATCTTGACAGTCCTTCTAATATACTCCAAATAGACTGATTAGTTGGTGTCTCTATAAGATGAGAGACATAGGTCCTTCGATTTTTTCAGTTGGGCCCAAACTGGAAAAACCAAAGTCCAGGATTTACTGGAAATTTTAGAGACCAGATTGTTTGAAACTTTGATTTTTTGAATGCCTGTCAAGAATGCCAAGAAGGCTCAAAATCCAAAATATCTGGTTGAAATAAGATTCCTTAAAATCATGACATAACATAGACCAAATTTGATCATTGTTACAAGGTGATTATTCAAATTTTTGAAAAAAGCACATACTTAAATAACCCATAGCTCTTAATAAAAATTCAGCTGTTTTTGAACAATTAGAATTTAACAGACATCAAGAGAACATAATAGATTACTTTAACACATTGCTTTAACAGAGCATCAGAGTTTAATTCTATGTCAAAGAGAAATTGAGCTTCCTGTGATCTTTTGCTGTGAGGTTTCCTTCCTTTACCTTCTTTCATATTGGTGACCATGTTTCTGTGTTTCTGTGTGTAACACATCTTTAAGCATCTTTTGCAGGGCAGGATGAGTGGCAACAAATTCTTTCAGTTTCTGTTTGCTATGAAAAGTCTTTATTTGACTTTCATTCACAAATGAGAGCTTTGCAGGATGTAGTATTCTGGGCTGGCAGTTTTTCTCTCTTAGTACCTGGGCTATGTCTTGCCATTCCCTTCTAGCTTGTAGGGTTTCTGATGAGAAGTCTGCTGTGAGTCTAATTGGAGATCCTCTAAGAGTAATCTGACGTTTCTCTCTTGCACCTTTTAGGATCTTTTCTTTATGTTTCACTGTGGTGAGTTTGGTTACAATGTGTCGTGGTGAGGATCTCTTTTGGTCATGTTTATTAGGGGTTCTATAAGATTCCTGTACTAAGATGCCTCTGTCCTTCTCCAAACCTGGGAAATTTTCTGCTAGTATCTCACTGAAAATGCCTTCTAATCCTTTCTCCCTCTCCATGCCTTCAGGAACTCCTAGAACCCGAATGTTGGGTTTTTTAATAGTATCCTGTAGATTCCCTACAGTATTTTTTAGATTTCTAATTTCTTCTTCTTTCTTTGGTTTGCCTGTTTCCTTTCCTGTTCTCTGTCTTCTAAGTCTGATATTCTCTCTTCTGCTTCGCCCATTCTGTTTTTAAGGCTCTCTAATGTGTTTGTCATTTGATCTATTGAATTCTTCATTTCATTATGATTTCTAGTCACTATCAGAGTTTCTTGTTCCACTAGTTGTTTCATTTCATTTTGATTCCTCCTTAATATTTCACTTTCATGAGAGAGATTTTATATCTTGTCCATGAAGGATTTCTGTAGTTCAAGAATTTGTTTTTGAGAACTTCTTAATGTTCTTATCAATTTTTTGAGTTCTGCTTCTTTCATTTCTTCGATCTCATCATCTTCATAATCTTGAATTGGGGTGTCTTTCTCATTTGGTGGCGTCATAGTGTCTTCCTTGTTCTTGTTAGCTTGGTTTTTGCGTTTGTTGTTTGGCATGTTGGAGATATTTGGTTTCTTCACTGTGGTGTTTTTTCTTGTTACACTATGGCTCTATATTAAGTGGACTGTCTGCTTTCAGTGGAGCCTTAGAGGCTTGAGATGAGTGTGGACTGAGAGCTGTGTTTGGTTCCTCAGGGTTGAGGGTGTGTCAAAGATGACACTCCCAGGTTAGGTGTGGTAAATCTCTCTTTCTTTTTTTGATTTAAAAGGGAAGTAATTCTGCACAGCTGAACGTAATTGGAGGTAGTTAGCAGGCAAATGATATACCCACAGGAGCCAGAGTTCGGAAGCTCTTTCCCAAGGACCACACAGGGAATCTCTGCTGCCCTCAGTGTGGGCTCCAATTCTCCTGCAGTCTCCCACTGGGTTGCCAAGTTAGATCCTAATCTCCTGTTATTTCACCCCTCCCCCCAGAGTCAGGTTTTTCTGCTAGGCTCAGGGCTGGTGCAGACCTGAGGTCGCCCTGCTTATGAGTATGTCCAAAATGGCGCCTGCTCTGTCTTGCTCGCCTTTGAGAGGTGAGCGGAGAGAGAGAAACTTGTGTCTGTATCAGTCACTTTTTTATTTTTTTCCTATCTCTCTTCTAGTTAGCCTGTTGAACTTTTCCCCATGGAGTTTCAAGCCTTGTTCCCTCTAGCCTCCTCTTTCCGCTTGCCCGCTGGTATCTCGGGCTATTGAGGTTCGGCTCACCTCGCGTTCCAGCGCTGGTGTGTTGAGTCTGCCGCTGGTGTCCCGAACTTGGGCTCCCACGCTCTCCACGCAGGTCCACTGTGAATCACTAGTTCCAGAAGAGTTTCCTCTGCTGTTTCATCCCCTACTCTTCCTTGACCCTGCAGTATCTCCACTTATATTAAACTTTCTCTCCCCCCGGACTAATAGTGTGCTCCCTGCCTATTCTGCCATCTTGCCGCTCTCCACATTGTTATTTTTTATGTTTCTAAATTTTCCTTATTTCTTTCACTTGGTTCTAATTTCATTTCAGTGTGGTCAGCAAACATGTTTTTCATGATTTTAATCATTTAAATTGACTGAGACTTACTTAATAACCAATTTTATAAAAGGACTATTTTAGAGAATAGTCCATGGACTTTTGAGAAGTCTGTATTCTGCTGGTGTATGGAGGATAATTTTTTATTTTTATTTTTTTAATTTTTATTGATGGATTTTTTGACAGGCAGAGTGGACAGTGAGGGAGAGAGACAGAGAGAAGGTCTTCCTTTGCCATTGGTTCACCCTCCAATGGCCGCCACGGGTGGCACGCTGTGGCAGGTGCACTGCGCTGATCCAAAGCCAGGAGCCAGGTGCTTCTCCTGGTCTCCCATGGGGTGCAGGGCCCAAGCACTTGGGCCATCCTCCACTGCACTCCTGGGCCATAGCAGAGAGCTGGCCTGGAAGAGGGGCAACTGGGACAGAATCCGGTGCCCCAACCGGAACTAGAGCCCAGTGTGCCAGCGCCGCTAGGCAGAGGATTAGCCTGTTGAGCCACGGCGCTGGCCTGGAGAATTATTTTTTAATCAGTTCATATTACTCCAGAATTTCCTTCTTCAGCTATTATTCATTATTGAAAATGAGATATGAAGTCTCTATTTGTAACAATATTTATTTATTTTCATATTGTATTTGAAAGGAAGAAGGACAGAAATCTTCCATCCACTGGGTTACTCAAATGTCTGCAAAAGCCAGGCTTAAGTCAAGCTGAAGCCAGGAGTCCAGAACTCAATCTGGGTCTTCCAAGAGGTAGCAGGGTCCCAAGTAATTGATCCTTATCTATTGTGTCATAGGGTATGCATTTGCAGGAAGCTAGAAAATTAGCAAATGAGCTAGACTCAAACCAGACACTCTGAATATTGGATGAGAACATTCAAAGTGGCCAAACAACTGCACCTGCAACTACTATATTTGAATTATCTGTTCTCTGTCTATTGTTGCTTTGTGCAGGCCAGGAGCTTCTTCTGGGTCTCCCACGTGGGTGCAGGAGCTCAGGACGTGGGCCATCTTCTACTGTTTTCCCAGACCATAGCAGAGAGCTGGATTGGAAGTGGAGCAGCTGGGACTCAAACTGGAGCCTATATGGGATGCTGGCACAACAGGAAGTGACTTTACCCTCTATGCCATGGTGCTGGCCCCATTCACCATAGCTTTTTCAAGCTTATTTTCTTACTGTTTGCTCTGGGGATTCCAATTAACATCTTTATCCAAAACAATCTGACCTAGATAAAAACTGAATTAATTTCAACTATACACACAAATTTTCTTCCAATAATTCCTCTGTAGTATTACTGTCATACAAATTACAATTCTATACATTCTAAGCTCATCAACAGATTTCTATAATTATATAATTAAGTATAATTTATTATACTTTTATTTTAAGAATTATTTTTCATTTTTACTTGAAAGACAAAGAGATAACAGAGAGAAATAGAGATTTCTATCAATTAGTCTCATTTCTTGAATGTCCTTAGTAACCATGGTTGGGCCAAGAGTCTGGAATTCAATTCCTATCTCCCATGTTGGTGATAAGGACCTAAGGACTCGAGGCATTATCTTCTACCTCCTTGGGTGTGCATTAGCAGGAATCTGGATGGATACAAAGCACAGGAGCCAGGACTCAAATCAGGCACTCCAATTTAAGATGAGGTATCCCAAGTAGTGTCTTTATTTTTGGACAGGCAGAGTGGACAGTGAAAGAGAGAGAAACAGAGAGAAAGGTTTTCCTTTGCCATTGGTTCACCCTCCAATGGCCACCACAGCGGAAGGCAGGAGCCAGGTGCTTATCCTGATCTCCCATGGGGTGCAGGGCCCAAGCACTTGGGCCATCCTCCACTGCATTCCCAGGCCATAGCAGAGAGCTGGCCTGGAAGAGGGGCAACTGGGACTAGAACCCGGTGTGCCAGCCCCGCAGGTGGAGGATTAGCCTATTGAGCCATGATGCTGGCCCCAAGTAGTGTCCTAACTGCTGTTTCTGATGAAAACTTAGCTGCTAATTTGACTCTGGTGCCCTTGCACAGGATGGTTATTTTTATATTTTGCTTTTAAGATTATATCGTTTTATAGTCTGACTAGGACATCTAAGTGGGAATGTCTTTGTTTTCATCCTATTTGGAGTTTACTGAACTTATCAGATGTATAGATTATTTTTAATCAAATCTGAGATGTTTTCTATCACTATTATTTAAATATCCTATTAGCTCCATCAGTCCTCTCCTTCAAGACCTCTTCTCATAAATATGTCGGTATACTTGGTAGTATCACACAGGTCTCTAAAGTTCTGTTCATTTTTCTTCAATCTTAGTCTTTCTTACCCCCAGACTGGATAACCTCAGCTTATCTACTCTTATATTCAATAATTCATTTTTCTTCCTGCTCAGATATCAGATTGAGATCCTCTAAATAAATGATTTTTTTCTTGAGGACACTTTCCACATTTTATTTACATTTTAGGACTAACTTTAATCTCAAAATCACATATCTATACAAATATTTCCCCTTTTTGTTGACTTCACTTAAGCTTAAATGTGTGGTTTGTTAAGCAAAGAATGTGAACAAATATTTACCATGTCTGTTACATGTAACAGACAGGAACAGCTTTTAACAGAAATGTATTGACCCCCCCAAAACTATTTTTTGTTATAAATAAGGTATCAATATAATCCTGAACATATTTTTATGCTACTAGTAGTCAGCACCCACAGCACTTTAAAATTTAACACAATTTGTGACAATATTCATTGTACCTGCTACTTTAAATAATGTCAACTGCAGCTCTTTCACTAAACAAGATGGATAAAACATGCAATTTCTGTTTGTCCTTATTGGGATTTTTACTTTTCAGAAACACACATTTCCACTGCCATCTCACATGTCTCACCATGCTTGAATCTTGAAAATCTGAATCCTAGTTGGAGCTCTCCAGGTTACTGTTTAAATGACAGTGCCTCAACAAGAGAAAGAAAAATTGTGCTACATTTTTCCTCCTGTTACCTGAAAACAAAATGAGTGTACATACATTAAATATATTACAAATGTCCAGGTCACATATCCCAGCTGGAATTCTTTACTGAATGTGTGGTATTTTGCATTGTGATGTTTAGTCAAGACATTGATATGAGTAGAAGGTTGTTGATTTAAGGCAAGTCTGAGCTTCATTAAAATTAACTGTTGTATGTTTGTTCTTCTGGTGGAGGTAGAAGCTTCATGTTTGCTTTGGACACCATTAGACGTCTTAGCTCTTGAAGTACAACTTGAATGCTATATGCATTTTGCCATTTTGCTACTACTAGTATGCTCTGTGCAGACATCATTCCACTGGTGTTATTTATCTCATTCATATTAATATTCATTATAAATCTAAGTGATGGAGGAGCTTCTGGGTATTTAGGTCCACATTCTACTTTCAGGCTATATATTCTGTTCTCATAATTTGTCCTTGGTGGCCCCATAATCATGCCTGTCCACCTTGTAAGTGTCATATCTTCATCATCTTCAAGGCCCTAGCTAACTGTACCATCAACTACTCCTTTTTGTCCTTCTTCAAGTTCTTCCAACAAGCAAAAATTATGAGGAATTTTAACTCCTGTGGGGATCGCCATCTTCTCCCACAGTCCAAGGCAGCTGCTGCATGCATGGGACAACCACCAAAATGAATTTTTAATTTCAGTTACCATACTTTTAAACACAATTTCTATTTCATTCCTTTTTATAATAGCTATTTTTAAAATTGCTGTTCTACATTGGGTAGCACATTTTTTTTGGCAGGCAGAGTTAGACAGTGAGAGAGAGAGAGACAGAGAGAAAGGTCTTCCTTTTTCCATTGGTTCATCCCCCAAATGGCCACTGCGGCCAGCGCACTGTACTGATCCAAAGCCAGGAGCCAGGTGCTTCTCTTGGTTTCCATGCAGGTGCAGGGCCCAAGCACTTGGGCCATCCTCCACTGCATTCCTGGGCCACAGCAGAGAGCTGGACTGGAAGAGGAGCAACCAGGACAGAATCTGGTGCCCTGACCAGGACTAGAACCTGGTGTGCCGGCGCTGCAGGCAGAGGATTAGCCTATTGAGCTGCGGCGTCAGCCAGGTAACACATTGTTCTTATACTTTTCTGTAATTTTTGGACATGGGTTTTTAGTTCTCTGAAGCTATTTGACACAGTTAATTTGGCCAGCGCATGGGAGACCAAGAAGAAGCATCTGGCTCCTGGCTTTGGATCGGTGCAGCATGCCAGCCATAGCAGCCATTTGAGGGGTGAACCAATGGAAGGAAGACCTTTCTCTCTGTCTCTCTCTCTCTCTCTGTCTAACTCCACCTGTCAAAACAACAACAAAAAGACAATTAATTTAAGCCTATGTCTAGTAAATAGAACACCTGGGCTTCCTAACAAGAGTTTCTGAGGACTGCTTTTTTTTATCTCTGTATTTATGTGCTATATCTTGTTATATTTACTGTTTTCCTTTTATATTTTTTGTTGAAAAATGCACATTATGAATAATATAATATGGCAACTCTAAGAATTACATTCTATACCCACTCAACAGGGCTAGTTGTTGCTGCTGTTTATTTTAGCCAACCTTCCTGGAATATACTTTGTATGTTATCCACTTAAATCTCTGTTAATTTTGTTAGTATATAGCCAATTATTAGACAAAATTTTTCTTAAATTTCTTAACCTACTTATTACCCTATTATTATTTTCTTAAATTTCTTAACCTACTTATTACCCTATTATTATTTTCTTAAATTTCTTAAACTACTTATTACCCTATTAAACTCTGTATGTGCTGACACATGCTTTCATCACTACAAAGTAAACAGCTCTGCCTTAGCAATCACTTCCTGTTTGCACACTCCATCAAGTCCAAACAGAGGTGAGAGTTCTATGGCTGCTCATTTTCTCAGTCTGCAAAAAGCTGCACAAGTGTGTGGCCTTCTAGATCTCTGGGAACATTTAGAAGATTTTCAAAGCCCACTACAGTTATCTCATTTCCCATATTTTCACTTTACATTTTTTGGTCAGCCTTTTTTTGGCCTCAACTAGAATCATTGTCTTGGACAGTTATAATGTTAAACAATTACTTCTAATTGTTTTCAAAAAATAGGACTAGCAGTAAAGTTTTTCTCACAGAGTGTGCACTGAGTCAGGTCAAACACATGTCTTGTAAACACTGCCTTTCCAGGGAGCTGTCAGTCAATTTAAAAAGCAACAGCTCTCTGGGGGTGGGGCTTCTTGGAAGCTCTATCCTCATTTTGCCTTTTCCACTAGCTGCTGGGTTACTGGATTTCACAGCTATTATAAGGCAATTAAAGGGTAATATTTCAAGATTACTATGGAGCTTAGGAAATGAAAATGAAAATAAGCCAAGTTAAAACACCACAAACCTTATTGTTCCTATTGAGATTCAGCATTTTTCTTGAATAACTTCCCATCAGATTGTTGTCATCCTTTGGTTGAATTCCAAAGGTCTCAGAAAGCTGATTTGGATAATATTGCCATGGTTCTTATTGGCTTAACAAATGAACAGCTTATCAGAGGCTCTTATTTCTATATTTCACAAATATTTCACATCATTCATATTTAATGTATTATTTCATGTTTATTTACATTTTATTGCTCCTCTTTGCAATAATAGGATAAAGGATTCACATAAGATACTGCGAATTCATAATTTCATACTACATTCAAATATTTCCATTAATGGGTTAAAAGTTAATTTTTTTTTAAAATTTACCCATTTGAGAGGCAGAAAGAAAGAATGAGAGACAAAGAAAGAGCATGCTCCCATCCCCTTGTTCACTCCTCAAATGTCTGCACCGGCTGGGAGGCCAAAACCTGGAGCCAGAACTCAATCCAGATCTCTCAGTGGGTGGCAGGAATTCATCCTCCAGAATCTGCATTAGCAGGAGGCTAGAATGAAGAGCTAGAGCTGGGAATTAAAGTGAGTTACTCCTATATGGGATACAGGTAAGTTTTTTTTAGATTTATTTATTTATTTGAAAGGCAGAGTTATAGAAGGAGAGAGAATGGTCAGAGCTGGGCTGATCTGAATCCAGAAGCCAGAAACTTTTTCTGGGTCTCCCACATGGGTGTGAGGCCCATGGACTTGGGCTGTCTTCCACTGCTTTCCTGGGCACATTATCATGAAGCTGGATGGAAGTGGAGCAGCTAGGACTCAAAATAATGCCCATATAGGAGGCTGGCACAGAAGGTGCTAGCTTTACCTACTACACCACAGCAGTGACCCTGGATACAGGCATTTTAACTGGCATCTTAACTGCCAAGCCAAATGCTCACTCTAGGAATTTAGTTTTTGAAGGCTTTATGTATTGCAAATATCCTTAGCAAATTATTATATAGGTTGCACTTTCTCCATCTAAGATAAAGCAATACATTATGGTACCATTTAAATAGTCAGGAGAGTGAAGAGGCAACAGACAGAATGGGAAAAAATATTTGCAAACCATGCTACAGATAAAGGATTAATAACCAGAATCTACAAAGAAATCAAGAAACTCCACAACAATAAAACAACCCACTTGAGAGATGGGCCAAGGACCTCAATAGGCATTTTTCAAAAGAGGAATCCAAATGGCCAACAGGCACATGGAAAAATGTTCAAGATCACTAGCAATCAGGGAAATGCAAATCAAAACCACAATGAGGTTTCACCTCACCCCGGTGAGAATGGCTCACATTCAGAAATCTACCAACAACAGATGCTGGTGAGGATGTGGGGAAAAAGGGACACTAACCCACTGTTGGTGGGAATTCAAACTGGTAAAGCCACTATGGAAGTCAGTCTGGAGAGTCCTCAGAAGCTTGAATATAACCCTACCATTCAACCCAGCCATCCCACTCCTTGGAATTTACCCAAAGGAAATTAAATCGGCAAACAAAAAAGCGGTCTGCACATTAATGTTTATTGCAGCTCAATTCACAATAGCTAAGACCTAGAATCAACCTAAATGTCCATCAACAGTAGACTGTATAAAGAAATTTTGGGATATTTACTCTATAGAATACTATACAGCAGTAAAAAAAAATGAAATCTGGTCATTTGTAACAAAATGGAGGAATCTGGAAAACATCATGCTGAGTGAAATAAGCCAGTCCCAAAGGGACAAATATCATATGTTCTCCCTGATCAGTGACACCTAACCGAGCACCAAAAAGGAAACCTGTTAAAGTGAAATGGACACTATGAGAAATGGTGACTTGATCAGCCCTTGTCCTGACTGTTGATGAACTTAATACTTTATCCCTCTTAGTATTTTTTTTGTTTGTTCTACTTAACACTATTGGTTGAATTCTGTAATCAATACACAGTTATTCTTAAGTGTTGAAACTTAACTGAAAAGTGATCTCTGTAAAATATATGAGTGGGAATAAGAGAGAGAAGAGATGTACAATTTGGGACATGCTCAATCTGACTTGCCCCAAATGGTAGAGTTAGAGATGTGCCTGGGGATTTCAATTCAATCCCATCAAGGTGGCATGTACCAATGCACATCACTAGTCCAAGTGATCAATTTCAGTTCACAATTGATCATAATGATAGGTCTAAGAGTCAAAGGGATCACACAAACAAGACTAGTGTCTGCTAACACTAACTGATAGAATTAAAAAGGAAGAGAACGATCCAACATGGGAAGCAGGATACACAGCAGACTCACAGAATGGTGGATGTCCTGAACAGCACTCTGGCCTCAGAATCAGCCCTTAAGGCATGCAGATCCAGCTGAAAAGCCCATGAGAGTATTTCAGGCATGGAAAGCCAAGACACTGTGGCAAAAAAAAAATGACCTAAATGAAAGATCTCTGCAAGTGAGATCCCAGTGGAAAGAACGGGCCATCAAAGAAGGAGGTACCTTTCTCTGAAGGGAGGAAAGAACTTCCACTTTGACTATGACCTTGTCTAAATATGATCAGAGTTGGCGAACTCAAAAGGCTTCCATAGCCTTGGGAACTCATGACAAGAGCCTAGGGGGATTATTACCATAAAGAAGAGTGTCAATTTGTTACATCAACAACAGTAGTCACTGTGCACTTACTCCTCTTGTGGGATCTCTGTCCTTAACTAGTACTAAAACAGTATTTTACACTTTATGTTTCTGTGTGGGTGCAAACTGTTGAAAACTTTACTTAATATATACTAAATAGATCTTTTGTATACAAAGATAATTGAAAATGAATCTTGATGCAAATGGAATGGGAGAGGGAGTGGGAGATGGGAGGGTTGCAGGTGGGAGGGAAGTTATGGGGGGCAAAAAGCCATTGTAATTCATAAGCTCTACTTTGGAAATTTATATTTATTAAATAAAAGTTAAAAAAAGGAATCTCAAAAATATCTTTTAGAGTTTAACCATTGTTTCCTAATTTTAGATTTTTGTTTTGTTTTATTTTCTACTTTCTGTAACAGGACTGCCCTCAGTCTGCATGTAACTTTTATAATAGTTCTTGCAGATTCATGAAGAAGCAGTATATTTTTTTAAGATTTGTTTTATTTATTTGAAAGACAGGGTTATAGAGAGAGGCAGAGACAGAGAGAGACATCTTGCATCTGCTGGTTCACTTCCCAGAGCTACACTAATCTGAAGCCATGAGCCTGGAGCTTCTTGTTGGTCTCCCATGTGGATGCAGGGGCAAGCACTTGGGCCATCTTCTGCTTTCCCAGGCCATAGGAGGATTAACCTACTGCACCACAGCACCAGCTCCAAGAAGCAGTATAAACATCAATCAGTACAAAGAAACGTTTAACCTAATTCATCATTTCACATATTTGTACTTCTTTGTCTTCCCATTAACCTTTGCTGGTTTTATGATTACATAATTCTTTAAATGCTGGTTAAACAGGAATGCTTAAAGCTTTAAAAGTTAACACTCTTAAACATTTTTTGCCTTTATTCCACTGCAGAATAATATTTTTATTCCTACTTTGAGTTTTGTTCTGTATCATGTCTTATGCTAGAAATACTTAAATGATGTGAAACAATGCAGGACTAAGTTGAACTTCAGCTGGCCTCTGTCATTGTGATGGTGATACATGTCATTAGTTGCCACTTCTTCAGGGTGATCTATAGTTTGAAAACTAAGAACCCAAAAATAAATCTTTCAGAATCATCTAGTTCTGTAAAACTGACATTGTTTGTTGGTTATTGATCTTGCCTTTTTTCTTTAAAACAATATCCTTTCTCTGATCCCTTAAGAAAGCTGCACCAAATCATTTCCCTGTTGCTTTCTTGGTACTTATGAAAATAGAAGTTTTTATTGCAGGGGTTTCAGCTTGTATCTTTGTTATGAATGATGCCTTTTTATATTTATGAATATAAAATTCACTTATGAATAAACTTGATAATGGAAACAAAATAAATCAAGTGCATGTGTGTCCTTGACCATGTTTTTTTTTTAACAGTATTTTTTTTATTTTTTTTAACTTTTATTTAATGAATATAAATTTCCAGTGTACAGCTTATGGATTACAATGGCTTCCCCCTCCCATAACTTCCCTCCCACCCACAACCCTCCCCTCTCCCGCTCCTTCTCCCCTTCCATTCACATCAAGATTCATTTTCAATTCTCTTTATATACAGAAGATCAATTTAGTATAAAGATTTCAACAGTTTGCACCCACATAGAAACACAAAGTGAAACATACTCTTTGAGAACTAGTTATAGCATTAAATCAAAATGTACAGCACATTAAGGACAGAGATCCCACATGAGGAGCAAGTGCACTGTGGCTCTTGTTGTTGACCCAACAAATTGACACTCTAGTTTATGGCGCCAGTAACCACCCTAGGCTGTCGTCATGAGTTGCCTAGGCTATGGAAGCCTTCCAAGTTTGCCGACTCTGATCATATTTAGACAAGGTCATAAAAGACAGAGTGAGGATAGTAACCAATGATCCTAAGAGTGGCATTTACCAGGTCTGAACAATTATACAGCATTAAGTGGGGAAGAGGACCATCAGTACACACAGGTTGGGAGTAGAGCCATTGGTGGTAGAGTAGAGGTTATGATTACAAAGGAATGAGGCCCAAGTGCACTAGACAGGGTCTAGAACAAAGGACAGAGTCATTATTAGAGGAGCTAAGAAAGGTGATGTCTAAGCTACAATTAAGTTTTCTGATTGAGAGGCAAATAGAACCTGATAGAAGGGGCTTGATAATAATCTGGTGGGCTTTAGGCCTTGTAAGTTAAGAGGCCCAGACCTATCTATCTCTTCACATGGGGTATATCCTAAGGGAGGGGTGAACCTCCTAGGGGAAGGCACTCTGTTGATTTTCATTACTTGGCTGGCCTGGGAGGAGAGCTGGCCAGGTAAAAGCAGGGGGCATCTCTAACAAGAAATTTATAGTTCTGCCTGCAATGTTGCTGACCCTACTTGACCATACCCTCAGCTGCAGTGGTCACTTTGGAAGTTGGACTAAGTGAAGGGCTTTTCAGCTTAGAGCCAATAAGATCTGTGGCTCTGACCTGGGCATCCTTCGACTCCAGGGCAGGTCCATTTCCAGTGATCCAACTCTTGGCAGAGCTGCCAGGGCTCTTCACAAGCTGACTTCTGCTGAAGCCCAGGCTTACCACATTGAAAGCCACTGCAGTGGACTGGCCTGTTGGGTCTCCTTGAGGGCAGATCACTGTACAGATCAGCCATTAATAGGCCTGCCACCCATTGCTTCTGATGCCTAGCTTTCTTTTCCTCCTGGTTTGTGTTAAAGCAGACCAGAGGATGCAAGTCAAGGGAGTGCCCGTGTCCCATCTCTAATCTTCGGTGGCCTGAACTACAAGTCTATAGTCACAGGCATGTTCTGTAGTAGTTTTTCTAACGTAGACAATGCCCATGAGGAAAATTATATTCTCACTTTAAAACTTTCTTTCCCTTTGGTCTGAAAGGGAGGTTTTTTCTACTTACTGTATACTTGGCTGATGGCGAAGTGAATCTAGCTATGAGATTATTATTTAAGTTCTTATTTTGGCTATGCTATTGCAGAAAAATGTTAGCCATCTCTTTTATAAGGTCTAAAGATTAAATTGTGCATCCTACAGATTCCTTCATAATAGAATTAGTTTCCTACCTTGAAGAGAATAGAGAAATGAAAGACGAAGTTGGGCTTAGAATAGAGAAATGAGGGAGCAAGTCCTAGATCGCTTGCTGACGATAGCAATATCACATGAATACTTAGCAAACCATTTCAACCATTAGATAACAACTTAAGAAAACATTTACCAGAAGGTCCAATGCCTTCTATAAATTTTAAGAATCATGTATTTGAAAACACCTCTTAAATATCTAACATGGTGTAGTTTGTTTAACCAGTAAACTTAAGCACAATCATATAAAATGTTTTTAGTTTCTTTCTACCAACAAGTTTAAAACATATGATACACAGATTCAGGTCACACAAATTAAAATGTATCTTTGATTGATTTTAGCAGCTTAAATTTATGGACAATCTTATCTATAAGCCATTTAAAATAAAACTCTTAATAAAATTTCCTATGTGGACACACAATATGTACACATATATAACATAGCATAATAGACCAATATAGCAATTTTAATAATAGCTTTTAAAATCTTTAATTCTTTTTGTAGATTGCCAATTGATTTGAATTGCTTTTTGTTTTTAGATTACTTTAACACATTGCTTTAACAGAGCATCAGAGTTTAATTCTATGTCAAAGAGAAATTGAGATTACTGTGATCTTTTGCTGTGAGGTTTCCTTCCTTTACCTTCTTTCATATTGATGACCGTGTTTCTGTGTTTCTGTGTGTAACACATCTTTAAGCATCTTTTGCAGGGCAGGATGAGTGGCAACAAATTCTTTCAGTTTCTGTTTGCTATGAAAAGTCTTAATTTCACCTTCATTCACAAATGAGAGCTTTGCAGGATATAATATTCTGGGCTGGCAGTTTTTCTCTCTTAGTACCTGGGCTATGTCTTGCCATTCCCTTCTAGCTTGTAGGGTTTCTGATGAGAAGTCTTCTGTGAGTCTAATTGGAGATCCTCTGAGAGTAATCTGACGTTTCTCTCTTGCACCTTTTAGAATCTTTTCTTTATGTTTCACTGTGGTGAGTTTGGTTACAATGTGTCGTGGTGAGGATCTCTTTTGGTCATGTTTATTAGGGGTTCTATAAAGCTTCCTGTACTAAAATGCCTCTGTCCTTCTCCAAACCTGGGAAATTTTCTGCTAGTATCTCACTGAAAATGCCTTCTAATCCTTTCTTCCTCTCCATGCCTTCAGGAACTCCTAGAACCCGAATATTAGGTTTTTTAATAGTATCCTATAGATTCCCGACAATATTTTTTAGATTTCTAATTTCTTCTTCTTTTCTTTGGTTTGCCTGTTTCCTTTCCTGTTCTCTGTCTTCTAAGTCTGATTATTGAGACATGAGAGTTGACCCGCACCTTTTGTTCAGTCATGGAACCTGGTTTCCTTTTACCATGGAATTGTCTTACTTGGAAACGTTGATCCTGATGAGAGAGAAGATGGTGCCAAAACTGTCTTCAGATGATGCGCTCAAATTTTCTACCTCTTCAGGGCTGATATTTCTAACTGAACTGCTGCCTATGGTGTCTTTTGGAAAGCTCCTTCAAGGGTGATTTTCTGTTAATTTTTAACAAATTTTTAAATCATGTTCTGCTATACCTCTTCTGTTCATATACAGCAAAACTTCAAAAATTACCAGCTTTGGTGAAAGGTCAAATTAGATAATTTGGAACCAGGATGATAATGGTTTTTCATCTTGACTTTTATTATATTTTTAAATCCTAACATAAAGTGAATTTGACTGGCAAGGCAAGTAGCTATTAGGGAAGCGATTTGATATTTTTAAAGAATTATCTGTACTTTTTTTAATTGAAAAAATATAGAAATATATGTAAAAAATGTAAGACAAGCGTACTGAATGGATGACATCCTAGGCTTTTCCCTCCCTTTGTTTTTCTTTTAGCAGCAGGAAAATAGTTTATGCCCTCTCCGCATTACCTGTAACAGTTAATTTTCTAATGTTAATTACATTGTATGTTTATAGTTCTAAGCTTACTGTTGAGCATATGTTGGGAATAAAACTACACAGCATTACTTGAAAAATTAATAATGTGTCCCAGCTGTTTTTTCTGTCTTACTGTGTAACATTTTTTGAAGAAGGTCTTAAAGCGGTGGTGCTGCCATGAATTTTGTAAGTGCATCTGGAGAGAAAAGATTCACCAGGAGCACAACTGCAATCCAGTGTATATAGATGGCTGTATACACATGCACATATTACACTTTATCTTAAGAAGAAAAGGCATTTTAAACATTGAAACATTATAAACATGTAAACTCAAAATTGCTTTATGCACCATGATCTCTGGTGTATTTTGCGTTCATTTTAAATCAAACTATTGGTTTAATGTTAACCTCTGCTTTAGAATTCTTTAAGTACTGTTGATGGTCCAGTAGAGTGACTCAAGCTGGATGATAATTCTGCCACTGGATCAAGCACCTGGCATTGAATAGCAGACACTCAAGAAGTGGATGAACTATGTAATAGAAAAGTATGGTTTAAAGTGTCTAAGTGAAAGCTAATCTATATAAGTATTAAAAAATAATGTTTAAAGTTCTCTATTTTCAGTTGATAAGTCTATGATAAAGCTATTGCTTATTCAGTTCACCTTGTGCAGTATACCCTTACCTTGTTCATTCTAGAAACATACTTCGATGTCACCTATCAAAGAATTGTCCCAAAAAACTGTTGTTTAAATTTTTTCTTCTTTTTCTCAGCCAACCTAACTCAATGTAATTCACTTACTGCACTGCTCAAAACTAATTAAAAGCATGACATTCCAGGCTGCTTTGTATTTCACTATGGAATCTCTAGGAGAGGCAAAAGGCCAATATCCCTTTGAAAGACAGAATGAAAAATAACTATACATCACCCACTCCTGAAAGTGGGCTGATATGAGAGACCCCAGGATTCTTAGATTTCTCATCCAAGGTGGGGGAAAAGTCCCTTGGGCCACAAATTCTTCTCTAGCTCCATAAGTTCAGTCATGTATAATGACTTTTGAAAGTCTTAACCTTCTCTACTGTGCAGAGACTATACAGAGTATGTACAGTCAGCTAGACTCTGACACATCCTAAAATTAAGCATCATCATTAAGGAATCCTTGCAGGTTTGAATGTTGGTTTTTCCACTTCTTTTTTAAAATTTATTTATTTATTTATTTGTCAGATAGAGTTAAACAGTGAGAGAGAGAGACAGAGAGAAAGGTCTTCCTTCTGTTGGTTCACCCCCCAAATGGCTGTTATGGCCGGAGCTACACCAATCTGAAGCCAGGAGCCAGGTGCTTTCTCCTGGTCTTGTTATGCCCAGTTCAGTTGTCCCCAAAGACCACCAAGGAGCCGATAGCGCTGTAAAGCACACGAGAGTTTTCTTACAGCTCTGGGCCTGGACTCTCAATCAGCACTGATGCAGTGGGTCTGAAGTGAGAGCCTCAACCCTTCAGTTAACAGGGTTTTTATAGGGTTTTCAGAGATATTCTATACATTATGGTACCATTTATCAAATCATCTCATCCAGCGGGAAATCAAAAGGACATCTCTTAGAATTGATTAGTCCATCCAGTGGCGGGAACGGACCTACTAAAGGTGGTTGGATGGCTTTGGGGCTGATGCCTTTTGAATTGATTGGACAAAGCATAGGGTCTGAGCTGCTAGGGTATACGTGCCAAACTGCAGGGTCTCAGGAAGCTATTAATGACTTTATCTGCCCTGAGAAGACACCAGAAACTAGGTATTTCTCTGTTATCTGCTAATCGGCTGTTGCTAGGAGAGTTTATCACAAGGGGAGTTCATTTATTTACTTTTAGGAGCTTCTGGCTTAGGGTTCAGGGCCTGGTCAGACCCAAGTTACAAGATGGAGGCCTAATTTAAAATAGTTACACCTTGATCCAGGCTCAGGTCTCACAGTCTCTCATGCGGGTGCAGGGCCCAGTGACCTGGACCATCCTCCACTGCCCTCCCAGGCCATAGCAGAGAGCTGGACTGGAAGAGGAGCAACCGGGACTAGAACCAGGTGCCCATATGGGATGCTGGTGCCTCAGGTGGAGGATTAACCCAGTGAGCCACAGCACCAGCCCCCAGTTTTCCCACTTCTTAGCAATAGCATCTTGGGAAATCTGTTCTTCTTCACCTGTAAAATAATAATAATCATACCTACCATTTAAGCAAGAATGAAATAGGGCAACATATCTGGCATATCTGGCATATCTGGCATGTCATGTCTGGCATGTAATTACTCAGTACTAGCTTGCCTTTATTACTACTATTGTCCCATCAGGCTAAGTCCAATGGGCCACACTTGAGTTTCTATACTCTGAGCCTATAATGCACACAATGCAGTCTCAGACATAATAATGTCCTCTGTATCCCCAGAGTGCTCTGGACCTCACATAGTGTAAACTATATCCAAAAGGATTGTAAAAAGTTCACAGGAGAAATGGAGTTAAAAGGTAAGTTAATGTTGGTATAATCTTTAAAAATCAGTATCTAGGTTTTCCCTTATAGACTTTTTTTATTATGTTTTTTAATCTTTTTTATTTATTTATTTTTGACAGGCAGAGTGGACAGTGAGAGAGAGAGAGAAACAGAGAGAAAGGTCTTCCTTTGCCATTGGTTCACCCTCCAATGGCTGCCGCGGCCGGTGCACTGAGGCCAGCACACCGCACTGATCTGAAGCCAGGAGCCAGGTGCTTCTCCTGGTCTCCCATGGGGTTCAGGGCCCAAGCACTTGGGCCATCCTCCACTGCACTCCCTAGCCACAGCAGAGAGCTGGCCTGGAAGAGGGGCAACCGGGACAGAATCTGGTGCCCCAACCAGGACTAGAACCCGGTGTGCCAGTGCTGCAAGGCGGAGGATTAGCCTATTGAGCCACGGTGCCAGCCGCCCTTATAGACATTTTTTAATGGAATTCTTGCAGACTCCTCATGCACCCTAGTCTCTACTATGGACAATATGTTGATGGCCAGAGTCCTCTTGCTTACACATTATCCTTTCTCATCTGATTTCACTCACATAAAAAAGCTATAGGAAATCATGGGGTAGCTATTAGGAGGTTAGGCCTCCCAACAGTCCCTGGGTTCCACACTCCCTTTTCTTAACTACTAAGTAAAGGAAAAAAATGTAGCTCTTTGTCTTCTCTTCCTGAAAACTTTACTTTCAAAACATTAAGTGAAGTCCTCTTTAGAAATTTCAAGTTGTATAAAGAACACAGCCAAGGTCTATGACCTAGATAGCTGATTATTTTCAGCATCTTTCGGTAGGAATTGTTAATGAGACTTTAATATGAAGAGCTTAAATCACCAAAGTGTTAAAAAGCTTTAGTGAAGCATCACAGAACTCATGAAGAAAATCTCAACACTCTCTTCCAGGCAACTCCCTTCCTGACACCCACCTCCCAATAAAAGTAGCCAAGAGGGTTTCTCAGATCACAGAAACACACTCCAAGTCCTTGTTTATAAATTGGCTTTTAAATTGTAGGAGATTGAGGTAGTATACTTAAATCTCCAAATGCAAGCCCACAAGACAAAACATGCTGTGAGTTAGGAAAGAGGAGAAAGCAAGAAGCCACAGTCAGACTAGTTTTATTTGGAAGACTAAAACCTGGGAGGGGCTCCCTCTCAGGTGAACTCATGAAAGAGATTTGCCAATGAACACAAAATGAAAAAAGAACACCCTCCCTTACAGACTAGTGGTTTTTATTATAGGAGTGGGAGTCTTCTGTACTCTGGCTGCTTGCTTGCCTGCTATGCTCCCCTGGAATTTATGACCTCCTGCCCCCTACCATCTCCCCTGGGATTTATGGCCCAATGCTTCCTGCCAATTCTTCCCCATGCCATCTCCTTTGTATGGCCTTCCTGCCACATAACATATATAGTCTTTACGTTTAAATGAACCAATGAACATGTTAGGTCCCAATTCCTTGCCATATAGAGAATAAGAAGATACCCTACGTAGGAGATGACCTGCACCCTTGTAAGTGTGAGGCTATAAAAACCTCTTATGCAAATGAGAGGGCCTTTTGCCTGTGCACTGCTAAATGGCTGTGTGCGGGTAGGGGGTCCCAGCCGGCTGGTAACAAATAAACCTCTGCTTTTGCATCCACGACTGTGCCTTGTGCATTGATTGGGAAATTCGGACACAACAATATAATACAAATGGGCTGGAAGGGACTTGGAGGTTTGAGCTAAAGCTGGGCTGCTGAGACAGAGGAAGAGCTTGGGCTAGTTTTAAAGGTCCTTTGAGACAACAGTGTGAGATGGGAGGGGTTTAGACTGAGGCTGGACTGTGAGGATGATCTGAGAAGGGGGAGACAGCTTGGGAGGAGATGGAGAGCTCTCAGACTGATATGAAGAGTCTTCAAATAGTGTTGTGTCCAATAGGCCAGGAAGGGCAGGAATAATCAATGTAGGGTGGGGTTGCATTAGCAAGGTAGAGAAACAAGGGAAGGCTTGTTATGTAAGTGAAGGGTGAACATGGATTTAAGGCTTTTTGTCCTTGCTCCATCACTGTGCATCAAAAAGTCAGAATAAAGCAGACTTTGATGAAGGCAAGTTCTGGTAGAAACTTTGTAATGAAAATTTAGCAATTACAATCTATTGCAGTTCAGATAGATTTTAGTCTTCAGCTAAAGAGATTCATGTTTGGTGCCTTTGAGCTGGGAACCTGAAGAAATGACTAACAAAGGTAAATGCAATAGGAGTGGCCAGAGACTCCTTTGTGCTCTACCAGAGGCAAAATCCAGTCCTAATGATGAAACTCCAAACCCCAATGAGTGGCCACACACATAACATGTTTCAAGTCTGCAAGGACTTTTGCAAGAACTCTCAGTAAAGCCTCACACTATGTGCATGCCTGTTTTTGTTTCAAGGAAATATTATTTGCTGGGCCTTTTTCAGGAAAGACAGGCAGAATGTTAGCCACATTAGTCCCTTCTTCACAACTTCAAACATCACTGCTACCACCAATTCAGATTTAAGAGGAGGACAACTGCTAACTTTGAGGAAGGAGCAAATGGGATGTACTATCTGCTATCTCTTTACTCTGTTTCTAGCCTGCAAACCTCTTCTCCCCTTCTCTAGTAGTCTCAGGTAAGAAGTCAGCTTGTTCACTCACTCACCAGACTGTCTTTCAAACCCTATGCTCTACTCTCCCTGTGTCAGATCCTCATTCAGATCATGCATGTGGGTTACTACATTGACCAACACCCAGTGTTGCACATACTCTTTGCACTGTGACTCACAACCTGCACACATTAACCAGAATCTCATCTGGTGGCCTCTCAGCATCACCCACCCAGGTTGTTGGGCTCAACCCAGGCTCAGCTAAGCTTAGAGGAGCATAAGAGGAAGGACATAGGATCAGGAGATCAGCCCACCTACCCAGGGCTCCTGCCACATCACCCCCTGTAAATGCCATTGCTATAGCAACTCTCCAACTTTGCAAAAGTGCTTTCTCCTTCCTCTGACTGTAGGTCTCCATGTATCTGTTGGCCTCAGCAGGCACTCCAGGTGCAGGCTCTGTCCTTGCATACTATGGTGCTGGCCAGACAGAGGCAAGGATAGCTTAGACTGCTGCCTACCATTCATTCCTAGTGTGCCAGTAGCTGCAGTCAGTATCACAAGGCCACAACTCACAATACACCTTCATGCCCTCTGTGTCTTGCCTCCCCTATGGGCAAATGTGTGATGAGGCCAGCCTCTGAGGCTTCTGCTGGATCCTTTGACAAATGGGTTCTAGTGAGTTTGGGCTTTTTCTCCCCATATGCTTTCTAGGGTGTCAAGATGGTGCCTGCCCCTACTTCTGGCTTTAGGGAATCTATCATTTTCCAGGAGCATGTACTCAAGAGGTGGGCAGCTGGGCATTTCTGAGCTATGAAGGATATTTTTTCTTTCTTTCTTTCTTTCTTTTTTTTTTTTTTTTTTTTTTTTGCTTTTTAAGGAGGACTCTAAGGTTGAGCATGACCAAAATCCCTTGCCTCAGTTTTCTCACCTTGCAGTACCCCCATAAGGTGAATTTTGACTCTTAAGATGAGTCTTCCATTTAGATGACACCTCAATATTTGGTGCACTCAACAAGTCATTATCATCTGCCCTCTGATGTGGGCCTGTGGGAGATCTGGTGGCAGGAGAGCTTTATGCTAAGAAGAAAATGCTAGAAAAAGAGCTTTCTTATGAAAGAGAAAACCTCTGGGTAAAAAGATTCTGGCCTCAAATGTGGGGAGCTCCCACAGTCCCTCTAGTCAGCCGAAGACAGAGATGAGTTTCTCTTTCTTAGTAATGCCTCTCTGCAAAGATATGGGCACCAGGATAGAGGCTGGGAGAGCTCAGGCTTGTCCAGGTTAATGATGGGCTTGACAGCCTCCCAGTTAGGACCCATGTTCAGGCCCCAGCTTAAGTTACCATGCCTCTATCTATCATTTGCCTATCTTCATTTCAGACTAAAGTGTCATTTCTGGACTCCACCACCTCTGAAATCTGACTTAATCCAATGTTTCCTGACTGTCATGGGGATACTATCCACAAATGATGTAGGTGATTCTACTGTGCATCTACAGCTTTTGTCACATTCTTTTGTAATTGTTTATATCTTTGTCATCTGTCCCCCATGAATGTAAATGCCTTTATGGTAAGCACTATATACACATCATTCATGTTGTATCAATTATACCCAGGGAAGTTCCAGACATAATGCATACAAGTCACCCCTGTCTTCCTCCCTTCTCAGTCCCTCATTCCCAGAGTGCTAGGGGCTCTTGCTCATCTCTTCCTCTGCCACTCCTCCTTCTGCACAGCTATCACCACCATGAGACACCCACACACCACGCTCCTGGCACCTGTGCTCTCCTGCTCCAATGGCTCCAAACAGGATGATAGCAGACAGGATGATACAGCAAGTGAGTGAGGCTTACTGATATCCATGAAGCTAAGCTATTGTGCTCCATTCTCACTAACTGAATTGCAGATGCTGGCCCTGAATGCTCTGATTGTGCTCAGTTCATATGGTTTGATGACAAGTGAGAGCATGGTAGTCTCCTAGAAATAAAAAAAAAATGCCTGCCTGCCTATTACATTAGTTAGGGCCCACAGAGCTCTGCAGCACTCTCGTTGGGGCCCTTTTCACTTCCTGTTCACATCTATTGCTTTATTCTTCTCTTTTTGCCCATCCACTCCCACCAGAGTAGCCAAGACACAGTGAGTTTATTTAACAGCCATGATGCTGACCCAGTGGCATGACACCCCAATTGGACTTTATAATGCATATTTTGTCTATTCTGGAAAATTCTTACTTATTTTCTGCTTCATTGCACATTGAGTACTTGAGGTTGTTGGATACATGAACTGTGAATTAGTGAGGTATGCCAAATTCAGCTTTGAATGATATAATCTTATAGGTTTTTTAATTTAACTTTTTTTATTTAGATTGTTCTTATAAACACTGATTATGTCTTCTAGTTTCTAAGTAACTGCATCATAATAAGGACTATTGTATATGGTAGCAGTTAAAAATGTTTGGTTTGATGATTGACATAGGGCTTGTAGGTAGCATCAACCTATGAGATTGTGTCCTGGTTTTATGGGAATCCTATAAATTGATTGGAGGTAGACATTTATTATTGATGAACGTTATGCACTGAGAACACCTTGTACTTTAAATAATAAAATCCAATTTAAGATTTGCACAGTTTCCTTCTGCCTTCATCTACCATATTCAATTATTGAAATACTGTTGATTCTACCTTTTAGATCTCACTGTAATGTGTTGCCACTTCTTCATTCACAACTGGTGCAGGTCCTACTAAATTACCTGTAAAAGACTCTTTGACTTCCCTGCCTTTTGTCTTTTTAATTTTGTGTCCAAAACCTTTCATGATTCAGCCCACTCTCTCTGCCTATATCTGGTTGCTTAGTATATCTTACTCCAATTGCTAAGGAAATCAAATGGCTGATAGTTCTATCAACACACCACACAAAAGATTGCTCAATAAATGCTTATTAAATAAATAAATGGAATGTCTTACATAGCTAGGGTGAACATTTAACATGCATGGCCCTGGATGTTCTCTGTTTATATGCTTCAACGCTGTGTAGTGATTTATATGCCCCTTTTATGATGAAATTTTTATCAGAACAACAGATTATATACCCATCTAATTGTGGCAGTCATCAAATAGACTTGGATCCTCTACTAGACAGTTTTTGGGGGTCAGAAATCTTATTTGTTTATTTTTTATATTTTCAATTATTCATTCAACTAAGAGACTGACTGTCAAGATGCTGAGCTGCAATATCAATGCAAACGCATTTCATGTCTTCATGAAATTTTCAATTTGGCAAGAAAGAGGAATCTACTGAAAGAATATTGCCTAACATAGTAAATACTAGTGTGAAGTAAATGGATACAAATTTAACCATTCCTAATCCAGCAACAGCTTAACCCCATGGACTATAATGGACAGAAGTAATCATAAACATAGAACTCCATGTCATCCAGTTATCCAGTTACATTTTTACTTAAAAATTTTTTTAAAAACCCACACATATTCTTAAGAATACTCATATATGCTTTCTTGATATTAAACCTAAGAAAAATTGACCATGGAATAATAGCAATTTAGAATCTCCTTCCTTTTTTAGATAAGTTGTAAGTTATAATTGTTAGTGGTTCCCTGTTGCCGTTGAATTCTCTACAATGTTGCAGTGGGTTCATTTCTGAGAAGAGCAGCGTGGTGGGGGCAAGAGGCGCGGAGTCAACACACAGACCCCCGGAGTCCGGTGAGAGCAGGCTTGAGGCGAGCAGCCGGCAGACTCGTTTATTACAGTTGGCACAACAGCTTATATAACCAAGACCAGCCAATCTGGTCAAGGGGCGGTCCATACCCCAACCAATCACAGCCTGTTGCCAGGCAGTTTCCACAGCCATCCAATCACAGCCTGTCGCCAGGCAGTTTCAAATCCATCCAATCACAGCCTGTTGCCAGGCAGGTTCCAGAGCCATCCAATCACAGCCTGTTGCTAGGCAGTTTCAAAGCCATTCCTGACTAACTGACGCTCGCTTGCCAGTGGCCACCTTGGCATGGCCTTCTCATTCCACTACAGTTCCCTATAATGTAGATTATTTCTCACTGTTTTTTCAGATGAGAAATCTGTGGTTTTAGAAACTGAGCCCCAAGACAAAAGAAAGATTTCGTAAACCAGTATTAGATTTTGGTTGACCTTGAACCCAGACCTTTTAGTGGGTAAATGCTGAACTCTTTGCACCTCAGTTTCTTCTTTGTAAACTCCTGATGATACTGTCTGCAGAATTAATAAGGTATAAATTATATGATGTAAGGCATTTAGTCCCTTAACCCAGCTCCTATAAGACACACAACAATGCTAATTCTGTATTATCCAGTTCCCTTGTTTGCTTCTGTGCTTGGTGAATTAAAAGATGGTAAAAAATAATTTGAAAAGAACTATATGTGGTGTAGCATGTAAAGCCACTGTCTACAGTGCTGGCATATAATATGGGTACTGGTTCGAATCCAGGCTGCTCCACTTCCTATCAATTTATCTGCTATGGCTTGGAAAAGCAGAGGAAGATGGCCCAAGTACTTGAGCCCCTGCATCCATGTGGGAGACCTGGAAGATACTCCTGGCTTCAGATAGGTCCAGTTCCAGCCATTGCAGTTATTTGGGGAGTGAATCAGTGCATAGAAGACCTCTCTCTCTCTCTCTCTCTCTCTCTCTGCTTCTGCCTCTCTGTAACTCTGCCTTTCAAATACATAAAATTCTTTAAAAAATAGTTATAAACATGAATAGGACACAAATAAAAATTGTATTCTCTTATTTGGATGTTAAACTATGCCTTCTACACCTCTGCTAAAAATTATATTGTATTCGTAGTCGTTTATTATTTGAGAGAAATTTCCAGGGACAAAGTAGCAAATAAGACTTTTCCAGAAGAATGCATTTTATGAAGGAGCAAAGGTTTGGGTACCAGTTAGCAGCAGCGGGGGTCACTCATTAAGATTTTTGTTCAGGAAAGGAAGAATACCAACTGATCCTTGAGATTTTGAGGTGAGAAGGAAGAGAAGGAGGAATGTAAACAAAAGCAAATGCCCTCTGAAGCCTTTGGGAAGAGCCAGATGCCCCAGCCCGGACTCCATTTCCCAGAGTCCTCAGGTGTTCCGACGTATTCCGTGTTACGAAAGAATCTGTGCGTGCGCATTCCTGCCCATGAGCCTCTGAGTTAGGAACAGAGGAAGCTCATTCACAGACCAGAGTCAGTACCGAGAGCCTGCTCTGACTGCTCTTATCCTTTCCACACATTCACTGCCTCTCGCTCCGCACCGCAATCCCAGGCAGTTTGCAAGCACACACCCAGAGCCTGGCACTCGCTGTGCTGTGCCTCTTCATGTGCTGCCTGTGGATCCCACGTGCTGGGGATTTTTCTGCTCCACACTCTACTTTGCTCCTCGTGTGCCCTGAAGAAAGAGGACGTGCTCCCTGGACTTTCTGTGGCAAGTAGGGAGTATAGGAAGGGGCCGAGATGCATGTGTGGGGGAGGGGTGGGTTGTAGGGTGGCTGGCGGCTCCCAGATGTGGCTCGCTTGCTTCTCAGTGATCCTGGCAGCTTTTCCCTGCAAAATCAGGGCTGGAATCCGGGCTGTCCTGCCTTCCACCGCTGCTTGCAGCCTTCCAGTGCACAAAGAGTGGCATGTTACCTCTCACAAACTTTCCTTAACGTGCTTTATTTAGTGGTTACAAGGGGAAGGTTGTCGGATGGGGGAGCTGCACAAGCAGGACAGGTAAGAGCACAGCGAAGATCAGCGAGACTCCTGTTCTCTAAATATTTAAATATATTTATTCAAATATTAGTAAGGCTGGTTCTCAACTTTGAGTGGATCAGAGAATGCCATCTGGTTGGGCCTCCTGCTGTATCCAGAGGCTATTCCAGCAGGGCGGGGCTTGATGGTCTTCAGCAGGGAGCCCGAGGGGGCAGGGGTTGGTGAAGGAGGATCAGACTAGAATCTGCTTGATAGTCCCCATCTTGCACCTCATTGTTCCGATTGGGTCCTCGGGGACACCATTGGCAGCTGGGACCCTAAGTATTCAGCTGACTTTTTCCAAGCAGGAGTAGCATGAAAGGTGTGCTGTAGCTTTGTGGATTTCTCTCTCTTCCTTGTTTAGTTGACAGACTTTTTTTCAATCTTGAATTTGAGGCCATGGAATCATAGCTGTTGATTTATTTTGCTGCTTTTTGAGGTCTGTCTTCCTTCTTCTGTTAGCAAGGATGTCAACAGTTATTACTGTTAGGGAAAGAGTTGCAGATTGGTGCCTCCTCACACAGGGCACCACAGTGTTAGGAAAAGAGGCACAGAATAGAGAGGAGGCAGTGTATGAATTTATAGCCAGGCTGAATTTATCAGAGAAAATCGTAGAGGTGGGTGACCAACTGCCTTCAGGTACATTGATGGAACTTGTGGCAGGATGCCCGGACCCCCAGGGGCTATACCTTTTATATTTTAGAAGGGTTAGGGGCAGCAGGTTGAGGGGAATTCCTAGAACTGGGTGGGGCTTTGGGAACCTGAAAAGAATGCAGGGTGGGGAATGAAGGCTATAGGGTGTGAGACTCAATTGAGATTCAAGGGCAAGGATTACATTCCAATGTTTATTTTGGGCAATGTGCAAGAATGGCTATAGTTTATATCCTTGTTCATCAATTAGCTGCCACTGATCCCTTTGCAATGTGAGCTGAAGTTAACACAATCTACTGTGTGGGTCAACTGGAGCTATTTCAATCTGGATTTGCATAAAGTGGAGGACTATAAAAACATAAATACAGAAAAGTAACACTTTTTCTCTGCCCAATTCTTTACAGTTACCCAATGATCCACCAAGGTGAATAACTTAATAGTCCATATGATTTTAAGAGGGCCCATTGTTTGTCTTATTTTAGGTTCTATGTTTAAGCCTATGACGTTTTTGACATGGGAAGATATTAGTTCTATATTTTCTTTTTTTCTTAAGATTTATTTAATTAATTTGAAATACAGAGTTACACAGAGAGTTAGAAACAGAGAGAGAGGTCTTTCATCTGCTGGTTCTCTCCCCAGATGGCCACAAGGGTCAGAGTCACGCAGATCTGAAGCCAGGAGCCAGGAGCTTCTTCCAGGTCTCCCACATGGGTGCAGGGGCCAAAGCACTTGGGCATCTTCCACTGCTATCCCAGGCCATAGCAGAGAGCTGGATCAAAAGTGGAGCAGCCTGAACTAGAACTGGTGTCCATATGGGATGCTGGCACTGCAGGCCAGGGCATTAACTCACTGTGCCACAGCACTGGCCCCTAGTTCTATATTTTCATAACTGTTCCTTGGAAGCATCTATACAAGTTGTTAATGTGAGGAAGGGTAAGAAAGAAGAGAAAAAACAAAAAAGTGCCTCTCTCTCCACACAATGATGCCCATATAGTGGAGTAGAAGATGTGGCCTTGAAAACTATCTCTGACTTTCAGTATAATTAAGTTTTCACATGCATAACTGTATTTTAGTGATTTATGTGTTTTTTGTTTTTTTTGACAGGCAGAGTGGACAGTGAGAGAGAGAGACAAAGGTCTTCCTTTTTCCATTGGTTCACCCCCCAATGGCTGCTGCGGCTGGTGCACTGCAGCCAGTGCACTGTGCTGATCCGAAGCCAGGAGCCAGGTGCTTCTCCTGGTCTCCCATGGGGTGCAGGGCCCAAGCACTTGGGCCATCCTCCACTGCACTCCCAGGCCATAGCAGAGAGCTAGACTGGAAAAGGAGCAACCGGGACTAGAAGCCAGTGTGCCAGTGCCACAGGCAGAGGATTAGCCTATTGAGCCACGGCGCCGGCCTATGTGTTGTGGTTTTATCACAGGTTACTAATTGTTGAGCATAATGAGAATATCTAGGAAGTAAAAATAGGAAGTGAATCCTGGATAGTGTCCTTGGATAGCTCAGTTGGAAAGTGGATCATGGATAGAGCCTGGAACACCTTTTGGGACTCCCATGTGGTGGCAAGGACCCAAGTTGTTTGGTTTAAAATAGCTCAGGATTCTGGCCTTTCATACCCCCAGGAGAAGAGATGGAAATAGGAAACAGATCCACCTCAACAGAGACAGGGTGCTTTATTGGAAACAAAGAGGGGCTGCAGCCCATTCTCAGTAGAGGGCTGCTGGCCGGTGAGTCAGGACTCCAGGTTTTATCCAGTTAGGAAGGAATTTTTCACTAAGAGGGGTGGGGAGGTATAGAAGGCAGCTGGGGAAAAATGGTTGTCTCTTTGAAGCCTCAGGGGACTTTCCATTTATTTGTTTCATGAGATGCTCTGTGCCACTTATCAGCTTTTCTATTTGCATTGCAATGAGACAGGAAAGGTCCCTTTGGCACCTAGGATCTCCACAAAAGTGAGGAAGTGGGACAGGGAGCAAGGAAGGAGGAAGAAAGAGAGGAGGAAGGGGAGGGTGGGACAAGTCCTTTACAAGTGTTGGGCCATTTTCTGCTGCCTTTCCCAAGCCTATTAGTGGAGAACTGGATTGGAAGTGGAGCAGCTAAGACTTGAACTGGTGCTCACATAGAATGTTGGCATTGCAGGAGGTACCTTAAACCAGTGTGCCACAAAAGTAGGCCATCAATAGACAACTTCAAGTGGAATTAGTGGCTAGGAAAATGCCTGCGGTGCCAGCATCCCATATGGGTGCTGGTTCTAGTCCTGGCTGCTCACTTCCAGTCTAGCTCTCTGCTATGGCCTGGGAAAGCAGTGCAGGATGGCCCAAGTCCTTGGGCCCCTGCACTCACGTAGGAGACCAGGAAGAAGCTCCTGGCTCCTGGCTTCGGATCGGCACAGCTCCAACTGTTGCAGCCATTTGGGGAGTGAACCAACAGAAGGAAGACTTTTCTCTCTGTCTTTCCCTCTCACTGTAACTCTAACTCTCAAATAAAATAAACAAATCTTAAAAAAAAAAAAAAGAAAGAAAATGCATTCTAAAGTTACAAGGAAAATGGAAAAAAGTTTCTGCTAACTCCAGTAGGTTCTAAGGGCCTTTATTGGACATCGGCTCTGACTTGGCCAATAAGCAAAGCTAAAGAAGTCAGAACTTTAGTTATCATTTTACTCTAAATCAGAGATGAGGAACAGCCAATCTGTGGGCCATATAGAGTCCATGAAATCATTTGTTCTGGCCCTGCCAAGGCAACTGCTTGTGGTACTGGATAATCAATCTATGGCATATGAATTTCTAATTTGGTAATTTTGTGTGATCCATCAATGATTATAAAATCAATGATTTTATAAATATCCAAATGACTTGGCAGAAAAAAAAACATTCCCACCCCTGTCAAATGTAAATGACAGGCCAGCACGGTGGCTCACTAGGCTAATCCTCTGCCTGTGGTGCTGGTACTCTGGGTTCTAGTCCTGGTTGGGGTGCTGGTTCTGTCTTGGTTGCTCCTCTTCCACTCCTGCTCTCTGCTGTGGCCTGGGGAGGCAGTGGAGGACGGCCCAAGTGCTTGGGCCCTGCACCCACATGGGAGACCAGGAGGAAGCACCCAGCTCTTGGTTTTGGATTAGTGCAGCACGCCAGCCATAGCAGGCATTTTGGGGGTGAACTAATGGAAGGAAGACCTTTCTCTCTGTCTCACTGTCTAACTCTGCCTGTCCAAAAAAAAAAAGTTAATGGCAAATCCAAGGCAGTTCACAAATCTGTTTGAATGAATGGCTACAGTTACCATTCCTGTGGAAGACAGACACTTCTAGACAACACATTCCAAAGACATCAATTATGTTTCTACATACTATCAAAGGATGTCAATCATGTGGTTGAAATTGATTTATTACTTCTCAGAAAGAGAAATAGGAATCCTGTGTGATGAGAGAGGTGTGTGCATCAAAAATAGTGTTGCTACTATTGGTTCACAAGGAGCCTGTTTCTGGAAACAGTCTTTTAAAATGGCATGTGGAGATGCATGTTTATGGCCAGTGTGCATGAAGTATCCATGTGTACAATTTGTACCAACTCATGTGCAGGTGTTCTTTTCTAGATGTGCAAGATGTGGAGATTCTTCAGTGTCTGGTCTTTGTTGGGGAGATGAAGAGAGGATGCATAAGTGGGTGAATTGTAAAACTCAAAACTGGTCTCTGAATATCAGGTCTACCATGAATGGTGCTTCTTTAAAATATAGATTCCCCCACCTACGCTATTGGGTGACTTGGCTTTGCAAAGTTCATTCCCATGGAATATTGTGTTTGAAGGTTTTTGTAAGTCTTTTTCTTGATTCAGGTTCATTTTACCTGCAATGTGTATAGACCAAAGTCAGCTATGTATAGACAACAGGAAGCTGTCTGTTGATTTTCCTGAGTGACCATGATGTGCTGCTCCCCCTTAGTGGCTCCTTAAACCTGTGGTGGCTCTTGCCTGAGCATCTGTAAGCCAGAAAGATGAAGTCTCCACAAATTGAGATTTCCATTTTTTTTCTTCCCTTTCTTCTCCACTTTTTCTCTTTGCTGTTTCTGCTGGTCTGCAAAGGGGGTGATGGCCCAGAAATAGTCACTGCCTTGATCCAAGATGCCACTTGGCCTCTCTCACTGGGAAGACTGCTTCTCTTGTGACTCTGGCCATTGAAAGAGACTCTGATGGACTCACATTGGGCACTTTCAAGTAGACAACTTGTCCTACCTTCCAAGGTTTTGTCAGCGGAGTGAATGCCACCACATTAACAAGTGTGGGTTCCTAGGGAATTTGATGGAGGAAAAACTCTGAAGAAACTCATCCATCTCTCATTTCATTGCTTTTCTCATTTTATTTCTCTGGTCTTGACATTATTTTCTAGCTTTTCCATTGATTCACATCTAGTAGACTGCATGTAATTCTGTTTTCATAACTGTCAGCTCTTGTCCACTTCAGGACATTTTTTAGACAAGAATAAAGGTGTTATCAGTCACCATAAAGCATTTCAGGCAGCTGTGTTTTCTTTGTGACTGCAAAGCTAAACAGCTGACTTCTCTTGGGACCTAACAGGTTTACTAAGGGGTTATTCTGGGACTCACATTGAGCACTAGACATAGTTGTCTTTTGTGTCTGGTTCATATTTCATGTTTCCTCTTGTGGAAAAGCTTTGCTCGTATTCTCTGCCTGGTTGGATGACACCTGCCCATAGTGGGAACTAAACCGTTATTTGGCTCACATGGGTAGTTTTCTTGACTCCTGGTAAGAATTGATGAATTGATGATGTTTTTTCAACCCACATTATATTCTGAGATTTATTTCACTTTATTTTCTTAAGAAAACTACATCTGAGCTTTTCTCCTCCTCTTCTGAAATTAGTATGCTTCCATCTTCTTTATAACCACAGATATGAATACCTTTTCTCCTTCTGTTTATGATGTTCAGAAGAGTAATGGAGATATTTCAGCTCTCTCCACTGTCAGCACATCTTCCTTAGGCTGTCTCCTTGAATTAGGCACTGGGTTAACTTGGGCACACTAAAGGGGATCTGCCTATTGTTAGTGTAACTTTACAGTAAAAGTCATCATAAAATCAACCTGCCTTGTAAACCTCTCATCTGTTATTTTGAAATATGTTGTAAGTGTGTTTTATGTCAGTGTCTGTAAGCTGGAGACTTCCCACTTAAGGCAGAAGGCTGCTGAGGGATACCACAACCATAGCTTTGCTCTGTTATTTGTATGTGGCTCCTCTTTTACCTTTTCCCTTTATTTGTAAGAATTAAGCATTTTATTTTAAAGGTAGATTTACAGAGGAAGAGGGAGAAACAGAAGGAGGAGGATCTTCAATTTGCCTGTTCATTGCCACAATGAACAGGATTGAGCCAGTTGAAAGCCTGGAGCCTGGAATTCCATCCAAGTCTCCCATGTGGGAGCAGGGGCCCAAATACTTGGATCATCTGCTTCTTCCCCAAGTGCATTAACAGACAGATCAAAAGTGGAGCAGCTGTGACTTAAACTGGCACTCATGGGGCCAGCATTTTGGCACCATGAGCTAAAACCATTGCCTGCAATTCTGGCATCCCAAATAGGTGATAGTTCATATCCCAGTTGCTTCACTTATGATCCAGCTCCCTGTTAATCTTCTGGGAAAAGAGTGAAGGATGGCTCAAGTGTTTGAGTTCCTGCTACCTTTGTGGGAGACCTGGATGTGTAGCTCCTGGCTCCTGATTTCCACCTGACTCAGCCCTGGCTGTTGTGCCCATCTGGGGAGAAAAAACTGGCACTCATAGGGGATGCAAGCATTTGAGGCTGTGGTGGCTAAACCACTGTGCAACAATACCAGCCCCACCATTCCCCTTCTGTTGAATTGTGTGTCAAGGTCTGTTAAGATGTGTCAAGATGTCTGTTAAACAGGTGTCAGCAATACATTTGAATGTTGTATTTTACTTTGTCATCTGTTGAGTGAGAGGTAGTGATCAAGGCTAGCTGTAATGTGATCAGTGGCTAAAGCTGCTATGCGTTAGGATGAAAATGACTCAATCTTTTTATTTCCTCAAATATAAGTAGAAAATGAAACTCTGAAATGGCATGTTGATCAGGACATTCTTGAGATTGTGGTCAGCAGGGTGGAGAAATTTTGTTTAACACATGTCTGCCTTGTCTAGTGCTCTGTGTTCTCCTTCCATTGTACATACAGGGAGCCTATGACAATGTCTGTGATTGATTGAAGGTGTTTGGGCAGCTCTGCAGTATCTGAAGTTCCCTGTGTGACCATCTCCAATTAGAAACCTAGGTGCAAAGTGAGGAGGATACTGTCACCCTGAAACCTTCCTGGGTTTGTGCCCCTTGCTCCTTTTCTTTTCCTTCAATACTGAAGCAGCCTTAAAAAGAGTTATACTGGGTAGCATTGGTGCTTTTGATATTTGAGTGCTTGGAAAGCAAGATAAATTATTTTTCTATAGGAAAACATTAAGAGGCACTAGACAGCACTAGCTTTCTTGGATCCATCATATGTCAACTTGAGTCATAACATTTATGATCAGTTTTTTATTTTATAATTTTTTTTAAAATCAGAAAGCGGAATAACAGGATTTGTTTTTGTGTTCATTTCTTTTTAATTTTAATTTTTTTCTTTTATTCTAGGATGTTCCATCTGCTGGTTCACTCCCCAAATGGCTATAACAGCCTGTGCTGTGCTAGACTGAGGCCAGGAGCCATAAGCCAGATTCCTGATGTGGCTGTAGGGGCCCAAGAAGTTGGACCATCCTCTGCTACTTTTCCAGACCATTAGCAGGGAGCTGGATGGGAAGTGGAGCCACCAGGAAATGATCTGGTACCTATTAGGGATGGTGGCTCTGCAGGCTATGGTTTTAATTAGCTGCACCAGAGTGTGGATCTTTTTTAAAAAATGTTTATTTATTTACTTGAAAGGCAGAGTTAGAAACAGGGAAAGATACCTGCACCCCCACCACACAAAGAGATAGATAGAGATAGAGAAACAAAGAGAGAGAAATGAATCTTTCATCTACTGGTTTGTTCCCTCAGTGGTCACAACAGCCACGGCTGGGCTGGGTCAATGCAGGAACCAAGAGATTCATTCAGGTCTCCTATGGAGGAGAAGGGACATAACCACTTAGGCTATCCTCTGCTACATTACCTGGAAGCTGGATTAGAAGTAGGGTAGCTGGGACATGAACCCCAGCCCATGTGGGATGCCAGTGTCATACGTAGTGGCTTTACTTAATATGCCACAATGCTGGTTCCACATATGCTAGAAATATAATTAAGGGGTGTTAGAAGACCTGCTTATTGACATTGGATGCCATTCAGGCATGCCCTACAGAATCATTTTGAAATAAGTAACATTCTTCACATGACTGAATGACAGTCTACAAGACTGCTCCAAAGGGAGAGAGTTGCAGGGGCATATGGGGCAATGATGCAGAAAAGGGATGAGGGGTGAGGGAGGAGGGGAAAGCCAGAAGAGAGGTCAGGAAGTATTCAAAGGCACAAATAGAGCACAGGTCATTTGTGTAGATTGTCAAAATTAGCCTTTTATCTTTTAGAGTTTTTATTTTTTAAATTTAAAGTTCAATTTTTTAAAATAGTTTGTGATATAGTTGACTTATTTTTCAGTTTTTTTACGTAGATATTTTATAAAAAATAGAGTAGAGAACTGCTATGATTAAATGCAAAAAGACACTCCTAAATAAGCAGTTTTCATACAGGGGTGAATATGGCTTTGTGTGTGTGTGTGTGTGTGTCCTTTGCTAAGAGCAGAAGTTTTATGACTGAATATGAAGTCATTAAAATCAGTTGTATAATGCAAATGCTGACCACTTCTACTGACATGGTTACTGCTGGCTCACATTCTACTTCCCTATATAGATAGTTCACATGTGAGTAGAATGAAAAGCGGTGCAGACCTGGAATAATGCACATGTGCCCTTTGCTTAAACCAGGGGACTGAAGGACAGTTCGTTGTGTCAGGTTGCATTTTTCTGTAGAATGAAATATAGCCATTTGGGTAAAGTGTCCTTTCTCCTAGAGGATGACTCCCATTGGCTTGCTTGTCCATCCACCTGACATCACAGGTTGATTTCCAAGGCAGTTGTTGGGCTATCTGGAAAAAAAGAAGCCTCTTCAGGGATGAATTATTTCCCCTGAAAAAATAATACAAATAGCAACAATAAAATGAAGAAAATCATGAGCTGTTGATTCCAAGACAATAATCCTGTTCAGTACAGAATATAGAAAAGAAGATTTTTTTTAAATGAAAAATGAGATAAGTAGTTTGCAAGAAGAGCTTCATGTAGGGTGCAGAATTCCCTAGGAACAGGACTGAAGTAATTTCCTTTAATTGTTCCTCCCTGGGGTAGTTCCTGATGCTCGTTGCTCAGGGAAATAATAATAATAATAATATTTATAGACCAATTGCAAATGGCCCATGTGTATCCTACATATGAATTGTCTACAGGTATGTTCCCCAAGG
The DNA here is from genome assembly GCF_033115175.1 of Lepus europaeus. Lineage (NCBI taxonomy): Eukaryota > Metazoa > Chordata > Mammalia > Lagomorpha > Leporidae > Lepus > Lepus europaeus. Next base: position 2,995,642 of record NW_026909213.1, on the reverse strand, counting down.
CTTTTAAAATAAGACTTTACAACAGAAAAGGTTGGCATCGTCTTCTGTCTTGTGCTAGAATCTGTGCATTTATTACCTGTTTATCACCCTGGCTCCTATTGTGCACATCTGTTGCTAGTTCTTTTTAGGTCACTCTTGTATCCAGATTCCTGAATAGGTGACACAATTTTTTTTTTTTTTTTAAGATTTATTTATTTATTTGATAGGCAGAAACAGAGAGGCATCTTCCATATGCTGGCTCACTTCCCAAATGGCTGCAGTGGCTGGAGCCAGACTGATCTAAAGCCAGGAACCAGGAGCTTCCTCCAGGCCTCTCATACAGGTGTAGGGGCCCAAAAATTTGGGCTGTCTTCTGCTTTCTCAGGCCATTCATTGCAAAGGGCTGGATCAGAAGTGGAGTAGCCAGGACTTGAACTTGGGCCCATATGGGATGCCAGCATGATAGGTGGTGGTTTTTACCCACTTCACCACAGTGCTAGCCCCTTGATGCAATCTTTGGCCAGCCTGTTGTTCTGCTCACTCAGTCTAAATTGGAGTTGGCTAGTTTGTGCACCCATTCCAGGTTAAAGGGGCCCAGAACTGCCATGGCTGGCTCTTCCTTCTTGCTCACTCAGGAGATGGACTTTGTTCCCAGGTCCCAAGTGCATTGCTTGGTCCTCTTTCCTTGGTTCCCCTAATGACCAGGCTGATTCTCAGGTAGGCAGGAAACCTGTTGGCTCACAGCAGCGTCTGGGTTAATGTTTTTCTCTCCTCTGTGATACAGTTAAAGTTTTCTCTTAGATACCAGAAACCTTCAGTGGGAGGTATTATTTATGCTATACTGAGATGTGTCTTCATAAAGGCAGATATCACCAAGGACTCTGTCCTTGGGATCAGTTCACCCAGGCCTGAATGGAGTTCCAGGATCCTGGCTTCAGTTTGGCACATTCCCAGCTGTTGTGGGCATTTGGGGAGGTACCAGCAAATGGAAGAAATCTGTTCTCCTTCTTCCCCTGCTTTTCAAAGGAAATGAAAAAAATAAATAATTAAAAAATTGGAAAAAATAGATTTTGCCTTATGTCCTAAGGGGGATCAAAAATCACTGTTGCTGTATGTAGCACTCATTTGTACACTTTGCAAATATTCTCACTTTCTTAGCAGCATGCTTATTTCTAAGATGCTTCACAGGCAGAAAGATAGTGAAGTCATTGATTTTTCTCTGAGCCTTCCTCCTAAGTGGATTATTTAATGAAGCTGATTCTGGGTGATTGGTCAGAAGTTGGGGTACAGAGGTTGCTGTTAGAGGAATAGAGCTGTCACTGCCCATTCTACTCTGCCCCAACCCTGCAACCCATGCTTGCCTTTGGATTCTATTTTTAGAGCTTTGGAATGAGGCAGTAGTGATTCAATAAAAAAAAAGCTTTTAATTTTTAAACAGATTTATATTTATTAATATAAAGAAAACAGATTCCATGTATTTAATGGATACAATTCTAAGAACATAACAATACTTCTTTGCCTATTTCCTCCTCCTTTCTTCATTTCTGTTTTTAAGGCTTTAAGAAGTTGGTTTTATTTCTTAACCTTATTTTTATTACCTCTTCTCCAGTCTTCCTGTCCAATATGGTACTTATAGGTTTTAATTTTTTCCTTTCTTTCATCTACTTTTTTGCCTACTCCCACTCCAGTTCCAAAGAAGGAATAATGAATAAAAATCATTAGTTATTGTTTCAAAGACAGGAATTCTATCTAGTATGGAATATAGGAAAAAAAATTCCATTTTTTAAAAAGATTTATTTATTTTGAAAGTCAGAGTTACACAGAGAGAGGAGAGGCAGAGAGAGAGAGAGAGCGATATGATGGTTCACTTCCCAGTTGGCTGCAATAGCCGGAGCTGTGCCAATCTGAAGCCAGGGGCCAGTTGCTTCCTCTGGTCTCCCACAGGGGTTCAGGGGCCCAAGGACTTGGGCCATCTTCTGCTGCTTTCCTAGGCCATAGCAGAGACCTGGATTGGAAGTGGAGCAGCTGGGTCTTGAACTGGTGCCCATATGGGATGCCGGCACTTCAGGGCAGGGTGTTAACATGCTGAGCCAGAGCGCCGGCCCTGATTCCATTGTTTTTAAAGTTACTTGTATTTTTTTTTCTTTTTATAAGGTTTATTAATTTCCTTGAAAGGCAGAGTTACAGAGAAAGAGATCTTCTATCTGCTGGTTCACTCCCCAAATGACAATGGCCAAGGTTGGGCTAGACTAAAGCCAGGAGCTAGGCGCTTCATTCAGGTCTCCTACATGGGAGCAGGGGCCCGAGCACCTGGGTCATCATCTGCTGCTTTCTCAGGCTCATTAGCAGGGAGCTGGATCAGAAGTCGAGCAGCCAGGACTCAAACTGGCACCCTTTGGAATGCCAGCACTAAAAGCAGGAGCTTTACTATGGCTATGCCACAGTGCCAGCCCCAGACTCCATTTTAACAAAAGACAATATAGAATTCTTCTAGATGGCTTTTCCCTGTGGCTACACCAATAGGAATTTATTTCTTCTTATAATGTGACCCAGATTAATTACTTCCATGTTTCCTGATTAACATTCTCTATTGGTTCAGGAGCTGGCAGGTTGGGAGGCCAGGAAAAGAGCACCTGTTTTCTGTTGTGCTGAGCTCCATGGAAGCCATACAGGAAGTTTGTAAGCAGGAAAAGTGAGGTTGGAGGCATGAGAGAAGGCAATGAAGAGGGTGAGTATAGAGGAAATAAGTGCACAGAAAAGTTTGGTAAGAAAACTAAGTGTGATCAGAGAGCTAGAAAGAAGAAAAGAAAGCTTGAAGATAGAGATCAAAAGAGATGGTAAGTGGAAGCATCTGAGGGATTTCTGATCACACATACACTTATTGAAGGTGTTAGAAAATGGGTTCTTGCACTCATTGGTGTGAGTGTAATGCAGTAGAGTCTCTTTGGAGGAAAAATTTGACAGATCTCTCTACAAAATATTTTAAATGCAAATGTTCTTGGTATGATTTAACTGCATGAATTTATCTTACATATATTTGGGCAAATACATAAAGCCATGTAAGTTCTTTGTAATATTGTTCATCATAGGAATAAAACAGAAACAACCTAAATGTATATTGATAGAGAATGGTAAAATACATTATGGTATATGTGTACAATGAAATAGTGAATATGTAATGATCTGAAAAATGATTTAGGTACAGAGTACTTTTAAGTAAAACAAGGTACAGAAAAAAATGCCACTTTTCAATGAAAAAAAAAAGGCACATGTATATATATCTCTTTTAAAAATTTTATTTACTCATTTTCATTTCATTCATAAGATAGAGAGACAGGCAGGGAGGGATTTTTCATCTGCTGATTCACTTCCCAAATGGCTGCAATGGCTGCAATGGCTGGAGATGGGCCAGGCTGAAGCCAGAAGCTCCAACTGGGTCTCCCACATGGGTGCCAAAGCCATGGACTTTGGCCATCTTTTGCTGCCTCTCAGGCACATTCACAGATATTTCAATCAAAGTGGAGTATCCAGGACACAAGTTATTGCCTATAAAGGATGCCAGCATCAAAGACTGTGGCTTCACCCACTATACCACAATGTTGGCCCATGCATATATATCTTTATGAAGGCCCTTCAAAAGGTTCATGGAAAATGGAGTTAAAAGCTGACATTATTTTGGTGCAAAAATTAAGATTCTTTTAATTTTTTTTCATAACACACTCAATGGTTTTGAAACCTTCTTGTATGCATGGACTTAAAAATTTGTTACAGTAAAACAGACAATAATTTAATTCCACTTTTTTATGATGTTTTAAAGTACCCTTCTATATTTGCATATGGAAGTCTCAGAATGGAATGTAAGAATCTTTTAAGAGTAGTGTGTTCTGTGAAGTATGACTAGTACTCCCTAGAAAGAAGGGAATAATGCTTATATTTTTATGTTCTGCAATTTTTAATAGCTAATATGCACATTATTGCTAAAGATATATTTTCTAAAGGTAGAGACTGAGAAAGTGAGAGATAGATCTTCCATTACTGGTTCACTCCCCAAATGGCTATAATAACTAGGGTGGGCCAAGATGAGGCCAATGACCAGGAACCCCATCTGGATCTCCCACATAGTTGTTGGGTACCCAAGCACTTGGACCATCTTCCTCTGCCTTCCCAAGTGCATTACCAGGAAGCTAGATTATCAGGAAGCTGGAACAGAAGAGGAGCCAGGACTCATATCAGGCTTTTATGGGATGCTGGCACTCCAAGCAGCATCAGCTTAACCTACATAATCACAATACTGCCCCATGTATTATTTTTATAATTAAAAGATCTAAAAGACTCTGATTTTCAAATAATAATTTGGAGTTATTGGAATAGAAAAAGGATATTATGTATCTAATCTGCATGTTAGATTCATTTCCTCCAGACATGAAGCAATGAAATTCTGGATGGCCATGCACATGAAACCTCAAGTGGAGACAGTTTCTGTGAGCTGATGTTGCAGCCCCTTGAGAAGCCACCTTCTGCCAGAACCCTGTCTTGACCATGAGTCCCTACATCACCCCTATTCAGCTTGAAAAAGTAAAAGCTGTCTTCACCTTAACCTCTGACAGCAGCTAGGGTTTCCATAAGCAGAGGGATGAAATGGGGGAGCTCAGGACTATAAGCAGACCAGACTTACTCCATCCTACAGCTCCTTGCCAGCACATACACGCTAAACACAACAGGAGTGTTAAGACATATAACTGTCTTCACACTGTGGACAGGACTCTTGCTTTCCTACATCCTCCTTTGTCCTTATCATTCTTGTCATCTTTTCCACTAGGGGCAATGTTTCTCATTTCTCCTTTTAGCCCCATAATCATAGTGCTCCTATACCTACCGTGTATAATTGACCTGCCTCAAAGATCATTACAGGAGCATTTGACTGCTGTATGCCAAGCCATCATGCAAGAACACAAGATTGCACTTCTTCAATCAATCTGTTCCAGAGTATAGATACCTCATCCCATTTCCATGCTTCATATCAGCAGTAAGTAGCTGAAAAAAAACAGCACCCCATCTCCTTATCTATACTCAGAGTCAGGATTGATGGAACAAGGACATAAGCCTCAATCATTTTAGGTTCTTGTTACCCCTGCCTTCTTTCAAGAAACCAGTGCAGTCTCACATCCTGTATTGTTTCCCACCACACCTCCTGCATTCTTCAGGTTTGACCACCCACAAATGAACTTGAAAAACCTGTGTGGAAAAGCTCACCTCCACATACTGTTCTGCATCCCCACTCCTAGCCCACCTAAATTATAACAAGGCCCAGCTTCCTGGGGTCTTTGCTCTCTGTCATGTTTGGTCTGTATGCACACTGGTAGTTGGTAAACCTCTGCAACATTTTTTTTTTTTAAATAAATGTGGTCTGGTTGTCTCCTCTGTTTCAGCTCTCTTTTCCTTACAGCTTGTCCCAGCCCCAGTCATTGAAGTCACTTAGGGAGTGAACTAATGGATGAGAGACTTCTCCCTCTCTCTGTAAATCTGCTTTTAAAATGAAAATAAATATTTAAAAAAGAAGATAGTATATAAATAGTACCACATTGGTTGTGGTAAGTGTACCATGTTAATATGAGATGTTAGTAATAGTGAGAACTGGAGTGTGAGATATCTATAAACACTTTTGTCTTTGCAATTTTTTCTGTAAATCTGAAAAATCTTTTAAAATAACATTTATTTTGGAAAAAAAAAAAACTTGGAAGTCTACATTATGGGAAATGGCCATAACTTGGCATTTAAAAGTTGAAAATTGAAGTGATGGGCTGGCGCCATGGCTCACTAGGCTAATCCTCCACCTGCGGCACCGGCACCCTGTGTTCTAGTACCAGTTGGGGCTCCAGATTCTGTCCCGGTTGCTCCTCTTCCAGTCCAGCTCTCTGTTGAGCCCAGGAATGCAGTGGAGGATGGCCCAAGTGCTTGGGCCTTCCACCCGCATGGGAGACCAGGAGGAAACACCTGACTCCTGGCTTTGGATCGGTGCAGTGCACCAGCCATAGCGGCCATTTGGGGGGGTGAACCAATGGAAAAGGAAGACCTTTCTCTCTGTCTCTCTCTCTCACTGTCTAATTCTGGCTGTCAAGAAAAAAAGAAAATTGAAGTGATGAATTAATACAGAAAAATTGTTACCCTGGATCTAGAGCAAATTAATTGGTTATGCTTCCTTCAAATGATGAAATGAATGGGAGTATAGTCATAGTTGTTGGAAAAGTCATTTTGTTTTCAAAATTAATTTGATGAATAAGTTTTTTTTTAAAAAGATTTTTATTTATTTGTTTGAGAGAGTTACAGACAGTGAGAGAGAGAGACAAAGAGAAGGATCTTCCTTCTGTTGGTTCACTTCCCAAATGGCTGCAACAGCTGGAGCTAAACTGATCCAAAGCCAGGAGCCAAGAGCTTCTGGGCTTACCACACAAGTGAAGGGGCCCAAGGACTTGGGCCATCTTCTACTGCTTTCCCAGGCCAGAGCAGAGAGCTAGATTAGAAAAGCAATAGCCAGGAGTAGAACTGGCACCCATACAGGATGCCAGCACCACAAGCAGAGGATTGACCTACTGCACCATGGTGCCAGCCCCGATGAATAAGTTATTTAAAAAATTATGTGATGGTTATTTAAATCTCATAATCCAGAAATCACAGACTCATTGCAAGCTATGTGGTAAAAGAGTTTAAAAATGAAGGCCTTAGTGTGGGTGTTATGTTTTTTTTTCAAAGATTTATTTATTTATTTGAAAGTCCAAGTTACACAGAGAGAGGAGAGGCAGAGAGAGAGAGGTCTTCTGTCTGATGGTTTACTCCCCAAATGGCTGCAGCAGCTGGAGCTATACCAATCCGAAGCCAGGAGCCAGGAGCTTCTTCCTGGTCTCCCATGTGGGTGCAGGGACCCAAGGACTTGGGCCATCTTCTACAGCTTTCCCAGGCCAGAGCAGAGAGCTGGGTTAGAAGAGTAGCAGCCAGGACTAGAACCAACACCCATATGAGATGCCGGTACCACAAGCAGTGGATTATCTTACTGCACCATGGTGCCAGCCCAATGAATAAGTTATTTAAAAAATTAAGTGATGGTTATTTAAATCTTATAACCCAGAAATCACAAACTCATTGAAAGCTACATGGTGAAAAGAATTTAAAAATGGAAGAAAAAATGGTGTTATGTTGTAGTGAGTTAAGCTTCCACTTGGGATATCTTCATCCTATGATGGAGTACATGGAATCTTATCTTGTCACCACTCCAGTCTAGCTTCTTGTTGATGCTGAAGAATGAGAAGCAACATACGATGGTCCACGTCCTTAGATTCTATTCTGTCCAGCAATATGAGAGAACCTGGTTCCTGAGTCCGCATGGCCCAGTTTCATTTGGGAAGAAAACCAACAGATGGAAGATTGTCTATCTTTTTCTTTGTTCATTTTCCCTCTTTTGTTCACTTTTTCAAGTAAATGAATCAGAGAAAAAAATTTTTTTGAATGAAGAGACTTAAAAGTGATCAAATGCTTGCTGTTTTCTTTAAGTGAACAAAATGGAGTGGACAGAAAGCAGATGTGATTTGTTAATGTAAATCCATTTAGCCAGCTCTGTGAGTGGTGATTTCTATGAGGACTTTTTTCTTTAAGATGGCATGATAGGAGCCAGGTCATGACATCTCATTCCTAGTCATCTTACAAATTAGATCCCTTTGCTCCTCACACAACATCAGAGGTGATTGTAGCCATTGTCTGAGTTCTTTGCAGGATTAGGATTGAGGAACAGAGCCTTACCATTGACTCAATATGATATGTGGTCATCTCTCTTCTTGCCTTTGCTTGAGACCAAATGTAAGAATTTCCCCCTTTGAATCAATTTGTATTATCACCAGAGGAAGGCACCTTGGTATTACCTTTCTCTGTACTAGAGGAAGAATCTCTGGACCCTGTTACCAGTTGTTGGCACCCAGTTTAAGAACTGGTATCCCAGCAGACTCATAGAATGGCAGATGTCCTAAACAACACTCTGGCCTCAGAATCAGCCCTTAAGGCATTCGGATCTGGCTGAAGAGCCCATGAGAGTATTGTAGGCATGGAAAGCCAAGATACCATGGAAAAGAAAAAAAAAAAAAAAAGAAGAAGACCTAAATGAAAGATCTCTGTGAGTGAGATCCCAGTGGAAGGAACGGGGCCATCAAAGGAGGTACCTTTCTCTGAAGGGAGGAGAGAACTTCCACTTTGACTATGACCCTATCGGAATAAGATCAAAGTCAGCGAACTCTAAAGGCTTCCATAGTCCTGGCAACTCATGACTAGAGCCTAGGGAGATTACTGACGCCATGAACAGGAGTGTCAGATTATTAAGTCAGCAACAGAAGTCACTGTGTACTTACATCCCATGTGAGATCTGTCCTTAATGTGTTGTCTAATGTGCAGTGATGCTATAACTAGTACTGAAACAGTATATTTACACTTTGTGTTTCTGCGTGGGTACAAACTGATGAGATCTTTACTAATTATATACTGAATCGATCTTCTGTATATAAAGATACTTGGAAATGAAAAAAAAAACTTGGTATTAAAATGGAAATGGCATAGAAAATTAATTAATTTTAAAAAAAAATATTATGTAGGATCTCTGTCTTTAATGTGCTGTACACTCTTATTTAATGCTATAACTAGTACTCCAACTGTATTTTTTTTTCACTTTGTGTTGTTATATGGGGGCAAACTGTTGAAATTGTTACCTAATATATACTAAACTGATCTTGTGTATATAAAGAGAATTGAAAATGAATCATGATGTGATTGGAAGGGGAGAGGGAGCGGGAAAGGGGAGGGTTGTGGGTGGGAGGGAAGTTTTGGGAGGGGGAAGCCATTGTAACCCATAAACTGTACTTTGGAAATTTATATTCATTAAATAAAATTTTAATAAAAAAAACCTGGTATCCTTGGTAGTATAGGGTACAGTCACTCTGGTATATTTTAATACCATTTTCTAGTTCTTCAGGATTCAAACACAGGTACTACTACACATGATAAGTAGCTTGTTACCCACTCTTCCAAATATACATCTCTCATTTTGATAGGATTTCATTTTGTCTATTAAGATCTATCAAGGATCAATTTTTCCTAAAATTTTCTTTTGATAATTTTCCTAGAACTTATAATACACATTTATAACTGATAAACTCACTTTCAACTAGCAGTTCACTATTTATTGGGCACTCAAATCATATTTCTATAATTTTCTTAAAGATTTGTTTATTTTACTTGAAAGAGTTACACAGAGAGAGAGATAGAAATCTTCCGTCCACTGATTCAAAATTCAGATGGTTGCAATATAGCTGGAGCTGTGCTGATTAGAAACCAGGAACCATGAGCTTCTTCTGGGTCTCACACACAGGTACAGGAGCCTAAGGGCTTGGGCCATCTCCCACTGCTTTCCCAGGCCATAGCAGAGAGCTGGATAGGAAATGGAGCTGCCAGGACATGAACCGGCACCCTTATGGGATGCCATTGCTGCAGGTGGTGGCTTTACCCACTACACCACAGCACCTCCCCCTTCTATATATTTTTTTTAATTCTATTTGAAAGAATTACAGAGAGGTGAGAGATAGAAAGATATCTTCTATCTGCTGGTTCACTCCCCACATGGCTACAAAAGTTGAGGATGGGATAGGCTGAAGTCAGCAGATTCATCTGGTCTTCCATGGGAGTGACAGGGGCCCAAACAATCAGGCCACTTTTGTTGCTTTTCTCAGGCTATTATCAGGGACCTGGATTGGAAGTGGAGCAGTTGGGGCACAAATCAGCATCTGTATGGGATACTGCCATTGCATATGGTGACACCATGATGCCCACTCTCTATAGTTTCTTTTATCTATGAGGAGCTACAATTATCCAGTTCATTTTCAATATTATTATTTTAAATAAACATTTATCCATTAGATCAGATGGAAATAAAGTAAATATTTCATTATACTGTCATTTAACACTTATCACACTCCTTTTTGTGACCTGGCATCTAAATCTTATCTCTTTTTCTCTGATGAATTCCTTTCTTATTTAATTTAAGAGACTTTGAGACAGAGGATTCCTGTTTGTTAATTTATTAAACAAATGTCCACAAATGCCATGGTAAGGATCATGGCAAAAGCTGATTGCTGAGAACTCAATACTGGTTTTCCATGTGAGTTTCATGAACCCAATCATCTGAGCCATCAGCACTGCTTCTCAGGGTCTGCACTAACAAGATTTTGGAGTCAGGAGCTATATCCATATCTAGGAATTGAACTCAGGTACTCCAATAAAGGATAGAAGCTATTTAACTATTGGGCTAAATACCCACCCTCAGTTTATATTTTAAATGTGAGACACAGATGAAAGTTTAATGACCCTCTGTGTATTTTGATAGCAGTATTTAAATAAACCAGGATAAGTATCCTCCCATTTGAGTTCAAGTTTAGCTTTCCAACAGTGACATTTTAGAATACCAATTTATCTGGTTGCAAATCATGTAAAGGCTGATCAGAAAGTTATAGTGAAAAGGCCATCTTGATCTGCTGATTTTGGGGCTGTATATTTCAATAATCAGTGACAGGGATGGAAGGTATTGTCTTCTAACTGTATTTTATGCTGTTATACATGGAAATGTTTTCTTAATTTCATTTTTAATTAGTTTATTGTTAGTATATACAAATGCCTCTGATTTTTAAAATTTTATTGAAATAGTTATTACTGTATACTACTCATTCATTATTATAGGGGATAATGTAATATTTGAACACCATAGAAAAGCTAGACAACATATTTCCATTTCCTCCTCATGTTTTGAGCCTAACAGCTCCTATCCTCCAGTTGTTTATACAGTACTTAATTTGTACACAGTTGTCATCTAACTATACTATGGAACAGCAGAAGTTACTCCTGCCTCACTGTATTTTGCTTCCTGTTACCCATTCCCCCTCTCTCCCTAGCCTCCACACTTCTCAGTCTTTAATAATCATAATTCTATATTCATACCAATTTTTTTCACTTCTATATATGACAAGGAAAGTGGGACATTGTCTTTCTGTGTCTGGCTTATTTCAATTAATTTAATGATCTCTTTTTATACATTTTGCAGGATGTAACAATGTTGTATTTTTTTTGTGTCTAAATGATGTTCCCTTGTCCACTTTTTCATTGATAGACAGCTAGATTGGTTCATGGCTGCTATGAACTGTGTTATAGTGACTATAGGAGAATTGCTGTCTCTTTGATATGAAAGTTTCATTTTCTTCTGATATATAGCCAGGAGTAAGATAACTGTCATACAATAGATCAATTTTTATCTTTTTTGAAGAATGACCATACTGTTCTCCATAACACCTGAACTAAGTTGCATTTTCACCCACAGTGTCTTAGAGTTATCTTTTCCCATATTTTCACAAGCATTTGTTCTTTTTTATCTTTTTGGTATAAGATGACATAATATTGTGGGTTTTTTTCTTATCAGTTTATTAACTTATTAAAAATTTATTTGCTTATTTGAATGGCAGAGTTACAGAGAGAGAAGAAAATACAGAGTTCTTTCATCTATTGGCTCATTCCCTGAAGATTCACAACAGCTTGGGCATGACCAGACTGAAGTTAGGTACTTCAGCTAAGTCTTGAACATAAGAGGCAGGGGTCCAAGACCTTGGGCCATCTTCTGCTACTTCCCAAGTGCATTAGCAGGGAGCTCAATTGGAAGTGGAGTTGCCTGGACACAAACTGGCACTCACATGGGGTGCTGGCACCACAGGTGGCAGCTTAACCCACTGTATCACAATTCAAAATTCTCTTTATCAATTTAAATTCCTCAAAAAAAGTCACTATATTGGCATCCATGTCATTTTCTTTTTATTATTATCATTCAATTTAATGAAGTCTTATTTTTTTTTCAACTATTCCTTTCAAATTGCTCTTCCCAAGATCATTAGTGATTACCATATTGGTTAAATGGAGTTTATGCTTTAAATTTCTCATTTATTGAGTGCGTGGACCAGTGAATGGGAGGACCTCTGTCTGTCTCTGCCTCTGCCTCCCTGTGACTCTACATTTCAAATAAATGAGTGGATCCTTAAAAATAAAGCAAAATAAAATAAAAAAAAAATTAAATGCTGCTTTTGGTAGTATGGGCCTTTTGGTGATATTAATTTTTTCAATTTATTAATAGGAAATATTTAATTTATTGATAGGGAATATTTTCCTTTCAAGCATTTTCTTCTATTTGTAATTTTCATTGTAGACTTTTTTCACTTTCTTGATTTATTCTAAGACAATAAAAGTTTTTTTTAGCTATTCTGAATGGTACTGACATGATAAGTTCTTTATCAGCCATGCGATTTTTGTGTGTTGATTTTATATTTTGGATCTTTACTAAACTCTCTAAGGAGTTTTAATAGTCTTTTACTGAGGTCTTTTGGTTTCCTTATATATAGGATTATGTAATCTGCAGGTAGGGGTAATTTGACTTTCTCCTTTCTAATTTGTATCCCTTTGATTTCTTCTTGCATTGTTGCTCTGTTCAAAACTTTTAGAACTGTTTTGAATAGCATGGTAAGAATGAGTAACTTTGGTCCCAGATCTTATTGAAAATGCTTCCAACATTTTTCATTCAGTATGATGCTGGTTGAAGATTTATCATATATTGTCTTGAATGTGTTAAGAAATGTTCTTTTTATACCCAGTTTGCTTAAGGTTTTTATAATGAAAGCATATTGTATTTTATCAAGTGCTTTCTCTGCATCAGTTGGGATCATCATGTGGTTTTTACTCAGTGTATTTGATGTGTTACATTTATTGATTTGCTTATGTTGAATCATTCTTGCATACCAGGCATACATCCCTCTTGGTCCATGTGAATAATTTTTCTAATGTTTTGTTAAATTCCACTAGTTAGTCTTTAGGTGAAGATTTTTGCGTATATATTCATCAGTGGTATTATTCTGTAATTCTCTTTCTTTGTTGTATATATTTTTTCTGGTTTAGGAATTAAGGTGATGCTGGCCTAATAGAAGGAGTTTGAGAGGATTCCCTCCCTTTCAACAATTTTGAATAGCTGAAGAAGAATTGGAATTAGTTCTTCTTTAAAACTCTGGTAGAATTTAATAGTGAAGCAGTCTGGTTTGGGGCTTTTCTTTGTTTGGAAGGTCTTTATTATTGCTTCAATCTGTCTTGTTTTTTGGTTTGTTTAGGTTTTCTATGTGTCTTCATGACTCAAATTTGGTATATTGTATGTGTCCATGAATCTTGATGACTTTTAGGTTTTCCATTTTGTTAGCCATCACATCAAATGCTCACAGTCTATTTTGCAGTGGCAATCTGAGTTTTGGGTACACCACTTCCAAACCAGTTTCATGCTAACATCACTGGGAAACAGTGGATGATGTCTCAAATTCCTTAGTTCCTGTCACCAAATTATTCTGTCACCTAAGTGGAGGCCTTGAGAGCCTGGTCCACTCACAACTGTTGCAGACATTTAGAGAGTGAACAAGCAGTTGGAGATCTCTCTCCCTCTCTCTTTCTCTTTCTCTGTGTGTATCTCTCTACCTTTTTAAAAATCAATTTAAAATATTTACTTATTTATTTGAAAGTCAAGAATTACAGAGAAAAGGAGAGACCAAGATGTTCCATCAACTGATTCTCTCCTGAGATGGCTTCCATGGACAACGTGTGGCCAGGTTTAAGCCAGGAGATTGTTCTGGGTCTCCCATGTGGGTGGCAGGAACCCCAGTACTTAGGCCATCTTGCTTTTCTCAGCCTATTGGCAAGGAGCTGGTTCAAAAGTGGAATAGCTGGGACTTAAACTGACACCTATACAGGATGCCAACTTAATGAGTGACAGCTTTTCCCATTGAGCCACCACACCAGCTCCCCTCTGCCTTTCAAATAAATAATTAATCTTTAAAAAAGGGGAAAAAAAGACCGAAAGTAGTAAACGTCATCATGATTGAGCATTGGAGAATCTATTGAAATGATCTACTTTTTAAAAGATTTCTTTATATATTTGAAAGTGTCATAGAGTGAGAGAGGGAGAGAGTGATCTTTCTTCTGATTTGTTCACTCCCCAAATGGCTGCAATGATTGCGGCTTCTTCCAGGTCTCTCACATGAGTGAAACATCCTGTGTTGCTTTCCCAGACACATTAGCAGGGAGCTGGATCAGTTTAGAGCATTAATCTCTGATATTCTCCTTGCAGTTCAAGGATGCAAAACCCACCTGGCACAATGTCCCATTTATGGGTGGGCCGAGTGTAACAGCTTTCAACTCTCTAAGGTTTGGGCTAGATTGGTTCTGAGTAATTGTGTTAAAATAGACATTAAGACACAACTCTTGGTTTATGCTTTTTTTTTTTTTTTTTTGACAGGCAGAATTAGAGAGAGAGACAGAGAGAAAGGTCTTCCTTTTACCTTGGTTCACCCCCCCCAAATGGCTGCTACAGCTGGCGCGCTGTGCCAACCCAAAGCCAGGAGCCAGGTGCTTCCTCCTGGTCTCCCATGTGGGTACAGGGCCCAAGCACTTGGGCCATCCTCCACTGCCTTCCTGGGCCACAGCAGAGAGCTAGACTGGAAGAGGAGCAACCAGGACAGAACCGGCACCCCGACAGGTGCAGGATTAGCCTGGTGAGCTGCAGCGCTGGCTATGCTTTGTTTGAAATAGTTTCATGATTGCCACTGATAATGTCTCTGACAACTTTAGGTCTCTGTATCACAACCAATGAAAGCATCCAGAACAGCCATAGTGATATCAACAGGCAGAAGAAGAATGGTGTCCAGCTGAACTTTAAGTGGCTTTTCTTGTTTGCTAGAGAGGTGATTTTCTGCAATAAGCTGACTTCTGAACATAGACAGTAGACATTGGAGGCCATCCCCTCTGTCAAGTGCAGTATGCAAAGTTTGGATCCATTCTATGGTAAAGAGGCCTCAGTAGCCATGCTCAGGTTTTATTGTTCTATATCCATGGCCAGAGTCCTAGTAGACAACATGCATTACACAAAAACCCAAGGACTATAAGATATTAGCCCTGTTTGTTCTTCACAATGTGTCCAATAGTGTCATTCAAGGAGGATGTCATCAATCAATATGATGTATGCTTGTATTCCCATTGGAAAAATTGTTTGCTGGCAAAATCAATGAGGTGCCCATGTATATCCTAGAAGTGTTCCTTCAAAGTGAAGGCAGAGACTGAGAGACTTTTGGTTAAAGCTTTGAACAAAATACAGTTTCCACACTTGTAATAGTGAGACACATCATTTATCTATTGAGGCATCAGATATATTGATATTAGATATATGGTACAGTGGACATAATGGGTGGCACATAGGATTAAGATTTAGTCATCTAACTTGAGATGATATTTATTTTTTCCAGATTTAATAGATAAAATTGGGCTGCCAATAGGGGCAGCGTGGTGGTGCAGGGGGTTAATGCCCTGGCCTAAAGTGCCTGCATCCTATATGGGCTCCGGTTCACGACCCGGCTGCTCTGCTTCATGTCCAGCTCTCTGCTATGGCCTGGGAAAGCAGTAGAAGATGGCCCAAGTCCTTGGGCCCCTGTATCCATGTGGGAGACCTGGAAGAAGCTCCTGGCTTCTGGCCTTGGATCGGTGCAACTCCGGCCGTTGTGGCTATCTGAGGAGTGAACCATCAGATGGAAGACCTCTCTCTAAGTCTGAGGTAAAAAATTTTAATGCATGAAGACCTTGAGTTGGTGTTTTTTTTGTGTGTGTATAGGGCCGTCTTAATAATTTTAGTTTGTGATCTATGAATTTTTATTTTCTGTAGCCAAGTAACTTACAAACTTTATTACTCAAAATGTTAGACCATCACTGCCAGCTGTGGGATTTTTTGAGTACATCTGACTTGAAAATTTAGACAGTACTATAGTTAAAGTGAGATGCAGCATGTAAATTATTTATTTTTCTTCTGATACATGTTTTGAAACTTTTTTTAAAATCTCTGTTGAATATAGTGCTTAAATTTAGTGGGATCCCTGGATAAGACAGTTATTTGAGCCTCACTACTGATTGCACCTCTGAAACTTCATGAATAAGTGCATAATAAAACCTGTTAAAGTTGATGTATATCTTATGGTGTAGGATACAAGAATCAATATCTTTTAAAAATAAATTTAAAAGTTTCATTTGTATCAAGCTATGTACTTTTCAGAAATGCATTCATATAAGCAACCACAATTTATACATCTCATATTTTCTTTCTCTAAGTTTTAGGAAATATTTATTGAGGCTTGTGCTGTAGTCTAGCAAATAAAGACTCCACCTGCAGTGCCAGCATCCCATATTGGCATTGGTTCATATCCCAATTGCTCCACTCACTTCTCATCCAGCTCCCTGATAATATGCCTGGGGAAACTCCAGGAGATGCCACAAGTCTTTGGGCTCTTGCATCCATGTTGGAGACCCAGAAGAATCTCCTGGATCCTGGCTTCTTATTGACCTCTGCCATTGCTACTATTTGGGGAGTGGAGTAGCAGATGGATGATTTCTATATGTCCTTCTCTGAAATTCTGCCTTTCAAATAAATAAATAAATCTTTAGAAATATTTATTAATTTGACAGGCATAGTTACACAGAGGTCTTCCATTCATTGAGTCATTGATCAAAATGACTGCTATGGCTAGGAGTGGGCCAGGCTGAAGCCAGGAGGTTCATCTTGGTCTCCCATGTGGGTGGCAGAGGCCCACACACTTGGGCCATCTTTTGCAGCTTTCCCAGGTTCAATATCACAAGTAGAGTGACTAGGACACAAACTGGCACATGTATGATATGTCAGAATTGTAGACAGCAGCTTAATCCACAGTGCTACAGTGCTAGCCTCATCTACATTTTTGTTATATCTTTCCTTTAATCTTTTGCTTTTTTTCTCTTTCTCTCGTTTAGGTCTTTAGATACTAAAGCCATAGTTTACTTCTTTATTTAAAGATTTGTTTTTTGAAAGGCAGAGTTACACAGAGAGAACGAGAGGCAGAGAAAGATAAAAATGTCTTCCATCTGCTGATTCACTTCCCAGAGGGCTACAAATGCCATGGCTGGGCCAGTATGAAGCCAGTAATCAGGACCTTTATTTGGATTTCCCTTATAGATTTAGAGCCTCGAGTTTTTGGGCTACCCTCCACCATTTCCCCAGGTGTACCAGCAGGGACCTGGATAAGAAATGGAGGAGTCAGAACTCAAACTGGTACCCATATGGATGCCAGCCCCACAGGCAGTGGCTTAACTGACTGCACCACAATGCTAGCCCCATCAATTTGTAATTTTTTTGTTTCTCTGAAAACTTGTGTGGATCATGTACATGGCAGCAGATATTGCAGGCAGAGGTAGATGTTGTTTAGTTTGCCAAGGTCACCATAACAAATTACTGAACATTGGATTGTTTAAATAAAGACATTTATTTTCACATAGTTCTGTAAGTTGAAAGTCCAAGATCAAAGTGTCAGTAGGTTTGCTTTCTCCTGACAACTCTCTGGCATCCAGTCAGATATCATCTTGCTGTGCCATCTCATATTTCCTTTGTTCATGTCCATCTCTTGTTTCTCTTCTTATAAGGTCATAAGTCTGGGTTATAGTCTCACACATTTGATTTTTTTACTTTAATTGTGCCATTAAAGGCACCATCTCCAGGTAGAGTCACACTGCAGGTTCGAGATTGGAAGATAGAAACTTTGGAGAGACACAATTCAGTGCATCACAATGGAGAGCACCCAGACGTCTGCCTCATGGGCAGCCAACTCTAAGTAGGACTTACCATGTAAAGTGAGTCTTAGGATTCCTTTTGTTATTATTTTAATACTGTCTTACCAACCTGGGTGCATGCATGTACCCAACAAATTATCTGTGTACACCTAGAATATAGATTACTGATAGTAGTGTACATGTAAAATCAATACAGCAGTCCATAAGATAGAATATTTTGAAACTAAAACTGATGAGTAGAAAAATAACAAAGTCTGAGCTCCATTACGATATATGATATCTACTATTCATATTTTTTAAATAAATTACTATGAGGAATATAACAAAAATATTCACACCTTACAGATCCATTTACGTGCAGGTTAATCAGATAGTATTGAAATTAAAACAAAAAGAATCTTAAGACTCTCTTTACACAGTAAGTGTAATATTCCAAATTAATTTCCTCATACAATGTGACTTCTTTTCTGCATGATACATTCTATACTTATTTGTGAATATGGCTATTAATTCATAAGGAAATGTATGAGTGTGTCTACTGACCTAATATGCTAAATCAGGAAATAGACCTTTTCTGCATGTGGGGAAAGGTGCCATTCAATGTTATCCTCTGTTTTTAAAAAATATGTTAATGAATCAAATAATTAGAAAATAAAACATGATGAAACAATGCTGGTTGGTACATTATTGTGTATTTCCATTAGTGATGAGTAGCTCAAGATTGACCTCAATTTTTACTCCTTGAGGGATCCTGAATTAATTTCTCTGTGGTCATCACTCTCTTTATATCACAGGGGCTATATTTTTCATTCTTCAATAAGTACTAATCAGGTACTAGAGCTCTTCTCTCTGACTCAGTGCTTGAAATTATAAATGCCAGCCATTACTCAGAAGGTATAACTAAGATGACCCAGGGAGAGAAAGTGAGTTGTAAAAGGCCAATCAACAACAACTTAGAGTAGCCTTCCTACTTTCTCTCTTCTCAGGAATCCCCACAGAATCTTCATCTCCAATTCCAAAATGAGCAACTTTTGCTGGTAGAGGTATGTGGCTATCACTATAGAGCAATAACTCCTAGAAAGGACAAGGGAATCCACTATACCACTGTAGTTCTTTTATGCCTGCAACTTGATTTTCTGTTAAAATTGTATGATGCTGGGAACTAAGAAATAATTTGCTTCTATGTCTGAGGTGAAATTACTTAAGATTGAAGCTCAAGACTGAGGTCCTGGCATTGGCACTGTGACATAATAGATTAAGCATCTGCCTGCAGTGCCAGCAGCCCATATGGACACCGGTTCATGTCCCAGCTGCTCCTCTTCTGATCTAGCTCTCTAGTATGGCCTGGGAAAGCAGTAGAAGATAGCCCAAGTGCTTGAGCCCATTCACCAGTGTGGGAGACCCAGGGGAAACTCCTGGTTCCTGGCTTCAGATCAGCCCAGCTCTGGCCATTGTGGCTATTTGGAGAGTGAAGCAGTAGTTGGAAGACCTCTCTGTCTGCCTCTCTCTTTCTATAACTCTGCCTCTTAAGTAAATAAATCTTTTTTAAAAAATTCTGTAAATATAAAAAAAAAAGACTGACCTCCCTCAATTTGCATAATAAAGTCACTGAAAGGCAATTACCAGATTAGAGATGATACAAGAATTTAAACAGCACAATTAATACATTTTACATAGAAAACTGACCAATAGCTGTGAACCAAGAGTCAATGGTCTATGCTACTACCACTCAAATCCCCAATAAGTTGATCATAATTTCATGCCCATTCTCATCTAGACAGGAAAATGAGTAAAAGCAGGAACTCCATGACATCCTGTCTTTGCCTAGTTTGTGGGAGAAACCACAAATTAAGTGCAATTCTTAAAAAAAAAAAGTTTTGTTAAATATACACAGATGACTAGATGAAGTGATGAATAGATCAAGTTCAGTAACTTTTGGATATAGAATTACCAGGTACTGCAATTTTAAATATTCACAAACATTTCAGAAGACACTCACTTTGTTTTCTAACCATATTAATCCATTTAAAGCATTAGAATAACTTTCCTCACTGTGAAAAACAGTCCATTGATGGCAAACATTTATTTTAGTAGGTAAGATCAAGCACCATTTTAAAGGATTGAAAGTTAGTTTTTCAGGAATATTAGTTTCTTTTGTGAATGTATTATGTTAAAAAGAGTTCTTGGGTTTTTTTCCCTAAACATCTGTAAGAAAGGCTCTGGAACCACAATTTAATTATAAGCATTACAAAATAAATTTCATGACAATTTCTAAAAATCATTTCCACATTTGAATTTCTCCAATTATGATTCTTTCAAATATAAATCTGTCAAACTAAGAATTAATATGGAATTGGAGTATTATATGAATATCTCATGTGGTTAGACAAGTTCTGATGTACAACCTCTGTATCCTAGGAGGCTCATTGTCCAGTAAATATATGGATCATCCTTATTGCTTTCTAATGGAAGTCTGCATTGTTTTATGGGAAATGTAGCCTCATCTGCCCATGATGTCGGGAGGACAGAACCATGCAAAGTCTCCTCTGTTTTCCTTCTCAGAATGTGCCATTCCAACCACTACCATCATCTTCATAGAATTGAATTCCTGGTGCTGGGCTTTCCTCATATTACTCAAGAACAGTATGGGTGGTTTCTGTGTCTGTGAATGTCAGTGTGGGGGTAGAGGGAACCTTGGAGAGCAGTACAGGTGCCTGTCTCTTGCTGGCATAGGTGACAGTCATGGATCTGAGGTATCAGAATCTGTTATTCAGATGCACCCTAAAGATCTTGGCTGTTCCAGGAAGACACCAGTGGAAGATCCTCAGTTCTAGAGCTGGAGAAAGGATGAATTAGGTTGGGTTTTCAAGAATTTTTTTGTCAAATGATGTACTGACACAAGACCAGTGTGACTACATTTGTACAGAAGGTAGTTCCAAAAGTCTTATAGACAATCTGTCTAATCCAAGATAGCCACAGAATGGAAGTGCGTTTTCAGACCCTTTTAGCTAAAAGGTGTATGTGGTGAATGTAGGTTGCACCTCTGTCACTGTTTACCCATCTGTAAGATAAGTATATTAGTAGTACTAGTGAAATGTCCCCACATTTCCTGAGAAATCATTGTGAGATATATGCAGGCTGACTTACACTCTGTGGCAGTTGCATTTGTGGGGTTTCATGGTATATCTTCCCCAAATGAACTTTCTGGTTTCCTACAATGTGTAGACTGACCAGCACTGATTTGACATTATAGATTTTTATACAACACCTAGTTTCCAGGAACATGTAAGTTTGGGTACTGAGTGACAGTCCCATTTTCTTTGAAAGTGAATAGGTTTTATAATACCTGAAGAAGGGAGCTCCAGGAATAAGAATCATTTCTAACAGAATAACACTCGATGCTTTCTGAGACAATACCTTACTGCTTCAGAGCAGAGAAAAAAGTCACTGAAATTCAAAGATCGTAGATTTGCACTGTCCAAGCAGTTCTTGATTATACTTACCAGAATGAACAAGGTTTAGCTGATATTACCTTACCTCATCCATAAGTTATGACAGCCCAGGGGGCCAGCACCGTGGCTCACTTGGTTAATCCTCCACCTGCAGTGCCGGCACCTCATATGGGTGCCAGGTTCTAGTCCTGGTTGCTCCTCTTCCAGTCCAGCTCTCTGCCGTGGCCCAGGAGGGCAGTGGAGAATGGTCCAAGTGGTTGGGCACCTGCACCTGCATGGGAGACCAGGATAAAACACCTGGCTCCTGGCTTCGGATCAGCACAGTGCTGGCTGTGGTGGCCATTTGGGGAGTGAACCAAAGGAAGGAAGACCTTTCTGTCTTTCTCTCACTAACTCTGTCAAAAAGAAAAAAGAAAGAAAGAAAGCCCAGGTGATATTGGAAGCTCTGGACCAGCCTTAAAAAAAAAAAAAATAAAGGTTGTGAATGGAATGGATTAGAAATAAAGGCAAGGGCCTAGTGAGTGTTACTTATTTAAGTGGTCTTGAGGGTGTGGCCTGGGGTGGAGAGATAAACTGTCATGTCTGAGAGTGACTGTCTACATTGCTTCCTACCACATTCCCATTACTTCATTCTGCTCTCATGATTTCCAGAAATGGAGGTCTGTGAAACCTAGTCTGCCATACACTTGGTATCTAGAGTTATGCTGCTGCCCCCCTGTATACTAGTAATTCTTCCAGGTAGCTCAAGGAACATCTGTGAGGGTCTCTGCATGTAAAAAAGATGAAATAAATTGCATTTCAGGAGATAAGTGGTTTGAGTCACATGATTTGTAGATACCTGGCATCCTAACTTTTGGATGGTGATTTCTATTTTGCCACACTTCGTTAAAAACACATTTATTTTTCAGATTAATTTCAGAAACTGTCACCAGTATTGCTTTAGAAGATTGCCCTGAGCATGGCTTTCCTTTTGATCCTGATGTTACATATGTATTGTGTGACTTCAAAAAGTATATCAAAATTTCCCACTCAGTGTCAACAATTTCATCTTGAAAGTTTTATCCAATATTTAGTATACATGCAGCTTCAGAAAATTACTATTTTATGAACAGTAAAATTATACTAAATTAGATTTCATGTGCTAATAAGTTTCTTAAAATATAAACAAAAAGAATATGACCACATATAAGCAGAAATGTGAAGCATTATCTTATGATCTCCAATGAATTTGTGATTTCCCAGGACTAAATTTTTTTAGTAGCAGCAGCTTTGCTAAGACACAATTGACAGGCACAGATCATGTTTATAGAAGCTTTT
The DNA here is from genome assembly GCF_033115175.1 of Lepus europaeus. Classification (NCBI taxonomy): domain Eukaryota; kingdom Metazoa; phylum Chordata; class Mammalia; order Lagomorpha; family Leporidae; genus Lepus; species Lepus europaeus. The sequence goes on along the minus strand of NW_026909213.1, from coordinate 2,973,158 downwards.
TTCTAAGATTTTAAAAAATTATTTGAAAGTGTGATATATATAGAGAGGGAGACACACTAATCTTCCATCTGCTGAGTCACTCCCCCAGACTGCTGCAATGGGCAGGGCTGGGACAGGCTGAGGCCAAGAGCTTCATCTGGGTCTCCTATATTAGCAGCATTTACCCAAGTACTTGGGCCTTCTTCCAGTGCTTTTCTCAGACCACTAGAAGGGAGCTGGATTGCTTGCATTCCAGGTGGCAACTTTACTTGCCATGTGGCAGTGCAGGTCCCATGTTTATGGAAACTTCTGCATGAGATTGTGAAGTTCTATTTTATTTTGCATGTAATGGAACTTTCTTCCCTGCTCACCAGGGTGTATCAGCATTTGATATAGGACAAATCAGAAAATACAATGGTTTAACAAATAGCCATTTGATTTATAGTTCTAATTCAATATTTTGGTATGAGCTCATCTGGGCAGTTGCTATTATCAGCTTGGGATCAGAAATGATGAACTGATCTGAGGTACTGATTGACACTCATGCCTTAGAGATGCTTTCATTTAAAGGTCTGGTGGTTTGTGATAAATCTTGGTAACACCCTATCTCTTCAATGGGCAGGATCCATGGCTTTCCAGAGCATAAGGAAAATCTGAGAAGGCAAATACTTTACAAACTATCTGTTTCTGTCACATTTACTGATATCCTGGGGGGTTAAACATATGAAAAATGAAATCCAGAGTCTTGTGAAGGGATGGATACCAGGAACGGTTTCATTTGGAATCATTACTGGTAATGTGTACTGCATTAAATATACATTATGTATATTTGTTCCAATGCAATTTTGGCCAAAAAAATCTGAATCTGTAAATTGCATGCTTTCTATAGAATTTCAGGTCTAAAAAATAAAGTGTTCTAAAGTACACACAGATATGGGATCCTGTGTGATACTTTTGCTTTAATAGAAAAATGGTAATTCAAAAACAAGTTTCTTCAGTTTAAAATTTAGTGACAGTATAATGTTTATCTCTTTAATAACCTCATTTATTTGAATAATCACCCTTAAATTTTACTATCTCAATATTACATTATTATTTTACAAATTTGTAGATAATGCTTTCATTAAGCCAATGATAATTGTTTAATCTCTACTACTTAATAGAAGTGAATGTGCTTTTTTTATATATTTTCTTGTTTAAATATTTCTCCACAGGGAAAATGATGTTTCCTAGGTTAATGTATTCATTACTCTTTATTCATTGTATTTCATTCTTTTTTTTTTTCCCAGTTCAATATAGAAGGAAACCAGATAAGCTTTCTTTTAACTCCTTCCATTTGTCTTCTCTTCCAGGTATGATTCTGGGCACCTTCACATATTTTCAAGACTAAACAAAATTATTACATACCCTGTAAGTGGTTTTCTTAATTATTGCTCAGCTTGTTGTCAGTTTTCATTTTAGGAAGATTATAATAGTTTATTAATTAAAATGGAAAAATAAACATAAAATTTATTCTCAGAGAATGTTCACAAACAAGATGAATGATGAATTTGCCTTGATTATGAAATATTACAATCATCTAAGATACAGCTATTTGGCCTCTGGTCTGTTGCCTTAGCAAAATATACATTTGTTACATGTTTTGAGTTGAAACATTGAGTACAATATGCTAAATTTTTTGGTCATGATGTCTGAAACAACAAAGATGATGTAGTGAACAGGGTTTTCATGTGTCCCTGGAAATAAACACTTAGCATTCTGCAAGGTTAAGAGTCACCTATTACTAAAAAACACAAATCAGTTTTCAGTCCTTAATGGTTTTGAGAAGCTGAATTTGATTCAGGGATAGGATCAGGAATATGTGGGGAAAAGAATCTCCTGCAGGTTCTTTTATTTTTTAAGATTTATTTATTTATTCAAAAGACAGAGCTACAGAGATTGGGAAAGATGGGCAAAGAGAAATAGATACTTTCCATCTACTGGTTCATTCCCCAAATGACCACAATGGCTGGGACTGGGTTAGACCAAAGCCAGGTACCTGGAATTCCATCTTAGTCGCCATATTCATTAAAGGGGCCCTATACTTAAGCAATCTTTGACTGCTCTTTCAGGAACTTTAGCAGAGAGCTAGATTAGAGTGGAGTACTCTGGACTCAAATAGTCTTCATGTGAGATGCCACCATTGCAGTTGGAAGCTTAACTGGCTGCACCATAATGCTGGTGACTACTGCGAGTTCTTTAACAAATCTCTATGTATTTCTCTTGGTCACAAATGCAGATGATACTACACACTTTCCCAAATTCTGTTTTGGGGCAATTAATTCCATTGTTTTCACTTTAATTTGGTATAATGTTATCTCAGTTCTTCAAATGTATGTTAGTAGAATAAGCATAGTCAAAGTCAAAAGCTATTTTCTATTCTTTGTCTTACTTGAATCTTCTCTTATTTAGAAATATTTATGAGCTTGATTGAGAAAGAAGCTGATGGACTGAGAGAGAGAAAAAAGAGATTGCTCCCATGCACTTATTCACTATAAAAATAACCATACCAAACCAAGGTTGGGCAGGACTGAAGCCAGAAGTCAGGAATGGAGTCTAGATTTTCCTCATTGGTGGCATCACTACTGCTTCTCCAGCATTAGCTGGGAGCTGGAAACTGGAACTGGCACTGGAATTTGAACCTAGGTACTTTGAAGTAGAAGTAGGATATCTTAGCTGGCATCATAAACACCAAGATGAATGCCTGCCTTTTTTAAAATATTTTTTTCTGCCATATTTGAAGTCACTTTGCATGGTGTTTTTCTGGAAATTCTTCTCTGTTCATTCCCAACATAGCTCCACTGATGGTTTCTTGTCTTTTCACCTGAATACATTCTTCACCTTAACATAGCTCATTCAAGAGTCAACATTGTCTTCCTTTCAGGCTGCTGTGCAATTCCCCTTGAGAGATGTGGCCCTTTGTGACCTGAAACTCCTGTTTTCTTCCAGTTGGGGCATTTTTCACAGTCTTTAGACCATAGGATTGACTCCCTGCTGAATGCTTCTGTGTGGCTGTCCAAATGCTCATGTCTAAAATGAAACTACATCCTTCTTTCTTCCTTAATTCTTATGTATAAAATAAAAATGGTCAGTGTTTGTTTTGTGACAGAGTTAATGTGTTGACCAGAAGTGTTCTATTACAGGTGATGCTAACATTTGAAGACCTGGCTGTTTACTTTACCTGGGAGGAATGGCAGAACATGAACAAAGCTCAGAAAATTCTGTACAGGGATGTGATGTTGGAGACCTACAGCAGCCTGCTCTTCTTGGGTGAGTGACACCCATCACATGCCCAATGATAAAATTTTATGGCTGTTTGAAAAATCAGTGAACACTTTATAAACTTTATAAAGTTTAATGGTGGGCAGGTAAAGAATTTGAGTCCATGAATAATCTGAATGTCTACCATCTAGGAAAGGACTCAAATTGGAACATTTGTTGCATAGTTCCTGGAATAAGCTGTAGTCCTTTAAATAACTCAAGATAATGACTTCACAAAAGCTTACATTGTTTCCATTAATAGGGCACTGCATTACCAAACCTGATTTGATTTTTAAGTTGGAGCAAGAAGCAGAGCCATGGATGGTGAATGAGTGCCTAAATCAGAGCTTTCCAGGTCAGTATGTACATAATGATGAGGGAGCCAAGGCAGAAAGAGCACAGAGGATGTTGAGTGAGGCTCTTTCTATGAATTTCTCCCAAGTGTTACTCCTGATGAAAGCTGGTTTTTTGCATCAGACAATGGATTCTAGTGTTTCTAGGGATGCCATTATATCTCTAATTCTTTTGTTCTTGATTAAGTTATTCTTTGCTTTAAAAAAATAAAATTCCAATCCTTTTGATGTTACTAAGGATTTTTTTCTAGGTTAGATACATTGCCCTTCTCTGTATTTGATATGTTTTCTTTCATGCATTTATTCTTTTCTTCAGTTCTTGTCAGTTTGGCAAGTTATAGAAACTTGTTTCAGATTGAGTCCCCACTCATGGTTTTGACCAGGCACAGAACTTGCTATTTTAAGGATCTCATGACTGAACAAATAAATGTGAACTCTCTCTCTCTCCTTTCTCTTTCTCAGTGCCTTTCACATAAAATAAGAAAAAATGCGTTGCTAGAAACATTGGAGGAGAAAGCCTGTGGCTGTCAATCTTCTGTTTCATTCTCCCTTCTATCTAATTCTCTGTCTGACTCTCAAGCATATAAATAAATAAATAAATGCTAAGAGAAGGTCAGAAGTAAGCCTCTGTGCAATGACATCAGAAATCCTGAAGCTAAGCATGCACTTGTATAGAAACATGAAAATAACTGATCCTAAACTCACCAAGAAAGTCTTGAGATTCTGAATCCCAAGGTCAAATTGTCACATAAGTGTGTTTATGTAAAAAACTGAAGAGTGATACTCAGGGCTGGTGATTTCAGAATCAGCTAGAAAACATTTTTCAAAGAAGGTAAACACATTCTGGGTTGCAAAAACAAATTCTTTAAACTCTTAGGGAGGTATACCCAAGGTGGTATAGTGTGATGTTTCTGTACCTATTGTCATTCTGAGAAGCTGAAGATGTTAAATTTCCTTAGGAATATGGGGAAGCTGTCATAGAGTGCAGATAAATGCAATTTCTCATTTGAAAATTCCTTCAAATGCTGTTTACCTGGGAAGACTGAACATGAGACAACTATAGATTCAAATCTTGTCTCTTAAATTTGATCCTGTTTGGAGTACAGACACATTTCACTCTTCTTCAAGTGCAAGTAACTGATCCAGTAAAACATTCCCATATTTATGGTAGAAATAGGGAAGCACAAAACATAACATTTTAATAAAAATTAACTAAAGAAGAAGGACAGGGAAAAAAACTAGTTGCTAGGCAATGGGGGAATATACTGACTAAATATTTGTCCATTCTTTAACATCTTATAGTACTGTCATCATTGTTAAAGACAGTGACAATGAGAGGAGAAAGAGAGAGAGATCATTTAGTAGCTCAAGCCCCCATTGCCTACAACAGTTAGATCTGATTAGTCTGAAGCCAAAAGGCTGGAATTTCATCTAGTCTTCCCTGACATATCACAGGGTCCCAAGCACATGAACCATTATTTGCTGCCTTCTAATTTACATACACTAGAGATTTATTGGAATCACAGTAACCAGAGCTCAAACTGGCACTATTTTGAGATGCAGGCACCCTAAGCAGTGAATTAACAAATCTAACAAGGAAAGCCATTTTGCCATACTTGAATAAAATTCAAGTAGTAAACAGGATCAATCATGATTGAACATTTGGAAATCTATTGGTACACCCAAAAACCATATAATAGGTATAAATAAGTGTCTTTTACTGATTATGTTAACATCTTATGCCACTTAGATAACAAGCAACTTCATTCCCTTTACATCAGTATTCCAGGAGAAAGCATTTATATGTGATTCAGTGAATTTTTTTCTCATTTCAGTTGCCATGAAAACTGATGACATAATTAGGACCAATAAGAAAATTCAAGAAAAAAAATTTAATAACATGGCAGAGAAACCTTATGAATGTAATGACTGTGGAAAAGCCTTTGACTCGAAGTCAGCATTCATGAAACATCAGAGAATTCACTCAGGAGAGAAACCTTATGAATGTAATGACTGTGGAAAAGCCTTTGGCCAGAAGTCACATCTCATAGTGCATCAGAGAATTCACACAGGAGAGAAACCTTATGAATGTAATGCCTGTGGAAAAGCATTTGGCCAGAAGTCACATCTCAGAGTGCATCAGAGAATTCACACAGGGGAGAAATTTTATGAATGTAATAACTGTGGGGTAGCCTTTGGTTTGAAGTCAGACCTCATCAAACATCAGAAAATTCACACGGCAGAGAAACCTTATGAATGCAACGCCTGTGGAAAAGCCTTTGTCCAGAAGTCACATCTCCGAGTGCATCAGAAAATTCACACAGGAGAGAAACCTCATGAATGTAATGACTGCGGCAAAGCCTTCAGCCATAAGTCACAACTCATAACCCATCAGAGAATTCACACAGGGGAGAAACCTTATGAATGTAATGACTGTGGCAAATCCTTTGGCTTGAGGTCAGCACTCATGAAACATCAGAGAATTCACTCAGGAGAAAAACCTTATGAATGTAATGACTGTGGAAAAACCTTCAGCCGTAAGTCACATCTTGTAATGCATCAGAGAATTCACACAGGAGAGAAACCTTATGAATGTAATGCCTGTGGAAAAGCATTTGGCCAGAAGTCACATCTCAGAGTGCATCAGAGAATTCACACAGGGGAGAAATTTTATGAATGTAATAACTGTGGGATAGCCTTTGGTTTGAAGTCAGACCTCATCAAACATCAGAAAATTCACATGGCAGAGAAACCTTATGAATGTAATGACTGTAGAAAAGTCTTTAGCTATAAGTCACAACTCATAACCCATCAGAGAATTCACAAAGGAGAGAAACCTTATAAATGCAATGCCTGTGGAAAAGCCTTTGGCCAGAAGTCACATCTCAGAGTGCATCAGAGAATTCACAAAGGGGAGAAAACTTGTGAATGTAATGAATGCGGCAAAGCCTTTGGCTTAAAGTCAGCACTCATCAAACATCAGAGAATTCACACAGGGGAGAAACCTTATAAATGTAATGACTGTGGCAAAGCCTTTGGCTCAAAGTCACAACTCATAAACCATCAGAGAATTCACACAGGGGAGAAACCCTATGAATGTAATGACTGTGGAAAAGCTTTTGGCCAGAAGTCAAATCTCATAACTCATCAGAGAATTCACACAGGAGAGAAACCTTATAAATGCAGTGACTGTGGAAAAGCCTTCAGCAGGAAGTCAGACCTCATAACCCATCAGAGAATTCACACAGGAGAGAAACCTTATAAATGCAATGACTGTGGAAAAGCCTTTTGCAGGAAGTCACATCTTGTAATCCATCAGAAAATTCACACAGGAGAGAAATCTTATGAATGCAATGACTGTGGAAAAGCCTTTGGCCAGAGGTCACATCTCATAATTCATCAAAGAATTCACACAGGGGAGAAACCTTATGAATGTAGTGACTGTGGAAAAGCCTTCAGCCTTAAATCACATCTCATGATCCATCAGAGAATTCACACAGGGGAGAAACCTTATGAATGTAAAGACTGTAGAAAAGCCTTTGGACAAAAGTCACATCTCATGATCCATCAGAGAATTCACACAGGGGAGAAACCTTATGAATGTAACGTCTGTGGAAAAGCCTTTGTCCAGAAGGCAGACCTTATCAAACATCAGAGAATTCACACAGGGTAGAATCCTTATGAATGTGATGTCTGAAAAAGCCTTCAGATATAAGTCACAGATCATAATCTATCAGAGAATTCACACAGGAGAGATGCCTTATGAATGCATTCCCTGTAGAAAATTCTTTGTGAAAATCCCACCTTGTCAGAATTCACATAAGGGAGAAACATGGGTGTAATGACTGTGGAAAAGCCTTTGGCAATAAGTCACGACTCCTAATGCACCAGGGAATTCACACAGGGGAGAAACTTTAATGACTAAGGAAAAGCTTTTGGCCAGAAGTCAGACCTTTTTGAACATCAGAGAGTTTGAATGGGGGAAAACCATGAATGCAATGACTGGAAAAACCTTTGGCCAAAAGTTAGACCTCATCAAACATCAGAGAATTCACACAATGAAGGAAGCTTATGAATGTAATGACTGTGGGAAAACCTTTGGCCAGAAGTCACAACTTATAATGCATCAGAGAATTCACACAGGTGGCCATGGGTTTATCATAAGTTGCCTTGATTGTGTTGAGAAATGCTCCTTTTCTACCCAGTTTGTTTAATGATTTTTACCAAGAAAGGGTGTTGTATTTTTTCAAATGCTTTCTCTGAATCAACTGAGATAATATCACTTTTGTTCCTCAGTTTGCAATGGGATGAATCACATTTACTGATTTGGAAATGTGGAACCATCTCTGCATATAGTGATAAATACCCCTTGGTCCAGGTGAATGATCTTTTCTGATGTGTTGTTGGGTTCAATTAGCTAGTATTTTGTTGAGGATATCTGCATCTGTGTTCATCAGAGATATTAGTCTGTAGTTCTTTCTCTGTTTTATCTTTTTCTGGTTCAGGAATCATGATGCTGGCTTTATACAAAGATGTTAGGGGTACTCCTATAAGGAAAAGGGAGAAGAAACAGAGAGGAGACTGGATACAAATGCACAGCAAGTCTGAATTTATTCAAAGAAAATTAACTCACAGTGGTTGATCAATTGCCAGTGTGAACAAAGAATGAACACATGGCTTGAGGGTTAAGACTCCCGGGTCTGGGCATTTTTATATCTTAGGCAGGCTATGGGTGGGGGTGGGTGTAAAAAGTTGGAGATGAACTCCTTTATACAGGATCTTCAAGTTTGCTTCTACCAAACCAGTGGTTGAGTGCAGGGATTTGGGTGGAGAATAATAGGGTGTGAGACTGAATTGGGATTCAGTGACAAGGGATGGCTTCATGACTTAATATTAGTAGATTGTGTCCAGGAATCTATCCATTTCTTCTGCATTTCCCAATTATTGACATACAGAACTTTGTAGTAATTTCTGGTGATTCTCTTTATTTCTCTGGTATCTGTTGGTAGATCTTGTTTTTGTCTCTGATTTTATTGATTTAGGCCTTCTCCTTTTTTTTTTTTTTTTTTGTTGATCAGTTGGGCTAATAATGAATCAATTTTGTTTGTTCAAAAAAACAGCTCTTCCTTTTACTGATCTTTTGTAAGTAATTTGCAGTTTGGGCTGTTGTTTTCCTTGGTCCTTGAGATTCATTGATAGCTCATTTGTTTAACACATTTCCAATTTCTTCAGTAGGCACCAGTTGCTCTAAACTTCCCTCTTAACACTGCTTTTGTATTATCCAATAAGTTTTTATGTGATTTATTATCATCTTCATTGATTTCAAGAAATTTTTTGATTTCTTGATTTCTTCTATGACCTACTGTTCATTGAGGAGCATGTTGTTCAGTCTCCCTGTGGTTGTATATGATCTAGAGATTCTTGAGTTGTTGATTTCTAGCTTTATTCCATTTTTATCAGAGGAGATGCACAATTTGATTTTCACTTTTTTTTTTTAATTTGCTGAGACTTGCTTTATGGATGACCATATAGTCTATTCTTAAGAAAGTTCCATGTACTGCTGAAAAGAATGTGTATTCTGCAATGATGGGTTGAAAAGTTCTGTAGATAGCAGTTAGGTCCAATTGGTCCATAGTTTGAATTAGTTTTGTTCTTGTTAATTATTTGTCTTGTTGATCTGTTCATTAATGAATTGGGTTGTTGAAGTCTCCCATTACTATTTTATTGGAGTCTATTTCTCTCTTTGTATCTTTAACATTTCTTTTAACACCAACATTTATTTTAAATAGCCAGGACCCTAAGCATTCTGTGCATATACATTTATTTATACTCACATCTTCCCGTTGAATTGATCCCTTAATCATTATATAGTGCCATTCTTTGTCTCTTAATAGTTTTTGTTTAAAGTCTTTTCTTTGCTATTAGCATTTCTACATTTATCCTTTTCTGTGTTCCATTAGCATAGAGTATTTTTCTTATCCTTTCACTTTCAGTTTGCATGCATCTTTGTTCCTGAGATGTGTTTCTTGCAGGCAGCAAGCAGATGAGTTTGTTTTTAATCCATTCAGCCAGTCTGTACCTTTTAACTGGAGAATTCAAAGTGACTTTGCCCTGTCATTGTTTCATAAATTTTCCTGTTGTTTACTTTGGATTACTTTTGTTCTTTTTTTGAAGTATTTTTGCTTTCACATTTTTAAAAGTTATTTATTTATTTGAAAGGCAGAGTTACAGAGGTAGAGGCAGAGGCCAGAGAGAGAGAGGTCTTCAATCCACTGGTATACTCCCCAAATGGCTGCAATGGTTGTAGCTGGGCCAATCTCAAACCAGGAGTCTGAAGCTTATTTCAGGTCTCCCATATGTGTGCAGGGGCCCAAGGACTTAGGCCATCTGCAGCTGCTTTTCTAGGCACATTAGCAGGGAGCTGGATCAGAATTGCAGCAGTCAGGACTTGAGCCAGTGTCCATATGGGATGCTGTTGCTGTAGCTAATGGCATTATCTACAATACAGTGCTACATTATGCTATAATACCATGCCGGCCCCTCTCATTCATGATGACTTTCTGTGTTTCTTAATGTAGCAGACTGAAAATTCTTCCTAGTTCTGTTATGAATGGTCTTTATTTCATTGTCATTCTTAAATGAGAGCTTTGCAGGGTACAGTATTCTGGATTGACAGTGTTGTTCTCTTAAGACTTAGACTATAACCTGCCATTCTCTCCTTTCCTACAGGGTTTCTTATGAGAAGTCCACTGTAAGTCTAATTGGAGATCCTCTGAAAGTAATTCGGTGTTTTTTGTGCACATTTTAGAATCTTTTATGTTTTACTATTGAAAGTTTGACTACAGTGTTTCACTGTGAATATCTTTTATTGGTTATGTCCATTAGGAGTTCCATGTGGTTCCTGCATTTGGACATCCCATTCTTTCTCCAAATTGGGGAATTTTTCTCTATATATTTCAGTAAATAGATTTACTAATCTATTTTCTCTTTCCATGCCTTCAGGAACTGCTAACACCAATATGTTGGGTACACTAATAGTGTCACATAAAACTCCAACATTGTTTTTAAGTTTTCTAATTTTTTTCTTCTGGACTTTTATTTTTTTGTCCAACTGAAAGATATCCAAAGGTCTGTCCTGTAGCTCAGATAATCTTTATTCTGCTCCATCAAGTCTGTTGTCAAGGCTTCCCCCTGCCTTTTTATTTGATCTATTTTTCATTTCTAATATTTCATTTTGGTTTCCTCTTAAAATCTCAATTTCATTGGGATAATTTTCCTTCATGTCATTGATTGCTTTTTAATAATGCTGTGATTAATCTTTTGAATTTCATTTCCAGGATTTTTCAATCTCTTATCTTCACATTCTAATGTTGAAATGTTATGTTCCTTTGGAGTACTCATAATGCATTTGTTATTCTTTTTTCTTGAATTTCTGTGTTTATTTTTAGGCATTTGTGGAGTTAGTTGTTGGTTTTCTCTTTTGATGGCTTTTATCTTTGAACTATATGCTTCTGTGGCTTTTGGAATATCTACACTTTAAATAAATAGCAAGAGTTGAATGTTGCATGTGACCAGAGAGCTCTGTTCAGTGCTTCAGGATGCAAGAAGTATTCAGGGTTACAACCAAGTTGGGCACCGTAGGTGACCCCCATTTAACAGAGAGGGAAACGGTCACCTCTGTTGGTATGATCACCCCATGCCTCCTCTCCAAGCTGAGCAATCCAGTGTTATTCCCCAGTGGGTTCAAGACTCATCAACATCACTGTATGAGCCACAAAAATGACCTATGCAGTCCTCACTAAGAGTGCAGTGCCCACTGCAATGTCCAGCCCTAGGAAACCAAGGAGGTCTGAGTATGTGAATCCACACCCAGTGATTGATCCAGAGACTCAGCTACACCTTGCACTGTCTCATGTAACCACAGTGCCCACACAGTTTCAGCACACAAGTCTGCCACAGTCTCTGGGTTCAGAGTTTCTACTCTGATCTGCCAGCTTGTCCACTGAACAGAAAGGTGCATATTCCCTGAGACAGCTCCACTGATGCAGCTTGATCCCCAGAGCCTGGTTTATTCCTTACTCGGGTTGCTTCAGAGTTCTTCATGGGTGTCTTACCACCTGCCAATCCTTCCAGTCAGACTCAAAATAAGTGGGGAATTTGGCTATTTCTCTCCACTAGAATCTGGATCACACACATACACAAGAGCCATTAGCCAAGTGTTGCTCTCTCTCTGCCACTGCTGCCAGTGCTACTAAGACCATGGCATCCTGTCTGCCAGTTGCTGTGCATGCACACAAAGGTTTTGGCAGCTGCCACCCAAACCCCAAATGGCACCCATACTTTCTAAGCCAAGCAATGTGTGTTGTGGGGAGACTGAGGTGAGATAAATACACATCTTTTATTTACACTGAGTCCATGGGTAACTGCTAGTACCAGCTAGTCCCTAGAGCTCTAATCTGGACTCACACCATGCTCCAGCTATATCAGCACATGTTGCTGCAGCATGGTCTCACCTTTGTCTCTAAGCTGCCACCCTCTCTGACTTTGGCTGCAGCATCTGTTGTGTCCTTGTTCATGCTGCATGTCCATATCTTCTGCACAGGTCTGTGGCAGTCCTCTACCTTTTATAGTTTCCAATGTGATTTTCTCTCTAATCTCCACTGAGAGTGCATTACCTACACTTTTTTTTTTTTTTTTTACTATTTATCCCTAGCCTAGTGCAGTGCTTTGCTCTCTAATCAACCATCTTGGAATCTCCTAAACCTTATTTCCCACAATAAAAGATTTATATGTAAGTATGTAGATGTGTATTCATTCTGTTTTCATTAGAGCAAATGACTTGTCCATGGTATATTTAAATTTTATGAATTTGATATTATAACAGTTTATCGTCTCTGCAGAAAAAGTAAAGGATTTCTCTTAACACTTCAAATCACCAAACAAGATAGTTCCATTTACTTTTGGTTCTCAGGGGTATATTTACATCTTCCTGATTTATAACATCATGGCAGTTTTACATTTTAAGAAAAATGTATTTTTCAAAAGCCTGTATTTTTATCATCTTTTTAGTTTTCCTTTGGATTGTTATGTTTAAAAGTCTTCTAAAGCAAAACTTGGCTCATGCAGTCAAATGTGCACACTGATATGTGGCTAATTTCACAAATTTCTCTCATTTAGCTGGGCTAATCTTTACCAAACAATGTTTAATGGTTATCATAGAACAACCATTTCCTTTTAAATTCTCTAGAAACCAAAATGACTTTTCTATATAGTAACATTCACTTCCTCATGTGTCAATGAAATAAAACTATGGACAGTAAGTATATAATATATCTCACCCAGATAGATTTTACTTCTTAATATTTAGAAATCTATCTGAGAGGTAGAGAAATTTAATTCTCCAAATGTCTGCAATGCTTCTGGGCCTGTAGGCCCTGAAGCCAGAGGCTAGTAATTTAAACCTGGTTTCCCACATTGGTGGCAGGAATTTGATTTCTTAGCCAACCCTACAGACCTCAAGAGCTGTGTTATCAGGACCATGGAGACAGGAGCTAGAATTAGGAGAAAACCAAATACTCAGATGAGGGATGGGTGCCTTTACCTGCATCATCATAACCAGGTCAAATGTCCAGCCCAGATGCATTTCAAATGAACATTAGGATTGTTAATTTTTATCAACATTGAAGATTTTAGTATTCCTCTGTTCCTTAAAAGTTTACTTAATTATTTGAAATGCAAAGTTGGAGAGGGAAAGAGGGGGAGAGAAAGAGACAGAGAGAGGGAGAGAAACCATCCTTCAACTGGTTCACTCCCTAAATGGCCATAATGGCTGGGACTCATCTAGATGGAAGCTAGGAGCCAGGATTTTCTTCCAGGTAGCCCTTGTGGGTGACAGGGGCCCAAGCACTTGGGACATCCTCTACAACTTTCTGAGGCCATTAGCAGGGACCTGGATCAGAAGCAGAGATAGTGAGATCTGAACCTACACCCATATTGGATGCTGGAATAGCAGGCTGTGGCTTTGCCTGCACAATGCTAGCCCAAAATATTTTCTTGATTTATTGCTTGAAAATCACACTTGTTTACAAGTCTTGGCATACCTGGCCAAGGGGAGCTTCTCTGTATACACTGCAGAGTGAAACTGCCCAGAGGATGCATCATCAACTTTAGTAGATATGGCCAAATTGTTTTCAAAGTGACTGTTAACAATCCAAACCATGCAGCAATTTACTCCAAAACCTAGATACACCTCATACTGTCAAACTTAGTTATGTTTATTCTAATTAATTTATTTTTTAAAACTTTTTCAAAAAGCTTAACTCAGTATGATTAGGAGTATCCATATTGAATTCTGCTTATCTCTGGCCTCAGGAAGTAACAAAGGAGTGTTAGAAAAGTTCCCAGTTGAGACTGGGCAAGTTTCCTATGCCAATTTATTTGATTTTCAATCTGTTCATTATAATTAGTGGATCTCAAGAGTGGAAGAATTACTGCAGCAACTGTCTTTGGAACTCAGTTTGAACTCCTGCCCATCTCTGCTCATCTTCAACCCCCATAGAGCATTGGCAAGGTGTCAAAGAACTGGAAAAAGCATTCTAACCAAGAGTCCTTTATTTCCTTTGTCATTGCCAAACATTCTCCAAGTCTTACTCACCAGAAATTAACATAGCTTCTTCATCTCTCCTCCCTGACAACCTTCATTTACTGAAAGGGCTTTACCGGGTTAACTGCCAATGAAAATGTGGAGTGGATACACCATTCCCTTCACTTGCTTCCAAGTTCTCTATGCTGGTAGTATCAAATGCAGGATTGGATGCTCCCTTGTTTGAAAATGGTCTTCACAGAAGCCCACATTTTAAAGACATTTGGAGGAGCAAAGAGAACAAAAAAGTGGTACTAGCCTTTCAGAATTTGGAAAGGTTGTACTCATCCATATCAGGGTTAATTTTTTTATATATGACATATGCCACAAACAGGCAAGAATATTTATGTAAAAGGGGAAGAGAATCCAGAAACACAACAAAGCTGCTCTAACCAATGCTCCAGAGAAAGCAATTCAATTTTGTTGATTTCTTCTCTAATTTTAATTATTTATTTTCTAATATTAGTTTTGGGTTTGTTTCACTGTTGTTTTTCTAGATCCTTGAGATGCATCAATAGTTCATTTATTTGGTGCCTTTCCACTTTCTTGCTGTAGGCATCTATTGCTATAAACTTTCTTCTTAACATGGCTTTTACTGTATCCCATAAGTTTTGAAAAGTTGTTTTGTCATTTACTTCCAGAAAGTTTTGATTTCTCTTTTGATTTCTTCTATGACCCACTGTTCACTCAGGAGCATGTTGTTTAGTCTCCATGTGTTTGCATATGCTCTAGGGATTTCTGAATTCTGATTTCCAGCTTCATTTCATTGTGCTCCAAGAAGATGCATGGTATGATTTTGATTTTTTTGAACTTTCTTAGACTTGCTTTATGGCCTAGTATGTAGTCAGTCCTAGAGAAAGCCATTTGCTGCTGAGAAGAATATGTATTCTTCAACTGTGGGATGAAAAGCTCCATAGATATGTTAGGCCCATTTTGTCTACAGTGTCAATTAAATCTTCAGTTTTCTTGTTGATTTTTGTCTAGTTGATCTGTCCATTGCTGAAAGTGGAGTATTGAAGTCCCCCAAAACTATTGTATTGGAGTCAAAGTCTCCCTTTCTTCCCTTTACATTTCTTTAAATAGCCAGGTACCCTGTAATTAAATGTATATATGTTTATAATAGTTACATCTTCCTGTTGCATTGATTCATTAATCATTTTATAGTGCCCTTGTCTCTTTAAATAGTTTTTGTGTTGAAGTCTATTTTGTCTGATATTAAGATGTCTACACCAGCTTTTTTTTGGTTTCTGTTGGCATGGGATATCTTTTTCCATCCTTTTTAATTTCTGTTGGTAAGATGTGTTTCTTGTAAGCAGCAAATAGATGGGTTTTATTTTTTAATCAATTCAGCCAGTCTGTGTCTTTTAACTGGGGAGTTGAGGCCATTTACATTCATGGTGAGTACTGATGTGTTGTCCTCCTTATTCTTGTTTCTTGGATTGGTGCATTTATTAAGCATTTGTGGAGATACCCATTGATTTCTTTTCTTTTCTTCTCTTTTTTCTTTTCCTTTCTTCCTTTCCTTTCCTAATTTTCTTTAATTTTCTTTTCTTTTGATGTGGCAGCTTTTATTTATTTATTTATTTTTGACAGGCAGAGTGGACAGTGAGAGAGAGAGACAGAGAGAAAGGTCTTCCTTTTTGCCATTGGTTTACCTTCCAATGGCCGCCGCGGTAGGCACGCTGCGGCCGGCGTACTGTGCTGATCCGATGGCAGAAGTCAGGTGCTTCTCCTGGTCTCCCATGGGGTGCAGGGCCCAAGCACTTGGGCCATCCTCCACTGCACTCCCTGGCCACAGCAGAGAGCTGGCCTGGAAGAGGGGCAACCGGGACAGGATCGGTGCCCCGACCAGGACTAGAACCCAGTGTGCCGGCGCCGCAAGGCGGAGGATTAGCCTATTGAGCCACAGCACCGGCCAATGTGGCAGCTTTTATTATTGTACTATGACTCTATAAATAAGTGGAACGTCTGTTTTCAGTGAATCGCTAGAGGCTTGTAGTGGTTGTGTCCAGAGAGCTTTGTTCAGTTCTCCAGTGTTAAGGGCGTGCTTAAAGGTAAATCTTCTATCTCTCTTTTTTTAGTCAGAAGGGAGGTACATTCTTCTCAGCTGACGTCCTCTCCTCAATAGAGACCAGTGCCTGAGTGCTAGCCCTAGTTGGTATAATATTCATCTACTCTGTCCCAAGGACCACACAAAGGATCTGTGTAAGTTCAGAATCCCCAGCAATGTCTCACCAGGTAACCAGGAACCCCCAAGCTTGTGGAGTCTACCACTGAGACTGCTCAAAGTCCCATCCACACTGAGTCCTCCCAGTTTTTTTTAAAGTCCTCACTCAGAAGCTTCACACAGTTGCAAGCTCATAGTCCCTTGGTAATTCCCCCCACCAGAGTCAGGAGTCTCCACTCGGCTGGTTGCTGGGCACAGGCACGAGCTGGCACAGCTGTTACCTATATCCAAAATGGTACTCACTCTATCAGCTTGTTACAGTACTTGTAACAGGCTTGTAATGTGATCAGGGAGAGAGAAACGTGTTTTTCCTGTCTTTTTTTTTTCCTCCTGTAGTTTGGCTGGTACACTTTTCACCCATGGAGCTCCAAGCCTGGTTCCCTCTAGGTTCTTCCTGCTTCTTTTTCACAAGTAGCTTGGGCTGTTGCAGTCTGGCCTCACCTCACTTTCCAGCACTGCTGTGTAGGTTCTTGGCTATTGGAGTCCTGAGCTGTGGGTGCCCACACCCTCCATGTAGGTCCATAATTTCCCTCTAATTTTGGTAGAGTTTCCTCTGCCATTTTTCCC
Organism: Lepus europaeus; assembly: GCF_033115175.1. Taxonomy (NCBI): domain Eukaryota; kingdom Metazoa; phylum Chordata; class Mammalia; order Lagomorpha; family Leporidae; genus Lepus; species Lepus europaeus. Next base: position 2,956,090 of record NW_026909213.1, on the reverse strand, counting down.
CTAACTATTCCCTGAGACTACACTATCTCCACTTTTTTAAACTATCTTCTCCTGGGCTAGAGCAGTAAGCTCCCTCCCCACTCCACCATCTTGGAACCTCCAATGTCAATTTCAAAACAAAGAATGTAACTCCCATTAAATGAATTTTCAGTTATAATGGGGAGAATCAAGCAGAAGTTCATAACATTCTTTTAAAAAATATTTTTATTTTATTTGATAGGCCATGTGACTGGAGGCAAAGTCAGAGAAACAAGTTTTCTATTCACTGGTTCACACCCTAAATGGCTTTGATGGGCCAGGCTGGGCCAGGCTGAAGCCCAGAACTCCACCTGGGTGTCCTCCAGGGGTGGCAGGGCCCAAGTACTTGGACCATCATTGACTTCCTTCCCATGTGCTTTAGCAGGGAATTGGATCAGAAACAGAGTACCAGGTACTAGAACTAGTGCTTGAATATGGGATGCTGATGCTTTAGGTGGTGCCATAACCCACTGTGCCCCAACACTGGCCCAATGTCAATGATTCTAATAGCAAAACTTCAAAATACATGAATATTGATAGAATTGCCAGAAAATAGCCATTCAACAAAATTGATATTTAACAGATTCCAATGCCATCTTGAAGGCATGTAAAATTTTCAAAAGTGTTATATCCTAGAGTACAAAACTCTCTTAATATATTTATAAGAATATAATTTATTATATAAAGGTAAGGATATTCACTACAAATAGGACATTATAAAGCATCTATCCAGACATTTTGAAAAGAAAGATGATATTTTCTTCCTTTTGGTTACTCACAGTAGCAAACCTCTTTTTCTTATTATAATTGGAATGTCTGACAAAAATAGTTATCCTTTCTCAGCTTTAGAACAAAGCTATAACTGACACCTATAGAGGTCGAAGAGAACTATGTTTAGTTTTGAGTTGGTAAGTTAACCAAATTCTAGGTCATAAGACACAATCAGTTGTGTTCTGTGATGTTTTTATAAAATCAGTATTCTTCAATAAGTAATAATAGAATTATAGTTTGTAATTTTTTCTCTTTAAAGATTATGATGTTTGGCCGGCGCCACGGCTCACTAGACTAATGCTCCGCCATACGGCGCTGGCACACCAGGTTCTAGTCCCGGTCAGGGCACCAATCCTGTCCCAGTTGCCCCTCTTCCAGGCCAGCTTTCTGCTGTGGCCAGGGAGTGCAGTGGAGGATGGCACAAGTACTTGGGTCCTGCACCCCATGGGAGCTGGTCTCCTGCCATCGGATCAGCATGGTGCGCCGGATGCAGCGCGGCAGCCGCGGCGGCCATTGGAGGGTGAACCAACGGGAAAAGGAAGACCTTTCTCTCTCTCTCTCACTGTCCACTCTACCTGTCAAAATTTAAAAAAAAAAGATTATGATGTAATTATTAAATATCTTTACAACTAACATTTTTTATAATGCTTATATTTGGAATTGAATGGCTGTATGCAGCTAAAAAGGGCCCTATGAATGGAATTCTCACTAATTTAAATGTGTAGCTACCATTTTTTTTGCATTTTTGTTCTGAAAGTTTCCGAAATCATTTTGTTCAGGTATTTTATCATACTTTTAACTTTTGTTCTCATGTATTTTCTTGTGTAGATTTGAAAATTGTATGCCAATTATTCTGAATACTATAATGCAGCAACATCCTTAGCTCTCTAGTGCCTAAGGGCAAGCCAGAGTCCGATTTCAGGTGGGGTATTCACAGAGTGGGAACCAAGCACTGCAGGAGTAAGCTAGGCCAGAAACTGCCCACCACCCTTCTCACCACCTCTCAAGGTGGCTGCTGGAAACTGGGAGTGGGAGTGGAGGTGGTATCCGGGGAGCTGGCAAGAAAGGTGCGAGGAGGCGGTGTCAGCCTGGACGGCACCATTGAAAACAGCAACTGCCAGGTTCCTGTTTCCACCGGGGAGATCATTGTGCACAGGCAGAACTTAGCTACGTGGACCTCAGCACCGTTCCCCTATCGCCCCTGAGTGCACTGCGCAGGGCAACGGCCGTGTTCGTGCTTGCTAACCTGCAGTTCGTACGACGCGGGTTGCGTTTCGCTCCGTGTATCGCGGTGCCGGTCAGCTCGTTTCGCCTAGCGCCTATCTCAATGCACGCAGACTGCACTTCCCCAGCTTCTGCGCTGACCCGAGACCGGGAGCCAGCAGCTTTCCCCTGGTCTCCCATGAGGGTCCAGCTCCTGCTTTCCCAGGCTGTAGCAGAGAGCTGGATCAGAAGCGGAGCAGCTCCAACAGAAGCGGCCCACTCTCAAACCGCCGCTCCAGGTGGCTGCTTGCCTCGCTACGTAGGCCGCACTGCCGGCCTCCTTGAACGAAAGCTCCCAACAAGAAATGCTCTCTGCCAACTCACCGGAGAAAACCTATGTTCACTCCTGTCGCCCCAGTGCTGAAATGCAGCAGCCCCCCCCCCCTTAGCTCTCTAGTGCCTAAGGGCAAGCCAGAGTCCGATTTCAGGTGGGGTATTCACAGAGTGGGGAACCAAGCACTGCAGGAGTAAGCTAGGCCAGAAACTGCCCACCACCCTTCTCACCACCTCTCAAGGTGGCTGCTGGAAACTGGGAGTGGGAGTGGAGGTGGTATCCGGGGAGCTGGCAAGAAAGGTGCGAGGAGGCGGTGTCAGCCTGGACGGCACCATTGAAAACAGCAACTGCCAGGTTCCTGTTTCCGCCGGGGAGATCATTGTGCACAGGCAGAACTTAGCTACGTGGACCTCAGCACCGTTCCCCTATAGCCCCTGAGTGCACTGCGCAGGGCAACGGCCGTGTTCGTGCTTGCTAACCTGCAGTTCGTACGACGCGGGTTGCGTTTCGCTCCGTGTATCGCGGTGCCGGTCAGCTCGTTTCGCCTAGCGCCTATCTCAATGCACGCAGACTGCACTTCCCCAGCTTCTGCGCTGACCCGAGACCGGGAGCCAGCAGCTTTCCCCTGGTCTCCCATGAGGGTCCAGCTCCTGCTTTCCCAGGCTGTAGCAGAGAGCTGGATCAGAAGCGGAGCAGCTCCAACAGAAGCGGCCCACTCTCAAACCGCCGCTCCAGGTGGCTGCTTGCCTCGCTACGTAGGCCGCACTGCCGGCCTCCTTGAACGAAAGCTCCCAACAAGAAATGCTCTCTGCCAACTCACCGGAGAAAACCTATGTTCACTCCTGTCGCCCCAGTGCTGAAATGCAGCAGCCCCCCCCCCTTAGCTCTCTAGTGCCTAAGGGCAAGCCAGAGTCCGATTTCAGGTGGGGTATTCACAGAGTGGGGAACCAAGCACTGCAGGAGTAAGCTAGGCCAGAAACTGCCCACCACCCTTCTCACCACCTCTCAAGGTGGCTGCTGGAAACTGGGAGTGGGAGTGGAGGTGGTATCCGGGGAGCTGGCAAGAAAGGTGCGAGGAGGCGGTGTCAGCCTGGACGGCACCATTGAAAACAGCAACTGCCAGGTTCCTGTTTCCGCCGGGGAGATCATTGTGCACAGGCAGAACTTAGCTACGTGGACCTCAGCACCGTTCCCCTATAGCCCCTGAGTGCACTGCGCAGGGCAACGGCCGTGTTCGTGCTTGCTAACCTGCAGTTCGTACGACGCGGGTTGCGTTTCGCTCCGTGTATCGCGGTGCCGGTCAGCTCGTTTCGCCTAGCGCCTATCTCAATGCACGCAGACTGCACTTCCCCAGCTTCTGCGCTGACCCGAGACCGGGAGCCAGCAGCTTTCCCCTGGTCTCCCATGAGGGTCCAGCTCCTGCTTTCCCAGGCTGTAGCAGAGAGCTGGATCAGAAGCGGAGCAGCTCCAACAGAAGCGGCCCACTCTCAAACCGCCGCTCCAGGTGGCTGCTTGCCTCGCTACGTAGGCCGCACTGCCGGCCTCCTTGAACGAAAGCTCCCAACAAGAAATGCTCTCTGCCAACTCACCGGAGAAAACCTATGTTCACTCCTGTCGCCCCAGTGCTGAAATGCAGCAGCCCCCCCCCCCCTTAGCTCTCTAGTGCCTAAGGGCAAGCCAGAGTCCGATTTCAGGTGGGGTATTCACAGAGTGGGGAACCAAGCACTGCAGGAGTAAGCTAGGCCAGAAACTGCCCACCACCCTTCTCACCACCTCTCAAGGTGGCTGCTGGAAACTGGGAGTGGGAGTGGAGGTGGTATCCGGGGAGCTGGCAAGAAAGGTGCGAGGAGGCGGTGTCAGCCTGGACGGCACCATTGAAAACAGCAACTGCCAGGTTCCTGTTTCCGCCGGGGAGATCATTGTGCACAGGCAGAACTTAGCTACGTGGACCTCAGCACCGTTCCCCTATAGCCCCTGAGTGCACTGCGCAGGGCAACGGCCGTGTTCGTGCTTGCTAACCTGCAGTTCGTACGACGCGGGTTGCGTTTCGCTCCGTGTATCGCGGTGCCGGTCAGCTCGTTTCGCCTAGCGCCTATCTCAATGCACGCAGACTGCACTTCCCCAGCTTCTGCGCTGACCCGAGACCGGGAGCCAGCAGCTTTCCCCTGGTCTCCCATGAGGGTCCAGCTCCTGCTTTCCCAGGCTGTAGCAGAGAGCTGGATCAGAAGCGGAGCAGCTCCAACAGAAGCGGCCCACTCTCAAACCGCCGCTCCAGGTGGCTGCTTGCCTCGCTACGTAGGCCGCACTGCCGGCCTCCTTGAACGAAAGCTCCCAACAAGAAATGCTCTCTGCCAACTCACCGGAGAAAACCTATGTTCACTCCTGTCGCCCCTGTGCTGAAATGCAGCAGCCCCCCCCCCCCTTAGCTCTCTAGTGCCTAAGGGCAAGCCAGAGTCCGATTTCAGGTGGGGTATTCACAGAGTGGGGAACCAAGCACTGCAGGAGTAAGCTAGGCCAGAAACTGCCCACCACCCTTCTCACCACCTCTCAAGGTGGCTGCTGGAAACTGGGAGTGGGAGTGGAGGTGGTATCCGGGGAGCTGGCAAGAAAGGTGCGAGGAGGCGGTGTCAGCCTGGACGGCACCATTGAAAACAGCAACTGCCAGGTTCCTGTTTCCGCCGGGGAGATCATTGTGCACAGGCAGAACTTAGCTACGGGACCTCAGCACCATTCCCCTATAGCCCCTGAGTGCACTGCGCAGGGCAACGGCCGTGTTCGTGCTTGCTAACCTGCAGTTCGTACGACGCGGGTTGCGTTTCGCTCCGTGTATCGCGGTGCCGGACAGCTCGTTTCACCTAGCGCCTATCTCAATGCACGCAGACTGCACTTCCCCAGGTTCTGCGCTGACCCGAGACCGGGAGCCAGCAGCTTTCCCCTGGTCTCCCATGAGGGTCCAGCTCCTGCTTTCCCAGGCTGTAGCAGAGAGCTGGATCAGAAGCGGGGCAGCTCCAACAGAAGCGGCCCACTCTCAAACCGCCGCTCCAGGTGGCTGCTTGCCTCGCTACGTAGGCCGCACTGCCGGCCTCCTTGAACGAAAGCTCCCAACAAGAAATGCTCTCTGCCAACTCACCGGAGAAAACCTATGTTCACTCCTGTCGCCCCTGTGCTGAAATGCAGCAGCCCCCCCCCCTTAGCTCTCTAGTGCCTAAGGGCAAGCCAGAGTCCGATTTCAGGTGGGGTATTCACAGAGTGGGGAACCAAGCACTGCAGGAGTAAGCTAGGCCAGAAACTGCCCACCACCCTTCTCACCACCTCTCAAGGTGGCTGCTGGAAACTGGGAGTGGGAGTGGAGGTGGTATCCGGGGAGCTGGCAAGAAAGGTGCGAGGAGGCGGTGTCAGCCTGGACGGCACCATTGAAAACAGCAACTGCCAGGTTCCTGTTTCCGCCGGGGAGATCATTGTGCACAGGCAGAACTTAGCTACGTGGACCTCAGCACCGTTCCCCTATAGCCCCTGAGTGCACTGCGCAGGGCAACGGCCGTGTTCGTGCTTGCTAACCTGCAGTTCGTACGACGCGGGTTGCGTTTCGCTCCGTGTATCGCGGTGCCGGTCAGCTCGTTTCGCCTAGCGCCTATCTCAATGCACGCAGACTGCACTTCCCCAGCTTCTGCGCTGACCCGAGACCGGGAGCCAGCAGCTTTCCCCTGGTCTCCCATGAGGCTCCAGCTCCTGCTTTCCCAGGCTGTAGCAGAGAGCTGGATCAGAAGCGGAGCAGCTCCAACAGAAGCGGCCCACTCTCAAACCGCCGCTCCAGGTGGCTGCTTGCCTCGCTACGTAGGCCGCACTGCCGGCCTCCTTGAACGAAAGCTCCCAACAAGAAATGCTCTCTGCCAACTCACCGGAGAAAACCTATGTTCACTCCTGTCGCCCCAGTGCTGAAATGCAGCAGCCCCCCCCCCCCTTAGCTCTCTAGTGCCTAAGGGCAAGCCAGAGTCCGATTTCAGGTGGGGTATTCACAGAGTGGGGAACCAAGCACTGCAGGAGTAAGCTAGGCCAGAAACTGCCCACCACCCTTCTCACCACCTCTCAAGGTGGCTGCTGGAAACTGGGAGTGGGAGTGGAGGTGGTATCCGGGGAGCTGGCAAGAAAGGTGCGAGGAGGCGGTGTCAGCCTGGACGGCACCATTGAAAACAGCAACTGCCAGGTTCCTGTTTCCGCCGGGGAGATCATTGTGCACAGGCAGAACTTAGCTACGTGGACCTCAGCACCATTCCCCTATAGCCCCTGAGTGCACCGCGCAGGGCAACGGCCGTGTTCGTGCTTGCTAACCTGCAGTTCGTATGACGCGGGTTGCGTTTCGCTCCGTGTATCGCGGTGCCGGTCAGCTCGTTTCGCCTAGCGCCTATCTCAATGCACGCAGACTGCACTTCCCCAGCTTCTGCGCTGACCCGAGACCGGGAGCCAGCAGCTTTCCCCTAGTCTCCCATGAGGGTCCAGCTCCTGCTTTCCCAGGCTGTAGCAGAGAGCTGGATCAGAAACGGAGCAGCTCCAACAGAAGCGGCCCACTCTCAACCCGCCGCTCCAGGTGGCTGCTTGCCTCGCTACGTAGGCCGCACTGCCGGCCTCCTTGAACGAAAGCTCCCAACAAGAAATGCTCTCTGCCAACTCACCGGAGAAAACCTATGTTCACTCCTGTCGCCCCAGTGCTGAAATGCAGCAGCCCCCCCCCCCTTAGCTCTCTAGTGCCTAAGGGCAAGCCAGAGTCCGATTTCAGGTGGGGTATTCACAGAGTGGGGAACCAAGCACTGCAGGAGTAAGCTAGGCCAGAAACTGCCCACCACCCTTCTCACCACCTCTCAAGGTGGCTGCTGGAAACTGGGAGTGGGAGTGGAGGTGGTATCCGGGGAGCTGGCAAGAAAGGTGCGAGGAGGCGGTGTCAGCCTGGACGGCACCATTGAAAACAGCAACTGCCAGGTTCCTGTTTCCGCCGGGGAGATCATTGTGCACAGGCAGAACTTAGCTACGTGGACCTCAGCACCGTTCCCCTATAGCCCCTGAGTGCACTGCGCAGGGCAACGGCCGTGTTCGTGCTTGCTAACCTGCAGTTCGTACGACGCGGGTTGCGTTTCGCTCCGTGTATCGCGGTGCCGGACAGCTCGTTTCACCTAGCGCCTATCTCAATGCACGCAGACTGCACTTCCCCAGGTTCTGCGCTGACCCGAGACCGGGAGCCAGCAGCTTTCCCCTGGTCTCCCATGAGGGTCCAGCTCCTGCTTTCCCAGGCTGTAGCAGAGAGCTGGATCAGAAGCGGGGCAGCTCCAACAGAAGCGGCCCACTCTCAAACCGCCGCTCCAGGTGGCTGCTTGCCTCGCTACGTAGGCCGCACTGCCGGCCTCCTTGTACGAAAGCTCCCAACAAGAAATGCTCTCTGCCAACTCACCGGAGAAAACCTATGTTCACTCCTGTCGCCCCTGTGCTGAAATGCAGCAGCCCCCCCCCCTTAGCTCTCTAGTGCCTAAGGGCAAGCCAGAGTCCGATTTCAGGTGGGGTATTCACAGAGTGGGGAACCAAGCACTGCAGGAGTAAGCTAGGCCAGAAACTGCCCACCACCCTTCTCACCACCTCTCAAGGTGGCTGCTGGAAACTGGGAGTGGGAGTGGAGGTGGTATCCGGGGAGCTGGCAAGAAAGGTGCGAGGAGGCGGTGTCAGCCTGGACGGCACCATTGAAAACAGCAACTGCCAGGTTCCTGTTTCCGCCGGGGAGATCATTGTGCACAGGCAGAACTTAGCTACGTGGACCTCAGCACCGTTCCCCTATAGCCCCTGAGTGCACTGCGCAGGGCAACGGCCGTGTTCGTGCTTGCTAACCTGCAGTTCGTACGACGCGGGTTGCGTTTCGCTCCGTGTATCGCGGTGCCGGTCAGCTCGTTTCGCCTAGCGCCTATCTCAATGCACGCAGACTGCACTTCCCCAGCTTCTGCGCTGACCCGAGACCGGGAGCCAGCAGCTTTCCCCTGGTCTCCCATGAGGGTCCAGCTCCTGCTTTCCCAGGCTGTAGCAGAGAGCTGGATCAGAAGCGGAGCAGCTCCAACAGAAGCGGCCCACTCTCAAACCGCCGCTCCAGGTGGCTGCTTGCCTCGCTACGTAGGCCGCACTGCCGGCCTCCTTGAACGAAAGCTCCCAACAAGAAATGCTCTCTGCCAACTCACCGGAGAAAACCTATGTTCACTCCTGTCGCCCCAGTGCTGAAATGCAGCAGCCCCCCCCCCCCCCCTTAGCTCTCTAGTGCCTAAGGGCAAGCCAGAGTCCGATTTCAGGTGGGGTATTCACAGAGTGGGGAACCAAGCACTGCAGGAGTAAGCTAGGCCAGAAACTGCCCACCACCCTTCTCACCACCTCTCAAGGTGGCTGCTGGAAACTGGGAGTGGGAGTGGAGGTGGTATCCGGGGAGCTGGCAAGAAAGGTGCGAGGAGGCGGTGTCAGCCTGGACGGCACCATTGAAAACAGCAACTGCCAGGTTCCTGTTTCCGCCGGGGAGATCATTGTGCACAGGCAGAACTTAGCTACGTGGACCTCAGCACCGTTCCCCTATAGCCCCTGAGTGCACTGCGCAGGGCAACGGCCGTGTTCGTGCTTGCTAACCTGCAGTTCGTACGACGCGGGTTGCGTTTCGCTCCGTGTATCGCGGTGCCGGTCAGCTCGTTTCGCCTAGCGCCTATCTCAATGCACGCAGACTGCACTTCCCCAGCTTCTGCGCTGACCCGAGACCGGGAGCCAGCAGCTTTCCCCTGGTCTCCCATGAGGGTCCAGCTCCTGCTTTCCCAGGCTGTAGCAGAGAGCTGGATCAGAAGCGGAGCAGCTCCAACAGAAGCGGCCCACTCTCAAACCGCCGCTCCAGGTGGCTGCTTGCCTCGCTACGTAGGCCGCACTGCCGGCCTCCTTGAACGAAAGCTCCCAACAAGAAATGCTCTCTGCCAACTCACCGGAGAAAACCTATGTTCACTCCTGTCGCCCCTGTGCTGAAATGCAGCAGCCCCCCCCCCCCTTAGCTCTCTAGTGCCTAAGGGCAAGCCAGAGTCCGATTTCAGGTGGGGTATTCACAGAGTGGGGAACCAAGCACTGCAGGAGTAAGCTAGGCCAGAAACTGCCCACCACCCTTCTCACCACCTCTCAAGGTGGCTGCTGGAAACTGGGAGTGGGAGTGGAGGTGGTATCCGGGGAGCTGGCAAGAAAGGTGCGAGGAGGCGGTGTCAGCCTGGACGGCACCATTGAAAACAGCAACTGCCAGGTTCCTGTTTCCGCCGGGGAGATCATTGTGCACAGGCAGAACTTAGCTACGTGGACCTCAGCACCGTTCCCCTATAGCCCCTGAGTGCACTGCGCAGGGCAACGGCCGTGTTCGTGCTTGCTAACCTGCAGTTCGTACGACGCGGGTTGCGTTTCGCTCCGTGTATCGCGGTGCCGGACAGCTCGTTTCACCTAGCGCCTATCTCAATGCACGCAGACTGCACTTCCCCAGCTTCTGCGCTGACCCGAGACCGGGAGCCAGCAGCTTTCCCCTGGTCTCCCATGAGGGTCCAGCTCCTGCTTTCCCAGGCTGTAGCAGAGAGCTGGATCAGAAGCGGGGCAGCTCCAACAGAAGCGGCCCACTCTCAAACCGCCGCTCCAGGTGGCTGCTTGCCTCGCTACGTAGGCCGCACTGCCGGCCTCCTTGAACGAAAGCTCCCAACAAGAAATGCTCTCTGCCAACTCACCGGAGAAAACCTATGTTCACTCCTGTCGCCCCAGTGCTGAAATGCAGCAGCCCCCCCCCCCCTTAGCTCTCTAGTGCCTAAGGGCAAGCCAGAGTCCGATTTCAGGTGGGGTATTCACAGAGTGGGGAACCAAGCACTGCAGGAGTAAGCTAGGCCAGAAACTGCCCACCACCCTTCTCACCACCTCTCAAGGTGGCTGCTGGAAACTGGGAGTGGGAGTGGAGGTGGTATCCGGGGAGCTGGCAAGAAAGGTGCGAGGAGGCGGTGTCAGCCTGGACGGCACCATTGAAAACAGCAACTGCCAGGTTCCTGTTTCCGCCGGGGAGATCATTGTGCACAGGCAGAACTTAGCTACGTGGACCTCAGCACCGTTCCCCTATAGCCCCTGAGTGCACTGCGCAGGGCAACGGCCGTGTTCGTGCTTGCTAACCTGCAGTTCGTACGACGCGGGTTGCGTTTCGCTCCGTGTATCGCGGTGCCGGACAGCTCGTTTCACCTAGCGCCTATCTCAATGCACGCAGACTGCACTTCCCCAGCTTCTGCGCTGACCCGAGACCGGGAGCCAGCAGCTTTCCCCTGGTCTCCCATGAGGGTCCAGCTCCTGCTTTCCCAGGCTGTAGCAGAGAGCTGGATCAGAAGCGGGGCAGCTCCAACAGAAGCGGCCCACTCTCAAACCGCCGCTCCAGGTGGCTGCTTGCCTCGCTACGTAGGCCGCACTGCCGGCCTCCTTGAACGAAAGCTCCCAACAAGAAATGCTCTCTGCCAACTCACCGGAGAAAACCTATGTTCACTCCTGTCGCCCCAGTGCTGAAATGCAGCAGCCCCCCCCCCCCCTTAGCTCTCTAGTGCCTAAGGGCAAGCCAGAGTCCGATTTCAGGTGGGGTATTCACAGAGTGGGGAACCAAGCACTGCAGGAGTAAGCTAGGCCAGAAACTGCCCACCACCCTTCTCACCACCTCTCAAGGTGGCTGCTGGAAACTGGGAGTGGGAGTGGAGGTGGTATCCGGGGAGCTGGCAAGAAAGGTGCGAGGAGGCGGTGTCAGCCTGGACGGCACCATTGAAAACAGCAACTGCCAGGTTCCTGTTTCCGCCGGGGAGATCATTGTGCACAGGCAGAACTTAGCTACGTGGACCTCAGCACCGTTCCCCTATAGCCCCTGAGTGCACCGCGCAGGGCAACGGCCGTGTTCGTGCTTGCTAACCTGCAGTTCGTATGACGGGGGTTGCGTTTCGCTCCGTGTATCGCGGTGCCGGTCAGCTCGTTTCGCCTAGCGCCTATCTCAATGCACGCAGACTGCACTTCCCCAGCTTCTGCGCTGACCCGAGACCGGGAGCCAGCAGCTTTCCCCTGGTCTCCCATGAGGGTCCAGCTCCTGCTTTCCCAGGCTGTAGCAGAGAGCTGGATCAGAAACGGAGCAGCTCCAACAGAAGCGGCCCACTCTCAAACCGCCGCTCCAGGTGGCTGCTTGCCTCGCTACGTAGGCCGCACTGCCGGCCTCCTTGAACGAAAGCTCCCAACAAGAAATGCTCTCTGCCAACTCACCGGAGAAAACCTATGTTCACTCCTGTCGCCCCAGTGCTGAAATGCAGCAGCCCCCCCCCCCCTTAGCTCTCTAGTGCCTAAGGGCAAGCCAGAGTCCGATTTCAGGTGGGGTATTCACAGAGTGGGGAACCAAGCACTGCAGGAGTAAGCTAGGCCAGAAACTGCCCACCACCCTTCTCACCACCTCTCAAGGTGGCTGCTGGAAACTGGGAGTGGGAGTGGAGGTGGTATCCGGGGAGCTGGCAAGAAAGGTGCGAGGAGGCGGTGTCAGCCTGGACGGCACCATTGAAAACAGCAACTGCCAGGTTCCTGTTTCCGCCGGGGAGATCATTGTGCACAGGCAGAACTTAGCTACGTGGACCTCAGCACCGTTCCCCTATAGCCCCTGAGTGCACTGCGCAGGGCAACGGCCGTGTTCGTGCTTGCTAACCTGCAGTTCGTACGACGCGGGTTGCGTTTCGCTCCGTGTATCGCGGTGCCGGTCAGCTCGATTCACCTAGCGCCTATCTCAATGCACGCAGACTGCACTTCCCCAGGTTCTGCGCTGACCCGAGACCGGGAGCCAGCAGCTTTCCCCTGGTCTCCCATGAGGGTCCAGCTCCTGCTTTCCCAGGCTGTAGCAGAGAGCTGGATCAGAAGCGGAGCAGCTCCAACAGAAGCGGCCCACTCTCAAACCGCCGCTCCAGGTGGCTGCTTGCCTCGCTACGTAGGCCGCACTGCCGGCCTCCTTGAACGAAAGCTCCCAACAAGAAATGCTCTCTGCCAACTCACCGGAGAAAACCTATGTTCACTCCTGTCGCCCCAGTGCTGAAATGCAGCAGCCCCCCCCCCCCTTAGCTCTCTAGTGCCTAAGGGCAAGCCAGAGTCCGATTTCAGGTGGGGTATTCACAGAGTGGGGAACCAAGCACTGCAGGAGTAAGCTAGGCCAGAAACTGCCCACCACCCTTCTCACCACCTCTCAAGGTGGCTGCTGGAAACTGGGAGTGGGAGTGGAGGTGGTATCCGGGGAGCTGGCAAGAAAGGTGCGAGGAGGCGGTGTCAGCCTGGACGGCACCATTGAAAACAGCAACTGCCAGGTTCCTGTTTCCGCCGGGGAGATCATTGTGCACAGGCAGAACTTAGCTACGTGGACCTCAGCACCGTTCCCCTATAGCCCCTGAGTGCACTGCGCAGGGCAACGGCCGTGTTCGTGCTTGCTAACCTGCAGTTCGTACGACGCGGGTTGCGTTTCGCTCTGTGTATCGCGGTGCCGGTCAGCTCGTTTCGCCTAGCGCCTATCTCAATGCACGCAGACTGCACTTCCCCAGCTTCTGCGCTGACCCGAGACCGGGAGCCAGCAGCTTTCCCCTGGTCTCCCATGAGGGTCCAGCTCCTGCTTTCCCAGGCTGTAGCAGAGAGCTGGATCAGAAGCGGAGCAGCTCCAACAGAAGCGGCCCACTCTCAAACCGCCGCTCCAGGTGGCTGCTTGCCTCGCTACGTAGGCCGCACTGCCGGCCTCCTTGAACGAAAGCTCCCAACAAGAAATGCTCTCTGCCAACTCACCGGAGAAAACCTATGTTCACTCCTGTCGCCCCAGTGCTGAAATGCAGCAGCCCCCCCCCCCTTAGCTCTCTAGTGCCTAAGGGCAAGCCAGAGTCCGATTTCAGGTGGGGTATTCACAGAGTGGGGAACCAAGCACTGCAGGAGTAAGCTAGGCCAGAAACTGCCCACCACCCTTCTCACCACCTCTCAAGGTGGCTGCTGGAAACTGGGAGTGGGAGTGGAGGTGGTATCCGGGGAGCTGGCAAGAAAGGTGCGAGGAGGCGGTGTCAGCCTGGACGGCACCATTGAAAACAGCAACTGCCAGGTTCCTGTTTCCGCCGGGGAGATCATTGTGCACAGGCAGAACTTAGCTACGTGGACCTCAGCACCGTTCCCCTATAGCCCCTGAGTGCACTGCGCAGGGCAACGGCCGTGTTCGTGCTTGCTAACCTGCAGTTCGTACGACGCGGGTTGCGTTTCGCTCCGTGTATCGCGGTGCCAGTCAGCTCGTTTCGCCTAGCGCCTATCTCAATGCACGCAGACTGCACTTCCCCAGCTTCTGCGCTGACCTGAGACCGGGAGCCAGCAGCTTTCCCCTGGTCTCCCATGAGGGTCCAACTCCTGCTTTCCCAGGCTGTAGCAGAGAGCTGGATCAGAAGCGGAGCAGCTCCAAGAGAAGCGGCCCACTCTCAAACCGCCGCTCCAGGTGGCTGCTTGCCTCGCTACGTAGGCCGCACTGCCGGCCTCCTTGAACGAAAGCTCCCAACAAGAAATGCTCTCTGCCAACTCACCGGAGAAAACCTATGTTCACTCCTGTCGCCCCAGTGCTGAAATGCAGCAGCCCCCCCCCCCTTAGCTCTCTAGTGCCTAAGGGCAAGCCAGAGTCCGATTTCAGGTGGGGTATTCACAGAGTGGGGAACCAAGCACTGCAGGAGTAAGCTAGGCCAGAAACTGCCCACCACCCTTCTCACCACCTCTCAAGGTGGCTGCTGGAAACTGGGAGTGGGAGTGGAGGTGGTATCCGGGGAGCTGGCAAGAAAGGTGCGAGGAGGCGGTGTCAGCCTGGACGGCACCATTGAAAACAGCAACTGCCAGGTTCCTGTTTCCGCCGGGGAGATCATTGTGCACAGGCAGAACTTAGCTACGTGGACCTCAGCACCATTCCCCTATAGCCCCTGAGTGCACTGCGCAGGGCAACGGCCGTGTTCGTGCTTGCTAACCTGCAGTTCGTACGACGCGGGTTGCGTTTCGCTCCGTGTATCGCGGTGCCGGTCAGCTCGTTTCGCCTAGCGCCTATCTCAATGCACGCAGACTGCACTTCCCCAGCTTCTGCGCTGACCCGAGACCGGGAGCCAGCAGCTTTCCCCTGGTCTCCCATGAGGGTCCAGCTCCTGCTTTCCCAGGCTGTAGCAGAGAGCTGGATCAGAAGCGGAGCAGCTCCAACAGAAGCGGCCCACTCTCAAACCGCCGCTCCAGGTGGCTGCTTGCCTCGCTACGTAGGCCGCACTGCCGGCCTCCTTGAACGAAAGCTCCCAACAAGAAATGCTCTCTGCCAACTCACCGGAGAAAACCTATGTTCACTCCTGTCGCCCCAGTGCTGAAATGCAGCAGCCCCCCCCCCCCTTAGCTCTCTAGTGCCTAAGGGCAAGCCAGAGTCCGATTTCAGGTGGGGTATTCACAGAGTGGGGAACCAAGCACTGCAGGAGTAAGCTAGGCCAGAAACTGCCCACCACCCTTCTCACCACCTCTCAAGGTGGCTGCTGGAAACTGGGAGTGGGAGTGGAGGTGGTATCCGGGGAGCTGGCAAGAAAGGTGCGAGGAGGCGGTGTCAGCCTGGACGGCACCATTGAAAACAGCAACTGCCAGGTTCCTGTTTCCGCCGGGGAGATCATTGTGCACAGGCAGAACTTAGCTACGTGGACCTCAGCACCGTTCCCCTATAGCCCCTGAGTGCACTGCGCAGGGCAACGGCCGTGTTCGTGCTTGCTAACCTGCAGTTCGTACGACGCGGGTTGCGTTTCGCTCCGTGTATCGCGGTGCCGGTCAGCTCGTTTCGCCTAGCGCCTATCTCAATGCACGCAGACTGCACTCCCCCAGCTTCTGCGCTGACCCGAGACCGGGAGCCAGCAGCTTTCCCCTGGTCTCCCATGAGGGTCCAGCTCCTGCTTTCCCAGGCTGTAGCAGAGAGCTGGATCAGAAGCGGAGCAGCTCCAACAGAAGCGGCCCACTCTCAAACCGCCGCTCCAGGTGGCTGCTTGCCTCGCTACGTAGGCCGCACTGCCGGCCTCCTTGAACGAAAGCTCCCAACAAGAAATGCTCTCTGCCAACTCACCGGAGAAAACCTATGTTCACTCCTGTCGCCCCAGTGCTGAAATGCAGCAGCCCCCCCCCCCTTAGCTCTCTAGTGCCTAAGGGCAAGCCAGAGTCCGATTTCAGGTGGGGTATTCACAGAGTGGGGAACCAAGCACTGCAGGAGTAAGCTAGGCCAGAAACTGCCCACCACCCTTCTCACCACCTCTCAAGGTGGCTGCTGGAAACTGGGAGTGGGAGTGGAGGTGGTATCCGGGGAGCTGGCAAGAAAGGTGCGAGGAGGCGGTGTCAGCCTGGACGGCACCATTGAAAACAGCAACTGCCAGGTTCCTGTTTCCGCCGGGGAGATCATTGTGCACAGGCAGAACTTAGCTACGTGGACCTCAGCACCGTTCCCCTATAGCCCCTGAGTGCACTGCGCAGGGCAACGGCCGTGTTCATGCTTGCTAACCTGCAGTTCGTACGACGCGGGTTGCGTTTCGTTCCGTGTATCGCGGTGCCGGTCAGCTCGTTTCACCTAGCGCCTATCTCAATGCACGCAGACTGCACTTCCCCAGCTTCTGCGCTGACCCGAGACCGGGAGCCAGCAGCTTTCCCCTGGTCTCCCATGAGGGTCCAGCTCCTGCTTTCCCAGGCTGTAGCAGAGAGCTGGATCAGAAGCGGGGCAGCTCCAACAGAAGCGGCCCACTCACAAACCGCCGCTCCAGGTGGCTGCTTGCCTCGCTACGTAGGCCGCACTGCCGGCCTCCTTGAACGAAAGCTCCCAACAAGAAATGCTCTCTGCCAACTCACCGGAGAAAACCTATGTTCACTCCTGTCGCCCCAGTGCTGAAATGCAGCAGCCCCCCCCCCTTAGCTCTCTAGTGCCTAAGGGCAAGCCAGAGTCCGATTTCAGGTGGGGTATTCACAGAGTGGGGAACCAAGCACTGCAGGAGTAAGCTAGGCCAGAAACTGCCCACCACCCTTCTCACCACCTCTCAAGGTGGCTGCTGGAAACTGGGAGTGGGAGTGGAGGTGGTATCCGGGGAGCTGGCAAGAAAGGTGCGAGGAGGCGGTGTCAGCCTGGACGGCACCATTGAAAACAGCAACTGCCAGGTTCCTGTTTCCGCCGGGGAGATCATTGTGCACAGGCAGAACTTAGCTACGTGGACCTCAGCACCGTTCCCCTATAGCCCCTGAGTGCACTGCGCAGGGCAACGGCCGTGTTCGTGCTTGCTAACCTGCAGTTCGTACGACGCGGGTTGCGTTTCGCTCCGTGTATCGCGGTGCCGGTCAGCTCGTTTCGCCTAGCGCCTATCTCAATGCACGCAGACTGCACTTCCCCAGCTTCTGCGCTGACCCGAGACCGGGAGCCAGCAGCTTTCCCCTGGTCTCCCATGAGGGTCCAGCTCCTGCTTTCCCAGGCTGTAGCAGAGAGCTGGATCAGAAGCGGGGCAGCTCCAACAGAAGCGGCCCACTCTCAAACCGCCGCTCCAGGTGGCTGCTTGCCTCGCTACGTAGGCCGCACTGCCGGCCTCCTTGAACGAAAGCTCCCAACAAGAAATGCTCTCTGCCAACTCACCGGAGAAAACCTATGTTCACTCCTGTCGCCCCAGTGCTGAAATGCAGCAGCCCCCCCCTCCCCTTAGCTCTCTAGTGCCTAAGGGCAAGCCAGAGTCCGATTTCAGGTGGGGTATTCACAGAGTGGGGAACCAAGCACTGCAGGAGTAAGCTAGGCCAGAAACTGCCCACCACCCTTCTCACCACCTCTCAAGGTGGCTGCTGGAAACTGGGAGTGGGAGTGGAGGTGGTATCCGGGGAGCTGGCAAGAAAGGTGCGAGGAGGCGGTGTCAGCCTGGACGGCACCATTGAAAACAGCAACTGCCAGGTTCCTGTTTCCGCCGGGGAGATCATTGTGCACAGGCAGAACTTAGCTACGTGGACCTCAGCACCGTTCCCCTATAGCCCCTGAGTGCACTGCGCAGGGCAACGGCCGTGTTCGTGCTTGCTAACCTGCAGTTCGTACGACGCGGGTTGCGTTTCGCTCCGTGTATCGCGGTGCCGGTCAGCTCGTTTCGCCTAGCGCCTATCTCAATGCACGCAGACTGCACTTCCCCAGCTTCTGCGCTGACCCGAGACCGGGAGCCAGCAGCTTTCCCCTGGTCTCCCATGAGGGTCCAGCTCCTGCTTTCCCAGGCTGTAGCAGAGAGCTGGATCAGAAGCGGAGCAGCTCCAACAGAAGCGGCCCACTCTCAAACCGCCGCTCCAGGTGGCTGCTTGCCTCGCTACGTAGGCCGCACTGCCGGCCTCCTTGAACGAAAGCTCCCAACAAGAAATGCTCTCTGCCAACTCACCGGAGAAAACCTATGTTCACTCCTGTCGCCCCAGTGCTGAAATGCAGCAGCCCCCCCCCCCCCTTAGCTCTCTAGTGCCTAAGGGCAAGCCAGAGTCCGATTTCAGGTGGGGTATTCACAGAGTGGGGAACCAAGCACTGCAGGAGTAAGCTAGGCCAGAAACTGCCCACCACCCTTCTCACCACCTCTCAAGGTGGCTGCTGGAAACTGGGAGTGGGAGTGGAGGTGGTATCCGGGGAGCTGGCAAGAAAGGTATGAGGAGGCGGTGTCAGCCTGGACGGCACCATTGAAAACAGCAACTGCCAGGTTCCTGTTTCCGCCGGGGAGATCATTGTGCACAGGCAGAACTTAGCTACGTGGACCTCAGCACCGTTCCCCTATAACCCCTGAGTGCACTGCGCAGGGCAACGGCCGTGTTCGTGCTTGCTAACCTGCAGTTCGTACGACGCGGGTTGCGTTTCGCTCCGTGTATCGCGGTGCCGGTCAGCTCGTTTCGCCTAGCGCCTATCTCAATGCACGCAGACTGCACTTCCCCAGCTTCTGCGCTGACCCGAGACCGGGAGCCAGCAGCTTTCCCCTGGTCTCCCATGAGGGTCCAGCTCCTGCTTTCCCAGGCTGTAGCAGAGAGCTGGATCAGAAGCGGAGCAGCTCCAACAGAAGCGGCCCACTCTCAAACCGCCGCTCCAGGTGGCTGCTTGCCTCGCTACGTAGGCCGCACTGCCGGCCTCCTTGAACGAAAGCTCCCAACAAGAAATGCTCTCTGCCAACTCACCGGAGAAAACCTATGTTCACTCCTGTCGCCCCAGTGCTGAAATGCAGCAGCCCCCCCCCCCTTTAGCTCTCTAGTGCCTAAGGGCAAGCCAGAGTCCGATTTCAGGTGGGGTATTCACAGAGTGGGGAACCAAGCACTGCAGGAGTAAGCTAGGCCAGAAACTGCCCACCACCCTTCTCACCACCTCTCAAGGTGGCTGCTGGAAACTGGGAGTGGGAGTGGAGGTGGTATCCGGGGAGCTGGCAAGAAAGGTGCGAGGAGGCGGTGTCAGCCTGGACGGCACCATTGAAAACAGCAACTGCCAGGTTCCTGTTTCCGCCGGGGAGATCATTGTGCACAGGCAGAACTTAGCTACGTGGACCTCAGCACCGTTCCCCTATAGCCCCTGAGTGCACTGCGCAGGGCAACGGCCGTGTTCGTGCTTGCTAACCTGCAGTTCGTACGACGCGGGTTGCGTTTCGCTCCGTGTATCGCGGTGCCGGTCAGCTCGTTTCGCCTAGCGCCTATCTCAATGCACGCAGACTGCACTCCCCCAGCTTCTGCGCTGACCCGAGACCGGGAGCCAGCAGCTTTCCCCTGGTCTCCCATGAGGGTCCAGCTCCTGCTTTCCCAGGCTGTAGCAGAGAGCTGGATCAGAAGCGGAGCAGCTCCAACAGAAGCGGCCCACTCACAAACCGCCGCTCCAGGTGGCTGCTTGCCTCGCTACGTAGGCCGCACTGCCGGCCTCCTTGAACGAAACCTCCCAACAAGAAATGCTCTCTGCCAACTCACCGGAGAAAACCTATGTTCACTCCTGTCGCCCCAGTGCTGAAATGCAGCAGCCCCCCCCCCCTTAGCTCTCTAGTGCCTAAGGGCAAGCCAGAGTCCGATTTCAGGTGGGGTATTCACAGAGTGGGGAACCAAGCACTGCAGGAGTAAGCTAGGCCAGAAACTGCCCACCACCCTTCTCACCACCTCTCAAGGTGGCTGCTGGAAACTGGGAGTGGGAGTGGAGGTGGTATCCGGGGAGCTGGCAAGAAAGGTGCGAGGAGGCGGTGTCAGCCTGGACGGCACCATTGAAAACAGCAACTGCCAGGTTCCTGTTTCCGCCGGGGAGATCATTGTGCACAGGCAGAACTTAGCTACGTGGACCTCAGCACCGTTCCCCTATAGCCCCTGAGTGCACTGCGCAGGGCAACGGCCGTGTTCGTGCTTGCTAACCTGCAGTTCGTACGACGCGGGTTGCGTTTCGCTCCGTGTATCGCGGTGCCGGTCAGCTCGTTTCGCCTAGCGCCTATCTCAATGCACGCAGACTGCACTCCCCCAGCTTCTGCGCTGACCCGAGACCGGGAGCCAGCAGCTTTCCCCTGGTCTCCCATGAGGGTCCAGCTCCTGCTTTCCCAGGCTGTAGCAGAGAGCTGGATCAGAAGCGGAGCAGCTCCAACAGAAGCGGCCCACTCTCAAACCGCCGCTCCAGGTGGCTGCTTGCCTCGCTACGTAGGCCGCACTGCCGGCCTCCTTGAACGAAAGCTCCCAACAAGAAATGCTCTCTGCCAACTCACCGGAGAAAACCTATGTTCACTCCTGTCGCCCCAGTGCTGAAATGCAGCAGCCCCCCCCCCTTAGCTCTCTAGTGCCTAAGGGCAAGCCAGAGTCCGATTTCAGGTGGGGTATTCACAGAGTGGGGAACCAAGCACTGCAGGAGTAAGCTAGGCCAGAAACTGCCCACCACCCTTCTCACCACCTCTCAAGGTGGCTGCTGGAAACTGGGAGTGGGAGTGGAGGTGGTATCCGGGGAGCTGGCAAGAAAGGTGCGAGGAGGCGGTGTCAGCCTGGACGGCACCATTGAAAACAGCAACTGCCAGGTTCCTGTTTCCGCCGGGGAGATCATTGTGCACAGGCAGAACTTAGCTACGTGGACCTCAGCACCGTTCCCCTATAGCCCCTGAGTGCACTGCGCAGGGCAACGGCCGTGTTCATGCTTGCTAACCTGCAGTTCGTACGACGCGGGTTGCGTTTCGTTCCGTGTATCGCGGTGCCGGTCAGCTCGTTTCACCTAGCGCCTATCTCAATGCACGCAGACTGCACTTCCCCAGCTTCTGCGCTGACCCGAGACCGGGAGCCAGCAGCTTTCCCCTGGTCTCCCATGAGGGTCCAGCTCCTGCTTTCCCAGGCTGTAGCAGAGAGCTGGATCAGAAGCGGGGCAGCTCCAACAGAAGCGGCCCACTCACAAACCGCCGCTCCAGGTGGCTGCTTGCCTCGCTACGTAGGCCGCACTGCCGGCCTCCTTGAACGAAAGCTCCCAACAAGAAATGCTCTCTGCCAACTCACCGGAGAAAACCTATGTTCACTCCTGTCGCCCCAGTGCTGAAATGCAGCAGCCCCCCCCCCTTAGCTCTCTAGTGCCTAAGGGCAAGCCAGAGTCCGATTTCAGGTGGGGTATTCACAGAGTGGGGAACCAAGCACTGCAGGAGTAAGCTAGGCCAGAAACTGCCCACCACCCTTCTCACCACCTCTCAAGGTGGCTGCTGGAAACTGGGAGTGGGAGTGGAGGTGGTATCCGGGGAGCTGGCAAGAAAGGTGCGAGGAGGCGGTGTCAGCCTGGACGGCACCATTGAAAACAGCAACTGCCAGGTTCCTGTTTCCGCCGGGGAGATCATTGTGCACAGGCAGAACTTAGCTACGTGGACCTCAGCACCGTTCCCCTATAGCCCCTGAGTGCACTGCGCAGGGCAACGGCCGTGTTCGTGCTTGCTAACCTGCAGTTCGTACGACGCGGGTTGCGTTTCGCTCCGTGTATCGCGGTGCCGGTCAGCTCGTTTCGCCTAGCGCCTATCTCAATGCACGCAGACTGCACTTCCCCAGCTTCTGCGCTGACCCGAGACCGGGAGCCAGCAGCTTTCCCCTGGTCTCCCATGAGGGTCCAGCTCCTGCTTTCCCAGGCTGTAGCAGAGAGCTGGATCAGAAGCGGGGCAGCTCCAACAGAAGCGGCCCACTCTCAAACCGCCGCTCCAGGTGGCTGCTTGCCTCGCTACGTAGGCCGCACTGCCGGCCTCCTTGAACGAAAGCTCCCAACAAGAAATGCTCTCTGCCAACTCACCGGAGAAAACCTATGTTCACTCCTGTCGCCCCAGTGCTGAAATGCAGCAGCCCCCCCCTCCCCTTAGCTCTCTAGTGCCTAAGGGCAAGCCAGAGTCCGATTTCAGGTGGGGTATTCACAGAGTGGGGAACCAAGCACTGCAGGAGTAAGCTAGGCCAGAAACTGCCCACCACCCTTCTCACCACCTCTCAAGGTGGCTGCTGGAAACTGGGAGTGGGAGTGGAGGTGGTATCCGGGGAGCTGGCAAGAAAGGTGCGAGGAGGCGGTGTCAGCCTGGACGGCACCATTGAAAACAGCAACTGCCAGGTTCCTGTTTCCGCCGGGGAGATCATTGTGCACAGGCAGAACTTAGCTACGTGGACCTCAGCACCGTTCCCCTATAGCCCCTGAGTGCACTGCGCAGGGCAACGGCCGTGTTCGTGCTTGCTAACCTGCAGTTCGTACGACGCGGGTTGCGTTTCGCTCCGTGTATCGCGGTGCCGGTCAGCTCGTTTCGCCTAGCGCCTATCTCAATGCACGCAGACTGCACTTCCCCAGCTTCTGCGCTGACCCGAGACCGGGAGCCAGCAGCTTTCCCCTGGTCTCCCATGAGGGTCCAGCTCCTGCTTTCCCAGGCTGTAGCAGAGAGCTGGATCAGAAGCGGAGCAGCTCCAACAGAAGCGGCCCACTCTCAAACCGCCGCTCCAGGTGGCTGCTTGCCTCGCTACGTAGGCCGCACTGCCGGCCTCCTTGAACGAAAGCTCCCAACAAGAAATGCTCTCTGCCAACTCACCGGAGAAAACCTATGTTCACTCCTGTCGCCCCAGTGCTGAAATGCAGCAGCCCCCCCCCCCCCTTAGCTCTCTAGTGCCTAAGGGCAAGCCAGAGTCCGATTTCAGGTGGGGTATTCACAGAGTGGGGAACCAAGCACTGCAGGAGTAAGCTAGGCCAGAAACTGCCCACCACCCTTCTCACCACCTCTCAAGGTGGCTGCTGGAAACTGGGAGTGGGAGTGGAGGTGGTATCCGGGGAGCTGGCAAGAAAGGTATGAGGAGGCGGTGTCAGCCTGGACGGCACCATTGAAAACAGCAACTGCCAGGTTCCTGTTTCCGCCGGGGAGATCATTGTGCACAGGCAGAACTTAGCTACGTGGACCTCAGCACCGTTCCCCTATAACCCCTGAGTGCACTGCGCAGGGCAACGGCCGTGTTCGTGCTTGCTAACCTGCAGTTCGTACGACGCGGGTTGCGTTTCGCTCCGTGTATCGCGGTGCCGGTCAGCTCGTTTCGCCTAGCGCCTATCTCAATGCACGCAGACTGCACTTCCCCAGCTTCTGCGCTGACCCGAGACCGGGAGCCAGCAGCTTTCCCCTGGTCTCCCATGAGGGTCCAGCTCCTGCTTTCCCAGGCTGTAGCAGAGAGCTGGATCAGAAGCGGAGCAGCTCCAACAGAAGCGGCCCACTCTCAAACCGCCGCTCCAGGTGGCTGCTTGCCTCGCTACGTAGGCCGCACTGCCGGCCTCCTTGAACGAAAGCTCCCAACAAGAAATGCTCTCTGCCAACTCACCGGAGAAAACCTATGTTCACTCCTGTCGCCCCAGTGCTGAAATGCAGCAGCCCCCCCCCCCCTTTAGCTCTCTAGTGCCTAAGGGCAAGCCAGAGTCCGATTTCAGGTGGGGTATTCACAGAGTGGGGAACCAAGCACTGCAGGAGTAAGCTAGGCCAGAAACTGCCCACCACCCTTCTCACCACCTCTCAAGGTGGCTGCTGGAAACTGGGAGTGGGAGTGGAGGTGGTATCCGGGGAGCTGGCAAGAAAGGTGCGAGGAGGCGGTGTCAGCCTGGACGGCACCATTGAAAACAGCAACTGCCAGGTTCCTGTTTCCGCCGGGGAGATCATTGTGCACAGGCAGAACTTAGCTACGTGGACCTCAGCACCGTTCCCCTATAGCCCCTGAGTGCACTGCGCAGGGCAACGGCCGTGTTCGTGCTTGCTAACCTGCAGTTCGTACGACGCGGGTTGCGTTTCGCTCCGTGTATCGCGGTGCCGGTCAGCTCGTTTCGCCTAGCGCCTATCTCAATGCACGCAGACTGCACTCCCCCAGCTTCTGCGCTGACCCGAGACCGGGAGCCAGCAGCTTTCCCCTGGTCTCCCATGAGGGTCCAGCTCCTGCTTTCCCAGGCTGTAGCAGAGAGCTGGATCAGAAGCGGAGCAGCTCCAACAGAAGCGGCCCACTCACAAACCGCCGCTCCAGGTGGCTGCTTGCCTCGCTACGTAGGCCGCACTGCCGGCCTCCTTGAACGAAAGCTCCCAACAAGAAATGCTCTCTGCCAACTCACCGGAGAAAACCTATGTTCACTCCTGTCGCCCCAGTGCTGAAATGCAGCAGCCCCCCCCCCTTAGCTCTCTAGTGCCTAAGGGCAAGCCAGAGTCCGATTTCAGGTGGGGTATTCACAGAGTGGGGAACCAAGCACTGCAGGAGTAAGCTAGGCCAGAAACTGCCCACCACCCTTCTCACCACCTCTCAAGGTGGCTGCTGGAAACTGGGAGTGGGAGTGGAGGTGGTATCCGGGGAGCTGGCAAGAAAGGTGCGAGGAGGCGGTGTCAGCCTGGACGGCACCATTGAAAACAGCAACTGCCAGGTTCCTGTTTCCGCCGGGGAGATCATTGTGCACAGGCAGAACTTAGCTACGTGGACCTCAGCACCGTTCCCCTATAGCCCCTGAGTGCACTGCGCAGGGCAACGGCCGTGTTCGTGCTTGCTAACCTGCAGTTCGTACGATGCGGGTTGCGTTTCGCTCCGTGTATCGCGGTGCCGGTCAGCTCGTTTCGCCTAGCGCCTATCTCAATGCACGCAGACTGCACTTCCCCAGCTTCTGCGCTGACCCGAGACCGGGAGCCAGCAGCTTTCCCCTGGTCTCCCATGAGGGTCCAGCTCCTGCTTTCCCAGGCTGTAGCAGAGAGCTGGATCAGAAGCGGAGCAGCTCCAACAGAAGCGGCCCACTCTCAAACCGCCGCTCCAGGTGGCTGCTTGCCTCGCTACGTAGGCCGCACTGCCGGCCTCCTTGAACGAAAGCTCCCAACAAGAAATGCTCTCTGCCAACTCACCGGAGAAAACCTATGTTCACTCCTGTCGCCCCAGTGCTGAAATGCAGCAGCCCCCCCCCCCCCCCCTTAGCTCTCTAGTGCCTAAGGGCAAGCCAGAGTCCGATTTCAGGTGGGGTATTCACAGAGTGGGGAACCAAGCACTGCAGGAGTAAGCTAGGCCAGAAACTGCCCACCACCCTTCTCACCACCTCTCAAGGTGGCTGCTGGAAACTGGGAGTGGGAGTGGAGGTGGTATCCGGGGAGCTGGCAAGAAAGGTGCGAGGAGGCGGTGTCAGTCTGGACGGCACCATTGAAAACAGCAACTGCCAGGTTCCTGTTTCCGCCGGGGAGATCATTGTGCACAGGCAGAACTTAGCTACGTGGACCTCAGCACCGTTCCCCTATAGCCCCTGAGTGCACTGCGCAGGGCAACGGCCGTGTTCGTGCTTGCTAACCTGCAGTTCGTACGACGCGGGTTGCGTTTCGCTCCGTGTATCGCGGTGCCGGTCAGCTCGTTTCACCTAGCGCCTATCTCAATGCACGCAGACTGCACTTCCCCAGCTTCTGCGCTGACCCGAGACCGGGAGCCAGCAGCTTTCCCCTGGTCTCCCATGAGGGTCCAGCTCCTGCTTTCCCAGGCTGTAGCAGAGAGCTGGATCAGAAGCGGGGCAGCTCCAACAGAAGCGGCCCACTCACAAACCGCCGCTCCAGGTGGCTGCTTGCCTCGCTACGTAGGCCGCACTGCCGGCCTCCTTGAACGAAAGCTCCCAACAAGAAATGCTCTCTGCCAACTCACCGGAGAAAACCTATGTTCACTCCTGTCGCCCCAGTGCTGAAATGCAGCAGCCCCCCCCCCCCCCTTAGCTCTCTAGTGCCTAAGGGCAAGCCAGAGTCCGATTTCAGGTGGGGTATTCACAGAGTGGGGAACCAAGCACTGCAGGAGTAAGCTAGGCCAGAAACTGCCCACCACCCTTCTCACCACCTCTCAAGGTGGCTGCTGGAAACTGGGAGTGGGAGTGGAGGTGGTATCCGGGGAGCTGGCAAGAAAGGTGCGAGGAGGCGGTGTCAGCCTGGACGGCACCATTGAAAACAGCAACTGCCAGGTTCCTGTTTCCGCCGGGGAGATCATTGTGCACAGGCAGAACTTAGCTACGTGGACCTCAGCACCGTTCCCCTATAGCCCCTGAGTGCACTGCGCAGGGCAACGGCCGTGTTCGTGCTTGCTAACCTGCAGTTCGTACGACGCGGGTTGCGTTTCGCTCCGTGTATCGCGGTGCCGGTCAGCTCGTTTCGCCTAGCGCCTATCTCAATGCACGCAGACTGCACTTCCCCAGCTTCTGCGCTGACCCGAGACCGGGAGCCAGCAGCTTTCCCCTGGTCTCCCATGAGGGTCCAGCTCCTGCTTTCCCAGGCTGTAGCAGAGAGCTGGATCAGAAGCGGAGCAGCTCCAACAGAAGCGGCCCACTCTCAAACCGCCGCTCCAGGTGGCTGCTTGCCTCGCTACGTAGGCCGCACTGCCGGCCTCCTTGAACGAAAGCTCCCAACAAGAAATGCTCTCTGCCAACTCACCGGAGAAAACCTATGTTCACTCCTGTCGCCCCAGTGCTGAAATGCAGCAGCCCCCCCCCCCCCCCTTAGCTCTCTAGTGCCTAAGGGCAAGCCAGAGTCCGATTTCAGGTGGGGTATTCACAGAGTGGGGAACCAAGCACTGCAGGAGTAAGCTAGGCCAGAAACTGCCCACCACCCTTCTCACCACCTCTCAAGGTGGCTGCTGGAAACTGGGAGTGGGAGTGGAGGTGGTATCCGGGGAGCTGGCAAGAAAGGTGCGAGGAGGCGGTGTCAGTCTGGACGGCACCATTGAAAACAGCAACTGCCAGGTTCCTGTTTCCGCCGGGGAGATCATTGTGCACAGGCAGAACTTAGCTACGTGGACCTCAGCACCGTTCCCCTATAGCCCCTGAGTGCACTGCGCAGGGCAACGGCCGTGTTCGTGCTTGCTAACCTGCAGTTCGTACGACGCGGGTTGCGTTTCGCTCCGTGTATCGCGGTGCCGGTCAGCTCGTTTCACCTAGCGCCTATCTCAATGCACGCAGACTGCACTTCCCCAGCTTCTGCGCTGACCCGAGACCGGGAGCCAGCAGCTTTCCCCTGGTCTCCCATGAGGGTCCAGCTCCTGCTTTCCCAGGCTGTAGCAGAGAGCTGGATCAGAAGCGGAGCAGCTCCAACAGAAGCGGCCCACTCTCAAACCGCCGCTCCAGGTGGCTGCTTGCCTCGCTACGTAGGCCGCACTGCCGGCCTCCTTGAACGAAAGCTCCCAACAAGAAATGCTCTCTGCCAACTCACCGGAGAAAACCTATGTTCACTCCTGTCGCCCCAGTGCTGAAATGCAGCAGCCCCCCCCCCCCCTTAGCTCTCTAGTGCCTAAGGGCAAGCCAGAGTCCGATTTCAGGTGGGGTATTCACAGAGTGGGGAACCAAGCACTGCAGGAGTAAGCTAGGCCAGAAACTGCCCACCACCCTTCTCACCACCTCTCAAGGTGGCTGCTGGAAACTGGGAGTGGGAGTGGAGGTGGTATCCGGGGAGCTGGCAAGAAAGGTGCGAGGAGGCGGTGTCAGCCTGGACGGCACCATTGAAAACAGCAACTGCCAGGTTCCTGTTTCCGCCGGGGAGATCATTGTGCACAGGCAGAACTTAGCTACGTGGACCTCAGCACCGTTCCCCTATAGCCCCTGAGTGCACTGCGCAGGGCAACGGCCGTGTTCGTGCTTGCTAACCTGCAGTTCGTACGACGCGGGTTGCGTTTCGCTCCGTGTATCGCGGTGCCGGTCAGCTCGTTTCGCCTAGCGCCTATCTCAATGCACGCAGACTGCACTTCCCCAGCTTCTGCGCTGACCCGAGACCGGGAGCCAGCAGCTTTCCCCTGGTCTCCCATGAGGGTCCAGCTCCTGCTTTCCCAGGCTGTAGCAGAGAGCTGGATCAGAAGCGGAGCAGCTCCAACAGAAGCGGCCCACTCTCAAACCGCCGCTCCAGGTGGCTGCTTGCCTCGCTACGTAGGCCGCACTGCCGGCCTCCTTGAACGAAAGCTCCCAACAAGAAATGCTCTCTGCCAACTCACCGGAGAAAACCTATGTTCACTCCTGTCGCCCCAGTGCTGAAATGCAGCAGCCCCCCCCCCCCTTAGCTCTCTAGTGCCTAAGGGCAAGCCAGAGTCCGATTTCAGGTGGGGTATTCACAGAGTGGGGAACCAAGCACTGCAGGAGTAAGCTAGGCCAGAAACTGCCCACCACCCTTCTCACCACCTCTCAAGGTGGCTGCTGGAAACTGGGAGTGGGAGTGGAGGTGGTATCCGGGGAGCTGGCAGGAAAGGTGCGAGGAGGCGGTGTCAGCCTGGACGGCACCATTGAAAACAGCAACTGCCAGGTTCCTGTTTCCGCCGGGGAGATCATTGTGCACAGGCAGAACTTAGCTACGTGGACCTCAGCACCGTTCCCCTATAGCCCCTGAGTGCACTGCGCAGGGCAACGGCCGTGTTCGTGCTTGCTAACCTGCAGTTCCTACGACGCGGGTTGCGTTTCGCTCCGTGTATCGCGGTGCCGGTCAGCTCGTTTCGCCTAGCGCCTATCTCAATGCACGCAGACTGCACTCCCCCAGCTTCTGCGCTGACCCGAGACCGGGAGCCAGCAGCTTTCCCCTGGTCTCCCATGAGGGTCCAGCTCCTGCTTTCCCAGGCTGTAGCAGAGAGCTGGATCAGAAGCGGAGCAGCTCCAACAGAAGCGGCCCACTCTCAAACCGCCGCTCCAGGTGGCTGTTTGCCTCGCTACGTAGGCCGCACTGCCGGCCTCCTTGAACGAAAGCTCCCAACAAGAAATGCTCTCTGCCAACTCACCGGAGAAAACCTATGTTCACTCCTGTCGCCCCAGTGCTGAAATGCAGCAGCCCCCCCCCCCCTTAGCTCTCTAGTGCCTAAGGGCAAGCCAGAGTCCGATTTCAGGTGGGGTATTCACAGAGTGGGGAACCAAGCACTGCAGGAGTAAGCTAGGCCAGAAACTGCCCACCACCCTTCTCACCACCTCTCAAGGTGGCTGCTGGAAACTGGGAGTGGGAGTGGAGGTGGTATCCGGGGAGCTGGCAAGAAAGGTGCGAGGAGGCGGTGTCAGCCTGGACGGCACCATTGAAAACAGCAACTGCCAGGTTCCTGTTTCTGCCGGGGAGATCATTGTGCACAGGCAGAACTTAGCTACGTGGACCTCAGCACCGTTCCCCTATAGCCCCTGAGTGCACTGCGCAGGGCAACGGCCGTGTTCGTGCTTGCTAACCTGCAGTTCGTACGACGCGGGTTGCGTTTCGCTCCGTGTATCGCGGTGCCGGTCAGCTCGTTTCGCCTAGCGCCTATCTCAATGCACGCAGACTGCACTCCCCCAGCTTCTGCGCTGACCCGAGACCGGGAGCCAGCAGCTTTCCCCTGGTCTCCCATGAGGGTCCAGCTCCTGCTTTCCCAGGCTGTAGCAGAGAGCTGGATCAGAAGCGGAGCAGCTCCAACAGAAGCGGCCCACTCTCAAACCGCCGCTCCAGGTGGCTGCTTGCCTCGCTACGTAGGCCGCACTGCCGGCCTCCTTGAACGAAAGCTCCCAACAAGAAATGCTCTCTGCCAACTCACCGGAGAAAACCTATGTTCACTCCTGTCGCCCCAGTGCTGAAATGCAGCAGCCCCCCCCCCTTAGCTCTCTAGTGCCTAAGGGCAAGCCAGAGTCCGATTTCAGGTGGGGTATTCACAGAGTGGGGAACCAAGCACTGCAGGAGTAAGCTAGGCCAGAAACTGCCCACCACCCTTCTCACCACCTCTCAAGGTGGCTGCTGGAAACTGGGAGTGGGAGTGGAGGTGGTATCCGGGGAGCTGGCAAGAAAGGTGCGAGGAGGCGGTGTCAGCCTGGACGGCACCATTGAAAACAGCAACTGCCAGGTTCCTGTTTCCGCCGGGGAGATCATTGTGCACAGGCAGAACTTAGCTACGTGGACCTCAGCACCGTTCCCCTATAACCCCTGAGTGCACTGCGCAGGGCAACGGCCGTGTTCGTGCTTGCTAACCTGCAGTTCGTACGACGCGGGTTGCGTTTCGCTCCGTGTATCGCGGTGCCGGTCAGCTCGTTTCGCCTAGCGCCTATCTCAATGCACGCAGACTGCACTTCCCCAGCTTCTGCGCTGACCCGAGACCGGGAGCCAGCAGCTTTCCCCTGGTCTCCCATGAGGGTCCAGCTCCTGCTTTCCCAGGCTGTAGCAGAGAGCTGGATCAGAAGCGGAGCAGCTCCAACAGAAGCGGCCCACTCTCAAACCGCCGCTCCAGGTGGCTGCTTGCCTCGCTATGTAGGCCGCACTGCCGGCCTCCTTGAACGAAAGCTCCCAACAAGAAATGCTCTCTGCCAACTCACCGGAGAAAACCTATGTTCACTCCTGTCGCCCCAGTGCTGAAATGCAGCAGCCCCCCCCCCCCAGCTCTCTAGTGCCTAAGGGCAAGCCAGAGTCCGATTTCAGGTGGGGTATTCACAGAGTGGGGAACCAAGCACTGCAGGAGTAAGCTAGGCCAGAAACTGCCCACCACCCTTCTCACCACCTCTCAAGGTGGCTGCTGGAAACTGGGAGTGGGAGTGGAGGTGGTATCCGGGGAGCTGGCAAGAAAGGTGCGAGGAGGCGGTGTCAGCCTGGACGGCACCATTGAAAACAGCAACTGCCAGGTTCCTGTTTCCGCCGGGGAGATCATTGTGCACAGGCAGAACTTAGCTACGTGGACCTCAGCACCGTTTCCCTGTAGCCCCTGAGTGCACTGCGCAGGGCAACGGCCGTGTTCGTGCTTGCTAACCTGCAGTTCGTACGACGCGGGTTGCGTTTCGCTCCATTTATCGCGGTGCCGGTCAGCTCGTTTCACCTAGCGCCTATCTCAATGCACGCAGACTGCACTTCCCCAGCTTCTGCGCTGACCCGAGACCGGGAGCCAGCAGCTTTCCCCTGGTCTCCCATGAGGGTCCAGCTCCTGCTTTCCCAGGCTGTAGCAGAGAGCTGGATCAGAAGCGGAGCAGCTCCAACAGAAGCGGCCCACTCTCAAACCGCCGCTCCAGGTGGCTGCTTGCCTCGCTACGTAGGCCGCACTGCCGGCCTCCTTGAACGAAAGCTCCCAACAAGAAATGCTCTCTGCCAACTCACCGGAGAAAACCTATGTTCACTCCTGTCGCCCCAGTGCTGAAATGCAGCAGCCCCCCCCCCCCCTTAGCTCTCTATTGCCTAAGGGCAAGCCAGAGTCCGATTTCAGGTGGGGTATTCACAGAGTGGGGAACCAAGCACTGCAGGAGTAAGCTAGGCCAGAAACTGCCCACCACCCTTCTCACCACCTCTCAAGGTGGCTGCTGGAAACTGGGAGTGGGAGTGGAGGTGGTATCCGGGGAGCTGGCAAGAAAGGTGCGAGGAGGCGGTGTCAGCCTGGACGGCACCATTGAAAACAGCAACTGCCAGGTTCCTGTTTCCGCCGGGGAGATCATTGTGCACAGGCAGAACTTAGCTACGTGGACCTCAGCACCGTTCCCCTATAACCCCTGAGTGCACTGCGCAGGGCAACGGCCGTGTTCGTGCTTGCTAACCTGCAGTTCGTACGACGCGGGTTGCGTTTCGCTCCGTGTATCGCGGTGCCGGTCAGCTCGTTTCGCCTAGCGCCTATCTCAATGCACGCAGACTGCACTTCCCCAGCTTCTGCGCTGACCCGAGACCGGGAGCCAGCAGCTTTCCCCTGGTCTCCCATGAGGGTCCAGCTCCTGCTTTCCCAGGCTGTAGCAGAGAGCTGGATCAGAAGCGGAGCAGCTCCAACAGAAGCGGCCCACTCTCAAACCGCCGCTCCAGGTGGCTGCTTGCCTCGCTACGTAGGCCACACTGCCGGCCTCCTTGAACGAAAGCTCCCAACAAGAAATGCTCTCTGCCAACTCACCGGAGAAAACCTATGTTCACTCCTGTCGCCCCAGTGCTGAAATGCAGCAGCCCCCCCCCCCTTAGCTCTCTAGTGCCTAAGGGCAAGCCAGAGTCCGATTTCAGGTGGGGTATTCACAGAGTGGGGAACCAAGCACTGCAGGAGTAAGCTAGGCCAGAAACTGCCCACCACCCTTCTCACCACCTCTCAAGGTGGCTGCTGGAAACTGGGAGTGGGAGTGGAGGTGGTATCCGGGGAGCTGGCAAGAAAGGTGCGAGGAGGCGGTGTCAGCCTGGACGGCACCATTGAAAACAGCAACTGCCAGGTTCCTGTTTCCGCCGGGGAGATCATTGTGCACAGGCAGAACTTAGCTACGTGGACCTCAGCACCGTTCCCCTATAACCCCTGAGTGCACTGCGCAGGGCAACGGCCGTGTTCGTGCTTGCTAACCTGCAGTTCGTACGACGCGGGTTGCGTTTCGCTCCGTGTATCGCGGTGCCGGTCAGCTCGTTTCGCCTAGCGCCTATCTCAATGCACGCAGACTGCACTTCCCCAGCTTCTGCGCTGACCCGAGACCGGGAGCCAGCAGCTTTCCCCTGGTCTCCCATGAGGGTCCAGCTCCTGCTTTCCCAGGCTGTAGCAGAGAGCTGGATCAGAAGCGGAGCAGCTCCAACAGAAGCGGCCCACTCTCAAACCGCCGCTCCAGGTGGCTGCTTGCCTCGCTACGTAGGCCGCACTGCCGGCCTCCTTGAACGAAAGCTCCCAACAAGAAATGCTCT
Source organism: Lepus europaeus (assembly GCF_033115175.1). NCBI lineage: Eukaryota > Metazoa > Chordata > Mammalia > Lagomorpha > Leporidae > Lepus > Lepus europaeus. The sequence continues at coordinate 2,923,663 of NW_026909213.1, read as the reverse complement.
CTGCCAACTCACCGGAGAAAACCTATGTTCACTCCTGTCGCCCCAGTGCTGAAATGCAGCAGCCCCCCCCCCCCCTTAGCTCTCTAGTGCCTAAGGGCAAGCCAGAGTCCGATTTCAGGTGGGGTATTCACAGAGTGGGGAACCAAGCACTGCAGGAGTAAGCTAGGCCAGAAACTGCCCACCACCCTTCTCACCACCTCTCAAGGTGGCTGCTGGAAACTGGGAGTGGGAGTGGAGGTGGTATCCGGGGAGCTGGCAAGAAAGGTGCGAGGAGGCGGTGTCAGTCTGGACGGCACCATTGAAAACAGCAACTGCCAGGTTCCTGTTTCCGCCGGGGAGATCATTGTGCACAGGCAGAACTTAGCTACGTGGACCTCAGCACCGTTCCCCTATAGCCCCTGAGTGCACTGCGCAGGGCAACGGCCGTGTTCGTGCTTGCTAACCTGCAGTTCGTACGACGCGGGTTGCGTTTCGCTCCGTGTATCGCGGTGCCGGTCAGCTCGTTTCACCTAGCGCCTATCTCAATGCACGCAGACTGCACTTCCCCAGCTTCTGCGCTGACCCGAGACCGGGAGCCAGCAGCTTTCCCCTGGTCTCCCATGAGGGTCCAGCTCCTGCTTTCCCAGGCTGTAGCAGAGAGCTGGATCAGAAGCGGGGCAGCTCCAACAGAAGCGGCCCACTCACAAACCGCCGCTCCAGGTGGCTGCTTGCCTCGCTACGTAGGCCGCACTGCCGGCCTCCTTGAACGAAAGCTCCCAACAAGAAATGCTCTCTGCCAACTCACCGGAGAAAACCTATGTTCACTCCTGTCGCCCCAGTGCTGAAATGCAGCAGCCCCCCCCCCCCCCCTTAGCTCTCTAGTGCCTAAGGGCAAGCCAGAGTCCGATTTCAGGTGGGGTATTCACAGAGTGGGGAACCAAGCACTGCAGGAGTAAGCTAGGCCAGAAACTGCCCACCACCCTTCTCACCACCTCTCAAGGTGGCTGCTGGAAACTGGGAGTGGGAGTGGAGGTGGTATCCGGGGAGCTGGCAAGAAAGGTGCGAGGAGGCGGTGTCAGCCTGGACGGCACCATTGAAAACAGCAACTGCCAGGTTCCTGTTTCCGCCGGGGAGATCATTGTGCACAGGCAGAACTTAGCTACGTGGACCTCAGCACCGTTCCCCTATAGCCCCTGAGTGCACTGCGCAGGGCAACGGCCGTGTTCGTGCTTGCTAACCTGCAGTTCGTACGACGCGGGTTGCGTTTCGCTCCGTGTATCGCGGTGCCGGTCAGCTCGTTTCGCCTAGCGCCTATCTCAATGCACGCAGACTGCACTTCCCCAGCTTCTGCGCTGACCCGAGACCGGGAGCCAGCAGCTTTCCCCTGGTCTCCCATGAGGGTCCAGCTCCTGCTTTCCCAGGCTGTAGCAGAGAGCTGGATCAGAAGCGGAGCAGCTCCAACAGAAGCGGCCCACTCTCAAACCGCCGCTCCAGGTGGCTGCTTGCCTCGCTACGTAGGCCGCACTGCCGGCCTCCTTGAACGAAAGCTCCCAACAAGAAATGCTCTCTGCCAACTCACCGGAGAAAACCTATGTTCACTCCTGTCGCCCCAGTGCTGAAATGCAGCAGCCCCCCCCCCCCCTTAGCTCTCTAGTGCCTAAGGGCAAGCCAGAGTCCGATTTCAGGTGGGGTATTCACAGAGTGGGGAACCAAGCACTGCAGGAGTAAGCTAGGCCAGAAACTGCCCACCACCCTTCTCACCACCTCTCAAGGTGGCTGCTGGAAACTGGGAGTGGGAGTGGAGGTGGTATCCGGGGAGCTGGCAGGAAAGGTGCGAGGAGGCGGTGTCAGCCTGGACGGCACCATTGAAAACAGCAACTGCCAGGTTCCTGTTTCCGCCGGGGAGATCATTGTGCACAGGCAGAACTTAGCTACGTGGACCTCAGCACCGTTCCCCTATAGCCCCTGAGTGCACTGCGCAGGGCAACGGCCGTGTTCGTGCTTGCTAACCTGCAGTTCGTACGACGCGGGTTGCGTTTCGCTCCGTGTATCGCGGTGCCGGTCAGCTCGTTTCGCCTAGCGCCTATCTCAATGCACGCAGACTGCACTCCCCCAGCTTCTGCGCTGACCCGAGACCGGGAGCCAGCAGCTTTCCCCTGGTCTCCCATGAGGGTCCAGCTCCTGCTTTCCCAGGCTGTAGCAGAGAGCTGGATCAGAAGCGGAGCAGCTCCAACAGAAGCGGCCCACTCTCAAACCGCCACTCCAGGTGGCTGTTTGCCTCGCTACGTAGGCCGCACTGCCGGCCTCCTTGAACGAAAGCTCCCAACAAGAAATGCTCTCTGCCAACTCACCGGAGAAAACCTATGTTCACTCCTGTCGCCCCAGTGCTGAAATGCAGCAGCCCCCCCCCCCCCCTTAGCTCTCTAGTGCCTAAGGGCAAGCCAGAGTCCGATTTCAGGTGGGGTATTCACAGAGTGGGGAACCAAGCACTGCAGGAGTAAGCTAGGCCAGAAACTGCCCACCACCCTTCTCACCACCTCTCAAGGTGGCTGCTGGAAACTGGGAGTGGGAGTGGAGGTGGTATCCGGGGAGCTGGCAAGAAAGGTGCGAGGAGGCGGTGTCAGCCTGGACGGCACCATTGAAAACAGCAACTGCCAGGTTCCTGTTTCTGCCGGGGAGATCATTGTGCACAGGCAGAACTTAGCTACGTGGACCTCAGCACCGTTCCCCTATAGCCCCTGAGTGCACTGCGCAGGGCAACGGCCGTGTTCGTGCTTGCTAACCTGCAGTTCGTACGACGCGGGTTGCGTTTCGCTCCGTGTATCGCGGTGCCGGTCAGCTCGTTTCGCCTAGCGCCTATCTCAATGCACGCAGACTGCACTCCCCCAGCTTCTGCGCTGACCCGAGACCGGGAGCCAGCAGCTTTCCCCTGGTCTCCCATGAGGGTCCAGCTCCTGCTTTCCCAGGCTGTAGCAGAGAGCTGGATCAGAAGCGGAGCAGCTCCAACAGAAGCGGCCCACTCTCAAACCGCCGCTCCAGGTGGCTGCTTGCCTCGCTACGTAGGCCGCACTGCCGGCCTCCTTGAACGAAAGCTCCCAACAAGAAATGCTCTCTGCCAACTCACCGGAGAAAACCTATGTTCACTCCTGTCGCCCCAGTGCTGAAATGCAGCAGCCCCCCCCCCCCCTTAGCTCTCTAGTGCCTAAGGTCAAGCCAGAGTCCGATTTCAGGTGGGGTATTCACAGAGTGGGGAACCAAGCACTGCAGGAGTAAGCTAGGCCAGAAACTGCCCACCACCCTTCTCACCACCTCTCAAGGTGGCTGCTGGAAACTGGGAGTGGGAGTGGAGGTGGTATCCGGGGAGCTGGCAAGAAAGGTGCGAGGAGGCGGTGTCAGCCTGGACGGCACCATTGAAAACAGCAACTGCCAGGTTCCTGTTTCCGCCGGGGAGATCATTGTGCACAGGCAGAACTTAGCTACGTGGACCTCAGCACCGTTCCCCTATAACCCCTGAGTGCACTGCGCAGGGCAACGGCCGTGTTCGTGCTTGCTAACCTGCAGTTCGTACGACGCGGGTTGCGTTTCGCTCCGTGTATCGCGGTGCCGGTCAGCTCGTTTCGCCTAGCGCCTATCTCAATGCACGCAGACTGCACTTCCCCAGCTTCTGCGCTGACCCGAGACCGGGAGCCAGCAGCTTTCCCCTGGTCTCCCATGAGGGTCCAGCTCCTGCTTTCCCAGGCTGTAGCAGAGAGCTGGATCAGAAGCGGAGCAGCTCCAACAGAAGCGGCCCACTCTCAAACCGCCGCTCCAGGTGGCTGCTTGCCTCACTATGTAGGCCGCACTGCCGGCCTCCTTGAACGAAAGCTCCCAACAAGAAATGCTCTCTGCCAACTCACCGGAGAAAACCTATGTTCACTCCTGTCGCCCCAGTGCTGAAATGCAGCAGCCCCCCCCCCCCCTAGCTCTCTAGTGCCTAAGGTCAAGCCAGAGTCCAATTTCAGGTGGGGTATTCACAGAGTGGGGAACCAAGCACTGCAGGAGTAAGCTAGGCCAGAAACTGCCCACCACCCTTCTCACCACCTCTCAAGGTGGCTGCTGGAAACTGGGAGTGGGAGTGGAGGTGGTATCCGGGGAGCTGGCAAGAAAGGTGCGAGGAGGCGGTGTCAGCCTGGACGGCACCATTGAAAACAGCAACTGCCAGGTTCCTGTTTCCGCCGGGGAGATCATTGTGCACAGGCAGAACTTAGCTACGTGGACCTCAGCACCGTTTCCCTGTAGCCCCTGAGTGCACTGCGCAGGGCAACGGCCGTGTTCGTGCTTGCTAACCTGCAGTTCGTACGACGCGGGTTGCGTTTCGCTCCATTTATCGCGGTGCCGGTCAGCTCGTTTCACCTAGCGCCTATCTCAATGCACGCAGACTGCACTTCCCCAGCTTCTGCGCTGACCCGAGACCGGGAGCCAGCAGCTTTCCCCTGGTCTCCCATGAGGGTCCAGCTCCTGCTTTCCCAGGCTGTAGCAGAGAGCTGGATCAGAAGCGGAGCAGCTCCAACAGAAGCGGCCCACTCTCAAACCGCTGCTCCAGGTGGCTGCTTGCCTCGCTACGTAGGCCGCACTGCCGGCCTCCTTGAACGAAAGCTCCCAACAAGAAATGCTCTCTGCCAACTCACCGGAGAAAACCTATGTTCACTCCTGTCGCCCCAGTGCTGAAATGCAGCAGCCCCCCCCCCCCCTTAGCTCTCTAGTGCCTAAGGGCAAGCCAGAGTCCGATTTCAGGTGGGGTATTCACAGAGTGGGGAACCAAGCACTGCAGGAGTAAGCTAGGCCAGAAACTGCCCACCACCCTTCTCACCACCTCTCAAGGTGGCTGCTGGAAACTGGGAGTGGGAGTGGAGGTGGTATCCGGGGAGCTGGCAAGAAAGGTGCGAGGAGGCGGTGTCAGCCTGGACGGCACCATTGAAAACAGCAACTGCCAGGTTCCTGTTTCCGCCGGGGAGATCATTGTGCACAGGCAGAACTTAGCTACGTGGACCTCAGCACCGTTCCCCTATAACCCCTGAGTGCACTGCGCAGGGCAACGGCCGTGTTCGTGCTTGCTAACCTGCAGTTCGTACGACGCGGGTTGCGTTTCGCTCCATGTATCGCGGTGCCGGTCAGCTCGTTTCGCCTAGCGCCTATCTCAATGCACGCAGACTGCACTTCCCCAGCTTCTGCGCTGACCCGAGACCGGGAGCCAGCAGCTTTCCCCTGGTCTCCCATGAGGGTCCAGCTCCTGCTTTCCCAGGCTGTAGCAGAGAGCTGGATCAGAAGCGGAGCAGCTCCAACAGAAGCGGCCCACTCTCAAACCGCCGCTCCAGGTGGCTGCTTGCCTCGCTACGTAGGCCACACTGCCGGCCTCCTTGAACGAAAGCTCCCAACAAGAAATGCTCTCTGCCAACTCACCGGAGAAAACCTATGTTCACTCCTGTCGCCCCAGTGCTGAAATGCAGCAGCCCCCCCCCCTTAGCTCTCTAGTGCCTAAGGGCAAGCCAGAGTCCGATTTCAGGTGGGGTATTCACAGAGTGGGGAACCAAGCACTGCAGGAGTAAGCTAGGCCAGAAACTGCCCACCACCCTTCTCACCACCTCTCAAGGTGGCTGCTGGAAACTGGGAGTGGGAGTGGAGGTGGTATCCGGGGAGCTGGCAAGAAAGGTGCGAGGAGGCGGTGTCAGTCTGGACGGCACCATTGAAAACAGCAACTGCCAGGTTCCTGTTTCCGCCGGGGAGATCATTGTGCACAGGCAGAACTTAGCTACGTGGACCTCAGCACCGTTCCCCTATAGCCCCTGAGTGCACTGCGCAGGGCAACGGCCGTGTTCGTGCTTGCTAACCTGCAGTTCGTACGACGCGGGTTGCGTTTCGCTCCGTGTATCGCGGTGCCGGTCAGCTCGTTTCACCTAGCGCCTATCTCAATGCACGCAGACTGCACTTCCCCAGCTTCTGCGCTGACCCGAGACCGGGAGCCAGCAGCTTTCCCCTGGTCTCCCATGAGGGTCCAGCTCCTGCTTTCCCAGGCTGTAGCAGAGAGCTGGATCAGAAGCGGGGCAGCTCCAACAGAAGCGGCCCACTCACAAACCGCCGCTCCAGGTGGCTGCTTGCCTCGCTACGTAGGCCGCACTGCCGGCCTCCTTGAACGAAAGCTCCCAACAAGAAATGCTCTCTGCCAACTCACCGGAGAAAACCTATGTTCACTCCTGTCGCCCCAGTGCTGAAATGCAGCAGCCCCCCCCCCCCCCTTAGCTCTCTAGTGCCTAAGGGCAAGCCAGAGTCCGATTTCAGGTGGGGTATTCACAGAGTGGGGAACCAAGCACTGCAGGAGTAAGCTAGGCCAGAAACTGCCCACCACCCTTCTCACCACCTCTCAAGGTGGCTGCTGGAAACTGGGAGTGGGAGTGGAGGTGGTATCCGGGGAGCTGGCAAGAAAGGTGCGAGGAGGCGGTGTCAGCCTGGACGGCACCATTGAAAACAGCAACTGCCAGGTTCCTGTTTCCGCCGGGGAGATCATTGTGCACAGGCAGAACTTAGCTACGTGGACCTCAGCACCGTTCCCCTATAGCCCCTGAGTGCACTGCGCAGGGCAACGGCCGTGTTCGTGCTTGCTAACCTGCAGTTCGTACGACGCGGGTTGCGTTTCGCTCCGTGTATCGCGGTGCCGGTCAGCTCGTTTCGCCTAGCGCCTATCTCAATGCACGCAGACTGCACTTCCCCAGCTTCTGCGCTGACCCGAGACCGGGAGCCAGCAGCTTTCCCCTGGTCTCCCATGAGGGTCCAGCTCCTGCTTTCCCAGGCTGTAGCAGAGAGCTGGATCAGAAGCGGAGCAGCTCCAACAGAAGCGGCCCACTCTCAAACCGCCGCTCCAGGTGGCTGCTTGCCTCGCTACGTAGGCCGCACTGCCGGCCTCCTTGAACGAAAGCTCCCAACAAGAAATGCTCTCTGCCAACTCACCGGAGAAAACCTATGTTCACTCCTGTCGCCCCAGTGCTGAAATGCAGCAGCCCCCCCCCCCCCTTAGCTCTCTAGTGCCTAAGGGCAAGCCAGAGTCCGATTTCAGGTGGGGTATTCACAGAGTGGGGAACCAAGCACTGCAGGAGTAAGCTAGGCCAGAAACTGCCCACCACCCTTCTCACCACCTCTCAAGGTGGCTGCTGGAAACTGGGAGTGGGAGTGGAGGTGGTATCCGGGGAGCTGGCAGGAAAGGTGCGAGGAGGCGGTGTCAGCCTGGACGGCACCATTGAAAACAGCAACTGCCAGGTTCCTGTTTCCGCCGGGGAGATCATTGTGCACAGGCAGAACTTAGCTACGTGGACCTCAGCACCGTTCCCCTATAGCCCCTGAGTGCACTGCGCAGGGCAACGGCCGTGTTCGTGCTTGCTAACCTGCAGTTCGTACGACGCGGGTTGCGTTTCGCTCCGTGTATCGCGGTGCCGGTCAGCTCGTTTCGCCTAGCGCCTATCTCAATGCACGCAGACTGCACTCCCCCAGCTTCTGCGCTGACCCGAGACCGGGAGCCAGCAGCTTTCCCCTGGTCTCCCATGAGGGTCCAGCTCCTGCTTTCCCAGGCTGTAGCAGAGAGCTGGATCAGAAGCGGAGCAGCTCCAACAGAAGCGGCCCACTCTCAAACCGCCACTCCAGGTGGCTGTTTGCCTCGCTACGTAGGCCGCACTGCCGGCCTCCTTGAACGAAAGCTCCCAACAAGAAATGCTCTCTGCCAACTCACCGGAGAAAACCTATGTTCACTCCTGTCGCCCCAGTGCTGAAATGCAGCAGCCCCCCCCCCCCCTTAGCTCTCTAGTGCCTAAGGGCAAGCCAGAGTCCGATTTCAGGTGGGGTATTCACAGAGTGGGGAACCAAGCACTGCAGGAGTAAGCTAGGCCAGAAACTGCCCACCACCCTTCTCACCACCTCTCAAGGTGGCTGCTGGAAACTGGGAGTGGGAGTGGAGGTGGTATCCGGGGAGCTGGCAAGAAAGGTGCGAGGAGGCGGTGTCAGCCTGGACGGCACCATTGAAAACAGCAACTGCCAGGTTCCTGTTTCTGCCGGGGAGATCATTGTGCACAGGCAGAACTTAGCTACGTGGACCTCAGCACCGTTCCCCTATAGCCCCTGAGTGCACTGCGCAGGGCAACGGCCGTGTTCGTGCTTGCTAACCTGCAGTTCGTACGACGCGGGTTGCGTTTCGCTCCGTGTATCGCGGTGCCGGTCAGCTCGTTTCGCCTAGCGCCTATCTCAATGCACGCAGACTGCACTCCCCCAGCTTCTGCGCTGACCCGAGACCGGGAGCCAGCAGCTTTCCCCTGGTCTCCCATGAGGGTCCAGCTCCTGCTTTCCCAGGCTGTAGCAGAGAGCTGGATCAGAAGCGGAGCAGCTCCAACAGAAGCGGCCCACTCTCAAACCGCCGCTCCAGGTGGCTGCTTGCCTCGCTACGTAGGCCGCACTGCCGGCCTCCTTGAACGAAAGCTCCCAACAAGAAATGCTCTCTGCCAACTCACCGGAGAAAACCTATGTTCACTCCTGTCGCCCCAGTGCTGAAATGCAGCAGCCCCCCCCCCCCTTAGCTCTCTAGTGCCTAAGGTCAAGCCAGAGTCCGATTTCAGGTGGGGTATTCACAGAGTGGGGAACCAAGCACTGCAGGAGTAAGCTAGGCCAGAAACTGCCCACCACCCTTCTCACCACCTCTCAAGGTGGCTGCTGGAAACTGGGAGTGGGAGTGGAGGTGGTATCCGGGGAGCTGGCAAGAAAGGTGCGAGGAGGCGGTGTCAGCCTGGACGGCACCATTGAAAACAGCAACTGCCAGGTTCCTGTTTCCGCCGGGGAGATCATTGTGCACAGGCAGAACTTAGCTACGTGGACCTCAGCACCGTTCCCCTATAACCCCTGAGTGCACTGCGCAGGGCAACGGCCGTGTTCGTGCTTGCTAACCTGCAGTTCGTACGACGCGGGTTGCGTTTCGCTCCGTGTATCGCGGTGCCGGTCAGCTCGTTTCGCCTAGCGCCTATCTCAATGCACGCAGACTGCACTTCCCCAGCTTCTGCGCTGACCCGAGACCGGGAGCCAGCAGCTTTCCCCTGGTCTCCCATGAGGGTCCAGCTCCTGCTTTCCCAGGCTGTAGCAGAGAGCTGGATCAGAAGCGGAGCAGCTCCAACAGAAGCGGCCCACTCTCAAACCGCCGCTCCAGGTGGCTGCTTGCCTCACTATGTAGGCCGCACTGCCGGCCTCCTTGAACGAAAGCTCCCAACAAGAAATGCTCTCTGCCAACTCACCGGAGAAAACCTATGTTCACTCCTGTCGCCCCAGTGCTGAAATGCAGCAGCCCCCCCCCCCCTAGCTCTCTAGTGCCTAAGGTCAAGCCAGAGTCCAATTTCAGGTGGGGTATTCACAGAGTGGGGAACCAAGCACTGCAGGAGTAAGCTAGGCCAGAAACTGCCCACCACCCTTCTCACCACCTCTCAAGGTGGCTGCTGGAAACTGGGAGTGGGAGTGGAGGTGGTATCCGGGGAGCTGGCAAGAAAGGTGCGAGGAGGCGGTGTCAGCCTGGACGGCACCATTGAAAACAGCAACTGCCAGGTTCCTGTTTCCGCCGGGGAGATCATTGTGCACAGGCAGAACTTAGCTACGTGGACCTCAGCACCGTTTCCCTGTAGCCCCTGAGTGCACTGCGCAGGGCAACGGCCGTGTTCGTGCTTGCTAACCTGCAGTTCGTACGACGCGGGTTGCGTTTCGCTCCATTTATCGCGGTGCCGGTCAGCTCGTTTCACCTAGCGCCTATCTCAATGCACGCAGACTGCACTTCCCCAGCTTCTGCGCTGACCCGAGACCGGGAGCCAGCAGCTTTCCCCTGGTCTCCCATGAGGGTCCAGCTCCTGCTTTCCCAGGCTGTAGCAGAGAGCTGGATCAGAAGCGGAGCAGCTCCAACAGAAGCGGCCCACTCTCAAACCGCTGCTCCAGGTGGCTGCTTGCCTCGCTACGTAGGCCGCACTGCCGGCCTCCTTGAACGAAAGCTCCCAACAAGAAATGCTCTCTGCCAACTCACCGGAGAAAACCTATGTTCACTCCTGTCGCCCCAGTGCTGAAATGCAGCAGCCCCCCCCCCCCCTTAGCTCTCTAGTGCCTAAGGGCAAGCCAGAGTCCGATTTCAGGTGGGGTATTCACAGAGTGGGGAACCAAGCACTGCAGGAGTAAGCTAGGCCAGAAACTGCCCACCACCCTTCTCACCACCTCTCAAGGTGGCTGCTGGAAACTGGGAGTGGGAGTGGAGGTGGTATCCGGGGAGCTGGCAAGAAAGGTGCGAGGAGGCGGTGTCAGCCTGGACGGCACCATTGAAAACAGCAACTGCCAGGTTCCTGTTTCCGCCGGGGAGATCATTGTGCACAGGCAGAACTTAGCTACGTGGACCTCAGCACCGTTCCCCTATAACCCCTGAGTGCACTGCGCAGGGCAACGGCCGTGTTCGTGCTTGCTAACCTGCAGTTCGTACGACGCGGGTTGCGTTTCGCTCCATGTATCGCGGTGCCGGTCAGCTCGTTTCGCCTAGCGCCTATCTCAATGCACGCAGACTGCACTTCCCCAGCTTCTGCGCTGACCCGAGACCGGGAGCCAGCAGCTTTCCCCTGGTCTCCCATGAGGGTCCAGCTCCTGCTTTCCCAGGCTGTAGCAGAGAGCTGGATCAGAAGCGGAGCAGCTCCAACAGAAGCGGCCCACTCTCAAACCGCCGCTCCAGGTGGCTGCTTGCCTCGCTACGTAGGCCACACTGCCGGCCTCCTTGAACGAAAGCTCCCAACAAGAAATGCTCTCTGCCAACTCACCGGAGAAAACCTATGTTCACTCCTGTCGCCCCAGTGCTGAAATGCAGCAGCCCCCCCCCCTTAGCTCTCTAGTGCCTAAGGGCAAGCCAGAGTCCGATTTCAGGTGGGGTATTCACAGAGTGGGGAACCAAGCACTGCAGGAGTAAGCTAGGCCAGAAACTGCCCACCACCCTTCTCACCACCTCTCAAGGTGGCTGCTGGAAACTGGGAGTGGGAGTGGAGGTGGTATCCGGGGAGCTGGCAAGAAAGGTGCGAGGAGGCGGTGTCAGCCTGGACGGCACCATTGAAAACAGCAACTGCCAGGTTCCTGTTTCCGCCGGGGAGATCATTGTGCACAGGCAGAACTTAGCTACGTGGACCTCAGCACCGTTCCCCTATAACCCCTGAGTGCACTGCGCAGGGCAACGGCCGTGTTCGTGCTTGCTAACCTGCAGTTCGTACGACGCGGGTTGCGTTTCGCTCCGTGTATCGCGGTGCCGGTCAGCTCGTTTCGCCTAGCGCCTATCTCAATGCACGCAGACTGCACTTCCCCAGCTTCTGCGCTGACCCGAGACCGGGAGCCAGCAGCTTTCCCCTGGTCTCCCATGAGGGTCCAGCTCCTGCTTTCCCAGGCTGTAGCAGAGAGCTGGATCAGAAGCGGAGCAGCTCCAACAGAAACGGCCCACTCTCAAACCGCCGCTCCAGGTGGCTGCTTGCCTCGCTACGTAGGCCGCACTGCCGGCCTCCTTGAACGAAAGCTCCCAACAAGAAATGCTCTCTGCCAACTCACCGGAGAAAACCTATGTTCACTCCTGTCGCCCCAGTGCTGAAATGCAGCAGCCCCCCCCCTTAGCTCTCTAGTGCCTAAGGGCAAGCCAGAGTCCGATTTCAGGTGGGGTATTCACAGAGTGGGGAACCAAGCACTGCAGGAGTAAGCTAGGCCAGAAACTGCCCACCACCCTTCTCACCACCTCTCAAGGTGGCTGCTGGAAACTGGGAGTGGGAGTGGAGGTGGTATCCGGGGAGCTGGCAAGAAAGGTGCGAGGAGGCGGTGTCAGCCTGGACGGCACCATTGAAAACAGCAACTGCCAGGTTCCTGTTTCCGCCGGGGAGATCATTGTGCACAGGCAGAACTTAGCTACGTGGACCTCAGCACCGTTTCCCTGTAGCCCCTGAGTGCACTGCGCAGGGCAACGGCCGTGTTCGTGCTTGCTAACCTGCAGTTCGTATGACGCGGGTTGCGTTTCGCTCCATTTATCGCGGTGCCGGTCAGCTCGTTTCACCTAGCGCCTATCTCAATGCACGCAGACTGCACTTCCCCAGCTTCTGCGCTGACCCGAGACCGGGAGCCAGCAGCTTTCCCCTGGTCTCCCATGAGGGTCCAGCTCCTGCTTTCCCAGGCTGTAGCAGAGAGCTGGATCAGAAGCGGGGCAGCTCCAACAGAAGCGGCCCACTCTCAAACCGCCGCTCCAGGTGGCTGCTTGCCTCGCGACGTAGGCCGCACTGCCGGCCTCCTTGAACGAAAGCTCCCAACAAGAAATGCTCTCTGCCAACTCACCGGAGAAAACCTATGTTCACTCCTGTCGCCCCAGTGCTGAAATGCAGCAGCCCCCCCCCCTTAGCTCTCTAGTGCCTAAGGGCAAGCCAGAGTCCGATTTCAGGTGGGGTATTCACAGAGTGGGGAACCAAGCACTGCAGGAGTAAGCTAGGCCAGAAACTGCCCACCACCCTTCTCACCACCTCTCAAGGTGGCTGCTGGAAACTGGGAGTGGGAGTGGAGGTGGTATCCGGGGAGCTGGCAAGAAAGGTGCGAGGAGGCGGTGTCAGCCTGGACGGCACCATTGAAAACAGCAACTGCCAGGTTCCTGTTTCCGCCGGGGAGATCATTGTGCACAGGCAGAACTTAGCTACGTGGACCTCAGCACCGTTCCCCTATAGCCCCTGAGTGCACTGCGCAGGGCAACGGCCGTGTTCGTGCTTGCTAACCTGCAGTTCGTACGACGCGGGTTGCGTTTCGCTCCGTGTATCGCGGTGCCGGTCAGCTCGTTTCGCCTAGCGCCTATCTCAATGCACGCAGACTGCACTCCACCAGCTTCTGCGCTGACCCGAGACCGGGAGCCAGCAGCTTTTCCCTGGTCTCCCATGAGGGTCCAGCTCCTGCTTTCCCAGGCTGTAGCAGAGAGCTGGATCAGAAGCGGAGCAGCTCCAACAGAAGCGGCCCACTCTCAAACCGCCGCTCCAGGTGGCTGCTTGCCTCGCTACGTAGGCCGCACTGCCGGCCTCCTTGAACGAAAGCTCCCAACAAGAAATGCTCTCTGCCAACTCACCGGAGAAAACCTATGTTCACTCCTGTCGCCCCAGTGCTGAAATGCAGCAGCCCCCCCCCCCCCTTAGCTCTCTAGTGCCTAAGGGCAAGCCAGAGTCCGATTTCAGGTGGGGTATTCACAGAGTGGGGAACCAAGCACTGCAGGAGTAAGCTAGGCCAGAAACTGCCCACCACCCTTCTCACCACCTCTCAAGGTGGCTGCTGGAAACTGGGAGTGGGAGTGGAGGTGGTATCCGGGGAGCTGGCAAGAAAGGTGCAAGGAGGCGGTGTCAGCCTGGACGGCACCATTGAAAACAGCAACTGCCAGGTTCCTGTTTCCGCCGGGGAGATCATTGTGCACAGGCAGAACTTAGCTACGTGGACCTCAGCACCGTTCCCCTATAACCCCTGAGTGCACTGCGCAGGGCAACGGCCGTGTTCGTGCTTGCTAACCTGCAGTTCGTACGACGCGGGTTGCGTTTCGCTCCGTGTATCGCGGTGCCAGTCAGCTCGTTTCGCCTAGCGCCTATCTCAATGCACGCAGACTGCACTCCCCCAGCTTCTGCGCTGACCCGAGACCGGGAGCCAGCAGCTTTCCCCTGGTCTCCCATGAGGGTCCAGCTCCTGCTTTCCCAGGCTGTAGCAGAGAGCTGGATCAGAAGCGGAGCAGCTCCAACAGAAGCGGCCCACTCTCAAACCGCCGCTCCAGGTGGCTGCTTGCCTCGCTACGTAGGCCGCACTGCCGGCCTCCTTGAACGAAAGCTCCCAACAAGAAATGCTCTCTGCCAACTCACCAGAGAAAACCTATGTTCACTCCTGTCGCCCCAGTGCTGAAATGCAGCAACCCCCCCTCCCCCCTTAGCTCTCTAGTGCCTAAAGGCAAGCCAGAGTCCGATTTCAGGTGGGGTATTCACAGAGTGGGGAACCAAGCACTGCAGGAGTAAGCTAGGCCAGAAACTGCCCACCACCCTTCTCACCACCTCTCAAGGTGGCTGCTGGAAACTGGGAGTGGGAGTGGAGGTGGTATCCGGGGAGCTGGCAAGAAAGGTGCGAGGAGGCGGTGTCAGCCTGGACGGCACCATTGAAAACAGCAACTGCCAGGTTCCTGTTTCCGCCGGGGAGATCATTGTGCACAGGCAGAACTTAGCTACGTGGACCTCAGCACCGTTCCCCTATAGCCCCTGAGTGCACTGCGCAGGGCAACGGCCGTGTTCGTGCTTGCTAACCTGCAGTTCGTACGACGCGGGTTGCGTTTCGCTCCGTGTATCGCGGTGCCGGTCAGCTCGTTTCGCCTAGCGCCTATCTCAATGCACGCAGACTGCACTTCCCCAGCTTCTGCGCTGACCCGAGACCGGGAGCCAGCAGCTTTCCCCTGGTCTCCCATGAGGGTCCAGCTCCTGCTTTCCCAGGCTGTAGCAGAGAGCTGGATCAGAAGCGGAGCAGCTCCAACAGAAGCGGCCCACTCTCAAACCGCCGCTCCAGGTGGCTGCTTGCCTCGCTACGTAGGCCGCACTGCCGGCCTCCTTGAACGAAAGCTCCCAACAAGAAATGCTCTCTGCCAACTCACCGGAGAAAACCTATGTTCACTCCTGTCGCCCCAGTGCTGAAATGCAGCAGCCCCCCCCCCCTTAGCTCTCTAGTGCCTAAGGGCAAGCCAGAGTCCGATTTCAGGTGGGGTATTCACAGAGTGGGGAACCAAGCACTGCAGGAGTAAGCTAGGCCAGAAACTGCCCACCACCCTTCTCACCACCTCTCAAGGTGGCTGCTGGAAACTGGGAGTGGGAGTGGAGGTGGTATCCGGGGAGCTGGCAAGAAAGGTGCGAGGAGGCGGTGTCAGCCTGGACGGCACCATTGAAAACAGCAACTGCCAGGTTCCTGTTTCCGCCGGGGAGATCATTGTGCACAGGCAGAACTTAGCTACGTGGACCTCAGCACCGTTCCCCTATAGCCCCTGAGTGCACTGCGCAGGGCAACGGCCGTGTTCGTGCTTGCTAACCTGCAGTTCGTACGACGCGGGTTGCGTTTCGCTCCGTGTATCGCGGTGCCGGTCAGCTCGTTTCGCCTAGCGCCTATCTCAATGCACGCAGACTGCACTTCCCCAGCTTCTGCGCTGACCCGAGACCGGGAGCCAGCAGCTTTCCCCTGGTCTCCCATGAGGGTCCAGCTCCTGCTTTCCCAGGCTGTAGCAGAGAGCTGGATCAGAAGCGGAGCAGCTCCAACAGAAGCGGCCCACTCTCAAACCGCCGCTCCAGGTGGCTGCTTGCCTCGCTACGTAGGCCGCACTGCCGGCCTCCTTGAACGAAAGCTCCCAACAAGAAATGCTCTCTGCCAACTCACCGGAGAAAACCTATGTTCACTCCTGTCGCCCCAGTGCTGAAATGCAGCAGCCCCCCCCCCCCTTAGCTCTCTAGTGCCTAAGGGCAAGCCAGAGTCCGATTTCAGGTGGGGTATTCACAGAGTGGGGAACCAAGCACTGCAGGAGTAAGCTAGGCCAGAAACTGCCCACCACCCTTCTCACCACCTCTCAAGGTGGCTGCTGGAAACTGGGAGTGGGAGTGGAGGTGGTATCCGGGGAGCTGGCAAGAAAGGTGCGAGGAGGCGGTGTCAGCCTGGACGGCACCATTGAAAACAGCAACTGCCAGGTTCCTGTTTCCGCCGGGGAGATCATTGTGCACAGGCAGAACTTAGCTACGTGGACCTCAGCACCGTTCCCCTATCGCCCCTGAGTGCACTGCGCAGGGCAACGGCCGTGTTCGTGCTTGCTAACCTGCAGTTCGTACGACGCGGGTTGCGTTTCGCTCCGTGTATCGCGGTGCCGGTCAGCTCGTTTCGCCTAGCGCCTATCTCAATGCACGCAGACTGCACTTCCCCAGCTTCTGCGCTGACCCGAGACCGGGAGCCAGCAGCTTTCCCCTGGTCTCCCATGAGGGTCCAGCTCCTGCTTTCCCAGGCTGTAGCAGAGAGCTGGATCAGAAGCGGAGCAGCTCCAACAGAAGCGGCCCACTCTCAAACCGCCGCTCCAGGTGGCTGCTTGCCTCGCTACGTAGGCCGCACTGCCGGCCTCCTTGAACGAAAGCTCCCAACAAGAAATGCTCTCTGCCAACTCACCGGAGAAAACCTATGTTCACTCCTGTCGCCCCAGTGCTGAAATGCAGCAGCCCCCCCCCCCTTAGCTCTCTAGTGCCTAAGGGCAAGCCAGAGTCCGATTTCAGGTGGGGTATTCACAGAGTGGGGAACCAAGCACTGCAGGAGTAAGCTAGGCCAGAAACTGCCCACCACCCTTCTCACCACCTCTCAAGGTGGCTGCTGGAAACTGGGAGTGGGAGTGGAGGTGGTATCCGGGGAGCTGGCAAGAAAGGTGCGAGGAGGCGGTGTCAGCCTGGACGGCACCATTGAAAACAGCAACTGCCAGGTTCCTGTTTCCGCCGGGGAGATCATTGTGCACAGGCAGAACTTAGCTACGTGGACCTCAGCACCGTTCCCCTATCGCCCCTGAGTGCACTGCGCAGGGCAACGGCCGTGTTCGTGCTTGCTAACCTGCAGTTCGTACGACGCGGGTTGCGTTTCGCTCCGTGTATCGCGGTGCCGGTCAGCTCGTTTCGCCTAGCGCCTATCTCAATGCACGCAGACTGCACTTCCCCAGCTTCTGCGCTGACCCGAGACCGGGAGCCAGCAGCTTTCCCCTGGTCTCCCATGAGGGTCCAGCTCCTGCTTTCCCAGGCTGTAGCAGAGAGCTGGATCAGAAGCGGAGCAGCTCCAACAGAAGCGGCCCACTCTCAAACCGCCGCTCCAGGTGGCTGCTTGCCTCGCTACGTAGGCCGCACTGCCGGCCTCCTTGAACGAAAGCTCCCAACAAGAAATGCTCTCTGCCAACTCACCGGAGAAAACCTATGTTCACTCCTGTCGCCCCAGTGCTGAAATGCAGCAGCCCCCCCCCCCTTAGCTCTCTAGTGCCTAAGGGCAAGCCAGAGTCCGATTTCAGGTGGGGTATTCACAGAGTGGGGAACCAAGCACTGCAGGAGTAAGCTAGGCCAGAAACTGCCCACCACCCTTCTCACCACCTCTCAAGGTGGCTGCTGGAAACTGGGAGTGGGAGTGGAGGTGGTATCCGGGGAGCTGGCAAGAAAGGTGCGAGGAGGCGGTGTCAGCCTGGACGGCACCATTGAAAACAGCAACTGCCAGGTTCCTGTTTCCGCCGGGGAGATCATTGTGCACAGGCAGAACTTAGCTACGTGGACCTCAGCACCGTTCCCCTATCGCCCCTGAGTGCACTGCGCAGGGCAACGGCCGTGTTCGTGCTTGCTAACCTGCAGTTCGTACGACGCGGGTTGCGTTTCGCTCCGTGTATCGCGGTGCCGGTCAGCTCGTTTCGCCTAGCGCCTATCTCAATGCACGCAGACTGCACTTCCCCAGCTTCTGCGCTGACCCGAGACCGGGAGCCAGCAGCTTTCCCCTGGTCTCCCATGAGGGTCCAGCTCCTGCTTTCCCAGGCTGTAGCAGAGAGCTGGATCAGAAGCGGAGCAGCTCCAACAGAAGCGGCCCACTCTCAAACCGCCGCTCCAGGTGGCTGCTTGCCTCGCTACGTAGGCCGCACTGCCGGCCTCCTTGAACGAAAGCTCCCAACAAGAAATGCTCTCTGCCAACTCACCGGAGAAAACCTATGTTCACTCCTGTCGCCCCAGTGCTGAAATGCAGCAGCCCCCCCCCCCTTAGCTCTCTAGTGCCTAAGGGCAAGCCAGAGTCCGATTTCAGGTGGGGTATTCACAGAGTGGGGAACCAAGCACTGCAGGAGTAAGCTAGGCCAGAAACTGCCCACCACCCTTCTCACCACCTCTCAAGGTGGCTGCTGGAAACTGGGAGTGGGAGTGGAGGTGGTATCCGGGGAGCTGGCAAGAAAGGTGCGAGGAGGCGGTGTCAGCCTGGACGGCACCATTGAAAACAGCAACTGCCAGGTTCCTGTTTCCGCCGGGGAGATCATTGTGCACAGGCAGAACTTAGCTACGTGGACCTCAGCACCGTTCCCCTATCGCCCCTGAGTGCACTGCGCAGGGCAACGGCCGTGTTCGTGCTTGCTAACCTGCAGTTCGTACGACGCGGGTTGCGTTTCGCTCCGTGTATCGCGGTGCCGGTCAGCTCGTTTCGCCTAGCGCCTATCTCAATGCACGCAGACTGCACTTCCCCAGCTTCTGCGCTGACCCGAGACCGGGAGCCAGCAGCTTTCCCCTGGTCTCCCATGAGGGTCCAGCTCCTGCTTTCCCAGGCTGTAGCAGAGAGCTGGATCAGAAGCGGAGCAGCTCCAACAGAAGCGGCCCACTCTCAAACCGCCGCTCCAGGTGGCTGCTTGCCTCGCTACGTAGGCCGCACTGCCGGCCTCCTTGAACGAAAGCTCCCAACAAGAAATGCTCTCTGCCAACTCACCGGAGAAAACCTATGTTCACTCCTGTCGCCCCAGTGCTGAAATGCAGCAGCCCCCCCCCCCTTAGCTCTCTAGTGCCTAAGGGCAAGCCAGAGTCCGATTTCAGGTGGGGTATTCACAGAGTGGGGAACCAAGCACTGCAGGAGTAAGCTAGGCCAGAAACTGCCCACCACCCTTCTCACCACCTCTCAAGGTGGCTGCTGGAAACTGGGAGTGGGAGTGGAGGTGGTATCCGGGGAGCTGGCAAGAAAGGTGCGAGGAGGCGGTGTCAGCCTGGACGGCACCATTGAAAACAGCAACTGCCAGGTTCCTGTTTCCGCCGGGGAGATCATTGTGCACAGGCAGAACTTAGCTACGTGGACCTCAGCACCGTTCCCCTATCGCCCCTGAGTGCACTGCGCAGGGCAACGGCCGTGTTCGTGCTTGCTAACCTGCAGTTCGTACGACGCGGGTTGCGTTTCGCTCCGTGTATCGCGGTGCCGGTCAGCTCGTTTCGCCTAGCGCCTATCTCAATGCACGCAGACTGCACTTCCCCAGCTTCTGCGCTGACCCGAGACCGGGAGCCAGCAGCTTTCCCCTGGTCTCCCATGAGGGTCCAGCTCCTGCTTTCCCAGGCTGTAGCAGAGAGCTGGATCAGAAGCGGAGCAGCTCCAACAGAAGCGGCCCACTCTCAAACCGCCGCTCCAGGTGGCTGCTTGCCTCGCTACGTAGGCCGCACTGCCGGCCTCCTTGAACGAAAGCTCCCAACAAGAAATGCTCTCTGCCAACTCACCGGAGAAAACCTATGTTCACTCCTGTCGCCCCAGTGCTGAAATGCAGCAGCCCCCCCCCCTAGCTCTCTAGTGCCTAAGGGCAAGCCAGAGTCCGATTTCAGGTGGGGTATTCACAGAGTGGGGAACCAAGCACTGCAGGAGTAAGCTAGGCCAGAAACTGCCCACCACCCTTCTCACCACCTCTCAAGGTGGCTGCTGGAAACTGGGAGTGGGAGTGGAGGTGGTATCCGGGGAGCTGGCAAGAAAGGTGCGAGGAGGCGGTGTCAGCCTGGACGGCACCATTGAAAACAGCAACTGCCAGGTTCCTGTTTCCGCCGGGGAGATCATTGTGCACAGGCAGAACTTAGCTACGTGGACCTCAGCACTGTTCCCCTATAGCCCCTGAGTGCACTGCGCAGGGCAACGGCCGTGTTCGTGCTTGCTAACCTGCAGTTCGTACGACGCGGGTTGCGTTTCGCTCCGTGTATCGCGGTGCCGGTCAGCTCGTTTCGCCTAGCGCCTATCTCAATGCACGCAGACTGCACTTCCCCAGCTTCTGCGCTGACCCGAGACCGGGAGCCAGCAGCTTTCCCCTGGTCTCCCATGAGGGTCCAGCTCCTGCTTTCCCAGGCTGTAGCAGAGAGCTGGATCAGAAGCGGAGCAGCTCCAACAGAAGCGGCCCACTCTCAAACCGCCGCTCCAGGTGGCTGCTTGCCTCGCTACGTAGGCCGCACTGCCGGCCTCCTTGAACGAAAGCTCCCAACAAGAAATGCTCTCTGCCAACTCACCGGAGAAAACCTATGTTCACTCCTGTCGCCCCAGTGCTGAAATGCAGCAGCCCCCCCCCCCTTAGCTCTCTAGTGCCTAAGGGCAAGCCAGAGTCCGATTTCAGGTGGGGTATTCACAGAGTGGGGAACCAAGCACTGCAGGAGTAAGCTAGGCCAGAAACTGCCCACCACCCTTCTCACCACCTCTCAAGGTGGCTGCTGGAAACTGGGAGTGGGAGTGGAGGTGGTATCCGGGGAGCTGGCAAGAAAGGTGCGAGGAGGCGGTGTCAGCCTGGACGGCACCATTGAAAACAGCAACTGCCAGGTTCCTGTTTCCGCCGGGGAGATCATTGTGCACAGGCAGAACTTAGCTACGTGGACCTCAGCACCGTTCCCCTATAGCCCCTGAGTGCACTGCGCAGGGCAACGGCCGTGTTCGTGCTTGCTAACCTGCAGTTCGTACGACGCGGGTTGCGTTTCGCTCCGTGTATCGCAGTGCCGGTCAGCTCGTTTCGCCTAGCGCCTATCTCAATGCACGCAGACTGCACTTCCCCAGCTTCTGCGCTGACCCGAGACCGGGAGCCAGCAGCTTTCCCCTGGTCTCCCATGAGGGTCCAGCTCCTGCTTTCCCAGGCTGTAGCAGAGAGCTGGATCAGAAGCGGAGCAGCTCCAACAGAAGCGGCCCACTCTCAAACCGCCGCTCCAGGTGGCTGCTTGCCTCGCTACGTAGGCCGCACTGCCGGCCTCCTTGAACGAAAGCTCCCAACAAGAAATGCTCTCTGCCAACTCACCGGAGAAAACCTATGTTCACTCCTGTCGCCCCAGTGCTGAAATGCAGCAGCCCCCCCCCCCTAGCTCTCTAGTGCCTAAGGGCAAGCCAGAGTCCGATTTCAGGTGGGGTATTCACAGAGTGGGGAACCAAGCACTGCAGGAGTAAGCTAGGCCAGAAACTGCCCACCACCCTTCTCACCACCTCTCAAGGTGGCTGCTGGAAACTGGGAGTGGGAGTGGAGGTGGTATCCGGGGAGCTGGCAAGAAAGGTGCGAGGAGGCGGTGTCAGCCTGGACGGCACCATTGAAAACAGCAACTGCCAGGTTCCTGTTTCCGCCGGGGAGATCATTGTGCACAGGCAGAACTTAGCTACGTGGACCTCAGCACCGTTCCCCTATAGCCCCTGAGTGCACTGCGCAGGGCAACGGCCGTGTTCGTGCTTGCTAACCTGCAGTTCGTACGACGCGGGTTGCGTTTCGCTCCGTGTATCGCGGTGCCGGTCAGCTCGTTTCGCCTAGCGCCTATCTCAATGCACGCAGACTGCACTTCCCCAGCTTCTGCGCTGACCCGAGACCGGGAGCCAGCAGCTTTCCCCTGGTCTCCCATGAGGGTCCAGCTCCTGCTTTCCCAGGCTGTAGCAGAGAGCTGGATCAGAAGCGGAGCAGCTCCAACAGAAGCGGCCCACTCTCAAACCGCCGCTCCAGGTGGCTGCTTGCCTCGCTACGTAGGCCGCACTGCCGGCCTCCTTGAACGAAAGCTCCCAACAAGAAATGCTCTCTGCCAACTCACCGGAGAAAACCTATGTTCACTCCTGTCGCCCCAGTGCTGAAATGCAGCAGCCCCCCCCCCCTTAGCTCTCTAGTGCCTAAGGGCAAGCCAGAGTCCGATTTCAGGTGGGGTATTCACAGAGTGGGGAACCAAGCACTGCAGGAGTAAGCTAGGCCAGAAACTGCCCACCACCCTTCTCACCACCTCTCAAGGTGGCTGCTGGAAACTGGGAGTGGGAGTGGAGGTGGTATCCGGGGAGCTGGCAAGAAAGGTGCGAGGAGGCGGTGTCAGCCTGGACGGCACCATTGAAAACAGCAACTGCCAGGTTCCTGTTTCCGCCGGGGAGATCATTGTGCACAGGCAGAACTTAGCTACGTGGACCTCAGCACCGTTCCCCTATAGCCCCTGAGTGCACTGCGCAGGGCAACGGCCGTGTTCGTGCTTGCTAACCTGCAGTTCGTACGACGCGGGTTGCGTTTCGCTCCGTGTATCGCGGTGCCGGTCAGCTCGTTTCGCCTAGCGCCTATCTCAATGCACGCAGACTGCACTTCCCCAGCTTCTGCGCTGACCCGAGACCGGGAGCCAGCAGCTTTCCCCTGGTCTCCCATGAGGGTCCAGCTCCTGCTTTCCCAGGCTGTAGCAGAGAGCTGGATCAGAAGCGGAGCAGCTCCAACAGAAGCGGCCCACTCTCAAACCGCCGCTCCAGGTGGCTGCTTGCCTCGCTACGTAGGCCGCACTGCCGGCCTCCTTGAACGAAAGCTCCCAACAAGAAATGCTCTCTGCCAACTCACCGGAGAAAACCTATGTTCACTCCTGTCGCCCCAGTGCTGAAATGCAGCAGCCCCCCCACCCTTAGCTCTCTAGTGCCTAAGGGCAAGCCAGAGTCCGATTTCAGGTGGGGTATTCACAGAGTGGGGAACCAAGCACTGCAGGAGTAAGCTAGGCCAGAAACTGCCCACCACCCTTCTCACCACCTCTCAAGGTGGCTGCTGGAAACTGGGAGTGGGAGTGGAGGTGGTATCCGGGGAGCTGGCAAGAAAGGTGCGAGGAGGCGGTGTCAGCCTGGACGGCACCATTGAAAACAGCAACTGCCAGGTTCCTGTTTCCGCCGGGGAGATCATTGTGCACAGGCAGAACTTAGCTACGTGGACCTCAGCACCGTTCCCCTATAGCCCCTGAGTGCACTGCGCAGGGCAACGGCCGTGTTCGTGCTTGCTAACCTGCAGTTCGTACGACGCGGGTTGCGTTTCGCTCCGTGTATCGCGGTGCCGGTCAGCTCGTTTCGCCTAGCGCCTATCTCAATGCACGCAGACTGCACTTCCCCAGCTTCTGCGCTGACCCGAGACCGGGAGCCAGCAGCTTTCCCCTGGTCTCCCATGAGGGTCCAGCTCCTGCTTTCCCAGGCTGTAGCAGAGAGCTGGATCAGAAGCGGAGCAGCTCCAACAGAAGCGGCCCACTCTCAAACCGCCGCTCCAGGTGGCTGCTTGCCTCGCTACGTAGGCCGCACTGCCGGCCTCCTTGAACGAAAGCTCCCAACAAGAAATGCTCTCTGCCAACTCACCGGAGAAAACCTATGTTCACTCCTGTCGCCCCAGTGCTGAAATGCAGCAGCCCCCCCCCCCCCCCCTTAGCTCTCTAGTGCCTAAGGGCAAGCCAGAGTCCGATTTCAGGTGGGGTATTCACAGAGTGGGGAACCAAGCACTGCAGGAGTAAGCTAGGCCAGAAACTGCCCACCACCCTTCTCACCACCTCTCAAGGTGGCTGCTGGAAACTGGGAGTGGGAGTGGAGGTGGTATCCGGGGAGCTGGCAAGAAAGGTGCGAGGAGGCGGTGTCAGCCTGGACGGCACCATTGAAAACAGCAACTGCCAGGTTCCTGTTTCCGCCGGGGAGATCATTGTGCACAGGCAGAACTTAGCTACGTGGACCTCAGCACCGTTCCCCTATAGCCCCTGAGTGCACTGCGCAGGGCAACGGCCGTGTTCGTGCTTGCTAACCTGCAGTTCGTACGACGCGGGTTGCGTTTCGCTCCGTGTATCGCGGTGCCGGTCAGCTCGTTTCGCCTAGCGCCTATCTCAATGCACGCAGACTGCACTTCCCCAGCTTCTGCGCTGACCCGAGACCGGGAGCCAGCAGCTTTCCCCTGGTCTCCCATGAGGGTCCAGCTCCTGCTTTCCCAGGCTGTAGCAGAGAGCTGGATCAGAAGCGGAGCAGCTCCAACAGAAGCGGCCCACTCTCAAACCGCCGCTCCAGGTGGCTGCTTGCCTCGCTACGTAGGCCGCACTGCCGGCCTCCTTGAACGAAAGCTCCCAACAAGAAATGCTCTCTGCCAACTCACCGGAGAAAACCTATGTTCACTCCTGTCGCCCCAGTGCTGAAATGCAGCAGCCCCCCCCCCCTAGCTCTCTAGTGCCTAAGGGCAAGCCAGAGTCCGATTTCAGGTGGGGTATTCACAGAGTGGGGAACCAAGCACTGCAGGAGTAAGCTAGGCCAGAAACTGCCCACCACCCTTCTCACCACCTCTCAAGGTGGCTGCTGGAAACTGGGAGTGGGAGTGGAGGTGGTATCCGGGGAGCTGGCAAGAAAGGTGCGAGGAGGCGGTGTCAGCCTGGACGGCACCATTGAAAACAGCAACTGCCAGGTTCCTGTTTCCGCCGGGGAGATCATTGTGCACAGGCAGAACTTAGCTACGTGGACCTCAGCACCGTTCCCCTATAGCCCCTGAGTGCACTGCGCAGGGCAACGGCCGTGTTCGTGCTTGCTAACCTGCAGTTCGTACGACGCGGGTTGCGTTTCGCTCCGTGTATCGCGGTGCCGGTCAGCTCGTTTCGCCTAGCGCCTATCTCAATGCACGCAGACTGCACTTCCCCAGCTTCTGCGCTGACCCGAGACCGGGAGCCAGCAGCTTTCCCCTGGTCTCCCATGAGGGTCCAGCTCCTGCTTTCCCAGGCTGTAGCAGAGAGCTGGATCAGAAGCGGAGCAGCTCCAACAGAAGCGGCCCACTCTCAAACCGCCGCTCCAGGTGGCTGCTTGCCTCGCTACGTAGGCCGCACTGCCGGCCTCCTTGAACGAAAGCTCCCAACAAGAAATGCTCTCTGCCAACTCACCGGAGAAAACCTATGTTCACTCCTGTCGCCCCAGTGCTGAAATGCAGCAGCCCCCCCCCCCTTAGCTCTCTAGTGCCTAAGGGCAAGCCAGAGTCCGATTTCAGGTGGGGTATTCACAGAGTGGGGAACCAAGCACTGCAGGAGTAAGCTAGGCCAGAAACTGCCCACCACCCTTCTCACCACCTCTCAAGGTGGCTGCTGGAAACTGGGAGTGGGAGTGGAGGTGGTATCCGGGGAGCTGGCAAGAAAGGTGCGAGGAGGCGGTGTCAGCCTGGACGGCACCATTGAAAACAGCAACTGCCAGGTTCCTGTTTCCGCCGGGGAGATCATTGTGCACAGGCAGAACTTAGCTACGTGGACCTCAGCACCGTTCCCCTATAGCCCCTGAGTGCACTGCGCAGGGCAACGGCCGTGTTCGTGCTTGCTAACCTGCAGTTCGTACGACGCGGGTTGCGTTTCGCTCCGTGTATCGCGGTGCCGGTCAGCTCGTTTCGCCTAGCGCCTATCTCAATGCACGCAGACTGCACTTCCCCAGCTTCTGCGCTGACCCGAGACCGGGAGCCAGCAGCTTTCCCCTGGTCTCCCATGAGGGTCCAGCTCCTGCTTTCCCAGGCTGTAGCAGAGAGCTGGATCAGAAGCGGAGCAGCTCCAACAGAAGCGGCCCACTCTCAAACCGCCGCTCCAGGTGGCTGCTTGCCTCGCTACGTAGGCCGCACTGCCGGCCTCCTTGAACGAAAGCTCCCAACAAGAAATGCTCTCTGCCAACTCACCGGAGAAAACCTATGTTCACTCCTGTCGCCCCAGTGCTGAAATGCAGCAGCCCCCACCCTCCTTAGCTCTCTAGTGCCTAAGGGCAAGCCAGAGTCCGATTTCAGGTGGGGTATTCACAGAGTGGGGAACCAAGCACTGCAGGAGTAAGCTAGGCCAGAAACTGCCCACCACCCTTCTCACCACCTCTGGTGGTGAGAAACTGGGAGTGGGAGTGGAGGTGGTATCCGGGGAGCTGGCAAGAAAGGTGCGAGGAGGCGGTGTCAGCCTGGACGGCACCATTGAAAACAGCAACTGCCAGGTTCCTGTTTCCGCCGGGGAGATCATTGTGCACAGGCAGAACTTAGCTACGTGGACCTCAGCACCGTTCCCCTATAGCCCCTGAGTGCACTGCGCAGGGCAACGGCCGTGTTCGTGCTTGCTAACCTGCAGTTCGTACGACGCGGGTTGCGTTTCGCTCCGTGTATCGCGGTGCCGGTCAGCTCGTTTCGCCTAGCGCCTATCTCAATGCACGCAGACTGCACTTCCCCAGCTTCTGCGCTGACCCGAGACCGGGAGCCAGCAGCTTTCCCCTGGTCTCCCATGAGGGTCCAGCTCCTGCTTTCCCAGGCTGTAGCAGAGAGCTGGATCAGAAGCGGAGCAGCTCCAACAGAAGCGGCCCACTCTCAAACCGCCGCTCCAGGTGGCTGCTTGCCTCGCTACGTAGGCCGCACTGCCGGCCTCCTTGAACGAAAGCTCCCAACAAGAAATGCTCTCTGCCAACTCACCGGAGAAAACCTATGTTCACTCCTGTCGCCCCAGTGCTGAAATGCAGCAGCCCCCCCCCCCCTTAGCTCTCTAGTGCCTAAGGGCAAGCCAGAGTCCGATTTCAGGTGGGGTATTCACAGAGTGGGGAACCAAGCACTGCAGGAGTAAGCTAGGCCAGAAACTGCCCACCACCCTTCTCACCACCTCTCAAGGTGGCTGCTGGAAACTGGGAGTGGGAGTGGAGGTGGTATCCGGGGAGCTGGCAAGAAAGGTGCGAGGAGGCGGTGTCAGCCTGGACGGCACCATTGAAAACAGCAACTGCCAGGTTCCTGTTTCCGCCGGGGAGATCATTGTGCACAGGCAGAACTTAGCTACGTGGACCTCAGCACCGTTCCCCTATAGCCCCTGAGTGCACTGCGCAGGGCAACGGCCGTGTTCGTGCTTGCTAACCTGCAGTTCGTACGACGCGGGTTGCGTTTCGCTCCGTGTATCGCGGTGCCGGTCAGCTCGTTTCGCCTAGCGCCTATCTCAATGCACGCAGACTGCACTTCCCCAGCTTCTGCGCTGACCCGAGACCGGGAGCCAGCAGCTTTCCCCTGGTCTCCCATGAGGGTCCAGCTCCTGCTTTCCCAGGCTGTAGCAGAGAGCTGGATCAGAAGCGGAGCAGCTCCAACAGAAGCGGCCCACTCTCAAACCGCCGCTCCAGGTGGCTGCTTGCCTCGCTACGTAGGCCGCACTGCCGGCCTCCTTGAACGAAAGCTCCCAACAAGAAATGCTCTCTGCCAACTCACCGGAGAAAACCTATGTTCACTCCTGTCGCCCCAGTGCTGAAATGCAGCAGCCCCCCCCCCCTTAGCTCTCTAGTGCCTAAGGGCAAGCCAGAGTCCGATTTCAGGTGGGGTATTCACAGAGTGGGGAACCAAGCACTGCAGGAGTAAGCTAGGCCAGAAACTGCCCACCACCCTTCTCACCACCTCTCAAGGTGGCTGCTGGAAACTGGGAGTGGGAGTGGAGGTGGTATCCGGGGAGCTGGCAAGAAAGGTGCGAGGAGGCGGTGTCAGCCTGGACGGCACCATTGAAAACAGCAACTGCCAGGTTCCTGTTTCCGCCGGGGAGATCATTGTGCACAGGCAGAACTTAGCTACGTGGACCTCAGCACCGTTCCCCTATAGCCCCTGAGTGCACTGCGCAGGGCAACGGCCGTGTTCGTGCTTGCTAACCTGCAGTTCGTACGACGCGGGTTGCGTTTCGCTCCGTGTATCGCGGTGCCGGTCAGCTCGTTTCGCCTAGTGCCTATCTCAATGCACGCAGACTGCACTTCCCCAGCTTCTGCGCTGACCCGAGACCGGGAGCCAGCAGCTTTCCCCTGGTCTCCCATGAGGGTCCAGCTCCTGCTTTCCCAGGCTGTAGCAGAGAGCTGGATCAGAAGCGGAGCAGCTCCAACAGAAGCGGCCCACTCTCAAACCGCCGCTCCAGGTGGCTGCTTGCCTCGCTACGTAGGCCGCACTGCCGGCCTCCTTGAACGAAAGCTCCCAACAAGAAATGCTCTCTGCCAACTCACCGGAGAAAACCTATGTTCACTCCTGTCGCCCCAGTGCTGAAATGCAGCAGCCCCCCCCCCCTTAGCTCTCTAGTGCCTAAGGGCAAGCCAGAGTCCGATTTCAGGTGGGGTATTCACAGAGTGGGGAACCAAGCACTGCAGGAGTAAGCTAGGCCAGAAACTGCCCACCACCCTTCTCACCACCTCTCAAGGTGGCTGCTGGAAACTGGGAGTGGGAGTGGAGGTGGTATCCGGGGAGCTGGCAAGAAAGGTGCGAGGAGGCGGTGTCAGCCTGGACGGCACCATTGAAAACAGCAACTGCCAGGTTCCTGTTTCCGCCGGGGAGATCATTGTGCACAGGCAGAACTTAGCTACGTGGACCTCAGCACCGTTCCCCTATAGCCCCTGAGTGCACTGCGCAGGGCAACGGCCGTGTTCGTGCTTGCTAACCTGCAGTTCGTACGACGCGGGTTGCGTTTCGCTCCGTGTATCGCGGTGCCGGTCAGCTCGTTTCGCCTAGCGCCTATCTCAATGCACGCAGACTGCACTTCCCCAGCTTCTGCGCTGACCCGAGACCGGGAGCCAGCAGCTTTCCCCTGGTCTCCCATGAGGGTCCAGCTCCTGCTTTCCCAGGCTGTAGCAGAGAGCTGGATCAGAAGCGGAGCAGCTCCAACAGAAGCGGCCCACTCTCAAACCGCCGCTCCAGGTGGCTGCTTGCCTCGCTACGTAGGCCGCACTGCCGGCCTCCTTGAACGAAAGCTCCCAACAAGAAATGCTCTCTGCCAACTCACCGGAGAAAACCTATGTTCACTCCTGTCGCCCCAGTGCTGAAATGCAGCAGCCCCCCCCCCCTTAGCTCTCTAGTGCCTAAGGGCAAGCCAGAGTCCGATTTCAGGTGGGGTATTCACAGAGTGGGGAACCAAGCACTGCAGGAGTAAGCTAGGCCAGAAACTGCCCACCACCCTTCTCACCACCTCTCAAGGTGGCTGCTGGAAACTGGGAGTGGGAGTGGAGGTGGTATCCGGGGAGCTGGCAAGAAAGGTGCGAGGAGGCGGTGTCAGCCTGGACGGCACCATTGAAAACAGCAACTGCCAGGTTCCTGTTTCCGCCGGGGAGATCATTGTGCACAGGCAGAACTTAGCTACGTGGACCTCAGCACCGTTCCCCTATAGCCCCTGAGTGCACTGCGCAGGGCAACGGCCGTGTTCGTGCTTGCTAACCTGCAGTTCGTACGACGCGGGTTGCGTTTCGCTCCGTGTATCGCGGTGCCGGTCAGCTCGTTTCGCCTAGCGCCTATCTCAATGCACGCAGACTGCACTTCCCCAGCTTCTGCGCTGACCCGAGACCGGGAGCCAGCAGCTTTCCCCTGGTCTCCCATGAGGGTCCAGCTCCTGCTTTCCCAGGCTGTAGCAGAGAGCTGGATCAGAAGCGGAGCAGCTCCAACAGAAGCGGCCCACTCTCAAACCGCCGCTCCAGGTGGCTGCTTGCCTCGCTACGTAGGCCGCACTGCCGGCCTCCTTGAACGAAAGCTCCCAACAAGAAATGCTCTCTGCCAACTCACCGGAGAAAACCTATGTTCACTCCTGTCGCCCCAGTGCTGAAATGCAGCAGCCCCCCCCCCCCCTTAGCTCTCTAGTGCCTAAGGGCAAGCCAGAGTCCGATTTCAGGTGGGGTATTCACAGAGTGGGGAACCAAGCACTGCAGGAGTAAGCTAGGCCAGAAACTGCCCACCACCCTTCTCACCACCTCTCAAGGTGGCTGCTGGAAACTGGGAGTGGGAGTGGAGGTGGTATCCGGGGAGCTGGCAAGAAAGGTGCGAGGAGGCGGTGTCAGCCTGGACGGCACCATTGAAAACAGCAACTGCCAGGTTCCTGTTTCCGCCGGGGAGATCATTGTGCACAGGCAGAACTTAGCTACGTGGACCTCAGCACCGTTCCCCTATAGCCCCTGAGTGCACTGCGCAGGGCAACGGCCGTGTTCGTGCTTGCTAACCTGCAGTTCGTACGACGCGGGTTGCGTTTCGCTCCGTGTATCGCGGTGCCGGTCAGCTCGTTTCGCCTAGCGCCTATCTCAATGCACGCAGACTGCACTTCCCCAGCTTCTGCGCTGACCCGAGACCGGGAGCCAGCAGCTTTCCCCTGGTCTCCCATGAGGGTCCAGCTCCTGCTTTCCCAGGCTGTAGCAGAGAGCTGGATCAGAAGCGGAGCAGCTCCAACAGAAGCGGCCCACTCTCAAACCGCCGCTCCAGGTGGCTGCTTGCCTCGCTACGTAGGCCGCACTGCCGGCCTCCTTGAACGAAAGCTCCCAACAAGAAATGCTCTCTGCCAACTCACCGGAGAAAACCTATGTTCACTCCTGTCGCCCCAGTGCTGAAATGCAGCAGCCCCCCCCCCCCTTAGCTCTCTAGTGCCTAAGGGCAAGCCAGAGTCCGATTTCAGGTGGGGTATTCACAGAGTGGGGAACCAAGCACTGCAGGAGTAAGCTAGGCCAGAAACTGCCCACCACCCTTCTCACCACCTCTCAAGGTGGCTGCTGGAAACTGGGAGTGGGAGTGGAGGTGGTATCCGGGGAGCTGGCAAGAAAGGTGCGAGGAGGCGGTGTCAGCCTGGACGGCACCATTGAAAACAGCAACTGCCAGGTTCCTGTTTCCGCCGGGGAGATCATTGTGCACAGGCAGAACTTAGCTACGTGGACCTCAGCACCGTTCCCCTATAGCCCCTGAGTGCACTGCGCAGGGCAACGGCCGTGTTCGTGCTTGCTAACCTGCAGTTCGTACGACGCGGGTTGCGTTTCGCTCCGTGTATCGCGGTGCCGGTCAGCTCGTTTCGCCTAGCGCCTATCTCAATGCACGCAGACTGCACTTCCCCAGCTTCTGCGCTGACCCGAGACCGGGAGCCAGCAGCTTTCCCCTGGTCTCCCATGAGGGTCCAGCTCCTGCTTTCCCAGGCTGTAGCAGAGAGCTGGATCAGAAGCGGAGCAGCTCCAACAGAAGCGGCCCACTCTCAAACCGCCGCTCCAGGTGGCTGCTTGCCTCGCTACGTAGGCCGCACTGCCGGCCTCCTTGAACGAAAGCTCCCAACAAGAAATGCTCTCTGCCAACTCACCGGAGAAAACCTATGTTCACTCCTGTCGCCCCAGTGCTGAAATGCAGCAGCCCCCCCCCCCCTTAGCTCTCTAGTGCCTAAGGGCAAGCCAGAGTCCGATTTCAGGTGGGGTATTCACAGAGTGGGGAACCAAGCACTGCAGGAGTAAGCTAGGCCAGAAACTGCCCACCACCCTTCTCACCACCTCTCAAGGTGGCTGCTGGAAACTGGGAGTGGGAGTGGAGGTGGTATCCGGGGAGCTGGCAAGAAAGGTGCGAGTAGGCGGTGTCAGCCTGGACGGCACCATTGAAAACAGCAACTGCCAGGTTCCTGTTTCCGCCGGGGAGATCATTGTGCACAGGCAGAACTTAGCTACGTGGACCTCAGCACCGTTCCCCTATAGCCCCTGAGTGCACTGCGCAGGGCAACGGCCGTGTTCGTGCTTGCTAACCTGCAGTTCGTACGACGCGGGTTGCGTTTCGCTCCGTGTATCGCGGTGCCGGTCAGCTCGTTTCGCCTAGCGCCTATCTCAATGCACGCAGACTGCACTTCCCCAGCTTCTGCGCTGACCCGAGACCGGGAGCCAGCAGCTTTCCCCTGGTCTCCCATGAGGGTCCAGCTCCTTTCCCAGGCTGTAGCAGAGAGCTGGATCAGAAGCGGAGCAGCTCCAACAGAAGCGGCCCACTCTCAAACCGCCGCTCCAGGTGGCTGCTTGCCTCGCTACGTAGGCCGCACTGCCGGCCTCCTTGAACGAAAGCTCCCAACAAGAAATGCTCTCTGCCAACTCACCGGAGAAAACCTATGTTCACTCCTGTCGCCCCAGTGCTGAAATGCAGCAGCCCCCCCCCCCCCTTAGCTCTCTAGTGCCTAAGGGCAAGCCAGAGTCCGATTTCAGGTGGGGTATTCACAGAGTGGGGAACCAAGCACTGCAGGAGTAAGCTAGGCCAGAAACTGCCCACCACCCTTCTCACCACCTCTCAAGGTGGCTGCTGGAAACTGGGAGTGGGAGTGGAGGTGGTATCCGGGGAGCTGGCAAGAAAGGTGCGAGGAGGCGGTGTCAGCCTGGACGGCACCATTGAAAACAGCAACTGCCAGGTTCCTGTTTCCGCCGGGGAGATCATTGTGCACAGGCAGAACTTAGCTACGTGGACCTCAGCACCGTTCCCCTATAGCCCCTGAGTGCACTGCGCAGGGCAACGGCCGTGTTCGTGCTTGCTAACCTGCAGTTCGTACGACGCGGGTTGCGTTTCGCTCCGTGTATCGCGGTGCCGGTCAGCTCGTTTCGCCTAGCGCCTATCTCAATGCACGCAGACTGCACTTCCCCAGCTTCTGCGCTGACCCGAGACCGGGAGCCAGCAGCTTTCCCCTGGTCTCCCATGAGGGTCCAGCTCCTGCTTTCCCAGGCTGTAGCAGAGAGCTGGATCAGAAGCGGAGCAGCTCCAACAGAAGCGGCCCACTCTCAAACCGCCGCTCCAGGTGGCTGCTTGCCTCGCTACGTAGGCCGCACTGCCGGCCTCCTTGAACGAAAGCTCCCAACAAGAAATGCTCTCTGCCAACTCACCGGAGAAAACCTATGTTCACTCCTGTCGCCCCAGTGCTGAAATGCAGCAGCCCCCCCCCCCTTAGCTCTCTAGTGCTTAAGGGCAAGCCAGAGTCCGATTTCAGGTGGGGTATTCACAGAGTGGGGAACCAAGCACTGCAGGAGTAAGCTAGGCCAGAAACTGCCCACCACCCTTCTCACCACCTCTCAAGGTGGCTGCTGGAAACTGGGAGTGGGAGTGGAGGTGGTATCCGGGGAGCTGGCAAGAAAGGTGCGAGGAGGCGGTGTCAGCCTGGACGGCACCATTGAAAACAGCAACTGCCAGGTTCCTGTTTCCGCCGGGGAGATCATTGTGCACAGGCAGAACTTAGCTACGTGGACCTCAGCACCGTTCCCCTATAGCCCCTGAGTGCACTGCGCAGGGCAACGGCCGTGTTCGTGCTTGCTAACCTGCAGTTCGTACGACGCGGGTTGCGTTTCGCTCCGTGTATCGCGGTGCCGGTCAGCTCGTTTCGCCTAGCGCCTATCTCAATGCACGCAGACTGCACTTCCCCAGCTTCTGCGCTGACCCGAGACCGGGAGCCAGCAGCTTTCCCCTGGTCTCCCATGAGGGTCCAGCTCCTGCTTTCCCAGGCTGTAGCAGAGAGCTGGATCAGAAGCGGAGCAGCTCCAACAGAAGCGGCCCACTCTCAAACCGCCGCTCCAGGTGGCTGCTTGCCTCGCTACGTAGGCCGCACTGCCGGCCTCCTTGAACGAAAGCTCCCAACAAGAAATGCTCTCTGCCAACTCACCGGAGAAAACCTATGTTCACTCCTGTCGCCCCAGTGCTGAAATGCAGCAGCCCCCCCCCCCCTTAGCTCTCTAGTGCCTAAGGGCAAGCCAGAGTCCGATTTCAGGTGGGGTATTCACAGAGTGGGGAACCAAGCACTGCAGGAGTAAGCTAGGCCAGAAACTGCCCACCACCCTTCTCACCACCTCTCAAGGTGGCTGCTGGAAACTGGGAGTGGGAGTGGAGGTGGTATCCGGGGAGCTGGCAAGAAAGGTGCGAGGAGGCGGTGTCAGCCTGGACGGCACCATTGAAAACAGCAACTGCCAGGTTCCTGTTTCCGCCGGGGAGATCATTGTGCACAGGCAGAACTTAGCTACGTGGACCTCAGCACCGTTCCCCTATAGCCCCTGAGTGCACTGCGCAGGGCAACGGCCGTGTTCGTGCTTGCTAACCTGCAGTTCGTACGACGCGGGTTGCGTTTCGCTCCGTGTATCGCGGGTGCCGGTCAGCTCGTTTCGCCTAGCGCCTATCTCAATGCACGCAGACTGCACTTCCCCAGCTTCTGCGCTGACCCGAGACCGGGAGCCAGCAGCTTTCCCCTGGTCTCCCATGAGGGTCCAGCTCCTGCTTTCCCAGGCTGTAGCAGAGAGCTGGATCAGAAGCGGAGCAGCTCCAACAGAAGCGGCCCACTCTCAAACCGCCGCTCCAGGTGGCTGCTTGCCTCGCTACGTAGGCCGCACTGCCGGCCTCCTTGAACGAAAGCTCCCAACAAGAAATGCTCTCTGCCAACTCACCGGAGAAAACCTATGTTCACTCCTGTCGCCCCAGTGCTGAAATGCAGCAGCCCCCCCCCCCTTAGCTCTCTAGTGCCTAAGGGCAAGCCAGAGTCCGATTTCAGGTGGGGTATTCACAGAGTGGGGAACCAAGCACTGCAGGAGTAAGCTAGGCCAGAAACTGCCCACCACCCTTCTCACCACCTCTCAAGGTGGCTGCTGGAAACTGGGAGTGGGAGTGGAGGTGGTATCCGGGGAGCTGGCAAGAAAGGTGCGAGGAGGCGGTGTCAGCCTGGACGGCACCATTGAAAACAGCAACTGCCAGGTTCCTGTTTCCGCCGGGGAGATCATTGTGCACAGGCAGAACTTAGCTACGTGGACCTCAGCACCGTTCCCCTATAGCCCCTGAGTGCACTGCGCAGGGCAACGGCCGTGTTCGTGCTTGCTAACCTGCAGTTCGTACGACGCGGGTTGCGTTTCGCTCCGTGTATCGCGGTGCCGGTCAGCTCGTTTCGCCTAGCGCCTATCTCAATGCACGCAGACTGCACTTCCCCAGCTTCTGCGCTGACCCGAGACCGGGAGCCAGCAGCTTTCCCCTGGTCTCCCATGAGGGTCCAGCTCCTGCTTTCCCAGGCTGTAGCAGAGAGCTGGATCAGAAGCGGAGCAGCTCCAACAGAAGCGGCCCACTCTCAAACCGCCGCTCCAGGTGGCTGCTTGCCTCGCTACGTAGGCCGCACTGCCGGCCTCCTTGAACGAAAGCTCCCAACAAGAAATGCTCTCTGCCAACTCACCGGAGAAAACCTATGTTCACTCCTGTCGCCCCAGTGCTGAAATGCAGCAGCCCCCCCCCCCCCCTTAGCTCTCTAGTGCCTAAGGGCAAGCCAGAGTCCGATTTCAGGTGGGGTATTCACAGAGTGGGGAACCAAGCACTGCAGGAGTAAGCTAGGCCAGAAACTGCCCACCACCCTTCTCACCACCTCTCAAGGTGGCTGCTGGAAACTGGGAGTGGGAGTGGAGGTGGTATCCGGGGAGCTGGCAAGAAAGGTGCGAGGAGGCGGTGTCAGCCTGGACGGCACCATTGAAAACAGCAACTGCCAGGTTCCTGTTTCCGCCGGGGAGATCATTGTGCACAGGCAGAACTTAGCTACGTGGACCTCAGCACCGTTCCCCTATAGCCCCTGAGTGCACTGCGCAGGGCAACGGCCGTGTTCGTGCTTGCTAACCTGCAGTTCGTACGACGCGGGTTGCGTTTCGCTCCGTGTATCGCGGTGCCGGTCAGCTCGTTTCGCCTAGCGCCTATCTCAATGCACGCAGACTGCACTTCCCCAGCTTCTGCGCTGACCCGAGACCGGGAGCCAGCAGCTTTCCCCTGGTCTCCCATGAGGGTCCAGCTCCTGCTTTCCCAGGCTGTAGCAGAGAGCTGGATCAGAAGCGGAGCAGCTCCAACAGAAGCGGCCCACTCTCAAACCGCCGCTCCAGGTGGCTGCTTGCCTCGCTACGTAGGCCGCACTGCCGGCCTCCTTGAACGAAAGCTCCCAACAAGAAATGCTCTCTGCCAACTCACCGGAGAAAACCTATGTTCACTCCTGTCGCCCCAGTGCTGAAATGCAGCAGCCCCCCCCCCCCCTTAGCTCTCTAGTGCCTAAGGGCAAGCCAGAGTCCGATTTCAGGTGGGGTATTCACAGAGTGGGGAACCAAGCACTGCAGGAGTAAGCTAGGCCAGAAACTGCCCACCACCCTTCTCACCACCTCTCAAGGTGGCTGCTGGAAACTGGGAGTGGGAGTGGAGGTGGTATCCGGGGAGCTGGCAAGAAAGGTGCGAGGAGGCGGTGTCAGCCTGGACGGCACCATTGAAAACAGCAACTGCCAGGTTCCTGTTTCCGCCGGGGAGATCATTGTGCACAGGCAGAACTTAGCTACGTGGACCTCAGCACCGTTCCCCTATAGCCCCTGAGTGCACTGCGCAGGGCAACGGCCGTGTTCGTGCTTGCTAACCTGCAGTTCGTACGACGCGGGTTGCGTTTCGCTCCGTGTATCGCGGTGCCGGTCAGCTCGTTTCGCCTAGCGCCTATCTCAATGCACGCAGACTGCACTTCCCCAGCTTCTGCGCTGACCCGAGACCGGGAGCCAGCAGCTTTCCCCTGGTCTCCCATGAGGGTCCAGCTCCTGCTTTCCCAGGCTGTAGCAGAGAGCTGGATCAGAAGCGGAGCAGCTCCAACAGAAGCGGCCCACTCTCAAACCGCCGCTCCAGGTGGCTGCTTGCCTCGCTACGTAGGCCGCACTGCCGGCCTCCTTGAACGAAAGCTCCCAACAAGAAATGCTCTCTGCCAACTCACCGGAGAAAACCTATGTTCACTCCTGTCGCCCCAGTGCTGAAATGCAGCAGCCCCCCCCCCCCCTTAGCTCTCTAGTGCCTAAGGGCAAGCCAGAGTCCGATTTCAGGTGGGGTATTCACAGAGTGGGGAACCAAGCACTGCAGGAGTAAGCTAGGCCAGAAACTGCCCACCACCCTTCTCACCACCTCTCAAGGTGGCTGCTGGAAACTGGGAGTGGGAGTGGAGGTGGTATCCGGGGAGCTGGCAAGAAAGGTGCGAGGAGGCGGTGTCAGCCTGGACGGCACCATTGAAAACAGCAACTGCCAGGTTCCTGTTTCCGCCGGGGAGATCATTGTGCACAGGCAGAACTTAGCTACGTGGACCTCAGCACCGTTCCCCTATAGCCCCTGAGTGCACTGCGCAGGGCAACGGCCGTGTTCGTGCTTGCTAACCTGCAGTTCGTACGACGCGGGTTGCGTTTCGCTCCGTGTATCGCGGTGCCGGTCAGCTCGTTTCGCCTAGCGCCTATCTCAATGCACGCAGACTGCACTTCCCCAGCTTCTGCGCTGACCCGAGACCGGGAGCCAGCAGCTTTCCCCTGGTCTCCCATGAGGGTCCAGCTCCTGCTTTCCCAGGCTGTAGCAGAGAGCTGGATCAGAAGCGGAGCAGCTCCAACAGAAGCGGCCCACTCTCAAACCGCCGCTCCAGGTGGCTGCTTGCCTCGCTACGTAGGCCGCACTGCCGGCCTCCTTGAACGAAAGCTCCCAACAAGAAATGCTCTCTGCCAACTCACCGGAGAAAACCTATGTTCACTCCTGTCGCCCCAGTGCTGAAATGCAGCAGCCCCCCCCCCCTTAGCTCTCTAGTGCCTAAGGGCAAGCCAGAGTCCGATTTCAGGTGGGGTATTCACAGAGTGGGGAACCAAGCACTGCAGGAGTAAGCTAGGCCAGAAACTGCCCACCACCCTTCTCACCACCTCTCAAGGTGGCTGCTGGAAACTGGGAGTGGGAGTGGAGGTGGTATCCGGGGAGCTGGCAAGAAAGGTGCGAGGAGGCGGTGTCAGCCTGGACGGCACCATTGAAAACAGCAACTGCCAGGTTCCTGTTTCCGCCGGGGAGATCATTGTGCACAGGCAGAACTTAGCTACGTGGACCTCAGCACCGTTCCCCTATAGCCCCTGAGTGCACTGCGCAGGGCAACGGCCGTGTTCGTGCTTGCTAACCTGCAGTTCGTACGACGCGGGTTGCGTTTCGCTCCGTGTATCGCGGTGCCGGTCAGCTCGTTTCGCCTAGCGCCTATCTCAATGCACGCAGACTGCACTTCCCCAGCTTCTGCGCTGACCCGAGACCGGGAGCCAGCAGCTTTCCCCTGGTCTCCCATGAGGGTCCAGCTCCTGCTTTCCCAGGCTGTAGCAGAGAGCTGGATCAGAAGCGGAGCAGCTCCAACAGAAGCGGCCCACTCTCAAACCGCCGCTCCAGGTGGCTGCTTGCCTCGCTACGTAGGCCGCACTGCCGGCCTCCTTGAACGAAAGCTCCCAACAAGAAATGCTCTCTGCCAACTCACCGGAGAAAACCTATGTTCACTCCTGTCGCCCCAGTGCTGAAATGCAGCAGCCCCCCCCCCCCTTAGCTCTCTAGTGCCTAAGGGCAAGCCAGAGTCCGATTTCAGGTGGGGTATTCACAGAGTGGGGAACCAAGCACTGCAGGAGTAAGCTAGGCCAGAAACTGCCCACCACCCTTCTCACCACCTCTCAAGGTGGCTGCTGGAAACTGGGAGTGGGAGTGGAGGTGGTATCCGGGGAGCTGGCAAGAAAGGTGCGAGGAGGCGGTGTCAGCCTGGACGGCACCATTGAAAACAGCAACTGCCAGGTTCCTGTTTCCGCCGGGGAGATCATTGTGCACAGGCAGAACTTAGCTACGTGGACCTCAGCACCGTTCCCCTATAGCCCCTGAGTGCACTGCGCAGGGCAACGGCCGTGTTCGTGCTTGCTAACCTGCAGTTCGTACGACGCGGGTTGCGTTTCGCTCCGTGTATCGCGGTGCCGGTCAGCTCGTTTCGCCTAGCGCCTATCTCAATGCACGCAGACTGCACTTCCCCAGCTTCTGCGCTGACCCGAGACCGGGAGCCAGCAGCTTTCCCCTGGTCTCCCATGAGGGTCCAGCTCCTGCTTTCCCAGGCTGTAGCAGAGAGCTGGATCAGAAGCGGAGCAGCTCCAACAGAAGCGGCCCACTCTCAAACCGCCGCTCCAGGTGGCTGCTTGCCTCGCTACGTAGGCCGCACTGCCGGCCTCCTTGAACGAAAGCTCCCAACAAGAAATGCTCTCTGCCAACTCACCGGAGAAAACCTATGTTCACTCCTGTCGCCCCAGTGCTGAAATGCAGCAGCCCCCCCCCCCCCCTTAGCTCTCTAGTGCCTAAGGGCAAGCCAGAGTCCGATTTCAGGTGGGGTATTCACAGAGTGGGGAACCAAGCACTGCAGGAGTAAGCTAGGCCAGAAACTGCCCACCACCCTTCTCACCACCTCTCAAGGTGGCTGCTGGAAACTGGGAGTGGGAGTGGAGGTGGTATCCGGGGAGCTGGCAAGAAAGGTGCGAGGAGGCGGTGTCAGCCTGGACGGCACCATTGAAAACAGCAACTGCCAGGTTCCTGTTTCCGCCGGGGAGATCATTGTGCACAGGCAGAACTTAGCTACGTGGACCTCAGCACCGTTCCCCTATAGCCCCTGAGTGCACTGCGCAGGGCAACGGCCGTGTTCGTGCTTGCTAACCTGCAGTTCGTACGACGCGGGTTGCGTTTCGCTCCGTGTATCGCGGTGCCGGTCAGCTCGTTTCGCCTAGCGCCTATCTCAATGCACGCAGACTGCACTTCCCCAGCTTCTGCGCTGACCCGAGACCGGGAGCCAGCAGCTTTCCCCTGGTCTCCCATGAGGGTCCAGCTCCTGCTTTCCCAGGCTGTAGCAGAGAGCTGGATCAGAAGCGGAGCAGCTCCAACAGAAGCGGCCCACTCTCAAACCGCCGCTCCAGGTGGCTGCTTGCCTCGCTACGTAGGCCGCACTGCCGGCCTCCTTGAACGAAAGCTCCCAACAAGAAATGCTCTCTGCCAACTCACCGGAGAAAACCTATGTTCACTCCTGTCGCCCCAGTGCTGAAATGCAGCAGCCCCCCCCCCCTTAGCTCTCTAGTGCCTAAGGGCAAGCCAGAGTCCGATTTCAGGTGGGGTATTCACAGAGTGGGGAACCAAGCACTGCAGGAGTAAGCTAGGCCAGAAACTGCCCACCACCCTTCTCACCACCTCTCAAGGTGGCTGCTGGAAACTGGGAGTGGGAGTGGAGGTGGTATCCGGGGAGCTGGCAAGAAAGGTGCGAGGAGGCGGTGTCAGCCTGGACGGCACCATTGAAAACAGCAACTGCCAGGTTCCTGTTTCCGCCGGGGAGATCATTGTGCACAGGCAGAACTTAGCTACGTGGACCTCAGCACCGTTCCCCTATCGCCCCTGAGTGCACTGCGCAGGGCAACGGCCGTGTTCGTGCTTGCTAACCTGCAGTTCGTACGACGCGGGTTGCGTTTCGCTCCGTGTATCGCGGTGCCGGTCAGCTCGTTTCGCCTAGCGCCTATCTCAATGCACGCAGACTGCACTTCCCCAGCTTCTGCGCTGACCCGAGACCGGGAGCCAGCAGCTTTCCCCTGGTCTCCCATGAGGGTCCAGCTCCTGCTTTCCCAGGCTGTAGCAGAGAGCTGGATCAGAAGCGGAGCAGCTCCAACAGAAGCGGCCCACTCTCAAACCGCCGCTCCAGGTGGCTGCTTGCCTCGCTACGTAGGCCGCACTGCCGGCCTCCTTGAACGAAAGCTCCCAACAAGAAATGCTCTCTGCCAACTCACCGGAGAAAACCTATGTTCACTCCTGTCGCCCCAGTGCTGAAATGCAGCAGCCCCCCCCCCCTAGCTCTCTAGTGCCTAAGGGCAAGCCAGAGTCCGATTTCAGGTGGGGTATTCACAGAGTGGGGAACCAAGCACTGCAGGAGTAAGCTAGGCCAGAAACTGCCCACCACCCTTCTCACCACCTCTCAAGGTGGCTGCTGGAAACTGGGAGTGGGAGTGGAGGTGGTATCCGGGGAGCTGGCAAGAAAGGTGTGAGGAGGCGGTGTCAGCCTGGACGGCACCATTGAAAACAGCAACTGCCAGGTTCCTGTTTCCGCCGGGGAGATCATTGTGCACAGGCAGAACTTAGCTACGTGGACCTCAGCACCGTTCCCCTATAGCCCCTGAGTGCACTGCGCAGGGCAACGGCCGTGTTCGTGCTTGCTAACCTGCAGTTCGTACGACGCGGGTTGCGTTTCGCTCCGTGTATCGCGGTGCCGGTCAGCTCGTTTCGCCTAGCGCCTATCTCAATGCACGCAGACTGCACTTCCCCAGCTTCTGCGCTGACCCGAGACCGGGAGCCAGCAGCTTTCCCCTGGTCTCCCATGAGGGTCCAGCTCCTGCTTTCCCAGGCTGTAGCAGAGAGCTGGATCAGAAGCGGAGCAGCTCCAACAGAAGCGGCCCACTCTCAAACCGCCGCTCCAGGTGGCTGCTTGCCTCGCTACGTAGGCCGCACTGCCGGCCTCCTTGAACGAAAGCTCCCAACAAGAAATGCTCTCTGCCAACTCACCGGAGAAAACCTATGTTCACTCCTGTCGCCCCAGTGCTGAAATGCAGCAGCCCCCCCCCCCTAGCTCTCTAGTGCCTAAGGGCAAGCCAGAGTCCGATTTCAGGTGGGGTATTCACAGAGTGGGGAACCAAGCACTGCAGGAGTAAGCTAGGCCAGAAACTGCCCACCACCCTTCTCACCACCTCTCAAGGTGGCTGCTGGAAACTGGGAGTGGGAGTGGAGGTGGTATCCGGGGAGCTGGCAAGAAAGGTGCGAGGAGGCGGTGTCAGCCTGGACGGCACCATTGAAAACAGCAACTGCCAGGTTCCTGTTTCCGCCGGGGAGATCATTGTGCACAGGCAGAACTTAGCTACGTTGACCTCAGCACCGTTCCCCTATAGCCCCTGAGTGCACTGCGCAGGGCAACGGCCGTGTTCGTGCTTGCTAACCTGCAGTTCGTACGACGCGGGTTGCGTTTCGCTCCGTGTATCGCGGTGCCGGTCAACTCGTTTCGCCTAGCGCCTATCTCAATGCACGCAGACTGCACTTCCCCAGCTTCTGCGCTGACCCGAGACCGGGAGCCAGCAGCTTTCCCCTGGTCTCCCATGAGGGTCCAGCTCCTGCTTTCCCAGGCTGTAGCAGAGAGCTGGATCAGAAGCGGAGCAGCTCCAACAGAAGCGGCCCACTCTCAAACCGCCGCTCCAGGTGGCTGCTTGCCTCGCTACGTAGGCCGCACTGCCGGCCTCCTTGAACGAAAGCTCCCAACAAGAAATGCTCTCTGCCAACTCACCGGAGAAAACCTATGTTCACTCCTGTCGCCCCAGTGCTGAAATGCAGCAGCCCCCCCCCCCCTTAGCTCTCTAGTGCCTAAGGGCAAGCCAGAGTCCGATTTCAGGTGGGGTATTCACAGAGTGGGGAACCAAGCACTGCAGGAGTAAGCTAGGCCAGAAACTGCCCACCACCCTTCTCACCACCTCTCAAGGTGGCTGCTGGAAACTGGGAGTGGGAGTGGAGGTGGTATCCGGGGAGCTGGCAAGAAAGGTGCGAGGAGGCGGTGTCAGCCTGGACGGCACCATTGAAAACAGCAACTGCCAGGTTCCTGTTTCCGCCGGGGAGATCATTGTGCACAGGCAGAACTTAGCTACGTGGACCTCAGCACCGTTCCCCTATAGCCCCTGAGTGCACTGCGCAGGGCAACGGCCGTGTTCGTGCTTGCTAACCTGCAGTTCGTACGACGCGGGTTGCGTTTCGCTCCGTGTATCGCGGTGCCGGTCAGCTCGTTTCGCCTAGCGCCTATCTCAATGCACGCAGACTGCACTTCCCCAGCTTCTGCGCTGACCCGAGACCGGGAGCCAGCAGCTTTCCCCTGGTCTCCCATGAGGGTCCAGCTCCTGCTTTCCCAGGCTGTAGCAGAGAGCTGGATCAGAAGCGGAGCAGCTCCAACAGAAGCGGCCCACTCTCAAACCGCCGCTCCAGGTGGCTGCTTGCCTCGCTACGTAGGCCGCACTGCCGGCCTCCTTGAACGAAAGCTCCCAACAAGAAATGCTCTCTGCCAACTCACCGGAGAAAACCTATGTTCACTCCTGTCGCCCCAGTGCTGAAATGCAGCAGCCCCCCCCCCCCTTAGCTCTCTAGTGCCTAAGGGCAAGCCAGAGTCCGATTTCAGGTGGGGTATTCACAGAGTGGGGAACCAAGCACTGCAGGAGTAAGCTAGGCCAGAAACTGCCCACCACCCTTCTCACCACCTCTCAAGGTGGCTGCTGGAAACTGGGAGTGGGAGTGGAGGTGGTATCCGGGGAGCTGGCAAGAAAGGTGCGAGGAGGCGGTGTCAGCCTGGACGGCACCATTGAAAACAGCAACTGCCAGGTTCCTGTTTCCGCCGGGGAGATCATTGTGCACAGGCAGAACTTAGCTACGTGGACCTCAGCACCGTTCCCCTATAGCCCCTGAGTGCACTGCGCAGGGCAACGGCCGTGTTCGTGCTTGCTAACCTGCAGTTCGTACGACGCGGGTTGCGTTTCGCTCCGTGTATCGCGGTGCCGGTCAGCTCGTTTCGCCTAGCGCCTATCTCAATGCACGCAGACTGCACTTCCCCAGCTTCTGCGCTGACCCGAGACCGGGAGCCAGCAGCTTTCCCCTGGTCTCCCATGAGGGTCCAGCTCCTGCTTTCCCAGGCTGTAGCAGAGAGCTGGATCAGAAGCGGAGCAGCTCCAACAGAAGCGGCCCACTCTCAAACCGCCGCTCCAGGTGGCTGCTTGCCTCGCTACGTAGGCCGCACTGCCGGCCTCCTTGAACGAAAGCTCCCAACAAGAAATGCTCTCTGCCAACTCACCGGAGAAAACCTATGTTCACTCCTGTCGCCCCAGTGCTGAAATGCAGCAGCCCCCCCCCCCCTTAGCTCTCTAGTGCCTAAGGGCAAGCCAGAGTCCGATTTCAGGTGGGGTATTCACAGAGTGGGGAACCAAGCACTGCAGGAGTAAGCTAGGCCAGAAACTGCCC
The DNA here is from genome assembly GCF_033115175.1 of Lepus europaeus. Classification (NCBI taxonomy): domain Eukaryota; kingdom Metazoa; phylum Chordata; class Mammalia; order Lagomorpha; family Leporidae; genus Lepus; species Lepus europaeus. Next base: position 2,880,324 of record NW_026909213.1, on the reverse strand, counting down.
ACCACCCTTCTCACCACCTCTCAAGGTGGCTGCTGGAAACTGGGAGTGGGAGTGGAGGTGGTATCCGGGGAGCTGGCAAGAAAGGTGCGAGGAGGCGGTGTCAGCCTGGACGGCACCATTGAAAACAGCAACTGCCAGGTTCCTGTTTCCGCCGGGGAGATCATTGTGCACAGGCAGAACTTAGCTACGTGGACCTCAGCACCGTTCCCCTATAGCCCCTGAGTGCACTGCGCAGGGCAACGGCCGTGTTCGTGCTTGCTAACCTGCAGTTCGTACGACGCGGGTTGCGTTTCGCTCCGTGTATCGCGGTGCCGGTCAGCTCGTTTCGCCTAGCGCCTATCTCAATGCACGCAGACTGCACTTCCCCAGCTTCTGCGCTGACCCGAGACCGGGAGCCAGCAGCTTTCCCCTGGTCTCCCATGAGGGTCCAGCTCCTGCTTTCCCAGGCTGTAGCAGAGAGCTGGATCAGAAGCGGAGCAGCTCCAACAGAAGCGGCCCACTCTCAAACCGCCGCTCCAGGTGGCTGCTTGCCTCGCTACGTAGGCCGCACTGCCGGCCTCCTTGAACGAAAGCTCCCAACAAGAAATGCTCTCTGCCAACTCACCGGAGAAAACCTATGTTCACTCCTGTCGCCCCAGTGCTGAAATGCAGCAGCCCCCCCCCCCTTAGCTCTCTAGTGCCTAAGGGCAAGCCAGAGTCCGATTTCAGGTGGGGTATTCACAGAGTGGGGAACCAAGCACTGCAGGAGTAAGCTAGGCCAGAAACTGCCCACCACCCTTCTCACCACCTCTCAAGGTGGCTGCTGGAAACTGGGAGTGGGAGTGGAGGTGGTATCCGGGGAGCTGGCAAGAAAGGTGCGAGGAGGCGGTGTCAGCCTGGACGGCACCATTGAAAACAGCAACTGCCAGGTTCCTGTTTCCGCCGGGGAGATCATTGTGCACAGGCAGAACTTAGCTACGTGGACCTCAGCACCGTTCCCCTATAGCCCCTGAGTGCACTGCGCAGGGCAACGGCCGTGTTCGTGCTTGCTAACCTGCAGTTCGTACGACGCGGGTTGCGTTTCGCTCCGTGTATCGCGGTGCCGGTCAGCTCGTTTCGCCTAGCGCCTATCTCAATGCACGCAGACTGCACTTCCCCAGCTTCTGCGCTGACCCGAGACCGGGAGCCAGCAGCTTTCCCCTGGTCTCCCATGAGGGTCCAGCTCCTGCTTTCCCAGGCTGTAGCAGAGAGCTGGATCAGAAGCGGAGCAGCTCCAACAGAAGCGGCCCACTCTCAAACCGCCGCTCCAGGTGGCTGCTTGCCTCGCTACGTAGGCCGCACTGCCGGCCTCCTTGAACGAAAGCTCCCAACAAGAAATGCTCTCTGCCAACTCACCGGAGAAAACCTATGTTCACTCCTGTCGCCCCAGTGCTGAAATGCAGCAGCCCCCCCCCCCCTTAGCTCTCTAGTGCCTAAGGGCAAGCCAGAGTCCGATTTCAGGTGGGGTATTCACAGAGTGGGGAACCAAGCACTGCAGGAGTAAGCTAGGCCAGAAACTGCCCACCACCCTTCTCACCACCTCTCAAGGTGGCTGCTGGAAACTGGGAGTGGGAGTGGAGGTGGTATCCGGGGAGCTGGCAAGAAAGGTGCGAGGAGGCGGTGTCAGCCTGGACGGCACCATTGAAAACAGCAACTGCCAGGTTCCTGTTTCCGCCGGGGAGATCATTGTGCACAGGCAGAACTTAGCTACGTGGACCTCAGCACCGTTCCCCTATAGCCCCTGAGTGCACTGCGCAGGGCAACGGCCGTGTTCGTGCTTGCTAACCTGCAGTTCGTACGACGCGGGTTGCGTTTCGCTCCGTGTATCGCGGTGCCGGTCAGCTCGTTTCGCCTAGCGCCTATCTCAATGCACGCAGACTGCACTTCCCCAGCTTCTGCGCTGACCCGAGACCGGGAGCCAGCAGCTTTCCCCTGGTCTCCCATGAGGGTCCAGCTCCTGCTTTCCCAGGCTGTAGCAGAGAGCTGGATCAGAAGCGGAGCAGCTCCAACAGAAGCGGCCCACTCTCAAACCGCCGCTCCAGGTGGCTGCTTGCCTCGCTACGTAGGCCGCACTGCCGGCCTCCTTGAACGAAAGCTCCCAACAAGAAATGCTCTCTGCCAACTCACCGGAGAAAACCTATGTTCACTCCTGTCGCCCCAGTGCTGAAATGCAGCAGCCCCCCCCCCCCCCTTAGCTCTCTAGTGCCTAAGGGCAAGCCAGAGTCCGATTTCAGGTGGGGTATTCACAGAGTGGGGAACCAAGCACTGCAGGAGTAAGCTAGGCCAGAAACTGCCCACCACCCTTCTCACCACCTCTCAAGGTGGCTGCTGGAAACTGGGAGTGGGAGTGGAGGTGGTATCCGGGGAGCTGGCAAGAAAGGTGCGAGGAGGCGGTGTCAGCCTGGACGGCACCATTGAAAACAGCAACTGCCAGGTTCCTGTTTCCGCCGGGGAGATCATTGTGCACAGGCAGAACTTAGCTACGTGGACCTCAGCACCGTTCCCCTATAGCCCCTGAGTGCACTGCGCAGGGCAACGGCCGTGTTCGTGCTTGCTAACCTGCAGTTCGTACGACGCGGGTTGCGTTTCGCTCCGTGTATCGCGGTGCCGGTCAGCTCGTTTCGCCTAGCGCCTATCTCAATGCACGCAGACTGCACTTCCCCAGCTTCTGCGCTGACCCGAGACCGGGAGCCAGCAGCTTTCCCCTGGTCTCCCATGAGGGTCCAGCTCCTGCTTTCCCAGGCTGTAGCAGAGAGCTGGATCAGAAGCGGAGCAGCTCCAACAGAAGCGGCCCACTCTCAAACCGCCGCTCCAGGTGGCTGCTTGCCTCGCTACGTAGGCCGCACTGCCGGCCTCCTTGAACGAAAGCTCCCAACAAGAAATGCTCTCTGCCAACTCACCGGAGAAAACCTATGTTCACTCCTGTCGCCCCAGTGCTGAAATGCAGCAGCCCCCCCCCCCCTTAGCTCTCTAGTGCCTAAGGGCAAGCCAGAGTCCGATTTCAGGTGGGGTATTCACAGAGTGGGGAACCAAGCACTGCAGGAGTAAGCTAGGCCAGAAACTGCCCACCACCCTTCTCACCACCTCTCAAGGTGGCTGCTGGAAACTGGGAGTGGGAGTGGAGGTGGTATCCGGGGAGCTGGCAAGAAAGGTGCGAGGAGGCGGTGTCAGCCTGGACGGCACCATTGAAAACAGCAACTGCCAGGTTCCTGTTTCCGCCGGGGAGATCATTGTGCACAGGCAGAACTTAGCTACGTGGACCTCAGCACCGTTCCCCTATCGCCCCTGAGTGCACTGCGCAGGGCAACGGCCGTGTTCGTGCTTGCTAACCTGCAGTTCGTACGACGCGGGTTGCGTTTCGCTCCGTGTATCGCGGTGCCGGTCAGCTCGTTTCGCCTAGCGCCTATCTCAATGCACGCAGACTGCACTTCCCCAGCTTCTGCGCTGACCCGAGACCGGGAGCCAGCAGCTTTCCCCTGGTCTCCCATGAGGGTCCAGCTCCTGCTTTCCCAGGCTGTAGCAGAGAGCTGGATCAGAAGCGGAGCAGCTCCAACAGAAGCGGCCCACTCTCAAACCGCCGCTCCAGGTGGCTGCTTGCCTCGCTACGTAGGCCGCACTGCCGGCCTCCTTGAACGAAAGCTCCCAACAAGAAATGCTCTCTGCCAACTCACCGGAGAAAACCTATGTTCACTCCTGTCGCCCCAGTGCTGAAATGCAGCAGCCCCCCCCCCCTAGCTCTCTAGTGCCTAAGGGCAAGCCAGAGTCCGATTTCAGGTGGGGTATTCACAGAGTGGGGAACCAAGCACTGCAGGAGTAAGCTAGGCCAGAAACTGCCCACCACCCTTCTCACCACCTCTCAAGGTGGCTGCTGGAAACTGGGAGTGGGAGTGGAGGTGGTATCCGGGGAGCTGGCAAGAAAGGTGTGAGGAGGCGGTGTCAGCCTGGACGGCACCATTGAAAACAGCAACTGCCAGGTTCCTGTTTCCGCCGGGGAGATCATTGTGCACAGGCAGAACTTAGCTACGTGGACCTCAGCACCGTTCCCCTATAGCCCCTGAGTGCACTGCGCAGGGCAACGGCCGTGTTCGTGCTTGCTAACCTGCAGTTCGTACGACGCGGGTTGCGTTTCGCTCCGTGTATCGCGGTGCCGGTCAGCTCGTTTCGCCTAGCGCCTATCTCAATGCACGCAGACTGCACTTCCCCAGCTTCTGCGCTGACCCGAGACCGGGAGCCAGCAGCTTTCCCCTGGTCTCCCATGAGGGTCCAGCTCCTGCTTTCCCAGGCTGTAGCAGAGAGCTGGATCAGAAGCGGAGCAGCTCCAACAGAAGCGGCCCACTCTCAAACCGCCGCTCCAGGTGGCTGCTTGCCTCGCTACGTAGGCCGCACTGCCGGCCTCCTTGAACGAAAGCTCCCAACAAGAAATGCTCTCTGCCAACTCACCGGAGAAAACCTATGTTCACTCCTGTCGCCCCAGTGCTGAAATGCAGCAGCCCCCCCCCCCTAGCTCTCTAGTGCCTAAGGGCAAGCCAGAGTCCGATTTCAGGTGGGGTATTCACAGAGTGGGGAACCAAGCACTGCAGGAGTAAGCTAGGCCAGAAACTGCCCACCACCCTTCTCACCACCTCTCAAGGTGGCTGCTGGAAACTGGGAGTGGGAATGGAGGTGGTATCCGGGGAGCTGGCAAGAAAGGTGCGAGGAGGCGGTGTCAGCCTGGACGGCACCATTGAAAACAGCAACTGCCAGGTTCCTGTTTCCGCCGGGGAGATCATTGTGCACAGGCAGAACTTAGCTACGTTGACCTCAGCACCGTTCCCCTATAGCCCCTGAGTGCACTGCGCAGGGCAACGGCCGTGTTCGTGCTTGCTAACCTGCAGTTCGTACGACGCGGGTTGCGTTTCGCTCCGTGTATCGCGGTGCCGGTCAACTCGTTTCGCCTAGCGCCTATCTCAATGCACGCAGACTGCACTTCCCCAGCTTCTGCGCTGACCCGAGACCGGGAGCCAGCAGCTTTCCCCTGGTCTCCCATGAGGGTCCAGCTCCTGCTTTCCCAGGCTGTAGCAGAGAGCTGGATCAGAAGCGGAGCAGCTCCAACAGAAGCGGCCCACTCTCAAACCGCCGCTCCAGGTGGCTGCTTGCCTCGCTACGTAGGCCGCACTGCCGGCCTCCTTGAACGAAAGCTCCCAACAAGAAATGCTCTCTGCCAACTCACCGGAGAAAACCTATGTTCACTCCTGTCGCCCCAGTGCTGAAATGCAGCAGCCCCCCCCCCCCTTAGCTCTCTAGTGCCTAAGGGCAAGCCAGAGTCCGATTTCAGGTGGGGTATTCACAGAGTGGGGAACCAAGCACTGCAGGAGTAAGCTAGGCCAGAAACTGCCCACCACCCTTCTCACCACCTCTCAAGGTGGCTGCTGGAAACTGGGAGTGGGAGTGGAGGTGGTATCCGGGGAGCTGGCAAGAAAGGTGCGAGGAGGCGGTGTCAGCCTGGACGGCACCATTGAAAACAGCAACTGCCAGGTTCCTGTTTCCGCCGGGGAGATCATTGTGCACAGGCAGAACTTAGCTACGTGGACCTCAGCACCGTTCCCCTATAGCCCCTGAGTGCACTGCGCAGGGCAACGGCCGTGTTCGTGCTTGCTAACCTGCAGTTCGTACGACGCGGGTTGCGTTTCGCTCCGTGTATCGCGGTGCCGGTCAGCTCGTTTCGCCTAGCGCCTATCTCAATGCACGCAGACTGCACTTCCCCAGCTTCTGCGCTGACCCGAGACCGGGAGCCAGCAGCTTTCCCCTGGTCTCCCATGAGGGTCCAGCTCCTGCTTTCCCAGGCTGTAGCAGAGAGCTGGATCAGAAGCGGAGCAGCTCCAACAGAAGCGGCCCACTCTCAAACCGCCGCTCCAGGTGGCTGCTTGCCTCGCTACGTAGGCCGCACTGCCGGCCTCCTTGAACGAAAGCTCCCAACAAGAAATGCTCTCTGCCAACTCACCGGAGAAAACCTATGTTCACTCCTGTCGCCCCAGTGCTGAAATGCAGCAGCCCCCCCCCCCCTTAGCTCTCTAGTGCCTAAGGGCAAGCCAGAGTCCGATTTCAGGTGGGGTATTCACAGAGTGGGGAACCAAGCACTGCAGGAGTAAGCTAGGCCAGAAACTGCCCACCACCCTTCTCACCACCTCTCAAGGTGGCTGCTGGAAACTGGGAGTGGGAGTGGAGGTGGTATCCGGGGAGCTGGCAAGAAAGGTGCGAGGAGGCGGTGTCAGCCTGGACGGCACCATTGAAAACAGCAACTGCCAGGTTCCTGTTTCCGCCGGGGAGATCATTGTGCACAGGCAGAACTTAGCTACGTGGACCTCAGCACCGTTCCCCTATAGCCCCTGAGTGCACTGCGCAGGGCAACGGCCGTGTTCGTGCTTGCTAACCTGCAGTTCGTACGACGCGGGTTGCGTTTCGCTCCGTGTATCGCGGTGCCGGTCAGCTCGTTTCGCCTAGCGCCTATCTCAATGCACGCAGACTGCACTTCCCCAGCTTCTGCGCTGACCCGAGACCGGGAGCCAGCAGCTTTCCCCTGGTCTCCCATGAGGGTCCAGCTCCTGCTTTCCCAGGCTGTAGCAGAGAGCTGGATCAGAAGCGGAGCAGCTCCAACAGAAGCGGCCCACTCTCAAACCGCCGCTCCAGGTGGCTGCTTGCCTCGCTACGTAGGCCGCACTGCCGGCCTCCTTGAACGAAAGCTCCCAACAAGAAATGCTCTCTGCCAACTCACCGGAGAAAACCTATGTTCACTCCTGTCGCCCCAGTGCTGAAATGCAGCAGCCCCCCCCCCCCCTTAGCTCTCTAGTGCCTAAGGGCAAGCCAGAGTCCGATTTCAGGTGGGGTATTCACAGAGTGGGGAACCAAGCACTGCAGGAGTAAGCTAGGCCAGAAACTGCCCACCACCCTTCTCACCACCTCTCAAGGTGGCTGCTGGAAACTGGGAGTGGGAGTGGAGGTGGTATCCGGGGAGCTGGCAAGAAAGGTGCGAGGAGGCGGTGTCAGCCTGGACGGCACCATTGAAAACAGCAACTGCCAGGTTCCTGTTTCCGCCGGGGAGATCATTGTGCACAGGCAGAACTTAGCTACGTGGACCTCAGCACCGTTCCCCTATAGCCCCTGAGTGCACTGCGCAGGGCAACGGCCGTGTTCGTGCTTGCTAACCTGCAGTTCGTACGACGCGGGTTGCGTTTCGCTCCGTGTATCGCGGTGCCGGTCAGCTCGTTTCGCCTAGCGCCTATCTCAATGCACGCAGACTGCACTTCCCCAGCTTCTGCGCTGACCCGAGACCGGGAGCCAGCAGCTTTCCCCTGGTCTCCCATGAGGGTCCAGCTCCTGCTTTCCCAGGCTGTAGCAGAGAGCTGGATCAGAAGCGGAGCAGCTCCAACAGAAGCGGCCCACTCTCAAACCGCCGCTCCAGGTGGCTGCTTGCCTCGCTACGTAGGCCGCACTGCCGGCCTCCTTGAACGAAAGCTCCCAACAAGAAATGCTCTCTGCCAACTCACCGGAGAAAACCTATGTTCACTCCTGTCGCCCCAGTGCTGAAATGCAGCAGCCCCCCCCCCCTTAGCTCTCTAGTGCCTAAGGGCAAGCCAGAGTCCGATTTCAGGTGGGGTATTCACAGAGTGGGGAACCAAGCACTGCAGGAGTAAGCTAGGCCAGAAACTGCCCACCACCCTTCTCACCACCTCTCAAGGTGGCTGCTGGAAACTGGGAGTGGGAGTGGAGGTGGTATCCGGGGAGCTGGCAAGAAAGGTGCGAGGAGGCGGTGTCAGCCTGGACGGCACCATTGAAAACAGCAACTGCCAGGTTCCTGTTTCCGCCGGGGAGATCATTGTGCACAGGCAGAACTTAGCTACGTGGACCTCAGCACCGTTCCCCTATAGCCCCTGAGTGCACTGCGCAGGGCAACGGCCGTGTTCGTGCTTGCTAACCTGCAGTTCGTACGACGCGGGTTGCGTTTCGCTCCGTGTATCGCGGTGCCGGTCAGCTCGTTTCGCCTAGCGCCTATCTCAATGCACGCAGACTGCACTTCCCCAGCTTCTGCGCTGACCCGAGACCGGGAGCCAGCAGCTTTCCCCTGGTCTCCCATGAGGGTCCAGCTCCTGCTTTCCCAGGCTGTAGCAGAGAGCTGGATCAGAAGCGGAGCAGCTCCAACAGAAGCGGCCCACTCTCAAACCGCCGCTCCAGGTGGCTGCTTGCCTCGCTACGTAGGCCGCACTGCCGGCCTCCTTGAACGAAAGCTCCCAACAAGAAATGCTCTCTGCCAACTCACCGGAGAAAACCTATGTTCACTCCTGTCGCCCCAGTGCTGAAATGCAGCAGCCCCCCCCCCCCTTAGCACTCTAGTGCCTAAGGGCAAGCCAGAGTCCGATTTCAGGTGGGGTATTCACAGAGTGGGGAACCAAGCACTGCAGGAGTAAGCTAGGCCAGAAACTGCCCACCACCCTTCTCACCACCTCTCAAGGTGGCTGCTGGAAACTGGGAGTGGGAGTGGAGGTGGTATCCGGGGAGCTGGCAAGAAAGGTGCGAGGAGGCGGTGTCAGCCTGGACGGCACCATTGAAAACAGCAACTGCCAGGTTCCTGTTTCCGCCGGGGAGATCATTGTGCACAGGCAGAACTTAGCTACGTGGACCTCAGCACCGTTCCCCTATAGCCCCTGAGTGCACTGCGCAGGGCAACGGCCGTGTTCGTGCTTGCTAACCTGCAGTTCGTACGACGCGGGTTGCGTTTCGCTCCGTGTATCGCGGTGCCGGTCAGCTCGTTTCGCCTAGCGCCTATCTCAATGCACGCAGACTGCACTTCCCCAGCTTCTGCGCTGACCCGAGACCGGGAGCCAGCAGCTTTCCCCTGGTCTCCCATGAGGGTCCAGCTCCTGCTTTCCCAGGCTGTAGCAGAGAGCTGGATCAGAAGCGGAGCAGCTCCAACAGAAGCGGCCCACTCTCAAACCGCCGCTCCAGGTGGCTGCTTGCCTCGCTACGTAGGCCGCACTGCCGGCCTCCTTGAATGAAAGCTCCCAACAAGAAATGCTCTCTGCCAACTCACCGGAGAAAACCTATGTTCACTCCTGTCGCCCCAGTGCTGAAATGCAGCAGCCCCCCCCCCCCCTTAGCTCTCTAGTGCCTAAGGGCAAGCCAGAGTCCGATTTCAGGTGGGGTATTCACAGAGTGGGGAACCAAGCACTGCAGGAGTAAGCTAGGCCAGAAACTGCCCACCACCCTTCTCACCACCTCTCAAGGTGGCTGCTGGAAACTGGGAGTGGGAGTGGAGGTGGTATCCGGGGAGCTGGCAAGAAAGGTGCGAGGAGGCGGTGTCAGCCTGGACGGCACCATTGAAAACAGCAACTGCCAGGTTCCTGTTTCCGCCGGGGAGATCATTGTGCACAGGCAGAACTTAGCTACGTGGACCTCAGCACCGTTCCCCTATAGCCCCTGAGTGCACTGCGCAGGGCAACGGCCGTGTTCGTGCTTGCTAACCTGCAGTTCGTACGACGCGGGTTGCGTTTCGCTCCGTGTATCGCGGTGCCGGTCAGCTCGTTTCGCCTAGCGCCTATCTCAATGCACGCAGACTGCACTTCCCCAGCTTCTGCGCTGACCCGAGACCGGGAGCCAGCAGCTTTCCCCTGGTCTCCCATGAGGGTCCAGCTCCTGCTTTCCCAGGCTGTAGCAGAGAGCTGGATCAGAAGCGGAGCAGCTCCAACAGAAGCGGCCCACTCTCAAACCGCCGCTCCAGGTGGCTGCTTGCCTCGCTACGTAGGCCGCACTGCCGGCCTCCTTGAACGAAAGCTCCCAACAAGAAATGCTCTCTGCCAACTCACCGGAGAAAACCTATGTTCACTCCTGTCGCCCCAGTGCTGAAATGCAGCAGCCCCCCCCCCCTTAGCTCTCTAGTGCCTAAGGGCAAGCCAGAGTCCGATTTCAGGTGGGGTATTCACAGAGTGGGGAACCAAGCACTGCAGGAGTAAGCTAGGCCAGAAACTGCCCACCACCCTTCTCACCACCTCTCAAGGTGGCTGCTGGAAACTGGGAGTGGGAGTGGAGGTGGTATCCGGGGAGCTGGCAAGAAAGGTGCGAGGAGGCGGTGTCAGCCTGGACGGCACCATTGAAAACAGCAACTGCCAGGTTCCTGTTTCCGCCGGGGAGATCATTGTGCACAGGCAGAACTTAGCTACGTGGACCTCAGCACCGTTCCCCTATAGCCCCTGAGTGCACTGCGCAGGGCAACGGCCGTGTTCGTGCTTGCTAACCTGCAGTTCATACGACGCGGGTTGCGTTTCGCTCCGTGTATCGCGGTGCCGGTCAGCTCGTTTCGCCTAGCGCCTATCTCAATGCACGCAGACTGCACTTCCCCAGCTTCTGCGCTGACCCGAGACCGGGAGCCAGCAGCTTTCCCCTGGTCTCCCATGAGGGTCCAGCTCCTGCTTTCCCAGGCTGTAGCAGAGAGCTGGATCAGAAGCGGAGCAGCTCCAACAGAAGCGGCCCACTCACAAACCGCCGCTCCAGGTGGCTGCTTGCCTCACTACGTAGGCCGCACTGCCGGCCTCCTTGAACGAAAGCTCCCAACAAGAAATGCTCTCTGCCAACTCACCGGAGAAAACCTATGTTCACTCCTGTCGCCCCAGTGCTGAAATGCAGCAGCCCCCCCCCCCCCTTAGCTCTCTAGTGCCTAAGGGCAAGCCAGAGTCCGATTTCAGGTGGGGTATTCACAGAGTGGGGAACCAAGCACTGCAGGAGTAAGCTAGGCCAGAAACTGCCCACCACCCTTCTCACCACCTCTCAAGGTGGCTGCTGGAAACTGGGAGTGGGAGTGGAGGTGGTATCCGGGGAGCTGGCAAGAAAGGTGCGAGGAGGCGGTGTCAGCCTGGACGGCACCATTGAAAACAGCAACTGCCAGGTTCCTGTTTCCGCCGGGGAGATCATTGTGCACAGGCAGAACTTAGCTACGTGGACCTCAGCACCGTTCCCCTATAGCCCCTGAGTGCACTGCGCAGGGCAACGGCCGTGTTCGTGCTTGCTAACCTGCAGTTCGTACGACGCGGGTTGCGTTTCGCTCCGTGTATCGCGGTGCCGGTCAGCTCGTTTCGCCTAGCGCCTATCTCAATGCACGCAGACTGCACTTCCCCAGCTTCTGCGCTGACCCGAGACCGGGAGCCAGCAGCTTTCCCCTGGTCTCCCATGAGGGTCCAGCTCCTGCTTTCCCAGGCTGTAGCAGAGAGCTGGATCAGAAGCGGAGCAGCTCCAACAGAAGCGGCCCACTCTCAAACCGCCGCTCCAGGTGGCTGCTTGCCTCGCTACGTAGGCCGCACTGCCGGCCTCCTTGAACGAAAGCTCCCAACAAGAAATGCTCTCTGCCAACTCACCGGAGAAAACCTATGTTCACTCCTGTCGCCCCAGTGCTGAAATGCAGCAGCCCCCCCCCCCCCCCTAGCTCTCTAGTGCCTAAGGGCAAGCCAGAGTCCGATTTCAGGTGGGGTATTCACAGAGTGGGGAACCAAGCACTGCAGGAGTAAGCTAGGCCAGAAACTGCCCACCACCCTTCTCACCACCTCTGGTGGTGAGAAACTGGGAGTGGGAGTGGAGGTGGTATCCGGGGAGCTGGCAAGAAAGGTGCGAGGAGGCGGTGTCAGCCTGGACGGCACCATTGAAAACAGCAACTGCCAGGTTCCTGTTTCCGCCGGGGAGATCATTGTGCACAGGCAGAACTTAGCTACGTGGACCTCAGCACCGTTCCCCTATCGCCCCTGAGTGCACTGCGCAGGGCAACGGCCGTGTTCGTGCTTGCTAACCTGCAGTTCGTACGATGCGGGTTGCGTTTCGCTCCGTGTATCACGGTGCCGGTCAGCTCGTTTCGCCTAGCGCCTATCTCAATGCACGCAGACTGCACTTCCCCAGCTTCTGCGCTGACCCGAGACCGGGAGCCAGCAGCTTTCCCCTGGTCTCCCATGAGGGTCCAGCTCCTGCTTTCCCAGGCTGTAGCAGAGAGCTGGATCAGAAGCGGAGCAGCTCCAACAGAAGCGGCCCACTCTCAAACCGCCGCTCCAGGTGGCTGCTTGCCTCGCTACGTAGGCCGCACTGCCGGCCTCCTTGAACGAAAGCTCCCAACAAGAAATGCTCTCTGCCAACTCACCGGAGAAAACCTATGTTCACTCCTGTCGCCCCAGTGCTGAAATGCAGCAGCCCCCACCCCCCTTAGCTCTCTAGTGCCTAAGGGCAAGCCAGAGTCCGATTTCAGGTGGGGTATTCACAGAGTGGGGAACCAAGCACTGCAGGAGTAAGCTAGGCCAGAAACTGCCCACCACCCTTCTCACCACCTCTCAAGGTGGCTGCTGGAAACTGGGAGTGGGAGTGGAGGTGGTATCCGGGGAGCTGGCAAGAAAGGTGCGAGGAGGCGGTGTCAGCCTGGACGGCACCATTGAAAACAGCAACTGCCAGGTTCCTGTTTCCGCCGGGGAGATCATTGTGCACAGGCAGAACTTAGCTACGTGGACCTCAGCACCGTTCCCCTATAGCCCCTGAGTGCACTGCGCAGGGCAACGGCCGTGTTCGTGCTTGCTAACCTGCAGTTCATACGACGCGGGTTGCGTTTCGCTCCGTGTATCGCGGTGCCGTTCAGCTCGTTTCGCCTAGCGCCTATCTCAATGCACGCAGACTGCACTTCCCCAGCTTCTGCGCTGACCCGAGACCGGGAGCCAGCAGCTTTCCCCTGGTCTCCCATGAGGGTCCAGCTCCTGCTTTCCCAGGCTGTAGCAGAGAGCTGGATCAGAAGCGGAGCAGCTCCAACAGAAGCGGCCCACTCACAAACCGCCGCTCCAGGTGGCTGCTTGCCTCACTACGTAGGCCGCACTGCCGGCCTCCTTGAACGAAAGCTCCCAACAAGAAATGCTCTCTGCCAACTCACCGGAGAAAACCTATGTTCACTCCTGTCGCCCCAGTGCTGAAATGCAGCAGCCCCCCCCCCCTTAGCTCTCTAGTGCCTAAGGGCAAGCCAGAGTCCGATTTCAGGTGGGGTATTCACAGAGTGGGGAACCAAGCACTGCAGGAGTAAGCTAGGCCAGAAACTGCCCACCACCCTTCTCACCACCTCTCAAGGTGGCTGCTGGAAACTGGGAGTGGGAGTGGAGGTGGTATCCGGGGAGCTGGCAAGAAAGGTGCGAGGAGGCGGTGTCAGCCTGGACGGCACCATTGAAAACAGCAACTGCCAGGTTCCTGTTTCCGCCGGGGAGATCATTGTGCACAGGCAGAACTTAGCTACGTGGACCTCAGCACCGTTCCCCTATAGCCCCTGAGTGCACTGCGCAGGGCAACGGCCGTGTTCGTGCTTGCTAACCTGCAGTTCGTACGACGCGGGCTGCGTTTCGCTCCGTGTATCGCGGTGCCGGTCAGCTCGTTTCGCCTAGCGCCTATCTCAATGCACGCAGACTGCACTTCCCCAGCTTCTGCGCTGACCCGAGACCGGGAGCCAGCAGCTTTCCCCTGGTCTCCCATGAGGGTCCAGCTCCTGCTTTCCCAGGCTGTAGCAGAGAGCTGGATCAGAAGCGGAGCAGCTCCAACAGAAGCGGCCCACTCTCAAACCGCCGCTCCAGGTGGCTGCTTGCCTCGCTACGTAGGCCGCACTGCCGGCCTCCTTGAACGAAAGCTCCCAACAAGAAATGCTCTCTGCCAACTCACCGGAGAAAACCTATGTTCACTCCTGTCGCCCCAGTGCTGAAATGCAGCAGCCCCCCCCCCCCTTAGCTCTCTAGTGCCTAAGGGCAGGCCAGAGTCCGATTTCAGGTGGGGTATTCACAGAGTGGGGAACCAAGCACTGCAGGAGTAAGCTAGGCCAGAAACTGCCCACCACCCTTCTCACCACCTCTGGTGGTGAGAAACTGGGAGTGGGAGTGGAGGTGGTATCCGGGGAGCTGGCAAGAAAGGTGCGAGGAGGCGGTGTCAGCCTGGACGGCACCATTGAAAACAGCAACTGCCAGGTTCCTGTTTCCGCCGGGGAGATCATTGTGCACAGGCAGAACTTAGCTACGTGGACCTCAGCACCGTTCCCCTATCGCCCCTGAGTGCACTGCGCAGGGCAACGGCCGTGTTCGTGCTTGCTAACCTGCAGTTCGTACGATGCGGGTTGCGTTTCGCTCCGTGTATCACGGTGCCGGTCAGCTCGTTTCGCCTAGCGCCTATCTCAATGCACGCAGACTGCACTTCCCCAGCTTCTGCGCTGACCCGAGACCGGGAGCCAGCAGCTTTCCCCTGGTCTCCCATGAGGGTCCAGCTCCTGCTTTCCCAGGCTGTAGCAGAGAGCTGGATCAGAAGCGGAGCAGCTCCAACAGAAGCGGCCCACTCTCAAACCGCCGCTCCAGGTGGCTGCTTGCCTCGCTACGTAGGCCGCACTGCCGGCCTCCTTGAACGAAAGCTCCCAACAAGAAATGCTCTCTGCCAACTCACCGGAGAAAACCTATGTTCACTCCTGTCGCCCCAGTGCTGAAATGCAGCAGCCCCCACCCCCCTTAGCTCTCTAGTGCCTAAGGGCAAGCCAGAGTCCGATTTCAGGTGGGGTATTCACAGAGTGGGGAACCAAGCACTGCAGGAGTAAGCTAGGCCAGAAACTGCCCACCACCCTTCTCACCACCTCTCAAGGTGGCTGCTGGAAACTGGGAGTGGGAGTGGAGGTGGTATCCGGGGAGCTGGCAAGAAAGGTGCGAGGAGGCGGTGTCAGCCTGGACGGCACCATTGAAAACAGCAACTGCCAGGTTCCTGTTTCCGCCGGGGAGATCATTGTGCACAGGCAGAACTTAGCTACGTGGACCTCAGCACCGTTCCCCTATAGCCGCTGAGTGCACTGCGCAGGGCAACGGCCGTGTTCGTGCTTGCTAACCTGCAGTTCGTACGACGCGGGTTGCGTTTCGCTCCGTGTATCGCGGTGCCGGTCAGCTCGTTTCGCCTAGCGCCTATCTCAATGCACGCAGACTGCACTTCCCCAGCTTCTGCGCTGACCCGAGACCGGGAGCCAGCAGCTTTCCCCTGGTCTCCCATGAGGGTCCAGCTCCTGCTTTCCCAGGCTGTAGCAGAGAGCTGGATCAGAAGCGGAGCAGCTCCAACAGAAGCGGCCTACTCTCAAACCGCCGCTCCAGGTGGCTGCTTGCCTCGCTACGTAGGCCGCACTGCCGGCCTCCTTGAACGAAAGCTCCCAACAAGAAATGCTCTCTGCCATCTCACCTGAGAAAACCTATGTTCACTCCTGTCGCCCCAGTGCTGAAATGCAGCAGCCCCCCCCCCTTAGCTCTCTAGTGCCTAAGGGCAAGCCAGAGTCCGATTTCAGGTGGGGTATTCACAGAGTGGGGAACCAAGCACTGCAGGAGTAAGCTAGGCCAGAAACTGCCCACCACCCTTCTCACCACCTCTCAAGGTGGCTGCTGGAAACTGGGAGTGGGAGTGGAGGTGGTATCCGGGGAGCTGGCAAGAAAGGTGCGAGGAGGCGGTGTCAGCCTGGACGGCACCATTGAAAACAGCAACTGCCAGGTTCCTGTTTCCGCCGGGGAGATCATTGTGCACAGGCAGAACTTAGCTACGTGGACCTCAGCACCGTTCCCCTATAGCCCCTGAGTGCACTGCGCAGGGCAACGGCCGTGTTCGTGCTTGCTAACCTGCAGTTCGTACGACGCGGGTTGCGTTTCGCTCCGTGTATCGCGGTGCCGGTCAGCTCGTTTCGCCTAGCGCCTATCTCAATGCACGCAGACTGCACTTCCCCAGCTTCTGCGCTGACCCGAGACCGGGAGCCAGCAGCTTTCCCCTGGTCTCCCATGAGGGTCCAGCTCCTGCTTTCCCAGGCTGTAGCAGAGAGCTGGATCAGAAGCGGAGCAGCTCCAACAGAAGCGGCCCACTCTCAAACCGCCGCTCCAGGTGGCTGCTTGCCTCGCTACGTAGGCCGCACTGCCGGCCTCCTTGAACGAAAGCTCCCAACAAGAAATGCTCTCTGCCAACTCACCGGAGAAAACCTATGTTCACTCCTGTCGCCCCAGTGCTGAAATGCAGCAGCCCCCCCCCCCCTTAGCTCTCTAGTGCCTAAGGGCAAGCCAGAGTCAGATTTCAGGTGGGGTATTCACAGAGTGGGGAACCAAGCACTGCAGGAGTAAGCTAGGCCAGAAACTGCCCACCACCCTTCTCACCACCTCTCAAGGTGGCTGCTGGAAACTGGGAGTGGGAGTGGAGGTGGTATCCGGGGAGCTGGCAAGAAAGGTGCGAGGAGGCGGTGTCAGCCTGGACGGCACCATTGAAAACAGCAACTGCCAGGTTCCTGTTTCCGCCGGGGAGATCATTGTGCACAGGCAGAACTTAGCTACGTGGACCTCAGCACCGTTCCCCTATAGCCCCTGAGTGCACTGCGCAGGGCAACGGCCGTGTTCGTGCTTGCTAACCTGCAGTTCGTACGACGCGGGTTGCGTTTCGCTCCGTGTATCGCGGTGCCGGTCAGCTCGTTTCGCCTAGCGCCTATCTCAATGCACGCAGACTGCACTTCCCCAGCTTCTGCGCTGACCCGAGACCGGGAGCCAGCAGCTTTCCCCTGGTCTCCCATGAGGGTCCAGCTCCTGCTTTCCCAGGCTGTAGCAGAGAGCTGGATCAGAAGCGGAGCAGCTCCAACAGAAGCGGCCCACTCTCAAACCGCCGCTCCAGGTGGCTGCTTGCCTCGCTACGTAGGCCGCACTGCCGGCCTCCTTGAACGAAAGCTCCCAACAAGAAATGCTCTCTGCCAACTCACCGGAGAAAACCTATGTTCACTCCTGTCGCCCCAGTGCTGAAATGCAGCAGCCCCCCCCCCCTTAGCTCTCTAGTGCCTAAGGGCAAGCCAGAGTCCGATTTCAGGTGGGGTATTCACAGAGTGGGGAACCAAGCACTGCAGGAGTAAGCTAGGCCAGAAACTGCCCACCACCCTTCTCACCACCTCTCAAGGTGGCTGCTGGAAACTGGGAGTGGGAGTGGAGGTGGTATCCGGGGAGCTGGCAAGAAAGGTGCGAGGAGGCGGTGTCAGCCTGGACGGCACCATTGAAAACAGCAACTGCCAGGTTCCTGCTTCTGCCGGGGAGATCATTGTGCACAGGCAGAACTTAGCTACGTGGACCTCAGCACCGTTCCCCTATAGCCCCTGAGTGCACTGCGCAGGGCAACGGCCGTGTTCGTGCTTGCTAACCTGCAGTTCGTACGACGCGGGTTGCGTTTCGCTCCGTGTATCGCGGTGCCGGTCAGCTCGTTTCGCCTAGCGCCTATCTCAATGCACGCAGACTGCACTTCCCCAGCTTCTGCGCTGACCCGAGACCGGGAGCCAGCAGCTTTCCCCTGGTCTCCCATGAGGGTCCAGCTCCTGCTTTCCCAGGCTGTAGCAGAGAGCTGGATCAGAAGCGGAGCAGCTCCAACAGAAGCGGCCCACTCACAAACCGCCGCTCCAGGTGGCTGCTTGCCTCACTACGTAGGCCGCACTGCCGGCCTCCTTGAACGAAAGCTCCCAACAAGAAATGCTCTCTGCCAACTCACCGGAGAAAACCTATGTTCACTCCTGTCGCCCCAGTGCTGAAATGCAGCAGCCCCCCCCCCCTTAGCTCTCTAGTGCCTAAGGGCAAGCCAGAGTCCGATTTCAGGTGGGGTAGTCACAGAGTGGGGAACCAAGCACTGCAGGAGTAAGCTAGGCCAGAAACTGCCCACCACCCTTCTCACCACCTCTCAAGGTGGCTGCTGGAAACTGGGAGTGGGAGTGGAGGTGGTATCCGGGGAGCTGGCAAGAAAGGTGCGAGGAGGCGGTGTCAGCCTGGACGGCACCATTGAAAACAGCAACTGCCAGGTTCCTGCTTCCGCCGGGGAGATCATTGTGCACAGGCAGAACTTAGCTACGTGGACCTCAGCACCGTTCCCCTATAGCCCCTGAGTGCACTGCGCAGGGCAACGGCCGTGTTCGTGCTTGCTAACCTGCAGTTCGTACGACGCGGGTTGCGTTTCGCTCCGTGTATCGCGGTGCCGGTCAGCTCGTTTCGCCTAGCGCCTATCTCAATGCACGCAGACTGCACTTCCCCAGCTTCTGCGCTGACCCGAGACCGGGAGCCAGCAGCTTTCCCCTGGTCTCCCATGAGGGTCCAGCTCCTGCTTTCCCAGGCTGTAGCAGAGAGCTGGATCAGAAGCGGAGCAGCTCCAACAGAAGCGGCCCACTCTCAAACCGCCGCTCCAGGTGGCTGCTTGCCTTGCTACGTAGGCCGCACTGCCGGCCTCCTTGAACGAAAGCTCCCAACAAGAAATGCTCTCTGCCAACTCACCGGAGAAAACCTATGTTCACTCCTGTCGCCCCAGTGCTGAAATGCAGCAGCCCCCACCCCCCTTAGCTCTCTAGTGCCTAAGGGCAAGCCAGAGTCCGATTTCAGGTGGGGTATTCACAGAGTGGGGAACCAAGCACTGCAGGAGTAAGCTAGGCCAGAAACTGCCCACCACCCTTCTCACCACCTCTCAAGGTGGCTGCTGGAAACTGGGAGTGGGAGTGGAGGTGGTATCCGGGGAGCTGGCAAGAAAGGTGCGAGGAGGCGGTGTCAGCCTGGACGGCACCATTGAAAACAGCAACTGCCAGGTTCCTGTTTCCGCCGGGGAGATCATTGTGCACAGGCAGAACTTAGCTACGTGGACCTCAGCACCGTTCCCCTATAGCCCCTGAGTGCACTGCGCAGGGCAACGGCCGTGTTCGTGCTTGCTAACCTGCAGT
This sequence comes from Lepus europaeus, assembly GCF_033115175.1. Lineage (NCBI taxonomy): Eukaryota > Metazoa > Chordata > Mammalia > Lagomorpha > Leporidae > Lepus > Lepus europaeus. Next base: position 2,861,567 of record NW_026909213.1, on the reverse strand, counting down.
TCGTACGACGCGGGTTGCGTTTCGCTCCGTGTATCGCGGTGCCGGTCAGCTCGTTTCGCCTAGCGCCTATCTCAATGCACGCAGACTGCACTTCCCCAGCTTCTGCGCTGACCCGAGACCGGGAGCCAGCAGCTTTCCCCTGGTCTCCCATGAGGGTCCAGCTCCTGCTTTCCCAGGCTGTAGCAGAGAGCTGGATCAGAAGCGGAGCAGCTCCAACAGAAGCGGCCCACTCTCAAACCGCCGCTCCAGGTGGCTGCTTGCCTCGCTACGTAGGCCGCACTGCCGGCCTCCTTGAACGAAAGCTCCCAACAAGAAATGCTCTCTGCCAACTCACCGGAGAAAACCTATGTTCACTCCTGTCGCCCCAGTGCTGAAATGCAGCAGCCCCCCCCCCCCTTAGCTCTCTAGTGCCTAAGGGCAAGCCAGAGTCCGATTTCAGGTGGGGTAGTCACAGAGTGGGGAACCAAGCACTGCAGGAGTAAGCTAGGCCAGAAACTGCCCACCACCCTTCTCACCACCTCTCAAGGTGGCTGCTGGAAACTGGGAGTGGGAGTGGAGGTGGTATCCGGGGAGCTGGCAAGAAAGGTGCGAGGAGGCGGTGTCAGCCTGGACGGCACCATTGAAAACAGCAACTGCCAGGTTCCTGTTTCCGCCGGGGAGATCATTGTGCACAGGCAGAACTTAGCTACGTGGACCTCAGCACCGTTCCCCTATAGCCCCTGAGTGCACTGCGCAGGGCAACGGCCGTGTTCGTGCTTGCTAACCTGCAGTTCATACGACGCGGGTTGCGTTTCGCTCCGTGTATCGCGGTGCCGGTCAGCTCGTTTCGCCTAGCGCCTATCTCAATGCACGCAGACTGCACTTCCCCAGCTTCTGCGCTGACCCGAGACCGGGAGCCAGCAGCTTTCCCCTGGTCTCCCATGAGGGTCCAGCTCCTGCTTTCCCAGGCTGTAGCAGAGAGCTGGATCAGAAGCGGAGCAGCTCCAACAGAAGCGGCCCACTCACAAACCGCCGCTCCAGGTGGCTGCTTGCCTCACTACGTAGGCCGCACTGCCGGCCTCCTTGAACGAAAGCTCCCAACAAGAAATGCTCTCTGCCAACTCACCGGAGAAAACCTATGTTCACTCCTGTCGCCCCAGTGCTGAAATGCAGCAGCCCCCCCCCCCTTAGCTCTCTAGTGCCTAAGGGCAAGCCAGAGTCCGATTTCAGGTGGGGTATTCACAGAGTGGGGAACCAAGCACTGCAGGAGTAAGCTAGGCCAGAAACTGCCCACCACCCTTCTCACCACCTCTCAAGGTGGCTGCTGGAAACTGGGAGTGGGAGTGGAGGTGGTATCCGGGGAGCTGGCAAGAAAGGTGCGAGGAGGCGGTGTCAGCCTGGACGGCACCATTGAAAACAGCAACTGCCAGGTTCCTGTTTCCGCCGGGGAGATCATTGTGCACAGGCAGAACTTAGCTACGTGGACCTCAGCACCGTTCCCCTATAGCCCCTGAGTGCACTGCGCAGGGCAACGGCCGTGTTCGTGCTTGCTAACCTGCAGTTCGTACGACGCGGGTTGCGTTTCGCTCCGTGTATCGCGGTGCCGGTCAGCTCGTTTCGCCTAGCGCCTATCTCAATGCACGCAGACTGCACTTCCCCAGCTTCTGCGCTGACCCGAGACCGGGAGCCAGCAGCTTTCCCCTGGTCTCCCATGAGGGTCCAGCTCCTGCTTTCCCAGGCTGTAGCAGAGAGCTGGATCAGAAGCGGAGCAGCTCCAACAGAAGCGGCCCACTCTCAAACCGCCGCTCCAGGTGGCTGCTTGCCTCGCTACGTAGGCCGCACTGCTGGCCTCCTTGAACGAAAGCTCCCAACAAGAAATGCTCTCTGCCAACTCACCGGAGAAAACCTATGTTCACTCCTGTCGCCCCAGTGCTGAAATGCAGCAGCCCCCCCCCCCCTTAGCTCTCTAGTGCCTAAGGGCAAGCCAGAGTCAGATTTCAGGTGGGGTATTCACAGAGTGGGGAACCAAGCACTGCAGGAGTAAGCTAGGCCAGAAACTGCCCACCACCCTTCTCACCACCTCTGGTGGTGAGAAACTGGGAGTGGGAGTGGAGGTGGTATCCGGGGAGCTGGCAAGAAAGGTGCGAGGAGGCGGTGTCAGCCTGGACGGCACCATTGAAAACAGCAACTGCCAGGTTCCTGTTTCCGCCGGGGAGATCATTGTGCACAGGCAGAACTTAGCTACGTGGACCTCAGCACCGTTCCCCTATAGCCCCTGAGTGCACTGCGCAGGGCAACGGCCGTGTTCGTGCTTGCTAACCTGCAGTTCGTACGACGCGGGTTGCGTTTCGCTCCGTGTATCGCGGTGCCGGTCAGCTCGTTTCGCCTAGCGCCTATCTCAATGCACGCAGACTGCACTTCCCCAGCTTCTGCGCTGACCCGAGACCGGGAGCCAGCAGCTTTCCCCTGGTCTCCCATGAGGGTCCAGCTCCTGCTTTCCCAGGCTGTAGCAGAGAGCTGGATCAGAAGCGGAGCAGCTCCAACAGAAGCGGCCCACTCTCAAACCGCCGCTCCAGGTGGCTGCTTGCCTCGCTACGTAGGCCGCACTGCCGGCCTCCTTGAACGAAAGCTCCCAACAAGAAATGCTCTCTGCCAACTCACCGGAGAAAACCTATGTTCACTCCTGTCGCCCCAGTGCTGAAATGCAGCAGCCCCCCCCCCCCTTAGCTCTCTAGTGCCTAAGGGCAAGCCAGAGTCCGATTTCAGGTGGGGTATTCACAGAGTGGGGAACCAAGCACTGCAGGAGTAAGCTAGGCCAGAAACTGCCCACCACCCTTCTCACCACCTCTCAAGGTGGCTGCTGGAAACTGGGAGTGGGAGTGGAGGTGGTATCCGGGGAGCTGGCAAGAAAGGTGCGAGGAGGCGGTGTCAGCCTGGACGGCACCATTGAAAACAGCAACTGCCAGGTTCCTGTTTCCGCCGGGGAGATCATTGTGCACAGGCAGAACTTAGCTACGTGGACCTCAGCACCGTTCCCCTATCGCCCCTGAGTGCACTGCGCAGGGCAACGGCCGTGTTCGTGCTTGCTAACCTGCAGTTCGTACGACGCGGGTTGCGTTTCGCTCCGTGTATCGCGGTGCCGGTCAGCTCGTTTCACCTAGCGCCTATCTCAATGCACGCAGACTGCACTTCCCCAGCTTCTGCGCTGACCCGAGACCGGGAGCCAGCAGCTTTCCCCTGGTCTCCCATGAGGGTCCAGCTCCTGCTTTCCCAGGCTGTAGCAGAGAGCTGGATCAGAAGCGGAGCAGCTCCAACAGAAGCGGCCCACTCTCAAACCGCCGCTCCAGGTGGCTGCTTGCCTCGCTACGTAGGCCGCACTGCCGGCCTCCTTGAACGAAAGCTCCCAACAAGAAATGCTCTCTGCCAACTCACCGGAGAAAACCTATGTTCACTCCTGTCGCCCCAGTGCTGAAATGCAGCAGCCCCCCCCCCCCTTAGCTCTCTAGTGCCTAAGGGCAAGCCAGAGTCCGATTTCAGGTGGGGTATTCACAGAGTGGGGAACCAAGCACTGCAGGAGTAAGCTAGGCCAGAAACTGCCCACCACCCTTCTCACCACCTCTGGTGGTGAGAAACTGGGAGTGGGAGTGGAGGTGGTATCCGGGGAGCTGGCAAGAAAGGTGCGAGGAGGCGGTGTCAGCCTGGACGGCACCATTGAAAACAGCAACTGCCAGGTTCCTGTTTCCGCCGGGGAGATCATTGTGCACAGGCAGAACTTAGCTACGTGGACCTCAGCACCGTTCCCCTATCGCCCCTGAGTTCACTGCGCAGGGCAACGGCCGTGTTCGTGCTTGCTAACCTGCAGTTCGTACGACGCGGGTTGCGTTTCGCTCCGTGTATCGCGGTGCCGGTCAGCTCGTTTCACCTAGCGCCTATCTCAATGCACGCAGACTGCGCTTCCCCAGCTTCTGCGCTGACCCGAGACCGGGAGCCAGCAGCTTTCCCCTGGTCTCCCATGAGGGTCCAGCTCCTGCTTTCCCAGGCTGTAGCAGAGAGCTGGATCAGAAGCGGAGCAGCTCCAACAGAAGCGGCCCACTCTCAAACCGCCGCTCCAGGTGGCTGCTTGCCTCGCTACGTAGGCCGCACTGCCGGCCTCCTTGAACGAAAGCTCCCAACAAGAAATGCTCTCTGCCAACTCACCGGAGAAAACCTATGTTCACTCTTGTCGCCCCAGTGCTGAAATGCAGCAGCCCCCCCCCCCTTAGCTCTCTAGTGCCTAAGGGCAAGCCAGAGTCCGATTTCAGGTGGGGTATTCACAGAGTGGGGAACCAAGCACTGCAGGAGTAAGCTAGGCCAGAAACTGCCCACCACCCTTCTCACCACCTCTCAAGGTGGCTGCTGGAAACTGGGAGTGGGAGTGGAGGTGGTATCCGGGGAGCTGGCAAGAAAGGTGCGAGGAGGCGGTGTCAGCCTGGACGGCACCATTGAAAACAGCAACTGCCAGGTTCCTGTTTCCGCCGGGGAGATCATTGTGCACAGGCAGAACTTAGCTACGTGGACCTCAGCACCGTTCCCCTATCGCCCCTGAGTGCACTGCGCAGGGCAACGGCCGTGTTCGTGCTTGCTAACCTGCAGTTCGTACGATGCAGGTTGCGTTTCGCTCCGTGTATCACGGTGCCGGTCAGCTCGTTTCGCCTAGCGCCTATCTCAATGCACGCAGACTGCACTTCCCCAGCTTCTGCGCTGACCCGAGACCGGGAGCCAGCAGCTTTCCCCTGGTCTCCCATGAGGGTCCAGCTCCTGCTTTCCCAGGCTGTAGCAGAGAGCTGGATCAGAAGCGGAGCAGCTCCAACAGAAGCGGCCCACTCTCAAACCGCCGCTCCAGGTGGCTGCTTGCCTCGCTACGTAGGCCGCACTGCCGGCCTCCTTGAACGAAAGCTCCCAACAAGAAATGCTCTCTGCCAACTCACCGGAGAAAACCTATGTTCACTCCTGTCGCCCCAGTGCTGAAATGCAGCAGCCCCCACCACCCTTAGCTCTCTAGTGCCTAAGGGCAAGCCAGAGTCCGATTTCAGGTGGGGTATTCACAGAGTGGGGAACCAAGCACTGCAGGAGTAAGCTAGGCCAGAAACTGCCCACCACCCTTCTCACCACCTCTCAAGGTGGCTGCTGGAAACTGGGAGTGGGAGTGGAGGTGGTATCCGGGGAGCTGGCAAGAAAGGTGCGAGGAGGCGGTGTCAGCCTGGACGGCACCATTGAAAACAGCAACTGCCAGGTTCCTGTTTCCGCCGGGGAGATCATTGTGCACAGGCAGAACTTAGCTACGTGGACCTCAGCACCGTTCCCCTATAGCCGCTGAGTGCACTGCGCAGGGCAACGGCCGTGTTCGTGCTTGCTAACCTGCAGTTCGTACGACGCGGGTTGCGTTTCGCTCCGTGTATCGCGGTGCCGGTCAGCTCGTTTCGCCTAGCGCCTATCTCAATGCACGCAGACTGCACTTCCCCAGCTTCTGCGCTGACCCGAGACCGGGAGCCAGCAGCTTTCCCCTGGTCTCCCATGAGGGTCCAGCTCCTGCTTTCCCAGGCTGTAGCAGAGAGCTGGATCAGAAGCGGAGCAGCTCCAACAGAAGCGGCCCACTCTCAAACCGCCGCTCCAGGTGGCTGCTTGCCTCGCTACGTAGGCCGCACTGCCGGCCTCCTTGAACGAAAGCTCCCAACAAGAAATGCTCTCTGCCAACTCACCGGAGAAAACCTATGTTCACTCCTGTCGCCCCAGTGCTGAAATGCAGCAGCCCCCCCCCCCCTTAGCTCTCTAGTGCCTAAGGGCAAGCCAGAGTCAGATTTCAGGTGGGGTATTCACAGAGTGGGGAACCAAGCACTGCAGGAGTAAGCTAGGCCAGAAACTGCCCACCACCCTTCTCACCACCTCTGGTGGTGAGAAACTGGGAGTGGGAGTGGAGGTGGTATCCGGGGAGCTGGCAAGAAAGGTGCGAGGAGGCGGTGTCAGCCTGGACGGCACCATTGAAAACAGCAACTGCCAGGTTCCTGTTTCCGCCGGGGAGATCATTGTGCACAGGCAGAACTTAGCTACGTGGACCTCAGCACCGTTCCCCTATAGCCCCTGAGTGCACTGCGCAGGGCAACGGCCGTGTTCGTGCTTGCTAACCTGCAGTTCGTACGATGCGGGTTGCGTTTCGCTCCGTGTATCGCGGTGCCGGTCAGCTCGTTTCGCCTAGCGCCTATCTCAATGCACGCAGACTGCACTTCCCCAGCTTCTGCGCTGACCCGAGACCGGGAGCCAGCAGCTTTCCCCTGGTCTCCCATGAGGGTCCAGCTCCTGCTTTCCCAGGCTGTAGCAGAGAGCTGGATCAGAAGCGGAGCAGCTCCAACAGAAGCGGCCCACTCTCAAACCGCCGCTCCAGGTGGCTGCTTGCCTCGCTACGTAGGCCGCACTGCCGGCCTCCTTGAACGAAAGCTCCCAACAAGAAATGCTCTCTGCCAACTCACCGGAGAAAACCTATGTTCACTCCTGTCGCCCCAGTGCTGAAATGCAGCAGCCCCCCCCCCTTAGCTCTCTAGTGCCTAAGGGCAAGCCAGAGTCCGATTTCAGGTGGGGTATTCACAGAGTGGGGAACCAAGCACTGCAGGAGTAAGCTAGGCCAGAAACTGCCCACCACCCTTCTCACCACCTCTCAAGGTGGCTGCTGGAAACTGGGAGTGGGAGTGGAGGTGGTATCCGGGGAGCTGGCAAGAAAGGTGCGAGGAGGCGGTGTCAGCCTGGACGGCACCATTGAAAACAGCAACTGCCAGGTTCCTGTTTCCGCCGGGGAGATCATTGTGCACAGGCAGAACTTAGCTACGTGGACCTCAGCACCGTTCCCCTATCGCCCCTGAGTGCACTGCGCAGGGCAACGGCCGTGTTCGTGCTTGCTAACCTGCAGTTCGTACGACGCGGGTTGCGTTTCGCTCCGTGTATCGCGGTGCCGGTCAGCTCGTTTCACCTAGCGCCTATCTCAATGCACGCAGACTGCACTTCCCCAGCTTCTGCGCTGACCCGAGACCGGGAGCCAGCAGCTTTCCCCTGGTCTCCCATGAGGGTCCAGCTCCTGCTTTCCCAGGCTGTAGCAGAGAGCTGGATCAGAAGCGGAGCAGCTCCAACAGAAGCGGCCCACTCTCAAACCGCCGCTCCAGGTGGCTGCTTGCCTCGCTACGTAGGCCGCACTGCCGGCCTCCTTGAACGAAAGCTCCCAACAAGAAATGCTCTCTGCCAACTCACCGGAGAAAACCTATGTTCACTCTTGTCGCCCCAGTGCTGAAATGCAGCAGCCCCCCCCCCCTTAGCTCTCTAGTGCCTAAGGGCAAGCCAGAGTCCGATTTCAGGTGGGGTATTCACAGAGTGGGGAACCAAGCACTGCAGGAGTAAGCTAGGCCAGAAACTGCCCACCACCCTTCTCACCACCTCTCAAGGTGGCTGCTGGAAACTGGGAGTGGGAGTTGGTATCCGGGGAGCTGGCAAGAAAGGTGCGAGGAGGCGGTGTCAGCCTGGACGGCACCATTGAAAACAGCAACTGCCAGGTTCCTGTTTCCGCCGGGAGATCATTGTGCACAGGCAGAACTTAGCTACGTGGACCTCAGCACCGTTCCCCTATAGCCCCTGAGTGCACTGCGCAGGGCAACGGCCGTGTTCGTGCTTGCTAACCTGCAGTTCGTACGACGCGGGTTGCGTTTCGCTCCGTGTATCGCGGTGCCGGTCAGCTCGTTTCGCCTAGCGCCTATCTCAATGCAACGCAGACTGCACTTCCCCAGCTTCTGCGCTGACCCGAGACCGGGAGCCAGCAGCTTTCCCCTGGTCTCCCATGAGGGTCCAGCTCCTGCTTTCCAGGCTGTAGCAGAGAGCTGGATCAGAAGCGGAGCAGCTCCAACAGAAGCGGCCCACTCTCAAACCGCCGCTCCAGGTGGCTGCTTGCCTCGCTACGTAGGCCGCACTGCCGGCCTCCTTGAACGAAAGCTCCCAACAAGAAATGCTCTCTGCCAACTCACGGAGAAAACCTATGTTCACTCCTGTCGCCCCAGTGCTGAAATGCAGCAGCCCCCCCCCCCTTAGCTCTCTAGTGCCTAAGGGCAAGCCAGAGTCCGATTTCAGGTGGGGTATTCACAGAGTGGGGAACCAAGCACTGCAGGAGTAAGCTAGGCCAGAAACTGCCCACCACCCTTCTCACCACCTCTCAAGGTGGCTGCTGGAAACTGGGAGTGGGAGTGGAGGTGGTATCCGGGGAGCTGGCAAGAAAGGTGCGAGGAGGCGGTGTCAGCCTGGACGGCACCATTGAAAACAGCAACTGCCAGGTTCCTGTTTCCGCCGGGGAGATCATTGTGCACAGGCAGAACTTAGCTACGTGGACCTCAGCACCGTTCCCCTATAGCCCCTGAGTGCACTGCGCAGGGCAACGGCCGTGTTCGTGCTTGCTAACCTGCAGTTCGTACGACGCGGGTTGCGTTTCGCTCCGTGTATCGCGGTGCCGGTCAGCTCGTTTCGCCTAGCGCCTATCTCAATGCACGCAGACTGCACTTCCCCAGCTTCTGCGCTGACCCGAGACCGGGGCCAGCAGCTTTCCCCTGGTCTCCCATGAGGGTCCAGCTCCTGCTTTCCCAGGCTGTAGCAGAGAGCTGGATCAGAAGCGGAGCAGCTCAACAGAAGCGGCCCACTCTCAAACCGCCGCTCCAGGTGGCTGCTTGCCTCGCTACGTAGGCCGCACTGCCGGCCTCCTTGAACGAAAGCTCCCAACAAGAAATGCTCTCTGCCAACTCACCGGAGAAAACCTATGTTCACTCCTGTCGCCCCAGTGCTGAAATGCAGCAGCCCCCCCCCCTTAGCTCTCTACGTGCCTAAGGGCAAGCCAGAGTCCGATTTCAGGTGGGGTATTCACAGAGTGGGGAACAAGCACTGCAGGAGTAAGCTAGGCCAGAAACTGCCCACCACCCTTCTCACCACCTCTCAAGGTGGCTGCTGGAAACTGGGAGTGGGAGTGGAGGTGGTATCCGGGGAGCTGGCAAGAAAGGTGCGAGGAGGCGGTGTCAGCCTGGACGGCACCATTGAAAACAGCAACTGCCAGGTTCCTGTTTCCGCCGGGGAGATCATTGTGCACAGGCAGAACTTAGCTACGTGGACCTCAGCACCGTTCCCCTATAGCCCCTGAGTGCACTGCGCAGGGCAACGGCCGTGTTCGTGCTTGCTAACCTGCAGTTCGTACGACGCGGGTTGCGTTTCGCTCCGTGTATCGCGGTGCCGGTCAGCTCGTTTCGCCTAGCGCCTATCTCAATGCACGCAGACTGCACTTCCCCAGCTTCTGCGCTGACCCGAGACCGGGAGCCAGCAGCTTTCCCCTGGTCTCCCATGAGGGTCCAGCTCCTGCTTTCCCAGGCTGTAGCAGAGAGCTGGATCAGAAGCGGAGCAGCTCCAACAGAAGCGGCCCACTCTCAAACCGCCGCTCCAGGTGGCTGCTTGCCTCGCTACGTAGGCCGCACTGCCGGCCTCCTTGAACGAAAGCTCCCAACAAGAAATGCTCTCTGCCAACTCACCGGAGAAAACCTATGTTCACTCCTGTCGCCCCAGTGCTGAAATGCAGCAGCCCCCCCCCCCTTAGCTCTCTAGTGCCTAAGGGCAAGCCAGAGTCCGATTTCAGGTGGGGTATTCACAGAGTGGGGAACCAAGCACTGCAGGAGTAAGCTAGGCCAGAAACTGCCCACCACCCTTCTCACCACCTCTCAAGGTGGCCTGCTGGAAACTGGGAGTGGGAGTGGAGGTGGTATCCGGGGAGCTGGCAAGAAAGGTGCGAGGAGGCGGTGTCAGCCTGGACGGCACCATTGAAAACAGCAACTGCCAGGTTCCTGTTTCCGCCGGGAGATCATTGTGCACAGGCAGAACTTAGCTACGTGGACCTCAGCACCGTTCCCCTATAGCCCCTGAGTGCACTGCGCAGGGCAACGGCCGTGTTCGTGCTTGCTAACCTGCAGTTCGTACGACGCGGGTTGCGTTTCGCTCCGTGTATCGCGGTGCCGGTCAGCTCGTTTCGCCTAGCGCCTATCTCAATGCACGCAGACTGCACTTCCCCAGCTTCTGCGCTGACCCGAGACCGGGAGCCAGCAGCTTTCCCCTGGTCTCCCATGAGGGTCCAGCTCCTGCTTTCCCAGGCTGTAGCAGAGAGCTGGATCAGAAGCGGAGCAGCTCCAACAGAAGCGGCCCACTCTCAAACCGCCGCTCCAGGTGGCTGCTTGCCTCGCTACGTAGGCCGCACTGCCGGCCTCCTTGAACGAAAGCTCCCAACAAGAAATGCTCTCTGCCAACTCACCGGAGAAAACCTATGTTCACTCCTGTCGCCCCAGTGCTGAAATGCAGGCAGCCCCCCCCCCCCTTAGCTCTCTAGTGCCTAAGGGCAAGCCAGAGTCCGATTTCAGGTGGGGTATTCACAGAGTGGGAACCAAGCACTGCAGGAGTAAGCTAGGCCAGAAACTGCCCACCACCCTTCTCACCACCTCTCAAGGTGGCTGCTGGAAACTGGGAGTGGGAGTGGAGGTGGTATCCGGGGAGCTGGCAAGAAAGGTGCGAGGAGGCGGTGTCAGCCTGGACGGCACCATTGAAAACAGCAACTGCCAGGTTCCTGTTTCCGCCGGGGAGATCATTGTGCACAGGCAGAACTTAGCTACGTGGACCTCAGCACCGTTCCCCTATAGCCCCTGAGTGCACTGCGCAGGGCAACGGCCGTGTTCGTGCTTGCTAACCTGCAGTTCGTACGACGCGGGTTGCGTTTCGCTCCGTGTATCGCGGTTGCCGGTCAGCTCGTTTCGCCTAGCGCCTATCTCAATGCACGCAGACTGCACTTCCCCAGCTTCTGCGCTGACCCGAGACCGGGAGCCAGCAGCTTTCCCCTGGTCTCCCATGAGGGTCCAGCTCCTGCTTTCCCAGGCTGTAGCAGAGAGCTGGATCAGAAGCGGAGCAGCTCCAACAGAAGCGGCCCACTCTCAAACCGCCGCTCCAGGTGGCTGCTTGCCTCGCTACGTAGGCCGCACTGCCGGCCTCCTTGAACGAAAGCTCCCAACAAGAAATGCTCTCTGCCAACTCACCGGAGAAAACCTATGTTCACTCCTGTCGCCCCAGTGCTGAAATGCAGCAGCCCCCCCCCCCTTAGCTCTCTAGTGCCTAAGGGCAAGCCAGAGTCCGATTTCAGGTGGGGTATTCACAGAGTGGGGAACCAAGCACTGCAGGAGTAAGCTAGGCCAGAAACTGCCCACCACCCTTCTCACCACCTCTCAAGGTGGCTGCTGGAAACTGGGAGTGGGAGTGGAGGTGGTATCCGGGGAGCTGGCAAGAAAGGTGCGAGGAGGCGGTGTCAGCCTGGACGGCACCATTGAAAACAGCAACTGCCAGGTTCCTGTTTCCGCCGGGGAGATCATTGTGCACAGGCAGAACTTAGCTACGTGGACCTCAGCACCGTTCCCCTATAGCCCCTGAGTGCACTGCGCAGGGCAACGGCCGTGTTCGTGCTTGCTAACCTGCAGTTCGTACGACGCAGGTTGCGTTTCGCTCCGTGTATCGCGGTGCCGGTCAGCTCGTTTCGCCTAGCGCCTATCTCAATGCACGCAGACTGCACTTCCCCAGCTTCTGCGCTGACCCGAGACCGGGAGCCAGCAGCTTTCCCCTGGTCTCCCATGAGGGTCCAGCTCCTGCTTTCCCAGGCTGTAGCAGAGAGCTGGATCAGAAGCGGAGCAGCTCCAACAGAAGCGGCCCACTCTCAAACCGCCGCTCCAGGTGGCTGCTTGCCTCGCTACGTAGGCCGCACTGCCGGCCTCCTTGAACGAAAGCTCCCAACAAGAAATGCTCTCTGCCAACTCACCGGAGAAAACCTATGTTCACTCCTGTCGCCCCAGTGCTGAAATGCAGCAGCCCCCCCCCCCTTAGCTCTCTAGTGCCTAAGGGCAAGCCAGAGTCCGATTTCAGGTGGGGTATTCACAGAGTGGGGAACCAAGCACTGCAGGAGTAAGCTAGGCCAGAAACTGCCCACCACCCTTCTCACCACCTCTCAAGGTGGCTGCTGGAAACTGGGAGTGGGAGTGGAGGTGGTATCCGGGGAGCTGGCAAGAAAGGTGCGAGGAGGCGGTGTCAGCCTGGACGGCACCATTGAAAACAGCAACTGCCAGGTTCCTGTTTCCGCCGGGGAGATCATTGTGCACAGGCAGAACTTAGCTACGTGGACCTCAGCACCGTTCCCCTATAGCCCCTGAGTGCACTGCGCAGGGCAACGGCCGTGTTCGTGCTTGCTAACCTGCAGTTCGTACGACGCGGGTTGCGTTTCGCTCCGTGTATCGCGGTGCCGGTCAGCTCGTTTCGCCTAGCGCCTATCTCAATGCACGCAGACTGCACTTCCCCAGCTTCTGCGCTGACCCGAGACCGGGAGCCAGCAGCTTTCCCCTGGTCTCCCATGAGGGTCCAGCTCCTGCTTTCCCAGGCTGTAGCAGAGAGCTGGATCAGAAGCGGAGCAGCTCCAACAGAAGCGGCCCACTCTCAAACCGCCGCTCCAGGTGGCTGCTTGCCTCGCTACGTAGGCCGCACTGCCGGCCTCCTTGAACGAAAGCTCCCAACAAGAAATGCTCTCTGCCAACTCACCGGAGAAAACCTATGTTCACTCCTGTCGCCCCAGTGCTGAAATGCAGCAGCCCCCCCCCCCCCTTAGCTCTCTAGTGCCTAAGGGCAAGCCAGAGTCCGATTTCAGGTGGGGTATTCACAGAGTGGGGAACCAAGCACTGCAGGAGTAAGCTAGGCCAGAAACTGCCCACCACCCTTCTCACCACCTCTCAAGGTGGCTGCTGGAAACTGGGAGTGGGAGTGGAGGTGGTATCCGGGGAGCTGGCAAGAAAGGTGCGAGGAGGCGGTGTCAGCCTGGACGGCACCATTGAAAACAGCAACTGCCAGGTTCCTGTTTCCGCCGGGGAGATCATTGTGCACAGGCAGAACTTAGCTACGTGGACCTCAGCACCGTTCCCCTATAGCCCCTGAGTGCACTGCGCAGGGCAACGGCCGTGTTCGTGCTTGCTAACCTGCAGTTCGTACGACGCGGGTTGCGTTTCGCTCCGTGTATCGCGGTGCCGGTCAGCTCGTTTCGCCTAGCGCCTATCTCAATGCACGCAGACTGCACTTCCCCAGCTTCTGCGCTGACCCGAGACCGGGAGCCAGCAGCTTTCCCCTGGTCTCCCATGAGGGTCCAGCTCCTGCTTTCCCAGGCTGTAGCAGAGAGCTGGATCAGAAGCGGAGCAGCTCCAACAGAAGCGGCCCACTCTCAAACCGCCGCTCCAGGTGGCTGCTTGCCTCGCTACGTAGGCCGCACTGCCGGCCTCCTTGAACGAAAGCTCCCAACAAGAAATGCTCTCTGCCAACTCACCGGAGAAAACCTATGTTCACTCCTGTCGCCCCAGTGCTGAAATGCAGCAGCCCCCCCCCCCCTTAGCTCTCTAGTGCCTAAGGGCAAGCCAGAGTCCGATTTCAGGTGGGGTATTCACAGAGTGGGGAACCAAGCACTGCAGGAGTAAGCTAGGCCAGAAACTGCCCACCACCCTTCTCACCACCTCTCAAGGTGGCTGCTGGAAACTGGGAGTGGGAGTGGAGGTGGTATCCGGGGAGCTGGCAAGAAAGGTGCGAGGAGGCGGTGTCAGCCTGGACGGCACCATTGAAAACAGCAACTGCCAGGTTCCTGTTTCCGCCGGGGAGATCATTGTGCACAGGCAGAACTTAGCTACGTGGACCTCAGCACCGTTCCCCTATAGCCCCTGAGTGCACTGCGCAGGGCAACGGCCGTGTTCGTGCTTGCTAACCTGCAGTTCGTACGACGCGGGTTGCGTTTCGCTCCGTGTATCGCGGTGCCGGTCAGCTCGTTTCGCCTAGCGCCTATCTCAATGCACGCAGACTGCACTTCCCCAGCTTCTGCGCTGACCCGAGACCGGGAGCCAGCAGCTTTCCCCTGGTCTCCCATGAGGGTCCAGCTCCTGCTTTCCCAGGCTGTAGCAGAGAGCTGGATCAGAAGCGGAGCAGCTCCAACAGAAGCGGCCCACTCTCAAACCGCCGCTCCAGGTGGCTGCTTGCCTCGCTACGTAGGCCGCACTGCCGGCCTCCTTGAACGAAAGCTCCCAACAAGAAATGCTCTCTGCCAACTCACCGGAGAAAACCTATGTTCACTCCTGTCGCCCCAGTGCTGAAATGCAGCAGCCCCCCCCCCCTTAGCTCTCTAGTGCCTAAGGGCAAGCCAGAGTCCGATTTCAGGTGGGGTATTCACAGAGTGGGGAACCAAGCACTGCAGGAGTAAGCTAGGCCAGAAACTGCCCACCACCCTTCTCACCACCTCTCAAGGTGGCTGCTGGAAACTGGGAGTGGGAGTGGAGGTGGTATCCGGGGAGCTGGCAAGAAAGGTGCGAGGAGGCGGTGTCAGCCTGGACGGCACCATTGAAAACAGCAACTGCCAGGTTCCTGTTTCCGCCGGGGAGATCATTGTGCACAGGCAGAACTTAGCTACGTGGACCTCAGCACCGTTCCCCTATAGCCCCTGAGTGCACTGCGCAGGGCAACGGCCGTGTTCGTGCTTGCTAACCTGCAGTTCGTACGACGCGGGTTGCGTTTCGCTCCGTGTATCGCGGTGCCGGTCAGCTCGTTTCGCCTAGCGCCTATCTCAATGCACGCAGACTGCACTTCCCCAGCTTCTGCGCTGACCCGAGACCGGGAGCCAGCAGCTTTCCCCTGGTCTCCCATGAGGGTCCAGCTCCTGCTTTCCCAGGCTGTAGCAGAGAGCTGGATCAGAAGCGGAGCAGCTCCAACAGAAGCGGCCCACTCTCAAACCGCCGCTCCAGGTGGCTGCTTGCCTCGCTACGTAGGCCGCACTGCCGGCCTCCTTGAACGAAAGCTCCCAACAAGAAATGCTCTCTGCCAACTCACCGGAGAAAACCTATGTTCACTCCTGTCGCCCCAGTGCTGAAATGCAGCAGCCCCCCCCCCCTTAGCTCTCTAGTGCCTAAGGGCAAGCCAGAGTCCGATTTCAGGTGGGGTATTCACAGAGTGGGGAACCAAGCACTGCAGGAGTAAGCTAGGCCAGAAACTACCCACCACCCTTCTCACCACCTCTCAAGGTGGCTGCTGGAAACTGGGAGTGGGAGTGGAGGTGGTATCCGGGGAGCTGGCAAGAAA
Source organism: Lepus europaeus (assembly GCF_033115175.1). Classification (NCBI taxonomy): domain Eukaryota; kingdom Metazoa; phylum Chordata; class Mammalia; order Lagomorpha; family Leporidae; genus Lepus; species Lepus europaeus. Next base: position 2,846,372 of record NW_026909213.1, on the reverse strand, counting down.
GGTGCGAGGAGGCGGTGTCAGCCTGGACGGCACCATTGAAAACAGCAACTGCCAGGTTCCTGTTTCCGCCGGGGAGATCATTGTGCACAGGCAGAACTTAGCTACGTGGACCTCAGCACCGTTCCCCTATAGCCCCTGAGTGCACTGCGCAGGGCAACGGCCGTGTTCGTGCTTGCTAACCTGCAGTTCATACGACGCGGGTTGCGTTTCGCTCCGTGTATCGCGGTGCCGGTCAGCTCGTTTCGCCTAGCGCCTATCTCAATGCACGCAGACTGCACTTCCCCAGCTTCTGCGCTGACCCGAGACCGGGAGCCAGCAGCTTTCCCCTGGTCTCCCATGAGGGTCCAGCTCCTGCTTTCCCAGGCTGTAGCAGAGAGCTGGATCAGAAGCGGAGCAGCTCCAACAGAAGCGGCCCACTCTCAAACCGCCGCTCCAGGTGGCTGCTTGCCTCGCTACGTCGGCCGCACTGCCGGCCTCCTTGAACGAAAGCTCCCAACAAGAAAAGCTCTCTGCCAACTCACCGGAGAAAACCTATGTTCACTCCTGTCGCCCCAGTGCTGAAATGCAGCAGCCCCCCCCCCCCTTAGCTCTCTAGTGCCTAAGGGCAAGCCAGAGTCCGATTTCAGGTGGGGTATTCACAGAGTGGGGAACCAAGCACTGCAGGAGTAAGCTAGGCCAGAAACTGCCCACCACCCTTCTCACCACCTCTGGTGGTGAGAAACTGGGAGTGGGAGTGGAGGTGGTATCCGGGGAGCTGGCAAGAAAGGTGCGAGGAGGCGGTGTCAGCCTGGACGGCACCATTGAAAACAGCAACTGCCAGGTTCCTGTTTCCGCCGGGGAGATCATTGTGCACAGGCAGAACTTAGCTACGTGGACCTCAGCACCGTTCCCCTATAGCCCCTGAGTGCACTGCGCAGGGCAACGGCCGTGTTCGTGCTTGCTAACCTGCAGTTCGTACGACGCGGGTTGCGTTTCGCTCCGTGTATCGCGGTGCCGGTCAGCTCGTTTCGCCTAGCGCCTATCTCAATGCACGCAGACTGCACTTCCCCAGCTTCTGCGCTGACCCGAGACCGGGAGCCAGCAGCTTTCCCCTGGTCTCCCATGAGGGTCCAGCTCCTGCTTTCCCAGGCTGTAGCAGAGAGCTGGATCAGAAGCGGAGCAGCTCCAACAGAAGCGGCCCACTCTCAAACCGCCGCTCCAGGTGGCTGCTTGCCTCGCTACGTAGGCCGCACTGCCGGCCTCCTTGAACGAAAGCTCCCAACAAGAAATGCTCTCTGCCAACTCACCGGAGAAAACCTATGTTCACTCCTGTCGCCCCAGTGCTGAAATGCAGCAGCCCCCCCCCCCCTTAGCTCTCTAGTGCCTAAGGGCAAGCCAGAGTCCGATTTCAGGTGGGGTATTCACAGAGTGGGGAACCAAGCACTGCAGGAGTAAGTTAGGCCAGAAACTGCCCACCACCCTTCTCACCACCTCTCAAGGTGGCTGCTGGAAACTGGGAGTGGGAGTGGAGGTGGTATCCGGGGAGCTGGCAAGAAAGGTGCGAGGAGGCGGTGTCAGCCTGGACGGCACCATTGAAAACAGCAACTGCCAGGTTCCTGTTTCCGCCGGGGAGATCATTGTGCACAGGCAGAACTTAGCTACGTGGACCTCAGCACCGTTCCCCTATAGCCCCTGAGTGCACTGCGCAGGGCAACGGCCGTGTTCGTGCTTGCTAACCTGCAGTTCGTACGACGCGGGTTGCGTTTCGCTCCGTGTATCGCGGTGCCGGTCAGCTCGTTTCGCCTAGCGCCTATCTCAATGCACGCAGACTGCACTTCCCCAGCTTCTGCGCTGACCCGAGACCGGGAGCCAGCAGCTTTCCCCTGGTCTCCCATGAGGGTCCAGCTCCTGCTTTCCCAGGCTGTAGCAGAGAGCTGGATCAGAAGCGGAGCAGCTCCAACAGAAGCGGCCCACTCTCAAACCGCCGCTCCAGGTGGCTGCTTGCCTCGCTACGTAGGCCGCACTGCCGGCCTCCTTGAACGAAAGCTCCCAACAAGAAATGCTCTCTGCCAACTCACCGGAGAAAACCTATGTTCACTCCTGTCGCCCCAGTGCTGAAATGCAGCAGCCCCCACCCCCCTTAGCTCTCTAGTGCCTAAGGGCAAGCCAGAGTCCGATTTCAGGTGGGGTATTCACAGAGTGGGGAACCAAGCACTGCAGGAGTAAGCTAGGCCAGAAACTGCCCACCACCCTTCTCACCACCTCTGGTGGTGAGAAACTGGGAGTGGGAGTGGAGGTGGTATCCGGGGAGCTGGCAAGAAAGGTGCGAGTAGGCGGTGTCAGCCTGGACGGCACCATTGAAAACAGCAACTGCCAGGTTCCTGTTTCCGCCGGGGAGATCATTGTGCACAGGCAGAACTTAGCTACGTGGACCTCAGCACCGTTCCCTTATAGCCCCTGAGTGCACTGCGCAGGGCAACGGCCGTGTTCGTGCTTGCTAACCTGCAGTTCGTACGACGCGGGTTGCGTTTCGCTCCGTGTATCGCGGTGCCGGTCAGCTCGTTTCGCCTAGCGCCTATCTCAATGCACGCAGACTGCACTTCCCCAGCTTCTGCGCTGACCCGAGACCGGGAGCCAGCAGCTTTCCCCTGGTCTCCCATGAGGGTCCAGCTCCTGCTTTCCCAGGCTGTAGCAGAGAGCTGGATCAGAAGCGGAGCAGCTCCAACAGAAGCGGCCCACTCTCAAACCGCCGCTCCAGGTGGCTGCTTGCCTCGCTACGTAGGCCGCACTGCCGGCCTCCTTGAACGAAAGCTCCCAACAAGAAATGCTCTCTGCCAACTCACCGGAGAAAACCTATGTTCACTCCTGTCGCCCCAGTGCTGAAATGCAGCAGCCCCCCCCCCCCCTTAGCTCTCTAGTGCCTAAGGGCAAGCCAGAGTCCGATTTCAGGTGGGGTATTCACAGAGTGGGGAACCAAGCACTGCAGGAGTAAGCTAGGCCAGAAACTGCCCACCACCCTTCTCACCACCTCTCAAGGTGGCTGCTGGAAACTGGGAGTGGGAGTGGAGGTGGTATCCGGGGAGCTGGCAAGAAAGGTGCGAGGAGGCGGTGTCAGCCTGGACGGCACCATTGAAAACAGCAACTGCCAGGTTCCTGTTTCCGCCGGGGAGATCATTGTGCACAGGCAGAACTTAGCTACGTGGACCTCAGCACCGTTCCCCTATAGCCCCTGAGTGCACTGCGCAGGGCAACGGCCGTGTTCGTGCTTGCTAACCTGCAGTTCGTACGACGCGGGTTGCGTTTCGCTCCGTGTATCGCGGTGCCGGTCAGCTCGTTTCGCCTAGCGCCTATCTCAATGCACGCAGACTGCACTTCCCCAGCTTCTGCGCTGACCCGAGACCGGGAGCCAGCAGCTTTCCCCTGGTCTCCCATGAGGGTCCAGCTCCTGCTTTCCCAGGCTGTAGCAGAGAGCTGGATCAGAAGCGGAGCAGCTCCAACAGAAGCGGCCCACTCTCAAACCGCCGCTCCAGGTGGCTGCTTGCCTCGCTACGTAGGCCGCACTGCCGGCCTCCTTGAACGAAAGCTCCCAACAAGAAATGCTCTCTGCCAACTCACCGGAGAAAACCTATGTTCACTCCTGTCGCCCCAGTGCTGAAATGCAGCAGCCCCCCCCCCCTTAGCTCTCTAGTGCCTAAGGGCAAGCCAGAGTCCGATTTCAGGTGGGGTATTCACAGAGTGGGGAACCAAGCACTGCAGGAGTAAGCTAGGCCAGAAACTGCCCACCACCCTTCTCACCACCTCTCAAGGTGGCTGCTGGAAACTGGGAGTGGGAGTGGAGGTGGTATCCGGGGAGCTGGCAAGAAAGGTGCGAGGAGGCGGTGTCAGCCTGGACGGCACCATTGAAAACAGCAACTGCCAGGTTCCTGTTTCCGCCGGGGAGATCATTGTGCACAGGCAGAACTTAGCTACGTGGACCTCAGCACCGTTCCCCTATAGCCCCTGAGTGCACTGCGCAGGGCAACGGCCGTGTTCGTGCTTGCTAACCTGCAGTTCGTACGACGCGGGTTGCGTTTCGCTCCGTGTATCGCGGTGCCGGTCAGCTCGTTTCGCCTAGCGCCTATCTCAATGCACGCAGACTGCACTTCCCCAGCTTCTGCGCTGACCCGAGACCGGGAGCCAGCAGCTTTCCCCTGGTCTCCCATGAGGGTCCAGCTCCTGCTTTCCCAGGCTGTAGCAGAGAGCTGGATCAGAAGCGGAGCAGCTCCAACAGAAGCGGCCCACTCTCAAACCGCCGCTCCAGGTGGCTGCTTGCCTCGCTACGTAGGCCGCACTGCCGGCCTCCTTGAACGAAAGCTCCCAACAAGAAATGCTCTCTGCCAACTCACCGGAGAAAACCTATGTTCACTCCTGTCGCCCCAGTGCTGAAATGCAGCAGCCCCCCCCCCCTTAGCTCTCTAGTGCCTAAGGGCAAGCCAGAGTCCGATTTCAGGTGGGGTATTCACAGAGTGGGGAACCAAGCACTGCAGGAGTAAGCTAGGCCAGAAACTGCCCACCACCCTTCTCACCACCTCTCAAGGTGGCTGCTGGAAACTGGGAGTGGGAGTGGAGGTGGTATCCGGGGAGCTGGCAAGAAAGGTGCGAGGAGGCGGTGTCAGCCTGGACGGCACCATTGAAAACAGCAACTGCCAGGTTCCTGTTTCCGCCGGGGAGATCATTGTGCACAGGCAGAACTTAGCTACGTGGACCTCAGCACCGTTCCCCTATAGCCCCTGAGTGCACTGCGCAGGGCAACGGCCGTGTTCGTGCTTGCTAACCTGCAGTTCGTACGACGCGGGTTGCGTTTCGCTCCGTGTATCGCGGTGCCGGTCAGCTCGTTTCGCCTAGCGCCTATCTCAATGCACGCAGACTGCACTTCCCCAGCTTCTGCGCTGACCCGAGACCGGGAGCCAGCAGCTTTCCCCTGGTCTCCCATGAGGGTCCAGCTCCTGCTTTCCCAGGCTGTAGCAGAGAGCTGGATCAGAAGCGGAGCAGCTCCAACAGAAGCGGCCCACTCTCAAACCGCCGCTCCAGGTGGCTGCTTGCCTCGCTACGTAGGCCGCACTGCCGGCCTCCTTGAACGAAAGCTCCCAACAAGAAATGCTCTCTGCCAACTCACCGGAGAAAACCTATGTTCACTCCTGTCGCCCCAGTGCTGAAATGCAGCAGCCCCCCCCCCCTTAGCTCTCTAGTGCCTAAGGGCAAGCCAGAGTCCGATTTCAGGTGGGGTATTCACAGAGTGGGGAACCAAGCACTGCAGGAGTAAGCTAGGCCAGAAACTGCCCACCACCCTTCTCACCACCTCTCAAGGTGGCTGCTGGAAACTGGGAGTGGGAGTGGAGGTGGTATCCGGGGAGCTGGCAAGAAAGGTGCGAGGAGGCGGTGTCAGCCTGGACGGCACCATTGAAAACAGCAACTGCCAGGTTCCTGTTTCCGCCGGGGAGATCATTGTGCACAGGCAGAACTTAGCTACGTGGACCTCAGCACCGTTCCCCTATAGCCCCTGAGTGCACTGCGCAGGGCAACGGCCGTGTTCGTGCTTGCTAACCTGCAGTTCGTACGACGCGGGTTGCGTTTCGCTCCGTGTATCGCGGTGCCGGTCAGCTCGTTTCGCCTAGCGCCTATCTCAATGCACGCAGACTGCACTTCCCCAGCTTCTGCGCTGACCCGAGACCGGGAGCCAGCAGCTTTCCCCTGGTCTCCCATGAGGGTCCAGCTCCTGCTTTCCCAGGCTGTAGCAGAGAGCTGGATCAGAAGCGGAGCAGCTCCAACAGAAGCGGCCCACTCTCAAACCGCCGCTCCAGGTGGCTGCTTGCCTCGCTACGTAGGCCGCACTGCCGGCCTCCTTGAACGAAAGCTCCCAACAAGAAATGCTCTCTGCCAACTCACCGGAGAAAACCTATGTTCACTCCTGTCGCCCCAGTGCTGAAATGCAGCAGCCCCCCCCCCCCTTAGCTCTCTAGTGCCTAAGGGCAAGCCAGAGTCCGATTTCAGGTGGGGTATTCACAGAGTGGGGAACCAAGCACTGCAGGAGTAAGCTAGGCCAGAAACTGCCCACCACCCTTCTCACCACCTCTCAAGGTGGCTGCTGGAAACTGGGAGTGGGAGTGGAGGTGGTATCCGGGGAGCTGGCAAGAAAGGTGCGAGGAGGCGGTGTCAGCCTGGACGGCACCATTGAAAACAGCAACTGCCAGGTTCCTGTTTCCGCCGGGGAGATCATTGTGCACAGGCAGAACTTAGCTACGTGGACCTCAGCACCGTTCCCCTATAGCCCCTGAGTGCACTGCGCAGGGCAACGGCCGTGTTCGTGCTTGCTAACCTGCAGTTCGTACGACGCGGGTTGCGTTTCGCTCCGTGTATCGCGGTGCCGGTCAGCTCGTTTCGCCTAGCGCCTATCTCAATGCACGCAGACTGCACTTCCCCAGCTTCTGCGCTGACCCGAGACCGGGAGCCAGCAGCTTTCCCCTGGTCTCCCATGAGGGTCCAGCTCCTGCTTTCCCAGGCTGTAGCAGAGAGCTGGATCAGAAGCGGAGCAGCTCCAACAGAAGCGGCCCACTCTCAAACCGCCGCTCCAGGTGGCTGCTTGCCTCGCTACGTAGGCCGCACTGCCGGCCTCCTTGAACGAAAGCTCCCAACAAGAAATGCTCTCTGCCAACTCACCGGAGAAAACCTATGTTCACTCCTGTCGCCCCAGTGCTGAAATGCAGCAGCCCCCCCCCCCCTTAGCTCTCTAGTGCCTAAGGGCAAGCCAGAGTCCGATTTCAGGTGGGGTATTCACAGAGTGGGGAACCAAGCACTGCAGGAGTAAGCTAGGCCAGAAACTGCCCACCACCCTTCTCACCACCTCTCAAGGTGGCTGCTGGAAACTGGGAGTGGGAGTGGAGGTGGTATCCGGGGAGCTGGCAAGAAAGGTGCGAGGAGGCGGTGTCAGCCTGGACGGCACCATTGAAAACAGCAACTGCCAGGTTCCTGTTTCCGCCGGGGAGATCATTGTGCACAGGCAGAACTTAGCTACGTGGACCTCAGCACCGTTCCCCTATAGCCCCTGAGTGCACTGCGCAGGGCAACGGCCGTGTTCGTGCTTGCTAACCTGCAGTTCGTACGACGCGGGTTGCGTTTCGCTCCGTGTATCGCGGTGCCGGTCAGCTCGTTTCGCCTAGCGCCTATCTCAATGCACGCAGACTGCACTTCCCCAGCTTCTGCGCTGACCCGAGACCGGGAGCCAGCAGCTTTCCCCTGGTCTCCCATGAGGGTCCAGCTCCTGCTTTCCCAGGCTGTAGCAGAGAGCTGGATCAGAAGCGGAGCAGCTCCAACAGAAGCGGCCCACTCTCAAACCGCCGCTCCAGGTGGCTGCTTGCCTCGCTACGTAGGCCGCACTGCCGGCCTCCTTGAACGAAAGCTCCCAACAAGAAATGCTCTCTGCCAACTCACCGGAGAAAACCTATGTTCACTCCTGTCGCCCCAGTGCTGAAATGCAGCAGCCCCCCCCCCCTTAGCTCTCTAGTGCCTAAGGGCAAGCCAGAGTCCGATTTCAGGTGGGGTATTCACAGAGTGGGGAACCAAGCACTGCAGGAGTAAGCTAGGCCAGAAACTACCCACCACCCTTCTCACCACCTCTCAAGGTGGCTGCTGGAAACTGGGAGTGGGAGTGGAGGTGGTATCCGGGGAGCTGGCAAGAAAGGTGCGAGGAGGCGGTGTCAGCCTGGACGGCACCATTGAAAACAGCAACTGCCAGGTTCCTGTTTCCGCCGGGGAGATCATTGTGCACAGGCAGAACTTAGCTACGTGGACCTCAGCACCGTTCCCCTATAGCCCCTGAGTGCACTGCGCAGGGCAACGGCCGTGTTCGTGCTTGCTAACCTGCAGTTCATACGACGCGGGTTGCGTTTCGCTCCGTGTATCGCGGTGCCGGTCAGCTCGTTTCGCCTAGCGCCTATCTCAATGCACGCAGACTGCACTTCCCCAGCTTCTGCGCTGACCCGAGACCGGGAGCCAGCAGCTTTCCCCCTGGTCTCCCATGAGGGTCCAGCTCCTGCTTTCCCAGGCTGTAGCAGAGAGCTGGATCAGAAGCGGAGCAGCTCCAACAGAAGCGGCCCACTCTCAAACCGCCGCTCCAGGTGGCTGCTTGCCTCGCTACGTCGGCCGCACTGCCGGCCTCCTTGAACGAAAGCTCCCAACAAGAAAAGCTCTCTGCCAACTCACCGGAGAAAACCTATGTTCACTCCTGTCGCCCCAGTGCTGAAATGCAGCAGCCCCCCCCCCCTTAGCTCTCTAGTGCCTAAGGGCAAGCCAGAGTCCGATTTCAGGTGGGGTATTCACAGAGTGGGGAACCAAGCACTGCAGGAGTAAGCTAGGCCAGAAACTGCCCACCACCCTTCTCACCACCTCTGGTGGTGAGAAACTGGGAGTGGGAGTGGAGGTGGTATCCGGGGAGCTGGCAAGAAAGGTGCGAGGAGGCGGTGTCAGCCTGGACGGCACCATTGAAAACAGCAACTGCCAGGTTCCTGTTTCCGCCGGGGAGATCATTGTGCACAGGCAGAACTTAGCTACGTGGACCTCAGCACCGTTCCCCTATAGCCCCTGAGTGCACTGCGCAGGGCAACGGCCGTGTTCGTGCTTGCTAACCTGCAGTTCGTACGACGCGGGTTGCGTTTCGCTCCGTGTATCGCGGTGCCGGTCAGCTCGTTTCGCCTAGCGCCTATCTCAATGCACGCAGACTGCACTTCCCCAGCTTCTGCGCTGACCCGAGACCGGGAGCCAGCAGCTTTCCCCTGGTCTCCCATGAGGGTCCAGCTCCTGCTTTCCCAGGCTGTAGCAGAGAGCTGGATCAGAAGCGGAGCAGCTCCAACAGAAGCGGCCCACTCTCAAACCGCCGCTCCAGGTGGCTGCTTGCCTCGCTACGTAGGCCGCACTGCCGGCCTCCTTGAACGAAAGCTCCCAACAAGAAATGCTCTCTGCCAACTCACCGGAGAAAACCTATGTTCACTCCTGTCGCCCCAGTGCTGAAATGCAGCAGCCCCCCCCCCCCCCTTAGCTCTCTAGTGCCTAAGGGCAAGCCAGAGTCCGATTTCAGGTGGGGTATTCACAGAGTGGGGAACCAAGCACTGCAGGAGTAAGTTAGGCCAGAAACTGCCCACCACCCTTCTCACCACCTCTCAAGGTGGCTGCTGGAAACTGGGAGTGGGAGTGGAGGTGGTATCCGGGGAGCTGGCAAGAAAGGTGCGAGGAGGCGGTGTCAGCCTGGACGGCACCATTGAAAACAGCAACTGCCAGGTTCCTGTTTCCGCCGGGGAGATCATTGTGCACAGGCAGAACTTAGCTACGTGGACCTCAGCACCGTTCCCCTATAGCCCCTGAGTGCACTGCGCAGGGCAACGGCCGTGTTCGTGCTTGCTAACCTGCAGTTCGTACGACGCGGGTTGCGTTTCGCTCCGTGTATCGCGGTGCCGGTCAGCTCGTTTCGCCTAGCGCCTATCTCAATGCACGCAGACTGCACTTCCCCAGCTTCTGCGCTGACCCGAGACCGGGAGCCAGCAGCTTTCCCCTGGTCTCCCATGAGGGTCCAGCTCCTGCTTTCCCAGGCTGTAGCAGAGAGCTGGATCAGAAGCGGAGCAGCTCCAACAGAAGCGGCCCACTCTCAAACCGCCGCTCCAGGTGGCTGCTTGCCTCGCTACGTAGGCCGCACTGCCGGCCTCCTTGAACGAAAGCTCCCAACAAGAAATGCTCTCTGCCAACTCACCGGAGAAAACCTATGTTCACTCCTGTCGCCCCAGTGCTGAAATGCAGCAGCCCCCACCCCCCTTAGCTCTCTAGTGCCTAAGGGCAAGCCAGAGTCCGATTTCAGGTGGGGTATTCACAGAGTGGGGAACCAAGCACTGCAGGAGTAAGCTAGGCCAGAAACTGCCCACCACCCTTCTCACCACCTCTGGTGGTGAGAAACTGGGAGTGGGAGTGGAGGTGGTATCCGGGGAGCTGGCAAGAAAGGTGCGAGTAGGCGGTGTCAGCCTGGACGGCACCATTGAAAACAGCAACTGCCAGGTTCCTGTTTCCGCCGGGGAGATCATTGTGCACAGGCAGAACTTAGCTACGTGGACCTCAGCACCGTTCCCCTATAGCCCCTGAGTGCACTGCGCAGGGCAACGGCCGTGTTCGTGCTTGCTAACCTGCAGTTCGTACGACGCGGGTTGCGTTTCGCTCCGTGTATCGCGGTGCCGGTCAGCTCGTTTCGCCTAGCGCCTATCTCAATGCACGCAGACTGCACTTCCCCAGCTTCTGCGCTGACCCGAGACCGGGAGCCAGCAGCTTTCCCCTGGTCTCCCATGAGGGTCCAGCTCCTGCTTTCCCAGGCTGTAGCAGAGAGCTGGATCAGAAGCGGAGCAGCTCCAACAGAAGCGGCCCACTCTCAAACCGCCGCTCCAGGTGGCTGCTTGCCTCGCTACGTAGGCCGCACTGCCGGCCTCCTTGAACGAAAGCTCCCAACAAGAAATGCTCTCTGCCAACTCACCGGAGAAAACCTATGTTCACTCCTGTCGCCCCAGTGCTGAAATGCAGCAGCCCCCCCCCCCCCCTTAGCTCTCTAGTGCCTAAGGGCAAGCCAGAGTCCGATTTCAGGTGGGGTATTCACAGAGTGGGGAACCAAGCACTGCAGGAGTAAGCTAGGCCAGAAACTGCCCACCACCCTTCTCACCACCTCTCAAGGTGGCTGCTGGAAACTGGGAGTGGGAGTGGAGGTGGTATCCGGGGAGCTGGCAAGAAAGGTGCGAGGAGGCGGTGTCAGCCTGGACGGCACCATTGAAAACAGCAACTGCCAGGTTCCTGTTTCCGCCGGGGAGATCATTGTGCACAGGCAGAACTTAGCTACGTGGACCTCAGCACCATTCCCCTATAGCCCCTGAGTGCACTGCGCAGGGCAACGGCCGTGTTCGTGCTTGCTAACCTGCAGTTCGTACGACGCGGGTTGCGTTTCGCTCCGTGTATCGCGGTGCCGGTCAGCTCGTTTCGCCTAGCGCCTATCTCAATGCACGCAGACTGCACTTCCCCAGCTTCTGCGCTGACCCGAGACCGGGAGCCAGCAGCTTTCCCCTGGTCTCCCATGAGGGTCCAGCTCCTGCTTTCCCAGGCTGTAGCAGAGAGCTGGATCAGAAGCGGAGCAGCTCCAACAGAAGCGGCCCACTCTCAAACCGCCGCTCCAGGTGGCTGCTTGCCTCGCTACGTAGGCCGCACTGCCGGCCTCCTTGAACGAAAGCTCCCAACAAGAAATGCTCTCTGCCAACTCACCGGAGAAAACCTATGTTCACTCCTGTCGCCCCAGTGCTGAAATGCAGCAGCCCCCCCCCCCTTAGCTCTCTAGTGCCTAAGGGCAAGCCAGAGTCCGATTTCAGGTGGGGTATTCACAGAGTGGGGAACCAAGCACTGCAGGAGTAAGCTAGGCCAGAAACTGCCCACCACCCTTCTCACCACCTCTCAAGGTGGCTGCTGGAAACTGGGAGTGGGAGTGGAGGTGGTATCCGGGGAGCTGGCAAGAAAGGTGCGAGGAGGCGGTGTCAGCCTGGACGGCACCATTGAAAACAGCAACTGCCAGGTTCCTGTTTCCGCCGGGGAGATCATTGTGCACAGGCAGAACTTAGCTACGTGGACCTCAGCACCGTTCCCCTATAGCCCCTGAGTGCACTGCGCAGGGCAACGGCCGTGTTCGTGCTTGCTAACCTGCAGTTCGTACGACGCGGGTTGCGTTTCGCTCCGTGTATCGCGGTGCCGGTCAGCTCGTTTCGCCTAGCGCCTATCTCAATGCACGCAGACTGCACTTCCCCAGCTTCTGCGCTGACCCGAGACCGGGAGCCAGCAGCTTTCCCCTGGTCTCCCATGAGGGTCCAGCTCCTGCTTTCCCAGGCTGTAGCAGAGAGCTGGATCAGAAGCGGAGCAGCTCCAACAGAAGCGGCCCACTCTCAAACCGCCGCTCCAGGTGGCTGCTTGCCTCGCTACGTAGGCCGCACTGCCGGCCTCCTTGAACGAAAGCTCCCAACAAGAAATGCTCTCTGCCAACTCACCGGAGAAAACCTATGTTCACTCCTGTCGCCCCAGTGCTGAAATGCAGCAGCCCCCACCCCCCTTAGCTCTCTAGTGCCTAAGGGCAAGCCAGAGTCCGATTTCAGGTGGGGTATTCACAGAGTGGGGAACCAAGCACTGCAGGAGTAAGCTAGGCCAGAAACTGCCCACCACCCTTCTCACCACCTCTGGTGGTGAGAAACTGGGAGTGGGAGTGGAGGTGGTATCCGGGGAGCTGGCAAGAAAGGTGCGAGGAGGCGGTGTCAGCCTGGACGGCACCATTGAAAACAGCAACTGCCAGGTTCCTGTTTCCGCCGGGGAGATCATTGTGCACAGGCAGAACTTAGCTACGTGGACCTCAGCACCGTTCCCCTATAGCCCCTGAGTGCACTGCGCAGGGCAACGGCCGTGTTCGTGCTTGCTAACCTGCAGTTCGTACGACGCGGGTTGCGTTTCGCTCCGTGTATCGCGGTGCCGGTCAGCTCGTTTCGCCTAGCGCCTATCTCAATGCACGCAGACTGCACTTCCCCAGCTTCTGCGCTGACCCGAGACCGGGAGCCAGCAGCTTTCCCCTGGTCTCTCATGAGGGTCCAGCTCCTGCTTTCCCAGGCTGTAGCAGAGAGCTGGATCAGAAGCGGAGCAGCTCCAACAGAAGCGGCCCACTCTCAAACCGCCGCTCCAGGTGGCTGCTTGCCTCGCTACGTAGGCCGCACTGCCGGCCTCCTTGAACGAAAGCTCCCAACAAGAAATGCTCTCTGCCAACTCACCGGAGAAAACCTATGTTCACTCCTGTCGCCCCAGTGCTGAAATGCAGCAGCCCCCCCCCCCTTAGCTCTCTAGTGCCTAAGGGCAAGCCAGAGTCCGATTTCAGGTGGGGTATTCACAGAGTGGGGAACCAAGCACTGCAGGAGTAAGCTAGGCCAGAAACTGCCCACCACCCTTCTCACCACCTCTCAAGGTGGCTGCTGGAAACTGGGAGTGGGAGTGGAGGTGGTATCCGGGGAGCTGGCAAGAAAGGTGCGAGGAGGTGGTGTCAGCCTGGACGGCACCATTGAAAACAGCAACTGCCAGGTTCCTGTTTCCGCCGGGGAGATCATTGTGCACAGGCAGAACTTAGCTACGTGGACCTCAGCACCGTTCCCCTATAGCCCCTGAGTGCACTGCGCAGGGCAACGGCCGTGTTCGTGCTTGCTAACCTGCAGTTCGTACGACGCGGGTTGCGTTTCGCTCCGTGTATCGCGGTGCCGGTCAGCTCGTTTCGCCTAGCGCCTATCTCAATGCACGCAGACTGCACTTCCCCAGCTTCTGCGCTGACCCGAGACCGGGAGCCAGCAGCTTTCCCCTGGTCTCCCATGAGGGTCCAGCTCCTGCTTTCCCAGGCTGTAGCAGAGAGCTGGATCAGAAGCGGAGCAGCTCCAACAGAAGCGGCCCACTCTCAAACCGCCGCTCCAGGTGGCTGCTTGCCTCGCTACGTAGGCCGCACTGCCGGCCTCCTTGAACGAAAGCTCCCAACAAGAAATGCTCTCTGCCAACTCACCGGAGAAAACCTATGTTCACTCCTGTCGCCCCAGTGCTGAAATGCAGCAGCCCCCCCCCCCCTTAGCTCTCTAGTGCCTAAGGGCAAGCCAGAGTCCGATTTCAGGTGGGGTATTCACAGAGTGGGGAACCAAGCACTGCAGGAGTAAGCTAGGCCAGAAACTGCCCACCACCCTTCTCACCACCTCTCAAGGTGGCTGCTGGAAACTGGGAGTGGGAGTGGAGGTGGTATCCGGGGAGCTGGCAAGAAAGGTGCGAGGAGGCGGTGTCAGCCTGGACGGCACCATTGAAAACAGCAACTGCCAGGTTCCTGTTTCCGCCGGGGAGATCATTGTGCACAGGCAGAACTTAGCTACGTGGACCTCAGCACCGTTCCCCTATAGCCCCTGAGTGCACTGCGCAGGGCAATGGCCGTGTTCGTGCTTGCTAACCTGCAGTTCGTACGACGCGGGTTGCGTTTCGCTCCGTGTATCGCGGTGCCGGTCAGCTCGTTTCGCCTAGCGCCTATCTCAATGCACGCAGACTGCACTTCCCCAGCTTCTGCGCTGACCCGAGACCGGGAGCCAGCAGCTTTCCCCTGGTCTCCCATGAGGGTCCAGCTCCTGCTTTCCCAGGCTGTAGCAGAGAGCTGGATCAGAAGCGGAGCAGCTCCAACAGAAGCGGCCCACTCTCAAACCGCCGCTCCAGGTGGCTGCTTGCCTCGCTACGTAGGCCGCACTGCCGGCCTCCTTGAACGAAAGCTCCCAACAAGAAATGCTCTCTGCCAACTCACCGGAGAAAACCTATGTTCACTCCTGTCGCCCCAGTGCTGAAATGCAGCAGCCCCCACCCCCCTTAGCTCTCTAGTGCCTAAGGGCAAGCCAGAGTCCGATTTCAGGTGGGGTATTCACAGAGTGGGGAACCAAGCACTGCAGGAGTAAGCTAGGCCAGAAACTGCCCACCACCCTTCTCACCACCTCTCAAGGTGGCTGCTGGAAACTGGGAGTGGGAGTGGAGGTGGTATCCGGGGAGCTGGCAAGAAAGGTGCGAGGAGGCGGTGTCAGCCTGGACGGCACCATTGAAAACAGCAACTGCCAGGTTCCTGTTTCCGCCGGGGAGATCATTGTGCACAGGCAGAACTTAGCTACGTGGACCTCAGCACCGTTCCCCTATAGCCCCTGAGTGCACTGCGCAGGGCAACGGCCGTGTTCGTGCTTGCTAACCTGCAGTTCATACGACGCGGGTTGCGTTTCGCTCCGTGTATCGCGGTGCCGGTCAGCTCGTTTCGCCTAGCGCCTATCTCAATGCACGCAGACTGCACTTCCCCAGCTTCTGCGCTGACCCGAGACCGGGAGCCAGCAGCTTTCCCCTGGTCTCCCATGAGGGTCCAGCTCCTGCTTTCCCAGGCTGTAGCAGAGAGCTGGATCAGAAGCGGAGCAGCTCCAACAGAAGCGGCCCACTCTCAAACCGCCACTCCAGGTGGCTGCTTGCCTCGCTACGTAGGCCGCACTGCCAGCCTCCTTGAACGAAAGCTCCCAACAAGAAATGCTCTCTGCCAACTCACCGGAGAAAACCTATGTTCACTCCTGTCGCCCCAGTGCTGAAATGCAGCAGCCCCCACCCTCCTTAGCTCTCTAGTGCCTAAGGGCAAGCCAGAGTCCGATTTCAGGTGGGGTATTCACAGAGTGGGGAACCAAGCACTGCAGGAGTAAGCTAGGCCAGAAACTGCCCACCACCCTTCTCACCACCTCTGGTGGTGAGAAACTGGGAGTGGGAGTGGAGGTGGTATCCGGGGAGCTGGCAAGAAAGGTGCGAGGAGGCGGTGTCAGCCTGGACGGCACCATTGAAAACAGCAACTGCCAGGTTCCTGTTTCCGCCGGGGAGATCATTGTGCACAGGCAGAACTTAGCTACGTGGACCTCAGCACCGTTCCCCTATAGCCCCTGAGTGCACTGCGCAGGGCAACGGCCGTGTTCGTGCTTGCTAACCTGCAGTTCGTACGACGCGGGTTGCGTTTCGCTCCGTGTATCGCGGTGCCGGTCAGCTCGTTTCGCCTAGCGCCTATCTCAATGCACGCAGACTGCACTTCCCCAGCTTCTGCGCTGACCCGAGACCGGGAGCCAGCAGCTTTCCCCTGGTCTCCCATGAGGGTCCAGCTCCTGCTTTCCCAGGCTGTACCAGAGAGCTGGATCAGAAGCGGAGCAGCTCCAACAGAAGCGGCCCACTCTCAAACCGCCGCTCCAGGTGGCTGCTTGCCTCGCTACGTAGGCCGCACTGCCGGCCTCCTTGAACGAAAGCTCCCAACAAGAAATGCTCTCTGCCAACTCACCGGAGAAAACCTATGTTCACTCCTGTCGCCCCAGTGCTGAAATGCAGCAGCCCCCACCACCCTTAGCTCTCTAGTGCCTAAGGGCAAGCCAGAGTCCGATTTCAGGTGGGGTATTCACAGAGTGGGGAACCAAGCACTGCAGGAGTAAGCTAGGCCAGAAACTGCCCACCACCCTTCTCACCACCTCTCAAGGTGGCTGCTGGAAACTGGGAGTGGGAGTGGAGGTGGTATCCGGGGAGCTGGCAAGAAAGGTGCGAGGAGGCGGTGTCAGCCTGGACGGCACCATTGAAAACAGCAACTGCCAGGTTCCTGTTTCCGCCGGGGAGATCATTGTGCACAGGCAGAACTTAGCTACGTGGACCTCAGCACCGTTCCCCTATAGCCCCTGAGTGCACTGCGCAGGGCAACGGCCGTGTTCGTGCTTGCTAACCTGCAGTTCATACGACGCGGGTTGCGTTTCGCTCCGTGTATCGCGGTGCCGGTCAGCTCGTTTCGCCTAGCGCCTATCTCAATGCACGCAGACTGCACTTCCCCAGCTTCTGCGCTGACCCGAGACCGGGAGCCAGCAGCTTTCCCCTGGTCTCCCATGAGGGTCCAGCTCCTGCTTTCCCAGGCTGTAGCAGAGAGCTGGATCAGAAGCGGAGCAGCTCCAACAGAAGCGGCCCACTCTCAAACCGCCGCTCCAGGTGGCTGCTTGCCTCGCTACGTAGGCCGCACTGCCAGCCTCCTTGAACGAAAGCTCCCAACAAGAAATGCTCTCTGCCAACTCACCGGAGAAAACCTATGTTCACTCCTGTCGCCCCAGTGCTGAAATGCAGCAGCCCCCACCCTCCTTAGCTCTCTAGTGCCTAAGGGCAAGCCAGAGTCCGATTTCAGGTGGGGTATTCACAGAGTGGGGAACCAAGCACTGCAGGAGTAAGCTAGGCCAGAAACTGCCCACCACCCTTCTCACCACCTCTGGTGGTGAGAAACTGGGAGTGGGAGTGGAGGTGGTATCCGGGGAGCTGGCAAGAAAGGTGCGAGGAGGCGGTGTCAGCCTGGACGGCACCATTGAAAACAGCAACTGCCAGGTTCCTGTTTCCGCCGGGGAAATCATTGTGCACAGGCAGAACTTAGCTACGTGGACCTCAGCACCGTTCCCCTATAGCCCCTGAGTGCACTGCGCAGGGCAACGGCCGTGTTCGTGCTTGCTAACCTGCAGTTCGTACGACGCGGGTTGCGTTTCGCTCCGTGTATCGCGGTGCCGGTCAGCTCGTTTCGCCTAGCGCCTATCTCAATGCACGCAGACTGCACTTCCCCAGCTTCTGCGCTGACCCGAGACCGGGAGCCAGCAGCTTTCCCCTGGTCTCCCATGAGGGTCCAGCTCCTGCTTTCCCAGGCTGTAGCAGAGAGCTGGATCAGAAGCGGAGCAGCTCCAACAGAAGCGGCCCACTCTCAAACCGCCGCTCCAGGTGGCTGCTTGCCTCGCTACGTAGGCCGCACTGCCGGCCTCCTTGAACGAAAGCTCCCAACAAGAAATGCTCTCTGCCAACTCACCGGAGAAAACCTATGTTCACTCCTGTCGCCCCAGTGCTGAAATGCAGCAGCCCCCACCCCCCTTAGCTCTCTAGTGCCTAAGGGCAAGCCAGAGTCCGATTTCAGGTGGGGTATTCACAGAGTGGGGAACCAAGCACTGCAGGAGTAAGCTAGGCCAGAAACTGCCCACCACCCTTCTCACCACCTCTGGTGGTGAGAAACTGGGAGTGGGAGTGGAGGTGGTATCCGGGGAGCTGGCAAGAAAGGTGCGAGGAGGCGGTGTCAGCCTGGACGGCACCATTGAAAACAGCAACTGCCAGGTTCCTGTTTCCGCCGGGGAGATCATTGTGCACAGGCAGAACTTAGCTACGTGGACCTCAGCACCATTCCCCTATAGCCCCTGAGTGCACTGCGCAGGGCAACGGCCGTGTTCGTGCTTGCTAACCTGCAGTTCGTACGACGCGGGTTGCGTTTCGCTCCGTGTATCGCGGTGCCGGTCAGCTCGTTTCGCCTAGCGCCTATCTCAATGCACGCAGACTGCACTTCCCCAGCTTCTGCGCTGACCCGAGACCGGGAGCCAGCAGCTTTCCCCTGGTCTCCCATGAGGGTCCAGCTCCTGCTTTCCCAGGCTGTAGCAGAGAGCTGGATCAGAAGCGGAGCAGCTCCAACAGAAGCGGCCCACTCTCAAACCGCCGCTCCAGGTGGCTGCTTGCCTCGCTACGTAGGCCGCACTGCCGGCCTCCTTGAACGAAAGCTCCCAACAAGAAATGCTCTCTGCCAACTCACCGGAGAAAACCTATGTTCACTCCTGTCGCCCCAGTGCTGAAATGCAGCAGCCCCCCCCCCCTTAGCTCTCTAGTGCCTAAGGGCAAGCCAGAGTCCGATTTCAGGTGGGGTATTCACAGAGTGGGGAACCAAGCACTGCAGGAGTAAGCTAGGCCAGAAACTGCCCACCACCCTTCTCACCACCTCTCAAGGTGGCTGCTGGAAACTGGGAGTGGGAGTGGAGGTGGTATCCGGGGAGCTGGCAAGAAAGGTGCGAGGAGGCGGTGTCAGCCTGGACGGCACCATTGAAAACAGCAACTGCCAGGTTCCTGTTTCCGCCGGGGAGATCATTGTGCACAGGCAGAACTTAGCTACGTGGACCTCAGCACCGTTCCCCTATAGCCCCTGAGTGCACTGCGCAGGGCAACGGCCGTGTTCGTGCTTGCTAACCTGCAGTTCGTACGACGCGGGTTGCGTTTCGCTCCGTGTATCGCGGTGCCGGTCAGCTCGTTTCGCCTAGCGCCTATCTCAATGCACGCAGACTGCACTTCCCCAGCTTCTGCGCTGACCCGAGACCGGGAGCCAGCAGCTTTCCCCTGGTCTCCCATGAGGGTCCAGCTCCTGCTTTCCCAGGCTGTAGCAGAGAGCTGGATCAGAAGCGGAGCAGCTCCAACAGAAGCGGCCCACTCTCAAACCGCCGCTCCAGGTGGCTGCTTGCCTCGCTACGTAGGCCGCACTGCCGGCCTCCTTGAACGAAAGCTCCCAACAAGAAATGCTCTCTGCCAACTCACCGGAGAAAACCTATGTTCACTCCTGTCGCCCCAGTGCTGAAATGCAGCAGCCCCCACCACCCTTAGCTCTCTAGTGCCTAAGGGCAAGCCAGAGTCCGATTTCAGGTGGGGTATTCACAGAGTGGGGAACCAAGCACTG
This sequence comes from Lepus europaeus, assembly GCF_033115175.1. Classification (NCBI taxonomy): domain Eukaryota; kingdom Metazoa; phylum Chordata; class Mammalia; order Lagomorpha; family Leporidae; genus Lepus; species Lepus europaeus. The sequence goes on along the minus strand of NW_026909213.1, from coordinate 2,827,258 downwards.
CAGGAGTAAGCTAGGCCAGAAACTGCCCACCACCCTTCTCACCACCTCTGGTGGTGAGAAACTGGGAGTGGGAGTGGAGGTGGTATCCGGGGAGCTGGCAAGAAAGGTGCGAGGAGGCGGTGTCAGCCTGGACGGCACCATTGAAAACAGCAACTGCCAGGTTCCTGTTTCCGCCGGGGAGATCATTGTGCACAGGCAGAACTTAGCTACGTGGACCTCAGCACCATTCCCCTATAGCCCCTGAGTGCACTGCGCAGGGCAACGGCCGTGTTCGTGCTTGCTAACCTGCAGTTCGTACGACGCGGGTTGCGTTTCGCTCCGTGTATCGCGGTGCCGGTCAGCTCGTTTCGCCTAGCGCCTATCTCAATGCACGCAGACTGCACTTCCCCAGCTTCTGCGCTGACCCGAGACCGGGAGCCAGCAGCTTTCCCCTGGTCTCCCATGAGGGTCCAGCTCCTGCTTTCCCAGGCTGTAGCAGAGAGCTGGATCAGAAGCGGAGCAGCTCCAACAGAAGCGGCCCACTCTCAAACCGCCGCTCCAGGTGGCTGCTTGCCTCGCTACGTAGGCCGCACTGCCGGCCTCCTTGAACGAAAGCTCCCAACAAGAAATGCTCTCTGCCAACTCACCGGAGAAAACCTATGTTCACTCCTGTCGCCCCAGTGCTGAAATGCAGCAGCCCCCCCCCCCTTAGCTCTCTAGTGCCTAAGGGCAAGCCAGAGTCCGATTTCAGGTGGGGTATTCACAGAGTGGGGAACCAAGCACTGCAGGAGTAAGCTAGGCCAGAAACTGCCCACCACCCTTCTCACCACCTCTCAAGGTGGCTGCTGGAAACTGGGAGTGGGAGTGGAGGTGGTATCCGGGGAGCTGGCAAGAAAGGTGCGAGGAGGCGGTGTCAGCCTGGACGGCACCATTGAAAACAGCAACTGCCAGGTTCCTGTTTCCGCCGGGGAGATCATTGTGCACAGGCAGAACTTAGCTACGTGGACCTCAGCACCGTTCCCCTATAGCCCCTGAGTGCACTGCGCAGGGCAACGGCCGTGTTCGTGCTTGCTAACCTGCAGTTCGTACGACGCGGGTTGCGTTTCGCTCCGTGTATCGCGGTGCCGGTCAGCTCGTTTCGCCTAGCGCCTATCTCAATGCACGCAGACTGCACTTCCCCAGCTTCTGCGCTGACCCGAGACCGGGAGCCAGCAGCTTTCCCCTGGTCTCCCATGAGGGTCCAGCTCCTGCTTTCCCAGGCTGTAGCAGAGAGCTGGATCAGAAGCGGAGCAGCTCCAACAGAAGCGGCCCACTCTCAAACCGCCGCTCCAGGTGGCTGCTTGCCTCGCTACGTAGGCCGCACTGCCGGCCTCCTTGAACGAAAGCTCCCAACAAGAAATGCTCTCTGCCAACTCACCGGAGAAAACCTATGTTCACTCCTGTCGCCCCAGTGCTGAAATGCAGCAGCCCCCACCCCCCTTAGCTCTCTAGTGCCTAAGGGCAAGCCAGAGTCCGATTTCAGGTGGGGTATTCACAGAGTGGGGAACCAAGCACTGCAGGAGTAAGCTAGGCCAGAAACTGCCCACCACCCTTCTCACCACCTCTCAAGGTGGCTGCTGGAAACTGGGAGTGGGAGTGGAGGTGGTATCCGGGGAGCTGGCAAGAAAGGTGCGAGGAGGCGGTGTCAGCCTGGACGGCACCATTGAAAACAGCAACTGCCAGGTTCCTGTTTCCGCCGGGGAGATCATTGTGCACAGGCAGAACTTAGCTACGTGGACCTCAGCACCGTTCCCCTATAGCCCCTGAGTGCACTGCGCAGGGCAACGGCCGTGTTCGTGCTTGCTAACCTGCAGTTCGTACGACGCGGGTTGCGTTTTGCTCCGTGTATCGCGGTGCCGGTCAGCTCGTTTCGCCTAGCGCCTATCTCAATGCACGCAGACTGCACTTCCCCAGCTTCTGCGCTGACCCGAGACCGGGAGCCAGCAGCTTTCCCCTGGTCTCCCATGAGGGTCCAGCTCCTGCTTTCCCAGGCTGTAGCAGAGAGCTGGATCAGAAGCGGAGCAGCTCCAACAGAAGCGGCCCACTCTCAAACCGCCGCTCCAGGTGGCTGCTTGCCTCGCTACGTAGGCCGCACTGCCGGCCTCCTTGAACGAAAGCTCCCAACAAGAAATGCTCTCTGCCAACTCACCGGAGAAAACCTATGTTCACTCCTGTCGCCCCAGTGCTGAAATGCAGCAGCCCCCACCCTCCTTAGCTCTCTAGTGCCTAAGGGCAAGCCAGAGTCCGATTTCAGGTGGGGTATTCACAGAGTGGGGAACCAAGCACTGCAGGAGTAAGCTAGGCCAGAAACTGCCCACCACCCTTCTCACCACCTCTGGTGGTGAGAAACTGGGAGTGGGAGTGGAGGTGGTATCCGGGGAGCTGGCAAGAAAGGTGCGAGGAGGCGGTGTCAGCCTGGACGGCACCATTGAAAACAGCAACTGCCAGGTTCCTGTTTCCGCCGGGGAGATCATTGTGCACAGGCAGAACTTAGCTACGTGGACCTCAGCACCGTTCCCCTATAGCCCCTGAGTGCACTGCGCAGGGCAACGGCCGTGTTCGTGCTTGCTAACCTGCAGTTCGTACGACGCGGGTTGCGTTTCGCTCCGTGTATCGCGGTGCCGGTCAGCTCGTTTCGCCTAGCGCCTATCTCAATGCACGCAGACTGCACTTCCCCAGCTTCTGCGCTGACCCGAGACCGGGAGCCAGCAGCTTTCCCCTGGTCTCCCATGAGGGTCCAGCTCCTGCTTTCCCAGGCTGTAGCAGAGAGCTGGATCAGAAGCGGAGCAGCTCCAACAGAAGCGGCCCACTCTCAAACCGCCGCTCCAGGTGGCTGCTTGCCTCGCTACGTAGGCCGCACTGCCGGCCTCCTTGAACGAAAGCTCCCAACAAGAAATGCTCTCTGCCAACTCACCGGAGAAAACCTATGTTCACTCCTGTCGCCCCAGTGCTGAAATGCAGCAGCCCCCCCCCCCCCTTAGCTCTCTAGTGCCTAAGGGCAAGCCAGAGTCCGATTTCAGGTGGGGTATTCACAGAGTGGGGAACCAAGCACTGCAGGAGTAAGCTAGGCCAGAAACTGCCCACCACCCTTCTCACCACCTCTCAAGGTGGCTGCTGGAAACTGGGAGTGGGAGTGGAGGTGGTATCCGGGGAGCTGGCAAGAAAGGTGCGAGGAGGCGGTGTCAGCCTGGACGGCACCATTGAAAACAGCAACTGCCAGGTTCCTGTTTCCGCCGGGGAGATCATTGTGCACAGGCAGAACTTAGCTACGTGGACCTCAGCACCGTTCCCCTATAGCCCCTGAGTGCACTGCGCAGGGCAACGGCCGTGTTCGTGCTTGCTAACCTGCAGTTCGTACGACGCGGGTTGCGTTTCGCTCCGTGTATCGCGGTGCCGGTCAGCTCGTTTCGCCTAGCGCCTATCTCAATGCACGCAGACTGCACTTCCCCAGCTTCTGCGCTGACCCGAGACCGGGAGCCAGCAGCTTTCCCCTGGTCTCCCATGAGGGTCCAGCTCCTGCTTTCCCAGGCTGTAGCAGAGAGCTGGATCAGAAGCGGAGCAGCTCCAACAGAAGCGGCCCACTCTCAAACCGCCGCTCCAGGTGGCTGCTTGCCTCGCTACGTAGGCCGCACTGCCGGCCTCCTTGAACGAAAGCTCCCAACAAGAAATGCTCTCTGCCAACTCACCGGAGAAAACCTATGTTCACTCCTGTCGCCCCAGTGCTGAAATGCAGCAGCCCCCACCCCCCTTAGCTCTCTAGTGCCTAAGGGCAAGCCAGAGTCCGATTTCAGGTGGGGTATTCACAGAGTGGGGAACCAAGCACTGCAGGAGTAAGCTAGGCCAGAAACTGCCCACCACCCTTCTCACCACCTCTCAAGGTGGCTGCTGGAAACTGGGAGTGGGAGTGGAGGTGGTATCCGGGGAGCTGGCAAGAAAGGTGCGAGGAGGCGGTGTCAGCCTGGACGGCACCATTGAAAACAGCAACTGCCAGGTTCCTGTTTCCGCCGGGGAGATCATTGTGCACAGGCAGAACTTAGCTACGTGGACCTCAGCACCATTCCCCTATAGCCCCTGAGTGCACTGCGCAGGGCAACGGCCGTGTTCGTGCTTGCTAACCTGCAGTTCGTACGACGCGGGTTGCGTTTCGCTCCGTGTATCGCGGTGCCGGTCAGCTCGTTTCGCCTAGCGCCTATCTCAATGCACGCAGACTGCACTTCCCCAGCTTCTGCGCTGACCCGAGACCAGGAGCCAGCAGCTTTCCCCTGGTCTCCCATGAGGGTCCAGCTCCTGCTTTCCCAGGCTGTAGCAGAGAGCTGGATCAGAAGCGGAGCAGCTCCAACAGAAGCGGCCCACTCTCAAACCGCCGCTCCAGGTGGCTGCTTGCCTCGCTACGTAGGCCGCACTGCCGGCCTCCTTGAACGAAAGCTCCCAACAAGAAATGCTCTCTGCCAACTCACCGGAGAAAACCTATGTTCACTCCTGTCGCCCCAGTGCTGAAATGCAGCAGCCCCCACCCTCCTTAGCTCTCTAGTGCCTAAGGGCAAGCCAGAGTCCGATTTCAGGTGGGGTATTCACAGAGTGGGGAACCAAGCACTGCAGGAGTAAGCTAGGCCAGAAACTGCCCACCACCCTTCTCACCACCTCTGGTGGTGAGAAACTGGGAGTGGGAGTGGAGGTGGTATCCGGGGAGCTGGCAAGAAAGGTGCGAGGAGGCGGTGTCAGCCTGGACGGCACCATTGAAAACAGCAACTGCCAGGTTCCTGTTTCCGCCGGGGAGATCATTGTGCACAGGCAGAACTTAGCTACGTGGACCTCAGCACCGTTCCCCTATAGCCCCTGAGTGCACTGCGCAGGGCAACGGCCGTGTTCGTGCTTGCTAACCTGCAGTTCGTACGACGCGGGTTGCGTTTCGCTCCGTGTATCGCGGTGCCGGTCAGCTCGTTTCGCCTAGCGCCTATCTCAATGCACGCAGACAGCACTTCCCCAGCTTCTGCGCTGACCCGAGACCGGGAGCCAGCAGCTTTCCCCTGGTCTCCCATGAGGGTCCAGCTCCTGCTTTCCCAGGCTGTAGCAGAGAGCTGGATCAGAAGCGGAGCAGCTCCAACAGAAGCGGCCCACTCTCAAACCGCCGCTCCAGGTGGCTGCTTGCCTCGCTACGTAGGCCGCACTGCCGGCCTCCTTGAACGAAAGCTCCCAACAAGAAATGCTCTCTGCCAACTCACCGGAGAAAACCTATGTTCACTCCTGTCGCCCCAGTGCTGAAATGCAGCAGCCCCCCCCCCCCTTAGCTCTCTAGTGCCTAAGGGCAAGCCAGAGTCCGATTTCAGGTGGGGTATTCACAGAGTGGGGAACCAAGCACTGCAGGAGTAAGTTAGGCCAGAAACTGCCCACCACCCTTCTCACCACCTCTCAAGGTGGCTGCTGGAAACTGGGAGTGGGAGTGGAGGTGGTATCCGGGGAGCTGGCAAGAAAGGTGCGAGGAGGCGGTGTCAGCCTGGACGGCACCATTGAAAACAGCAACTGCCAGGTTCCTGTTTCCGCCGGGGAGATCATTGTGCACAGGCAGAACTTAGCTACGTGGACCTCAGCACCGTTCCCCTATAGCCCCTGAGTGCACTGCGCAGGGCAACGGCCGTGTTCGTGCTTGCTAACCTGCAGTTCGTACGACGCGGGTTGCGTTTCGCTCCGTGTATCGCGGTGCCGGTCAGCTCGTTTCGCCTAGCGCCTATCTCAATGCACGCAGACTGCACTTCCCCAGCTTCTGCGCTGACCCGAGACCGGGAGCCAGCAGCTTTCCCCTGGTCTCCCATGAGGGTCCAGCTCCTGCTTTCCCAGGCTGTAGCAGAGAGCTGGATCAGAAGCGGAGCAGCTCCAACAGAAGCGGCCCACTCTCAAACCGCCGCTCCAGGTGGCTGCTTGCCTCGCTACGTAGGCCGCACTGCCGGCCTCCTTGAACGAAAGCTCCCAACAAGAAATGCTCTCTGCCAACTCACCGGAGAAAACCTATGTTCACTCCTGTCGCCCCAGTGCTGAAATGCAGCAGCCCCCCCCCCCCTTAGCTCTCTAGTGCCTAAGGGCAAGCCAGAGTCCGATTTCAGGTGGGGTATTCACAGAGTGGGGAACCAAGCACTGCAGGAGTAAGCTAGGCCAGAAACTGCCCACCACCCTTCTCACCACCTCTCAAGGTGGCTGCTGGAAACTGGGAGTGGGAGTGGAGGTGGTATCCGGGGAGCTGGCAAGAAAGGTGCGAGGAGGCGGTGTCAGCCTGGACGGCACCATTGAAAACAGCAACTGCCAGGTTCCTGTTTCCGCCGGGGAGATCATTGTGCACAGGCAGAACTTAGCTACGTGGACCTCAGCACCGTTCCCCTATAGCCCCTGAGTGCACTGCGCAGGGCAACGGCCGTGTTCGTGCTTGCTAACCTGCAGTTCGTACGACGCGGGTTGCGTTTCGCTCCGTGTATCGCGGTGCCGGTCAGCTCGTTTCGCCTAGCGCCTATCTCAATGCACGCAGACTGCACTTCCCCAGCTTCTGCGCTGACCCGAGACCGGGAGCCAGCAGCTTTCCCCTGGTCTCCCATGAGGGTCCAGCTCCTGCTTTCCCAGGCTGTAGCAGAGAGCTGGATCAGAAGCGGAGCAGCTCCAACAGAAGCGGCCCACTCTCAAACCGCCGCTCCAGGTGGCTGCTTGCCTCGCTACGTAGGCCGCACTGCCGGCCTCCTTGAACGAAAGCTCCCAACAAGAAATGCTCTCTGCCAACTCACCGGAGAAAACCTATGTTCACTCCTGTCGCCCCAGTGCTGAAATGCAGCAGCCCCCCCCCCCCTTAGCTCTCTAGTGCCTAAGGGCAAGCCAGAGTCCGATTTCAGGTGGGGTATTCACAGAGTGGGGAACCAAGCACTGCAGGAGTAAGCTAGGCCAGAAACTGCCCACCACCCTTCTCACCACCTCTCAAGGTGGCTGCTGGAAACTGGGAGTGGGAGTGGAGGTGGTATCCGGGGAGCTGGCAAGAAAGGTGCGAGGAGGCGGTGTCAGCCTGGACGGCACCATTGAAAACAGCAACTGCCAGGTTCCTGTTTCCGCCGGGGAGATCATTGTGCACAGGCAGAACTTAGCTACGTGGACCTCAGCACCATTCCCCTATAGCCCCTGAGTGCACTGCGCAGGGCAACGGCCGTGTTCGTGCTTGCTAACCTGCAGTTCGTACGACGCGGGTTGCGTTTCGCTCCGTGTATCGCGGTGCCGGTCAGCTCGTTTCGCCTAGCGCCTATCTCAATGCACGCAGACTGCACTTCCCCAGCTTCTGCGCTGACCCGAGACCAGGAGCCAGCAGCTTTCCCCTGGTCTCCCATGAGGGTCCAGCTCCTGCTTTCCCAGGCTGTAGCAGAGAGCTGGATCAGAAGCGGAGCAGCTCCAACAGAAGCGGCCCACTCTCAAACCGCCGCTCCAGGTGGCTGCTTGCCTCGCTACGTAGGCCGCACTGCCGGCCTCCTTGAACGAAAGCTCCCAACAAGAAATGCTCTCTGCCAACTCACCGGAGAAAACCTATGTTCACTCCTGTCGCCCCAGTGCTGAAATGCAGCAGCCCCCACCCTCCTTAGCTCTCTAGTGCCTAAGGGCAAGCCAGAGTCCGATTTCAGGTGGGGTATTCACAGAGTGGGGAACCAAGCACTGCAGGAGTAAGCTAGGCCAGAAACTGCCCACCACCCTTCTCACCACCTCTGGTGGTGAGAAACTGGGAGTGGGAGTGGAGGTGGTATCCGGGGAGCTGGCAAGAAAGGTGCGAGGAGGCGGTGTCAGCCTGGACGGCACCATTGAAAACAGCAACTGCCAGGTTCCTGTTTCCGCCGGGGAGATCATTGTGCACAGGCAGAACTTAGCTACGTGGACCTCAGCACCGTTCCCCTATAGCCCCTGAGTGCACTGCGCAGGGCAACGGCCGTGTTCGTGCTTGCTAACCTGCAGTTCGTACGACGCGGGTTGCGTTTCGCTCCGTGTATCGCGGTGCCGGTCAGCTCGTTTCGCCTAGCGCCTATCTCAATGCACGCAGACAGCACTTCCCCAGCTTCTGCGCTGACCCGAGACCGGGAGCCAGCAGCTTTCCCCTGGTCTCCCATGAGGGTCCAGCTCCTGCTTTCCCAGGCTGTAGCAGAGAGCTGGATCAGAAGCGGAGCAGCTCCAACAGAAGCGGCCCACTCTCAAACCGCCGCTCCAGGTGGCTGCTTGCCTCGCTACGTAGGCCGCACTGCCGGCCTCCTTGAACGAAAGCTCCCAACAAGAAATGCTCTCTGCCAACTCACCGGAGAAAACCTATGTTCACTCCTGTCGCCCCAGTGCTGAAATGCAGCAGCCCCCCCCCCCCCTTAGCTCTCTAGTGCCTAAGGGCAAGCCAGAGTCCGATTTCAGGTGGGGTATTCACAGAGTGGGGAACCAAGCACTGCAGGAGTAAGTTAGGCCAGAAACTGCCCACCACCCTTCTCACCACCTCTCAAGGTGGCTGCTGGAAACTGGGAGTGGGAGTGGAGGTGGTATCCGGGGAGCTGGCAAGAAAGGTGCGAGGAGGCGGTGTCAGCCTGGACGGCACCATTGAAAACAGCAACTGCCAGGTTCCTGTTTCCGCCGGGGAGATCATTGTGCACAGGCAGAACTTAGCTACGTGGACCTCAGCACCGTTCCCCTATAGCCCCTGAGTGCACTGCGCAGGGCAACGGCCGTGTTCGTGCTTGCTAACCTGCAGTTCGTACGACGCGGGTTGCGTTTCGCTCCGTGTATCGCGGTGCCGGTCAGCTCGTTTCGCCTAGCGCCTATCTCAATGCACGCAGACTGCACTTCCCCAGCTTCTGCGCTGACCCGAGACCGGGAGCCAGCAGCTTTCCCCTGGTCTCCCATGAGGGTCCAGCTCCTGCTTTCCCAGGCTGTAGCAGAGAGCTGGATCAGAAGCGGAGCAGCTCCAACAGAAGCGGCCCACTCTCAAACCGCCGCTCCAGGTGGCTGCTTGCCTCGCTACGTAGGCCGCACTGCCGGCCTCCTTGAACGAAAGCTCCCAACAAGAAATGCTCTCTGCCAACTCACCGGAGAAAACCTATGTTCACTCCTGTCGCCCCAGTGCTGAAATGCAGCAGCCCCCACCCTCCTTAGCTCTCTAGTGCCTAAGGGCAAGCCAGAGTCCGATTTCAGGTGGGGTATTCACAGAGTGGGGAACCAAGCACTGCAGGAGTAAGCTAGGCCAGAAACTGCCCACCACCCTTCTCACCACCTCTCAAGGTGGCTGCTGGAAACTGGGAGTGGGAGTGGAGGTGGTATCCGGGGAGCTGGCAAGAAAGGTGCGAGGAGGCGGTGTCAGCCTGGACGGCACCATTGAAAACAGCAACTGCCAGGTTCCTGTTTCCGCCGGGGAGATCATTGTGCACAGGCAGAACTTAGCTACGTGGACCTCAGCACCGTTCCCCTATAGCCCCTGAGTGCACTGTGCAGGGCAACGGCCGTGTTCGTGCTTGCTAACCTGCAGTTCGTACGACGCGGGTTGCGTTTCGCTCCGTGTATCGCGGTGCCGGTCAGCTCGTTTCGCCTAGCGCCTATCTCAATGCACGCAGACTGCACTTCCCCAGCTTCTGCGCTGACCCGAGACCGGGAGCCAGCAGCTTTCCCCTGGTCTCCCATGAGGGTCCAGCTCCTGCTTTCCCAGGCTGTAGCAGAGAGCTGGATCAGAAGCGGAGCAGCTCCAACAGAAGCGGCCCACTCTCAAACCGCCGCTCCAGGTGGCTGCTAGCCTCGCTACGTAGGCCGCACTGCCGGCCTCCTTGAACGAAAGCTCCCAACAAGAAATGCTCTCTGCCAACTCACCGGAGAAAACCTATGTTCACTCCTGTCGCCCCAGTGCTGAAATGCAGCAGCCCCCACCCCCCTTAGCTCTCTAGTGCCTAAGGGCAAGCCAGAGTCCGATTTCAGGTGGGGTATTCACAGAGTGGGGAACCAAGCACTGCAGGAGTAAGCTAGGCCAGAAACTGCCCACCACCCTTCTCACCACCTCTCAAGGTGGCTGCTGGAAACTGGGAGTGGGAGTGGAGGTGGTATCCGGGGAGCTGGCAAGAAAGGTGCGAGGAGGCGGTGTCAGCCTGGACGGCACCATTGAAAACAGCAACTGCCAGGTTCCTGTTTCCGCCGGGGAGATCATTGTGCACAGGCAGAACTTAGCTACGTGGACCTCAGCACCGTTCCCCTATAGCCCCTGAGTGCACTGCGCAGGGCAACGGCCGTGTTCGTGCTTGCTAACCTGCAGTTCGTACGACGCGGGTTGCGTTTCGCTCCGTGTATCGCGGTGCCGGTCAGCTCGTTTCGCCTAGCGCCTATCTCAATGCACGCAGACTGCACTTCCCCAGCTTCTGCGCTGACCCGAGACCGGGAGCCAGCAGCTTTCCCCTGGTCTCCCATGAGGGTCCAGCTCCTGCTTTCCCAGGCTGTAGCAGAGAGCTGGATCAGAAGCGGAGCAGCTCCAACAGAAGCGGCCCACTCTCAAACCGCCGCTCCAGGTGGCTGCTTGCCTCGCTACGTAGGCCGCACTGCCGGCCTCCTTGAACGAAAGCTCCCAACAAGAAATGCTCTCTGCCAACTCACCGGAGAAAACCTATGTTCACTCCTGTCGCCCCAGTGCTGAAATGCAGCAGCCCCCCCCCCCCCCTTAGCTCTCTAGTGCCTAAGGGCAAGCCAGAGTCCGATTTCAGGTGGGGTATTCACAGAGTGGGGAACCAAGCACTGCAGGAGTAAGCTAGGCCAGAAACTGCCCACCACCCTTCTCACCACCTCTCAAGGTGGCTGCTGGAAACTGGGAGTGGGAGTGGAGGTGGTATCCGGGGAGCTGGCAAGAAAGGTGCGAGGAGGCGGTGTCAGCCTGGACGGCACCATTGAAAACAGCAACTGCCAGGTTCCTGTTTCCGCCGGGGAGATCATTGTGCACAGGCAGAACTTAGCTACGTGGACCTCAGCACCGTTCCCCTATAGCCCCTGAGTGCACTGCGCAGGGCAACGGCCGTGTTCGTGCTTGCTAACCTGCAGTTCGTACGACGCGGGTTGCGTTTCGCTCCGTGTATCGCGGTGCCGGTCAGCTCGTTTCGCCTAGCGCCTATCTCAATGCACGCAGACTGCACTTCCCCAGCTTCTGCGCTGACCCGAGACCGGGAGCCAGCAGCTTTCCCCTGGTCTCCCATGAGGGTCCAGCTCCTGCTTTCCCAGGCTGTAGCAGAGAGCTGGATCAGAAGCGGAGCAGCTCCAACAGAAGCGGCCCACTCTCAAACCGCCGCTCCAGGTGGCTGCTTGCCTCGCTACGTAGGCCACACTGCCGGCCTCCTTGAACGAAAGCTCCCAACAAGAAATGCTCTCTGCCAACTCACCGGAGAAAACCTATGTTCACTCCTGTCGCCCCAGTGCTGAAATGCAGCAGCCCCCCCCCCCCTTAGCTCTCTAGTGCCTAAGGGCAAGCCAGAGTCCGATTTCAGGTGGGGTATTCACAGAGTGGGGAACCAAGCACTGCAGGAGTAAGCTAGGCCAGAAACTGCCCACCACCCTTCTCACCACCTCTCAAGGTGGCTGCTGGAAACTGGGAGTGGGAGTGGAGGTGGTATCCGGGGAGCTGGCAAGAAAGGTGCGAGGAGGCGGTGTCAGCCTGGACGGCACCATTGAAAACAGCAACTGCCAGGTTCCTGTTTCCGCCGGGGAGATCATTGTGCACAGGCAGAACTTAGCTACGTGGACCTCAGCACCGTTCCCCTATAGCCCCTGAGTGCACTGCGCAGGGCAACGGCTGTGTTCGTGCTTGCTAACCTGCAGTTCGTACGACGCGGGTTGCGTTTCGCTCCGTGTATCGCGGTGCCGGTCAGCTCGTTTCGCCTAGCGCCTATCTCAATGCACGCAGACTGCACTTCCCCAGCTTCTGCGCTGACCCGAGACCGTGAGCCAGCAGCTTTCCCCTGGTCTCCCATGAGGGTCCAGCTCCTGCTTTCCCAGGCTGTAGCAGAGAGCTGGATCAGAAGCGGAGCAGCTCCAACAGAAGCGGCCCACTCTCAAACCGCCGCTCCAGGTGGCTGCTTGCCTCGCTACGTAGGCCGCACTGCCGGCCTCCTTGAACGAAAGCTCCCAACAAGAAATGCTCTCTGCCAACTCACCGGAGAAAACCTATGTTCACTCCTGTCGCCCCAGTGCTGAAATGCAGCAGCCCCCACCCCCCTTAGCTCTCTAGTGCCTAAGGGCAAGCCAGAGTCCGATTTCAGGTGGGGTATTCACAGAGTGGGGAACCAAGCACTGCAGGAGTAAGCTAGGCCAGAAACTGCCCACCACCCTTCTCACCACCTCTCAAGGTGGCTGCTGGAAACTGGGAGTGGGAGTGGAGGTGGTATCCGGGGAGCTGGCAAGAAAGGTGCGAGGAGGCGGTGTCAGCCTGGACGGCACCATTGAAAACAGCAACTGCCAGGTTCCTGTTTCCGCCGGGGAGATCATTGTGCACAGGCAGAACTTAGCTACGTGGACCTCAGCACCGTTCCCCTATAGCCCCTGAGTGCACTGCGCAGGGCAACGGCTGTGTTCGTGCTTGCTAACCTGCAGTTCGTACGACGCGGGTTGCGTTTCGCTCCGTGTATCGCGGTGCCGGTCAGCTCGTTTCGCCTAGCGCCTATCTCAATGCACGCAGACTGCACTTCCCCAGCTTCTGCGCTGACCCGAGACCGGGAGCCAGCAGCTTTCCCCTGGTCTCCCATGAGGGTCCAGCTCCTGCTTTCCCAGGCTGTAGCAGAGAGCTGGATCAGAAGCGGAGCAGCTCCAACAGAAGCGGCCCACTCTCAAACCGCCGCTCCAGGTGGCTGCTTGCCTCGCTACGTAGGCCGCACTGCCGGCCTCCTTGAACGAAAGCTCCCAACAAGAAATGCTCTCTGCCAACTCACCGGAGAAAACCTATGTTCACTCCTGTCGCCCCAGTGCTGAAATGCAGCAGCCCCCACCCCCCTTAGCTCTCTAGTGCCTAAGGGCAAGCCAGAGTCCGATTTCAGGTGGGGTATTCACAGAGTGGGGAACCAAGCACTGCAGGAGTAAGCTAGGCCAGAAACTGCCCACCACCCTTCTCACCACCTCTGGTGGTGAGAAACTGGGAGTGGGAGTGGAGGTGGTATCCGGGGAGCTGGCAAGAAAGGTGCGAGGAGGCGGTGTCAGCCTGGACGGCACCATTGAAAACAGCAACTGCCAGGTTCCTGTTTCCGCCGGGGAGATCATTGTGCACAGGCAGAACTTAGCTACGTGGACCTCAGCACCGTTCCCCTATAGCCCCTGAGTGCACTGCGCAGGGCAACGGCCGTGTTCGTGCTTGCTAACCTGCAGTTCGTACGACGCGGGTTGCGTTTCGCTCCGTGTATCGCGGTGCCGGTCAGCTCGTTTCGCCTAGCGCCTATCTCAATGCACGCAGACTGCACTTCCCCAGCTTCTGCGCTGACCCGAGACCGGGAGCCAGCAGCTTTCCCCTGGTCTCCCATGAGGGTCCAGCTCCTGCTTTCCCAGGCTGTAGCAGAGAGCTGGATCAGAAGCGGAGCAGCTCCAACAGAAGCGGCCCACTCTCAAACCGCCGCTCCAGGTGGCTGCTTGCCTCGCTACGTAGGCCGCACTGCCGGCCTCCTTGAACGAAAGCTCCCAACAAGAAATGCTCTCTGCCAACTCACCGGAGAAAACCTATGTTCACTCCTGTCGCCCCAGTGCTGAAATGCAGCAGCCCCCACCCTCCTTAGCTCTCTAGTGCCTAAGGGCAAGCCAGAGTCCGATTTCAGGTGGGGTATTCACAGAGTGGGGAACCAAGCACTGCAGGAGTAAGCTAGGCCAGAAACTGCCCACCACCCTTCTCACCACCTCTGGTGGTGAGAAACTGGGAGTGGGAGTGGAGGTGGTATCCGGGGAGCTGGCAAGAAAGGTGCGAGGAGGCGGTGTCAGCCTGGACGGCACCATTGAAAACAGCAACTGCCAGGTTCCTGTTTCCGCCGGGGAGATCATTGTGCACAGGCAGAACTTAGCTACGTGGACCTCAGCACAGTTCCCCTATAGCCCCTGAGTGCACTGCGCAGGGCAACGGCCGTGTTCGTGCTTGCTAACCTGCAGTTCGTACGACGCGGGTTGCGTTTCGCTCCGTGTATCGCGGTGCCGGTCAGCTCGTTTCGCCTAGCGCCTATCTCAATGCACGCAGACAGCACTTCCCCAGCTTCTGCGCTGACCCGAGACCGGGAGCCAGCAGCTTTCCCCTGGTCTCCCATGAGGGTCCAGCTCCTGCTTTCCCAGGCTGTAGCAGAGAGCTGGATCAGAAGCGGAGCAGCTCCAACAGAAGCGGCCCACTCTCAAACCGCCGCTCCAGGTGGCTGCTTGCCTCGCTACGTAGGCCGCACTGCCGGCCTCCTTGAACTAAAGCTCCCAACAAGAAATGCTCTCTGCCAACTCACCGGAGAAAACCTATGTTCACTCCTGTCGCCCCAGTGCTGAAATGCAGCAGCCCCCACCCCCCTTAGCTCTCTAGTGCCTAAGGGCAAGCCAGAGTCCGATTTCAGGTGGGGTATTCACAGAGTGGGGAACCAAGCACTGCAGGAGTAAGCTAGGCCAGAAACTGCCCACCACCCTTCTCACCACCTCTGGTGGTGAGAAACTGGGAGTGGGAGTGGAGGTGGTATCCGGGGAGCTGGCAAGAAAGGTGCGAGGAGGCGGTGTCAGCCTGGACGGCACCATTGAAAACAGCAACTGCCAGGTTCCTGTTTCCGCCGGGGAGATCATTGTGCACAGGCAGAACTTAGCTACGTGGACCTCAGCACCGTTCCCCTATCGCCCCTGAGTGCACTGCGCAGGGCAACGGCCGTGTTCGTGCTTGCTAACCTGCAGTTCGTACGACGCGGGTTGCGTTTCGCTCCGTGTATCGCGGTGCCGGTCAGCTCGTTTCGCCTAGCGCCTATCTCAATGCACGCAGACTGCACTTCCCCAGCTTCTGCGCTGACCCGAGACCGGGAGCCAGCAGCTTTCCCCTGGTCTCCCATGAGGGTCCAGCTCCTGCTTTCCCAGGCTGTAGCAGAGAGCTGGATCAGAAGCGGAGCAGCTCCAACAGAAGCGGCCCACTCTCAAACCGCCGCTCCAGGTGGCTGCTTGCCTCGCTACGTAGGCCGCACTGCCGGCCTCCTTGAACGAAAGCTCCCAACAAGAAATGCTCTCTGCCAACTCACCGGAGAAAACCTATGTTCACTCCTGTCGCCCCAGTGCTGAAATGCAGCAGCCCCCACCCTCCTTAGCTCTCTAGTGCCTAAGGGCAAGCCAGAGTCCGATTTCAGGTGGGGTATTCACAGAGTGGGGAACCAAGCACTGCAGGAGTAAGCTAGGCCAGAAACTGCCCACCACCCTTCTCACCACCTCTGGTGGTGAGAAACTGGGAGTGGGAGTGGAGGTGGTATCCGGGGAGCTGGCAAGAAAGGTGCGAGGAGGCGGTGTCAGCCTGGACGGCACCATTGAAAACAGCAACTGCCAGGTTCCTGTTTCCGCCGGGGAGATCATTGTGCACAGGCAGAACTTAGCTACGTGGACCTCAGCACCGTTCCCCTATAGCCCCTGAGTGCACTGCGCAGGGCAACGGCCGTGTTCGTGCTTGCTAACCTGCAGTTCGTACGACGCGGGTTGCGTTTCGCTCCGTGTATCGCGGTGCCGGTCAGCTCGTTTCGCCTAGCGCCTATCTCAATGCACGCAGACTGCACTTCCCCAGCTTCTGCGCTGACCCGAGACCGGGAGCCAGCAGCTTTCCCCTGGTCTCCCATGAGGGTCCAGCTCCTGCTTTCCCAGGCTGTAGCAGAGAGCTGGATCAGAAGCGGAGCAGCTCCAACAGAAGCGGCCCACTCTCAAACCGCCGCTCCAGGTGGCTGCTTGCCTCGCTACGTAGGCCGCACTGCCGGCCTCCTTGAACGAAAGCTCCCAACAAGAAATGCTCTCTGCCAACTCACCGGAGAAAACCTATGTTCACTCCTGTCGCCCCAGTGCTGAAATGCAGCAGCCCCCACCCCCCTTAGCTCTCTAGTGCCTAAGGGCAAGCCAGAGTCCGATTTCAGGTGGGGTATTCACAGAGTGGGGAACCAAGCACTGCAGGAGTAAGCTAGGCCAGAAACTGCCCACCACCCTTCTCACCACCTCTCAAGGTGGCTGCTGGAAACTGGGAGTGGGAGTGGAGGTGGTATCCGGGGAGCTGGCAAGAAAGGTGCGAGGAGGCGGTGTCAGCCTGGACGGCACCATTGAAAACAGCAACTGCCAGGTTCCTGTTTCCGCCGGGGAGATCATTGTGCACAGGCAGAACTTAGCTACGTGGACCTCAGCACCGTTCCCCTATAGCCCCTGAGTGCACTGCGCAGGGCAACGGCCGTGTTCGTGCTTGCTAACCTGCAGTTCGTACGACGCGGGTTGCGTTTCGCTCCGTGTATCGCGGTGCCGGTCAGCTCGTTTCGCCTAGCGCCTATCTCAATGCACGCAGACTGCACTTCCCCAGCTTCTGCGCTGACCCGAGACCGGGAGCCAGCAGCTTTCCCCTGGTCTCCCATGAGGGTCCAGCTCCTGCTTTCCCAGGCTGTAGCAGAGAGCTGGATCAGAAGCGGAGCAGCTCCAACAGAAGCGGCCCACTCTCAAACCGCCGCTCCAGGTGGCTGCTTGCCTCGCTACGTAGGCCGCACTGCCGGCCTCCTTGAACGAAAGCTCCCAACAAGAAATGCTCTCTGCCAACTCACCGGAGAAAACCTATGTTCACTCCTGTCGCCCCAGTGCTGAAATGCAGCAGCCCCCCCCCCCCTTAGCTCTCTAGTGCCTAAGGGCAAGCCAGAGTCCGATTTCAGGTGGGGTATTCACAGAGTGGGGAACCAAGCACTGCAGGAGTAAGCTAGGCCAGAAACTGCCCACCACCCTTCTCACCACCTCTCAAGGTGGCTGCTGGAAACTGGGAGTGGGAGTGGAGGTGGTATCCGGGGAGCTGGCAAGAAAGGTGCGAGGAGGCGGTGTCAGCCTGGACGGCACCATTGAAAACAGCAACTGCCAGGTTCCTGTTTCCGCCGGGGAGATCATTGTGCACAGGCAGAACTTAGCTACGTGGACCTCAGCACCGTTCCCCTATAGCCCCTGAGTGCACTGCGCAGGGCAACGGCTGTGTTCGTGCTTGCTAACCTGCAGTTCGTACGACGCGGGTTGCGTTTCGCTCCGTGTATCGCGGTGCCGGTCAGCTCGTTTCGCCTAGCGCCTATCTCAATGCACGCAGACTGCACTTCCCCAGCTTCTGCGCTGACCCGAGACCGTGAGCCAGCAGCTTTCCCCTGGTCTCCCATGAGGGTCCAGCTCCTGCTTTCCCAGGCTGTAGCAGAGAGCTGGATCAGAAGCGGAGCAGCTCCAACAGAAGCGGCCCACTCTCAAACCGCCGCTCCAGGTGGCTGCTTGCCTCGCTACGTAGGCCGCACTGCCGGCCTCCTTGAACGAAAGCTCCCAACAAGAAATGCTCTCTGCCAACTCACCGGAGAAAACCTATGTTCACTCCTGTCGCCCCAGTGCTGAAATGCAGCAGCCCCCACCCCCCTTAGCTCTCTAGTGCCTAAGGGCAAGCCAGAGTCCGATTTCAGGTGGGGTATTCACAGAGTGGGGAACCAAGCACTGCAGGAGTAAGCTAGGCCAGAAACTGCCCACCACCCTTCTCACCACCTCTCAAGGTGGCTGCTGGAAACTGGGAGTGGGAGTGGAGGTGGTATCCGGGGAGCTGGCAAGAAAGGTGCGAGGAGGCGGTGTCAGCCTGGACGGCACCATTGAAAACAGCAACTGCCAGGTTCCTGTTTCCGCCGGGGAGATCATTGTGCACAGGCAGAACTTAGCTACGTGGACCTCAGCACCGTTCCCCTATAGCCCCTGAGTGCACTGCGCAGGGCAACGGCTGTGTTCGTGCTTGCTAACCTGCAGTTCGTACGACGCGGGTTGCGTTTCGCTCCGTGTATCGCGGTGCCGGTCAGCTCGTTTCGCCTAGCGCCTATCTCAATGCACGCAGACTGCACTTCCCCAGCTTCTGCGCTGACCCGAGACCGTGAGCCAGCAGCTTTCCCCTGGTCTCCCATGAGGGTCCAGCTCCTGCTTTCCCAGGCTGTAGCAGAGAGCTGGATCAGAAGCGGAGCAGCTCCAACAGAAGCGGCCCACTCTCAAACCGCCGCTCCAGGTGGCTGCTTGCCTCGCTACGTAGGCCGCACTGCCGGCCTCCTTGAACGAAAGCTCCCAACAAGAAATGCTCTCTGCCAACTCACCGGAGAAAACCTATGTTCACTCCTGTCGCCCCAGTGCTGAAATGCAGCAGCCCCCACCCTCCTTAGCTCTCTAGTGCCTAAGGGCAAGCCAGAGTCCGATTTCAGGTGGGGTATTCACAGAGTGGGGAACCAAGCACTGCAGGAGTAAGCTAGGCCAGAAACTGCCCACCACCCTTCTCACCACCTCTGGTGGTGAGAAACTGGGAGTGGGAGTGGAGGTGGTATCCGGGGAGCTGGCAAGAAAGGTGCGAGGAGGCGGTGTCAGCCTGGACGGCACCATTGAAAACAGCAACTGCCAGGTTCCTGTTTCCGCCGGGGAGATCATTGTGCACAGGCAGAACTTAGCTACGTGGACCTCAGCACCGTTCCCCTATAGCCCCTGAGTGCACTGCGCAGGGCAACGGCCGTGTTCGTGCTTGCTAACCTGCAGTTCGTACGACGCGGGTTGCGTTTCGCTCCGTGTATCGCGGTGCCGGTCAGCTCGTTTCGCCTAGCGCCTATCTCAATGCACGCAGACTGCACTTCCCCAGCTTCTGCGCTGACCCGAGACCGGGAGCCAGCAGCTTTCCCCTGGTCTCCCATGAGGGTCCAGCTCCTGCTTTCCCAGGCTGTAGCAGAGAGCTGGATCAGAAGCGGAGCAGCTCCAACAGAAGCGGCCCACTCTCAAACCGCCGCTCCAGGTGGCTGCTTGCCTCGCTACGTAGGCCGCACTGCCGGCCTCCTTGAACGAAAGCTCCCAACAAGAAATGCTCTCTGCCAACTCACCGGAGAAAACCTATGTTCACTCCTGTCGCCCCAGTGCTGAAATGCAGCAGCCCCCACCCTCCTTAGCTCTCTAGTGCCTAAGGGCAAGCCAGAGTCCGATTTCAGGTGGGGTATTCACAGAGTGGGGAACCAAGCACTGCAGGAGTAAGCTAGGCCAGAAACTGCCCACCACCCTTCTCACCACCTCTGGTGGTGAGAAACTGGGAGTGGGAGTGGAGGTGGTATCCGGGGAGCTGGCAAGAAAGGTGCGAGGAGGCGGTGTCAGCCTGGACGGCACCATTGAAAACAGCAACTGCCAGGTTCCTGTTTCCGCCGGGGAGATCATTGTGCACAGGCAGAACTTAGCTACGTGGACCTCAGCACAGTTCCCCTATAGCCCCTGAGTGCACTGCGCAGGGCAACGGCCGTGTTCGTGCTTGCTAACCTGCAGTTCGTACGACGCGGGTTGCGTTTCGCTCCGTGTATCGCGGTGCCGGTCAGCTCGTTTCGCCTAGCGCCTATCTCAATGCACGCAGACAGCACTTCCCCAGCTTCTGCGCTGACCCGAGACCGGGAGCCAGCAGCTTTCCCCTGGTCTCCCATGAGGGTCCAGCTCCTGCTTTCCCAGGCTGTAGCAGAGAGCTGGATCAGAAGCGGAGCAGCTCCAACAGAAGCGGCCCACTCTCAAACCGCCGCTCCAGGTGGCTGCTTGCCTCGCTACGTAGGCCGCACTGCCGGCCTCCTTGAACTAAAGCTCCCAACAAGAAATGCTCTCTGCCAACTCACCGGAGAAAACCTATGTTCACTCCTGTCGCCCCAGTGCTGAAATGCAGCAGCCCCCACCCCCCTTAGCTCTCTAGTGCCTAAGGGCAAGCCAGAGTCCGATTTCAGGTGGGGTATTCACAGAGTGGGGAACCAAGCACTGCAGGAGTAAGCTAGGCCAGAAACTGCCCACCACCCTTCTCACCACCTCTGGTGGTGAGAAACTGGGAGTGGGAGTGGAGGTGGTATCCGGGGAGCTGGCAAGAAAGGTGCGAGGAGGCGGTGTCAGCCTGGACGGCACCATTGAAAACAGCAACTGCCAGGTTCCTGTTTCCGCCGGGGAGATCATTGTGCACAGGCAGAACTTAGCTACGTGGACCTCAGCACCGTTCCCCTATAGCCCCTGAGTGCACTGCGCAGGGCAACGGCCGTGTTCGTGCTTGCTAACCTGCAGTTCGTACGACGCGGGTTGCGTTTCGCTCCGTGTATCGCGGTGCCGGTCAGCTCGTTTCGCCTAGCGCCTATCTCAATGCACGCAGACTGCACTTCCCCAGCTTCTGCGCTGACCCGAGACCGGGAGCCAGCAGCTTTCCCCTGGTCTCCCATGAGGGTCCAGCTCCTGCTTTCCCAGGCTGTAGCAGAGAGCTGGATCAGAAGCGGAGCAGCTCCAACAGAAGCGGCCCACTCTCAAACCGCCGCTCCAGGTGGCTGCTTGCCTCGCTACGTAGGCCGCACTGCCGGCCTCCTTGAACGAAAGCTCCCAACAAGAAATGCTCTCTGCCAACTCACCGGAGAAAACCTATGTTCACTCCTGTCGCCCCAGTGCTGAAATGCAGCAGCCCCCACCCTCCTTAGCTCTCTAGTGCCTAAGGGCAAGCCAGAGTCCGATTTCAGGTGGGGTATTCACAGAGTGGGGAACCAAGCACTGCAGGAGTAAGCTAGGCCAGAAACTGCCCACCACCCTTCTCACCACCTCTGGTGGTGAGAAACTGGGAGTGGGAGTGGAGGTGGTATCCGGGGAGCTGGCAAGAAAGGTGCGAGGAGGCGGTGTCAGCCTGGACGGCACCATTGAAAACAGCAACTGCCAGGTTCCTGTTTCCGCCGGGGAGATCATTGTGCACAGGCAGAACTTAGCTACGTGGACCTCAGCACCGTTCCCCTATAGCCCCTGAGTGCACTGCGCAGGGCAACGGCCGTGTTCGTGCTTGCTAACCTGCAGTTCGTATGACGCGGGTTGCGTTTCGCTCCGTGTATCGCGGTGCCGGTCAGCTCGTTTCGCCTAGCGCCTATCTCAATGCACGCAGACTGCACTTCCCCAGCTTCTGCGCTGACCCGAGACCGGGAGCCAGCAGCTTTCCCCTGGTCTCCCATGAGGGTCCAGCTCCTGCTTTCCCAGGCTGTAGCAGAGAGCTGGATCAGAAGCGGAGCAGCTCCAACAGAAGCGGCCCACTCTCAAACCGCCGCTCCAGGTGGCTGCTTGCCTCGCTACGTAGGCCGCACTGCCGGCCTCCTTGAACGAAAGCTCCCAACAAGAAATGCTCTCTGCCAACTCACCGGAGAAAACCTATGTTCACTCCTGTCGCCCCAGTGCTGAAATGCAGCAGCCCCCACCCCCCTTAGCTCTCTAGTGCCTAAGGGCAAGCCAGAGTCCGATTTCAGGTGGGGTATTCACAGAGTGGGGAACCAAGCACTGCAGGAGTAAGCTAGGCCAGAAACTGCCCACCACCCTTCTCACCACCTCTCAAGGTGGCTGCTGGAAACTGGGAGTGGGAGTGGAGGTGGTATCCGGGGAGCTGGCAAGAAAGGTGCGAGGAGGCGGTGTCAGCCTGGACGGCACCATTGAAAACAGCAACTGCCAGGTTCCTGTTTCCGCCGGGGAGATCATTGTGCACAGGCAGAACTTAGCTACGTGGACCTCAGCACCGTTCCCCTATAGCCCCTGAGTGCACTGCGCAGGGCAACGGCCGTGTTCGTGCTTGCTAACCTGCAGTTCGTACGACGCGGGTTGCGTTTCGCTCCGTGTATCGCGGTGCCGGTCAGCTCGTTTCGCCTAGCGCCTATCTCAATGCACGCAGACTGCACTTCCCCAGCTTCTGCGCTGACCCGAGACCGGGAGCCAGCAGCTTTCCCCTGGTCTCCCATGAGGGTCCAGCTCCTGCTTTCCCAGGCTGTAGCAGAGAGCTGGATCAGAAGCGGAGCAGCTCCAACAGAAGCGGCCCACTCTCAAACCGCCGCTCCAGGTGGCTGCTTGCCTCGCTACGTAGGCCGCACTGCCGGCCTCCTTGAACGAAAGCTCCCAACAAGAAATGCTCTCTGCCAACTCACCGGAGAAAACCTATGTTCACTCCTGTCGCCCCAGTGCTG